>NW_024543871.1:10000000-11431800 GCF_018167655.1 Microtus oregoni
CTAATCTCAGTGCCTAGGAGGCTGAAGCAGGAGGATTGCTATAAGTTTGAAGCTAGTTTGGGCCAGTCTGTGCTTTAGTGTGAGACTTTATCTCAAAACCCCCAAACCAATCAATTAAACAAACCAAACTAATGGAGATAGGGGTATGGCTCAGGTGGTAGAAGGCTTGCCTAGCATGCACAAAGCCCTAGATATGATTACGAACACTACATAAAACCAGTTGTGGTGGTACAAGCCTGTAATCTCAGTACTTTGAAAGTGGAGAGACAGGAGGATAAGAATGCCAAGGTTTTCCTTGACTACATTGCAGATGTGAGACCAGCCTGGAATACATGAGATCTTGTCTGTAGTGGCATTTCAGTTTATTTAATAAATAAAGCTTTCCTGGGGATCAGAATAAGGACCCTCACCAAGAATTTGATCTTGGGAGGCCTCACTACTTCTGATTTTACCTTGATGTTCAAGGACCTTAGCCTCCTCTCTCCAATAACTCTTCTGCTGAAGCTGTGGCCCATGGTCTAGTACAGATAAGACTAGTTGAAGCCAATCATGTGGGGTAACCTTATTTCTTGAAGCCCATGTCTTTACCAGCTCTGTCACATATGGTGAATGCATGCCATAAGATACTACTGCTTACTTAATATCTTTTAGATCTTTTTTTTTTGGTTTTTTTTTTTTTCGAGACAGGGTTTCTCTGTGGTTTTGGAGCCTGTCCTGGAACTAGCTCTTGTAGACCAGGCTGGCCTCGAACTCACAGAGATCCGCCTGCCTCTGCCTCCCGAGTGCTGGGATTAAAGGCGTGCGCCACCACCGCCCGGCTCAGATCTTTCATAATTATAGGCTTCTATTTACATTCTGTATACCCTTTTGGATATGTAGTATTTGATGGCTTTGCAGAAGTAATAACAGGACAAGTAGCTAAAACTCTTGATAAGTTATCTTTGACTCTGAGAAGTACTAGCAATGCTCAGTCTTTACTATTGTCTTTTACCTACACCCCCCTTACTTGCTTATCAAATCTAACAAGTTCCTCAATTGATTCAGATCTTTTGATCATTGTCTTTTGTAAAGTTTGAATCTCTTGACTTGTAACTATTTCTAATGACTTCATCAAATTAATTAATTTCTGGTTCTCATCATGTACATGTATTTTAGTGAGACCCTGTTGTCAAACGGCTTGAAAAACAGGCTGGGAATATGGCTCCATGGCAGAGAACTTGCCTTGTATGTGTGAAGCCCAAGATTTGATCTCTATCACTGGCAAAAATATTAAGTAAAATTTTAAAAAGCCATCCTGGGGCTGGAGAGATGACTCAGCAATTAAAGAGCACTTGCTACTCTTCCAGAGGACCCAGGTTCAAGTCCCAACACTGACAAGGCAGCTCGCAATCATCTGTAACTCCAGTTGCAGGGAATCTGACACTTGCTTCTGGCCTCCAAGGGAGCACACGTGCTACACAGACATACATGGAGGCAAACCAGCCCCCCACACAAAAAATAAATATATATAAAACATAAAAAGCTAGGAAAAGCATCCTGAGATTTAATAAGGTCAAGAGAGTTACATGTTGTCATACATAGGCTGAGCAACAGGTGAAGGCAAGAAAATAAGCCTCCTCAAGTTCTAAAAGTGATTTGTCAGGATGCCACTCTGTTATAGCTCCACATTCCTGTTAACTGAATAGTGACAGTGAGTGGTTTCTTGGGATAGACCAAGGAGAGCTATTCTTATACACTGATGACAAAAAGCCAAAGGGCCACTTCAAGGTCCCTATTGCTAGAAAAACGAAATAATATATATATATATATCAATGAGAAAATTGTGGCTGAAAACTGTCAAGTTGGAAATTGTTTCATATGATTTAACATGTATGTATGCATGTGTATGTAGTTTTCCACGAGGGTCTGTATTTTCTAGAAACTTATTTATGAATCCACTCTCTATTAATGCTATTATATGATTCCATGAGCATACACTTTTATTTCAAGTATGGGATTGAGGATGGCAAAAAGATAATGTTTTGCTGATAGTTATTGCTTGCTTCTCTTAAAGTGTTTCTTTAAGCTTTTTTTTAACTTCATGAAACAAAGACCAAACAAACAAACAAACAAACAAAACAAACACTCTCTGACATTGCCTTCCAGGGAATAGAAAGTATCAATCTCTGTATCTGAATAGCAGCCCCAGATCCTTATTTAAGCCTAAATCGCCCATGGTAATCTGCATTTTGACTATTTTGTACACAACAGAATTAATTTAATTTTGGATAAAGATACAGAGTAGTTAAAGGAACTGGAACTAAATAATTGCTGTTTTTCAAAAATTATGTAAGTGCTTTTTCGAACCTTTGTTTTGTAGTTCCTCAAAGCCCGTTCTATTTAGGGCTGCTGGAAGAAGCTGACTCCTGCTGTCTGCAACCCTGGCTGCAGAGGCAGCAGATTCTGCTAGTGGATTTTAGCTGTTTTTATGCTGAGATGAATAGGCTATTTGAAGTGAAAGGCGGACTGGTAGTTCCTATTGGAAAGAAAGGATCATAAATCTGTTCATGCCAAACTATGAACACAGACAATGCACTGAAGGCAATTTTTATTTGGTAATTACTGTCTTTGTTCTGAAGATTTGCCAACGCTAAGTGATTGAAAAGTTCCCAGAACAAACCGTGAAGGAACACAGCTCCTTCATTAATCGAAACTGCATCTGAGTTGATCTGTTTCTGTGAGATTTTGCTTTTCTTGTTTTTTAAAAGCAGAGTTAATGGACTTTTTACATTGGTGTGTTCACCAATCTTCTTGCATCTTCTTAAACTTGCTTAGAGGGGTCCTTCTAAATGAGACTACAGACTTTGCTGTTTCAGGACTCTGCTTTGAAGGCTGCCTCCTAAAGAGGCACGTGTCAGCAAACAAGCCGAAAGGCTTGGCAATCCCAGGAAGGGAGTAAAGAGGGAGAGTGGGAAGGAGCAGGGAAAGAAGGAGAGGAGAGAGGGAGAGGTGGGAGAGATATCTAGTCATTGAAAATTTCCATGTAAAGGTTATAAATATGTTTTCTTTTACTTGACTATTAATTCATCAGCCCAAATAACACTTACAAAACATTCTACAAGTAGAATGATATGGTTCTAGCAATATGGAAGATGAAGCTATTAATATTAAATGAAACAAGAGTCAATTTAATGACTATTAATTGCTACCTAATTTATGGCAGTCTTTGGAGGTAGATGAATAACTACCTCCACTAAGGATGTCAGTAATTAATATTAAAGAGTTTTTTTGCCTTCAACTATTTATTGTACAAATACTCATAAATTGGAAATGGAAGCAAATGTCAATGAAGCATTTTGAAATTATAGTAAGAAACTAATTACCTAATGAAGTCCATCATCAATCGAACATCATGTTAGGCTCTTTGCTAGTCGCCATTTGAAGATGAAGATCTTAAATGAAAATCCATCAATCATATTCAACTAATGTTGATTGGTACCTATTTTATGGCAGTCATTGATGGTAAAAGATAAGTAAGCCAAATATTCGCCATTAAAGAGTTCATATTCTAGCAAAGAGCTTGGTAAGTAACTGTGTTGTTGAATGTGGATGTTGTAAAATGTGATGTTGAGATGCAAACAGATTTAGACTTAAACTGTCAAGCTTGCTAATATGAAGGCTTTCATAAAAGTGGATGATAATGCTGTGAATGGCTGAAGCCACTGGCAGAGCTGGAATAAGAATCTGGTAGAGGAAACACAGGCCGCAACTACACAGAGAAGACAAAGAAGTGAGTGATCACCTACACAGTGCTGGACCCTTCTCTCTAGGCCCTCCATACCAGGGCAAAGCCCAGGACCCCTTCCCAACCTGCCTCAGCTTCTCTAGCCAGCCAGCAGACAAGCTTCCTGTAGGGAGGTTGCTTCAATGCCTCATTCCATCACCCGGACTCTTTAAGCTACAAGTCCCACTCTGCTCCCAGACACTTCTATCCCCTGCAACATCAGAGGAACTCTGAAACACAGGCTGTGACTGCACAGAGTGGACCAAGAGAGCAAACCAAGAGCGTGGACCAAGAAAGTAGGCCAAGGGAGACCTCAGCGGCTCCCTGAAACCCAGACAGTGGCAGTATAATGAAGAACAAGAACAATTCCCACCCCCGCAAAAAAAACCAGACAGTCACTGCAAGGATTGGACCAAGAGGCACCAATTGGAGGAAGAGACGGGTAGACACCAATGCAAGAATTCATTCAACAACCTAAAAGGCAACATGCTAACACCAGAACCCAGAGGTCATACAACAGGAAGACTTGATCATCCTAACCCAGAAGAAGCAGAAGAAAATGATTTTAAATGTAACTTTATGAGGATGATGGAGATGTTTAAAGAGGAAATGAAAATTTTCCTAATGAAATGGAGGAAAAGACAAAAATAGGAAGAAACCAATAAATCTCATAAAGAACCCCCCCAAAAACCCTAAATCAAACAGGTGAAGCAAACAGTTCAAACAGTTCAAGACTTGAAGATTGGAATAAAGGCAACAAATAAAACACAAACCGAGGGAATTCTGGAAATGAAAAATCAATGTAAAAAAAATGGGAACTACAGAGGCAAGCATAATCAAAAGAATATAAGAAATGGAAGACAGTGTTGAAGATACTATAGAGGAAATTGGTTTATAGGTCAAATAAACTGTTAAAGCCAACAAATTCTTAACACAAAAAATTCAGGAAATCTGGGACACCATGAAAAGACCAAACCTAAGAATAATAGGGATAGAAAAATTAGAAAAACTCCGGCTCAAGGGCACAGAAAATATATTCAACTTTCTCAACCTAAAGAAGGATATGCCTATGAAGGTACAAGAAACTTACAGAACACCAAATAGACTGGACCAAAAAATAATCAAAATGCAAAACATACAGAGTAAAGAAAGAATATTAAGAACTGCAAAAGAAAAAGGTCAAGTAACATATAAAGGCAGACCTATCAGAATTACACCCAACTTCTCAATGGAAACCATGAAAGCCAGAAGGTCCTGGACAGATGTGCTGCAGACACTAAGAGACCAAGGATGCAAGCCCAGACTACTATACCCAGGAAAGTTTTCAATCACCAACTATGGAGAAAACAAAATATTCCATTACAAAACCAGATTTAAGCAAAACTTATCTACAAATCCAGCCCTACACAAAGTACTAGAAGAAAAACTCCAATCCAAGGAAGCTAACTGCACCCACAAAAACACAGGCAACAGATAACCTCACACCAGCAAACCCCAAAGAAGGGAAACACACAAACATGACTACTGAAAAAAATAGCAGGAATTAGCAGTCACTGATCATTAATATCTCTTAATATCAGTGCACTCAATTCACCTATAAAAGACACAGGCTAACAGAATGGATAAGAAAACAAGATCCATGTTTCTTCTGCATACAAGAAACACACCTCAACCTCAAAGACAGACATTACCTCAGAGTAAAGGGCTGGGGGAAAATTTTCCAATCAAATGGACCTAAGGGACAAGTGGGTGTAGCTATCCTAATATCGAACAAAATAGGCTTCAAACTAAAATCAATCAAAAGAGATGGAGAAGGACACTTTATACTCATCACAGGAACAATCCATCAAGATGAAGTCTTTCTTAATCCTGAACAACTATGTCCCAAATACAAGGGCAGCCACATATGTAAAAGAAATATTACTAAAGCTTAAATCGCACATCAAACCCCACACACTAATACTAGGAGACTTCAATCCCCCATTTTCCCCAATGGACAGGTCAACCAGACAGAAACTTAACAGAGAAATAAGAGAACTTACAGATGTTATGAATCAAATGAATTTAACAGATATCTACAGAACATTTTACCCAAACACAAAAGAATATACTTTCTTCTCAGCACCTCATGGAACCTTCTCTAAAATCGACCACATACTCGGTAACAAAGCAAACCTCAACAGATACAAAAAAATTGGAAGAATCCCCTCTATCTTATCAGATCACCATGATTTAAAGTTAGAATTTAACAACAACACTAATTGCAGAAAGCCCACAAATCTATGGAAATTGAACAGTACTCACTTGAACCACTACTGGGTCAAGGAAGAAATAAAGAAAAAAATTAAAGACTTCCTAGAAGTTAACAAAAATGAAGGTACAACATACCCAAACCTATGTGACACTATGAAAGCAGTGCTAAGAGGAAAGTTCATAGCACTGAGTGCTGACATAAAGAAAGTGAAGAAATCTCACGCTAGTGACTTAACAGCACACCTTAAAGCTCTAGAATAAAAAGAAGCAATCTCACCCAGGAGGAATAGGCGACAGGAAATAATCAAATGGAGGGCTGAAATGATTAAAATAGAAACAAAGAAAACTATACAAAGACCCAGTGAAACAAAGCTGGTTCTTTGAGAAAATCAACAAGATAGACAAACTTTTATCCAAACTAATCAAAAGACAGAGAGAGAACATCCAAATTAACAAAATCAGAAATGAAAACGGGGACATAACACACACTGAAGAACTCCAGAGAATAATTAGGTCAAACTTCAAAAACCTGTACTCCACAAAATTGGAAAATGTAAAAGATATGGACAATTTTCTGTATAGCAACTACATACCAAAATTAAATCAGAACCAGGTGAACAATTTAAATAGATCTATACAACTCTGAGATTCTATCTTACACCTGTAAGAATGGCCAAGATCAAAAACACTGATGACAACTTATGCTGGAGAGGTTGTGGGGAATAGGGAACACTGCTGCTTTGCTGGTGGGAATGCAAACTGGTACAACCCCTTTGGATGTCACTGTGGCGATTTCTCAGAAAATTAGGAAACAACATTCCTTAAGACAATACCACTTTTGAGTATATATCCAAAGGATGCTCAATCGTGCCACAAGGACATGTGATCAACTATGTTCATAGCAACTTTGTTTGTCATAGCCAGAACCTGGAAACAACCCAAATGCCCCTCAACCAAAGAATGGATAAGGAAAATGTGGCACACTTATGCAATGAAGTACTACACAGCAGAAAAAAATGACATCTTGAATTTTGCAGGAAAATGGATGGAGCTAGAAACATTATTTTGAGTGAGGTAACCCAGACACAGAAAAACAGTTATCACATGTAGTCACTCATAGGTGGTTTTTAAACATAACGCAAAGAAAGCCAGCCTAAAAACCACAATCCCAGAGAACTTAGACAACAATGTGGACACTAAGAGAGACTTGCATATATATAATCTACATGGGAAGTAGAAAGTAGAAAAAGACAAGATCTCCTGAGTAAATTGGGAGTATGGGGACCTTGGGGGAGGGTTAAAAGGGGAGGGGAGAAAAGAAAAATGTAGAGCTCAATAAAAGTCAATAAAAATAGATCTATAACCTGCAAGGAAACAGAAGCAGTCATCAAAAGCCTCCCAACCAAAAAAAGCCCAGGGTCGGAGGGTTTCAGTGCAGAATTCTACCAGAACTTCAAAGAAGAGCTAATATCTATACTCATCAAGGAGAACTTGAGGGAATGGGATAGTCAAGATGGGGGAAGGACAGAGATGAGAAGACAGAAAGAGATATTTTGATTGAGGGAGCCATTACGGGACTAGTGAGAAACCTAGCACAGAGAAATTTCTAGGAATTCACAAGGATGACCCCAGCTAAGACCGTAAGCAATAGAGGAGAGGGTGCCTGAACTGGTCTTGCCCTGTAGTCAGATTGATGACTATCTTAAATGATCCATAGAACCTTCATCCAGCAACTGGTGGAGACAGACAGAGACCCACAGTGGAGCACTGGGCTCAGCTCCCAAAGTCCAGTGGAAGAGTGGGAGGAGTGAGAATATGAGCAAAAAGTTCAAGACCTTGATGGGGACACCCACTGAAACACTTTACCTGAGCTAATGGGAGCTCACCAACTCCAGCCAGACAGGGAAAGAACCAGCATAAGACCAAACTAGACCCTCTGAGTGTGGGTAACAATTGTATGGCTGGGGCAGACTGAGGGGCCACTAGCAGTGGCACTAGGATTTATCCATACTGCGTGTACTGACTTTTTGGAACCCATTTGCTTTAGATGGATACCTTGCTCATTCTGGATATAGTGGGGAGGGCCTTGGTCCTTCCTTGGAGCAATGTGCCTTACCCTCTCTGGGGAGTGGATGAGGGGTGAGGTGGGGGGAAGGTGGAGGGAATGGGAAGATGGGCGGGAGTGGGAACTGGGATGGGTATGTAAAGTGAAAAAGAATGTTTTCTTTTTTTAAAAAAAAGTAAAAAAAAGGAATATGGTAGTGTTATTTATGGTTGTGCGTGAAGCCCACTATGACTAAAGAGTCCCACATTTTCTGGGGCTGGAAACTGAACCCAGGAAAGTATACATATGCCAAATTAACACTTTAGCACTGAGCTACATCCTTGGCCCTTTTGAGTCTTTACTTTTATTCTATGTTGAGACAAGGTCTGTTGTGTCGTGGCTGACATTGAAACTTTTGCTCCTCTGGTCTCTATTTCTGAAGTATCTAGGAATACAGGTGTGCACACCTAAGTATCAAAAAGCTTTACCAGAAGAGCTGTACCAAAAGAAAAGTCAACAAGTGTCGCTGTTGCTTAATGTACAGTAGTACTACTGTCTTAAATCTTACATGCAATAAATATGGTAGGGACTAGAGTGGTGAATGAATCTACCCATGTTAGATCAGAGTAGAAAAGGCACATTTATTTAGTGCGCTGCTAGGAAGGAGCAGACAAGGGAAGCAGCAGAATTTATGCCTGCCCTGGACTTGGGTGTGGTGGCTTTTATTTGGAAGCTATAACTACTTTGTGGGTAGGCTGATGCACTATGAAATTCCCGCTATGCAAATGAAGGTAGTCCTGATTGGCTAATGTTTAATTCTGGGGAGAGCTTGACCTTATAGCTTGACAGCTCTGTGGTTGTGATTAATTTTTGATTGGCCTTCCTCAGTTATATTGTTCTGCTGCTCAGGGTTTCCCCCAAAAAGGGGCCATTGTGTTCTCTTTTTGGAAAACTAGGCTTGCATTGTGGAAATTCCCTGACAGGGACCTGTTCCCTTTCTGGTCTCTCCATGATGGTCTTATTACCAAAAGAAAACATAAACTTACTTTCCTACTTTAAAGAAATGAATTTATTTTCTTTTCACAAAGTCCTACTTTTTTTTTAGCACTTACTATCACATTTGGTTTCTATATTAGGCAGATTAATTATAATTGTTTTTCCTTTTCTGCTGTTCTAGGGCTAGAACATGGCTTTGCATATGTGAGACCCAGTACAGAGCCACAATCCCAACTCTAGACAAATTGGGTTTTAACTTTTTACATTTATTTATTTTTATTTAAAATATTTTATTAAGTATTTAAGAATTTTATATAATGCATTTTGATCATACTCACCCTACCCTTTTCCCTAACTCCCCCCCAAACCCACCTCTGTCCCCATCCTCTCAAACTTGGTGTTCTCTCTCTCTTTAAAATAACCCGTCTATTTAAATTTGTATATGGCTTTCCAGTTGAACATGTTCAAACTACCAGGAAGTACACCCATAAAGAAGACTGACTTTCCCTCGTCCAGAAGCCATCACCTGTTCATTGTACCTCAGATTGGGGTAGGAGCTCAGGAACTCCTCTCTTCATGATAGAATGCCAACTGGCTTGATATTGAGAACATCCTCTGCAGGCAACTGTATCTGTCCTGGGTTAATGAGTATGGTGGTTCTGTCATGTTCAGAAGACTTTGTTTTGCTATGTTCTCCACTGACCTCTGGTTCTTAGAGTCTTTCAATTCTGTCTTCCACAATGGTTCCTGAGCCTTGGACAATGGGTAGGGTGGGTTGTCATAGATGTCCCATTTATCGCTGGGTATTCTACTGACACTTACTCTGCATTCTGATCAGTTGTGAATTTCTGCACTGAACACTGTTCACTGCACAAAGAAGCATCTCTGATGATGTCTGACAGCTGCACTAAACTATGAGTGGAGAGATATAAATTTCTGTCAGTTTAATACCATGTCCAGTATGAAGTTCATCTCTGGGGCCTACATGCTCCCAACCACAAATTCTTGTCCAGATTTACAGTATCAGGCATGTGGAGTAGGCCTTAAATTCAATCAGAAAGTGATTGGTTAACCCTCCAACATCCCTGCTGCTATTGTACCGAATGACTGTATCTGGTCACACTGGTCATTATAGTAATCTTTAGGATTCACAGCTGGGAAAGACTATTCATGACCTTCTGGTGCTGTGAAAGCTACTCAGCATGGAAGAGGAAGCTTTATGGTTACTTTCAACTTGACTTCTCCATGAACTTTGGCCAAAGTGTGTGGTGTCTTCAACAATAGGATCTTCCTGTCAAGTTCTGGTGGGCAACCAAGAACAATGGCAACAGCATATGTAGTTTGGGGGGGGGGAGTCTCTGATCAACAGATTGTGAAGTGGTATCCTATCTGGCACTGAGCTTCCTATTTGGCAATCTGTAGCTCTGGTAAAGACCCTTGTGCATATATATATATATATATATATATATATATATATATATATCCATTTTGCTTTTCTAACATTCTTAGTGTTAGTTACTCCCCCACCACTATCTCCCTTTCTATCCACTTTTAACCCTCTCTCTCCTCTTAAGCCTCCCTCCCCATTTGCCCCTTCAAATCATCTGTGTTCTACTACCTCTTTCTTAAGATCTTCTCCCCTTTCTTCACCAGTGGTCTCTTTATAGTTTCCTGGCTCTACAGATACTTCAACTTAAACACAGAAATCTAAAAATTTGATGTTAAGAGCTACATATGAGTGATATCTGGGTCTGGGTTACTTTACTCAGTATAATATCTTCCAACCCCATCTATTTACCTGCAAATTTAATTTTTATTTACAGTTGAATAAAGTACCATGCATGTAAGTGCTATATTTTTTTTTATCCATTCATCAGTTTATGGACATATAGGCTGTTTAGGTAGATTAATTATAAATGGACCTTTTCTGTTACCAATTATGCCTGGGTAATGCAAGTGCTTTTGTTTAAACTTGTTCTCCAAAGTTCATGTGCTAGAAATCTAATCTCTAATATGACAGTGTTCAGAGGTGGTACCATTAAAAGATAATTAGATCATAAGGGAATGGATTAATGCCAGCATTGTAGGAGTGGGTTACTATTTCTGCAATACATCACTAATAAAAGCCAAATATTTCTCCATCCTTTTCCGTTTCCCCTCTTTTCCCCTATCTTTCTCATTTCCTGTCTCCCCATCCCTTTTTGAAGTATGACCTGATGATTCTCTAGATTTCCTCCATGTCTGTTATTATGTCTACCCTTTTCATTTCTAATTTTGTTAATTTGGATGTTCTCTCTCTGCCTTTTGATTAGTTTGGATAAGGATTTGTCTATATTGTTGATTTTCTCAAAAACTTAGCTTGTTGTTTCATTGTTCTTTGTATTGTTTTCTTTGTTTCTATATTATTGATTTCAACCTTCAATTTGATTATTTCCTGTCGCATACTCCTCTTGCTTCTTTTTGTTCTAGAGCTTTCAGGTGTGCTATTAAGTCACTAGTGTGAGATTTTTCCAGGTTCTTTATCTAGGCACTTGGTGCTATGAACTTTCCTCTTAGCACTTCTTTCAAAGTGTCCAAAACTATGGGTATGTTGTGGATACATTTTCATTGAATTTTAGGAAGTTGTTAATTTCTTTATTTCATCCTTGACCCAGGGATGATTCCATTTCACATTGTTCAGTTTCCATGAGTTTGTGGACTTTTTGCAATTAGTGTTGTTGCAGAATTCTAGCTTTAAGCTATGGTGATCTAATAAGACACAAGGAGGTATTCTAATATTTTTGTATCTGTTGAGGTTTACTTTGTTACTGAGTATGTGGTTGGTTTTAGAGATGGTTCCCTGTGGTTCTGAGAAGAAGGTAATTTTTTTTTTGCTTTTGGGAAGAATGGTCTCTAGATGTCTGTTAAACCCGTTTGACTAATCTCTGTTAAGTTTCTGTCTGGCAGAGCTTTCCAGTGGTGAGAGTGGGGTGTTGAAGTCTCCCACTATTAGTGTGTGGGGTTTGATGTGTGATTTAACCTTTAATAATGTTTCTTTTACAAATGTGGCTGCCCATGTATTTGGGGCATAGATGATCAAAATTGAAACTTCATCTTGGTGGAGTTTTCCTGTGATGAATATGAATCATTTCTTGTGATTTATTTCATTTTGACGTCTATTTTGTTAGATATTAGGATAGCTACACCAGTTTTTTCTTAGCTCCATTTGATTGGAAAATCTTTTCCCAACCCTTTACTCTGAGGTAATGTCTATCTTTGAAGCTGAGGTGTGTTTCTTGTATGCAGTAGAAGAATGGATCTTGTTTTCTTATCCATTCTGTTAGCCTGTGTCTTTTTATAGGCTATTTGAGACCATTGATATTAAGAGTTATTAATGATCAGTGATTGTTAGTTCCTGTTATTTTTGGTTTTGTTGTTGTTGGTGGTATTTTGTGTGAGTTTCCCTTCTTTGGATTTTGCTGATGTGAGATCATCTATTGCCTTTGTTTTCGTAGGTGTAGCTTGTAACGGCGTAAACGAATGCAGACAGATTGTAAATATATATATATATATATATATATATATATATATATATATATATAGCTTTAATGTAGAAATAGACTTACAGAACCACCATTCCCGCGGAGACCAGGAAAGCAGAAGCAGCGGCTGGGAGCATGCTCGCCAAATTTATAGGCAAACATTAGCTCCCTAAGGGGCGGGACTTATCCCTACATCTCCCCTTTTTGTCTAAATAAGACAGAACTAAACCAAATACAACTATATACAATAATAACAAAAAATAAATATAACAAACCATATTGAGAACAAAAGCTTTGCTAAACATTCTATCTCAAGGAGTCTAAATAATATAGAGAGTCACTACAATTATATAATCTTCAACTCCGTCAAAGATCTGAGAAGGGAATAAATATTACTTAACAAACGAGATATATCCAAAATGTGCAACAATTGACAGAGACAACTGACTACCTGGGCAATCACCCAAAGTCTCGTTTGCAATGTTGAGTCAACCGACTTTGGCTAAGGCCTAACATAACTGACATGCCATTATTAAAGGCAAGGAACTTGTCAAAACTATCTTACCCTGTCTTGGCAGGATATGACAGTCCTGTTTTATCCATTGATGCACGCTCTGTATCTGTGTCAGTGGTTGAGGTATGGGCATTTCTTTGCCCAAAGGCCAGTTCTGCCAAATAGAAAGGCTCCAGGTGGAGTGTCTTTGGTGCTCAACATTCTCTCGGGAATAGAGCGGTGTTGCCAGGAGCAATTGTGTCTCACTATCATGAAACTCTGAGTTAGATTAAAGGCCATTTTCTACAGCTCTTTGAAGAGGTTGAAGATTATCTATCTATACTGAGTATAATCTCTATATATCTAGAGAACCTGATTAGTCTAATTATAAATGACAAACTTAGATGACTATTAATCTATATAATTTTCAATATCTATCTAACTTAAAGACTAAGACAATAAACAACTGTGTAACAAATGAGGATAATGACCTCCAAATATAAACACTGTACAAATATACATTGCAATATGGTAAATATATATCAATACACAAACATTATATAAGTATCTTAATCAGAGGTAGAAATGTACACTGCAATAGGGTAAATATATACAATATATATTTATCAATACAGAATATGTCAATACATAAAAAATGTTTTAGAAATTAGTATGGCCACACCTGCTTGTTTCTTAGGTCCATTTGCTTGATAAGCCTTTTCCCAGCCCTTTACTCTGAGTAGGTGCCTGTCTTTGTGGTTGAGGTGTGTTTCTTGTAGACAGCAGAATGTTGGATCATAAAAAATGTTTTAAACAGAGATAGAAACATGCATGCATACAATAGTCAATATAATTTAACTTTGTATCAATATACAAGAATCGATACCAATATATTTGTCTAAAAGCAGTAACTCACAATTATAAATGTATTATCCCATCATTTTCCCTCTTTTTTTTTCAAAATGATCCCTGAGCTTATAAAATTCCTCCCCCAACCTCCCAACCCCTAAATGATGTCCCTAAACCCAGGGGTAAACTTTACTGGGAGAGGGGACGTCATCCTCTAGAATTACTTCCAGCTGTCATGGGGACGACGTTCTTTCTGGGGGATCCTGTGAAAGTAAAATGATGGTTAAATTTTAAGATCAATGTCTTTTAAAATTGCAAATAGTCTCTGAGTATTTTGTGGAGGTCTGGTCAGAATGTTGTACAAGATGTGCACCATTCCGGCTAACCAAGTTGGGATCGTCTTGTGCAGCTGGTATCCAAAACAGGTCTTGTATTAGCGCTATCAGTATCATGACGTCATATCAACCAGGTAGAGTTGTTGTTGTGGGGCTCCATCTTCTTCCTGGAAACTTCAAATGTCACTTCAGGAAAAACTCATTGTTCATTATGAAAAACTTAAACATTAGTCATATAGACATATATAGACATACATATATATATTCAATGAAAGGCATGATAGATATATTCAATGAAAAGTATGATAGATATGAAGAAAAGCAAAGATGTTTTCTAAACTCATATTTCTTTCTGTCCCATATCATGGCTCTTGCCATGAGACAGAAACTCCAGAAACTCTGGGTTTTTCTCTTACTAACAGGCTTGGAATTGGAGAGGGACTGAGCCAGAGTCCAACTTCAAAACCAGCTCTATATATTTATAAAGAAATGTTTAATAAGACATATATATATAAATTAATACTTACAAAATGTGTCCATCCATCAGTAATTAAATATTCAGGGTCCCTCAATTTCTTTGAAGATGAGTATTTTCCTGTGGAGATAAGAAAAGAACCCTGCCTCCCACCTATTTGTATTTCTTACCATCAGTATGCTCACCATCCTTATGAAAGAATTGTTATTTATGTTTTCCAAGTGGCTTCTCTTCTTCAAACCGAACCGTTATTAATTTTAATGGTATCCACAATTTTTCCTCACCTGTGGAGATAAGAGCAAAACCCCTTCCCCAACGTAGCACATCTCCTGGCTTCCATTGTGAGGTCAGCACATCCTTGAAATAAACTGGTTGATTTAGTTCAATAGACTTTTCCATTATCCAATGTCTTTCTGCAGCTGTTGTTCCCTTCTCATTAGCGTTGAGAAAATTCAAGGTTAACAAAGCATTATGTAACCTATTTCTGGGGGTGTTTTCCACCCTTTTCTGTTTGTTCAACATATCCTTTATAGTTCAATTTGATCTTTCTATGACTGCTTGACCTGTAGGATTGTATGGTATACCTGTAACATGCTTGATATTGTAATAATCAAAAAACAGTTTCATTTTCCTAGAGACATAAGCAGGACCATTATCCGTATTTATTTGTGTAGGTATACCCATGATAGCCATGACTTCTAATAAATGAGTGATTACTGAATCAGCTTTTTCTGAACTTAAAGCAGTTGCCCACTGAAAGCCTGAATAAGTGTCAATGGTGTGATGAACATATTTTAATTTGCCAAATTCTGCAAAGTGGAACACATCCATCTGCCAGATTTCATTCTTTTGGGTGCCCTTTGGATTAGCCCCTGCAGGCAGTGGCATTTGGTTATAGAAAGAGCAAGTAGGGCATTTCTTTACAATCTCCTTAGCTTGTTGCCATGTAATTGAAAACTCTTCAAACCTTTGCTGTTAACATGATGTTTTTTTATGAAATTCAGAGGCTTGTAGCACACTACCAATCAATAATTGATCAATTTCTGCATTACCTTGTGCTAGAGGACCTGGCAGACCCGTATGGGATCGGATGTGTGTTATGTACATAGGGCAAAGCCTGTTCCTGATCAAATCTTGAACCTGGAGAAACAATGAGGTTAGTTCTGTATCATCAGGTATAAATTCAGCAGTTTCAATATGTAAAATAACTCTTTTTGCGTATTGTGAATCTGTAACTATATTAATAGGTTCTTTAAAATCCCTTAGCACCATAAGAATGGCATATAATTCTGCCTTCTGGACAGAATTATACGGACTTTGTTCCACCTTATGCAAGTCTTCTGATTTGTAACCTGCCTTCCCTGATTTATTGGCATCAGTATAGAATGTACGGGCTCCAGTTATTGGAGCATCACGGACGATTCGAGGAAGAATCCAAGAAGTTCTCTTTATGAAGTTAAGCCTCTTGCTTTTTGGATAGTTGTAATTAATGTCTCCCAAAAAATTAGCACAAGCTCTTTGCCATGGTTCATTATCTTCCCATAATTTCTTTAGTTCATCAGCAGTGAAAGGCACTATAATTTCTGCTGGGTCTATGCCTGCTAGTTGACGAAGTCTCAGCTTGCCTTTTATAATTAACTCAGAGACTTTTTCCACATAAGTTTTCAGTTTCTTACTTGGTTTATGTGGTAAAAAGATCCATTCCAAAATAATATCATCTCTCTGCATTAAAATTCCTGTAGGAGAAATTTTTGATGGTAGTATGATGAGAATACAATCGAGCTCTGGATTCACCCTGTCCACATGTGCCTGTTGTAATTTTTCCTCAATCATTGTCAGTTCCTTTTCTGCTTCAGCTGTTAATTCTCTGGGACTGTTTAAATCTTTATCACCATCCAAGGTTTTGTTCAAATGAATTATTAAATCAGGTGTTATTCCAATAGCTGGTCGTAGACTGGAAATGTCTCCTAACAGTCTTTGAAAGTCATTAAGAGTCCGTAGGCGATCTCTCCTAATTTGTGCTTTTTGTGTCTTAATTTTTTGCAAACCTATTTTATAACCTAAATAATTAACAGAATCTCCCTTCTGAATCTTTTCAGGAGCGATTTGCAATCCCCATTTAGGTAAAAGTATCTTTATTTCTTCAAACAGTCTGTTCAAAGTATCCATGTTTGAATCAGATAACAAAATGTTGTCCATGTAATGGTATACTATAGATTTGGGAAATTTCTTGCGTATTATTTGCAATGGTTGGTTCACAAAATATTGGCACAGGGAGGGGCTATTTAACATACCCTGGGGGAGAACGGTCCAGTGGTACCTCCTCAAAGGTTGAGAATTGTTATAAGTAGGCACTGTGAAGGCAAATTTTTCTCTATCTTCTTTTTGCAAAGGTATAGTGAAAAAACCATCCTTTAAATCAATAACTATGAGAGGCCATCCTTTTGGTAATAAAGAGGGCAAAGGAATTCCAGATTGCAGAGGGCCCATAGGTTGAATAACCTTGTTGATGGCCCTGAGATCTGTCACCATTCTCCATTTACCTGATTTTTTCTTAACCACAAATACAGGAGAATTCCAAGGGCTGGTAGATTCTTCTATATGTCCAGCATCTAATTGTTCTTGTACTAGCTGTTCTAAAGCCTGTAACTTTTCCTCAGCTAAAGGCCATTGCTTTGTCCATATTGGTTTCTCAGTCAACCATTTTAGAGGCAAGGCTGTTGGTATCTCTGATGGGACATCAATTGCTTGTTCTTGTACAGCCCAAATGGCCGGTTTTCTCCATTTGTAATATCTTTTAATATTATTCTCAGAAATATAGGCTCTAGAAGTAGCAGGAATGTTAATTTCAGTATTCCATTGTTGTAATAAGTCACGACCCCATAAATTCATTGCGATATTGGCTACATATGGCCTTAATTTTCCTATTTGTCCCTCTGGCCCTATACATTCAACCCATCTCGTGCTCTGCCTTACTCGAGATAGGGTTCCAATTCCCAGGAGCTGAACATTTACATTCTGAAGAGGCCAATACGGATGCCAAGATTCTGGGGTAATGATACTTGCATCAGCACCTGTGTCCAGCAGGCCAGTAATAAACATGCCATTTACACACACTCTCAGTTTAGGTCTTTGATCATTTATAGAAGTTTGCCAAAACACACGTAACTTATCTTTCTGATCATTATTGCTTGTAACAGTAGGCATGGGGCTTCCTAATTGTCCTGACGAGGCACGTTCTCTGCAGAAACTGGAAATGAATGAACCATGTTTGCCATGGGGGCCTGTGAGGCCCCCCTCATGTTTCCCGATTGTATCAGCTTGCTTTGTCTATCTCTTGTAGATCTGCATTCATTCCTCCAATGTCTGCCCTTTCCACATCTTCTACATAAACCTGAAGGCTGAGTCCTCCTATTTCTGTTATTTCTAGAAGATGCATTATTATTATTATTATTTCTGAAAATCCGTTGTCTAAAATTCCTTTTCATATGACCCATTTTGCCACAATTAAAACATTTGGTATTGTGGTGTCTCCTTTTACCATTGGAAATTGCTTCTTCTACCCATGCTTCAGTGCCATAATCAAATGTATCAACATTGAGTGTATGCAAGACCCATTCTTCCATGGGCGCTGATCTGAGCTGTAAAGGGCCCAAAATCCTTTTGCATTCCACATTTGCATTTTCATAAGCCAAAGACTCAATCATTATACGTCTTGCTTCTGGGTCAGATATCCCTATTTGTACAGCCTTAGTTAATCTTTGTAAAAAGTCACTAAAGGGTCCTCTCTGATCCTGTTTAATTCTGACAAATGATTCCATTCTCTGTCCTTGGTCTTGTACCTTGTCCCAAGCCCTTAAGGCTGCTGTAGTACACATGGAGAGTGTGTTTTCATCCAAATTAGCTTGTTCCTGAGGGTCGGAAAAGAGCCCTTCACCTAGAATTTTATCTAGGGAAATGTCAATTCCCTTCGCTTTTTCCTGCTGCTCTAAGAGTCTAGCCTCTTGCCTGAATAAGCATTTCCATTTCAATTGCGGTCCACTCTCAAGTACCGCAGAGCTCAGCTGGAGCCAGTCCGAGGGGGTTGCTCTGCTTGTCATGGCCCAAGATCTTAGCATCTCTTTAACAAAAGAGGCTTGCATCCCAAAAGTCATGACAGCCTGTTTTACTTCCTTGAGATCATTCATACGGACAGGCTCCCATGTATCCTCCTTGATGACCCTAGGGTTTCTGGAACCAATCACCTTCTCTGTTGTTATTACTGGAAAGGCAGTTAGAGCTGTAGGTAGAGCTTTGTGGAAATTGTCCCGGAGAGATTTACCCACAGATGTAGTTAAAATTTGCCTTTCTACCCTTTGCTCTTCTTCATCAGAATTTAGAAATTCCTCAATCTTTTCAATTCTATTCACCATTGCCTTCTGCAATGTCTGAATCTCCTGTCCAGAATTATGTTCCAAAGCCTTCACTGAGGATTCTAAAGTATGAAGTTTGTCCGTTAGAGATAACATCTCATCTTTGGACATAATTTTTATGGCATAAACCGTGCCTTCTTGTATTGAATCTTTCCGTCAATCTGTCATAAGCTTTAGACAAAATCCGATTGTCACATTCAGCAGTTTTGATTCTCTCAGTTAATATTTCATTTCCTACAGAAAGGGACTGAAGCTTACCATCCAGATCAGGTGTTCCCTCTTCCATAGTAATGAATTTCTCCTTAACATCAGCATGGAGAACTTCAAACTGATTCTTGAGAAGATTGTTGTCATTCTCAATTGTTTTTAAGTGTTCAATCTCTGCCTTAAGAATCCTGGCTTCGTCTCGTAAAGATTTTGTCATATTTCTATTATCAAACCATTTAGTGCCAATGAAAACTAGGAATCCCAGAAGGATCCATAGAAGTGGGGTGATAGACACCTCTTGTAAAATCTCCCACATGGTACAATTAAAAAAACTGTTAAATTCTTGAATACTAATGTGTTCAGACATTTTATTTATAAAAGAAAATTTTTTTACCTGCAATGATCGGTTCCTGCCAGTGGTGGTCTCTGTGTTTTTGGAGCCTGTCCTAGAACTAGCTCTTGTAGACCAGGCTGGCCTCGAACTCACAGAGATCCGCCTGTCTCTGCCTCCCAAGTGCTGGGTTTAAAAGCGTGCACTACCACCGCCTGGCCGGCCTCAAACTCACAGAGATCCACCTGCCTCTGCTTCCCAAGTGCTGGGATTAAAGGCGTGTGCCACCACCACCAGGCCGGCCTCAAACTCACAGAGATCTGCCTGCTTTTGCCTCCCAAGTGCTGGTATCAAGGGCATGCGCCACCACCGCCCGGCCAAGTCACTTTGTATCAGACCAAATCTGCCACTGTGGTGGCTTTTGTTGCAAAACCACAGGTACTTGAGCTTCTGCTAATTCAGGCAGTGGGGTTCCGCTGCAAACTTAGCCAAGGCAGGCAGAATGGTCCTGTGTGGCCGAGTGTGTCTCGGACTCGGCACTGGGGCCCGAGTCACGAAATAAAAAACAGCACCCGGGGGAGGGTGCTGTGTTAGCTAGCGGGCTACCCGCTTGAGTCGGGGGCAAAATACCCCACGTTGGATGCCAAAATGTAACGGCGTAAACGAATGCAGACAGATTGTAAAAATATATATATATATAGCTTTAATGTAGAAATAGACTTACAGAACCACCGTTCCTGCAGAGACCAGGAAAGCAGAAGCAGCAGCTGGGAGCACGCTCGCCAAATTTTTAGGCAAATATTAGCCCGAGGTGAACACGCCCCCTAAGGGGCGGGACTTATCCCTACAGTAGCTAACTTCCTTGTGTTGGAGTTTTCCTTCTAGTACTTTCTGTAGGACTGGATTTGTGAATAGACATGGTTTAAATCTGATTTTGTCTTGTTTTCTCTGCCTATGGTGATTGAAAGCTTTTCTGAGTATAGTAGTCTGGGCTGCTATCTGTGGTATCTTAGTGTCTGCAGAACATCTATCCAGGACCTTCTGGCTTTCAGAGTTTAAGGGACTGTGTTCTCTTCCCAGAATTCTCCTATTCTCCTTGATCTGCCTCTACTTCCTGTCTGGTTGTCCCACCTACACCTTCCTGCCTGGCTACCGGCCGATCAGTGTTTATTTAAAATATAATTGACAAAATATAGACATTTGTCCCACACCAACCTTGCTATGAAAGCTCTTGATAGATGGAAGCTCCTTAACCAGCGGTTCTCAACCTTACTGATGCTGTGACCCTTTCATACAGCTCCTCATGCTCTGGTGACCCCCAGCCATAAAATTATTTTCGTTGCTGCTACATAAGTGTCATTTTGCTACTGTTATGAATTTTAATGTAAATGTCTTTGTTTTGAGATGGTCTTAGGGGACTTTTTGAAAAGGTGCTTAGCCCCCAAAGGCGTCGCAACCCACTGGTTGAGAATCACTACCTAAACCATTCTTGTCTTGTTGAAAGGATCAACACAGCATACGAATAAGTGGGGCATTTGCTGATTATTCTGGAAAGGCTTCACCAGAAGCAAGCTTTTTTATTTATTTTAGCTATTTCCATCTATTTTTAAAGGCCTAGATTCTGGGTAATGGCAATCTGGATCTGAAAGGGGATTATGTCATGGGGTCCCTTCTTTAATACTGTGGCCCTTATGTGCCAGTATGCTAGGCCTCACAGTGAAGTAGGAATGGGTGTTATGGACTCCAGCGACCAGAAGGACAGCAAATACTGATTTAAACATGTGTCATCAGAACCACTCAGAACTGGAGCTGGGAAACCGAACCCAGAAGTATCACTCGGCTGTTCTGTAAGCTCTTAGATTCTTATTTCAGTTATTATTGCTCTGCTGCTAACTTCCTAGATGTTCCATCCCCACTCCTTCGGAGCTGTCGGAAGTGGCTAGCTTTCCCCCTGCACCTTAAATCCACATTCTACTGTGCTTCTCCGAGCACAGAACAACATTGCATAAAGCCTAACCTGATGTCCAAAAAAAAAAAAGAAAGAAAGTATGAGAAATGTATGGAGCTTTGCAGAAGCCTCTCAGACTAGGGAATATGAGTCATACTAGACAGGCATATTTCTAAAAATCACCAGATCCGTCCACCTCTGCAGTGCCACACATTCCAGAGTGACAGCTCCTAAGCCCCCATCTTCCACAAGCTTCTAGAAACTCTTCCCTGAAGCTCCCTCCCTCCCTACCTCTGTTCTTTGGGAAATGCATCTTCCAGACTGTAGCTCCCTGCTTTTGCTAGCACAAGCTAGCCCGACCTTTCCTTCCTCGGATGTCCTTAGCTCTGACTTGAGAACAGCATGTGTTTTGTAAGGCAACAGGGCAACAGAAAGGATCCAATTACCTTAATATTTACATTCCGTGGACTTTTTTTTCCCCACGACATTAAAAGTCTTCCTGAAACCTCTCTTTAAAACAAGCTCATGGAACATTTTCTGTGAAAAATGGGCTAATAAGCGCTTTTGCCTTTGCAGGTTTTTCCCATTTCTGCTTTCACTTCTGAGTTCTGCCACTGAGATGGACAAGGCTATTGTGTGCCAATATGACTTTATTGTAAAACCAGGCCAATGGGCTCTTCTTTAAAGCAATGCTTCCCAATCACAGCTGTCTATCTGTATTATCTTCAGGGCTTTCAAATACTTTATGTCCAGACCAGACCCCAGACCAATAAATACATTAGACAGTTTCGGATGGGACGCCGTCATCAGTATTTTAAACTTCCTTGAGTGAGGCCAAAAGCACTTAGGAGCAAGCCAGCTGGAAACTGCTCTTGTACTTAGCCTGGAGCACAGCGAGCCATCTGGTCCTAAGGAGCTACGGATCTGCAGTTCTTCAAGTGGCCAGGTGGGGCCTGCTGTGAGCAGCCCTTACTCCAGTGGGCTCTGCGAGATGACCTTTCCCATGTGTTTGTTGACTCTGCGGCTGCAAGCATAAACCCTGTCTGTAGGAAACTGAAATTCTCTGGGCGGGGATGAGGGGCACATTTTCTTGGGATCAGCTGTCTTTATTTTAACCCACTACTCTCCTCTAAGCTGAGAAATACGGACGTACTCGACTGTGTTTCCGTCTTAGGAGCCCAAAGACACTAAAAAGTCTCTTTTCTCAAGACACTAGAAAGGAGTGGACTTTACTTCCCAATCTCTCCACAGTGTCCTTTCAGTATTGCCACCACCGCCCTTGGCACTGCTGAAGAGTCCTTCGGATTCCTAACTGGAGTCATCTTGAGTGGTCTCGTACTTTCCATCTCATCGAGAAAGACAATCTGGCTAACAAGCCCAGTTTCAAATGGCGCTCCTGAGACTGAAGCAGTGTGTCACGTGCATTTTCTGCAAGCAAATCAGAATTCTATTGCTTAGTTCATGGCTATGCTTTGAAAATCTTCTCGAACATATCCCTGTCAGTGGAGGACCGCTGTAATCACTCCCTATTCAACGGGAGCCTTGGTTGAAGCAGATGCAAATGCTGTTCTAAGTCATTTGGAACCCGTGTTGCCTGGGGAACATTTCACTTGAAGAGCCGCACTGTGCTGAGACAGCGTGTCCATGGACAGGACCATACTGTATCTGATAAACTGCTTCCTGACCGTCACCAAAGAAAGCCCAGCAGGCCATGGGCCAGAAATGAGTGGGCAGCTTTTCCTTTCTTTGGCAAGCCTTGAACTGCCATGCACTTTCAATTGTCTTCAGTGCATGAACCTAACAAGATACACAGATTCTGATGCTGGCAAAGACACAGTGTTTGGTATTAAGCCAGGATTATGAGGATCGAGAAGCTACTAAGCTTCACTGCATGCCCCTTGGTCCATGTAGCCCATGTTGCCTCAGGACGTTGGATTCAGCTTGTGGAAAGCCAGCTCATTGCCTCATGCAAGCCTTGGCAGCAGCTGGCACTCCAAGGCCTTCTTAGCTGCCACTTGGATAACACCAGAAAGGTTATATGAATTTACTGCAGAAGGCCCAAGGACTGTCAGGGATCCTAAGAAAGAAGAAAGCCAGTAGAAAGTTGTGTGTCTTCTTTTGTTGCCATTCAAAAGGATGTTCAGAGTTTCACTTGAAAGTGAGGAGTCTCTGGAATCTTTAGTAGCATTGAGGCAGCACTAGGAAAAGACAGCCATTTGGAGGGTTGGTGAGGGTTAAAATTTATGTGAGCGAGGCAATTCATACTACCTTGATAAAGTATTGGTGATTTAAGACCAAAATGGGGCACAGCTTCTGGCAGAGGTTAGGAGGATACAGTCCACTGAAAGTATCTCTAGCACCGCCCCTGGCACTACTGTGGATTCCTAACAGGAGTGGCATTGTGTGGACTTAGACTTCAGCTGTGTCTTGTGCAGTGGATGGCTCTTACTTGAAGGTGAACTGAAGTCCCCAGGGAAAACGCTGTGTGAGAATTCTACACAGCTGACTGATTAAGTCTTCCGTGATTGTGGAGAGCTGGAATGTTGCAGGTCTTGAGCCAATTTACTTTGCAATATCTTTAGTACCCTTAAGAGCCCTTTATTGCTTACTTCTGCATTTGAACTAATGTCCTTGTGACTAGCCAGTAACATCCTCTGTTGGAATGTACAAACAGATTCCTTAGCTTCTCAAAATGTCATCAGACAACACATGAAATAGCAGAGACTTCCCTGATCTATTGCACAGACTTCCTTCCCTGCTGGGCTGTAACTGTCTACCTGATGTTCCCATCAGTGTAATTTATAAATACCTTCCTTGTTCTCCAACTATAAAAAGTCATCAAAGTGTTACAAATTGAAACATGGTATTTACAGTCACCTAAATAAGTCTTCATGGGCCATGGTCACTCATATTTCAACAAACTACCTTTTATTCCCTTTGAGATGGGAGCTATGGTTTGCATTGACAGTGTAATGGGTATAAGAAAAAAGTACACTCTGGAGGGAAATGCTGGTCCATTTCCATTGCTTGGACTATTCTCTAAGACCCGCTTTCTGCTACTTTACTTAGTCAAGCTTGTATTTCCTGTCTGTCTGTCTTTACCATAAAGTACTCTAACTGCTTTGGGCCTCAGTAAGTGACGTATTTCCCACCTTCAAATTTGTTCCTTAAATGGAAACATCTGCTTGATTTTGAGGCCAGATGAAGCTCTTGTCACATCTTCCCTGGTTTCCTCATGGGCCAGTCTCTGAAGCATCTTCATGAAATACCCAGGACTCCAAATATCTAATTTGAAAATCACTGGCCTCTGCTGTTTTCCTGGCATGTGGCATAAGATAATTTATGTCTTATCAATGTGTTCCTACTTTACAGAAGCAATAATTATTATCAAAATTGGAAGGTATAGCTGTAAAGCCCAAACTCTGAGATAAATACTAGTAAATATTTTTATTTTGATCAGTTTTATTTTGATCATGAATCTATGGATTTGTACGGATATCTATACTTATATGCTCACATTGATTTAAAATCAGCTTTTGGTTTCAAGCTATCATTTTCATATGAATAATTTTCATGTCATTATTTTCATCCTAGGTAATTTTTCATCTTTATCAAGTGACATACACAAAACTACACACACTGATGAGTGCCCACATTTGTGAACACTCATGGGCTGAACACTGCAGTCAAGATAACGAACATGGCAAGTTTCCTTGTATCTCTCTGTACTTCCGCTTTCCTCCTCCCTTGTCCTCACTGATGCTTTCACTCCCAGACTTTATCTCAGGCAACTACGCATTTGCTTTGTTAACAGAGCTTAGCTTATACTAAAATGGCTATTTTTTGAGACAGGGTTTCACTGTATAGTTCTGCCTGTCCTGCAACTTATTATGTAGACCAGGCTGGCCTCAAACTCACAGAGATCCATCTGCCTCTGCTTCCCAAAGGCTGGTATTAAAGGCGTGCGCCAGCACAACTGCTGATACTAAAGTTTTACATAGGTGAAATTATTTGTCATGTATTCTCTGTATATTGTTTTCACCAGCTATATTAATTTTGAGGTTCATATGGTTGCCTGCGTCACCAATATTCCACCTCTTTTATTTATAAGCAGTATTTAGAGTATGTCTATACCCCATTTTAATTCAGTCACATGCTAATTAATATTTGCATTTTTCCAATTTAGGCCTATTATGAATAAATCTGCTATGAGCTTTCATACACAAATCCCTATATGACCACATGCTTTCTTTTTACGTGAGTCCAAGGTAACATTAGTGACTTTACAATATTCTACTGTATGAATGTATCTCAATAACTGTACCCCGTTTATTTTTATTTTCCACACATACTTTCGATAGGAGATTGACTCTTAGTTTTGGTTCTCAAGTAATAGTATCTGAGGCAAGGATTTGGACACGGGTAATTTATCTGAGAGATGATCCCAGCAATCAGAAAAGAGATGAGGAGAATGAGCCAGGGAAAGGAACAGAGGAGTCAAGTGTATGTTAGTGAGATTTTTGACAGATGGTGCTCAATTCCATGGGCTTTCTCTCAGGAATGGTATGGAAAAATACTTAAATAATTTGTCTAGAAAATAAGGAGGCTGGGGCACTCATTCTTGGTCACGTTCTCCTATTCATGGGGTGTGGTCCCTAGAGTTAACTACTATGTAATTCTTTGCTCTGCCTCTTCCAGTCTGAGTGGCCTTCTGTGGCCTGAGAAAGTTTTGAGGCAGAAGTCTTAAGCCACTACAGTGGGTCCATAGTAGCGGCTAGGCTAGAGCCATGCAGCAACTTGCCAATCAGGTATTCTAAGACTAAGGAGGTACATGGATGGTGTGGAGGAAACATGGCTGCTTCTCTGTTCCTGCCATGCTGTGATAAACACAGTGTAACATTAAAGCTCCACATGCTTGACCTTCTATATATGCTGTGCTCACCAAGTGCACTTAGTCAACTGGATGGTTATTACACGACTTCCCTGGAAAGTAACATGGAAACTTCCCTGAATGAAAACAGGAGGGCACGTTTTCCTGCTCTTTTTGCCAATACTAAACCTTTTCACGAATAAACTGGTAGAAATCACTAATGGCCCAAGTAGTTTATCATTTTCTATTCAACGGCATCACAAGCACCAGAAGCCAAGAGACCCCAGCCATTGTTTATCAGACCCAGATTCACAAATAAGCAGATTTAAATCAACCATGAATCTTTGTCCATGGCGACAGAACATGATGGACCAGGGAGAGACCGTACAGCACTCGTCCCTCGCTCCCAAGTAGATTCTGCTTTGCTGGTGACCCGCAGCATGTCTGGATGACCTTTGTCATGTCTGCTCGGTGCTGGGCCCGTGCTCGCCCCTGCACCTGGTCTCTCTGCCCTGTGCATTTAGGGTGGGGCGAGTCTTTCCCGACCTAGAGGAGTGTGTTGCAGATCTGCAAACATCTGCTAGGAAAGGAGTCTGTCATTTTGTCGAGAGGTAGGGGACTCTGGGTTCGTGATCCCAGAACTCCGGCAAGTGACATTGGTTATAGACGTGATGACATTTATTGTGTGCTCAAGAGGTTTCCCCAAGAACTCGAGTCTTCATTAAGGCTTGTGAGAAGCAGCCGTGACTGCACCCCGGTTGGAGCCACATGCCATGCTGCCTGACTAGCAGGCACTAAGCTTTGCCTCCACTTACCAGCACTGCATAAATGATGTATAATCTCTATCAGAAGCTGGATTTTCTTGGCTACAGAGTGAGCTTAAGGTCAGTCTGGACTACATGAGACCCTGTCTTGAAGATAAAAGAAAAAAGATGAAAAGGAAGAGGAGAAAGACAAGAGGAGGAGGGGAGGGAACGGGTGTTTGAGAGAGGACAGAGGACTAGCTGACGTTTCTCTTGGAGTATGAGGCATGAGTGCCTATCCCAGGCCACAAGCCAAATGTCTGTCCCAGAGATTCTGGCTCTTTTCAGTGTCTAGCTTTCACCTGTTGGGCTGGCACGGCCTGTGCCAGGGCCCAGAACTTGGCTGTTCCCCCTGACAGCTGCTCTCCAGCAGGTGGTGGCGGCTAACCTCAGTCCCAGCTGTCTGCGCGGATACTTGATCACTTGAAGCTCTTTGTTTGCTTCAGAGCGCACATGTCACCCTCTGCCAGCTCCCTCCCCCACCCCACCCCACAGTTGTTTGCCAATCTGTGGTCTACACCGGCAGCTTCCCAGGGCTGACCACAATCACCCTGCTTCAACACCCACAGATGGCTACACTTCAAGGCTTCATTTGACTTGCTATTTGGCTTGTGAGCTAGGGTGTGGAGACGATTTGTGGACAGAGAGGAAAGAAATGGAATCAGATCTGGGAGCCTCGGAAAAGACCAGCAGCATTATTTTGGGAGGGAATCGACAGTCTTGATCAGAGATGGACTTCATGGGAACACGGGGCATTTCTTTTTCTAAATACGCTTTATTTGAAGATCGATTTTACAATTTCAGACCCTATTTTAGCTGTTTGTTTATAGATGGGGTCTTACTGTGTAGCTCTGGCTGAACTAGAATTCACTATGTAGAACCGGCTGGTCTTCAACTCTCAGGCCTTTGCTCCCCGAGTGCTGGGATTCAAGAGGTGTACCACCATGACTGGCTAACATTGTTCACTTGTTTTGCTTTGTTTTAAATCTTTGCACCACCATATAGACCATGCTGATAGAAAATGAAATTGTAAATTGAATGTATGTGGGTATGTTCAGAAAATACAGTAGTACATTGTGAGGAAAGGATATAATGAAGAAAGGTATAAGAAAGGGAAAGCTATCTTCTCATAAAACCTATTAGAAAAAAGTTTAAAAATATAACTATGCAAAAATCTATATAGCAATTAATTAAACCAAAATGTGTACAAAAAAGAAGCATAATGGTACTTGCAGGGGAGACCATATCCTAGCTTGCTACATGCATAGAACTGGGATAAGGCATGAAATAAAAAGGTTCTTAAGTAACAGACAAGCTAAAAAAGAGGAATGTCAAATCCACGAATTCAAGAAAATCTCCAAGCTAACTTTAAAAGTGATGCAGAAAAACATAAACAGCACGAAGAAAGCCAAATAACTAATAATGGCATGATATCGTTAGCCTTCATGGAAATTCACCTCCAACCAACAGTGCATGTGGTTCAAAGCAGCATATCAACAGCCACCTTGAACCACTGACTATATGGACTAGGGGTAAAGATTCAGAGGAGGAAATAAGAGTCGCACTGACTGCTCTGGGGAGCAGCGCTTCCCTGAGTTCTTTCATTGTGCAGAATCGGGTTCTTTGATTCTTTCTTCTGAGAAGAATTCATTATGCGATTAGTCATGCCCCATTTCCTCTTCCAAACACGGCATATATTTCCCCCAATAAAACATGTTAAAAGTTTTATTTTTACATTTAGCCTCATTGCTGCCTAAAACTGTACTCCTAAACCATATTCATTTTCACAATAGAGAAAAGTGTATCGCCCTTAAACCATTTGTCCAAATGGATCATTTCCATGATCTTTGTTTCAGCATTGGTATTATTGTTATTCCTTTAGAGTAATCACTTTTTATGTCTGAGTCTTTTGTAAGATATAAAAATCACTTATTCATACATATCATGGAGATGTCAAATTGTGAGGCTTACTTCTAAATACTCTCAAAGCTGTTTAATATAAACCAGTACACAATGACTCATAAACTAGACTCGAAATTATTGATAACTTAATGACATGAGTTAAAGTATCTCTGAAAATTAAGCCAGTTAAACAAATGTTCTTGCCTTATGCTTTAGCAACATTAGAAATGTGTCCTAGAGAAATGTAGGTTCCAGATAGAAGGCAACAAATCAGAAAAAATGTAAATAGGAAAAATGAGGGCAATATATAACTATTGAAAAGAATGAGTATTTTAATATATTAAGTTGGAAAGAAGATACAATGTGTTTCTGTCATGCAAATGTATGATGCATGTGTTTGAAAGCCATAGATCACAAATCAAAAGCTGCTTGTATTTATATGTTGTCTACAAAGACACCCGTTCTCACTCTTTAGTGCTGTTGGCTCTGGTGAAAAGGTGAAGAAGAAATCAGAGGCACGTATAACTTTCTAAGTCTGTCTATCTGTTCTGAATCTTGCCCAGATTGTCATCAGGAACCCAGCTGGCACAATTGCTACAGTTCCCACTTGTTTCGAAGTCTGTGGCCAATGATAGAAGCATATGAGGGAATCGCAGGTGTCTGCTCAGGACATGTGGGAGAGCAGATGTCCCCCAGAAAGAGGCAGCCCTGGTCTGTTAGGGGCTCCCCAGAATCTAACATAAGACATATTCTTTGTGGCCCTGCTTCAGTGTCCAGTTGTGTTCTAGGAGCCCGTAGACATCAGACACAGAGGACCAGACAAACCCACACAGGATAGGCTGTCTTTACAAAGCGCTCAGCAGCTGTCTGGGGAATCCAGACAAACACAAACGAAGCCCTTTCATCAACAGCATGCACTACACAAGCAGGAGCCAAAGCAGGAGGCCAGATCCCACCACAAGGGACAAGGCTCCTCACTGCTATTATGGCAGTCCATTTCAAGGCTTTAGCACTGGTATTGTCACTAGTATTAGAAGTACGAAATGGAAAAAGTATTGTTTGGGCATGACATGATGGCTCATTGAGAATCCTCAAGATAATTAAAAAGTGGGAGGTTTATCTTTATGGGAGGTAGGTAAAAGGTGAACGAGAAATGCCCCCAAAGTAAAGAGCTTTCCCGCTCCTCTCAGTCACTAATCCAAAGTTCTATGAAATTAAGGGGGACAAGTTTCCTTTTGAAAATAGCTACATGTGATCTTACTTTCAAAAGGAATCCGTGCAAGGAAAATGACAAAGTATTAAAGAGGAGCGACTTAGAGGAAAATATGAATAAATGAATATAGCACCAATTGATGAAAAGACAGAATACTAGAGATATTTTTCCAAATTAGCATACTGATTGAATACAACCACAAGGGCAACTGAGCTGCTCTGCCAGCTACTGAAGCATAATATACAACTTCAACAATTTCACGAGGGCATCCTGGTTGAATGTGGCTTTTGACAAAAGACACACCATTTCACTACATAGTTTTCGAGGGTATGTTTATATAAACATCTGCACAAAGACATATTCAAAATGTACAGAAATGAGAGCACCATGATATGCGCATAAAATTAATATATTCATCAATGGTAATTGTGGGAAAATTACCTTGACATGTATGAAAAACATAATGCATAATAAATGAGGTCTTGTAAGCTAGTGGTCAAGAGATTATTCATGAGAACTGAAAATAATTGACTCTCTGTGGGAAAGTGTTATATTTATATTTCACGTCAGGCAAGAATAAAGTGCAAATGCTTTTAAAAATGTTTCAGAAAAGCCAAAACCAGGGAAGTAAATACATTTTGATCAACACAGAAAATATCTTAGAATAGAGTTCGCAAGTGTCAGAGCAACAAACACAAATTAGCTGAGTAAATTTGCACAAAGTATGCCAAAAAAGGGATGAAGGGGAGAGCAGATGGCCAGAATACATGCAGATATAGCAAAAGACATGATTGGGAAGATGACACTTTTCAAATTGATCTATAAATGCACAGGATTTAAATAAAAATCCCCGCCAGAGCTTCCACAGAACTTGACAAGGTGACCCTAGGATTCTGATAGGAGAGCAAAAGACAAATCTAAGACACTTGGGACTTGCCCTGTGAAGTAATGAAGATTTGCTAAAAAGGCATCAGAGTGGGACAGTTGTCCATTTGTAGAAAACTCAACAAATGATGCAGGCCAGTCAGTCTTCTCCAAAGGAAAAGCACTCACTATCTTGCCCCCTTCAAGATACATGGGACAGACTGCAGAGCTAAACGGAAGAGAAGTAGCGAAACCTTCTGAAAAGGAGGTAAGGGACAGTATTTTTAGAATTCAGAGTTTCCCAGACAAGTAGACAGCTCTCCAATGAAGGGCAGCCAAGCAAATACAAAGAGCAGACATGTAAATACAACAAAAAGCGAAGTTCTTTCAATATACTGTAAAGAGAAGCCATGCAAATGTTAAGAGAAATATGCTAGCATCTTAAAATATGCAAAGAACTGTACAAGTCAGTGAGACAAAGAGGGACATCCTGTAGGCAAGCTATATGAGAAGACAAACTCACAGGTGAGGAGACCGTAATGCTAACTAGATGCATATTTCTTGCCTTTTCTGATTTTTAGGAAACACAACCTAAACAAAGCTACGCTATTTCACAGCTACCAGACTAGTGAAATTGAGACAAAGGAGCCTTTTCATTCCTAGTTATATAATACGGGTGAAGCCAGCCTGGGCTGCATGAGACCCTGTCGACAAGGGGGTGGGATTTCTTCTCTGTATTGGGATAGGTAACTTGACAAATCATTCTGGAATGATTTTTTTTTTTTACTTTAAATGTACAGATCTGTAAGCTGATCTTTTCCATGACATATGTGTGAAGATTTTCTCTGCAGCTTTGTTTGTAATGTCAAGTGCATTTGTATTCCGCTATGGAGTGTAAAGTAGGTATAACTCAGCCAAACGGCCAATGAAAAAGCAAGCTGATGAATAAAACATCATATACTGCCATTTTATTTCACTCTTATAATTATAAAGGGAGATGTATTCAGTTAGTTTACACAATTACAGGGTGGGTAATCTAACTCTGGCTGTCTGCACTCTCAAGAGCCAAACAGCCCAGTAGCTGCTCAATCCCCAAAGTCAGAAGCCTCAGAAGGAGAGACCAATGAGATGGTCCCGGCTGGAGGCAGAAGGGCTGGAAAGCTCTCTGGAAAGCTGTGAGCATGCGCCCACACTGAAAGGTAAAATAAGATGGTGGGCCGACATTCACGGGGCCGCAGCAATAGGTACCTCGCTTAGAACAGTGGCATTATCATATGCTAGCTGCCTTCCTCCATCTTCTCTTCCATCTGGGCCCCAGCCTATCCAATAGCACAGTCCACAATCAGAGTGAGTCCTTTGTACACGTGTCGCTGTCCCACAGGGTATGTGTGTGTGTGTTTGTGTGCCTGTATTTGTGCCTTTGTATTTCTTCCTTCCTTCCTTTCTTTCTTTCTTTCTTTCTTTCTTTTTTTTCCGGCTTTTCAAGATAGGGTTTCCCTGTAGCTTTGGAGCCTGTCCTGGAACTAGCTCTTGTAGAGCAGGCTGGCTTCGAACTCACAGAGATCCGCCTGCTTCTGCCTCCTGAGTGCTGGGATTAAAGGCGAGTGCCACCATCGCCTGACTGCATTTGTATTTCTTGAGACGGGGTCTGGCAATATGGTTCGGTTTGACCTGATACTGTTATGTAGTCCAGGGTAGGAGTGGTGTTGAACCCACATCAAACTTCTGCTTCAGCCTCCTAAGTGCTGAGATTATAGGCATAAGCCATCCTGCCCAGTCCATGAAGAAACACAGAAAAGAACACTCATGATAGGCAGGAGAAAATGTCGAAAATTGGTGTGAGGTACTGTGGAAGGAAGGATACGAAGGAAGGACACAAGCTGGAAGGGGTATCCGCATCCAATGTGTACAAATGCTGGGCATGTAGGCCTCTGCCATGTAACTGCCCGTGTATGCTGCAGTATACTAACAGCAGGAAAAGTTTTATCACTCTTTCAACTAGAGGTATGGCAGGGATCTTATCTCTCTCTCAGAACAACTTCTATTACCTTCTCTTTGTTCCATACCAATAGTTATTTCTTGGACTTCCTAGCCTGTTCTATGGACGTTTGACACAGTCTCAAAGAGTTCTTTAAAAGCTTTCTTATTAGCCACAGCACAAATTCTCAACTACGAATTGTATTTGCTATGCAGACATCATTTCAAACGTGTGTTTCTCCCCCCCCCACCCCGTTCTCCCCTTAGCTCAAAATAAATTGAAGCTTCTGTCATGGGTAGCAAGTCTGGGGTTAGTGACGTTCCAGACACCAAGGGGGCAGGTGTGATTTGAAAGCTCCGGAGAACCACAAACTCAGCGAGTGCACGGGATTCCATATACGCTGTGAATGGCAAGCATCGTGGCCACGGCTAATGTGAAGGCTCCATCTGGCATTTTTGGTGTTATGTAAAATGTTATGTCAGCAACAGATGGTTGAGCTAAGTCTCAGGAGATTTTACTTATGCCCAATTATCAGGTTTGTGAATCTGAACATTAAACAGTTCACAGATCCTTAAAAATACGTGAGGTGCTAGATTTTCTCCTGCTGAGCTGGTTTTGAGGAGTCATGGTTTCTTGTCTGCCTTTGCGCCCTTTGAACCAACAAACCTGCTTTGGTCTTCAAATACTCGTCTGAGCTCCCAAGATGATTGATTCCCCTACTGTCTCAGCAGATGCTTAGTGCAGGTCTTCAGGAAATCAAGAAAGGGTTTATGTGTGTGCACATGAAACTGTTGCATCTCTGCTCACTTTGTTTTGTCTGACATGACCAAAGAAGCATTTAGACCCAGCTTCTCCCAGCTGTGGTGGATTTGAGACTGATTATTATTGCCCTCAATGAACTTCTGCTCTGTTTCCCTTCTCTATATGTGGATAGCAAAATTACAGATCTTTTTTCTGAGTGACCCCTTTACTTTTTATTGTTTTGATCGAGCTATATATTTTTCTCTGCTCTGTTTCCTTCTTCCCCCCTCCCCTTCTACCCTCCCCCATAATCCCCATGTCCCAATTTACTCGGGAGTTCTTGTCTTTTTCTACTTCCCATGTAGATTAGATCCATGTATGTCTCTCTTAGGGTCCTCATTGTTGTCTAGGTTCTCTGGGATTGTGGTTTGTAGGCTGGTTTTCTTTGCTTGTGTCTAAAACCCACTTATGAGTGAGTACATATTTGTCTTTCTGGGTCTGGGTTACCTCACTCAATATGTTGTTTTTTAGATCCATCTCCTTTCCTTTTTAAATAGTTATTTTTATTTGTGTTTAGCGCATATGTGTGGGTGGCCACATGGGGCTAGAAAAGGGCGTTTGATGGTCTGGAGTTGGAGTTTCCGGTCATTGTGAGCCACCTAACGAGCATGGCTACTGGAATGCAAACTTGGGTCTTCTGTGCTGGGAAGCAAACTCTGATCCTCTGGAAGTACTCTCAGCTGTGACTTATCTCTCCCATTTAATGACTGATTTCTTTAAATACATTTTACTGGATCAGGAATTTTCCCGAAAAAGATATGACCTCATTACTAAAACAACAACAACAACAAAAATTCTGGTTTTGGAGTCTTTCAAACCACATTTGTGGGGTGTGTGTGTGTGTGTAGCTATGTAACCATGGCCCAGACTGGCTTAGAAATATTTGTTTTGGTGTTCTTTTGCTTTGCTTTAGTTTGGATTGCTTACCACTGCTTCAGGTGGAACCCAGGGCCTTGAATGCTCTAACACAGGGCTATTTCCTCTACCCTTTCAAGCCTGACTCTACCACTTTTGAGTTGGATGCTTTTCACAAGTGACCCAATGAAATGCCTGGAGAAGGAGCTCCTGCTTTGGATGGAGTATTCTGTGGGTGGCCCCAGAAGTGCATCAGGTGGCCTTTTCCAGAATTTGCTATAGGAGACAAAGGTGTCCCAGTGCTAGACTGGGTTGGGTTGGTACAAAGTCATGCTTTCCCTGAGTGACTACCAACTAAGCATGCCACCCAGTTTAGAAACGAATTTAGGCCCATTGCTGGGGCATGAGAGACTCCTATAGGAGATTTAAGCAATGACCTCCTGTTAATCTGGACAGTTTCAGACCAGATTATGTAACCTGTCTGCAGCCATCCTCCTCTATCCCTTACTCCCATCATCACAAGGGTCAGACTTGCGTGGAGCTTGGCCTCAAGCTGCCCACTGCAATCACTCTGCTTTGTCCTGTTTCTCCTAATGGCACCTTGCTTTAGCTGGGATAAGATGGGCTGCTCTTGTTCTGGGCTCTGAAGTTCTCTGGCTAGTGTCTTCTGAAAGGTAGTACAGAGACATTATGTCATTTCCTCTTTTGAGAGTGACTTTTGTCTTGGCATCTACTTTCTGAAAGCCCTAGACTAAAACACCGAGTGTCTACTAGAATACCTAAGAAAAAGGATAAGCTTAACATAAGTTTGTGTTAAAAGATTACTCTGTCTCTTTTTTTTGGCTCTTTCTGATCCCCCAGGGTGTGGGGACTTGGTGTAGGACAATTGTCTGTATTCTGTCAATTATATTTTAAATAAATGCTGATTGGCCAATAGCCAGGCAGGAAGTATAGGTGGGACACCCAGATAGGAAGTAGAGGCGGGTCAAGGAGAACAGGAGAATTCTGGGAAGAAGGAAGCCCATTCCTCTGCAGTCCTGACCATTCACAGAAGAAGCAAGATGTGACTGCCTCACTGAAAAGGTACTGAGCAATGAGGCTAACATAGACAAGAATAATGGGCTAATATATGTTATAAGAGTTAATACAAAACCTGAGCTAATGGGCCAATCAGTTTATAGTTAGTGTGTGATTTCTTTGGGACCTAATAACTGCGGGAACCAGGCAGGACAGAAACCCCTGTGTCCTGGGCCTCTTTTGTAGTAGAGAGGAATCAAGCAAGCAGCATCGAATGCTGTCTTGAAGTCTTAAAAAATAGAGCGAGGGGGAGATCTCCACATGCAGGGTGTTTGCATCCAAAGGCTTTGATAGTCAGGACTGAGCCTGAGTCTGGACAGCCCAGTCTGACTCTGCCATCTGAGATCTGGGTGACCCTAAACTTGCTGCTTTTTCTTCATGAGCTTCAGCTGACTCACAGTTTCTCATCTGCAAAAGGGGTATGTGGTTGGCAATCATGCTTATAGCTGTGGAAAAAACAGACTTAGAATAAGGGTTTAATAAATAGAAGAATGTAAATAAAAATTTGCTTCTTTCTGTTTAGTATCAAATTATTTTACATATACAACACCTATAGAAGTTGTCATACTTCACAGATAATTAATAGACTTTAACTTTTTCTTCATGTAGTAAAATATATGTAAATATACGTATGCCAGTTGTCTTTGTCAATGTGACACAAACTGGCGTTATCTGGGAAGAGGAAAACTCAACTAGGAAATTGGGTCTATCAGATTGGACTGGAGATTTATCAGTGGGGCATTCTTTTTAATGACTGATGTAGGAGTACCCACCCACTGTGTGGTGTCAACATTGGGCAGGTGGTCCTCTGTTGTATATGAAAGGTAGCTGAGCAAACCAGGTGGGGGAGGGGGCAAGCCAGTGAGCAGCATTCCTCCATGGTCTCTGCTTCAGTTCTAACTTCAGGTTTCTATTGTGAGTTCCTACCCTAACTTCCTTCAGCGATAGAGTGTGACCTGGGAGTTATAAGATAAAATAAACCCATTCCTCCTCAGTTTGTTTTTGATTAGTTTTGTCACAGCAATAGCAACCAAACTAGGGCAATATGTAACAAAAAAAATCTTTGATTTTAACCATTTTAAGTATATAATTCAGGAATGTTAATTATATTCACAAAGTTGCATAAATGACCCCATGTTCTGTATTTTTCATCACCCCAAGTATTCCATTATTAAGCATCACTTCTTATTCTCTAATAACTATTATATTTTTTTCTCTAGTTGTTTTATTACCCACTATCCCTGATCATCTGAACTAAAGGGTCATAGATTTTGTCTTTGTATTTTGGATGAGGTACTAAATCTTTTTATGATGGTGGTGGAAGAATTGGGGATCAAACCCAGGACTTCAGCATACTAGAAAAGCTCTCTATCACTGACCAACATCTCTAGCCCCAGGTACTAAGTCTTTGTGTGTGTGTGTTTTGAAACACAGTCACACTGTAGAGTTCTGGCTGTCCTGAAACTCAAGAAACCTGCTTGCCTCTGCCTCCAGAGAATGTTGGAATTAAAGGTATACACTACTATGCCTGGCACTTCAGGTACTAAATCTTAATTGAAACAAAATGAAAAACATAATCGAAGATAAACTCTATGTTTTAAAAACTTGTTAAATTGCTATACTATATTTACATATACGTCTGTTCACACACATATAAAAATAGGCTAGGATTCACATACATGGCTTTTTATTTCTGAGATTGTGTGTTCTTGATTAATATTAAAAATTTCAAGTCATTCCACTTTATAAATTTTAATTTCACTTTTCTTTAGCACCGAGTACAATTCCATTTTATATATGTACCAAATTTTCATTATTCATTCATATGTATCGGAAAACTACATTTGTTCCATTTCCTTGCTACAGTGTATAAAGCAGCAATACAATATAATATGTAGACAATACAAGAAAGAGTAAATGTTACATGATGAGGGAGGAGTGAATGCAGGTAAAAGACTCTTGAGTCATGAAAGAGGATTGAAAGCTAGTCATTTTTCTATTTTAACAGTCATAGATTTTTTTCTTCTTTTGTGGTGGATAAATGTATAAAATATATTTGATAGTGAAAGTGTAAGACTTAATGTGAACCCCCACAGCTTCAGTGTTGGGGAATATTATTTTAAGGTGTGTGACTTTTGTTTATGCTGCATTTGTCTAACTCTGTGAAGCTATAATTCTTTGCCTGTCTAAAATGCCTGATGGCCGGGTGGTGGTGGCTCATGCCTTTAATCCCAGCACTCGGGAGGCAGAGGCAGGAGGATCTCTGTGAGTTTGAGGCCAGCCTGGTCTACAAGAGCCAGTTCCAGGACAGGAACCAAAAAGCTACAGAGAAACCCAGTCTCGAAAATCAAAAATAAATAAATAAATAAAATGCCTGATGGTTCTAATAAAGAGCTGAATAGCCAACAGTGAGGCAGGAGCAAGGATAGGTGGGGCTGGCAGACAGAGAGTATAGATAGAAGGAAAACCAAGGAGAAGGCAGAGCAGTGAAAGAATCAGGGGAGGAGGATGTCAGGGGCCAGGTACCCAGTCACCCAGACAGCCATGGAATAAGAGTGAAAGTTAGACAGAAGGAAAGGAAAAAGCCCAAAGGCAAAATGCTGTGGGATAATGCTCTTGTACACTGTAAAGATTTGTCACTCATGTTGGTTTAGTGAAATGTTGATTAGCCAGTAGCGAGGCAGGAAGTATAGGTGGCGTGACCAGACTAGGAGAATTCTGGGGAGAGGAAAGGCAGACACAACCAGCAGCCACATGCAGAGTAAGCAAGATGAGAATGCCTTATTGAGAAAAGGTACCAAGCCACATGACTAAACATAGACAAGAATTATGGGTTAATTTGAGTTGTAAGAGCTAGTTAATAATAAGCCTGAACTAATAGGCCAAACAGTTTATAATTAATATAAACTTCTGTGTGTTTCTTTGGGACTGAACAGCTGTGGAACTGAGCAGGAAAGAAACTTCCATCTATACAAAAGGTAGTCAGGATAATTAAGTTAAGAAAAGCTGGCAAGAAATAAGACAAGATAAGGTTGAGTATTCCTAACTAAGAATAAGTCTTCATGTGTAATTTATTTGGGAGCTGGGTGTGGGGCCCCCAAAGTAGTAAAATACCAACATAGCACTTCAAACTCTATTTGTGATGTATAGACTTGGGACCTGGTAAATTTAGGTGTGTGATTTTTATTACAAGTTCTTTGTAGTGAAGTTTGAATTAAAATATCTTGAATGTTTGGTTGGTGTTACCATCTCCCCCTTTTTTGCTTTGTAATAAAACTTGAAAATTAAAAAAGAGAAGATCATTCAATTTAAGTTGCAAGGTAACTCTTTACCCATTTGTTTCCTACTCTACAGCAGTTTCTAAAGACTACAACATGTGGTGGGTGACATATATAAAATCCCAGATGTAGGTTAATAGAAGATCTGTGAAAGGGAGCAAGAGAAAACCACAAAGACCCCTTTTCATCTCAGACTTAGACGTTTTGTTACAGAGGTCATTCCTAGATTTGACTTTGTTCTTACTCAAGTGAAGTGAACTGGCTGGTAACATTTGAGGAGAAATGTGTGTGCCTTTCTAAATTAAAGAAGGCTAGACATGGCCTTTCAGGTTATTTTCCTTTGCTTTGCAGAAGCCTTTTATTTGATATAGTTCAGTATGGTTTGGCTTTTGTTTCTTGTGCTTTTGGGGCTATATTAAAAAAATATTACTACCAGGATCAGAGTTACATATTTTTTTTCTTCCTGTGTTTTCTTCTAGGAAACCTTTTATATCCAATCATACATTTAAGTTTTTAATCCATTTAAAGTTATGTTTTGTTTATGGTATATGAGTCCAAAAAGTCATTCTTTTGCTAGTACATATCTAGTTTCCCTAACACCATTTATTGAAGATTGTTCCTTATCCAATGTGTATTCTTGGCACCTTTATCAAAGTCTGGCTGACTATGCATAGGTGTATTTCTAAGCTCTCTTTTATATTCCATTGATCTATGCTTGTTTCTGGAATGACAAAGTACCTCAGCAATGTCTGCACCTCCTTGTTCACTGAGGTATTATTGATAACAAAAATAAATCTTCATTGATATATAAATGTATAAAGAAAACATGGCACTCACATATTACTCACTGTAGGTGTTATTCAACTATAATAATGAAATACTTCTATGCGTAAGAATATGGATGAATCTTGATGACATTATTGTAAATGAAATAAACTAGGTAGACACACATACTATATGATCACACTTTCATCCAGAATCCAAAAGCAGTTTCATTCATAGAAATAGAAGCAGACAGTAGAATCGTGGTTGTCAGGGGCTAGGAGATAGGAAAAATGGGACATTTTGGTCAAAAGGTTTACATTTTCAGCTATCAGATGAAAAGCATGGTGTCTACAGTAATAACACAGCCTTGTTTACTTTAAATTTTCTGAGAGTGGATCTTTAGTGCCCTCACCATGCACAAATGCCATTTCACACTATATACATATACCAAATAAATCATCACTGTATACCTTGAATGCATATGTTTGTCAGTTATGCTCCCTTTGGTAAAGCTAGAAAAAAAATCCCAGAATCACTTCAAAATTGAAGTATAGAAATGCCCACCTTGGGAAAATCAGCAGTATCTAACAAGGTACATGCTAGAGATTAGAGTATATGTGCATGAGCTCAGATTCCAGACCTGACAAAGGTATCTTAGAGTCAGCAGTGAGGAAAGTCACTATGCTGCATCTGTTGGAGTTCAGTGAGTCGGAATCAGCCACGTCAGTGGCATGTCACAAACTATTACTTGATTTTTGAGATATCAGCAACAAGATAAAGATTGAAAGCAGGGTTGCTGGATCGTGGTACTACTGACATTTGAACCCAGTGGGAGCTGTCCTGAATACGGAAGGAAGTTAGGTCTCTATCCACCAGATGCCAGAGTCTGCTCCACTGCCAATGACTACGAAAAATCTCTCCAGAAATTGTGAAATATCCGCTGGGGAGGGGGAATTGGTATTACTTTTGAAAGTGGAGATACTGTTTTTGCAGGTGTTTCTTCTGAAGCTTTTTTTTGTTTGGCTTTCTGCCCCAGGATAAGGAAATGAGAAGAATGCCATTCCTGTTCTGTTCTCTCACATCCTTCCTTCTTTTCAGTCATACCTGCTATGTGCTCTTTTAAACAGCTTTTCTTCCTTTCCCGAAATAAGGAATGCCTTCTTGAATTGATTTAGGCTTATAGTTTATTCTCCTACGGCATCAACTCAATAACTCTATGTATTTTCACAGCAAACAAAAATGTTACGTGGCAAGTGGATGGGACTAGCTAGACTTGATTTTATAAAGCATTCCAGGGGATTTTACTTTATCACCAAAGACTTTGTAAATATCATGAAAGTTATGAAAGCACATTCATTACTTTTTCAAGAAAACGACTACTGAGTCTTAGAGTTTTGTTTTTCTTAGGACTCTCTATGGCTTGAGGGAGAAGCAGATTTCCTGAGGTGACTAAGCCCACCTGGGTGTTATAAGCTTAATTAGTGTTTAGAAAATATTTTTGCGATGAAAAACACAGTTAGCTCAAGCCACTGTCATGAAGTGGTACTTTCAAAACCTTACCCAAAATATTAGCATCTGTCTTAACTAGGCCCAAGGGAGAAATGAGTAGAAGTACCAAATGGTGACAGGAGATGATGAAGGTCCTTGGAAGACTGGAAGGACAGTCTTTCTTTTTTCCTTCCTTCCTTTCTTCCTTCCTTCCTTCTTTATTTCCTTCCTTCCTTCCTTCTTTATTTCCTTCCTTCCTTCCTTCTTTATTTCCTTCCTTCCTTCTTTATTTCCTTCCTTTCTTCCTTCCTTCCTTCCTTCCTTTATAACACACATACAGACACACAGACACACACACACAACACACTTTTTTCTTTGCGTCATTCACATCAAACATCTCTATCCCATTCACTTCCCTGTCCCTTCGTATCCCCTCTCTGCCCTTGCAACCTGCCTCCCAAAATAAATAAAATTTAAGAGAAAAAGAGAAGAAAAAAAGTCAATCTTGTCATGAAAGCTGTAGTGGCACACAGTTTATGAATCCTTTTGTCCATATATTTTTACTTGCATGTGGTCACTGCAGAGAATCATTTGTCCAGTTCAAGGCATCTGGTTTCTGCTACACTATTGATGCTGGGCAGCCACTTGCATTCCTCTTGGTTATCCTGCTGTTGCTCTGTCTTTTGGAGGTCTTGCAGTTTTGGGTCTGCACGACTGGTCCTGTCATGTGCTCCAGTAGATCACATCTTTGCATGGTTAAAGTGACATTCCAGAATATTTCTCCCTTTGTATAAATGAAAAGAAAGGGTTTTAACTTTAGTATAGTAAAGCTATATACAACAATTATCAAGTAAGGATTACATTTATAATAGCTAGTTCATTTTTATTTGGCAGATTCAAAGAAAATATTCCATTATTTATTCTATCTTGGTGACTCCAAGGTTTTGTACCTATTTTACTTTCTATCATAACTAAGGAAAATTACCACTATAACTATATATAGTACCCAACTTCAAAGACCCCAGAGGGATATGATATTATCTGAGAAATTAGAAAGTGCAGAGTAAGAAGCTTTCAAAACTATAGAAATGACAGACATCTGGCTACCTGGATTGTCACCCAAAGTTCCTCTGCAACTTTGGGGCATCCATCTTCAGCCTACAGGCCTAGAATATCTGGTGGACTCTTCTATGAAGCAGGTATTTTGAAGAACTATCCCACCTTATCTTGGCAAAGTTCAATAGTCTTTTTCCTGTGTCTTACTTGTCCAGTTTATATAGCATATTATCAGCAGTTAAGGTAAGAGTAGTTTCTTGCTCAAATGGCTAGCTTTGTCACAATGAAAGTAAACTCCATATAAAATTGCTTCAATGCCCATCATCCTTTTATGAAGTAGATTGGTGCTTCTGGGAGCAGACATGTCTCACTGTTATGAAAATCCTTAGGTTAATAATCATCTCAAATACCATATTTTATAGGTCTTTGAAGTGTTTGGAGACCATCTATTTATCTAAAATATATCTGTTTAACCTTGAAAGCATATCTAATATGACTATAAGTTTGATTATTATAGATGACTAATAACCTACATTTCTTAATTATATGGTAGCTCATGTCAGCACTTTATGGATTCTGGCAATTTTCATTTGATAACCATTATGCTTCACCATGGTATCTGGACTTGTCTCTGAAAAACATACACCGAGGAAAACCTATTTATTACATTTCTCATTTTACATGCACACCAACACATTCCCAATGTTTCTGTATCATTAAGGGATCAACTTATATCTTCTGGATACTTGTAGATCTCCACAAACTATTCTGAGAAATTCCTCAATAATTTTAAGGGTATCTGCAAAAATTCTATGGTGAATATTGCAGTGATGGACAGTATGAAAATATGTATTTACTGCTATAAATATTAAAACTATTATTTTTCAGGAGGGATATAATAAAAATTGAAGCTTATTAGTAATATTGGGGAGACTTTTATTTTTTAGTGGCATGCATGCCAACAGTGGGAAAATGTAGGTGATACAAAATACTCATGAAATGTACATCTGAAAAGAATAAGGTATATAATGGCAGAATGCGATATCATCTCATATATTCATATTGGCTAAGGCTCTAACAGGATACCTGTAAAAAACATGGTGATACAAAGGCTGGGTACAGCCTTGCCACCCATCTGGGTAGTGAAGATCAGAAGGACTATATAATGCTATGACCACTCTATCACTCAGTTGGTTATTATAAAGGTTCCTTCAACATTTCTCTGAATTAGAGTCTGAAAAACAAATATCTAAAAATGTGCATCAGGTCACAAGATTCACTGCCATACTATCTCCATAAGACTATTCACTGTCTTATGGCCATTATTATATATACTTGAACTATCTGGATATTTGAATTGATAAGGAGTTAAGAGTATTGTCAAGACAGCCCATCTTTGCGGGGGCTAAGTGCCTATAAATATCCTATACTTAATATTTTTCCAATAAAAATTGTTCAATAACAATTCCAATTCATGATAAAAAAGCAGTCAATGGATGCTTCTAGGTGATTCACCAATTTTTTTGTACACAGTGAGACAGCAATGTTACAGTTACTAAAACTGGTAAGGACAGAGTCATTTTTTCCCCTGAACTCTAACAACAAAATCCTGGTGATTGTATAGGTACCATCATTATCATTTTCTTCTATGAAGGAAAATCAGGTGTCTTGGTCTCTGATTTAGACCTGAATCAGCATTGACCTCAATATCTGCTATCTAACCTCTAAGTTCTCTGGGTACTTATCAGGTTTTGACAGGAATCAGAAAAAACCAAATGATATATGTATAAAAAGACACTGTATTTTCCTTTGAGAAATCTGCACGTAATTTTGAGATCATCAATCATTGTGTTGCACATCAATTCTATTTGTATTCTTCTATGGCTGCAAAGCTAATGCCACTGGGAAAGAAGATAGTATTTCAGAATAGGATACTGAAACATATACATGGTTACTACTTTGGCTGGAAACATCTGAGCATTATATTCACACAATGCTCACAGAATTACATGCATATTTTTTACATTGGAAGGAAGAAGACTGGTTATATGAAGACTTAATTTCCTTCCTAAATACCTACCAAAAATCGTGGTAACTGAGTATAAGGATCACCTTCATTCATTATCTCACTATATAGCTAGATTTAATGATCTGTGATTTACTCAGCTTTCCATTAGCATGTACCTGCAGAGCAGCGGTATCCAGTACTTTTAAGAGGAATATGATTTTATCCTAGATTTATCACAGGACTTTGACAAAGATCTTAAGGAAAATACATTTATTTTAAGTCTTTATACAAGGACATCATCAAAAAAGACCATGGTAGCTTTCGATGACCACAGGACACATCAACTCTATCATGATCGTTGCAGTAATTCAAGGTTAACATCATCACCCGAAAAACACATTCTCCTGACTGGGTACATGAAAGCTTTTCTGGGCAGGCTTGTTTGGGGGAACTCAATAATAGATGCCTGATGACCTTCAATGTCTCAACCTTTGTTTGCAGTACTCAACACAAAGCTTCCTGTAAATGTAAAACATGAAAGCATATGGATTATTGGAGTGCCAAGAACTGAATAATTTTGTATCTGTGTACTGGCAAGAAGTCACAGGAATAAGTATGCAGAGCACTGCCATCAGTAACTTGATATAGGAAGCTCTGCTTATCTTCTATATCATATTCATACCCTAGACTGCTGCAATTTGTCAATATGACTCTGGAGAAAATAGCGTGAAACATACTTCATTGTGCCTGCACATCTGAAATTTTTGTGATCACACGGATCTGGTTCTTGACTCCTTGAACATGTGCAGAACTGCAAGGGAAGAACTAGAGACAAGACTTTTCACCCTGATCGAGGGTGTGGCCTGAATAGAAGGCAGGGTCAATATTGTGGTAATGGATAGTATGATGAATTACTTGGATGTGGCATACTCATTGCCCATGGTATGAGTTACTGGTACATTATCTGTAAGCAAACACAACAGGAAGTTAGCTTCATAAAATTTGTAATGGCATAAGAAAATAAATATAGGCTTCTCAAAATCAACAAATACTCACCCAAAATTAAATGTGTCTCTGATGAGTGAAAACTATTCCACTAAATATATATTTACCCTCCGAGATCTTGAACATCAGAGACTGGTGAAAATGACATGTCAACACAAGTGCTAGTGCCACAAATTAGAAAACACATCTGTAGGATGTGAGACAACTTGTGCTCATGACAGACACCGAGGAAAATATTTCTTCGGATAATCTGAAACACATAGAAAGATGTGTTTTATAGTCATGATTTGTTTTTAACAGGATTTGGATCAGTAAACTGGTGTGTTTGTTTTGGGAAATATCAAGTATACTTAGAACTCACTGAATTGTAGTCAAAACTATTGTCCCAAATTCCAACCTTTCTAAACTGTAAAGTATTAAAAATCCTTAAGCTTAATATTGGATGTCAAAAAGTGGCACTTAGCCAAGATATAATTATTCCTTAATGATAAAATAAGGTCAAGATCTGTGGGTCTCTGTACCTGTTTTCACCAGTTTCTGGATGAATCCTTCCTGATGACTACTGGGTTAGGCACCAGTCTGTGAGTAGAGCAGAATATCATTAGGCATCATTAAATTGATACTTTATCCTCCAGTCTTGTTTGGTTCTATCCTAGGTCTCTGAGCCATGCAGCCTCTGTGTCTTGGCCCTCCAGGCAATGCCAGTGTGGGCTCACCCTCATGGCATGGGTCTTAGGCTGGAACAGTCATTGTTTGGCCACTCCCACAGTCCCTGTACTGTCCTTAACCCAGCACATCCCATAGGCAGGACTGCAGGTTATAGGTTATGTGGCTGGGTTGGTATCCCTGTCTCTTCACTGGAAGTCTTGCCTGGTCACAGGAGATGCCCAGCTCAGGCTGCATATCTGCAAATGCTAGGAGCCTTAGCTGGGGCCATCCTTATAGATTTCTGTGAGTTTCCCTTGTATGGGGTTTCTATCTGACCCTCAAATATTCACCTTCTCCTGTAGTGCTTGTTTGTTCCCGGATGCCCAGAACTGAAATAATCACACAGAAACTTTATTAATTAGAACACTGCTTGGCCTATTAGCTTATGCATATTTCCAGCTCACTCATCCCTTAACCCATTTCTATTAGTTTATATTTTATTACGAGGCTCGTGGCCTACTGGCAAGGTTCTGACTGGCGGCTCCATGGTGTCTCACTAACTCTACCTTCTTTCTCCCGGAATTCAGTTTAGTTTTCTCCACCTCGCTCTACTCTACCCTATCACAGGCGAAGGCAGTTTCTTTATTCATTAACCAATAAAAGCAACCCATACACAGAAGGACCTCCCACTCTCCCGTCAGCTCTTTCAGTACTCTCGCCACATCCCACCCAGCCCAGTCCACCCAACAAAATCTCTTCTCTGTTTCTGCTTCTCAGGGAGATCTGAGTATTTCCCTTGGGTCCTCCATGTTACTCAGTCTCTCTGGGTCTGTGGATTGAAGCATGGTTATCCTTTATTTTACAGCTAACATCCACTTAGGAATGAGTACATACCATGTTTGTCTTTCTGGGTCTCGATTACCTCACTCAGGATGATTTTTTTCCAGCTTCATCCATTTGCCTTTAAATTTCAAGATGTCATAGTTTTTTTTTCCCCGCTGAGTAGTACTCTAATGTGTAGACGTGCCACACTTTCTTTATCCAGTCTTCAGTTGAGGGGCATCTAGGTTGTTTCCAGGTTCTGGCTATTAGAAATAAAGCTGCTATGAACAGAGGTGAGCAAGTGTCCTTGTGATATGATTGAGCATCCTTTGTGTATATGTCCACGAGTGGTCTTGAGGCATACTGATTCCAAATTTTCTGGGAATCTGCCATATGGTTTTCCAAAGTGGCTGTACAAATTTGCACTCCCGCCAGCAATGGAGACGTGTTCCCTTTGCTCCACATCCTCTCCTGCATGAGTCGTCACTTATATTTCTGATCTTAGCCATTCTGACAGGTATAAGGAAGAATCTCAGAATTGTTTTGATTTTTATTTTCCCTGACAGCTAAGAATATTGAACATTTATTTGTTGTTTCAAAGCCATTTGAGATTCTTCTGTTGAGAATTACGTTTAAATCCAATTTTAAATTTGGATTATTTGGATTTTAATGTCTAAGTTCTTGAGCTCTGTATATATTTTGGAGATCAGTCCTCTGTCAGATGAGGGGATGAATTAAGATCTTTTTCTATAGGCTGTCATTTTGTCCTATTGATGATGTCCTTTACCTTTCAGTTTCAGAAAACTGAAGCTTTTTAGTCTCAGGAGGTCCCATTTACTAATTGTTGATCTTAGTGTCTGCACTATTGGTGTTCTGCTCAGGAAGTTTTCTCCTGGGCGAATGTATTCAAGGCTAACATTAGCCCAAGCTTGGAGAATCCTGCTGAAGAGATGGAGGAAGGATTGTAGGAGTCAGGGGGGTCTGAGACATCATAAGACAACCCACAGAATCAACGAACCTGGGCTCATAGGAGCTTATAGAGACTGAACCAACAACCAGGGTACCTGTATGGGACTGACTTAGGCCCTCTGAATATATGGGGCAGTTGTGTGGCTTGGTCTTCTTTTGGAACTCCTAACAGTGGAAACAGGGGCTGTCTCTAACTCTTTTACTGGCTCCTGAGATCCTATTTCTCATACTGGGTTGCCTTGACCAGCTTTAATACAAGACAAGGTGCTAAGTCTTACTACAAGTTAATACGCCATGTTTTGTTGATATTCATATGAGGTCTGACCTTTTCTGAATAGAAATGGAGGATGAAGGGATGGGGAGATACAGAGGGGAGGGGAGGGAAAGAGACTTGGAGTAGAGGAGGGAGGGGAAATTGCAATCAGGCTGTATGAGAACCTGTAAGAAATATGTGTTTAAAAGGGCTGGAGCACCCTAATCACATACCCATTTGAATAAAGAACAGATCACCTATGTAGTGGCATTTCATTTGTATTTTAATAAATAAAGCTTGCATGGGGATCGGGAAAGTAAAACAGCCACACTGGCCAGCCTTACAGACCAGGCAACAATGATAGATACTTTTAATCCCAGTAGCCACACTAGCCTGTCCTAGAGTCCAGGCAGTAATGGTGCATGCCTTTAATTCCAGAACTAGAGAGAATTATAAAACAGCTCTCAGTCTCCGTCTCATTGTGTGGTTTCCTGGAAGCAGGATTGCCATTTTGGACTGAGGTCGAGGTAAAAGCCAGTGACTGGCTGTTTTACTTTTCTGACCTTCAGATTGAACTCCAATTTCTGCTTCTGAGAATACAAACAATCATTCAGCATTCATAGTTTCATCATAATTTGTCTGTACCCTATCCACCATGGAAACTTGTCTTGACTAAGATTGTTAAAGACAACATAGTACTAATGTGCATTATAAATAGTACTAGAGACATAACTACTTACCCGTATATATGTAAATTAGATATCCTCTCCTGTACATAGGATACCATGAGCATTTTTCTTGAGTCCAGAAATGTTCCATTAAATGACCTGTTTTGGGTTCACTGTAACGTCTTCATCTATATTTAGAAAACATTATGAAGAATTTTTTGTACATTTGTTATACAACTTGTAAAAGTGAAAATATAAAAGCTAAAGGCCCATCTGCAGCATATGGATAGCTTCAATCTACCACGGTAAAGCACTAACAGAATTCTTTGCCTCTTTAGAGACACAGGGAAAATCTTGATGATATATGTTCTGTGATAATTTCTAGTATCCCTGCTAAGATTTCTACCCTGTGAATGTTAAACACACACCATAAGCCAGTAGGTATATAACAATAATTGAGCCCTATGTCTGAAGTATAGGTGTCTTCATCAGTAGGGATGTACCTTTCATCTGTTGGGGGTGGCCAAGGACAATAGCAATACCTTGTCATGTTTAGGGAGACCCTTAAACAACCCTGACCAGCACCTCAGACAGGACTTCTTTGTGGTGGGTTTTCGTTAGAAGGTCTTTGACTCTTTGGCTCGTGGAGGAAACATTGTCAGGTCACAGGCAGGACGAGAGCATCACAATTCAGTCCAGTTGTTGAATCAATGTGTAAGCCTGTGGCTATTGTAGAGTTGAAGGGCAAGATCGGTTCTAGGTGAGCGGATGGCAATAAGATGGGCAGCAGGTTCAGATGCATGAACAGATGGCACTTGGAGTAGACTATGTCAATAGCAGGGACCAAACAAACCAAAGCCCCTGGAATGCTGAGAAATTCTTTGCCTATGCTCTTTTATAGGACACAGTTTGCTCTATCAGGATAGCTGCTTATTATGTTGCCCAATATCCTTATTAGGGGATTGTTCATAATGGATACTTAGATGCATTTAACATTAATAGCACCAATCATCAGAAGCATCCATCCTTTTCTGAGTGGATGCAACACGTTCAAGCTCCCTACCACCCTGAACTTCCACAGAAATGCTCCGCAGGCATACAACTGATCTCTCATGTTGTAGAAGTTCCACATCAATTTTCTCTACCACATCAATTATACATACTCATGGTCAATAAAATTGCTAAAGAATCCATCATTTCCTACTTGAGCTCTGACAACAAAAGATCGGTGACAAGAAGCATCAAATGCACCATTCTTACTTAGCAGTACCTATGCAGATTAAGAGCTCTATGCCATAAGTGAGACCCACAGCATCAGTAACCTGGATACTAGTCATGTTCCACTGATGGAGAAAAATCTGTCTTATTGTAATGTCCTTGACCCATGTCAGAAAGACATATTCTATCTTGTGAATTCCAAGGTTATTGTATCATTTCATGGTCCCTATAGACAGACCTGTGGAATTCCTGAGACAGGTATTCTTCTCACAAAAGATCTCTTCTATATGGACTTTTGTCATTATCAGTATGTGAGTAAAATATGTGCTATAGGCTAGCACAGACAAAAGATTATGAGGCTTAGTAGATTTGCTAGGGATGTATTAATATGTTAACCATATACATGGAAAGAAGGACTTGAAACATTCTTCATTTGTACATCTGAAAATCAGGTATGAATAATGAGTATGGCCTACCCCAAACTGATCCTTGGTGAAATCTTACTAGAAACACACAAAATAAGTGATAATACCATATTAGGCTACTCTTCCTCACTGATCTTGGTATCTATGATTAGGTGATCTTCACTTTGGTATGGCCTTTAAATCATTAACCTAGTGATGAACAAGGCTCTATCCATCGTATGCTCAGAGTCACTGTGGTCTATTGAAGAGACTGTGAAAAGCCACAAGGAAACTATTAGGATACAACCTGTTCTAATCAGGGCTATAGCCTATTCCATTGCCTGTGACTATCAACGGCAACTTCACTTCTGTTGGGCTACTAGGATGGCCTTTGGTCTATCTACAATTCAGAAGCATCCATCTTCTCTTGACTTATAATATCAAAATAAACTATGTCCTAGGCTGCCAGGTCAACAACAATACCAATAAACTCTGATACAATCATTCGCTTGATAGTCACAGGTCCAACATTAATATTCTGGCCATATAAACACTGTCAACTATTTTTAATGGACTCCCTGAACTCTTGGCATTCCAAAATAACACATATTGAAAATAAGAGTTATTTCAGGTTCCTTCTCCTTAGTTGCCCAAGGTACTAGCTGGGGACATCTCCCTGGACACCTGCGAGCCCCTCTAGAGTCAAGTTTCTTGCCAACCCTAAGATGACTCCCTTAATTAGGATATATATTTCTCTGCTCCCGTATCCATCCTTTCTTTATCCCAACCATCCCATTCCCCCAAGCTCCCCCCATCAATGGCACAAAGTTTCAATCCTAATACATGAACTGGCTTTGTGGGAGCCTGTCCTGTTTGGATGCTCACCTTCCTGGACCTGGATAGAAGTGGGAGGACCTTGGACTTCCCACAGGGCAGGGAATCTGGACTGCTCCTTGTTCTCGAGAGGGAGGGGGAATGGAGTGGGGGGGAGGGGGAGGGGGACAGGGGAGTGGTGGGAGGGGCGATGTGTGGGAGGAGGGGGAGGGAAATGGGAAACAGGGAGGAGGTGGAAATTTTTTTTTCAACAACTAAAAAAAAAAACAAAAAAAAATAGAAACTAAGAGTTAGAGGCACAGACATCATTTACCTATGAAGACTGAAGATAAAGATACCCTGTGATCAATATCATACCAGAATTTACTCAGACACGAGCAACAGTATTCTTGAATGTTTCCTTAACAACTCTAGAATCACATTATGAAAATCCAAGTTGAGAGTCATTCTACCTCTCCATATTAAAATCCCCAAGATAATGGCGTCATTTGCAGATCCATTTAAATGTCGTCGATACTTGGAGATGGCCCTAGTCAGAGCTTTGCAAGGGAGGCTTATTGTCTTGAGGATACCTGTAAAATTCTACTCTCAATAAAAAATGGATGGATACGATGAAAATTTGATGACACTTAGCTTTGCTCTATTATGATGAACATTAAATTTATAGTCTGTGATCAAGCATAGGATAAAATTTGATGCACTCACATAATATTAGGGAGATATGAAAAACAGGCATGACACAACGTTACAAACTCATTGAATTCTGCTAAGAATTTTTAAAGTGTGTCTGAAAATATGTAGGTCTCTGTCATAGTTTGGATGGAACTGGCCCTCACAATCTCACAGGGGGTGGCACTATCAGGAGGTGTGACTTCTTTGGAGTGGGTATGGCCTTGTTAGAGGAAGTGTGTCACTGTGGGGGTGAGCTTTGAGGTTTCCTGTGGTCAGGATATCGCCTAGTGTCTCAGTTGACTTCCTGTTGCCTGCAAGATGTAGGACTCTCAGTTACAGCACCACATCTGCCTGCATGCTGCCATGTTCACCACCATGATGCTAATGGACTGAACCTCTGAAACTGTAAGTGAGCCACTCCAATGAAATATTTTTCTTACAAGAGTTTCTGTGGTCATGGTATCTCTTCACCGCAATAAAAACCCCAACTAAGATACTCTCTAAGGATTGGCCATGTTCCCATCTTATACTTATATACAAAATTTACTGTATGCTTACTGAAAGACTGTGTTCAATGTTAATCACAGTAGTGACATAGCAGGTTCTATACATCCTAACACACAACTTCGAAAGACTTTTCTTTATATAGTCTCTTGAGACGGGAGAGTGACCATGAATCTATTATTCATTGAGTCTGCTAATTACTAGGTACAAGATAAAGTAAAGCTACCACACTTTGGACCATCTGATCATAGATATCATCAGTGAAGTGTGGTCCGTAACATGGGCATTATATCTATTTTCAATGTTTCTATTAAGATTTCTGGTAGTGAAAGATTTGAGAAGAAGCCATGGCACCGAGACCTGAGCTTTGCCTATGTTTCTGTAGCACCTCTTATTCATCCCCACGCCCTTATTCTATTCATATGCAGTTAGAAAATGAATATTACCCTAACAACTTAAGAGGTACCATTATCATTTACATGTTTGTGTGTCAATGTGTGAATTAATATCTGATGTCCTGTGATATGAGGCAAAATGGGGCAGTAACCTAGATATCAGCAATGTTGAACTTGATGATATTGTGTATCTCATTGTGAGGTATAGTGAACCTCTGCCAGAAAGATAACCCATTGCCTGCCAATTACAATGAAACTGTAGCATTTCAAGCTTTACCAACAACCTTTTATTGGTAATTGTCCTTTCTTTAAGCTAACCTGATGGAAAAAGACATAGATAAAGAGATAAAAACATATCAGGAAACAGCTTGTTCTACCTGAAGGCCAGCTATTCATTTGCCCATGATACATGCTGAGGGATACTTCAACTCTACCTGAAGGCATTTATACAGATGTTTTCCAATGTGACCACAGTTTGGCAGCATTCATCCTTTCTTGGCCTGAAATCTCCAAAGAAACTATGATTACTATTGGGCTTAGAGAAGGGCACAACACTACTACTGAATAAGATAATTTCTCAAGAATTCACATACTCAATCTATACTGGTCAATTAAATCCTGCTCAGCAGGTGGGCTAAAGGACTCCATAATTCCAGACCTAAGTGAAGCAGATGTCACTTACCTGTATAGATGAAGATCAGGTATCCTGTGCAGCAATTCTTGATCATAATGGTGCTTATAGAGATATGAACAATCATACTGTTGAGCATATCTTCCAGGTACCATGAGGGCTTATCTGAGAAATGCACGGAGACATTCTCCTAGATATGAGCTTTGCTCCAGCTGTCTATATTAAAGCTCTATAGGCCATGGCCTCATTTCTGGATCTATCCTCCCTGGACTCTTACAGATGTCTAGGGACAGGAGCTTGCTGTAACTTTCTTCCAAGGTTACCAGTAACTATTCTACCATCTATATCAAAGTCGTGGTCATATGAAAAATTACACATATTCTGCTGTTGCCTCTACGGTGGCCATTATTAAATCTACCTAATTTATCAGCACCTATACAATAAAATTTGGCACATACTATTAGAAGATTGGAGTATATAAAAAGCATAAATGACAAAACATGGCATAAACTTGACTCCCCAAGAATTTATGAAATGTAACAGAATGCTAATGTTTCCAAGGAATGAGTGTGACTTGACTTCCTGTTTCTAAGCAAGGAAGTAACAGAATACCTATAGATAAAAGTGACAAGGCCACACAGGAGCAGAGCCCACATTTTTCTTGATATTGAAGATCAGGTAGTCTGCACTATGACATAACTGCTCTGTCACTTGGGTCACAGTAATAGTCAGTAAGTAATCTTTGAGAAATCACTGTGTTCTCCTTTAAAGAATTTTCAAGAAGACACAAGCAGTGGCACAGTCCTGTAGTCTCAGCAATTAGAGAAGTTGAGGCAGGAGGATGACAAGGTCAAGACCTGGTTTACAGAGGGAGTTTAAGGCTAGTAAGGCAACATAGACTTTGTTTTAAAAAGTGAAGATAAGTGAAGACTTGGACTGCAGGTCATGTATGTACAGGGGTCTAGGTTCATTCCTCATCCCTATCATCCCTGTAAAAGATGATGCTTAGTTTGCCAGTATACCTGTCTATAAAATTGTTCCCTGTAATTATTAAGAAACACTTCCAATCTACCTAGACACTTTAACGAATGGAGATAAAAACCAGGAGAGTCCCTTCTTTCTTGAATGGGAACTAGCAAAATGCATAAGGCTTGCAACTAGGTTCCAGGTTAAGAATGATAGAAAAGGAAACAATCAACTCTTATGCATTTGCAGGCTCAACATAAATTATTTTCATCCTATAGTGTAAACTTGTCTTCACTAGGACTGCTAAGGACAATATCACTTCATACCTGAATATTTGTCACAAACTCACAGATTAAAAATATTAGAGGTATTATCTAAAGCTAACTAAACATAGGAACATCAAATGTTCTGTGCTATGAATAGGTCAGCATCAACATTTACTTCAATAACAGCAATGTTCCACAGCTGACCTTTTCTGGCTCACTGTGATATCTTGACTCATCTCTCAAAAACATATCCCAGCAAAATGATCTGGTACATTTCTCATCATACTGTGACAATGGAAAGCACCACGGTCATCTCAGCACATCTGTATTGATACTACCACGACCTTTGTACTTTTGTGCTAGAATATTCTAGCAGAACTCTCAGAAATAGTTTTTAAAATTTCATAGTAAATTACTTGGTGGTACATTCCATGGAAGTTAAGATCCTAGTTTGTGCCTCAAAGCAGTTCTCACCCAATGGGTTGCACAGCCCTTTCACAGGGGTCACCTATGACTATCAGAAAACAAAATATTTACAAGATGACTCATAGCAGTAGCAAAATTATAGGTATGAAGTAGCAACAAAAATAATTTTATGGTTGGAGGTCACCATAGTATGAGGAACTGCATTAAAGGGTCGTACCACTAGGAAGGTTGAGAATCATTACTCGATCTCAGACAAACAGAAAACACGTATCACCAGTTGGCAAAGCTATAAAAAAATGGATGTTTACCAGTCATACAAGGGAGATCTTCATACTGTAGCTTCCAATTAATGACAGGGACCTATGGGAGTCTCCAAACAAATTATTAAAAACACATCTGACTTTTTTCTACTTCCATTTACGTGCCTTCAAATTTCCTGGTGTCCTTGTTTTTAACAGCTGAGTAGTACTCCATTGTGTAAACATACCACATTTTCTTTATGCATTCTTTGGTTGAGGGACATCTAGGTTGTTTCCAGGTTCTGGCTATTAGAAATAAAGCTGCTATGAACATAGTTGAGCAAGTGTCCTTGTGGTATGACTGAGTATCCTTTGGGCTGGAACTAGAAAAAAATCATCCTGAGTAAGTTAACCCAGACTCAGAAAGACAAACATGGTATGTACTCACTCATAAGTGAATACTAGCTGTAAAGTAAAGGATATCTATGCTACAATCTACAAACCCAGAGAGACTAGGTAACAAGGAAGGTTCATGGAGAGACACCCATATTGCCTTGGGAAGGGGAAATAGAAGACATTTCATGAATGAACTGAGGGTGGGTAGGGATAGGAACATGAGCAATCAGGTTGGGGCAGGAATGGAGGGGGAGAATGCTGAGGGGGGATTGCTTGGGGCACGTTTCTGAGTCAGGTGGAATCTTGACTCAGGGGCATCTTTCAGGAGTGAGGACTCCAGCTTAGACTCCTAGCAATTAGTGGATCAGTACCTGAACTGGCCGGCTCCCTGTGGTCAGATTGGTGCCTAGGGCAACTGTTATCAGAGAAGTGTCATCCTGCAAATGATGAAAACAGACAGGCCCACAGACAAACATTAGGTGGGGGTCAGGGAATCCTGCCGAAGAGGGGGAGAAAGGATTATAGGAGCCAGAGGGATCAAGAACATCATAAGAACATCCACAGAATCAACTAACCTGGGCTTATAGGGACTTACAGAGGCTGAACCACAACCAGGGAACCTGCTTGGACCTTACCTAGGCCCTCTGCATATGTTATAATTGGGTAGCTTGGCCCTCTTGTGGGACTCCTAACAGTGTAAACAGGGGCTGTCTCTGACTCTTACTTACTCTTAGGACTCTACTCATTATCTGGGTCACCTTGCCCAGCCTTAATACATGGGGAGGTGCTTAGTCTTACTGCAACTTGATATGCCATGTTTTGTTGATACTCATGGGAGACCTGCCCTTTCCTGAACAGAAATGGAGGTGTGTGTTGTGGGAACTTGGTCTGTTTAACCAATGGTATTGGAGTGACTAGCGCTATGGGCAAGGTGTGCTCTGGGTACTGACTGCATAAGAACTGAGGATAGGGGCACATGCTCTCTTGGACATGGAAGGCTTCCTAACACCCAGGCTCAGCGACCTGGTCCAGAGGTTTTCCCCATCCTTCCCTGGTGGATGAAGAGGCAGCGGCACCGCTTCATTCGTATTCGTGCGTGTATTATTTCCACTTCATCCCTTAAGAAAGAGACTTCTGTGGCTTCTCACTTTAGGTGTAGGCTGGGGGATAGGAACAAAGGGGGCATGATGGGGGAAGGGACTGGGAGGGGAGGACGAAGGGGAAACTGTGGTGGTCATCAGGCAAGACTTTAGGAGCATCTGCAAAGAAACAGCAAACAGGTTTAAGCATAACCTCCTCAATGCACTGGATGTGGGAGCGGAGAGTGCCCCGCACCGTGCCCCCGTGTCCCCAGTGTCTGCGCTCCGTGCGCTATTACCCAGTTCATGAGCTTCTGGCAAGGGAGCTGGAGGTTAAAATACACAGACACACACAGACAGAGAGACAGCCACACGGGTCATCCTTGAATTCCCCAAAAATGCCCCCTTTATTGTGTTCAGGGGCAGATTCTATAGAGATAGCCACGTCCCAGCCAAACCCACCAGAAACCACTCTCCTGCCATCAGGAACTCCTGAAGGTCTCGTGCGCAGAGCAGCTGTAGGCACTCAGATCAGGGGATTACAAGAAATTCAGGATCTGGGGGCTTACTGCGCCCAACAGGAGAGCATCTGTACTGGGCCTTTTACACATTTCCTTAGACTTCCTTGTTAGTATGGTAATGTCAAGACTAAATTCAAGATCAACTATATTCTTATGTGGAAAGCCTGTAAAGAGAAAAAAACAGGCAAAATGCATATGAGGAATACGCTTGCTGTTGTACACTTGCTGATTTGCTTTCTGTCATCATACTCATGGGACAATTAATTTTATCTATTGAAATTAACAGGGTGGATTAGTGGCAGAATTCTGCTTTTGACTAGACAATCTCAATGCAGCCACTGCGTACTACTGCGGTGGCACTTTCCCGGCAATGCGAGTAAACTGGCACACTATGAACACTTCAGCAATAACATCCATGCACATAGGGAACACTAAATGGATTTGGGATGTTGTATTTACATACTCATGCATTTATATATAAGTAACAAAGATAACTAAAGAAAAGGAGGTCATGAATTTGAGAGGGAGCAAAGAGGGTCATAGAAAGAGTTGGATGGAGGAGACAGAAGGCAAAATGATATTTTAATTTTAAAAATAAAAATGTTGCCTAGCTTATAATCATTAGCATTTCTAATAATTCTATAATTCCTTTCCTGAGCAGCTGTAACACTAATCACTTATCTGTGTCTAAGAAGATAAAATTTCCTGGGCTGTGATTAAAGCCCCCAGCAGGACTGACCAGGAGATTAAGAATATTCCACATACTAGCCTTGTCTCTGTGAAGCTTTGACCTGACTCAGAAATACATATCATGAAAACACATATGTGTATCTGTGTATCATGTGTGTGTCTGATGCCTGTAGAGGCCAGAAGAGGACACTGATGGATCCCCTGGAACTGAAGTTACAGACACTTGTGAGCTACCATGTAGGTGCTGGGAATTGAATCCGGGTCCTCTGGGAGAGCAATTAATGCCCTTCACAGCTGAGCCATCTCTCCAGTACCCAGAGTTGTTTTAATGATGCTACTCAGAATTGTTTTCTTTCTAGATGACTACTGGGAAGCTAATTTAAAAAAATTACAGTTCCAGGTACTGCAATAGTAACAGGAAAAAAAGTCAAAATAATGGGGAAGGGGGAAGGGTGCCCAAGGCCCTCTCTCTAACTGAAGAGTTACTGGCAGTTGCTAGCTGCTGGGGGAGGGAGAGTCACTTTTCCTTGTGGGAGGGCTACTGATAGGTTGTTCATGCCCCAGTGGATGACTCCATGTCCACTTACCTATGGGCAGCATTTATTAGACTCAGCGAGTTATCTAGAAAATGGACATCAAGCTGGGAGACGTATATGTTGGAGGAGATCCAGGGACTTGGAGGGAGTTGGGCTGAAATTTTTCAAAGAATAAATAAGATTATTTTTAAAAAAGATTCTGGCAAGAATTCTATATTACATATCACTATGGATGCTGGTGATTATAAAACTCTTTTTACTTCTCCTATTACATTGAAATAAGCATTACTTCTAACAGGGACAGACAGAACATGAGGAGGCTCTAGTTGTTAGGTATGGATTCATATTTTAACCATGTTTATATCAAAAAGAAATATAAACACACTGTAAACATATACAGCATAAAATCAGGTCCTAATGGATGACTTTAGCCTCTTTTCAAAGCTATCTACTATCTTGCTAGAAACCTTAAAAAATGTAGGGACACCACATAAGATACCCCTCCTCCAGGCTATGAATATCTAAGACTTAATGATGTAAACTGATGTATTCACTTCATCACCGACCTAGGAATTAGCAAAGATCCCTCAACACCATGTGCAAGGTCAGGAGGGTTTCTTGAAGGCATCGTGAAAACAAAGGTCAGGCAAAGTGTGTGTCAGGATACAGATCTCCCTGCCAGGATTCCAGTTCAGTCCCTTGCTCAGGGAACATTGTTAAAGGAACTCCTGCTTTTCTAAATACTTGCAAGACTTTAGATTGAATAGCCATCCAAGAACCTACATCTTTTCTTGATCTCAAGTCTCAATATAAACTATCTTACTACTGGAATGAGAGGCCAACAGCAATATCAATGAATTCATAAGCAATCAATCCCACAACAGATTCAGCCTATGTTTTCTGGCCGTGTAAATAATATGTTCTTGTCTTTCCCAGATTTGCTAAGAACCCCATGACTTTTGACCTGAGCACCTTTAAAAACAAGACTATTTAAAAGAATATTCAGGAGCCCCCTGATCACATACCTTTGTAGATGAAGATCAGATGTCTAGGCACTAATTCAGGATCATGACAGGATTTCCCTTGTTTGGGGCTTTAGTACAATGAACAATAAGTTTACATTGTTGACAAATGTAAAATGAATTACAGTGTTTATACATAAACTTAGGGAGGCAGGACTATGTGAAAAACAAAACGTGGGGACACAAGATTCCTCTAAGAATTTATGAAATATCTATGAGAATACTAAGAGCTTTAAGGATAGCATGTGCCTCCAACTTGTTTCTGTTCACTAGCTGAGATGGTAATAGGATTCTTACAGACAAAACATGCTAACACCAAGTTATGCACACACCCTCATCCACCTGGACACTAAAGATCAGGTGGTGTACTCTGTGATGTGAACCCTTCATCACCTACCTGATTAGAGACCATGTTCATTCACCAGTATTTCAGAGACCACTATGTTCTCCTTATGAGACTTGGAAGTTAACTTGAGCCAGGCTGATGGTGAAGACACACAACCCCAGCTAATGTGTAGACGGAGGTAGACAGATAATAACTTCAAAATCTAAAGAGACTGTAGAGAAAGTTCAAGGACAGTGAGACCATTCTCAAAATAAAATGAACAAAACATGAGAGCCAAGGATATGCACAATGGTAGAGTACTTACCCAGAATGAAAAAGGTCCTAGGTTTAAACCCTACTCTTGCCCTAGCCACAAAAGAGGAAAATAAAACTTGCGTAAGTGGCTTTCAGGATGGAGTGTGCTAATCCAGGAGGTCTGTTCATTACCTTGATGACTACCACTGTTAAGGAATATTCAGCTCCACCTGGATACTAAGATGACTCTGAGGTGAAGGTATTGCTTGGAGAGTTCATACACTTCCTTGATTGAATGCCTAAAAAATATGCAAGGCTTACATCAAGGCCAAAACAATGACAGGAGACAAACTCTCACTACCCTCAGAAGTTCAACATGAATTTAATCTATAAAACAAGTGCATTGGTGCTAAGATGGTTGAGAATGAGAACAGTGTCATTTTGTACCTAATTACCTACCTATTTATTGTGTGACAGACTTTTCCTGGGAAGACAAACTACATCTACTTCTACTCACCCCAAAAGGAAACTGTGACAGATCAAAATACTGATTGTCTTAAATCCAACCACTGGGTCAATTATTTTATATTGGGATTATTAACAGGTCTATGAATTATGGACGAAAGGATGACTCCACGCCAGCTACATCATGGGAAAACCTGTCACAACACAAATGGCTGTTATCAATGCTGCAGTACGGAGGCTCTCTCTGTGCGTCTTACACACAGTTGGACAGGCCCAGAGATCTCTCTAGAGCTGGGGTTGTCAGAATCTCCTTCCCAGTAGTTCACTGCTTCTAAAAAACTGTGGCTGCAAGTTGCAGTTTTCTCAGGCATGTGATATTTGTTAACCTCTTGAGTCTCATGAGCCACTTCTACCCTCCTGTAGGAAATATTTCAATCTGGAGAAAAATGCTATACAACACTGCCACAAATGCATGATTAAGGAAAGGATCATGAAAATCAGCAACATTTTACCCAAGCACAAGAAACTTATACACCCATCCTTCAGCCAACTAGGCCACGATACTTGCAGTGTTCTCCTTGATGACTTTTTCTGCATCACTGTGGTATTTTTACTAATATCAGAAAGAAATCTATCTTTACAAAATTATTTGGTACACTGGATAATTGCAAATATCCAAGTCACTGCATCAATTCTGTTTTTATCTATAGCTCCTTTATATTTGCAGACTTGCATGGATAAAACAGTCAAAAAGAATTCATAGTACCTTAAGAGGAAATATGGTGAAACTCCAATAATAAATGTCTTGGTTACCTATACTGCGAAAATTATCAGGTTTTCTTTTGTTTTTGAAACCTATTAATTATAGTTGCCAGTCAGCAAGAATATAATAAAAGTAGCTGCTTTGTATTTCACCGGTACTATTTCCAAAGGGACAGAGGATAGTCTGCAAATCATTTGTTAAATATACACCTGAAAAAAAAATACATCCGAGAATATGAAGGTTTCTGATGAGTGAATTAAGCATCAGTTATTTCACATCTTAGCCAAAAGCTCATCAGGCGGCTGTAAAGAAACACGGGAACACTGTTATTCATGTTCTCTTTAGTGAACTGGTTATGGAGCATGAGGAGGTCTCCATTGCACTTTTACAACCTTATCATGTATATGTTTATTAGCCAGGTTTTCTTGGTAATATTTTCAGGGTAACCATGCTTTCTTGCAGGGAGTTTATGAAAAAAAGCAACAGCATCCAAATATGCGTGAGGGCGTAACTTGCTCTTTCATCTACTGTGCACTGTCGCTGTTAGACACTTCTCACTTCTACCTGGATACTTGCGTTTCTTTAAAGTTAATAGTTTATATGATCAGAATAATCTGCACCACCTTCCTGAGTGTATACCTGCCATACATCCAATGTTTATTAATGTGCTGGTACTTCAACGATGACAATAACTCAGGACAAAACCAACCCCATAGCAACATAGGCTTGTAATATACCTTTTTTGTACAATGTAAAAGTATACATTCTTAGTAATGAGAATTGCTAAGGATTTATTATTTCATCAATTTTTCCTTTATTAGTATTAACAAAAGCATGGTGACAAGAAGGAGGTTGAACTACTATCATTACTTACTGGTGTCTTTGAAGGTCAAAGATTCTATACCGTGACTGAGATCCTAAGCATCACTAACCTGGGTACCAGAAATGTTCTTTGGCCTCACTGTCAATATTATCTGTTTCACTGTGATTTTTGATGTACCTTGGAAAGATGCGTCATTGAAGTCTTATGTGTATATGTCAATGTCAAGGTCACCTGGTATTTTTTCATCCTTAGAGTATTACAGAAGATCAGTGACAAGAGTTACACTTACAAGAAGAGATACTTTAATATAGGATATTTCCCAATACTACACAGTCTATATCAGAATGGTGGACACAATGAAATTGACCTAGATCACTTTTGATACTTCTGACATTATGTATGTGTGTGATATTGACATTAGTTGTAATAACAAGGATATAGAATAGAAGGTTTACTCAAGTTGTCAGCGACATGTTTATGTTTTAACTCAATATGGTGAATAAGCAGGAGAAAAGGAATACTTGATACATGTTATAAATACACAGATGAAAATGAAGTCTTAACAAATAACTTAGGCTTGCCCTCAAAACTGTATGTTGTCTCAGATCTTACTAGAAATATCCAAAATGTGTAAGGACAAAATGGTAGGCATCTTTTTTTTTTTCACTGACTGGATATTCAAAATCATATGGTTTGCAGTGTGTTAGGTTTAGTTTATTATTTACATAGTTATTCAGCAAGCCTGCATCAACAGTATATTCAGGGTCACTCTGCTCACTTGAAAGGACCATGAAAACAAATAGACATGCTAAGATACAACTTTCTCTATAAGAAGTTCTGCCCATTCCTCTGCCCACAGTATTAATTTCAACTTCAATGGCAAAAACTTCCACTTTGTTTGCAGTTTGGGACTGTCCATCCTTTCTTGGCCTGCAATCGCAAAAGAAATATTTAGCTTAGTACTGAGCTGATGTATCAAAAGTAAAGGAAGTGAACCCTCACACCAGCAGCCCTTCAATTTTTATAGATTACACATTCGTTTGAAGGCTTATGATATAATATATGAACTTACTTTAATAGATTTACTAAGAACTCCATGATTTCTTACCCAAGCACCTTTAAGAAACAGATTCAGATAAGAAAATGAGAGTAGCTGCAACATAATAGTCTATGGACAGGAAGATCAGATGCTGTGTGCCCTGAGTCAGGCTTATCCTAAAACTTACCAGATATGAACACTATGTTCTCAAAGCTCTCTTGAGACACCTTGAGATCTTGACCTGTCTTTGAAAACATATCACAGAATACCCATTACATATAGGTTTCATATTGCCTGTCTTTATTAAAACTCCAGAGTCATTGTATCATTTTGGAAACCATTTATCCGACATGAATCCTTGTAGGAGGCCATAGGTACAGTCTGGTAGAACTCTTACACTCCTATGTGAAACTCTATGACAATCCCACTATCAATACCAAAGGGTAAATGAACAGAAAATTTAATGGAGCACTGCTGATGTCTCTTCCATGGTGGACATCATACTTCTAGTCTTCCAGTAAGTGCATACTACAATTTTGTGCTTATATGCACTATTAATCATATATGACTACAGCACCTAGGACCACCAGCCCTGGGGTAACTCTATTTGCTTGTTTCCTTTGGCTTGCTTAGCTACCTTTCTTGACAAAGTCCAGGCTCCCACATGCTTAGGAATTGCGGCAGACTTCTTGACCAGCGAGAAAGAACAACCACCACACGAGGATTCTTCTCAGATCACGCTTTATTGGAGTGCCCTTAGTTGAGAGAGAGCATGAAGCGAAGGGGCCCGAGAACACTAAGGCAGCTGCTTATATAGGGAAATGGCACACGGGTCACCCTGTGATTGGCTGCCACCAACAGCTGACACCAGACTGCATCGGGATAGGCCCAGGGACCCTTATCCACCGCGCATGCGGGAAGCGGGGGACACGCAGCTCTCAAAGGCTTAGCCAAATATGGAGTTGTTTATTTCCAACAAGACAGGATGTCAGCGCCATCTTGTAATGGCGATCTTGTCCGGCTCTCTGCAAGGAATGGTACTGACCCATAGTGGGTTAGGCCCTCCTACATCAATTAACAATTAAGAAACCATTTCAAAGGCATGTCCAGAGGGTATTCTGGTGGAATCAATTTCTCATTGAGGTGAAGCTAACTATGACAGTAGGGTAACAGAACAGAATGTATATGCCAAAATTCCATATTTGATATTTTGGTGATGTATTATGAAACTTTCCAGAAACCCTGGTTATGTCTCTATCCTCACAAACAAGAAACACCTTTACTGGTCTGAGTGTCTGATTAGTTATATGCCAACGTGACACTAGCTAGAGTCATTTGGGAAGAGGGATCATTAATTGAGAACATGCCTCTACCAAGCTGGCCTGTAGCTAAGCCTGTGGTGAATTTTCATTATTGATGGTTGATCTGAGAGGACATCAGTGTGGGTGGTGTTACCCCAGGGCTGGTGGTCCTAGGTGCTGTAAAAAGGCAGGATGCACAAGCCATGAAGAGCAAGTCTTTAAGTCGCACTCCTTCATGGCATCTGTATCAACTCCTATCTTTAGATGCCTACCTTCAGTTCCTGTCCCGACTTCCCTGGATGATGGACTGCGAGCTGTAAGGTGAAATGCAACCTTTCCTCCCCCAAGTTGGTTTTGGTCATGGTGTTTTATCACAGTCATGCAAACTCTAACTAAGATGATGGCGGAATATTATTGTGACACGAATAAGTGGCAAAATGACAGGGACATGTAAGCAATTTGAAAGTACATAAAAATACACACCTTAAGCGATGGCAATGAAGATTCCTGGTGAGTTGGTGAAGCATCACATCATTTCCAGACCTTACTTTATGAACTTCTCTTGAACAATATTTCAAAGAAATATAGCAAGACAGAATTAGGTGGTTTCCTCAAAGTAGGTAGAAGGTGAGGTAGTCTGTACTGTGGTCTGTCCACTCCAACATGCAGCTGTTTATTGGTAAGATTTTATCAAGAATATTTGTCCTGCTATGTTGATTTTTATAGGGAATCTTTAACAAAAGACCAATAATGCAACTGGGCTTACTTTACTAGAAAACCTTTGCCCATCATCATGTTATGGGGACTTCGCTTCATAGTTTTGCAGGTTAACTGCTTCCTTTCCTGAGTGGGAACCTGCAGTTTTTGTTATGTAGTATCATACTGGTGCTTCTGTAACAGTACCAACTAACCAAGACTCATCCTGTCCTTCAACGTGGACATCATCACCACTTACTTGTGTACAGAAAGATCAGACACTCTGGGTCTTGACTGCGGCCCACTGCAGCACTGACAGGATTCCCATCACAGGTCTATATCATCGTGTTTTCTCAATCTCTGTAAACCACTGGCCAATTTCTAAAAGATACTCAGAAAAATTAGCTGTATTTATATTATCAATATGCCATCTTCATTACTCCCTTAATGCCAGTAATGTGCTACTTGATGATCTAGTTTGACTGCCTCTGAAAAGAACGATGAAAAATTATCTAGCACATTTCTTATCCTTCCTGTACAATTGTAAATCCTTATATTACCAGTACATTTCAGAATGCATCCACAATGTCTAGATATTTACATTCTACCAAAATAAAACGTAAGAGAATTAGTCTCTTGAGAGGCTATACCAAAAGTCCACGGTAAAGTTACCAAAATGGTTACTTATATTCTATCTGTGTCATCATGAATATCAAATGCACATAACTTCTCAGCAAGGCTAGGATAAAGCAGATTCTGCATATCAGGGAGATGTTGTGATCTTTGCATCGGTGCCAGTAATGAGGGGGGGGGGCATATGAAAGTCTCCATGGTACCGTGAACATCCAGATAAAAGTATGAAGTTCTTTGATGAATGACCAGAACATCTTCTCATGCCTTTACACTAGCAACACCTTAACAGAAGGCTTCAAAGAAGCAGCATTGAGGCATTAGGAACCACCTCCACAGAGACATGGATAAGGAAGATGAGATTATCTTCATTATATTTGACCACCTTATCAAGTACTTGCTTAATAGCAAGGTTCTACTAGGAAGATTTTCAGAGAAACCATGTTCTCTTATAGGAAACCTGTAATAAAGCTTCCACATGCATGTAAAGCTATAGCTTTCTCTACAAGGATACTGGTTCATTGTCTTCCCCACCATCCTTGTCATGAGACCCTTTCCCTCTACTTGGCTATTTGTATTTATGGCAGGTGAATTGAGTGAATAATTAGGGGAGCCCTTCCTTTTTTTAGTGTATACCCGCAAAACATTCAATGCTTGCAACGACACTGATCATGATGCAACCAATCCCCAAGCAGTCACAATGTCAATGCAACACTTCTCATTTCTTACCTGAACAGCAAAGCAAAGCATTGTAAGTTGACAAATCGGCACCCTATCATCACTCTACCGTAACCAGGATACTGGAAAGACTCTGATTGTTAGGGACATGGTTATGTTTTAATCACTTGTGTGAAAAAGAAAGGGAAATGTAAATGTTTTAAAGTAACTCATGTACATTGGAAAATTAAGTCTTAGTGAATAACTAAAGCCTCCCTTCAAAGCTATATGCTACCCAAAATTTTATTAGAGCTATCCCTACAAAACATGACAACACTAAAGTATGTACACCCTCCTTACTGACCTAGATAAGTTAGATCACATGTCTGCAGAATGGGAGGTCTACTTCATTATTTCCCAAATTAATAAGGAAGCATATGTCAATATCATGCTATAGTCACTATGGTCTCTTGAAGCGAATATGAAAACCAAAAAATAAAAAGCTGTGTGTTAGGAAATAGTTTGTTGTACTAGATTCCTTCCATTTCTTTTCCCATCACTAATATGTGACAGTTGAACTCTACCTGGATACTTGGGTTGTGGGCAGAGTTTCTTTGTCCTGCCAGCCCACTCCCAAATAAGCACACAGAGATTCGTTATTAATTATAAATCCTTGGCTGATAGCTTAGGTTTCTTACTAATTAGCTCTTATAAATTAGATTAACCAATATTTCTTATCTTTGCTCTGCCACATGGCAGTACCTTTTCTTCAGCATGGTATGTTCATCTTCCACTTTCCCTGTGTCTCCAGGTGACTCCCCTCACTGTGCTTCTTCTTCCCAGCATACTCCCAGGTTGGCTCTCTTGCCTCATCTCCTCTTGCCTAGCCATTGGCCACTCAGCAGTTTACTAACACTGAGAGCAACACACCATCAATGTGTACAAAAATGATTATTCCACAGCATTAAGAGACATCTGATTTGACCGTAATTCAAGAGTTATCCATCCTTTTTTGATCTGAAATCTAAAAATAAGTTATGCTTACTACTGGGTTGGCCAGTCAACAGCAGTATCAATTAACCATGGTATAGTTAGTCTCTCCACACTCAGCTTCATATAAACCATACAGATTCATCCTCACAAGATTTATTAATTACTCCAATAGTCCAACCTGTGCAGCTGCAACAAATGTGCACTGAAAAGCTGGCTTTCCCGAGGGTTGTGCTACACACCTGGAGTTTTAGTACTTGGGAGAAAAAGAAGTGAGGATCAAGGCCATCCTGAGTTACATAGCAAGTTCAACACCAGCCTGGGTTTCATGAGACCCTGCCTCAAAACAAGCAACAAACAAATCAAAATCAGGTTTTTTTTTTTAAAAAGAGTAAGAGCTGGCTTATTGCCATCAGCACCCAACTATATAGATGAATGTTATGTTTCCCAATTGAGGATCAAGGATCATACTAGCACTTACCAGACAGGAGCAATTATAGCCCTAACTATCTTTTTGATATACTGTGAGATCTTGTCTTGTCTCAGAGAAAAGCACAAAGGGCAAGCAATTTATAATGCATCTTAGTCTGCCTGCCCATATTAAATGACTCCAGGTTGTAGTACGAGTTCAAGATCCATCTACTCCACCTGGATGCTTGAAGAAAACTACAGACACATTTGTAGAACTTGTATTCTATTGAGAAGATACCTGCAATAATTCCACCTCTGAGACAATAAATAAAATTTTTAGATATCAAAAATTACATGGAAGCTTGCTACTGTCTCTATCATAGCAATTACTGAGTTCGCATTGTCTGTCAGGAACATACACCAGTGTGTCAAAGTATACATGCCCCAAAATGCAACAGGGTCATCAGATGTTCTTGTGAATATATTAAAATGTCTGAAAATATGAAGGTCTCCAAAGACTAAGATAAGCTGCTCACAGCTGTATCCTGTCTAAGATGGTAGAAAGCTGCTTGAAGACAATACATGACAACCTCAGGTTAGGCGGACCACCTTTCCTGGGTACCGACAGTCAGGTACTGTGTACTGTGCTAAGGCCTCTTTATCACTTACCTATTCTGAGTATTAATTTTCTTTGTCAAACGGATTGGATTTGAAATCACCCAGGAGACCTTTCTCTGGTTGTTTCTTTTGGGGGAATTTCTAGAGGTTTATCCGAAAAGGGAAGACCCACCCTAAATATGACTGGCACCATTCCCAAGGGCTGGAGTCTGAGGAAGCAAGAAAATTAAGCAACACACTTGCAGACTCTCTAAGGAAATCTGAACTGGGCCTGATGATGCAGGAATTTAACCCAAGCTACGTTGGAGGGTCAGGCAGGACTATCACAAGCTCGAGTCCTACTACACTTCTTCTCCTCAAAGTGAAGAAAAGGAAACTTGCAAAAATGTATTTCAGGATGTAATTTCTCACCAGTATATCTGTCTATTACTTTGACCATTGCCACTGATAAGAAAATACTTCAATCTGATCACAGGGGAAGGCTATGTATCCACTATTGTGAGGAGTCTTAGCTGGGGTCAACCTTGTAGATTTGTGGGAGTTTCCCTTGCACCAGCCCTCCACCTGACCCCAAATGCCCCCCCCCCGTATCAAGACATCTCCTTCAATACTCTTCTCTCCACCCATTATTCAACCCCATCCACCCTGAGTCCACCCAGATCTTCTCCATTTCTCCTTCCCAGTGATCAGATTGGTGAGCACCTCAACTGTCATCAGAGAGTCTTCATTCAGTAACTGATGGAAGCAAATCTAGAGACCCACAGCCAAGCACTGGGCCGAACTCAGGGAGCCCTGTTGAAGATATAGAGGAAGGATTGTATGAACTGGGAGGGGGCATCAGGGCCACCACAAGGGAACCCACAGAAACAATTAACCTGGGAACATAGAACTCAGAGTCTAAACCGACAGCTAGAGAGCCTGCCTGCATAGGACCTACGTAGGCCCTCTACATATGAGTAACAGTTGTGTAGCTTGGTCTACATGTTGGATTCCTAACGGTGGGAGTGGGGCCTGTCCCTAACACTTTGACTGACTTTTGGGAACCTATTCCTCGAATTGGGTTACCTTACCCAGCCTTAATACAAGGGGAAGAGCTAGGTCTTACCTCAACTTGATATGCCGTGCTTTGCTGACATCCATGGGAGGCTTGCTCTTTTCTGAACAGAAACATAGGAGGAATGGTTAGGGAGTGATGGTGGAGGGGCTGAGAGGGAGAGGCAGTGACAGGAGAGGAGGGAGGGGAGACTGTAGTCAGGATATAGAAAAGGTGAATGAATTTAATTTAAAAAAGAAATACTCCAAATTTACCTTGATGTTTTTATAAATTCTAAGTGAATGTGTTGTCAAGAAGAGTCACACTTACTTCAGTGAGTACTCCCCAAATACTATAGACCTACCATGAGGCTCAAAAACCAAACAGCAATGAAAGAGAAACAGGACATAATCCATTCCTTAGTATTTAGTTTCAGCATAAAATTTTCCTGTCATATAAAATGTGCAAACTTTAAAAAACACTGCTATGAACAACATCATTTCCTACCTGCTTATCTACTAGAGAGGTACAGTTCCAAAACGCATTAGGAAGACGGTCACCATTTAATTGGGTATATGGAAATTAATTACAACCCTATTCTATGAATATGCTAAAATCGGTGCTTTATTAAATATCATAAATACCTCAATAAACTCTTTTGTGGTTGTGATATATTGACTATCGGAGACAAACACATTGTGAAAACTTGGTGCTGTCTCATTATAACTGATCTTCCAATACCCAACATGTGTCAGGACAGTATCCGAGCATACTATCTCAGCCCTCACAGCCACTTAGGGAACCAATAGCATGCTTTTACTAGCTGTAGATCTACAAAGACAGAGCACTATAAGATAACTCAGAATTATCACTGTCTTGAAAGGATATCTGTAAAAACTCAATACCAATATATCATCAAAAAATTTCATCAGTCTGTATTTCAGTGGTGGCTACTACAAAAGTTACCCAGATTCTTCTTTAAGTATTTACTATAACAAGCATCAACTGCCTATTACACTCAGGAAAGATGTAATAAAAACTGATGCTTATCTGTAATGTTAGGAACACTTGCTTTTATTATCATATAAGCTAGAAACACAGAGATATAAGAATGCCCCCCAAATATCTGTGAAAGATACATCGGAAAAGTAGCTAATATGTCAGTGTAATAAGATCTCGGTCTTCCACACTAGCTAATACCTTAACAAGATACCTAAAAAAAAACATGTTTATACAGAGTTATACAGCCTTATCATCCACCTTGGAGAGTGAAGATCACTTTTGACACCATGCTGTGACCACTCAGTCACTGATAGGCTTATTATAAAGTTTACATAAACATTCTTCTATGGATTGGAGCTTGAAAAATAAATGTGTCTATGTGTGTTTCAAAACATGAGATGTTCTACCTTGGTACCTGCCCATTCTCTGCCTATAGCCATTATTATGGATACTTCTACACAATCTGGAGACTTTGAACGGTTAAAAGTTAACGATATTGTTGGGAGATTCCATCCATCCTTTCTCAATTGGGCACCTCCAAAAAAAAAAAAGCTATGCTTACTTCTGGGTGGGCTAGGAATGTTATAAGGATTACAATTAACAAGGACAAAATCATTCCCTGCACCATCCTAGGTGAAACATCAATTTTCTCTATACTAAGGCAGTCTTTTGGGTAAAGACATAATCATTTCCTTCCTGAACTTTAGCAACAAAAGTCTAGTAATTACAGGGTCATCAACATCATTTCCCTTTACAAAAGATTACGTACTCTCACCTGTGATTTAAGCTCAGATCAGCATTTACTTCAATACTTGCTATGTAACTTGCTCTCTAGTCTGGGTAGGCATACCATGTCCCAACAGGAACCTGTAAAATGTATTATTATATGTATATAAAAGGGTACAGTTTGCACCCCTGGGACATATACAAATAACTTTGGGACCATCCATCTTTCTGGAGCTCATCCATCTACTTAGATCCTTGAAGGATTTCAAGGTCGAGGCCATTGGTAAAGAACACATTTCTGTATGGGATACCTGAAATATTTCCAGTTACTTGCTCGGAACATCTGATCATCATTACTTTGGTATATGAAGGCCACCACTTACGGGATCTAGTATGGACTCCATTATTCCCTACCTAAATGCCTGCAAAGAAGTCATGGTCACTCTGAGTGCAAGGGGCACCAATATTACTTTACATTAGAGATCAAATGGTTTATGTTTTAATTCATACACATTTGGATGTTCCCACAAAGAGCCAATATTAGGTATTTACTTGCCATTTGCCATTTGTTCTAAACTTGCCACAAGATTTTGAAAGATAGTTATGAAATATATATTAGAGATAGTTTATTTTAAGTCAGGTCATTTCAAAATTAGATACAGAAGCTTACTGGAACAAGTTCTGTTAGAACAGTTAGAACACATCTTGGCTTGCTCTATGAGGACTGTTGGTTGTTCCCCTCTATTGGGAGCTTGCACGGTGCCTTCTGGTCCCATAAAAGCTATTCTTGAGGTGCAGGGCATTCAGGTCTGTCCCAGCTCAGAGATCTTTGAGTCTTGTATCTGAAGTGCATGGTGTCTTCAGCAATAGGGACTTACCTTCCAGCTATGGCAGACAGGAAAGGGCAATGACAATAGCCCATAATGTTTTGAGAGTCTCTTGGGGAACTCAAGCCAACAACTCAAAAGAGGGCTTCTCCTGCCTGCTGGAGGTTTTTGTTAGATGGTCTTTAGCTTTCGGAAGGAGCACTGTCAGCCTAGATGAGAAAATTTCATTCAAATTACATATGTATATTTCCACACTGACTTATGTATACTATAGGCATTTTTGGTAGGTACTTAATAGTGTGAATTCTTATTGTTTTTCAGACTTATTGTTATTTTGCCCTCTTCTCCTTCTGTATTTATCTCTCTCCCCTCCTTAATTAGAGCCCCCCCATTTTTCATTTATTCTATCAGATCATTTGTACCCTGTTAATCCCTTTTATTGCTTCCCCCACCTCCACCACAATGGTCCCATTTTACTTTTTCTGATTTCTACAGTTACTCCAAGATAAGTACTCACATCTGAAGATTTGAAGCTAGGAGCCTCAGATGACAGAGAACATGAGACATTTGTCTTTTGGGGTCCATGTTACCTCACTCAAACCTGAAACCATATACACACAAACAGCAAAAATGGGCTCAGCAGGCTATGTTTATGTTTGGGCATACACACAGACACACACATACACACACACACACACACGTATATATATATATATATATATATATATATATATATATATATATGTTTTACAATTCTACCTACTTGTCTACAAAGTACATGATTTAATTTTCTTTATAGCTGAATAGCATTCTAATAGTGCATTTGTTCCACATTTTTGCACAAGCACAAGCTGAGCAAAGACAGCAACAATAGACAGGCTAATGTAGATGTGGGAAAGCCCCAGAGGCCTCATCTCTACATAAACAAGCTAGAGGCAACTAAGGAATGCTGAAATCAGAAGAAATAGTCTTCCCCAGGGATGAGCACACCAATTGCTTATCCAACAAGATGTAGTCAGTTCTGAAAATATACATATAAGTTATTATATAGACGGAGTAGGTTGTATGTATGTGTTCAGGAATGTATGTGGAACAACAATTATTTTAAAAGTGGCCATGAATTTAAAAGAGAGCAAGAAGGATTTGGAAGGAGGAAAAGGAAGGGAGGGGGAAATGATGCAATTGCATTATTATTTCAAAAGATAAAAGAAATAATTTTTCAAGGGCGGCATAATCAAGGTTGTCACCATGGCAATATTGATTGGCATGCAAATGTGGAAAGAGAGACAACTCATGGGGACTGACCCCTAGGCAAAGAATTATGGGCAACTAATGACTGATGAGAGGGACAACTAGCCTGTCACAGGAGGACCTCCCCATTGGCCATCCACTACAAAATGGCAGTCCTGAAACCATATATCCACAAACAACAAAATGGATTTATCAGGATGTATTAATGTTTGTGCATACGCATACATACCTATGTGCATAATCTTTCATATATAAACATGGGTGTATTTATGTATGTATACGCAATGATTATAATAAAAAAAGCATATCCATTTGAGAGTGGGAAGATACAGAAGGATTTGTAAGAAAGGGATTTCGGAAGAGCTGGAGTGGGAAAGGGAAGGGAGAAAGTGATGTAATTATATTTTAATTAAAATATATAAGAATAAATAAAATAGAAAATCCATCCTGTTAGAAAATTTAAAATTTCAGCTTAATGCTGGGCCACAAAAGGAACCGATAATAAAGATATAATCTATCCTTTAACATATGAAAGATTAAAATAAATATTCCCTTTCAATAAAGTAAAGACTCAGGAGCCGGGCGGTAGTGGCGCACGCCTTTAATCCCAGCACTCGGGAGGCAGAGGCAGGTGGATCTCTGTGAGTTCGAGGCCAGCCTGGTCTACAAAGGGAGTTCCAGGAGAGGCTCCAAAGCTACAGAGAAACCCTATCTCGAAAAACAAAAAACAAACAAACAAAAAAAGACTCAGGTCGGGAGAATTGCTAAAGATTCCCTAATTTCTCACCCAAGCATCAGAAACAAAAGGATGGCACCATTACTACCAGCCTGCTCATATGAAGAGCAGGTATACTGTACTGTGAGGGAGGCTTACCCTAGCACTAACTTGAATATCAACAATACAGAAAATCATGGCATTGTCTGTGTCACTGTGATATCTTGACATATTTATGAATAACACATCTGGATAATCCTATGTTGTACATTTCAGTTCTATGGTTAGGAATCATTATGCTATCCACATTACTATTCTTTAAGAAAACATGAGCTAGGTCTGGTGATGGAGGACTGTAACACTGGATACTCAGAGGGCTACAGCAAGATTAACGGTCTTTCTATGCAACAGAAATAGTTTGATTCTGCCTTGTGCAACTTGGTGGGATCTGATCTCAAAATAAGGAGTAGAAAAATAAGGACTGGAGTGGTAAAGTGGTTGCCTCACGCGTGCAAGATCCTGAGTTTAATTCCCACTTTTCCATTCCCCAAAAAGGAAAGAAAAGGAGAAAACAGGCACAAACGTAATTTTGAATATGTAATGTGCTCATCAGGATCCTGGTTTATTATCTTAACAACCACCATTCTTGAAAATCACTTCAACTACACCTGGATACTTGCATGAATTTAAAACGCACATATCATGTCCCCCTTTTACTAAAAATAAGATTCATTTTTCCATACAGTGTATCCTGATGATAGTTTCCTCTCCCTCTCTACCTACCACCTCCCCTCCCATCCAGATTCACTCCCTTTTTGTCTCTCATTAGAAAAGGACAGGCTTCTAAGAGATAACAACAAAATATAATCAAATAAAATGCATAAACTAAAACAAAAACCATCACATCCAAATTGGACAAAACAAATCAACAAAAGGGAAAGAGCCCCAAGAGACGACACAAGAATCAGAGGTCCATTCATTCATGCAATCAGGAATCCCATAAAAATCCTGACAGCTCAAAAATACATGCAGAGAATCTGTCACAGACCTTTTTATGCCCTGTGACTGTCGTTTTGGTCTCGGAGTTCATATGAGTCTTGCTCAGTTGACTCAGAGGTTCTTGTTCTCCTGGTGTCTTCCATCCCCTCTGGTTCTTACACTCTTCCTACCTTCTCTTCCACTGGATTTCCTGAGCTCTGAGAGGTGAGGTTGAATGGAAACATCCTACTTAGGAGTGTGTGTTTCAAGGTCGCTCTACATAATGTTTGGCCATGGTTCTGTCTTGTTCCCATCTGCTTCGGGAGAAACCAGGTTAAGCTTCCATCTTTCCTGACTGAATTTAATATCAAATGACCTGTATTATGGTATGCTGCTTCATTCCTTACCTCAAAATCAGCAAGGCTCTGTCAACAATCTGCAGAATAAATCTAAAATGGAAATTAAGGAAGAAGTGACACAGACGTATATATCAGAATAAAGCTTGTTCTACGTGGGCACCATCCCTTTCATTTGCCCATGATTTATATATAGGAATACTTCAACTGTAGCTGAATCCATGGATGACATCTAATATGACCACGGTTCAGGAATATTCATCATTTCTGCACTTGCAATCTCAAAAGAAACTATTATTACTACTCGGCTGACAGATCAACAGTGCCAACAAACCACATCCAACCCCTTAATATCAGTAGGTTCCACTTTCTAGCCATAGAAATAATGTAAAATCATGTTCACTATATTGATTTAAAGACTCCATGATTTCTGATCTGAATCCTCTCTTTAGAGGCAGGTTAGAAAAAGAGTTAGGGATGCCATCACTACTTAGCTAGCATACAGACAATGGCTTATAGACTATTCCAGGACCATAGTGGCACTTTTGCAGATTGAGAAGTAGTATTCTTGCAGAACTTTTTGAGGTACCATTAGGTTGTGACCTGTCTCGGAGAAATATACCAAGGAAATCCCATTAGATACGAGTCTCATTCCACTGATCCATATTTAAATTTCCAAGGCCATAGTATTAATTCTAGGGTACATCTACCAGACCTAGATCCTTACAAATGGCAATGAACAGAGATTTTTCATGAGACTCTTATTCCATACAAAGGTTATCTGTAACATTTTGGCATCCATATCATCAAAATGATAGCTACATTAAGAACTACATGGAATCCTGATGTCTCTACATGAGGATCATTAAATTCATATAGTCTCCAAGTGGGCACAAAATGACATTTTGTGCTTATACAGCATTAGATATAGTAGGCGAGAATCAGGCATGCCAAAAATATTGGAGAAATATCAGATTACTCTAAGAATTTATGAAACGGAACCAAGAATGTTAAGGTATTTAGGGACCAAGTATGGAGAGACATCATACCAGTATACTAGCAAAGACAGTAACAGGATACCTGTAAACAAAATATGGAAATAAAAAATTATATATAGCCTACTCATCTATCTGAATATTGAAAATGAAGTGGTCTACACTAACCTATAATCAGTTTCAAGGTCTCTTTGTGTAATTCCTGGCTATGAATCTCTGTTTTGTTCCCATGTGTTGTACGATGAAGGTCCTCTGATGATGGCTAAATACCGTACTGATCTATGAGTATAGCAGAATATCATTAGGAGTTATTTTATTGTTACTTTTTGTTTTAGACCGGTAATATTTTCTTTTACCATAGATCTCTGGACTATCTAGTCTCTGATTCTTGATCACTAAAGCAGTGTTAGATGTGGGTTCTATCTCGCAGAGTGGGCCTTAAGTCAAAATGAACATTCGTTATTCCCATAAGGTTTGTGTTATTATTATCCTATGCTATTCTACAATCAGGACAAGTTGTAGATTAAAAGTTTTGTAACTGGGTTGGAATTAATGTTTCTCCTTTTTGTAGCCTGCCGAGTACCTTCCTGTAGCAAAGACTCTAGAACATAGAAGTGAAGGTTCTATGAAGACACCAGCTCTTCCTCTTCATGTTCAATGAGTTGTGTGGGTATTGTCTTCAGCAATGAGGCTATGTTGTCTGTGGAAAGAAAGTTATCTAGCCATCCACCTGGGTTGTTTGGGGGTTTCCATGGGACCCCTTTGGCCAACAACTTAATTGGATGCAACCCAGTACCAATAATGGAAGCTCCATTTGGTGACAAAAGATAGCCAGTTGGAACTTATCTCCCTCACTATTTGGAGATTTCATTGGGACTGCCTTCATATATTTTAGGAAGTTTCCACTGCACTAGGTTTCCATAGCACCCCTCAAATGTCCCTCAATTCTAGCTATCTTTCCCTGCATTCCCCTTCAAACCTATCTCTCCTAGCCCTCCCCACCTGATACTCTTACCCCCACCAATAGTCTACTCATAAAGTCTATTCCATTTCTTCCTCCAAGGGAGATGCTTCCCCCCTAAGTCCTTTGCTCTATACCAATCCTCTCTGGGTCTTTAGATTGTAGCTTGGTTATAATTTATTTAATGGCTAAAATCCACATACAAGTGAATACGTACCATATTTATCTTTCTGGATCTTGGTAACTTCACTGAGGGTGACCTTGAAAGACCCCAGCTTAGCTGCTGTAATGCCATTTTGCAAAGCCCTTCACACAAACAAATGTAAGTTCAAGGTAAAGTCAGTACTCCTAGGTGGTCAAACAGGATATCTGTGGTCAGACACCAGGCCTAGGAGGGGAATGAACAGTTCTGGGAAGAACTACATGTACCCTAGATAGGGCCAAGTCTGCTATTATTATCAGACCTTCATGTCTCCGGGGAACTTGTCCCCTAAATGAACCCATCGCCTCATTCGAACTGACCAGTGAGATCCCTGTAACCATGCATTGCTTCTGTATGCCTGCGTTTGCCACCCTTTTCCTATAAAAAGACCTTCTCCCAGCCTGCAGGCGCGCAAGTCCTCCAAAAGGACTTTGCCGCCCACAGGTACCTGTACCCACCCAATAAACCTCTTGCTAATTACAGCCTGTGGTCTCGACTGTTCCTTGGGTTTGGGGTCTCCTCCTGAGGGAAGGACCACTCTGGGGGTCTTTCAACCTGGCATGCAATCCCCAGTATCACAAAAGAAAAGCTAAAACGGAAACAATATTTTAATGAGTGACTGTTAGATTCTGCAGACTATTCAAACTGCTACTTAACCTGGTAGTACTGGTAAACTGCTTATAACTCCACCATTACATTTAAGGAATAAATATAACATATTAGCCCAGATACAGAAATACTAGGCTCAGCACAGCTATCAGCTACATAGTTGGTGTAAGAGGTCCTTCTTTCTATGTGTTGCTTGTGTTGGTTAACTAATAAAGAAAACTGCTTTGGGCTCTTGATAGGGCAGAACTTAGGTAGGCGGAGAAGACAGAACTGAATTCTGGGAAGAAAAAGGCAGAGTCAGAGAGCCACCATGGAGCTGCCAGAGACAGATGTGCTGAATCTTTCCCAGTAAGCCACTGCCACATAATGATATACAGATTAATAGAAATGGGTTAAATCAAGATGTAAGAGTTAGCCAGTAAGAAACTAGAGCTAAAAGCAGTGCTTTAATTAATACAGTTTCTGTGTGGTTATTTCGGGGCTAAGCCAGCCGGGTGCCCGGGACAAACAAGTAGGCCTCTCTTCTTCAACACATAGTCAAATTTTAACTATGCTGTGTGGGAGAAATTTAGAAATATAATCATGTTGGAAACAGTCCTTTTGTACATCATAAAAGAGGTCTTAATTATGTCTATGACCTCCCTTGAAGGTATAAACTCCCAGAAATCTTAGTAGAAACACCCAAAAATAGAAACAGCATATTTGGTATCACATTCTCACTGATCTGGTTATCTAATATCATATGGTCTGCCAGGTGGTACATGTACTTGATCCCTCGTGTATGAATTAGCAAGGCTCCTTCAACAGTATGTTCAGGCACTGTGCTCTCCTGAGAGGAATATGAAAAGAAGTCATGCAGAAACATAGATCAGGATAAAGACAAATCCCTACCCATTCTCTCATACAGGGCTAACATTCAGGGATACTTCAATTCTCCCTGGATACTTGGATTACTTCCGATTAAATAGCAATTCATTGGTGCTCATACTTTTTATCTGAAATTTCAAAATCAACTATGCTTATTATTGAGTTGGTAGATCAGCAGTGCCAATGGACTCTGATACAATCAGTTCCTCAAAGTTCACAGATTCAACCTAAGTGGCCTGGCCATAAAAAGTCTATGACGTCACATTCAATGGATTTGCAATTGCAGAGCAATTGCAACAAGTGAGGGTTGAAAAGAAGGTTTAAGCGCACCATTATTGCTTACCAGTGTGTGTGAGCATCAGATTCCTTTATAGCTTATAGTTCTCAAACTGTGGATCACACTCCTTTGGGAGTCAAAAGTCCCTTTCACAGAGGTTTCCTAAGACCATTTGAAAACACAGATATTTACATTGTGATTCATAATAGTGACAAAAATTACAGTTATGAAATAGCAATGAAAGTAATTCTCTGGTTGGGATCACCAGAGCATGAGGAACTTCCCTAAGGGGTTGCAGCTTTAGGAAGGTTGAGAACCACTGCTTTAGTGTAATTCAGGATTTTACTGGCATGTACCACGACAAACATTTGTACTCATAAAGATCTTTTTGATGCCTTGTGAGGTATTAATTTATTATAAGACAGACAATGAACAAAAATCATCCAAGACCGGTCTCATTTGACTTTTACATATTAAAATCCCCCCAAGTCATGGAATCATTTCTGGATTCATCTACTCTACCAGGTATTTGCAGAGGGCCACAGATGGAGTTCAGTAAGGGAACTCTTACTTTTGCAAGAGGACACTTCTAAAAACTCAAAAGTCAATATAAAAATGGCAGAGTAAAAATGTCATGGGACCCTGCTGACTCTTCTATAACAATGAAAATCAAATTCATATAGTCTGCTACCAAGTATACAATAAAACTTGATGATTTAATGGATATTATGAATATAAGAATCTATAAAAAGCATGCACAGCTGAGTATGGCCCTATTTCACAAATATACAACAGGTAAGATGGTAATAGATGACTAGAGGCAAACACAACAATACAATGTTGGGGTTAACTACCTAGATGGTGGGCTAGCCTCGGGAATGGCCATCTTATCACTTACATGGTTAAGAGAATGTTCAGTCAACAGTCCTCCAGGAATCGCTATGTCCTTCTTCAGATAATCTGTAATCAAGCATGATCTGGTCCTGACGGCACAGGCCTGGCATCACAGAAAATCAGGAGGCTAAGATAGGAGGGTCACAGCCAGGAGGTGGTGGTGCACACCTTTAATTCCAGCACTTGGGAGGTAGAGGCAGGTGGATCTCTGAGTTTGAGGATAACCTGGTCTGCAAAATGAGTTCCAGAACAGTCAGGACTGTTGCACAGAGAAACTCTGTCTCAAAAAAACAAAAAACAAAAACAAAAACAAGCAAAAAAAAAAAAGAAGAAAGAAAAACAGAAGAAAATCTTTAAGAATATCACATGTTCAAGGCCTGGATAGGCTACAGAGAGAGTTCAAGACCAGCCTAGACAACACAATAAGACCCTTTTTAAGAATAAAAAGTAAAATAAAAAATGTGGGCTGTAGATATATGGACATCATGCTGCACACCTTTAATCCTAGCTCCTGCGAAGCAAAGGCAGGCAAATCTCCTTGCATTTGAGACCAGTACAAAGAAAAGGCACACATAATGTGAGGAAAACCACCATTTCTTCACTTGGAACCTGCAAAATAGTCAAGGTTTACAACTTGCCTCAAAGTCAAGGTCAATGACGAAGAACCAAGAAAGAATCAATTTATCAATTTACAGAGATTTAACATTCATTTTTTTGTTCTGTGTAAATCATGTCAACTTCTCTTCACTAGTTTCTCAGAACCAAAATCTACCTGAATACACACCATAAATGTGCACTTATGAAAAGCATTGGTGACATCTTGTACTTTTGTAGAAATAGAAGAATCTGATCTCCGACTTTGTAAAGAAGTCAACTTCAGCTCTTACCTTGAAACCACCAGTGATCAACTTAATAACCTCCTTTAGCTCCCTTTGAAAACTTGTATGCAATTTTTTCCATTATAAAAAAGGAGAAATGTGTATCTGGATCCGCTTCATACTACAAGGACTCATTCACATTCCTTTGCCTACGACTATTATTGAGGGCCTATTCAACTGCACTCAGATACTTAAATGGCTTGCCATTTGATCACAATTCAGAACTGTCCGTACTTTCTTGGCCTGAAGACTACCAAAAAGCGTGCTTCTCTTAGGCTCACAAGTCAAGGAAAACGACAAGGAGCCCTAGTAAAATCACTCTCTCAACATGTGCCGGTGCAACATGAATGTCATGAACATATTATATGAAATCATGGTCACAAGATTTGCTAAAGGCTCTACAACTTCTTATCCAAACACCTGCAGGACACATGCACTGTAAAAACAAAGCAGGGTTAAGGGATATCACAATCATTTTTTTTCTGTGTTGTTGACAATCAGTGCCCTGGGCAGTGAATTCCAATCATAGTGTGACTTATCTGCTGTGAGAAACTATATTCTTGCAGATCTCTTTGCGGCATTGTAAAGTTTTGACCTGTCACTGAAAAACACATCAAGAAAAACTGCTTAGATAAAACCCACTCACTGAATCACTTTTAGGCTCATTTGCCTTACCTGAATAGTTGCAAATAGCCAAAGTCTTGGCTAAATTCTTATTCTCCTAAGAAAGGATACCCCTTAAAATGCTACCACCAATTAGCATGATAGACACGATGAAAATTATATAGAACTCAAAGTATACTTCCACCACTAAGGATAGTAACATTAGGGGTACATGAAGACAGCATGCAAAAAAAAATACTGCTAAAATATTTGTTTCCTCTAAGAATTTATGAAGTTCATCTGAAAGTATTGAAATTTCTGAGGACTTTCATACACACACACACACACACACACACACACACAAAGGCAAAGAAGGTAATAGAGTAGCTGCTGAAAGGTCACAGCATGGTGAATCCAAGTTAGGTACACCATTCTCATGTACCTGAATTTTGAAGATTATGTCATCTATACTATGATATATTCACATGATAATTTGCCTGGTCAGGATCCAACAATCAATACGTTCTCCTTAAGAGAATATCTCTTATACAATATGAGTAAGGCTGTGTGATACAGGTATATCATCCTAGCTACTCCATACAGTGAGGCAGGAACAACACAATTCAATTTCTACCTGGGCTACAGAGGGGGTTCAATACTGTTCTAGTAGTTAGTAAGAGCCTGTCTCATAAAAAAGAAGGAGGAGGGTGGAAGGGAAGTAGAGAAGAAGGGTGGAAGGAGGGAAAGGAAGAGGAAGAAGATGGAGGAGGAGGAGAGAGAAAAATGGAGGAGTAAGGCGAGGAGAGAAGGAGAAAAGGAGAAAGAAAGCAGAGAAGGAGAGGAGGAGGCAAAGAAGAGGAAGATATTTACCCATGACTTTGACTACTACCATTGTTAAAGAGCTCTCTAATTCCCTCTGGATACTTGGTTGAATTTCATGTACATGTATTGTCAGGAGGTTCTATCCTTTCTTGACTGTGTACCCGTAAACTATGCAAAGTGTATAACTAGGCTCAAGGCAAAATTTCTTCACAAAGCAATGAAAAGAATCAGGCAATATAAATCCCTCAATACTTACATGATCAACATTAATTTTCTTGACCATATAACACAACTTGTCTTCATTAGGATTCCTAAGGACATTCTTTTGTGCCTGAGCACCTGACACAAATGCATATCTACAAAGTGCTACAGGTATTGTCAGTACTTACCCGGAGCACACTAGACTTCCATTTCATTCTGTGAATAGGCCAACTTTGGCATTTATTTTGCTAGTTGCAACATGCCAGTTTATTATCTTTCTCAGATTACGATGGTACGGTTTACCATGAAAGCCACATCCTAACTATTCGGGACATTTATCATTCTATCTGGAATTGGAAATCCCTAACTCACACCATCATTTTAGGACACATCCACAGAACCTGGATACTTACAAACTTCCAAGGATAAATCATTCCAATGGAACTCCCAGTCTATTGGGAGACTACGTGCCAAAATTCCATGGTGAGTGTCTCAGTGATATACATGATGAAAGTCACGGCATCCTGATTTATCTTCTACCCTTATAAACATTAAACACACGTGACTAGTCAACCAAGATACAATAAAAATCGAGGCTTACTAGTCAGGTGAAAGAGATGGTAATGCATAGCTTACAATGGCAGGGACACATGTCAGTCTCCAAACCAGATATCAAATAATTCATCTGAAAATATGATGATATTTGATGAGTGACTGGAGCAATATCTCACATCTTTACACTAGAAGAGACCTTATACGAACAAGCTGTCCATTTCTAGTGGATACCTGCAACACAGCCAGCCAGCATTTAGCGATGCACTTGCAGTTCCATAGCAACGACTACTGCCAGGTACACACCCAGTCCCTCAACACATATAGATGCACTGTACATCTTCTTGCTCTAGAAAAGGTGCACTTTCATAATCTTGAGAATTGTCAAGCATGCCGCTATTTCTTGGCTGAGCAGCAAAAATAAAATCAAAGTCACAAGAAGGACAAAGGGTAGCATAGTCACTTACCTGTGTATAGAAATATAAGATGTTCTGTTATGTCAATGGTTCTCAACATGGGGGTCGAATAACCCTTTCACAGGGGTTGCCTCAGACCACGGGAAAACACCTATATTTACATTATGATTCATAACAGTAGCAAAATTACACTTATGAAGTAGCAACAAAATTACTTTTATGGTTGGGGGTCAGCACAACATGAGGAACTGTATTAAAGGGTCGCAGCATTAGGAAGACTGAGAACCACTGTATTATGTGATAAAGGCTTACTGCAGCACTGACCTGGGTACCAAACATGCTCCCTTCGACAGCACTCTCTGTCTCACTGTGCTGTTCTGACCTGTGCTACAAATAAACATCGAGAAAATATCCAATTGCATATGTCATCCCCAAGGTCCCTGTGTCAGTTCTTGACCTTTAGAAACTTACAGAATTCAAAGTATGAGAAATCTCCTTGTAAGATCTACTTCCTTGAGCGAATACCTGTAAAAAGAACACAAAGCATCTTGCTGTGATGTAGCCCCATGAACATAACCTATTCCTGTGAGTATGCTTCTGCATTAAATGCATAAAAGAGACATCACCCGGTGGCAAGCATGCAAGAATATGATGTTAGTAAGGTTGTTAGGGACATAGGTTTTAATAATCAATGTGTAAAACACAGGGTAAAATATAAGCCTGCCAGAAACACTTCTAATTCACACGTTTAAAAGTGTGTTTTTAATGCTTCCCTAAATGTGCCCAACCAAAAATAATTCCAGAAATATGCAAAAAATGTGATGACTCTTGGCACCTACTACTCATAAACCTAGATTCTGCAGCACCGACCTTGATATCTAAGATCACATGGTTTGTGCTGTGGTATGTACTTCACCGTTTACCTATAAAGTAACAAGGTTCCATCAACACGTTTCAGGGTCACTCTACTCTTTGGAAGGGAATGTAAAAGCAAAAGTCATGCAATGAATGCACAGTGGCAAGGAAAGCACGCTACACCACCACCCCTAACATATGCACATGAAGATCCTGTATCACTCCACGTGTTTTCCGACTCCTGAGTACTTCCTGGGAGATTAGCAGCCTTAAGTGTGAGGCAAGCCTGATCTAAATAATGAATTCTAGGCTAGTTTGTGCCACAGAGTAAGAGTCTTTCTCAAAAATATCCTCTGAAGCAATAAATGCATACATGCAAGAAAAGGTGGGGGGGATTTAAGAATGCTGAAAATGCTCACCAAAGATATAGCTAAAACTAAATACGCATCTAGTGGGTGAAGATGTGTCGTCACATACCTGTATACTAGCCAAGACTCTCACAGGATACCTACAAAAGCAAGGCAACACTAGATTACACAGTACTTCATCTGCCTGGATATTGACGATCAGAAGGTCTGCTCTATGCCACTTACCAGGCTGTTGATAATCTCTGCTACTGGTATTTTCAGTTATCATGGATATGAAAAACAAAAGCCATGAAAACACCTTTCAGATTACAGCCTTACAGGGCACATGCCCATTTCCTTGCCCATAAATGTTAAGAGACCCACAGCTTCTAATGGTGGCTGATCTCAGAACTGACCCCTTTTCTCTCAGAGGCATCTTATGTCAACCTGCCCACCACTGCTCCGTGTAACTGACTTTCCTCTGCACTACATGGCATTGCCATCCCGTGCCACAACAAAGCTTACTCCGTGGGTCTGATGTGGTGGATGCTGGCCCGGAAAGTACTCTGTCATGTGGAGCTACCTATCTTCCGTGGACATCCATGGTAGGTTATACCTGATCTTTGCTTCTACGGATACCCAGAGGAGACCGAGAAGGATGAACAGGATGCTGCTGAGAAGATTGTAACCAAGGAGGAATTTCAGGGCTCTTGAGGTCACTGCTGCTCATCCAGAGATGGCAGACTAGTCTGAGGGTATGCGGGTCCCCTCTGTATCCATCCAACAGTTCCCTGCTGCAGACTTGAGTGCCCAGCCAGCCAATGAGGACTGGTCAGCAGCATCCACATCATAGGCCACTGAGTGGGTTGGAGTCACTGAGTGACCCTGAGCTTCTCCGCAGACATCTGAGCAAAGGGGGGAAAGGTGGAAGGTAAATAAAGCTCCTAAAGCTCAAAATGAAACCAAACCCTATATTTTAGAATATAACTGGGAAAACAAGGTATTAGTTTGTCTACAAACACTGTTAAAGGAGAATTCAATTCTATCTTAATTCTTAGATTAATTCTAGGTCAGCAGCACTGTCCAGAGTGAGTATTTGTTTTGACTGGGCACCAATGGAACATCCATAGACAGATCCTGGCTAGCAGTGTCATAGTAATGACAATGGATTAGTATCAAATCAAATTCATCCTATTTCAATATAAATGTATTATTAAAATAAACTCATGGCTATTAGAACTGCTAAGACTGTCCATCCTTCTCCTTCCTTCCTTCCTTCCTTCCTTCCTTCCTTCCTTCCTCCTTTTGAGGCTGAATGGGGTCAATCTTTATTACTAGTATTTTGATAGATTATTTTAAAATTGATTTTTGTTAATTATTTTTACCAGCCTTATTATAGTTTTCCCTCCCCCTTCTCCTCTCAGTCCATATCCCCAACCTCCCCTCTTCCTCCACCCCCACCCCTCAATCCACTCCTCTTCTTTTCTATTCAAAAAAGGGCAGGCCTCCCATGTATATCAGGGGCATCTCTGGGATGAACTAGAAAGCCAGTGCAATGGAAACTCCCAGGAATCTATGAAAGCTACCATAGTTAACACCCCTAGCAAAGGGAGATATGGAGCCCGAAACAGTCATCTCCTGTAGCCAGGCAAGACTTCCCTGGAGAGATTCGGACCCTAACTCAGCCACATAACCTTTGACCTACAATTTACCCTCCCTACAGGATACACTGGGGTAAAAAATATGCTGGCGCAGAAATTATGGGAATGCTCAACCAATGACTGGTCCAGCTTGAGACCCATGCTACGAGAGGGAGCTCACCCACGACACTGTCCATCATTTCTTAAGAACCTACAGTGAGAACAAGCATTAGGGACACCATTATTACTTATTTATACATATGGAGATCAACTGTACCCTGTTAGGGTTTTAGCCCACATGAGTATTTACTTGCATATAAGAAATGTTCTACTTGAAGGCCTTTTGGAGCTCACGGAGATGTGCTGGCCTCCCTCTGAAAGACATATGCAACACTGACTAAATGTGTCAGTGTCGTTTCAGTAGCTATTGCACATGAAATAGTTGAGCCTGGGCTATGCTGACTTTCTCACTTACTTGACTATTAGCATATTTCTTTGTTGGGTCACTGTGTTCTCTCAAATACAAGTTGAAAAAAACAGATCCTGAAAAATGCGTCTCAGGGTACAATTCGTTCTACTAACATACCTGTGCATTCAAGGGCACTTAAATACCATCTGAATGTTTTAATTAACTTAAGGTTAACATTTAATTCTTTTCAGAAGAATCCGTCCTTTCTTGATTGGATAGCTGTAAAATATATCTTAGGTTCACTGCTAGCTTAGAGTTCCACGAAAATGATAATTAAGTACCATAAAACCACTCAGTCTTCCTAGGTGAGGCAAGTTTTCTCTGCCCTGTGAAAGCATGAACCCATGGTCTCTTGAATTTTTATGGGTGCAAACAGTTTTCCCCTGAGCTTCAGGAACAAAGTCCTGTTAACTGCATGCTCATCACCATTACTCTTCTCTATAGAGGATGGCCAGGTGTCTTTTGCTATGATCCAGACTCACATTAGTGCTTAGCTCAACACCAACCACTGTGTTGTTAACTACCCAGGTACTGGACCCATCATATCTTGGCAGGTACCTGAGAAACAAATTGTGGAAAAATACATTTTGTACATGTCTTAGGGTTTTTATTGCTCTGAAAAGACATCATGACCACAACTCTCCTAAGGAAAACATTTAATTGGGGTGGCTGACTTACAGTTTCTGAGGTTCAGTCTATTACCATCATGATGGGGAGCATGGCAGCATGTGGGTGGACATGGTGGTGGAGAAATAGCTTATAACCTTGCATCTTGTAGGTGACAGGAAGTTGACTGAGACACTGGGCAGTGTCCTAATCACAGGAGACCTCAAAGCCCACACTCACAGTGACACACTTCCTCCAGCAAGGCCACACCTACTCCAACAAAGCCACACCTCCTAGTATTGCTATTCTGCATGAGATTATGGGGCCAGCTATATTCAAAATAGCACAGTATACTTTGGGTTTAACCAGTATACTGATAAAGTTTCTTGGACTTTTTGTATCATTTTGTGAGCTATAAAAATGAGTTGTGAATTTTGATGTGAAAGCCTAGGAAGGGATGTCTTTTTCTCTGTAAGAGATATTTGCTAAAGTTCCATGGTCAATATTGTTGTGATAGGTGGTAAATCCATTACTTAAGCATATATGAGTATTACTAAAAATATGGGGATTATCATAACCTCTAAATATATAAATTATACAATCTCATGTTTACTGGTATTGTTAGTGACAAGCTATTTTCTTAGTTAAAGGTTATACGTTGAACATAAAGTTGACCTAACAGTCTCAAAAACACCTTTTGTCAACATCATTTCAAAATACGTGGGGCCTCTAATGCGTTAATGTCAGCATCACATTGCAGTCCATTCAGAAATAATGGGGTAGCTGTCCAAAACAAAAAGAGGCAGCATTATTTGGGGAATCCCATTTATTCTTACCTAGAAATTATAAAGGTTCGTCAGTCTGTATTGGAGTAGTTTTTTAGTAAATTCCTTGGTTGCAAGATTCCATTTATGACTGCTATTAGGTTCACTGTGACCTCATAAGTGTTAGAAACTTAGAAATCTATTTGAAATGTGTATCCAAGACACATCTTCTTTACCAAAGGTAAAAATATAATAGTTACATTGATCGTCACTAAACACTCAAAACTCTCTGTATACGTCTAAACCTTCAAAGCCATAAATATACCTAGTGACCCTATGTTCTCTTCATGATCTACTTGTAGAAAACAGAGTGTCCACTTGAAAAGTTCACATTATTTAATTTTTTGTTCCCTGTCAAGGTGTTTGTTCACTACTGAGGTTAGTTACACCATCATTTCCATACTAAAGCCCGTGAAAACAATATAATGGCAACCATAATTAGGGACACATCTTTCACCGGGCACCTGAAAATCTCACGGGCGTTAATATGGTTTATGTTATTTCTTACAGGATTATCTTTAAAGTTCAACATACATTGAAGGTTTACCAGAAGCAGAAGCTCTTACTTAGAAGCAAAACATGAGGAATATTTTGGTCAAAACAGTGCTTTGTGACAAACAAGTCTTTTATCATATCACCTGGAGAAACCCATATCTAACAGAGTTAGGAAGCATCTTACATGAAGAATAACAAATTATCCAGAAAAATATTGTTTGGGACTCATCATCTCCTACCTGGGCAATTAAAAATATGTTAATACTAACATTACTAGATACCTATAATACCTTAGTTGGATACCTACCATCCTCATGGTCACCATCTCTTATCTCAGGACTTGGAAAATATCTTACTCATTACTGTGGTGAGGGCCATCATCATCTCTTTATTGTTTACCGGAAAAAAATCCATCATGTCTAGAAGTTAAATGAACAGTAAATATTTTTGCCAAATTGCTGAAAATACCACAGTTATCTTGTGGTTACCTTCACCGCAACCCCTGAAATATCACAAAATAACATATGCACTTACAAGCTAAAATATATCATCAAATTCAACTGGTCTATCTAAGAAATCTCAATCTTAATATTGTAGCTTGGACTACCATCATCATTTACCTGTATATCCACAAAATACCATGGTTACTTCTAGACTTAGGGCAATTATTATTTCGTAGTTGTAAATTTCAATTCACACTTCATACCTAAGTAGCAATATTTTACTTTCTTACCTTGCTATTTACAGAATCCAGACCAATATTACCATGGGGAAGGACACTATCATCTAATCTCTGGATTCCTTCATAATATATTGGTCACTGCAACAATGAGGACACAATTTTCTTTTACCCAAATACATGCCAAATCCTATTGACTCTAAATCTCTTAGTCATCCAAGGTTCTTCATGCTCTGACTTATAGGCCCTCAGCAGCCCCGGCCAGCCCTCACCTCTTCTTTCATCTTTCATTCTAAGCAGTTGAACTTCCTTAAACCCTTGTTGGGTCTCTTGGTTCCAGGAAATAGAATGATGAAACAAGACCTTATTATCTAATGAGGTCTGAATATTGCTATATCCCTGGGAAAACTCAGGGTTCAGTGCCCCTGAAATTGGTCATAATCAGAATAGGTACACTATGGAAGGTGATGAAAGCCACATAGGAGGACTTTCTTTTAAGAGAGTCAATTACTAAGCATTTATCAGAATATGGAAGTAATAAATAAGGTCATAGAAGTACTATTAAATAATGACAACTTTATTTTTGCTTTTCACATGAATGTAGTACGATTTGTGTAGATTAAAATGTGTCCGTTTACTCTGTATGCTTTCAAATACATTATTTTTTAAATTGTTACACTTACTATTGCTGTGAAGAGACACCATGACCATGCCAACTCTTATAAAAGAAACTATTTAAATGGGGTAGCTTACAGTTTCAGAGATTTAATCCATTATTGTCATGGCAGGAAGCATGGTGGCGTGCAGGTAGACATGGTCCTGGAGAAGTAACTGAGAGTTCTACATCTGGATCAGTAGGCAGCAGGAGCAGAGAGAGAAAGAGAGACACTGGGCTTGGCTTGAGCTTCTGAAACCCTAAGGCTATACCCAGTGACATATATGCATGTGCATTGTGGCAGGCAAAGGTTAATACTGGATGTCTTCCTCAATCACTCTGCCTTATTTTTTGAGATAGCCCACTGTTCTTGGAACTCACCGATTCAACTAGACTGGCTGGCTAACAAATCCTAGGAACCATTCCATGTCTGCCTCCCAGCTCAAAGATTATAGGTGTACAGTCCAATGCTCCATTCTCACATGGATGCTAAGGATTGAACTCAGATCCCAGGGCATACACAGCAAACATTTCACTATCTCATCCCCTTGCCAGCCCCTAACCCTAACTGTATTTCTTTTGTGTGCCACGCATGATAAAGAGCTCAAGATATAAGGATAGTAATATTTATCAAATAAGAAATTACATAATTTTTAATAAAAATAAACAATTTAGATATAAATGTAACAGATAAATTCACAAAGGTAAAAAGAGTCACTTATCTGAGAAGAAATGGGGTCCTTTAATAGCAATTAAGCTACCTTGCCTTGCTAGTTGGATTGGGTCAAGTTTCAATAGTTTAAGAGGTCAGCTTACTATGTTGAGGTAATATGTACAATTCCACTTTTCTTCCCTGAGACTGGCAATTTGGTTGAGGTTTCAAGAAACATTAAGAGTTCAGGGTTAGGCTAGGCAGTGGTGGCACATGCTTTTAACTCCAGCACTCAGGAGGCAGAGGCAGGTAGATCTCTCTGAGTTTGAGACCATCCTGGTCTATAGAGTGAGTTCCAGGACAGCCAGGGCTGTTATATAGAGAAATCCTGTCTTGGAGAAAAAAGAATTGGGGGTTAGTCCCCAAGCAGTTAGTGAATGATTGCTGGAGGGTGGGGTATTTTACTTCTTTATTTGGGGCTGTTTTTAGTCTTCACATTCTTCCTTGACAGATGGACAAGGTCAAACCATTGACAAAGGGTGAAGATGTCCTTTCTTCTATAACTGCTTCAGGAGTGAGAGGGGCTGCTGGAGTCTTAGAGTCAGGGCCCTGCTTAGCATTTCTGATCTGTTTTAGGGCTGCAGGGTTACCAAGCACAATGGACTTGATCAGGATTTAGGAGCAGGAGGGAAGCATTTTGTAGAGGGAAGAGTCTGGTTACTGCAGGAACCTGAAGGCCTGATTGTGAAACAGCCCGAAGGTCAACAGGTCCTTGGTGGCAGGAGATGGTGGAGGTACTAATGGCTGAGATTTCTGAGACAATACCATCTGGAGTTTAATGGGTTTTGTGTAGAAGATATAAATCATAAAAATGGTAAAATGGTAAACAGGAACCAAAGACAGAACAAAATTTAAAGCAAGGGGCTAGAGGAGCAAAACACATCTAAATGCATCCTGAAAATCTTCTTAGAAGCTCTGCCAGACAGTACATATATAATTTTTTATGTTTTCTAGAATTTTGATGTATTCTTTGAGATTTTAGGAGACTTTCCTCTACTTTTCTTGAACTATTGACCCAGAAACAGTAGGTTTCTTTAAGGCACATAAGCATGTGCCTCCTGCTTCTGCAGTTAGGAATATCTAGTGTCCTTTGTTCTAGAGGATTATTTCTGTCAGGGAGCTGAGGCTTTGTTGCTATGCCTCTACCGCAGCTACCATGGCCTTAAAGGTAGACTGCAGAAGGAGACAGGTATCTCGGATATTTCTTGTGTATAGCTCTCATTTGGTTAAAGGGGTCCTCTAATAATGAATGACCCAAAGTCGCCTCTTCCTCCACTGGGTTATTAGCTGGGAACACTTCAAAGTGGGAGATACAAAGCATCCTTAGGATTTTACTTTTGTTATGTTTGAGGAGAAGCTATGAAAATAATAGTGCTTTCTTTACCACAGAGCCTAGATTGTAGAAAGCATCAAGAGATGGGGACTCTTTGAATCTACTTCCTCCTGTAGCAGACAATCTGTGCATCGGGATGGCAACCACTACTGTCCAGCAGCTCTGAGACTTAGTCTGGAAGGCTGGATCTAAGTTGGAGCCATATAGAAAGGAGTATCTAGTCCTTTTGTGGCTAACTCTGGTATTTGCTTCCAGGATCCAAATACATTGGCAGTCTTTCACCAATTGACTAGAATGAAAAGTTCCAGTATTGAGCTCTTTTTGCCCAAAGCCAGGATATAATCATTTGTACACAAAAATTGGCCAATAGTGGAATGATTGGAAGGGGCCTGACAGAATGGGTCTGGAAAGGGCAAAGTTAGAGGGAACACTGAGGTCTCACTTGGTCTTATGTAGAACCCCAGGTACTTTTATTTATCAGAATGTCAATGTCCTCGCTTACCACTAAGTGATTACCTTTGGTGCTATTTAAAGGCAAAAGGAATGAGTTTGGGCTTTACTTATGTTGGTAACATTGGGTTTTGACTACATGTTTACAAAAGCTGTATAGAAAGCATAACCATCCTGATCCTCACATAGCTCCCATCCAGAGGCAATAACATTGGGCAACCAATAAGAAAAGGATTCGCTTAAGATTGTATCCCTGACCTAGGATAGCCAGCACAATCCTGTATAATAAAGCAACTTCTGGAGGCATAACACTCTCTGACTTCAAACTCTACTACAGAGATACAGTACTGATAACAACCTGGTATTGTCATAAAAATAGACAGGAGGACCAATGGAACCAAATTGAAGACCCAGATATCAATCTACACACCTATAAACACCTGATTTTTGACAAAGAAGCAAAAAATATAAAAAAAAAAAACAGAAAAAAGGAGAGCATATTCAACAAATGGTGCTGGCATAACTGGATGCCATCATGTAAAAGAATGAAAATAGATCCATATCTATTGCCATGCACAAAACTCAAGTACAAATGAATCAAAGACCTTAAAATAAAACCAACCAAACTGAACCTCATAGAAGAGAAAGTGGGAAGCAAAGCATAAGGTTAACAAGATGAAACGACAGCCTACAGAATGGGAAAATATCTTTACCAACCCTACATTGGACAGAGGGCTGATCTTCAAAATATACAAAGAATCAAGAAATTGGTCATCAAAAGAACAAATAATCCAATAAAAAATGAGGTACATACTTAAGCAGAGAACTCTCAACAAATGAATTTGAAATGGCTGAAAGACACTTAAGGAAATGCTCAACATCCTTAGACCTCAGAGAAATACAAATCAAAACAACTCTGAGATTCCATCTTATACCTGTAAGAATGGCCAAGATCAAAAACACTAATGAGAACGTATGCTGGAGAGGTTGTGGGGTAAAGGGAACACTTCTGCATTGCTGGTGGGAATGCAAGCTGGTACAGCCCCTTTGGATGTCAGTGTGGTGATTTCTCAGAAAATTAGGAAACAACCTTCCTCAAGACCCGGCAATACCACTTTTGGGTATATACCCAATAGATGCTCAATCTTACCACAAGGACCTGTGCTCAGCTATGTTCATAGCAGCTATGTTTGTCATAGCCAGAACCTGGAAACAACCTAAATGCCCCTCTACCAAAGAGTGGATATGGAAAGTGTGGTACACTTACAGAATAAAGTACTACACAGCAGAGAAAACAAATGACATCTTGAGATTTGTGGGGAAATGGATGGAACTAGAAAACATCATATTGAGTGAGGTAACCCAGACCCAAAAAGACATAAGTGGCTTTTAGACATAAAGCAAAGAAAAACCAGCGTACATACAAATCATAATCCCAAAGAACTTTAGCAACAGAGAAGATCCTAAGAGAGACATACATAAGTCTAATCTACATGGTAAGTAGAAAAAGACAAGATCTCCTGAGTAAATTGGGAGCATGGGGACCATGGGTGAGGGTAGAAGGGGAGGGGAGAGGAAGAAAGGGGAGCGGGAAAAAATATATAGCTGAATAAAAATAATAAAAAAGATTGTGTCCCGTATCTTTACAGGATGGGAATCAAATACACCATTTCTGATCAAGCTCTGGGCCCTATCTACGTTTTACCTTTAAGGTATATTTTGTCACTGGGACCTTCCGGCTAACGTCTCCTCCTATTGTAGCACATCTAACTATGGAAGAGGAAGTATAAGAGAATCCTGAGGACTGACTAGAGATGCTAACAGATCTTCCATGGCTAGGGAAGAGATTTAGATGGCCACCTCATCTACAAACATCTTTGTGTTTGTAGTCAACAGAAACATTAGACAAAGCTCCTTCTCTGTTGATGGGTAGAATGGAAGGGGAAGAAACATTTGGAAACATAAAGGACTCCCAGAGGGCAGTGCAACAGGAGAGTCACAGCTGTTTGGAAAGAGGAATTATCTTCCAGTAAGACTGTATTTTAGAGCAAGCAACGGCAAAGGAGTTGATTCCTTCAGACATAAGTATATTGGTAAAAAGACAGTGAATGTGTTACCAGCACAGAATCATCACTACCTTTGACTTTCTGTATACAGTTAGAAACAAGGTTATAAGTCACGTAAGTGATGGCCTTGGTTCAGGAAGAGTCTCTGAAATGACCATGAAGAAACATATTTAAGATGAATTCTCCAAGCAAAATTTTGTCTTATAGGACATCAAGAGAAGAAGAAAAAAAGGAAGGAAGAAGAAGAAAGAATGGGGGAGTAGGAAGAGGAAGAGGAAAAGGAAGAAGAGGAGGAAGAAGAGAAAGAAGAGAAGGGGAAGGAGGAGGCGGAGGAGAAGAAGAAAGAAGAAAGAAAGAAAAAAGGAAGAAGAAGAAGAAGAAGAAGAAGAAGAAGAAGAAGAAGAAGAAGAAGAAGAAGAAGAAATAGCTTTTAAAAAGTTTCAAGTAAAAGGACTGTGGGATTTGGAGGTGTCTGTGGGTAGATTTCACCTGCGTGTCACAGGAAGAGATGGTAAAGATTTCCAAGAGATTCACAGAAATAGGTTCTTTGTACTTCCAGGCTGGAGTAGTCTTAATTCTGAGCAGATAAATCCAAGGTGACTTCTGTTCAATCCAGACAGCATCAAGTTTCCTGTTGGGACAGTTTTAAAACAGACACAATCCCTTAGTTCCCAGTGATATTCTGAAGAAGCTAATGAATCTCTGGCCCTAGTATGAGGACTATCTGGAGGAAGAGCCTGAAGTAAAGGATTTCAAAGGGGTTGATGGAGTTTGAAGTCTTGGGGGTGATGCAAGATCCCAAAAGTAGAAGGCTGCTAAATCTCAAGATGAGATTAAGGAGATTACACCTTTCATCTTTCCATACTGAATGTGCCAGGCTGCATGGAGCTAATTTTGAGAGCAACACACACTCTGTGAGCGATATTGGTAATGAAAGCCAAGCCATTGCCAGACTGTAGGGACCAGAGAGCCGAAAGTGGGGAGTAAGGTATTCTATAACAAGAACGGTAACCTCTGAGGCTCCCTCCTTTATCGCTTTGAGGAATGCCTCTCCTCACCCTATAAATAAATATCCATTAGAACTAGTAGATATATATTTTTTAAAGATTTCTTTTCCTTTTTATTCATGTGCATGTTTGTATATCTAGGGATGTATATACTTTTGTGAAGCCAGAAGAGGTCAGTGGACTGTCTGGAGCTGGACTTCCAGGCAGTTGCAAGTTGTCTGAAATGAGTGCTTAGAATCCAACTCAGGTTCTTTGGAAAAACAGTAGGTGTTTTGATCCACTGAGCCGGCTCTCCTGCCCTATAACTAGCGGTGTTTCTATACGGCGTCTGGGGTCACTGGCTCAGGCTCCAAGCAGTTAGGCTCCGATTCCTTCAGAGTGGGAAATTGTTTTTGGCCCCGAGTTCTTAGTTATCCTTTTCGTCACTACAGTTATTTCTGGCAGGGTTTTTTTCCTCTGTAGATAGTTTATAGCTTATAATTTGTACAAGACATATATTTGAGTTATTAATGGGAAGGGGAAATGCAATCTTCAAAGTAACATCCTATTGTAGTCTTGACTGCTTTATTGGACAAGAACCAAGTCTCGTAAGCCGGCTATCAGGACTAAGTAGAAAAACATCTGTAAAGCCCTTCTGCCGGCTCCACAGGTCTTTCATCCCTCTGCCAAGGCCATTTCTACAATTTTACCTTTGCATTTAATTGGAGTCATTCTGTGTAATTACTAATTTTTTGCAAGTAAAATGCATACGAGAAAGACTGTAATTTGTAAGGCTGATTTTTTTTTAACTCTTGGAATCATAGTACCTATTGCCTCTAGAATGCAAACAATACTGTTAACAGACAGGATGGAATCTAAAGTTAGTTGTTACTGCATCCTAGAAGAGAACCTGGGATCCAGATTGATAATCCAGATTGGTAAAAGGGAGAGGGGTTGGGTCAGGATGGGGAGAGGACAATTTTTTAAAATTTTCTTTTCACCTTTCCTGTAGCAGTCATAGAACCTATAGAAAAGTTTAAACAAAAACCATGAAACATATCTATGTAGATTGCTCTGAGATCGATTATCAGAACTAAATAAAGTCTTTTCCCGGGAAAGAGTACTTTTCCCTGGTGTCAGTATGAGGGCTCTGTCGCTCTTAGAATACTAGTGAATCATGCACTAATCTGTTGGCTTTGTGGGTCCAGACCTAAGACTCCAGGCCTTATGAAAGAGGAGGATGGAGAAAAGCGCTGTTTTTGTACTACTGCCTCGAGTAAAGAGCTGGGCATAGTGGTGATGGCTACAAACCTGAAGCAGGATGAGAAAACAAGTTGAAGGCCAGTCTGGGAAATTTAGGGAGACCTGTCTCAAAAGAAGAACTTAAAAAGGAGCCTGGGTGGCTGGGTGCGACAATGTAAGCCTTTAATCCCAGCAAGCAGGAGATAGGGGCAGGCAGATCTCTGAGAGTTTGGGGCCTGACAGGTCTACAGAGGCAATTTTGGTCAGTTAGGGCTACACGGTGAGACTTTTCTCAAAAGTGGGGGATGGGTTTTGAAGCTCAATGACAAGATATTTGCCTAAGTATATACAATATCCTAGGTCCAAGGATTAGCCCCACAAGAAAAAGGGAAAGAAAAAGAGATAATAAGTTAGAGAGCTGAGAAGGGCAACATCATTATGGTCCTAGTATAGCCTTAGATGGAGACCATGGGTGCTAGTTTCTCAGGTTATAGCAGGTTTCATAACCCTAACTCTAACCTAAAAAAATGTTGGACCAGACATTTTTCCAAAATACTAATTTCGTTGATTGTTTGGGAATTTCATACCATGTACCAAATAACACTCACTTCCCAGTCCTCCCAGGTCTGCCCCCTTCCCTTGTGACCTCCGCCCCCCCCCCCAAAAGGAGAAAAAATGAAAAATAAAAAGGAGTCCAAATGTGTTGCCCATATCATCCCTGGAGCATGGTCAAACTCCCATGACCAGCCCCTTAAAGAAACCTGAGTCCTTCCCGAACCACGTCCCTGCCAGAAGCCATCAACTGTGAGAGCTTCACTTCAGCATCCTTATCACAACTCTTAAGAGTTCTCTTTGATACCTTCCTGTCTAGATTGTTAACTTTTGGGGGTGGAGGTGGGGGTAGGAGTTGGCACAGAATCCTTCTCTGTCCCTCTCTCTCAATTGTGAGTTCACAGTCATCAATGCCACTGTGAAAGTAGCTTTCTTGCTTTTTACAGTCAGCAGGAGCATGACTCATAGACTTCTGCACGGTCTCTGGTGACAGCATGGACCATGGACACTATCATCATCCTTAGCAGCAGCACAGGCCAAGGTCACCAACGTGGTCCCAGGTACTACACAGGACACTGTGATGTTTTAATAGGTATGGTCCCCAGAGACTCATGTGTCTGAACGCTTTGCCCATAGGGATTGGTACTATTCGAAGATGTGTCTTCTGGAGTAGATATGGCCTTACTGGAGGAAGTGAGTCACCGTGTAGGTGGTCTTTGAAATCTTATAAACTCACGTCTGGCCAGTGGGACAGACTCCTGCTGCACACAGATCAAGATATAGAATTCTCAGCTCCTTCTCCAGCACCATGTCTGCCAGCATTTCTCCTACCATGATGCTAATGGACTAAACCTCTGAACTCTAAACCAGCCCCAATTAAATGTTTTTCTTTCTAAGAGTTGCTGTGGTCATGCTGTCTCTTCACAGCAACAGAAATCCTAACTAAGACAGACACTGACACAAATATGGTTCCTGGTGGTGGCCCAGCCCATAGATATCAACACAGCTTTGGGCAGTGGCAGTATAGACCACAGACATCCCCAAGGCCTTCAGTGGTAACACAGCCCACAGACATCACCATGGCTTCAGAGAGCAGCACAGACCACCATCATCTGCATGGCCTTTGGTAGTAACACAGGCCACAGACATCAACACGGGCCCTGGCTCTGGTATCACAGACCCAGACATAGCCCTCAGCAGCAGCACAAGCACGGACATCAACATGGCCCCTGATGGAACCCTGGACCATTAATATGGCCTCTTGCAGCAGCTCAGACGATGGATGTCCACCTGGTCTCCGGAGGTAGCACAGGCCTCAAACATCCGCATGGCTTCAGAGAAGGCCCAGATCATGGACATGATCCTCCAGCTTCAAAACATCATGGTGCAGTGGACCACAGGCATCAACACAGCCTCCTGAGTTAGCACAGACTATAGAGGTCTTTGAAGAGGCCCACTCCAGAGAATGAACAGTTCTTCACCTCAGACTTCCCGTTGTTGCTCAGAGCTAGGGTGACTGCGCAGTTTGGAAGTGCGTTTTGGGGGGCTGAATCTGTGAAAGCCCCATGCTGCTGGACAACAGCATGTTGGACTCGCTCAGCAACAACACATTCCTCCTTCCCCCTCGGCTTCTCTCGCACATGTCACTGCTAGTCCCGCCTCTCTCCACTGTGCCCTCCCTACTCTATTCTTCCATCTTTCCCCCTCTACATCACATATGGGTTTGTCATGCAGTGTGTCAGACAGTACATTTTTTTTTTGCTCAGACAACTTTACGTGTAAATATTCACTGCAATGAGTCATTGGTCTAGTTCAAGGTTTCTGAAGCACCATAAATGGTGGCCATTTTTAAGACTTGTCTCAGACATCCCGCTGTTGCCCGGAGTCGGGGTGATGTTGTGGTTAGGCAGGGTGTTTGGGGAACACCCTGTGAGAGCTCCAGGCTGCTACTCACCTCTCTGTCTTTGATGTCTACCATCCAAGGCTCACTGGGCTTGACTTTTGTGCTTGGAGCCTGGAGGCCGGGCCACCGCCTGGCAATCTCTATCTCCTAGCAGGGCAAGCAGCTTGAGCTGCAGCAGCCAGAGTGACTATATGTTGGGGTCCAGCTGGCTGGCCTAGGACTGACCCTATTCAGTAATGCCATCTGGTTCTGCAGGACCAGCTCCTCTATGCCCTCTAGTAGCTCGTAGATGGGAGTCTATGTTGAGGTGGGCCAGGCCCAGGTGGCAGCCAAGTTGGCCAGCCTGGGCCTTCCAGTCCAGAGTCCCCAGACAATATTTTTGAAAAAATCCTTTGGTGTAGAAAACTAACTACCCTGTGTTTCACAGTATATTCCTGGTCTCTCTATAAGCATGCACAAAACAACAACAACAACAAAAAAAAACAACCAACTAACCAAACAAACAAAAAAACCTTGCCATCATGATAACAACTATAAATGTCTCTGAAATCAAATGTTCTCACGGTGAAATGTACACCCAGTTAAGATCTGTCGATTATAGTGTTAGGTAGTTAGTCGCTTATTACCTGTAATCTCAGTCTTTGGGAGGCTAAGAAAGGGAATCAAAGAAGGTTTGGGGTAAGCCTGGGATATATAGTAAACTCTATAATAGTCTATGCTATAGAATGAGGTGCTATCTCAAAGAAAGAAAGAGAGCAAATAGTCACTATGACTTTCTCTTCCTCTTACCTAGCTTGTGCTGTTCTCTCAAACTCTATCAACACTGTTCCTGACCTTAGTTTTGAGTCTGTTTGTAAATTCTTTTGTTCACAAGACTAGGGACCTCCAAGTGGGAACCCCAATTACCAGTAACAACAGGAAAAAATAAAAATAATGACGCTGTTTCGATTTTTCAAACCACCTAAATGCAAGACTGTAATAGGTGTGAATTGGCATTCACAGAACACCTGCAGAGATTCCCATTCGTTTGTGTCCTAGCACAGTAAACCAGGCCAGAATACATGGATGGTTATAGAAATAGAAATAGTTCATTAAGAAATAAAAGGGAACTTCAGGGGTAGAAGTGAACTAGTAAGCTGGGAAGGTAGACACTCAAAAGTCTTGTGACTCATGAGTTTTGATCCTTCCTAGATTCTATAGCTCCTGCCCTGTCCTGGAGACCTTTCAGGCATTTCTCACGCATGCTCTGTGCTGTCACAAACAGTCCATGGTCAGAGATGTTTCCAATGTTTCTGCCAATTGTCTTCTTTTATATAGGAATACTGATATCATTTTCTCTACACCCCTACTCTCCCACCTCAAGACTGCTAACAGGGACTTAGGGTCTTGACAAAATTGAAGCAGGCACTTACATGGTACTTGTACTAAAAAGCATTGACTCACTTGGCCCCTTACAAGTAAACGTGGTACGAAAGACAGGCACCTCTGTCCTCATTTTGTGTCTGCCTGCTTCTTCTGCAAAAAGCAGAGAGAAGTCATTGTCCTAAGCTTGCTGTCCATTTTAGTTCTAGGAAATAAAGAAACTCAAGATGGTAGGCTCCCCTAGACAAAAATCGTTCCTTTGATAATGAGGCCATGCCTGGAGCAGAAACAACCATCTTTCAGAAATAAGATTGATTGAGCTCATAGAATTAGGGTGACAAGGTCTTTTAAAATCAGGACAGAGACAGTGGTCAACTAACCTACACCTTCCCCAGTACTGCTGCGCCATCTGTCTTGCCCTTTGTCTAAGCCAAAACGTCATGTCAGTACTCCAAAGGCAGACATGCAATCAGCAGACCTCTTTATCTGGCCTCTTCCAAGTGTAGCAACATTGAATAAATCTCCTCTCTCTGCTTTCACCATTACTTAACTCTTTAGTTGGTGTACTGGCATGAGTAAGCTGGTCCTGCTTTGTCCTAAATCTCTGCTAATTAAATTGGCTCAATATAGAAAGGTGTAATATTTTAATTATCTATTTGAATAAAAAGTTGCAATTCTTGACCATATTCACTGCCTGGTGCTCCTAGATCAGAGTCTCAGGTAACGGTTGGTCTTGGCTCAGAACTTATGAACATGCTTCTGATTGATATGCAAGGAGCTAAAAACGTGTAAGGTGGGAGCTGAGGTTTACTTATAAGCCAGCAGAAGCATGTTCTGGAACAATTTTAGCTAAGAACTAACAACTAAAATACACAGAACTAGTAAGAATCGTATTCTGCCACTGAAAAGACCACTGGAATTTGACAGTAGAAACCACGTCTGGTTCCAATCATAAAGCCAAATCTCACTTAAAGATTCCTTCTCTTAAAATATAGTTAATTTGACCAACAATTCAACAAAATGCTGAATTTTTAGAAAACTGTCTTGGATAAAAAGTTGGTTTTAAGACCAAGCCGATTTTGGCAGTAGTCAATAGTCACGATCTTCATGGGCCAAGGCTAATCACACTTGGCTTTCAGCACCTGTCTCTACTTGTGTCCTGGGCACGCCTTCTGATTAACTCTGATGTATAAGAATGTAGAAGTTTCAATTTCCATTCTCACAAGAAGAAAGGGAGCTGCACAAACTAAAACTGACTAACTCCTCTTGGATTCAGAGTAGAAATTGCTACTCTGAAAACCGGAGAGACACAAAGAATCAAGTTTACCAGGAGAATAGGCCTCTGGTGACAGTAACTGCTAAGAGCAATCAAACGGCCATTGAGGAACTGGGAAAAGCTGCCTCTGGACTAACTGGAGCCACTTCAGAACTACTGCTAGCTTAACTTTTACAGAGGTCCACATGCTTTTATAGGCAGGGGTCACACTAGAGGTGCTGGGATTAGTCTGTGTGTCCTCCCCTAAGTCATTCCATGCTGTGTAAACTAGGTTTTCAGACTATTCTTTGCTTCAAGAGACTCCATTTTAAGAATGAAGGATGGCTCTGTACCTTAGAGGCTATATGAACAGTACCATCTGTCTGACACTACCCACACAGCACAGACTAATAACTTATTCTTTAAAGTAGAAAAAGCGGCACCTTATAAATTTATCAATGTGAGCTCCTGGGCCTATTACAATGACATCAGGAAAATCAGGCATTACAAATTATTGGCTATAATGAACTGAGAAAAGCTGTAACTCCCTCATCTGCATCCCATAAAAAGGAGGGCATTTAACACCACATTGGTAAAAGCCCTATTGACCTGTCAGGTGACAATACAATATATGTATTAAAGGGCAAGCAGGCAGAGAATTTCTCAGCATTCCAGGGGCTTTGGTTTGTTTGGTCCCTGCTATTGACATAGTCTACTCCAAGTGCCATCTGTTCGTGCATCTGAACCTGCTGCCCATCTTATTGCCATCCGCTCACCTAGAACCGATCTTGCCCTTCAACTCTACAATAGCCACAGGCTTACACATTGATTCAACAACTGGACTGAATTGTGATGCTCTCGTCCTGCCTGTGACCTGACAATGTTTCCTCCACGAGCCAAAGAGTCAAAGACCTTCTAACGAAAACCCACCACAAAGAAGTCCTGTCTGAGGTGCTGGTCAGGGTTGTTTAAGGGTCTCCCTAACATTATGAAATATTGCTATTGTCCTTGGCCACCAACAGATGGAAGGTACATCCCTACTGATGAAGACACCATATACTTCAGACATAGGGCTCAGAGACCCCTGAGACATAAATGATTTGAGTTTCCTCCAGGAGGACAAGCTTTCATGGTACCAGAAGGTGCCAGCCAAGTTTCCAAAGGATGGTACTAACCACAGCCCTACTCAGCTCTGATGCCACAACAACCCGAATGGCACAATAACTTTAAGAGAGCAACGGTGACACCTTGGTGGTAACTAATGCTCTCTAATTGAACTGAAGACCCACTCAAAAAGAGGGAAATCCTGCCTGGTATTGGAAATGTCGCCAACTCCCCTGGGCTAGTGGATCTTGATGGAGAACCTACAACCGCCATTTACTAAGTCAGCACACTTCCTAACTACCTCCTAAATATTTGTCCTTCTACCCACAGGTAAATGTAGTCCTCACCCCTCATTAAGAAAACTTCTCTTTGCAACATAAGGATATCATTATTAAAAACTACAACCAATCAAACTGCAGACTTGTGGAGCCCAGTCCCAAAGAATGCATCTATAAAACTCCCCTTCCTAAGGTTCAGCAGACATTGCAGAAGACGGAGTGAAAAGATAATAAGAATCAGAGGATCAGAGAGTTTGGTGATTGTATCTCATAGTGATTACAGAAGCTACACCCATTAAGTCTCATGAATGTGACTGTTTAACACAAGCTGAACAAGGACAAAAACAACAGACATGCTAATGTGGACCCATTCAGGGAGGGCCTCAGGCAACCGAGAAATACTAAAAGAGAGAGAAATGTTCTTCTCCTAAGAAGAGCTCATCTCTTTCTTATTCAATACCAAAGGTTAGCTCTGTAAACTTACATGCAAGCAGCATTATACAGACTGATCAGATTGTACTTCTGTATGTAGAAATACACAAGCACACACAAACACTCATTTATATACACACACATATATATATATGTAATGACAAAAAAAGAAGCCATGAATTTGAAAAAGAGTAGGGAGGCATATATAGGAGGATTTGGAGGGAGGAATGATGCAATTAATATCTCAAAAGATAAAAAAGAAATAATTAAAATTAAAAGAAGAAATACATAGTAACACACCATCATGTCCTGTTTCCAACATGAAGATATCATGGACATCTGTATCCTCAACAGCATAAAGAATAAGAATTTGCCTGGACTGTATTTTTGTTTGTGCTGAATTATTTCCACGATAATTCTGCTCAATTACGAGGGTAATGAATTTTCCAAATCTTGGTGCACTAAAATTTGCATCGGTATACCTTTATATTTGAATGAGAGCTTAATGGGGCGTAGGAATCTAAGTTCAAAATCATGTCCTCCCATATATTTAAATTTATCACAGTACTAATTTCCAACTACAACATTCCATTGTACTGCTGTCACTAAAAAGAGCACTCACGGCTGGAAAGTTTTCTCTTGGCAAGTGTGGAATTTTAGTTGCTCAAAAATAATTAGGAACATTTTAAAACTCTTGATTAATCAAAAGCTTGTTATAAGAATGTAAAAAAGATATTTTGGGAAATGATATGTACCAACTGTAAGACAAACTAACTCGGAAGAATATAGGAACAAGAGAGAAGATGAATTCACTGTGTAAAGCATTATAATTCTTAATAACTATTAAAGGACCTATGACCAAAAGGGAAAATATTATAGAGATACTTGGGTTTTCCTGTTAACCTGTTCTTTTCTCAAAATCCAGCTTATTAAATTATAACACATTTATTCATGACTTTTATGGTTTTATATTCTTATTCTATATAGAGTATATGTTATGAAATCTATAGATGCTGTGCTTTAAGATTTACATAGAGTTATCTACACACAGAATTCTGTAACTTGATATGTTCACTCAATATTATTACTGAGACCCATGTGTATCGCTATGTATTCAATTACTACATTCACTTGCCTTAGAGGAGAGTCGCTCTTTCTAAGGAGCTCTTTGGGAGAAACTTTAATAAAATAGATCAATAATTTCAACTGGCAGTGACCTTTACCCCCAGTGACAACTGGAAATGTTTGGACTCATTTGGAGTTATCAGAAGTAGAATTCAGGGAGTAGAAGCCAAGTGATGCTTCTAAATATTCTGCAGGACACAGGACCATTGCAAGAGAACAAAAAAATCGGTTCCAAAATTGTATAGTACTAATGCTTAGAAACCATGATATACCCCAAAGCCACATATGGTACATTCCTGAAGAAATCCTGGGTATAGAGAATTGACTCAAACATAGACACTTTAAACTAAAAGCATGCTTTCTGCTAATGCATCATCATGCCTGTGCCTTTACTGCATTAGAGACTATCTTCTTGCATGTGGATGCTGGTTAAACAGTTTTATGGCAATCATTATTGCTTATTTTACAGAGTTGTGTGTGTATATAGGTCTGGTGGTGTGTGAGTGTGTGTGTTGCGAATATTATAGTGGGAAGTGGGTCTATAGGCTTATTTTCTTGATTCTGCATGTTTACCAAAAAAATATGAGTTAAACTAGACTCGATATGGTAGCCTAACCATTTTTGGGCTCCTATACATGTAAAAGCATCTTTTAAACTAATAAAACATGATTCTTCTACACAAAAATAAATATGCATTACAGATAATACTCAGATCAATAATGAGGAAAGTTAAGGCATTAACCAAGTTAAAGATAAATCCAAGGAAAACAGTAACAGATGGCAAACAGCAGAATGGGTGTGTAACCGAGTCCAATCCAGCTGTTCATAGTAAGTGAGGAAAGGTGATTTGAGCTCCACTCATTGCCCAGACAAGAAAGAATCTGATGTCTACAAACAACTATGTTTTGGATTACTATTAGCTATCACTGATTTTCCAAGTAGCCAGAGAGCTCTCAAAGAAGCAAATGACCTATAGGGATGTCTTTTACTCTAGACAATTTATATTTCCCCACTGAAGCAGTTTTTCTTCCTGCAGTGGAATAATCCATAGTTTATACTTCAAAACTTTAATTTGTAATCTCTGGCTCCTACTTTTTATTGCGGGGAGGGCAGCAATGAGACCGGGTCCCACCACACAGCCCAGTCTGTCTTTGAATTCCCAACTGTTCTCAGGCTTGTACCATTTAAGCCCTGTTGGGACAGGTTTTGAGGCTTTTTACATCGTAGAACTGGGTGGAGGCTGAAGGTGCCAACCACTTTTTTCTTGACACAGGGATGACTGTTGGTACACCTCACTTACTTACATCCACGCCGGAACTCCTGTAGCTATGGCGTCAAGTCTTTGAATGGCTTAAAGCCAGCACTTCCATCTAAGAACACAGAGCAGAATACCCAGATCTTTCCCTGTTGGCATCATACAGAACAAATACACCCAGCTGATGCGTGCGCAAGTGCACGCAGGCTCAGTGAGTAGCAGTGATGGGGCAGGGTGCCCGACAAAATAGTCCTCTGGGTGCCACAACTTGCCAAAGCTGTGAAGTAAAACTGGGATATGGGAGCCAAATGGAGATAATATGAACTGTTTTTAAATATCTTCCACATTTATTTATCGGCCGGGGTGGTGGAGTTCAGAGGACAACTAGTAAGCGTTTGTTTGTGGCTTCTCCTTGATGACTCGAGGGAATCGAACTCAGGTTGTACAGCTTAGCAGAAAGCGTCTCTACTAACTGACCTGGTAAGCCCACTAGTGTTTTTGTTTTTGCTGTTGTTGTTTATGACGATCTGTGCAATCTAAGACTGTTCAGGGTCACACACTGTAGTGTTCTGTCCCTTTAGTTTACTCATTTTTAACCTGGGGTGTTTTGTTTAAGTATTGGGGTAGAATCCAGAGGCTCTTGTTTGCTCTACTGTTGAGTTACAGCTCCAGGCTTAGCACTGACAATTTTAATAAAGGTTAGCTTCTTTTGTTGTGACCTAATCCCTCTGTTCATGGTTGCCTGATGTTCTGTTAGAATCAGGTTATGAATCTGTGGCAAAAAGACCTTCATAAGTGGTGTTTCTGTCCTTGCTAGTATATTACATCAGAAGGCCCAGCATGTACATAACTGACTTGCCATTTAGTTAAGGCAAGGCCCTCCTACTTTCTTTACTATAAATACAAACTCCCCCCCCCCACACACACACATTGCAGTTAATAAGGTGTCTACAAGCCACAGCCTGGTTTTAACTCCTGTTCGCCCTGGATTCTCTGCAGGTGCTTTTGCTACGTGTCAGGAACCAGTTTCTTTAGCTTCACCCCTGCTTTGCTCCTATTTCTAAATTTCCTTTCTCAGATGACACTGTCAATCATCCTCCACCAGATCCTCTACCTGAGGCACCTTTAACTTCTCCCTGCACTCAGCCAAGACACCTTGCTGGTTCTCAGAAGCAGCTCCTAAATCAGGTACCTTCTCTATTTCAGTGATCCCACAGCCTTCTAATCGACCTGTACTCTTAGGGTATCTAGTCTCTCTTTTCTAGGCCATTCTGTATGCTCTGCCTAGATTTTTCTCCTCACATTTAAATCTGATGGAGTCACTCATTACCCTGATCAGTATTAATTCTGTATCTATTGATCTTGATTTCTGTATAGATGATACGTATCTAGGATCTTTATAATACCATAAAAGCTGTAATTTGACTGTATCCACCTCTGATATGGGAGAGTCTTCTGTTTTGTGTTGATTTCATTGGTTAATAAAGAAACTGCCTTGGCCCTTTAATAGGACAGAAAATTAGGTAGGTGGAGTAGACCAAACAGAATGCTGAGAGAAAGAAGCCGAGTCAGGCAGTTGCCATGATTCTCCCACTCCAGACAGATGCAGGTTAAGATCTTTCCTGGTAAGCTACCACCTCGTGGTGCTACACAGATTATTAGAAATGGGTTAATCGAGATGTGAGAGTTAGCCATTAAGAGGCTGGAACTAATGGGCCAGGCAGTGTTTAAAAGAATACAGTTCCCGTGTAATTATTTTGGGTAAAGCTAGCCATGCAGGAGCTGGGTGGGAACGCAGCCCGCTGCCCAATCACTACACACTTCCTTTTCCTCAACTACTCCCTGACTTTCCTCTAAACTCACACCAGAGTGAATTCACCATCCCTCAGAAACTTCCAGCTCATTGCCAACTTTACACATTCATTCCTGTCACTTCCTTAATTTGGGATTCCTCTCCTCACTTATCCCAGTCACATTCTCGCCTATTCTTCCCAGACTTCTATGAATTACAATCTTGTCTTTAAAGACTTTCTATTTCCTTCTTCACCACAGTGACTTACCCTCTTCTCAAGCCTATCCACTCCCCAGTTCTCATGACTTTCTTACTCGGTGTTAGGCCCATAGATCACTTATAAGAGAGAAGGGCTTGCTGAAATAAATCGACAAAGCCTAAGTAGGAGGATACCATACAGATTTATTGCCATGAAATGGGAGAAAATCATGGAGATGGGAGCCAACGTTACCAGTCCACTGAACAGAATCCCACAACTTCTACAACACTTTGTCTATGGCAATGCGGGGGGGGGGGGGAGTGGAGAGTTGTGGCAATTCTGGGGACTTAGAAATGATTATTAGGGGGATTGATGAGATTGTAATTGAATTGTAATGAGCCCAAGAGACAGACATTATCTTGTAATAGAAGATAGATGTCTACTTAGTTGTACCTTCATTCCCTAGTCTTTCAGTCTTTTAAGCTAGGTAATAGGACTTGCGGGGGGAGGTAGATGGCAATTATGTTCCTTTGGCAGCTTTGCAGTCTGTTCTTAAAGCACACGAGGAGGAAATTCAGTGGGGAAGGAGTGTGTGAGAGATAGGGAGAGAGAGATTTCATTTCCTCTAGGTGTAGCAAGAATATTTCCAAGTCATTTCCAGTTTCTTTAGATTAAGTTACTCAACATGCTAACAAAATAAGACAAAAATCCCATCATCTTTTGGAAGCATTGGTTTGTGAGTTCCAAAAAAGTATTTAATGCATGTTTTTTGAGTGAATGAAAAATAATTTCGCTAACAGTAGGCATCGGCAGTTTTCTAAAGAGACACGACACTGATATAAAGCTTTGCAGATCCTTGTATGACACATACGTGGTTTTCACACAGACTGCAACAATATATGTAGCCCCACTTCATGGCAATCTCCATGTCCACATTGCTTAATTCCTATTTAGTGGGCTTAAGGACATGAAGTAAATTCAAAAGAGTCAAGTTGTTTTCCTCTTCACACGAATACATACTTACTACTAGTAATAGAACAGAGCAAAGAACATGCTTGGATCAAGGTCATACATCTCATGCTAAAAGATGCAAACCAAAACCCTCAGGGTGAAGATTTTAGTGTTACTCTAGGTCCCCCAAAGGAACGAATCAGTGACCCCCAGGATTTTCGCTGACTCCTTGGGATCCTCTTTCTCCAAAGGGCCTCAGCTGAAACAAACCATTACAAAATCATGCACTAATTATGAAGGGCAGTGCCTTCCCAAGAGTAGAGGAGGCCACCCCTAAAAATGCCTGCTTAGCAAATAGCAGTTGGCTACCAAATTCATCCTAAGGGTAAGGTTCATCTACCTCCCGTGGAAGTAGATGTTCCTTCTTAAACCGTATAAATCATGACAAGTTGGACAAAACATCATCCCTTTTCTTAGCAAAACACACAAGTTTATCCACAAAGGTAAAAGAGCAATATCTGCCTTTCAGGGACCATAAGCAGATACTGATTAAATTCAATGAGGAAAAGACTTCTGAAAACAAATTGTAATTATATATCTTAATGAAGTGTATGCATATGTTCTTTGTAGCATGGGTATAGAAGTCAGAGGACAACTTTTTGAAATCCCATTTGCTACCACCATGTCAGCCTCAGGAATTGAACTCAGGTTGGCAGGCTGGCAGCAGATGCCTTCGCCTGCTGAGACATTCAGTAGCCCCAATTTGTAATTATAAAATAGCATATATGTGTACTTACTTTCAGATTTTCTAAAAAAATCATTTAATCAGTGTTGATTATATAATGATGTCAATGGCTTGTACTTGAAATTGGGTTAGAGAAATGGATCAGCTGTTAAGAATACTTACTGCTCTTCCAGAGAACCCAAGTTCCAACCATGTGGCATGGCTCCCAGATACCTGTAAACTCAAGTTTCATGGGATCCAACTTATTTCCAGCTTCTGTGAATACTGCATATTGCCAGTTTCTTCTTTCTATTGTACTAATGTATTAATACTCTAGAGAAATGTTTCTCAAGTATCATTATGCCTGCATATCACCCAAGATTTTTGTTAAGATGAAGTTTTTAATTAATGTTATAAAGAGTCTACATTCTAGGGTCATTTCTAGTGCTGCTAGATCCAAGGACAAGGCTTTGAGCAGGAGAGTCTCACTTAGAAGTTCTCAATAGTAGGGTCATCAAAGAGTTCTCTAAAATGTTGTAGTTCATCAGAAGTTCCAACAACAGGGTCTTTTCTGTGTTCACGGTACTATCTTTCTGTTGCAGTTCCAGAACAATGCTAGCACATGAGCTATGATGACTTCTGGGACATATTATCCCCTGAAATTCTATCCCTGTATATGAGGTAACAGCTGAAGCAGGAGAATCCGGCTCACGTTTCCCTCACCCCCTCTCCTGAAATAGAGTATAAAAGAATCCTGTGACCCGCCTTAAAGCAGACCTCTAAGGAGGAATTCTTTTATACCCCGAGGAAGGAGTGTCCCATTCTCTAAAGATGCAGGGACATATGGAAATATTGGAACAAACAGACATTACTAAGCTTTCCAAGCTTATTATGGAATGCCACTGCATAACCTTTTGTCTTCCAATTATGTTTCTGGCAACAGACCAGAAAAATACAGTTCCCGTGTTTCTTTGACTCTTCATTTCTGAAGGCTCCCATGTCACATAGCACTTAACATTAAGTTATCACCAGCTGTTCTTTTTATTATGTATTTTCATCTATAAATATCGTATTACAAATACAAAATGTGCTCATTCAAATCATGGTTCCTAGGCCAGTGGCATTAATATCACCTGTTGGTAATGTGATTTGAGAGCTTTACTTCAGACTTATGGCTTCAGAATGGACATTTCAACAACCCTGATGGAAATATGTGTGTGTTAATTCTAAAAAGTAACTGCTTCAAATATTTTCCATGCTCCAAACCTATCTTTTGTACTGAGTATTTCAGAATAACTAAAAATATCTCTCTCTCTCTCTCTCTCTCTCTCTCTCTCTCTCTCTCTCTGTAATTTTAATAGCTGGAGTGGCTTGATTTAGGATTACATTGATGGAGTGCTTTACCTGCACACAATTAATCCCCTGAATGCAGAATCTAGAAGAAACAATAAAATTAAGAGAATGGTTAAAAATCTTGGTCTGTTTAAAGAGCAAGCTGTGTTCTTCCTCAAGTGAAGAGCAGGCTGTGCTTTTCCCTAAAGTGATCCCATTTTGTAAAGTGGCAGTTTATCTTGAGCTATTTCATTTTGAGTGCAAATGCCAAGGTGGAATCACTTGGTAATTGATTTGGGTAAGTCGATGTCACCAGGTGTTGGCTAAGTACAACCTATTGCAAAGAACAGCACCTTACTGCAAAAATGGCAGGAAGGCATGGGCTAATCAATAACTTTTTCGCTTTTATTTACATTTAGTTTATTTGTGTGTGTATGTGTGTTGTGGGCGTATACACATAGTGCATATGAATGTATAGGGTAGAGTACAACCGGCAGTAGTCAGTCTACCATGTAGGTTCAGGGGATTGAGCTCAGATCCTCGGGCTTGGCGGCAAGAGCATATTCCCACTGAGCCATCTCCCTGACCCCCTAAATAATTTATTCTTATTAATAAAAAGTAAAAAACACCTGTGAATTTTTAAATTAAGTTACGAGTTAAAGGGCATGTAGACTTTTTAAAATAACATATCAGAGAAACTAGAATATGAATGATGCTGCCCCCATCACCTGATAAATATGAAAGGAGAGGCACCTATGACTGACATACTGACAGATCATCGTAGGTGTGCATGCCAGACTACAAAATTCCCACTCTGTCCTTGGGCCTCAGATTGCTATGATTCCCCCATTTTGTGGGGTACAATTTCAAACTCTAAGCAGTCAAGATCCTCATCATGACTACTCTGTGCCTAGAGAGCTCTCTGCCTCTAGATTGGGTTTATTAACCCCATGTGACTACCAGTGTTGGCTTTCCATTTGTGTAGCTCTCCACCTTTGCTCTGGGTCAGGCTTCTTTAAAATCCTCTGACTGTTTCCCCATCTTTTTGGCTGTCTGAAAATCCTCATGTGCAACACAATGTGGAATGTGAGTAATTAAGACTGGAATGAAACCCGTGATTGAGCATAGCTTTCAGTCCTTATCAGAGAAGCTTCTTTGTGGACAGTAGTGGAGACAGAAACTCACAGTTGACCAGAGTGTAGAGTATATGTGTCTTCAGAGTGTTCAGCCACAAATGAAACATTGGGAAGACAGTGTCTTCTGTACATGATGAGGCTGCTGAACTCATAAACTCAAGCAGTTTCATGTTGCCTGAACGAGAGCAAGCCAGCCAACATTACAACCTGGTGGGGGATGGGCACATGAGCTAGTGACTGTTGGTAGCTGTTAGTCTGTTTTCTTTCTGAGTATGGTCTCTGATAGGTTGATCATACTTCAGCAGATTGCACCATACCCATTTGTAAATGGAGAAGCATTAACTGAACTCAGTGGGTTATAAAAAGTGGGGGCATTAAATCAAGAGGGAAATGAGGAATCCAGGAGGAGTTGGGGAACTAAATATTATTGAAATACATTATATGTATGCATGATATCAGATAGTACCTGAAACCAACATCAGTTTCCACATTTGCTGTATCCTATCTATGTGTGGTCCCCATTAATTGCCCACCCATTATCCTTTTTGCAACAGAGTCTCATGTAGTCCAGTATTGTAGTTTAAATGTAATTGGCCCCCATAGGCTCATAGAGAGTGGCACTGTTAGGAGACGTGGCTTTGTTGGAGGAAGTGTGTCACTATGGGGGTGGGCTCTGAGATCTCCTATACTCAAGCAAGGACAGTGTAGGGATAGTTTATTTCCTATTGCCTGTGAATCAAAATATAGAACTCTCAACTACTTCTCTAGCACCATGTCTGCCTGCATGCTGCCATGTCCTGCCACTAAACCTCTGAAACTGTATGCCAGCCCCAATTAAATGTTTCCCTTTTTTAAGAGTCTCCATGGTCCTGGCGTCTCTTCATAGCAATAGAAACTCTTATCTCAGACACCCAAGCTGATCTCAAAATCACTGTGTAGCCAAGGATAACTTAGAACCTCTGATCCTTCTGCCTCTACTTTCTGAGTAATGAGATTGCAAATCTTTACCACCATGCTTGATTTTATGTGATGTTGGGAACATAATTTTGTGCATGTAAGCAAGAACTTTACCAACTGGACTACAGTTTCAGCCTTCACAATTTTCATTCTTTATTCTTTAAGACTTAAAATATCCACAGAAGAGAAAGGCAAATTGTTGTAGCAGGCCACTTGTTTGTCCCTGCTTCCTGGAACCGAAATGATCATACAAAAACTGTATTAATAAAGTCACCATTTGATCCGTTAGCTCTAGCTTATTAGCTAACTCTTATATTAATTTAACCCATTTCTATTAATCTGTATTTTGCCATGTGGCTGTGGCCTACCAGCTACGGTTCTGGCATGTCTGTCTCTGGCAGCAGCTCCATGGTGTCTCTTTGACTCTACTTTCTACCTCCCAGCATTCAGTCCCATCTTCCCCGCTTACCTAAGTTCTGCCATGCTGTAGGTCCAAAGCAGTTTCTCTATCCATTAACAATAAAAGCAATATAAAGACAGAAGGACCTCCTACACCATTTCCTTTTTTCTGTTTTTTTTAAAGGAAGACTTTAACTTTAACATAGTAAAATTACATATAACAAAGCAGATATCAAACAAGAATTACAGTTACATATATTTTATCTTTTATCATAACTAAGGAGAACTATATTGTTACTATCTATTCTTCAACTCCACCAAAGACTCCAGAAAGATATAATATTACCTAAGTAAACAGAAAGTACATTGTAAGCAACTTCCAAAATTCTAGAATTGACATCTCACTGCCTTGACAGCCACTCAAAATTTTTCTGTATTGTTGGGGCATCTATCTTCAGCCCACAGGCACATAGTATCCAGAAGACTTTTCCACAAAGCAGGGCATTTTAAAGACAGTTCCACCTATACTGGCAGTTTGTCTGTCACATTTTTCTGTGTCCTACAGAATGTCTAGCAGACTCTTTCATGAAGCAGAAACCCCGAAGGATTGTCTCACCTTTAGGCATGTTCAGCATTCATTTCTCTGCAGATCCTACATGTCCAGTTAACTAGTCCAGGCAAGAGCAGTTTCTTGCCCCAATGGCTAGCAAACTTCATTAGGAGTCTCTTTGATGCCCTTCTTCCTCTTGAAGTAATTTGTGCTGCCAGGAGCAGATGTGTCTCACTGTCATGAAAAGTCTTAAGTTATTAAACATTATAAATACCGTATTCTGAAGGTCTCTGAAAGATTTGAAGAATACCTATCTAACTGAAATATATCTCAATACATCTAGAAAATCTAACTAACATGACTGCAAGCTTGACAATTATAGATGAGTATCGATTAACTTATATTTCTTAATTATGCATTAAATTTTTAAGTGAACTACACAAACACAATACCTTAATCGAGGGCAAAATTATACATAGACAGTATAACAAAATTTACCTTAAATTTGTATCAATAAACCAAGATCCATACCAAAGAAAATTATTCATCTCTATAGCATACCCCCCCTTTAAATGTAAAGAAGCATTTACAAACAATATTTGGGAATATGGGCATAGTTCTGTCTATACTGCTTCATGCTGTTTGTGGGGGCTGCTAATCAGGTCTTTCATGGTGAATATCCTGTGTGCTAGGTTCATATCAGTCAGCAGTTGGGTGAAGTGATTTTTTGAGGATGTTCATGGTGACCTTTCAGGGGATCATGCTCTATCAAACCATATTAACCTGGAATGAATCCACAGGTTCTCATCCTCTGTGTAAACAAAAGAAGAACCTCTTTTCCAAAGCAAAATATCCTTAGACACGAATTTTGAAGTCAAGATACCTTTATAATATACATGCTGGTTTAGCTTAACAACCCATACAATGAAATGTTTCTCTGTACTTAGCTCCTTCACAGTAAAAAAATTAATGAAAACACAATAATAAACATAATCCAGACACTCTCTGTGAATTTTCCATCTCTACGTGGCTTTTTTTTACTGTATTACATTTTAATATTTATTTTATTATCTTTTCTCCTTTAATCTATGACTGTCTGTACTCTGTTTCTTTAATGACTTTTAAAAATGATTTGCTACTTTTCCAACTATCAATATTCTTTTTCTTGTCTCTTTCAAGCCTATGTACATTTATCCAACACTGTGACCCATTTAGAATTCTTTTATGCCTGAATCTGTCCTTATTGTGTTATCTATAATTCTTTACTGTTCAGAAGATCTTCTTAAAATGCTAAGTGTGTTTTAAAACTTTAGCTGTGCTTTTGCTAGGAGAAATAAAGCACTGCCTGCTTGCCCTACCTAGTTCAGCATGGTGGAGCTGTTCTAGTTACTGCTTCTGAGCAGTTCTGTTCACTGCCTCTGTTCAGTGCATACCACCCCAGTTCCAAGTATGAAGCAGGTCTACGTTGAGCCATTAAGCAGTTGTAGTAGTCTGCTCACAAACCCCATTTAGATGCTCCATAGCCAGACCTCCAGAGTCAGAGTTCCTGCTGGATGGTTCAGAAAGCCAGGATTTCAAAATGGTGTGGCTTTTTTTCTCTTTTTTTGGTACAGCTGAGTCATGAAAACCTTCTCTAAAGGAGCTGCAGCATGCTGCCAGCAAACAGTGAGAAGCTGTGTTAAACTTTGTATTTTGTGTCTAAAATTAAGCTCTCAAGTTTTTATGTGGATTTTAGTTTGCCATTTTGGTGTCAATTTGTAGTAAAAGGCCACTTGTTCATCCTGGCTGCCCAGAACCAAAATGATCACACAGAAACTATATTAATTAAATCACAGTTTAGCCCATTAGCTCTAGCTTATTGGCTAACTCATATTAATTTAACCCATTTATATTAATATAATATAATATAATATAATATAAGTCACGTGGCTGTGGCTTACCTTCTAAAGTTCCTGCATGCCTATCTCTAATGGCGGCTCCATGACATCTCTCTGACTCTGCGTTCTTCCTCTCAGCATTCAGTTCCATTTTCTCCACCTACTTAACGTGCAGCAGGTACATAGACAGAAGGACCTCCCACACCAGGTAATGGTCATAGGTGAGCCTTTTATTCAACCATATCCTTCTGTTGCCTGTTGCCTCTACAGGGGTTTTGACCCTCATTTACCATCATGTACTAGTGGGCCCCACTATAGGACTTCTTTCCCTGCCCAAACATCTCCACTGCTGCTGGTTTCTGACATGATGGAAAAGAAATGACTTCTACTCCCAAAGCCTTATCTTTGAATGTTAGTTTTTTGGAGTTAATCACTGGGATGTGAATCTGCTCCTTGGCAATAGTGATGCTATCTTTTCCCTCCTCCATATTAACCATGGATATGCAAGAAAAGATAAAATCACTATGCTTACTATAACCAGCCCTCTCTTTTTTGCACTCTCTAGAAAATTAACCAGGGCTCCACTTTCAGGCAGGTTAGACAAAACTCTAACCTTCCTAATCAGGGAGTTAGGGCTCCAGAGTACATCTCCTCCACATAACCATACGGGATCCCAACAACACCTAGAAGATGGACTTGGTTACATAGACTCCCTCAAATACATACATATATACATAGTTGTATATGTGTGTGTGTATATGTGTGTATGTGTGTGTGTTTCTCTGTCTCTCTCTATATATATATGCACCCAATTGTATATATGAAACTCCCAACTATACATATGCACCTCAACTACACACATACATACATACACACGCATACCTCTATCATACAAACAGAAACGTACAACACAGAATCCACCCACTGTCTCACCTTCAGATGTGTGCATTTATTGATCCAGGTTTTGTACCTGTAAATATAGATAAAATATATAACCTATATTGTGATAAATATGAAAGTGAAAGAAATAATGCAAAAAGGAAAGTATATAAAGATTTAAAATACCATATGAAAGGGGAAAAGGTGAAGGTAGAAGAGGTAAAGCATTCCATTTTAAGACACATGTCTTAGTGTTCTGTTTGCTGTGAAGAGACACTGTGGCCATGGACGGCAAATCTTATTAGGGTTTGCTTATAGTTTCAGAGGTTTAGTCCATTGTCATCATGGCAGGTAGTATGGTAGCACAAAGGCAGACATGCACTGGAGAAGGAGCTGAGAGTTCTTCACCTGGATCCACAGGCAGGGGGGGGAGAGAGACTGGGCCTGGCTTGAGCTTTTTGCAAGCCCAAAGCCACCCTCAATGGCACACTTCCTCCCACAAGCCCACACCTACTCCTGTTAGTTCACACCTCCAATCCCGTTTAAGTAGTACCACTCTTGATGACCAAGCATTCAAATATATGAGCCTATGGGGGGCATTCTTATGAAACTACCACAATATAGTTGTTATTTTTCCTCTTAATAATTTAATCTACTGTGTTACATAATTCTTAATGTAGAGAATGACACCTGAGTCTCATCTCTGCCCCAGGTGGAGATATGAGTTTCTGAATTGCCAATAAGATTGTAAGATTATTGTCTAGCAGGCTTCCTGGTAAAGAACACAAAAGACGGCTGTCCTCTTCTTTTCAGGTTAATCCAAAAGGGGCTGTCAGTTACCTGCATTGGAAAGCCACCTGTTCCAGAAACTTTAGAAAACAGTATAACGGTTCCATAAACATGTAAGTCTCCTTGGCCATTGCCTAGTCTCTCCCTGGGAGTGTTTTCCTCCACAGTGCCCGCTTGGTCACTGTACAATCTTCAAAGTGGCTCGTGTTAGTCTGTAATAAAATCTACCTGTCTTCTACTTTATGTCTTGTCTCATGAGAATTCAACAGAGATTGTGAGAGTACTGGGGAGCCGAGGAAAGAGTAGAGTATAATCCTGCTAACAATATGAAGTCATAGAGAGTTAAGAGATGTGCCTGACTGAAAACCAGGTAAGTAATATTGCTTGTGATATTCTTAGAAAGTTTATAGCTGGGAAAGAAGTAAGTCTGAAATCAAAGATCATATGGTTCATTGCTATTTTAAATTCTTGTGGATGTACAAGTGTGTGTGTGTGAGTTGGAGAAAAAACTTGCATGTCGTTTCATTCCCCGAGCTCTCTACTTTAACATTTTTATGTAGTGCAAAATTATCCTTCATCACAGCTGATCGTTTATTCTTTAGCCAGATATTACTGACCATGGCCCAGGAACAATGATTCAGGTTGCTCTGGAAGACCTGTTGCCCTATAGAAGTAGTTACATGGAACTTTTTTATTTATGAAAAAAGAGAGTCGTAAGTCAAGGCATTTACCAAATATATTGCTGGGGATCACAGGTAGGTAGGCTACAGCAAAAGAGAAAACTTCTGAAGGTGACAGATTCTATCAGATAACAATCTTCACTTGCGGATGGGTGGAAACTAGTAGTCTAAGAATAAATTTTTAAAGGATTAACTCAGTTGTTCTCAGCCTCCCTAATGGTATAACCCTTTAATACAGTTCTTCATGTTGTGGTGACCCCCAACCATAAAATTATTTTTGCTGCTACTTCATAACTGTAAACTTTGCTACTGGTATGAATCATACGTAGGTATCTGATATGCAGCTCCTGTGAAAGGGTCATTTGACCCCCAAAGGGATCGTGACTGACAAGTTGAGAACTGCTGGTTTAGATAGTCATGAGGATGTTAGATCAGGTACATGATGAATGACCTTCAACAGGACTGAAAGTAGCCCAAGATAAGTTGGTTCTGATCTTCAGCATTTTAACTGTGTGTAATCTTGAAGCTCAGTCATTTGGCCTCGTGTAATCAAACATTAGCACAGGTACAGATTTTCTTTATCTCCTGGGAGTTGCAGTTTATACTTAATGGAATATATCTATAAAATGGGTGTTCACTTTATTTTATTATATTTATATAGTCTTTTTTCTCTCTCTTTTTACTCTATAGGTGCTCTGCATACAACTTCCAGTTTAGTGTTTGTATTGGATTCCTGAGTGTGTGAGCGAGTAGGTCGCTGAATCATATGCCCTCTCCTGGATTCTTTTTCTTCTGTTGATTTGTCATGTCCAACTTTGATGTGATAGTTTTTTGTTTTATGTTATTATATTTTATTTTGTTTTATTATTATCCCATAGAAGCCTATTTGCTTTCTAATGAGAAACAGAAAGAGGCAGGTCCATATGGGAGAGGAGGAGCTTGGAGAAGTAGAGGAAGTGGAAGCCAAAATCAGGAGGATATGTTATATGGGGAGAGGGGAATCTATTTTCAATAAAAGGAAAAATGGAAGTCGTTTCTATACATGCTGGGTTCACAATGAATTTTGTCAGTGTCTGTTGTGAGTCTTGAATCTTGGATGATAAGAGGCTTCAGCCAGACTTGGATATGAATGACCCATTTTCTTTTTTTCTTTTTTTTTCTTTTTTTTTTGGTTTTTCGAGACAGGGTTTCTCTGTGGCTTTGGAGCCTGTCCTGGAACTAGCTCTATAGACCAGGCTAGTCTCGAACTCACAGAGATCCGCCTGCCTCTGCCTCCCGAGTGCTGGGATTAAAGGTGTGCGCCACCATTGCCCGGCCCCCATTTTCTTTTCTATATCCTCTTAGTTTTTCCTTTCTATCCCATCTCAGATGTTACAAGAGATTTCCTTCTGAAAGTATCTTTTAATTGACATTAAGAAGCCAGTGTGGAATATTTTTCCAAATTCTAAAGAATAAAAATGTATTGCTGTTATTTGGGATAAAAATAATACTTTTGATAGTACAGCTGGATATTTTGTAGTCCTAGCACTTGGGAGGTGGAGACATGAAGATCATGGTCATCCTTGTGTGCATAGCAAATTCAGGGCCTACCTGGGTTTCTTATTTATGGTTTTTATTGCTGTGATGAGCACCATCACCAAACCATCTTGAGGAGGAATGAGTCTATTTCAGTTTATAACTTGTAGTCTATCATCCAGGGAAGTCAGGGTGAGAGTTCAAGGCCTGGAGACAGCAACTGATGTGGAGGTCATGGGGAACACTGTTTACTGGCTTGCTTGTTCAGCCTGCTTTCTTGTAGAATCAACACAGGGGTGACACCACCCAAGGTGGCCTGGACCCTCCCACATCAATCATCTATCTGGAAAATATTCTACAGGCCCACTTGGTGGGGGCATTTTCTCAGCTGAGGCTTCCTTTTCCAAAATGACCATAGTGCACTGGGCTAATGAGACCTTGTCTTCCTAAATAAATACTATTATGAATAAAAAAATACCTTTTGAAGTTCAGAATGATATTATCATCTATAAAGTTCATGCTGGAGACCTGTACAACCAATCTGTAAAACATAATGCGAAAATAATCGCTTAAGGTTTAAGTATGCAATCTGGGTTAGGGCTGAGTTCATACCTATCTTGGATAGAGGGATGAACATGCCTGTTATAGGACGGTGCTTGGGGGAGTTTGATGAGCCAGGTCTAGAGTCATATTATTTCAGTGCAGTCACGTGACTATACCCAACTCCAAGGGTAGCTGGAAATGCAGCGTGGCTAAATGTCCAGGAGGAAGAGGACCAGGGTTTATTCCACAGCTATGGCAAGAAAATTTGATCTTATGTGTCTCCAGGTCTGGAGGCCTATCCAGTGACAACTAATGATTCCAATTACAAACCCAAGACAGGAAACTTAACTGTCACTGCAAAACCCTTAGTGAGTTAATTCATGGGGCTTACGAAAGCGGCAAAACCAAAAGTTGGAAACCACAGGACATTTTAAGTTCAGTCTGAGTTGGGTAACAAACTAAATGCAGAGATACCTGGTTCTTGAGTCTTGCTGCTAAATCAGATTTTACTGTTATCGTTACCCAGGGAGCTGTCAAGTTACATCATCCAGAAACACTGACTTGGACTTTGAATATGAAGAAATGCATTGTGCTTAAATAATTGTTTCTGCTCAATGCTGAGACATGTGTGTGCATAGGAAACCACTCAGGTGGAGGCAATTTAATGTGATTGTAATTGCATGACTAAGCCGAGGGCGGGGAAATCACAAGACTCAGGAAAGACTGGGCTGTGTGGGAGTAGAATTGCATGATTAAACTGAGGAAGTAGCTATCTAGACCCAAGAACAATCTGTCAAACACTTTTGAGGTAGATGCAGCAGCAGAGGTTTTCTTTCTTTTTTCTTTCTCTCTCTCTCTTTTTAAGAGGGTCTAGAAGAGCAGGGCAAATCTATTAGGCCAATGGAGTGAGGAGAATGGGAAGAACTGTTTTGTTCTTTGCATCATGAGTAGCAGATCCATCGGATTTCCAAAGCTGCATGATATGCAGATAGAAGAGGGCAGGAAATCTCATGGGCTGTGCCGAAATGAAGGCACAGGGCTCTGCCAGTCACCTCGTTTCTTCTTGTAGTGGCATCTCCTGGTGCCTTCTTGTGGAAAGATAGGTTGGCATGAGAGATGACGCACAAGGTGAGACCCTCAGCCATCACTAAGTACAGGCAACTTCCCTATACCCCTTTCAGAAAATGTTGCTTGTCAAAGGCATCTGCCTGAAATTTTGTTCCTTCTTCCTTAGCTATGCTAAATGAGTAGCTATGCTAAGTGAGTAAAGTATATTAAACCTCCTTAAGAATTAGCACCTTTTTATGTTGTCCATATGCTCACCGGAGCATGGCCATACTCCCAGTGGCCAGCCCCTCAAAGGAAACTGTTTTTTTTTCCTTTTTTTGTGGGGAGGGGAAGATCACAAGGGTGGGGAGAGGACCTTGGAGAACTGGGAAATGAGTGTGATGGCATACATTATGTGAAATTCCCAAATCATCAATAAAAACATTATGTTGGAAAAAAAGAAGTAGAACTTTTGCCCCCATATCATCCCTCTCAAAATATAATGGGAGATTGTTTGCAAAAGATACATTCCAAAGCCGGAGTGTAGTTTAGTTAGTCGAATGTTTTCCTAGAAGGCATGAAACCCTGGGTTAGATCCCTAGCATCACATCAATTGATCATGGCAGCACATACCCAAAATTCTAGCTCTTGAGAGGTCAGAAGTTCAAGGTCATCCTTAACCTCTATACCAAGTTAGAGGCAAACCTGGGCCACATGAGACCCTGTCGCAAACATATAATAAAAAGGTTATATTCTGAAACATGAATTTTAAACTTGCCATTAAAAATAATAAAAATGAGTTCATCTGGATTAAGCAGTTTTTACTAATCCCGGGAGCTATTTTCTAAAGAATTAATCAATGAATGAAAAATATTTTAGAGAAAATTATTACCCAGAAGTTATGGAAGGATTTTCCACATTAACTAAATTCTACTGGTAGAAAATGTGAAGATTGTGTGAGTACAAATCTCTGTTTTGTTTGTTGACTTGATTGTGTACTTTTTTCTGTTGTTTTGATTTTCTTGAGACAGGGTCTCACTATGTAACTCTGGCTGGCCTGGAACTCATTATGTAGACCAGGCTGGCTTTGAACTCATATATGCACCTACCTCTGCCTCCCAAGTACTAGGATTTAAAAGTGTGTGCCACCATGGTGGGCTTTTATGTCCTTCCTTCCTTTCCCTCCCTTCCCTCCTCCTTCTTTCTGTTCTTTCTTTTTTGAGAGGGTCTTACTAAGTAGCCTATGTTGGCTAGTACTTACTTGGTAACATAGACGGGACTCTGCTTTTATCTTCCAAGTTCTGGGAATACAGGCTTGTAGCACTATGCCTAGTTCCAAGTCTCTTGAGGTGCCAGGAGTGCCCAGGACCACAAGCCCAAGTGTGGCGTCACTCACAGTGGACTGGGCCCTCTCCCGTCAATCTTCAATCAGGAAGATGCACCACAGGTTTGTCCATAGGCCTATCTGGTGGGGACATTTTCTCAGTGGAGGGTCCTCCTTCCAGAATGACTACTTTGTGTCAAGTTGACAGCACAGTAACCCTGTTTCACTTCTTTAAGTATCACCAAGCATTTGCTTGCTATCTCTCATATTGATATTGGAAAGGGAGAGGGAGAGGCAGAAGAAAAATGAAGAATGGGTGGAGAAGGGAATAGAGAAAGATAGAGAACATGAGTGAGAATCTGGTTTATCAGTATGATGTTAAGTGAAATTCTTATTATTCTAGGATGTAAGGCTCAGACCTAACAATCAAGCAATATCTGCATCGGCCAACTACAGGATATAGAAGTCACTGGTATTAGACAAGGATAAGCTATGCTAGAGTGAAAATGCCAACTGTTTGTGGCTTCGATGTAAAGGGTTTACAAAGTAGTTTTAAGTATTATAACCTTTTTAAATACAAAGAAGCATTGACAGATAAATGCAAAAAGTTAGAGACTCATGTTTTACATACATTCATGTCTGCATACACACATACATACACGCACATATATATGTATGTGTACATATACAATATGTCATATATATCAACTAAGGCTAGAATCTACTTTTCCAATTTACCATCAACATGTGTCCTTTTTACCAATTTTGCACAAGGCACTCTCCTAGCAATCTAGCGCTCCGAAAGGAAATCTGTGGACTCTTCAAAACACAGCACTTAGTAAACATGCTTTTATCTTTCTTTCTGTCCACTTAAACGCCGAGGCACAGGAGCAAATGGGAAATAATTATAGAGATGGCATTTTATTTAACAGGATGAAACGAAAACTCTTGATTTCAAGGGCTTTTAATTCATTTCCTTGCCAGCTGCAAACAATTAAGTACCTAATTTCTATACTCAATGTTTTTGGAAGCCACATTTTCTGGGCCTCTGCTGGTGACGCATTTGAAATAAATGATTATTCTTACTTAAGAAAGAGTTTCATGACAACGTCCATCTGCATTTGTGTATGCTAGAATGAAAGAATGCATTGCAAGGGGTAAAGGCATCATTGCTTAACAACTGAAAGAAGGAATAGAATTTTATTAGAAGTGGAAACTTGTAGTATATTTTGGCTTTTAATGTGAAATGGCCCATAGGTCTTGTGTTGAATGATTGATTGGCCCTCAAATTCTGGCAAAGTTTTGAGAGAGGATACAAACTTTGGGAAGTAGACGTGAGAGGATCCTTACCATTAGGGTCTTAGCTACCCTTACGTCACTGGGGTCAGATATCTGACAGAGACCAATTGGAGGTTCAAGTGTTTATTTGTGAATGTGGTTTCAGAAAGGTTTACTTCAGACCGGTTCACTCTTTATACTATATATGCCCAGAGGGCAGCAGGCTGGTCAGGCAGTAGCCATCTCAGATATTACCAGTAGCCATGGCAGAAGGGAAAGGAGCCTGAGGAATCTTGTTGCTGCGATTAACAGCTTAGCCCCCAAATGGCATAGAATGTTTCTACCATTTCATTGGCCAGGACTGTATAATAGGGGGGTCGCCCAAACACAAGGTCTAATCTGATCTCTGGAAGTGGAAGAGCAGAAATATGCACTGAACAGCCCTATGAATTCTATAGCCATTCATGTAATCTCTCTAACCTTGGGCTTCTTTATCTTAATAAAGTAGCTGGCAATATCACCAAAATTGTTAGACAAGGAAATGTACATAAAGTACATAGTGGGATCCCCAACATTAACAGATCTCCATCAGTGACTGGTGCTAATATTCAGTGGTATGCCACAGCAATAGCGACGTGGCAATGAGGAGGACATAAGAGTTGCACTTTTGTTGACAAGGCTGTGTAGGGTGAGCTAAATAGACTACAGAGAATTGAGTGGTACTTCCTTCGGGATTACACATGCAGTTCTGCTAGGTGATTCTACATCTTCTGTTTCTAGAGCTTCTGTGGCATTTGCTACATGAAGATAGTGAGGCTTGAACACAAAAGGTGCAGGAGATGTAAGCTACAATATAGATAACAAGGACATTAGCACAGTCAGCCTTAGATGCAACCAGTGCAGGTGATAGTCGTAAACATTTTTTTAGATGGAGGCGTCTAGTCTATCCCAGGTGCTTTGGCCTGTCTATGTAGCTAAGAATGACCCTGAGTTTCTGATAGTCCTGTCAGGTGACACTGGATTCATACCTCCAGAGTGCTGAGATTGCTGGTATGCATGCTGATCATGAAGTGCTGGGGACTGCACCTAGGGCTGTGTGCATGCAAAGCAAGCACAATACCAACTGAGCTATATCCCTAGTCTGTTTGTAAGGTTTTTCCTTTAAAAAGGCTTTATTATAATGTTGTGAGATCACAATATAATTACACTATTTCCCCCTCCCTTTCCTCTCTCCAGTCTCCCCTGCCCCTTTGCAAGATCACGGCTGCTTTTTCTTTTATTGTTGTTTCTCTCTCCTACCCACATCCACACACACACACACACACACACACACACACACACACACACACACTCACGTACTCACGTACAGGCATGCACGTGTGTTCTCTCTCTCTCTCTCTCTCTCTCTCTCTCTCTCTCTCTTTCAGGACCTACAATATGATATTGGATAACCTAATTGGTGTGCTCTTTCCTGGGAAAGAGGATTTCTATTGCTCTCAGGTTTCATTAGTTGCCTGTAGTAGGGCAAGGCATCTTGACCTTTCCCCTTTCCATGTTAGCATGCTTATTAATAGGTGTCATCCTTGTGTGTTTGTGTTTTTGAGACAGTGTGCCACATTGTAAGCCAGGATGGCTTTGAACTCACCGAAATCCTCCTGCGTCAGGCTCCACAAACACAAGCCACCACATCTAGCTAGAAGGGAGTGTTTTGATGTGATGCCCTTGCTGGTTGCCTCAAGCAGATTTGCACACCCCAAAGTTATAAGGGCCTGACTGCCTTTGGTTATTATCAAAACAAGCCACTCTGAGCAATCCTCGTAGTTCCTGTTTCAGGTACAGAGACAGAGGAGCAGAGGGAGCAATCAGACAAGGCCTTCCCTGTCAAAAGGAGGTCACTGCTGGAGCTCTCACAGTTACAGAGGCAAAGACGTGCAGGACACACTTAAGGATGCCACTGCCTGGCAATTGCAGTCATTTCTTTTTTGTCCTGTTCATTCTTGAGCTGAGCGGTGAAGAAAAGCACACCCACAGCATCTGCTAAATAAGGGCACTGGGAAATTATCATGCGAATTCATCCATCTTTTCCTTCTGACTGCCATGTGAGGCTCCTTTCTAATCCAGCAAACAGATTTGCTTTCCATCACGCAGACAGGGCCATGAAGCTCATAAAGCACAAGAGGAAAGACTTCTCGGTCGCTGTAGCATCTTTTAAAAATAGTGGCTATAAGTTTGGATGTTCACCTTCCTAGACCAGGATGGGGGGGGGGGGGAGGACTTTGGACTTTCCACAGGGCAAGGAACCCTGACTGCTCTTCAGACTTGAGAGGGAGGGGAAGAGGAGTGGGGGGGGAGAGGGAGAGGAGTGGGGGGACGGGGAGAGGAGTGGGGGGGGAGTGGGAGGCTGGGAGGAAAAAAAAAAGAAAACTGCTGATGAGTTCTTGGATGGGCAAGTCAGTTGGAAAGTGAACTGCACTGTGGCTCTGAGGTCCTGGAAGCTCCTGGAAGGAAATAAACCTAGCAGGTGCCACTCCGCTCACACACACACACACACACACACACACACACACACACACACACAAAATAGTGGCTATATTACTCTCTAATTTATCTCCCTAATTCTAAAACTCCTAAAAATAAAAATGAGTACAAGAAAAAAATCCACATCTAAAATGGGGTGGAAAATTGAACTATAAGAGAAAATTAAACTGTTACGGAAGAGAAGATTGGGGTGGCCCTCCCCGTGTCCTTCAACAACAGGACCCAAACATGCATGGCTCCAGCAGACCCGGAAGACTGAATGTTATTCTATACTGAGTATTTTTCAAAGGAAATTTCTTTGTTCTGGAGACTAACTCCCCCCCCCAACCCCATAACTACAAATCCGTGTATAATTATAGCACAAGCTTGTTCTAAGTCATGTGTCTTTTAGGTGCCAGGATTGACAGATCCTTGGAAACATGACAATGACAAAAACATTTTCCTTCATCCAACCTCAAGGTAAGCTTTGGCTTCTGCTGATAAATGTGTTTCAAAATATTAAGCTCTCAGAGAAACCCAATCTGTGACTTGTGTTTGTGTGTTTATTTGAAGGAGGCAGGCTTGGTGGGCCAAAGCAGACCAGTATTAAGGTTAGAGCTATCCACAGAAAATATCACATTTCAAGAATGTTCCAGGCTAGAAATACAGCTCCATTGCTTTGGCAGAATGCTTTGGTAGCGTTCACAGAAACCTGGGTTTGATTCCCCGGAGCCACGTAAGGGTGGTGCTGGTGCATACCTGCGGTGGCAGCGAAATTGAAGCAAAATGAGCAGAAATCCAAGGTCATCCTGTGCTGTATAGTGAGTTTGAAACCTGCTTGGATTAGAAAACCTGTCTAAAAATTCCAAATACAATCTGGAAATTTATCAGCGCTCTCGTGAGCAGTTAGTTAAGCTTTCCTAAAGTACATACTATTCAATGCTTCAGTATAATCACAGACACCTTTGAACCCTTCCATCTATGAAAATGTTATCCAATAGATGAAGTAGAAGCCAGACAACTGCACTGAGAGATGAAGTTGCTCCTTCAGCACAGACTATATGAATGAGCCCTCCTTCCTGCCCCTGAGTGCTCATGTGATCCCCTACGGTCTCTTCTCCATGCCTCCTCTGAAGCACCTTCCTGAAAATGTATTACTTTCTGTTCTTCCCAGAAATAACAACCTTTTTACATTTGCTTTTATGGAATTAAAAGTATATAATTCACGGGTTAATCTTATAAGACAATAATGAAACAATAAGAAAGTATTGGGACTTATGAAAAATCACAAGGTCTAGAAATTAAAACCTTAGATCTTGCACAACCTAACAAAAATGACACATATTTATAGATTTATATAAAATCTCCTATAAACACACACACACACACACACACACACACACACATATATATATATATATACAGAGCCTTATAATTATAAAATATAAAATTGGCTTTGTATAATAGGAAAATAATCTTGAAAGATAGAAACTCTAAATAGGTAAGTCACAACCTTTTTTTATTATCAACAAACAAAGTTTACTGTGAGCAAAATATAAGCAGGATCATTACATATTATTATTCTTATCTTGTAGAGGCACAATTTATTTGAATGCAAAAATAGTAAACCCCAAATTCTTTATTCAGGGTACCCTAGACAACATGATCTATTAGATAATGATTTAAAGCATCCACCAAAAACCCAAGGATGTTCTTGTGAAATGTTTATAAACCACAGGCCAGTGACATACTTTAACGTTGTGTATGGAGACACGTGTCTGTAATCTCACCATTCAGGAGGCAGAAGCTGGAGGACCATTGATGAGTTTGAGGTCAGCTTTTCTCAACAAGACCTTGTCCCAAGGTGGGGAAATATCATTAGCTTGGGCTCCACAGATCTTGAATCTGTGGGTAGAAAGGAAGGAATCTATGGGGTTGGGAAGGAAAAATTACAGCCTTATTTTCATCAGGTTTTGAGACTTCCTTACACAGTGCATGATGACATCTGCATCGTTTTTTAATGGGTGTTTTGTTTGTTGGTTTGGGTGTTTGTTTCTTGAGACTGTTTCACATAGACCAGGCTGGCCTAAAATTTTTGATCTCCCAGGTGCTGGAATTACAAGTATACTCCACCAGACTCAGCTGTATACAGTCTTGTTTGCTTGCTGTTTTTTTTTTTGATGCTGGAAGTCAAGCCTAGAAGACAGGCACATGCTAGGCCAGTGCCTTACCACTAAGCAACATCTCTAACTCTGCATCCAATTTTATTACTATCCAAAGTATTGGCAAGCAATTGAAATCGTAGGTTTCTTTTTCCGAATTAGTTGCTTCAGATACCTCAACATTGTATTTCTTCTAATCAATTCTTCAAAAATATGACTCTTAGTAGGCCTTGTGTCACTTTGCTTGCAATCATTTAATTAAGAAGCATATATACCTTACATGTGTTTTATGTAACACAAAGTGTTTTTCATTGCAAATATATGTATCCTTTTTATTCATTCATTTAAGCTCTTACTCTGAGAAGGATCCAAGATACTGTGGACTCCATAGGGAAGAAAAAGATCACACGCTTGCTCAAAGATATAACAAACATTTTGAATAGGTTCTAAGAATTTAACCCCAGCATGGTATAAAAACTCTCTAATGATCCAACTTGATCCAATGAAGAGTTCAAAAATTTATTCTGGGTATAGGGCTTGAAAACCTAGAAGGGGGATAAGATTACGTGGCTTTTAAATTATATGCCTTTTTCTGGCTAAAAACAATCCCAAGATCCAGAGTACCTGCTAAAATTATGAAGAGTAATCAGTGAGCAAGATTGAACAAGCCCTATGCCTCACTTAGTAAATTGCACCCTAGCTATGTCTGTTTTACTTGTTTATGAGTGTTTTCTGGATGTTATCCTCCAGGCATGGCAGGACTGTTACCATCATAATCGAAATAACTTTGAAGAGACCCTCACAAGATCTGGCCTGTTGACTTTCCCTCATAGGAGGAGGTGGGAAGAGTCATTAAACTCGCAAATGAAATTCCAACCACTCTCTTCTGCATCCTTCCCCCCTCCAAGTTGTATACAATTCAACCTTAGCTGCTAACGGTTTGGGGAGGTTCTAAAGTATACAGTGTGAAAGGGGATGCCATTTAGTTTGGGTAGGCTATCAGTCATGCTGTGGTGAGTTTTTGGTGACGCTACTGATTGGGAGCCACCACATTCTTTCGAGCAAACCATCACATGTGGCCTAAAGTAGGTTCCATAAACTCCTTAGTTCACCACAGTGAACTTGAGTGGAACTGTTCTTTTGGTCCTCTGTCGGTGTCTTATCTGGGTATGAAGAGACTTTAGTTCATGTCTCCCCAGGAAAATTTCATGCGACAGTGAGCACCGGCTGTGCCATCTTTACCTGAAATCATGTATTCCTTAATTAAGATCACAAGAAGGAACCCAACCTAAGGTGGGCCAGATTCTAATATTATCAATTTTATTGTGGTACATTAAAACATAAAAGGTTTATTTTATTATTCTATTGTCACAGACCATTTGTTCACTACATTCTTTATTTTTCGCAGTATTTTAAACCTAATTTTATCCTGCTTAAGGGGGCAAGAAATAGTTGAATCCCTTTAATGAAAGTATAAAACATATGTAGCATAACATATCCTTCATGTGTGTACTTAGAAGTTATTTGAACTTTCATAAAGCTAGCATATTTGTATATAGAAAATTCAGTTGGAGAAACTGAAGTGTGTAGACACTAGAGACTCTCTTTGTATGGCCACCCTAGAGTCTCTTTATGTACACCCTAGAAGTTGTCTTTGACCTCTTACTGCCCTTATGCTGCCACTCTGCCCCATGAAGGGTGGCCATAAGTCTGACTCCCAATAGCACAGATATGTTTTGCTTAGATTTTCATACTTTATAGAACTGAAACCACAAAGCATTGCATTTGGATCTGGCTTCTTTCATTCAATACTGTCTTTGCCAGATTCCTATTACTGGAAAATTTTAAACTCAAAAGTTCAGACTGTGTTTATCCTTTTTTGAGGCTTAGTATATGGTATGAGGAGAAGAACAAAAATATTTCTTTTAGAAAACTTGACTCTCAGGGGACCTAAGAATCCAGCCCTCATAGTTTAGATAAGACTATTTTTTTTCTCTTGTTCTGTGTTTTCTTTTTCTTAGAAACTGAGCTCTGGTTATAATTCTGTTTCCTGTAAAGATTTTGAGTTGAATACAGTAAGGCTTTAGACTTGAGTACATTGGAAACCTTACAGAGAAATTGTATCTGAACTCCTAAAAGCAGTCATACTTGGACGTTACTCTCTGCTGTCATTTAAAACCAGCCAGAGCATCATCTATGCATTTAAAGTAAACCAACATATGTTGAATATATTACTTCTTTAATATTCCTTTTCACTATTGCCTTTCTGTGTTGCACGCTTTAAAATGCCGAAGAGTGTAGATAGCATGGTCTTTCTTGTGGGAAGAAGGCTGACCTGGGAATAAAAGATGGGTCTTTGTTTTTTGTCCTGACAGTGGGCTTATACAGCTGTATTGCATCAATCCTCTGAGCCTGGGTTGTTCTCTCTCAGGCTCCCTCTGGGAATCGGAATGAGGTAATGTGTGGGAAAGGCTTGGCAAACTCTACTGGGACATACAGTTGCAACCCCCATGGGACTCTCTTGTTCTGTCCCCTGTCTTTGGGTTTTGTCTTTTTGTGGTGCTGGGAATTAAACATAAGGCTTTGCACATGGTTAAGCATGTTAGGCAAGTCTTGTACCACTGGACTACATCTCTAGCCCTTTGTTCTTGTTTGCAGTAGATTTGATTCTTTCTGTCTGCCTGCTACTACGTTTCCACGACTTTCTTTCCTCTCAGTTAACCTTTTCCCTGCCCTGCTGGTGTTTTGCACTCTAGCTCAGCACCAGTGTTTCCATGACAACTCTCCTGTGCTTGTGCCTCCCTGCTTCCCTCTCTTCTTTGGACTCCTGTTGTTTTCATGGCCAATGTTATACTGCTTTGTTTGGTACTTCCAGTTTGCTTTCTCTTCTCAAATATATGCCATGAAAAATATGTGGGTTTTAAGAGAAGTCCACTACCTTAAAAAATAGCATGATAGGCATGTCATGGATAATACTGGATGTTTGTGGGTTTTTTATGGACAAAATCAGCCCTACTTCTTAGCTTTTGCTAATCCCCACATTGCAGTTTCTATTACTAACATGCTATCAATAAACTAACCAAAATAATCAAACATTAACAATCAGCTTTTTTTTTTAACCAACACTTAATCCCAACACTTGGGAGAAAGAGGCAGGAAGATCTTTCTGAGTGCAAGATCAGCCTGCTCTACAAAATGAGTTCTAGGCCAGCCAGAGCAGTTACGTAGAGAAACCCTGTCTTGGAAAACAAAAGAATCGTCTTTGACAGGCTGGTGTGTGCTGGCTATTCAAATGAGTGTTCTCCGTTTCTAACTGATTCTTTAAAGAATCTCATCTTTGATTGGGTAAAAAGAAGTCATCTTGTTACTTTCCAGTCTTTTATGAGAAGGTTGTGCCAATGTGTACAGTTGTACTTCCCACTTTCTCTTCTGTAAGATTCAGTGTGGCTGGCTTTATGTTGAGGTCTTTGATCCATTTGGACTTGAGTTTTGTGCATGGTGATAGATATGGCTCTATTTTCATTCTTCTACATGTTGATACCCACTTCCTAAATATAACCCCAGCAGCCAGACACTGAGAGAAATAATTAGTAAATGGGACCTCCTGAAACTGAAAAGCTTCTGTAAAGCAAAGGACACGGTCAACAAGACAAAACGACAGCCTACAGAATGGGAAAAGATCTTCACCAATCCCACATCAGACAGAGGTCTGATCTCCAAAATATACAAAGAACTTAAGAAATTGTACAACAGAAGAACACATAATCTGCCGGGCAGTGGTGGTGCATGCCTTTAATCCCAGCACTCGGGAGGCAGAGGCAGGCGGATCTCTGTGAGTTTGAGACCAGCCTGGTCTACTAGAGCTAGTTCCAGGACAGGCTCCAAAACCACAGAGAAACCAAAAAAAAAATATGAGGGATAGACATAAACAGAGAACTCTCAACAGATAAATCTAAAATATCTAAAAAAAACACTTAAGGAAATGTTCAACATCCTTAGTCATCAGAGAAATGCAAATCAAAACAACTCTGAGATTCCATCTTACACCTGTAAGAATGGCCAAGATCAAAAACACTGATGACAACTTATGCTGGAGAGATTGTGGAGAAAAGGGAACACTTCTGCATTGCTGGTGGGAATGCAAGCTGGTACAACCCCTTTGGATGTCAGTGTGGCGATTTCTCAGAAAATTAGCAAACAACCTTCCTCAAGACCCAGTAATACCACTTTGGGGTATATATCGAAAGGATGCTCAATGCTCAACTATGTTCACAGCAGGTTTGTTTGTCATAGCCAGAACCTGGAAACAACCTAAATACCCCTCTATCAAAGAATGGATTAGGAAAATGTGGTACATTTGCACAATGGAGTACTTCAAAGCAGAAAAAAATAATGACAGCTTGAATTTTGGAGGAAAATGGATGGAGCTAGAAAATATCATTTTGAGTGAGGTAACCCAGACACAGAAAGACAATTATCACATGTACTCACTCATAGGTGGTTTTTAAACATATAGCAAAGAAAGCCAGCCTACAAACCACAATCCCAGAGAACTTAGACAACAATGAGGACACTAAAAGAGACTTACATAGATATAATCTACATGGGAAGTAGAAAAAGATAAGATCTCCTGAGTAAATTGGGAGCATGGGGACCTTGGGGGAGGGTTGAAGGGGGAAGGGGAGAGTCAGGGAGGGAAGCAGAGAAAAATGTCGAACTCAATAAATATCAATAAAAAATAAAGAGAGAAGGGTGACTATAGACACTTTTAAAGAAATAACTGTGGGGCCTGAGAAATGAATCCGAAGTTAATAGCACTTCCTGCTCTTGTAGAGGACTGGGGTTCGTGTCCCAGCACTAACATGGAGGCTCAAAACTGCCTCTAGCTTCAGTTCCAGAGGACCCAATGCCTTCTGCTGTCCTCCATGGGCTCCTGAGTTTATGTGCACACACATATATAAATTTTAATTAATAAAGAATTATTTTTGAAAAGTTCACATGAATAGATATTAGAAGTCAGTTTCTTGCTCTTAAATGTTTAAAAGCACCATGCTCTGTCTGTAAGGCAGTAGTTCTCAATCTGTGGGACACAACCCTCTTAGGGTCACATGTCAACTATCCTACACATCACACATTTACATTTTGATTCATACAAGCAGCAGAATTACAGTTATGAAGTAGCAATGAAAATAATTTTATGGTTTGGGGGACACCACAACATGAGGAACTGTATTAAAGGGTCACAGCATTCGGAAGGCTGAGAACCACTGCTCTAAAGCATAACGAACTCCATAAAGTAATGCATTTGTATCATGAGTAGTTTGATGTCATCTAAATTTAAAACAAATAATACTATTTAGGCTAGGGAGATAGCTCACTGGGTATGACCCGAGTTGGAATCCATAGCATCCATGGCTGTGCATGCCTATATAACTCCAGCATTGGGGGGCAGAGGAACTCAGATTCCAATAGCTTGCTGGCCACCAAACAGATATGTCAAGCTTTTACTTTAGACTCACTGAGAAACCCTGTATCAAAGCAATAAGGTAGAAAGTGTTGGAGAATGGCACCCTATATCCTGTTATGGCCTCTGTACATTCTCATGCATGTACCATACACATAAACAATGCATCACCTACTCATGCGCGTGTGCACACGCACGCCTGGATACACACACACACACACTAAAAATGCTAGTTTTCTAATTTCTGAGCTATAATGTTTGATTTTGTGTATACAGTGTTCCCAGAAAAAGAATGTTGTCACCAACCTATTAAAGCTTTGGGTAGAAAGCTCCCAGTTAGTAAGTTGTGTGAATAGGCACTTTACAATTGGCAGTGATGTGTAGTAAGAAGCCCATAGGCTGAATATGGTCACGGGTAGCTGTGAATGCAGCTCTAATACAAAATCATAGATCATTAAAATGCTATGAGATTGTTTTGTGATTTTTTTAACTTCTTGGGTTTTTTTTAAATCTTATTAATTGCACATATGTGTGTGAATATGAGTGCCATGTATGATCTTGTGGTGTATGTGCTGAGTTTAGGTGTACAGACCAGAGGAGAACATTGGGGACCCTGCTCAATCACTCTACCTTATTCTTTGGAGACAAATCTGGAGTTATGCTGGCAGCCAGCAAGCCCAGTGATCCTATCTCTTCAGTGCTAGAGTTTAAGGCATGGATGTTGCCAATTTTGCATGGGTTCTTCACATAGATGCTGGGATCAGAACTCGGGTCCTTATATATGTGCCTCACGTGCTCTTATCTACTAAGCCAGGCTCTGCCACCCACTTCGTAACTTGATTGGTGGTCCTCAAGTGTGAGCTTTGTAGACAGCAGTGTGTTACAATGTCCAAAGATAAAGAACACTTGTATGTAGATCAGTCTAAGCTTTAGGGTGCCAATGTGTGTGTGTGTGGGGGAGATGTCATGATTCTAGGGTAGCTCCATTCCAGGGTAGCTTCAAAGAAAGGTGCACAACACACAACATTATTAAAAAAAACCCACACATCAATCACATCAGTGTTTTAAAAAATTATGTATGAAATTCTCAGCAAAATGCTTAACTTCTTTCAAGGTGCATGTGCTTGTGTGTGTGTGTGTGTGTGTGTATACACTTATATATATTGTGCATAATTTTAGAAAAAATAATGTAAGTCCTTGAGGTTTTACCAAATAACCTTAGTGTTATTTTTCTTTATCCCTCCTCTGTCTATATGGCTTAGGCAACATCTCAGAATAGGAAGTAAAATAATTGTAGGAGCCAGAGGACCAGGAAGTCTGTGGTGAAAGGCTTTCTTAGAAATGGTTGTATAAGCAAGACCTGAGAAATGACTATATAAAGGGACATATTAACATGGAAGGGAGGAAATTTGAGGAGTCCCAACCCTAGACAAAGATTTATAAGTAACCAGTGACTGTTAGGAAAAGGAGACTTAGCCTCTTCCAGTGATGAGACCCCTTATTGGCTGCCCAGTGTAGAATAGTGGGCCTTGAAACCATCTGCCCACAAACAACCAGACTGGTCAGATTGTATTAATGTATTTATGCATGCATGTATGCATGTATATGTGTATATGCATGTAAAATATGTGTTCATATATATGTAAGAATAATAGTCAAAAAAGGAGGCTATCAACTGATGGAGGAAGGTCATTGGCTAATAAAGGAACTGCCTTGGCCCATTTTATTGGTTAGAAGATAGGTGGGAGGAGTAAACAGAACAGAACGCTGGGAGGAAGAGGAAGTGAAGTCAGACTCCACAGCTCTCCTCTCGGGAGTAGACGCCTCAGAGAGACACCATGCCCCGCTCCTGGGCAGACACACGCCATGAAGCTCCGACCCAGGATGGACTAGGCTAGAATCTTCCCGGTAAGACCGGTTCTCACAGATTATTAGAGATGGGTTGATCGGGATGTGAGAATTAGCCTGTAAGTGCTAGAGCTAAAGGGCCAAGCAGTGTTTAAAAGAATACAGTGCCCGTGTAATTATTTCGGGTATAAAGCTAGCTGGGCGGTGGGAAGCAGCCCCGCCGCTCATATTACTACAATCAACTTGAGGGTAAAGGTATGGGAGAGGTTGGAGGAAGGGTACTTGAGAGGGGCTGGAGGGAGGAATGCAAGGGGGAAAATGATATAATTCTGTTTCAACTCAACTAAAACATATTTAAATAAATCAATAAATTTTTAAAAGGTCTACTACATCTACCTGGGCATGTTGACACAGACCTTTAATTCAAGCATTTGGGAGATAGAGGCAAGAGGATAAAGTTAGGGTCACTCCTAGCTACATAGTGAATGTGAGGCCAGCCTGATAACATAGAAATCTGTCTCAAACAAGATCTTCTGAGGAAATTGGGAACATGGGGACCATGGGAGAGGGTAGAAGGGGAGGGGAAAAGAAGAGAGGGGAGCTCAGAAAAATATATAGCTCAATAAAAATAAAGAAGTTTGTCTCAAAACAAACATCAAAAACAAATAAATAATATAGCAATCAGTCAATTCAACTAAATATGGTTCCTCCTTAGTAATTATGAATGTGATAAGGCATTTTCCAACATTGCCCCAACTTGTGCACACTTTATGATATTCAACTTTGTGCAATTCCTTTGCCTTGCAAATAGACTTATTAACTAGCTCCTAATATAAAAAAAAAACAACACTATTGCAGGAGTGTTCTAAGACTAGGGAATGAAAGTCCCTCATCCTGGGGATTGTGTTGTGTTGGATTTTGTCACTTTGGAAAAGGATATGTTCAAATCCTGACTTGAACCTCAGAATGTGACCTTATTTGAAGAGGTAATTTGTTAAAATGGGGTAATACTCATACTCAAGAAACCTCAACAAAACACTAGCAAACTAAATTCAATAGCACATTAAGAAGATTATACACCATGACCATGTGGATACATGTTCCTGGAATGCCAGGGTGGTTAAGTCCATGAAAACCATTAACATAGTATACTACACGAACAGAATAAAAGATGAAACGATGTGATCATCTCAACTTACACTAAAAATGTATCTGTCAAGATTTAATACCCTTTCACAGTAAAAGCACTCAGTAAACTAGACATAAGCAATAACTCCACAACACAGATCATATGGAAGGAAGGCTCCCAGCTGATGTTCAAGCTCCTTTTCGTTCTTGTATCAGAAGACAAAGATGCCTACTCTCGCTGCTTCTGCTCAGCACAGGAATTAGGAAGGCTCAGCCAGACCAATTATGCAAGAAGAAAAAAAAAGCATTGAAATTGCAAAGAAGCAAAAGGATTTATGTTCACATTAGCACAGCATTTTATATAGAAACATTTAAAAATGACAAACATACACACCCTGGTAGACACCTAATCAAGCACTTCAGTAAAGTTTCAGGATATAAAAGAAACACATAAATGTCAGTTCGTTTCTGCATACTTGCAATGAATGATCTGAGGAGGAAATTAAGAGGAAAATCCATTTAACAGTAGCATCAAAATCAATAAAACACTCAGAAGTGGATAGGTAATATCTACTCCAGTCAACAACAGCGTAACTGTACTCTCATGAGTTCCCCTGAGCCGGAACCACTACCGGGCTCTTAAATCCTTTACTCACAAAGTGATCTCATACATGTTTGCTGGCTCTGTCTGCTAACACTTCAGCCAGTTGCTTTTATAACAATAAATACCTAAGGGGTAACCACGCACTAGTGTTTTGAGTGAAACATTTAAATGTAACTATCGAGAAGATCCATGTTTTTCAGTTCTTCTTGCTGTTCTGTACCTCGGAGGGTGTGGAAAACTAGGCATTCGTTGCCTAAAGGTTTTTTGAAATGTATGTAAACGTAATTGTTTTTATAGTGGAGAGAATGATGGAATCAGATATCAGACTAAAACATAGAGAGGATTAGTGGGACCAAATCAGAATGTGACCAGCAATGCTCGGGGCGTCAACACATTACAAATTCTTCTGAATGATTTGAAAAATGTTGGCCTTGTATGCGCTGGCAGTATTTCCTTTTTATTGTTCAGATATCCTGATTATATGCTGCATTCCTTACTATCATTGCATGTCCCCAAATCCCAGAACATTTCCTCCACTTATTATGATCTGGGGACATTCTCTTGAACTGAAATTACAGTTTGCAAGAATGACAGCTGCTAAATAATTATAGGATATTTGCGTTAGCCTTCTGTAGAATTTACACACCCACAAACCAATGTTTATTTATATAACCCGTGTCTTACAGATGTGGATACAGGCCAAAGCATTAAAAATACATAAATAATTTATAAGACTTCATCTAGATTCATTGGCTTTCTTATTGCATTGGACAAATTACCAATGAATTTTGTGAATTGTAAATTCAACCAGTTTTGGTGTTTTGTTCATTCACAGTTGCGATTTTCACAATCATAGAATGTATATAGAATAAGAGAATGTAATAGAGGCTGATCTGGGATGTTCATTTTATGTTGAAGAATGTAAATATATCTTAAGAGAAAGTGAGGTGTCTGCATGTGACATCTTGGCATGTGACCCTATGGGAAGGAGCCAGCCCTCTCTTACTTACAGTGGAAAGCAGAGAGATGAGTAAAATGTAGACTATCCTTTTAAAAATGGAATTCCATATGTACTTAGATCTTAGTGAAGATTTGCTAATCCTGGACAAAGTGGAAAGTCTGCTACTAAGCTCCCTTCTGTTAATCTGCAACATGTCTAAGGAAATCAGAGCCCTAGGAACAGACCAAGATGCAGTGGAGAAAAGAAGAAATACATCTGTTCATTTAATGCGGGGGATTCAACACTGAGACTTAGCTGATTAATTTATCAAGGGCTGAAATGACAAAGAGAAAAGTGGGGTACTCTAAATGATCTCGTAACAAAGCTCTCAAAAAAATCGTTCCCATTTAATTTCTTGCTGTTCCCAGAGTAGTTTTGACAAGTCACCCCTTAGTCAGAGTTAGGCTCCCACATTGTCGCATGCTGAGTGTGCTCCTCAGGTAAAGGAAGTAATTGAAATCCTGTGAGTTCTGAGTAATAAAGCCTGGGCTGTGCTTCGTCATTAATGTACAACATTTATCACATCCAGAGGATGTATAAACTTGCACTATAAAATTACTAATGCACCTATGAATAAACACTACAGCCTGTTATGTTGGGACTATTATTAACAGGAAGACAGATTCTGGACTCAACAGAGCTCAAGGAAAATGAAAAGCCCACAAAATATTGCTTTGCCATATTCTCTTTAGAGCTCCCCAGCTGTGGTTTTGTTTTAACTTACTGTTTATATGGTAGAGTTCCTGAAAGCATTCGCCTTTCAAGCTTTTTCCCCTTCCACTACAATTTGGTCCCGGATTTCCTCTGAGAAAACTTTTTCCTGAGTCTCAAATGTATGGTGATCAATCATCCCAGGTTTCTGGTACTTGAGAATTTGGTGGCTACACCAGGCAATTTGCCAGCTAGGATGAGTTGGTTGGCCCCTGAGCAAACCTAGAGGAAAAGTCCTTCAGCAAGTTTCCCCCTTGCCCAGGTGGCTCTGCATACCCACAGTTCTCTGCAGTTACATAAGGATAACTGGTTCTGTTTATGCGCAAAAACAATTTCAGAAGAGTAAGACATGGCGCCCCGCTCTCCCTCTCTTATGATCGTTGCATTTCAAAATAGTCTTCGAGGAGAATATGCCTTGTTCTTTTCTGTGGCCCATATCACAAAGCCTGAAATGTCTACTTTCTGCATCTTTACTGAAAAAATGGCCAAGTTCCAGCCTCAGATAAAGTTATACTTATAAAATACCTTTGGGCTGTCTCATGCCAGTCGTCCTAGGATTACAATGAGATTGAGACCCCCCTGAGCCACCTAGCATGACTGTGTCCCAAATAAGCAACCCAATAAACAAAACAAGCAAGCATATTGGGAAAGTGTGACTGATCTTCCCTAATATGTTGGCCTTTGTGGCTGAATGACAAATTACCAAAAATTATTCATAAGTTGGTTATAATTTTCTACAGCGTGCTTTATAAGTTTATGAACAATATGCAATAGTAAGCCATTTAAGTTTTTTTTAAAGCCAGGGAGCTCATCAAACCGTAGCCTGTGAGGAAAGAGGCAGAACTTACAACAGAAAGGAATGGAGTCTCACATTCTTGTTTTCAGGCTGTCCTTCAAGATGGAGGAAGTTCTGTGGCTGTGGGCCTAAGCCGCTGCAGATGAAAGTGTTTGAAAACAGAATGCCGTGTCACCTACAGACTCTTCTTGTGATTGCTCCCTAATCCATACACTATAAACACTTACACAACCCTGACATTGTCTTCAGTATTCTAAATAGTCCAGAGATGACTTAACTGGGAAGATGTATGTCACTTGCATGCAAATGTTATCTTGTTTTGTTATTATTTTTAGCTCCACTATCTCCCCCTCTTCCCTCTTACTGATAATTAAATCCAGGGTCTCATGTATATTGAAGAAATACATGAGACTTCTCTTGTGATAACTGTCACCTAATATGAAGTAGTTTGGGTTTCTGTTTTGATTGTTGAAAACTAAGATCATCAAGAGGCATTTTCACCCATGCTTCACATTTTAACATAGTTTTTGTAAAAAGGTTATGCAATGATAGATTTTTTTTGTCTTTTCTTTCATTTTAGTTTTCAATGGTATTTTTTCTATACAGATCTTGAGCAGTCTCTGATTTGGGGATTTTAATGTGTGGATTGGGGTGGTTCTGCCAATGCTGGTATGCTCTGCTGACGCTCTCAGTTCTTTATGGTCACTACCGAGGGTGGCAATCTCAACTATGACCCCAGGAACATGGTCTCATGCCAAATGTATCATTTTCATCCACCTCTGTACTACTACTTTTGCAAAATTAAGAAAGAAAATGACCCTGCTTATACCTGGGTTGATAATTTCCTACTTTACCTGCCAGCTCTGTGCTCAATACAGTCTGTGCTTCAGAATTGCACTCCGTCTGTCTGTCTCTGTTTCTCTCTCTCTCTCTCTCTCTCTCTCTCTCTCTCTCTCTCGCTCTCTCTGGTGTGTGAGTGTCTGAGTATGTCTGTGAGTGAGTTTTGAGTCTGTGTGTGTGAGTTATAAGTTTGTGTGTGTGAGAGACTGTGTGCAACTGTGTGGTGGTGGAACTGTGTGGTGGTGGTAGTGGTAGTTTTACTTAGTTATCATAGTAACGTCTCAGCCTCTGACATTCTGCGTAGTCTAGTGAAGACTGATGAAACATAGCTCTCACCTCCACAGAAGAAGTAGCCTGCTCTCAAGCCAAGCATGAGTGAGCATGGCCTCAGAAAGGGGACTCAGGTAGTCCAGAATGACGAGTTCCACTATGGAAGGAGTTACATGAGATTTTCCTTTTGTACAGAAAAGACAAAGTCAAATATAAAAGCATTTACCAAGTACGCTGGCAGGGACCACAGGTAGGCTGCTTACATCAAAGCAGGGGAGCATCTCCTATAGATTTCGGGTACTTTCTGGTGATATTCTTAGCTTTTAGGGTGGTGGAACCTAGTGGTCTGCTACAAAGACATTTTTAAGGTTTTGGTAATCACAGTACTGTTAAACCAGACAGGGGTAGGTAATGAATGGCTTTCAAAGAGACTAAAAATACCCAAAGCTAATTTGCCTCTGATCTGCAATGTTCTGACTTCCCACAGTCACAAAGCTCAGTCATTTTTAACACAGGTGCAGATCTTCATTTTCTGGGAACTTCAGTTCACAGAAATGAGTATAACTTTAGGGCCAAATTAATTCTAACATCAACCACTGTGGTAGAATATATGACTGTGTTTTATAGAAATTAAAAATATGCTAACCAGTGACAAAATACCTTCACCAGAGAGCATAACTAAATTATTTTAACTGCCTTGGGATTAATTTTCAATCAATCAGGTGATTTTAATATGAAATTAAAAAATAACTATATATCAACTAGCCTATAACAAAAGATGTTTAAAGGTGAATTAAGGGATTTAATTTATTATGTATTTGTTTCTTTATGGACTTTCTGTTTTGAGATGGGGTCTTACATAGCCCAGGGTCACCTTGAACTCACTCTGTGACGACAATGACTTTGAACTCCTGATCCTCTTGTCTCTACTGCAGGAGTGCTGGAATTACAGGCATGCGCCACCACATTCAGCTGGTCTCCAGTTCATATTCTTTTTATAATAACCATTATAATAACCTGTGATTATTTTTCTGGCCAAAATGCACTTTATTCTTAAAAAGACAATGATTTCTATCAAATATCAATGACTATAATAAGAGGTGATGAATATTGCTTAGTGCTTTTAATCTGGAGCCTTTTTGATAAATGTGTAGAAGAACTTGCATCTAAGAAATGTAATATACATTTTTGTTTTTGTATCTGCTGATCTATGCATATCATATGTGCATTTATGTGATTAAAAGTGTTCTAACTTAGAGATATTGAACTGAAAATTTAGAACCAAACAAACATATTAAAATTAAACCACTCCAACCTGTAGTTCTTTCCATACACTTTCTATCTATCTATCTATCTATCTATCTATCTATCTATCTATCTAATCTATCTATCTAGTTGAACAATTTACAATGCACTCCAACATGTCATTTTATAACTATAAATATTTTCAGCTGAGGAGGAAGAATCTAATATTATGCCATGTGGAATATATTTAAGATTCAATTGAGCATGAAGTTAAAGATACATTTTTTGCTATAAGAAAGTCAAATGATTGCATTTTCACCTCTCTATGCACAATATACCATTTTCTAAAATTTGACACCCATCGCTTAGATGAACTCTTTCAGTGATGCAGCCAAAGATGAGACATTGTAATTTAAACTTTATTTCCATGTCAAATACTGTTCAGCACTCTAAATTAATATAATGAACACAGGGATGAAGCTAAGCCCCTTACTGATAAAGTGCCCATTTATCAATATCAATTTGTCTTTGTACGAATCTGTAAATTATGTTCATAAAGAAGACTGCAGACCAGTAGTTCTCAACCTTCCTAAAGCTGTGACCTTTTAACACAGTTCCTCATTTGTGGTGACCCCCCCATCATAAAATTATTTTATTGCTACTTCATAATTGTAATTTGTTCCTGGTATGAATCTAAATATAAATATCTAATATGCAGGATATATGATATTCAACCCCTGTGAGAGGTCGTTTGACCCCCCCCCCCAAAGGAGTTGAGACCCACAGGTTAAGAACTATTACTATAGACAAATTTCCCAGGAATGGCACTATTGACATTTTAAGCCAAGTAAATGCATGATGGTATATTTAGTACCTTCCCTGGCTTGTCAGATTCCCACACTAGTAGTTACAATAAAAATTATCTCCAGACATTATCCAGTATTCCTTGAGGACAAAATTGTTCTGAACGTAAGCCATTCCAACAGAGCATAGGATAGTGGTCCCACTTTCCTAGATGGAAGATCAGCATGCAAAGTTACCATTTCTACCAAGCATCTTTCCTCTTCCGATATGAGTCTAAGATGCTGGTTCCTGAGAAGAGGCTCTGTGACACGAACTCAGTCTTAGTCACTGGCAAAGGACTCTATTTGTCATCAAGTTATATTTCAAATAGAAGTTTCAAGTCCAGGGGTGGAGTGGAAACAAATTCCTTCTGGTTACAGCTGAGACTTTGTCTTCCTTTTAGCAAAAGAGAGTTGGGGGCGTGGCTTTTCCTTGCGAAGGAACTATGCCTGGGTAGGGGGCCCAGCTGCAGTCTTCAGAACAGATCAAGTGGGGTTGGGGGAGTGGAGGACTGGAAGACATCGGTCACCCCCCAAAAAACTCTGTCAACATCTGTCCATCACAGCAGTCTTGGCCAGATGATCATTTTTTCTGCTTCTGTAAGCACCAATAAGACAATGCCTCTGAACTGGGTCTTTTGTTGGCTGAAGCATTTCCCACCGCTGTGGCCACCTCTGATATGCTAATAGAGAAACTGGGGGTTTTGTGTGACTGAAAAGGCTTTCAGACCCAATCCCAACTCCGTGACAGCCCAGGCCTGCTGGGTAAGAGGGTCCTCTTACCCCCAGGGCTTCCACACACCTTTTCGTGGGGGTGGGGAGGGAGGGTTAGTGCCCAAAGAGAGACGCTTCACCATCTGTCCCCTCGAGCAATACATGGGACCTAAAACACAATAAACCCGCACCTTGAAAACTGCCAGGAGGCCTTGTGAGGGTCTAGTCCACTCTGGGGAGTGGGCGCTAAAGCAACGCTCTGAATGCTTCACTGGTTTGAAGGGAGGCTTTGAGGAAAGCAATCTCTGTGACTTATGACTCCCTAATGTCTGCTTCTCAGTGTGAAGCTCTACCTTGTCACCGGCAAGGTTTAAAAATAACTTAATAGGTGTTCCCACTCATCGGGTCACAGAATTATGACATGTCAGCTGGCAGAAGTATTTCCTCTCGTTTGCGATATTCATTTGCTCATTCAGTGTTTATTCTTTAGAAGTAAAAGCAATTGAAAGGAACTTTGCAGGGATATTTTTTTCCCTCTAGAGTTTGCCCTAATTTTTAAAATTATCTAAAATTAATGATTATTACGTGTTTATCTAATAACTCCAATGTTTGTTTTCATCCAAATAAATCAATTCTCAGAAAATGTTTTTCCGCTTTGTATGCCTTGCCTACTACTTCTGCTAATACCGTTAAATGTTGCACAAAATGGTGTCCTCCATTAAAGTCTGAACTTCCCAAAGCTTATTTATGAGCCAAAGCTCGGTGCTGCTGGATACCCTGACAGGCCAGAAAGAGGCAAAGAAATAAAATATGGTTTCAGACTTTAACAAACATATACTCCCTCGAGGGGAACAGTATGTAATCAAATGTGGTTGTGCTACAACAAACCAGTGGACATGGTACTGTGGGAATGGAAAATCCAGCCAGGGAAGTCAAGGAGGGCTTCTCGGAGGAGGTGAATGAGCTGACTTTCAACATTGCTTAACATATAGCAAGGCAAAGAGACATTGAATGGAATCCTAAGCAGCAGACAAATGTGTTTGCCAGGGCTGGTTAACCACTGTGAGACTCTATGGCCAATAATAACAAAGCTTTGGCTTTTGCCCTTGTCACAATCCCATCTAAGTTGGAATGTGTGGCAGGAACTGAAGTACCACACTCAATGTGGCCTTTCAAACTCTTCCCCTTAATGCTCCAGTATGACCTAAGCTCTTGACACCCCCCCCCCACACACACACACAGGAGCCTTATCTTCTTTCCCAGATTGCTGACACCAGACACGTCTTCAACAAAATCAGTCCACTTCCAACTTTGATGGAACAAAGGCAATGTATAAGAAACACAAGGCTCATTTGGACAGAGTGGTCAGGGAAAATCTCTCTGGAGAGAGGACCCTGAAGCTGGCATGCTAAAAGCAAGGACGGGAGAGCCATAAGAGTGTCAGGGAAGGAGGCCCATCCCAGAGCCACAGAAATCAGTGAGAGCCAAGGCCCTTACCTGAGAAGAAGTGGATGAGCGGCAGGGGCAGAAAGAATTGTGGTGTGGCTATGTGCGATTGTGGCGCCTCAAAGGTGGATAGAGGCCAGCTTTTGAAGGACATTCAAAGCTAGATTAAGGAAGGATGCCTTTTTTCATCCGAATACGAGAAGTTAGAGAGATTTGAGCCTTGCAATGATTTACCTTTTTAAATTTTTTTCTTGCAATATCAAAGAAGACGAGCAGCCGCTCTTGCATTAGCCCCGGATGAGAAATGGTGGTGGCACAGGCAGACATGGAGATGAATGGACAGATGTGGGAAATACTTTGATGAAACTGAAGGGTTGCTTAAGAATTCCCCCAGATTGCCCATCCCTGGTTCTGCATTCCTTTGCCAGAGGTACCGTTAGCAAATACATTAGCTTTACCAGATGTGCTCCCAGAGGAAGTCATATTTAAACTATTTTGTAAAATGACTATCGTGGCCCAGGTCTGTAATCCCAGCACTTGCGACATAGGAGTAAGAGGATCAGATGTTCACGGTCATCTTCAGCTACATAATAAGTTTATACTAATTGGGGGCGGGGGTGTCTCTGAGTTCACCATGGCCAGCAGAGTAACAAGCCAAGGGAGAAAAGAAGGTAGTTTGGCTCAACGAGATTCAGTAGCCGGTGTTAGTTCACACTTCAGGAATGTGACCCTGAGTAGTTTATTTTAGGCATATTTAAGCACAGCATAATCCATTGGAAACTGTTCTGGTGATTATTAACTCAATTCTGTGTGTACAACAAAGCAAACATAAATCTCTTAGAGGAACAAAATAAGCTAACCAGAACTCAGATGTGACTACATTGAAGCTCTCTGTGAAGTACATGTGACACCTTCCATAAAAATGCCTTCTGTAAGATTGATCACATGTCACGCCTTCCATGAAGACAATTTCTATAGTGACTGAGAGACACAAGCTCACGATGCAGGTCTGCTGGAGGATTTGGCATGGAATAGTCTCAGCCACACAGGTAGTGTAAAGGTCACCAGGCTATTAACTACACCTGCTCCCAGCATTCTGGGCCGACAACAGGTTATGTGTCTCTTTGAAAGGACAACCCTATGTGTTTAATATTCCAGGTTCTCCTGGTGCCAATCTGCGAGCTCAAAGACTTCTGTGCCCTAGCCTTGGTTATTCAAGACCTTGTCTCAAAAAAGTAGCAAGCGAAAAAACAAGTATTTTGTTTTTCTGACATTGTGGGACATAGAGAATAAGGATGGATAATTTGAAGTCCAAAAAATGCATATGTAGCTTCAAGTGCAGAGATCTAAATCCTACCTGTACACTAACAACTGTGAATCCAGAAAATGTGTCTGAGAACTCTTTCAGTTTCCTGTCCCATATAATGGTTCGAATATCACTGTAGATTCTTAGTCTTAATGCCCTGAGCAGATGCAACCTTTTCTGTACAGTAATACCACATTCTCCTTTCCTGAGGGCCTTTGGTAATACAAAGAAGAAGAAAGCCTGTCCTTGGCTTTGAGTTACTATTGGTTACAGGGAAGATATGGAAACAACTACTTTCAGTACAACTTGACTAATATGTACTAAACATTCAAGTTTATGGGGCAACAGTGAATGGAGCGAGTGTTTGGGATCCAGAGAGCTGGAGGAGACTGGAAAGACATTTTAATTGAATCTGAAGATCAAGTATGAGTATGCCAAGTGAAGGGGTTAGAGAAAGGGCACCTATAACAAAGAAAACAACATGTGCCAAGACTAAAGGCAAGCTTGCTCTTTCTTTCCTACAGTGGCACAGGCTATACAAACAAGATCAGGGAGTAGACAAGGGTTTGGAGAGGGAAGTTGGAGTCAGATTAACTATCTTTTTTGTAAACTTTGTAAATTTAAATTTTCATTTACATATATATGCGTCTGTGTGTGTTTTGTCTTCATGTATGTCTATGCAGCATGCACGTGCCTTATTGCTTGTGAAAGACAGACAGGACTTTGGATCTCCTGGTACTGGAGCTATAGATGGCTGGAAGCTACCAGTGAGTTGCTAGAAATTGAACATAGGCCCTCTACAAGAGCAATCAGTGCTAAGCCATCTCTAGCCCGGTGATTAAGTACTTTAAGTCACATGTAGCTAGTAAATAGCCCATTAGACAGCAGAAGGCTAGAATATTTCTCTGTAGAGAAGTGGATAATGGAACAGAAGAACTGTCCATGCAAGTGGTGGCAGAGATAAAAGGATTAGAAAAGGAATAATTAGTCTTTTTTTCTTTTAATGCCATAGATCTTTTATATTATATAAACAATTTGACCACGGATTTTTATATTCAAATAAAGGCTATAAACAAATAAGAGCTATTTAGTTTATATGACTACAATCCTATAAAGCCTACAAAAGTCTTTATTCTAGAATGTACTATTAAGCAGTTCATCCATTCCTTGTGGTTTATTTCAGAACTGAACCTCCAACTCCCAAATTTACCATCTGTTCTATCAGTCCATGTGTGATAGCCAAGACTGTGTGTGTGTGTCTGTGTCAGGGTAGGACAATATCTGTGGAGTCAGTTTTGACTGTTTTCAGAGAAATGAATACTACTAGTAGTCTGTGGGGGCGGGGGGCAGAGCTGCTGCTAAACATGATGGCAGCCCTCAAAGCAAAGAATGATGCAGCCCAGAGCATCAAGAATGATGAGTTGGAGAGACTCTAGTCTAGAGCCTAGCATCTTTTTAGGTGTTTTCTTTTCTATGTATGCATGTGTGTCTATGTGAATCTATGCTGTCTGTGCACAGGTGTCCATTGAAGTCAGAAGAGGACATCAGATCCCATAGAACTGGAGTTGCAGTTGTGAGCTATTTGATGTGGCTGTTGAGAACAAAATCCAGGTTCTCTTAAAGAACAGGGAGCACTCTTAGCCACGGAGCCATGTTTCTAGCCTCGGGCCCAGCTTTCTAAAACTGTGGACCAGGACCCTACATGGAACCTTTTAACTGAATGTGGAAGTTTAGAAAAACTTTGACAATAGTAAAAGGTTTCTGGTTATGCAGTGAAGAGAATAATTCCAAAATCAATTGCATGAAGAATCCAAGATATTTCTGGCAGCATTTACCCATGTTGCATAGTACAACTTTGCTATAGCCTAGGTCTGACCACATAGCAGACACGCCTTGCACTGCTGTTTCCTCCACACCGATGCATCACCAACAAATGTTGCTTGAAGCGTAGTAACTCAGATTCTTGACGACTGTATGCTAGGAGTTTCAGTGTTTTTACCATATATGTAATGTTTTATGCTGTCATGAAAACATGTTTAATTATGGAAAACAATGATTTTCAATGTTTTCCTACTGTCATTCCTCAGAATATCAGTATCAGATGGTTTTATTTTTGGATTGTATTGCAATAGAATATTTAAGTTCAAAAATTGCTATTTGAGGTACTAGAATTTCATAAAAAAATACTCAGTAATTTTTTGCTAGGGTTTATGACAGAATTTCCAGAAATTTCTGAAATGGCCTTAAACATGCTTTTGCAATTTTGTACTACATATTTTTATGGCATTCTTAGTATTGATGATTTAAAATTAAAATATCATCTTTGAAAAACATTGAAGATGATATGTGTCCTCGGATAGCAAGTATTCTGGCAAAATTTAATTATTTGTGTAAAAATAAACAAGAATGTCCAGCTCGCTAGTATGTAGATTTGTTTTCATTTCAATAACTGGTAAAATTATATATGAATACCAAACAATTGTTTTAAAATAAGCTCCTTCATGATTTGTCATCAGTAGATGCATAATCTGTATACCTGTGCTATAGGCCTATATCCCCACTCAAAGCCACGGAAATATTTCTTAGGCAAGTAAAGCATGTATGGGTGGAAAAGGCTTAAGAAGCCTGGGACTAAAGTACTACATGTTTCTTTTCATATGTGAAGCATATAGCCCCTACATACACACATGCACACATATAAACATGCATACACAAACATGTAAATTGAGAGGTTCAAATCTTCATGTTCACTTTAAGAACACCTGTGGAACTACCCAGGTGATCAAAGATGTGTATATAAAAACCCACCAAGTATCTGCAAGATGTCACCTTACAGAAGCCATGTGCACTGTTCTTGCATTGCAATAATGAAGTTGGTTGTGGCAGCAGTGACGGTGGACTTAGGGCCAAAGAAGACTGAATCTTATTGCACATGTTTTAAAATATAGAAGGCATAGATATAGCTTCTCTAGTCATTGAACACATTCAAGTGACTCTATCATCCAAGATCCATCACTTTACATATAGAGTTTAGGGTCAGATTAACCTATGCCTGAGATCCCCCTGTCCCACTGGGATGATCCTCTCTGAAGTAAGTTAGTTGCACAAAAGAAACAAAAAGCTATGGCAAAAGAATACAGTCAGCATAAAATAGAGGCAAACAAAAATTTAAGACAAAATAAAATAATATATGTATATATATTTATATGTGTGTTTGTGTGTCACAAAGCTAGAAAAGAGTACATGAGAAAGGACAGCTATAGCTTAAGGGAGGTAAATAATAGGGTCACGGAATACATGTGATCAGAAAGCAGAGGAGCACTAACTAGGAGAACAGAGGGAACCAGCTTGGGAAGGGGGAAAAGCTACCGGGGGAGGGAAATGATGGAGAACATTGTTCTGAAGTATTGGTTCTCAGCCCCTAATTCTCATTAGAGTCACCTGGGAATTTTTTTTTAAAAAAGTCCAATATCCTGGTTCTTCCCTAGGCCAACTAAATCAGAAACTGTGAACATGGAGTCCCAAACATACAGCATGTGTTCTTCAAAATTTCCCAAGAAGGTTCTACTATGTAGGAAGAGTTGAGAATTGTACGTCTAAGAAACGCTGTCTAGGACATCCCCATTCCTTAGCCCTCAAGTCTCTGACTACTATGATATGCATATTGTGTCTGTTATGGAACTCCCCCACCTAAAAACAGTGCGCTCATCTTTCACTCCGTGTGGTTATAAAGTGGGACTCTTCAAACCTGTCAAACAGAGATAGGCTTCACCTTTGCCCTACTAAGGGCAAGGGGAAATGGACAACTTCTTGGGAAAAGCATACCTTGAAGGGTTTCCTACTGTCCAGGGGAAACCAAAGGTGAAAATGGTTAGCAGGAAAACTAGTTGAGGGGGAGAATGGCCAACTTGCAGCTCTTTCTGGGCTGTGTTCACGGTGCACGGGGTTATGCCGTAGTGGGAGAGGTCAACCTTATGTCGTCTGTTCAGCTTCCTGAAATGGAAAAGAGCATTTATTTTGCTTTTTTGCTAATCATGTATTGTGAAGACACACATTTTGAAGCCGCCCATGTTAGTTTGTTAAAAATAACATTGACAAGATGTTTTTCTAGAAGAAAAAAAATATCATTTTTGTGAGAGATCAAAATCGTCTGTGTCACTCTTCAAGTAACCCCACATACTACAGGGCACATTACTTATCCTTCTTTTCTTTAAGACTGACAGCTTGGCATGAGGGGCAGAGGTAGAGGTTGGGGAGAGGGGTTCAGGAGATTTTGTTCTCTGCATATTCTGTGTTTAGTTGTGTCCAATCCAGTATTCAAAGATTTTGTGACTGTCCCTGGTGGCCTTGAAAATAGAACCTATCCAAACCTGTGGCTTTGTTTCACCATTGTTGATTTTTATTAGGGGTGTAATTTACTGGATATGTGTAAACCCTGAGCACACTATATTCTCTGTGTGGTTCCTTGATAAGGATGTTTGCTTCTTTCAGCAGAACTCAGGTTCACTTTGCTAGCATCTTTATGGAGGCACGAGTTGATCCTCCCTCACAGCAGACAGAGGGATGACCTAGTGAAGGTCTTCGTCAATACAGAGGAAAACATTTCTCAGCTAGAGCTAGGTACAGTGTTCCCTGACTCTTAATCTTTAACAGATGAGGATTCTATGTGCCTCAGTCAGATTTTCCAACTCAGTTCATTGGCATTGGTACTAGACAGATTTTTCTCATGGGGCTTGTCCTGAGCCTTGCAGGATATTTAGTAGGATTCATGGCTTCTATCACTAAATGCCAAAATCATGCAGAGTTGATAACAACAACAAAAAAGTCTCCTAACATTATCTACTTGGCAAAATTGCCTCCATGTTCTGAAATTCTACTGTAGCTTTAGCCTTTAGTGGATAATCCAAGGGGAACTACTGGATGGTTTTGAGTGCCGGAAGAAAGAAGGGAGGAGGCTGGTGATATGGACTGAAGTCTGATTCCCTCCTTGAGGATTCTTTTTTTTTTTATTGAGAAAAGGAAAAAAAAAGTTTCAGCTTTCTCCCAGCCTCCCATTTCCCTCCCCCTCCTCCCACCTTTCTTCCCCTCCCCCCACTCCTCTCCCCTTCCCCCTCCAGTCCAAAGAGCAGTCAGGGTTCCCTGCCCTGTGCAAAGTCCAAGGTCCTCCCCCCTCCGTCCATGTCTAGGAAGGTGAACATCCAAACTGGCTAGGCTCCCACAAAGCCAGAGTATGAAGTAGGATCAAAACCCTGTGCCATTGTCCTTGGCTTCTCAGCAGCCCTCAATGCTCGCCATGTTCACAGAGTCCGGTTTTATCCCATGCTTTTTCAGTCATAGTCCAGCTGGCCTTGGTGAGCTCCCAATAGATCAGCCCCACTGTCTCAGTGGGTGGGTGCACCCCTCGTGGTCCTGACTTCCTTGCTCATCTTCTCCCTCCTTCCGCTCCTCATTGGGACCTTGGGAGCTCAGTCCAGTGCCCCAGTGTGGGTCTCTGTCTCTATCTCCATCCATCACCAGATGAAGGTTCTATGGTGATATGCAAGATATTTGTCAGTATTGCTACAGGATAGGGTCATTTCAGGTTCCCTATCCTCAGCTGCTCAAGGAACTAACTGGGGACATCGCCTTGGGCTCCTGGGAGCCACTCTAGGTTCAAGTCTCTTGCCAACCCTAAGGTGGCTCCCTTAACTGAGAATTGGGCTTCCGTGCTTCCCTATCCAACCTTCCTTTATCCCAATCATCCTGTTTCCCCAAGTTCCCCCCATCCTCCCCTTCTCACTTTTCTCTCCCCATCTCCCCTTACCCCCATCCCACCCACTCTTGGGAATATGCCCTCCTTGAGGATTCTTGACTGCTACCCAGGAAACGGGGAGGAAGGAAAGGAGATGGAACTCCTAGAGACCTGGCTTACCCTGAGGCACTAGACTGTGTTTTTTTAGCACTGGGAATGGAAAAGATGGACTGACCGAAGGACTGTTTGGAGATAGAACCATGAGTCACAAAGAGTAGGGGAAAGGATACATGAAGGGAAAGCACCCAAGATGGCTCTATGGTTGTTGGTTCTCAGGGCCATATGGTGAGGTGGACAATATTGGAGGAGAAACTGACAACAGGAAAAACGCTGTTGGGAATCACCCTCCCTCCTTCCTTTCCTCGCTCCCTTCCTTCTCCCCCGCCCCTGTGTGTGTGTGTGTGTGTGTGTGTGTGTGTGTGTGTGTGTGTACTCCTGCTTTAACATGCCATGTATAAAACTGTCCAGCAGGGGTAGTCTAGTTGCCCAGTAGGCAACTGAGTCTGAGTCTTGAGTTGTAAAGAGAGGACTTGGGGAAACTAATCTGATGTAGGCATCCCCTCTGTATGCTATGATTACCATTGATTAATAAAGAAACTGCTTTGGACCTATAGCAGGGCAGAACTTAGCTAGGCAGGGAAAACTAAGGTGAATGCTGGGAGGAAGAAGGGCAGAGTCAGAGAGAAGCCATGGAGCCACAGGAGACAGACATGCTGAAACTTTGCTGGTAGCTATGATCTCATGGTAATGCACAGATTACTAGAAATGGGTTAAATTAAGATATAAGAGTTATCCAATAAGAAGCTAGAGCTAATGGGCCAAGCAGTGTTTTAATTAATATAGTTTCTGTGTGATTATTTCGGGTCTAAGCTAGCTATGTGGCCAGGAAACAACAAGCAGCCCCTCCCCCAACAAATGAGAAAAGAGATAATATCTAAGGCAGGAGGCAGTGTCTGCAGGTTGAAAAGAATCAAGTCCTTCATTGTCGGGGTCTAGCCCGGACCATAAATTATTTCTCTCGACCAGACCCCAACATAAACTATCTCTCTCTGGACCGGCGTGGAGCCGTGGGACTAAAGACACAACTCACATGGCTTTATTGAGAGGGAGATTCTCAGTGGTCCCTCATGAAGTCCTGAGTTCACATCCTGAAGAATTCCTCTCTTTTATTCTCCAAACAGTCTTTATACCAAAACATCAACTGAGGGGTAAATACATTAGCATTCTGTCTCCTAGGTAACCAGGTGAATGGCTTTTACTCACATCCACAACTACCTGTCTGCTCTGTATGTTAGCTGTCACATAGGCTTGAATAAGCATCTCTATCAGGCATCCTCTAAATTACAAAGAAGGGAGCAAAACAACATCCTGACCTTTTGTTAGGTAGCGACAGCCTGTCTAGAAGGTCACATGACTGCTCCGGATACTAGCCATGGCCCGAGAACTTGGCTGTCACACCATGTAGAAATATGGGCCTATACTTCATAGTCTTGGCAGCTCTGTAATGCCCTGTTCTCTCTGCGGCTTTCACACCCAGGTGGGGTTGAGTCGGCCAATCAGAAGTAGGCAAGCAGTGGGGCAGATCCACACTGGCCACATGTATCGGGAAGCTCAGGGAACTTTAGATTTCATATAACAGTGAGCTGCATATATTGGACCTAAGTAGAATTCAAAACATATACAACTGATGAGGCGAAGCCCAAGGGAAGCCAGTACAGCAGCGAAAGGCAGCAAGTGAGCTGGTCATATGCATCCTGAGCTGAAGTGAATGCTTGGTTTTGAAAGATGAAGAAATGTGCGTTGGCAAATGTGTTTTGAAAGTGTAATGTGAGCTAATGAATTAAACACTCCACTGCAAGTCCCTGATTAGTTCCCAAAGAAGCCTCCGCCAACCAACTCTTTGTACTATCAAACCACAGGTGAATGTTCTGGATGGTTCTATGGGCCAGAGAGACAAAGAAGGGTCTTGGCAGATGGAAGAAGGTGAGATAAGGAATGGATATGAGAATCGATTGTTTGCTAGGGAGAAATCCTAAAATAATCACATCATTTATTGAACACAGTATAAAACACAGCACAGACACTTTGAACTTCAGGTTCTGTGGGTGAAAAAACAGAAACCTCATGATGAGATGAGTAATGATGGCGCCAGACAAAATCCTGGTCATCTGAATCCGAGCTATGATCTTTGCCTAAGGATGGCACATTGGCAGTGGGGCACAAAGTTGAGTCCTTGAGCTGACCCAACCTGCACACTACTGGGAAGGGAACCTGGGGGCTCCATGTGATGTTTATGCACACTTCCTGGCACTGAGCTTTTGGATGTGGAAATTTTCTCGTCTGGTCAGACATACTGATACATATGGGATGGATATTAACTTTGCTGCTAGTTTGGTTTCTTCCAGCTGCTTTTCTGCTGGGTTCCCTCTCCACTTGTCTGATAAAATGAAGAAATTTATTTCTGGTGCAATAGAAAGAAAAACGAAGGATAGACCAGATTGTCTCCTCCCTTGAGCATTTGCAGTTCAGCAACTTTGAAACAGAAGCCCATGCATGGGGTTCTGAAAGCAGTTCAGAACAATGAGTCCCAGACACAGATTCTTGTAGGGGGGAGAGTCAAGTTCCTGGCCTGGTTCTTGAACAGGGAGAGGAGCTGACTGTTTAGGGAACAGCTGCTTTTCTCTCTGTTCCTTTCTGACTCTCTGTCTCATTATCTCTCTCTCCATATCTCTGTGTTTCTGTCTCTGTCTCCCTGTAACTGACTCTCTCTCTCTCTCTCTCTCTCTCTCTCTCTCTCTCTCTCTCTATTTTAAAATTATTTTCATCACATTTTACTGTGCGTTTGTTTGTGCTGAAAGCTTTTGGAGGACAGAAGACAAATTTCAGGAGTCAGTGTTCTCCTTTTACCATGTGGGACCTGGGGACGGAACTTAGCTCCCTGGGCTCATGATACACCACTTTACCCGAGGAACCAGAAATGGGTCTCTGCTTCGAATGAATCCCCAAAGCTAAGGAAACTGTGGGCCACACTTAGAGCGGCAAATTCCGGTGAATGCGGTGATTGTTTCGAAAGTTTTCTTAGTATGTACCTCGAACTTTCAAACCCAGGCCACACATATCATTTGTCACTAATATGAATGTGATTTTAGAAATATGTAACGTATTATTTCTGGTGACTTCAAGTGAAGTCACAAAGTTCCACAGATTGCCTGTTTTCACTGCCACTGAGACTTTATTTATAAAAGCTCCATGCGTGGGAAGGAAAGCAAGTGGGCAATGGAAAGAATGAAGAGTGTCTTTCTCGCCTATACTTTAAATGATTTGTTTTAATCTGATACTCTCTTCGTATTATCCTATGGGGCCTTGGCGCTCTTAGAACACTAGATCTTTGTGTTTTCAGTGCCCTTTCCCAACTGGATAATGGCGAATTCACCTGATGTTCAGCAACAGGTCTTGTCTTTGTGCTTGCCTCTGCCCACCCATTGGACAGACTAAATATTGGGAGTCTTTTCATTTTCTTTCTAGAAATGATAAACTTTCTGTTCCCAAGCTACAAATCAATTCTCTTTCATTTCCAAGCAGCGTTCACTTCTGCACAGCATGGCCATTTGCCGTCTCCATACCTTAAGGTGCTTCTCTATTCACTAGGGACGAGGTACAACTTCGATAGCTTTCCCTCATAGCAGGACACTGCCGAATCTGAGGACCCACTATGATGCCATACATCAAAGTGTAGTGTCACCTTAGAGTATGCCTTAGTCATCATCTGGTTCATATTAAACTCTCCAAAACCTCAGCAACATAACACACCACTCACTGTCTCAAGAAATCTGAAGATGGCTTCACTAGGCCCTTAGGCTCAGCAACTCTCATAGGCTGCAATAAAAGCAACAGTCACTTCATGGCTCAGGCGGATGTGGCACTATTTCCAAGTTCACCGAAGTGGTTATGGGCAGGATTTACCTCCTTCACAAGCTTACTAGGTCTTGGCTAGAGGCCTTCTTCTATTTCTTGTTATGTGTGTCTTTCTCTAGGTCAGTTTACAACATGCTTTTTAATTGAAAGACCAAAAGACATGAATGAGAAAGAATCCAAGCTAAGGGAGCAGTTATTAGAAGACAATTTAGGGGTGTGTAGCCCGTCATTCCCATTGCACTCGACTTGCCAGGAACAAATCACTACAACCATGCCTCACTCAAGGGATGGCATGAGCTCCAGAAGGTAGCGACCATGGGAGTCGTTTTAGAAATTGCCAAGCACAATAGTAGTGTTATGGTGCTCATAGATTGGTGCCTAGCCCAACTGTCATCAGAGAGGAGCCTTCACCCAGCTACTGAAGGACACAGATGCAGACCACAGCCAAGCATTGGGCCAAGCTCAGGGAATCCTGCTGAAGAGAGGGAGAAAGGATTGTAGGAGCCAGAGGGGTCAAGGACAGAACAAGAAAACTCACAGAACCAACTAATCTGGGCTTATAGGGACTCATAGAGTCTGAACTGACAACCAGAGAGCCTTCATGGGACTGAGCTAGGCCCTCTGCGTATGTTACAGGTGTATAGCTTGGTCTTCACGTGCCACTTCTAGTAGAGAAAGCAGGGGATGTCTGTAACTCTGTTGCCTGCTTTTGGGACCCATTCCTCCTGTTTGGTTAACTCAAACAACCTTGGTGGAGGAGAGTGTGCTTGGTTTCACTGCAGCTTGATATACCACAACCTTACTTGATATCCGTTGGATGCCTGCCTGTATCTGAAGAAGAAACAGTGGAGGAGGAGTGAATGGGGTTGGGGGAGTGGGGAGAGGAAAGAGGAAAGAGAGGGGAAGGTTTGGTTAGAATGTAAAATCAAGAAAATAAATTTTTAAAAGGTAAGGAAAGAGAGTACTGTTACAACATAGCATAAAGCTATGGAACCCACATATAATTAAGCAGCCAAGTGTTTGGAGATCACTGCTTCTTGTCAGTTTATTCCCAAATATCAAATCCACACAGAACATCCATGAATTTTAGGCTGAATCTGTGCACACAACATAATGAGCCAGCCAACTACAGTGCTTAATGTGATGAGCATTTTCTTAGATTTTAAAAAGAAAAAAGCTGGGTCAGGTGAGATACACCTGTAATCCTAATATTCAAAAGCATGAGGTAGGAGGGCTGTGAGTTCGAGGTCAGTCTAGGTTACCTAGGGAGAACTTATTAAAAGAAACCTAAAATCTCACACAGTGTCTCTATGTGACCATAAAACATCACTTCATGTCCTGCATTCGGCAAAAATATTCTAATGTTAAATTTCACACAGCTTTTCACTGAGTGAAGACACAATGAATTCATTCTTTCTTTTAGCTTTATGCACCATTTTCCATAACTAAACAACAATTGACCTTAAGTCAGTGAATACACACTCATTTGGTGTAGGAGGGTCTTTTTTCTATGTGTTGCTTTCATTGGTTGAATAAAGAATACTGCCCTGGCCTTTTGATAGGGCAGCCCTGAAGTGGGTGGAGTAGACAGAACAGGATTCTGGGAAGAAGGGAAGTGTGGCAGATGCCATGATTCTCCTGCCCGAGATGGACGCTGGTTAGACTCATGCCCATAAGCCACAGTCAAGTGGCAATACACATTAATGGAAATGGGTTAAAATAATATGTGAGAGTTAGCCAAGAAGAGGCTAGATATAATGGGCCAGGCAGTGATCTAATTAATACAATTTCCATGTGGTTATTTCGGGTATAAGCTAGCTGGGCAGCTGGGACTCAGCCCACCACTCTCTTACAACACTCATTCCTTCTACATATATTGTTTATATGGAACAAAGCAATTTAACATCCAAGACTTTCATTATTTAAGACTGAACATTGCAAACACATGCAAGGTCCAGTGGCTCTTTGTAAAGGCATTATGGAGTTCATGTTGCTTTTCCAGGCACATCACAGCTCTTGATTTCTTATGCTGGGATGAAGTAACAGACCTAGTTTCTTTCTCCTACAGAGTCTACAAAAATCGAGGATTCTTAAAGCCTCCACAAGACTGCCTCATTTTAGATCAATAAATGTTTACTAGCAGGTTTGATTTCATCCCTGAGGGACACAGTATAATTTCTGGAGACTGTGTGAGTGTGTGTGTGTGTATGTGTGTGTGTGTGTGTGTGTGTGTGTGTATTTGATGTGCCTAATTGTGTGTCTGCCCATAGACACCAGAGGGGGCCATCAGATGACCTGCTTTATCATCCTCTGGCTTACTCTCTTGAGACAGAATCTCCCTGAATTTAGAGCTAGGCTGGCAGACAACAAGTCTCAGTAATTGTCCTGCCTCTTCCCCCACACCCCAGTGTTGTCATAAGCAGGCATGACCATGCCTGGATTTTTTGAAATGCGTGTTTTCTAAGAATTTGAACACAGGTATTTATGCCTGTGATGTAAGCGTTCTTACCTACATAACCATTTTTCCAGACATGGAAGCATTTTTCCTTGTTATAAGTTGAGGTGAGGCACTATGAACATTTATTGAATTGAGGCTACCAAGTACTCTGCTTTAGCGAATACCCCTCACTTGTGCTGAGGTTGAGAGACTGTGAGTTAGATTAATATTATTCTCAGGGGGACTTAGTATCTCTTATTCAGGAAGGAAGATGACTCCACCTCAAGTTATATGGGTTTGGTCTTGCTCTTACCTCTCTCTGAGCCTAATGGCTGGGGTCCTAGAATCAGGATCTTTGATAGTCAGGTATCTCACAGTCTGAACTCTAGCTGTCTTGCTTTGTATGGTTCTCACATAGGCAAACCCTGCCCATGGTACTTTGAACCTAAGCCCTGAGGCCTCAGCCAGGACCCCACCTATGATTTTTCAAGTAAAACGGGCCAATTAATGTTCTCTTTAACAAACTACTCTATCACATCTTGGTTCTTACATAACTAGTCACCTACCAGTTTGTCCATCTGCCACACTGTTCCTGTACCCATGGCCCTATTGAATGCTCTACTTTCAAAGCTGCCCATAGAGCCTCTTCCAGGTGGTTTAGAGAAGAACACCTTGGAAATGGTCATCTAACTGAACAATTCCCTCATATGTTTGAGTCTAGTCTGGACCACACTTCAATTCCTTACCAATCCAGAAGTCTAGTTTCGAGAACCTTGTTTCTCCTACAACAGTCCTTTCTGGTGCCTGATAGGCTATTACTTTGTTTCACACAACAGATAGAACTAAACATTGTATATGAGAATAGCAATAAAATTCATGGAGAAGCAATTCATTAGATTCAGCTGGGGATTTAGCTCAGTAGGTAGAGTACTTGCTAAGCAGATATAAGGTACTGGGTTTGATTCCTAGCACTGCAGAAATTAGACACAATGTCACAAGCCTGTAATGCCATCAGTCAAGGGGTGGAGGCTGGCCCTGTGGTTGTGATGCATGCCTTAATCCCAGAACTTTGAAGGCGGAAGCAGGAGAATCTCTGAGTTCCAGGTCAGCCTGATCTACAGAGTGAGTTCCAGGATATCAACTACTAAACAGAGAAATCCTGTCTTGAAAAACCAAGAAAAACAATGAGGCAGAGTCTGGAGGATATAGCAAGTTTGAGGTCAGCCCAGGATACATCCAAATTCTTTTGGAAGAACGAGAGGGTCAAACAGCAGGTGATCATTTAATTGGATGAAAAACTAGCCTACAAGAGTTTTCTGACTGGTTTAACTGAGGCAGCTCTGTTGTTGTATAGATACAGTTGACAGGTTGGAGAGTTCTTTTTGTTTCTATTTGTTTGGTTTTTTAAGACATGGTCTTTCTATAGTTTCGGCTAGCTTCAAACTTACTACATGTTTTAGGCTAACCTAGAACTCCTGATCTGTCTCCATCATTCTAATGCTGGGTGTCACCACACATGGCAAAAAACATTTTTCTTTGGTATTATCTTTTTTGTTTTGAAAAACAGTCTCATGTATCTTAGGCTGGCCACAAACAATATGCAGCCAAAAGATGACTAAATTCCTGATCCCCTGCCTCTATGTCCAAAGTACTGGGATGAGAAACATGCAGCCCCACAATTGGTACTGAGGGGTGAATTCTTGTTTTTAAATATTTTTTTAAAAAAATTTTGAGATGGTAATATAATTACAACATCGCTCCCCTTTCTTCCTTCCTAACCCTCTCATATACCCCACCCTACTCTCCATCAATTCATGGCCTCTTTTCTCATTAAATTTTGTTGCATCCATATATCTGTATGTATATGCACACACACACACACTTGCACATATTCATAAATATAATCTGCCTTCCTCCTTTAAGAGCTTGCATGGAGCCTTCTGGTACCATGAAAGCTAGTCCTCAGAGGGGGGACATTCAGGCCAGTCCTAGCTCAGAGGTTTTGGGGTTCTGTGTCTGAAGTGTCATCAACGATAGGGATTTATCTTGAGGGTGGAGACTTCATAAGATTCCATTGTGATGCTTGTTGTCTTAAGCCCAATGCAGATGAGGGCCATCAAAAGGCAACACAGATGGCTAGAAGAAACGAGAAGCAAATGCGGCCTGTTTCCCTGTGTGGGATTCTGGACTGAACAACAAATAGAGGAAGATTAGTAGGGAAACCGGTGAAGTCTAAATAAAGTCTGTGATTTAGCCCATTGTAATGCAGCAATGTCGGTTTCTAAATGTTGATAAATGAATCCCAGTCCTGGAGATAGGAACTCTGGTCCAACTGGGTGAGGAGTTCAAAAATAAACAAAAGGGGGAAATTTGGAGACTTTCTGTATTGTGAAGAAACCCGTCAAACAGTAGAAGGATGTGGTGTTTGTTTTGTTTGGTGAAAGGATATGATGCCAAGACCACTTCTGTTTCCTTCCCAGTCTAGAGGCCCTCTCTTAGGTCAAGAAGATGTAAGAAGCACTTGGTGAGAGAGAACCTCTGGCCAATCCCTACATTCTTCCCACAATGGTTTGAAACAGATGTTTCCACGTACCCACACTGAGACAGAATCAGTTGGTGTGCTAAGAAACTCACAAGCACCCTCATGTGTTGTTAAGTTCCTCCTGGTGTCCTTTTTCATTTGTGCAATATTCTTCCAGTCAAACACTTGAAGGCTCAGACACAGTGGCCTCATGGAAGTGTGCACTGTGAGCAGAAAGCTAACAGATCCCTAGAAGAAGAAAGGTGTGAGCTTTACTTCAGAAGGTCTCCAGTGTGAGCAAGTGCCCACTGTTCTTGGAGGTGGTTTTTTATTTATTTATTTATTTATTTATTTATTTATTTAGTCTCTTACTAATGGAATGTATACTGCTGAAGGAGAAGCTTTTGACGGATTTAGTAGACTCGTTATAGAAGAACTGTAGCGAACCCACATCCCTTGTGACCTTCAGATTGTCAAAGAATGTGTTTCTTATGACATCTACTAATTGTGACATTTTCCTACAGCTGGCCAAGTTTGCAGAAGTTGGGGAGAACTTCCAGCAAGCATGTGGCTCAGATAATCCTCACGGGTTTTCCCTAGGGTATTTTTCTAAGGTAACATGTGTGCATGAGTGTAGCTGGTCCTCATGCTCTGTGGGACAATAGGGGGTCTGTACCTGCTTCATACAGCGAGTGTTTGTTCCCGTCGATGCTAACTGTAACAAGACTTTCAAAGTGGGCGATCCGATTCTCACTCAAGGTTGTGCCTCCTTTAAGAAGTGTCTATTTTTTTTACTACTATTAGACTGTTACTCAAAAAACACGAACTAGAACCGCACAGTCGGTGTCAAACTCACATGGCAATGTGAATAGCTTGCTTCAAAATCAGTAAGTAAACCTCTATAGTAGAGACCATGCAGATAAGACACTAATTTATTTTTTCCAGCCAATACATTAGAAAGTGGTGAGAATAATGTGCTTTCTCTTCTTTTTTTCTTCCTATAGATCACGTTCTTCATGCTCTCAGAATATGATTCTAATTCTTTACCCTCTTATTCCCGCTAGGGAGACCTGTGGGCCTGTGTTACAAGCTGCTGAGCATGGAAGAACTGACTTAGGTTTTATAGCTCTGTGATGTGTCTAGGGTCATATAAAACACAGTCAATAAATTACAAAGCTGATGCTCATGATTTCCTTAGGGAGTTCCAGAACACTCTCCTATGTGCAATTTCAGCATTTGGCATCACACATCTCAGAGACTGGGAGAATTGGAACTGAAGTGTCTTTTTTGAGATTTTTTTTTTGCTCCTAGAGTGTCAATGATACTCTAATCCTGAGTTGCTCAACCTCACCCTACTGACATTTTGTGCTAAAACACACTTTACTGGAGGGTCAAGGGAGTTGTCCTGTTTACAGTTGGATGTTTGCTGGTGTCTCTAGCCTCTGCCTGTCCTGGCTTTCTTCAAGTCCTTATATCCACATTATATCTTATATCTAGACATTGTTGAATGTCCCTTGTGAAGCACAAAACATTCCCTTTCATCATTTGAGGACCACTGCTATTAAAATAAAAACAAAAACACAAGCAAATACAGACAAACTGGGTGTGGTGGTGCATGCCTTTAATTCCAGCAGTTGGGAGGCAGAGGCAAGCAGAAAAAACAAGTTCCAGGCTACTATATAATGAATTCCAGTACAGCCAGGGCTATGTAAACAGACTGTCTCAAAACAACAACAGTAATAAAACCAGACAAGACTGTTGTGGAATATTCCTTTACACTGTGTGAAGAATCACTGTGATTGGTTTAATAAAAAGCTGAACAGCCAATAGCAATGCAGAAAATGCAGGCACAGAGAATGCTGGGAGGAAGAAGGGTGGAGAAGCCAGCCAGACACACAGAATGGGATAGAGATAAAAGCTACATAGTAGAATGTAGAGTAATAAAAATATGGGTTAATTTAAGTTGTAAGAGCTAGTTAGAAACAAGCCTGAGCTATCAGCCAAGCTTCTATAAGTTCCTCTTGGTTATTTAGGAGCTGGCAGATGAGACAGAAAAATCTGTCTACACAAGCTGGTATCACAAATGTGATTTCGTTACATTATTCTCTGTGTCTTCTATGCTTGAAAGAGGTCAATATTGAAAAGGTTACATATTGAAATAGTTGACTAAGAGTAGCTAGGGAAGAAGCCAGAAAGAGAAAACAAAAGGAATGATGCTTCAGGTGTAAAGACTTTAGAAGACCACATGTTCCTACTCTCTGTACAATGTAGACCAGACGCTCCAAACACACAATAACATAAGCACATGGAATTTCTCTATTCAATGCCTGGAGGTGGCCACACCCTTAGTGTCTTAGCTTGATTTTTATTGCTGCGAAGAGACAACATGACTACAACAATGCTTATAAAAGAAAACATTTAACATGGGCTGGCTTACAGTTCAGAGGTTTAGTCCATTATCCTTATGGCAGGAAGCAAGCTGGCCTGTAGGCAGACATGGTGCTGGGGGAGGAGCTGGGAGTCCCTCCATCTGGATTTGCAGGCAGCAGAAGAGACTGCCACCCTGGACATGACTTGAGCATCTGAGACCCACCGTTCCCAAAATTTTAAACATTTAGGTTTTTAGCCTATAGACTTCCCAGGTCTTAATGTTGTGAAACTCTCTCCTCTGTTTTAGCTGTGTTTCCTGCTTCTGTGATAAAAGAACACGCTGAGAAAAACAACCGAAGGGAGAAAGGGTTTCTTTTAGTTTAAAGCTCTGACTCCTGGTCCATCATGGTTTGAAAGTGACAGTGGCAAAAGCTTGAGGAACCTGGTCTCATGGTGTCTGGCCTTGAGAGGCAGAGAGCAATGCATGTTTATGCTCTGCTCACTTTCTTCTCTTTTCTATTTTGGGATTTTGTTTTTATGTACATGCATGTGTATGTGTCTTTGTGAGTGTATGCTACATATATTCAGGAACCAGCAGAGGCCAGAAGAATGTTTCCAATCCCCTGGAAATAGAGTTACGGGTGATTGTTGGCTGCTCCACATGAGTTCTGGAATCAAATCTGGTTCCTCTAGAAGAATAGCAAGTGCTCTTAATGACTGAGCCGTCTCTCCAGCCTCATTTTTTCTCCTTTTTAAAAGACGGTTCAGAGTATCAGTCCATGAAATTGTTCCAACTCTAGTGGGCAGGTCTTCCCATTTCAATTAACCTAATCAAGAGACTCTCCCAGAGGCATGCCAGAAGTTCATCTCTCTCCCACGTGACTCTGGATCGCATCAAGTTGATTGAGATTAACCATCACACTCTTTAATGCCCAGGCATTTTCATCACCCCCAAAGAAATCCATATCCAAGAATACATAAAGACAAAGGAAACTCTCAAGGGGATAAATTTTATTTAAAAAAAAAACCAAACAGATGTTCAGTTGAACTATTTAATTACTAATATTTCTTTCTTTTTTTTTTTGATTTTCGAGACAGGGTTTCTCCGTAGCTTTTGGTTCCTGTCCTGGAATTAGCTCTTGTAGACCAGGCTGGCCTCGAACTCACAGAGATCCACCTGCCTCTGCCTCCCGAGTGCTGGGATTAAAGGCGTGTGCCACCACTGCCCAGCTAATTACTAATATTTCTAATCACAAAGTAAAGCAAAATTTTCTGTGTTGCAAAAGAAGACTAGATCACAAGTGTGCTTTTGTGATGTTAGTCTCGCTTTTCTGTGCTTGAAATAATTTCACAGTGTTGAAATAGTCAATTGGGAGAACAGGTCATGTCTTAGTTCATTTTCTATGGCTATAACAGAATATCTGAGGGTTAGTAATTTGTAAGGGAAGTAGGTTTATTTTGGTTAGTGGTTTAGAAGGCAAGGACAACCGAGTACATGGTGCCAACATGTTTCTTGCCTGCTGCTGGCCTTGCAGCGCTTCAACTCATGGCAGAAAGAGGAAGATTACGTGGGCAAGTAAGGAAAAAAGAAAGGGGAATTGAACACTAGTGATAACTAACCCACCCATTTAAGAAAGGCATTGATCCATTCATGAGACCTCTGTCCCTGTGAACTAAACACTGTCCATGGGGTCCCACCTGTTAATGCTACTATACTGAGGAATTAAAATTCCAACACATGGACTTTTAGGGGATATATGCTCAAACTACTGCCAGCTAATATTAAAAATGGGAACCGAGGAGTAAAGAAAATCCCCAAATGAGTCAATGCTGGTGGAATTTCTTCTATTTTGTTTTCTTGAGACAGGTTTTCATGTCACCTAAGCTAACCTCAATCCAGCTAAGTAGCCTAGAGTGACCTCTACGTCCTGCTCGTCTTGCCTATAGCCCCTAAGAGCTGAGATCACGCGCATGTGGCACCACAAGCAGTGGAAACTCCTTTTTGTCTGCATGTTTTGATCATTTCCTCCCAAATTATTATGTCCCACTTCATGTCGTACTGAAGTAGGCTTCTCTTCCTCTCTTCTAGCATCTGGACCCAATTCCACATTTATTTGGAAGAAGACATCAGAGAACCCAAGATGCCAAGTCCCTACTGCTCTGCAGGGAATTCTTCATAGAAAGAACTTCAGAGTTTCTGTAAGTTGGTATTCCCCCCACTTGGTACACACAGCCAACCTATAAAACTTGACTTCCATTCAAGGACAAAGACCTGGTTTTCTGGCAGTGTTAACAGAGGCAATCGCCAAGAACATATGTCCTCTTCTTTCTGTACATATTTTGGCTTCTGGAAATTTCACTCCTCTGCAGAAGTGATCAAAGATGTTTATATACCATGGCTGGTAAGGATGATGGCAGGAACTGATGATAGAATTCAACAGTACTATTTTTAACTATTAGTGCTATTGTGTCCTGAATATTTTCTTGATGGATTTTTCTATTATATAGGATTGTATTTTAGCTAAACTGCACATATAATGAAACATACAAGTATAGATGATCAACCAGTGAGTTTTGATACATTTCTATCACACAGCCCTAACACCGAGTCCTATGAAAATGGATTGTTATATTTATTCTGGAAGGTTTCCTCCTGCCCCTTTCTTCCCAGACCCAGCTCCCAACTTCCTTTTCCTTTTAGAGGTAATTACTGTTTGATTCTTTTTTCCTGTTTTGTTGAATTTTGACATATCTGGAAGTGGGGGAGGGAGGAAGCAAATTTCTCAAGGTTCTTACTCTCTAAATGAATTGAAGTGTGGGATTACCCAAGGGGGCTCTCTTCTCAGTCTTTGACTTTCCAGTTCTCACAAGTAGGCTTTTGATAAAGGTCTGACTGAGACCCATTTCCCCCAAAGTTAGTTCTGCATCCAGGGGCATAATAACCTTGGTGTTATATTTAGAAGCTGACACTACTTAAGATTCAGGGAGAGAAGGGTACTTTAGTAGCAAAGCCAAGACAGAAAATTTTCAAATCTACCCAGTAAGAACTTTCAATTTTTATGCCCAGGTTTTATATCAAAAGGCTACAGAGGCGATCAGACCTTCCAGCCAATCTCCAGCTTGGACTGGCTAGGACCTTGGAGGAATTACTTACCATCCCTGAGTTTTCAGCTGTCAAACGAATGCCACTATATTGATTTCCACTCTAATGGATAGTGTAAATCTGGCAGCTGGTATTTGGGATGATGGCTTGTTTATGGGTTCTCTGCCTTCTTCAGGCTCAAGGCAAGAAAGTGATCCTGGTCTCTGAAGTCTAATGAAATGAAAACAAACTCCTTATATCACAATGGAAGATTTGGCAGAGACTAAGTTCAGTGATAAAATTAGCCTTCAACTTATGTGCTGCTTTCACCAGGGAATGATGGGCTCACAAGAATGTTCCAGAATTTGTATTCATTAGCACATGCATCTTGTTATTTAGGCTTCCCACTCGATTATTTTTCAGCTTCCACTGTTCAGAAATATGCACAAAAAAACACCCCAGTGTGACTCCCCAAGTCTGCTGAAGCTGCTTCTGTGTTGCTTTGTTCATTAGAATGCTCAGGAAGGCTTCAGTTTTATTTGCTTCATACAATAAAATAGCCGCAAATGGTAATGATTCCAAAATGGTAGTTTGTTCCCAAAGGCTCACGTGCCAGAACATTGAGGGGGCTGACTTCTGCGGTGGGAACTCAGCTGCACCATTTGTTCCGACAGGAACCAGCTGCTCTCCTCTCTGGAAGCAAATCATTCTCCTTGGCAGTCTCTTTTCTTCCCTTGTTGAAGTCTATGTACCCTGTGTGCCCTTTGTTCCCATGCTTCCTTTTTCCTACCCCCGTCCTGCCCACAGAGGTACAAGTAGAACCTCAGCATGGGTAGGAAACAGAAGCAACCAACAAGGCAATCCAGCAGATCACGAGGTCACAATCCCTGGGGACTGACCCCAGGATCTCACCGATGCCAGGCAAGTGGCTCTCACCGAACTGTACCCTCAACTATAGAAGCTTTTTCTCTCCTCTCATGCTGAATTGGGAGGCAAGTGCATTTTGGATGTGAGGTTTAAATGATTGGCATCTCACTGGACTCTCCAAAACTGTGTGTGGGCGGTGATGCTCATTCTAGCTTGAGATAGGAGATAGCATCCTCCACACGTGGCTAGAATTTGAGATAGTGGAGACACCCAAGAGGATCCAGGGAGTCAAGCTTGGAAATGCCTGTTGTGCGGCTCTGAGACCTGGTTATCCTTAGCTGGGATGAACTGAGCGATAAGGCCCTGTGTGTTCAGGAAGGTTCTCCGCTGGCAATGTGTCTCTTGGTACAGTGACGCATGCATTTCCAGGCTGGAGGTCTTGTGAAGATGCAGGGTCTCACCCAACAGGGCGGAGGTGGGGTCCGAGACTGCATCTCTCACAGGCTACAAGCTCATGCTGCTGCTCCAGAAGATGCGCAGCCCGGAATAGCACGATCTGTGGCCAGGTGTGGAGGCAGTGCTTGGTTTTCTAAAATCTCATGGAATTCTCACAAAATCAGATGGGGGCTGCAATGGTTTCAGTGTGGTAAAAAAGGAAACCTGGAGCTGTCAGGAGAACGTCTGATGTTCCTCAGCTTATGACCGCCGGAGCTGGGTTTCTGTTGCTGTGATAAATATCATGGGTGAAAGCAATCTGGGGAGGAAAGGATTTGTTTCATTTTACAACTCTTAGTTCATATTCCATCACTGAGACAAGTTAGGACAGGAACTCCATGCAGAAGCTGTAGCAGAGACTGTGGAGGAACACTGGCTTACTCGGCTTGCTTTTTTTTCTTTTCTTTTTTTCCTTTCCTTTCCTCCCTTTTTTCCTTCTTCCTTTTTCTTCTTTTCTTTTTATTATTTAAAATATTTTTTAAATTTATTTTGATCATATTCTTCTCCAACTCCAAATCCTTCCAGATCCTCTCCCCTCCCTTATCCACTAGTCTTTAAGTTCTGCCTCAAAAAACAAGCAACACCCCAATACAACAAAACTCCCCCAAAGCAATAAAACAACATAAAACAGTACCCAAAAAGAAAGAAACAAAACCAAAACAAAATAATTCACCAAACTCCTTGTGAGAATTCTAACAGTAGGAGCGGGGACTGCATCTGAGACTGTTGCCTTTTTTAGGGACCCTTTCTTCCTACAGGGTTGCCTTGTCCAACCTTAATAGAAAAGGAGGTGTCTAGTCTCACTGCAACTTGATAGCCATAGCTAGGTGATATACATGGGAGGCCTGTCCTTTTCTAAAGAGAAGTGGAGGAGGGGTGGATGGAGGTGAGGTGAGGAGGGGGAGCTTGGAGGAGAGGAAGGAGGGGAAATTGTGGTCGGGCTGTAAAAACAATCAAATAAATAAATAAACCCATAAAACTCTAACCAACAAAAGCACACACAGAACACTATTGTCCTAGAGGGCTTGATATGCTATGTGTCACTCCATTGGAGAAAACTGATTTTCCCTTTTCCAGCAGGGGTGAGAGTTCAATTGTTATCCTTTACCCTAGTGGCTAGGTTTTCAACCATCCATTCGTTCATTTATTCGTTTCTTTTTTTAACAAAATAAAATATAAAATAAAAACATCGAAGTTGGAGACAACAACCCAACCAAAGGAAGGGACAAACCCAGGAGGAGGCACAAGAAACAGAGACCCACTCATTCACACACATGGAGACACTAAGCTTGAAGCCATAATATATGTACTGGAAACATGGTATAGACCTGTGCAGGCCCTGTGCATGCTTCAGCCTGCTTTCTAGTACAACCCAGGACTACTGCCCAAGGGTGGCACTCTTCACGGTGTGCTGGGCCCTCCTATTTTAACCATTAATCAAGAAAATGCCCCACAGGTCAATCTGGTTTATCTCTTTTGAACGTCCTTCTTCTCAAATGTGTCAAATTGACAAAAACTAACCAAGACAATGAATAAACTTGGGAGTACTGGATTTCTTAAGAAATGAGGGGGAGTGACTTAAACAAATATTTCTCAGAGTGTGGGTCCCAGTCTATCAGCATCACCTGGAAACATGTTAGACACACATTTTCAGGTCTCATTCCAGATCTAGTCCATCAGCAACTAAAGATGCCACCTCTGCAACCTCTACTCTAGTCAGCTGCCCTCAAGTGACTCTGCTGAACACTCAGCTTTGAGACCACTAAGTCAACACAGTGCAGATGAACCCGTAATGTGTACATGAATCACCAAAGAATTTCTTAAACTGCAGATTCTGATTCCTCAGGTCCAGAGTACAGGCTGAAATGGTACTTTTCCCACAAGCTCCCAGATGATGCTGATATAGCTGGTCCTTGGGCCATGCTTTGGGTACAAGGAATAGGGTTAGCTTTCCCTCCCAGTAGCAAGACTCCCGTAAGTGGTCTGTGGGTTTTAATTCTTTACATGCTGACTGGATTATGAGAAAGAAGGACACATTCCTACATTTAACCATACAACTGGCTAAAAGCAGAAAGCTCCAAATTCAACATAAAAGTGCTGGGATTAAACAAAAATGCAGTGAAATGCCAAAGACAAGATGTGTAGTTATTCCAAACAAAAATTCGGTTGACTTCAGCACTACCTTTAAAACAATGTTGTTCCTACAAAGACCCCGTTCCCTGAGACGTAGTGCCTTCCTGTGTCTTCTCTTTAGGGGTGATTCTGTTGGTTCATCTTCTCTATGAAAATAGCACATCTATCCAGATAATTTCCTCTATTGAAATAATCCTTGAGACCAAAGAACGTGCAGCTTCAAATTCAAGTGTAGAAAGAACAGCGGGCTGCATTCCTGCCACCCGGCTCCCAACTGCCTGGCTAGCTTATGCCCCAAAATAATTACACAGAAACTATTCATTTAAACACTGCTTGGCCCATTAGCTTCTAGCCTCTTACTGGCTAACTCTCACATCTTGATTAACCCATTTCTAATAATCTGTCTACCACCACAAGGTTGTAGCTTACTGGGAAGATTCTAACCTGCGTCCATCTCGGAGAGGAGAGCTATATGGCATCTGCCTCACTTCCCTTCTTCCCAGCATTCTGTTCTGTCTACTCTGCCTGCCTATGTTCTGACCTATCAGGCCAAGCAGTTTTCTTTATTAATTAACCAATGAAAGCAACACATAGAAAGAAGACCCACCTACATCATTCAAGTTCATTACTTACTTCAATACAGAGGAATAAAAGAATCAAAGTGATAGCTTGGGCCTGCTGACAGATGTGCTTGGTTTGGTGTGACCCTATTTGACTTTTTCTTCTCACTGCCATATGTACCCAATAGAGCCAGAATCTGTGAGGTGTTTTTGTCAGCAAAAGCCTTTCTCTATTACAGAGTCAAGAGGTAAGTGGAGATTTTAGGGTAAAGCCTAGGCCCCAGTAGCCCCAATAAACTAAGCTTTGCTCCTGTCCCCATTATATACACATCGAAGAGATGGGTATTATGAAAAGCAGAGAAAGGGGACTTAGCTGATGTGGCCATACTGGGAAGGCAAACCAATGAAGGGATCCAGTGACCCCACATCTGTCTGGAGGGCACTAATGTGAGTTTTGAGTTTAAACAGAGGAAGAATTGAGGCAACAATCAAGAGGCTTGTTTAATTAAGCATTCCTGTCCGAGGTGTGGTCTGGCTGATAGTGCTCAGTTCTGGTTCTGGCCATAGCGATTCCAAAAAAGCCATACCTCCCAATACTGCCACTCCCTTTAGGGACCATTTTCTTTCAAACTTCCATAGCGTGTATTAACTGTGCATTTCCACACATGCAGACAACGTGCACGAATACACCATCTGACCACAGACTTTCTCTCTTTACTCTTTAATCCATACCCAGCATAGTATCTGGGTATGGAGAAAGAAGAAGCCCTAACTTCAATCCTCAGCACCACAGAAAGATAAGCATGATTGAACACACCTGTAATCCTAGTGCCAAGGAGGTAGAAGCTGAAGGATCAGAAGTTCATGGTCATCCTCATCAGCGTAGCAAGTTTGAGTACATGAAGCCTTTCCTCAAAACCAAATAAAATAGGTCCAGGAAGATGGCTCCATGGATTAATTTTCCCTGCAAACCTGATGACCTCTGACCTGTACACAGGTTCTGTGGCACATGTGTATTTGCTACATCACACACAAAAATAACAATTGAAATTTTAAGAAACAAAAGATTTAAAATTTTAAGTAGTATTTTATTATGATTAGATGTAGCTTTTTCATTTTCTCTTAGCCACCAAAACGTGCGTATTTCTAAGCTATAAACTATTTCTAAGATCTTGCATTTAAAGTTGAGTAACTTTAATTACTTGTTTTCCATCTACAGCGCTGTCTAGTAAAACTCTTGACTATGATGAAAAAAATTCTACACTGTCTAGCCTAGACCTTGATCTGTTCTGATTTGCTTTGGTGTCTGGGCGCCCTGGTACCAAGAACATTGGCCCTGGGCTAACAAAATAAGCAGGAAAGGAAGAGCTCTTCATTCCGGTGCCATGATAGATGTGACTCCTCATGGAGAAAGTCAAATATTGGGCCTCGGGGTGGAGGCATATTTTTCCCAACTCCACTGCACATCCACCCTAGAAATTCACCCTAGGTAAGCAGTTTCCTCAGGAGGGACTGTTTGAGAATTGCTATGGCTGAGTTAAGTTCTGTATGGTCTCTCATTTGTGATGTTTACTCAATGAGACCATTGGCTAGATGGAGTTTGCTCTCAGTATTTGAGTTAAAGCAAAACAAGTTAAATGGACTTGTCTGTCTTATCTTTCTGGCTCAAGGGCATTTTAATTACTTTACTTTCGTTTCTATTTCTATTTCTGAAGCCCATGAATTTAATCCTAGAACTCTTTGGTTATTAAAATAAAATGAAAAATAAGGCAAAACAAAATCCTTCTTTCCAAGCCATATGCTTGCAACATCATTTAGTCAACTGAAGGGTCTTTCCATTAAAAGAAATCATAGAAAGAAATTATGTTACAAATAAAATTATCTTCAGTATCAAAAAACCAAGTTTTCAATTCAAAACTAGCAGGCTATGGTGGGCTCATGTCCATAATCCCAGCACTCTGGGGATGGAAGGGAGGAAGGAGGATTGGTACCATAAATGGAAGGCCAGCCAGAGAGCTCTACAGTATTAGTCTGTTTCAAAGAGCAAAACAACAGCAACAAAATCCCCAAAGTACAAATCTTTGAGTTCTTTACAAATTTTTTAAATTATTTTCTTGTCTTGTCAATGGGTGTTACATGAATTTTTGTTTAAGTGTCCCCTTCGCATCTAGAAAATGTTTGCAAAAATCACACAGCAGGCCAGCAATAGGGTTTTCTGTGTTCTACTTCCATTTGTTATGACATTTCCAGTTATATAATCTCTCTGTAGAGAAACAGGAGGACTTCTGGGAATTAAAAGTGTCAGATCCACGGGCGTGGGTCTCTCTCCCGATCGGAGCACTTAGCATTTAATGCACGATTCTTTTCAGGATGCGTCCTTGGTAGCTGCTGTGCTCAGCTAGTAATTTTTAAAATCACTTTTCATTCTCTGTATGTGATTCTAATCCACATCCTTCTTCCCCATTATTTTAATGCCACTGATTCCAATAATGAGAACAGTGTGTCTCATCCAAGTGCCAAGCCCATCATGTAGTAAGTGCTATAAAAAGGGCAGAGGAGGAGCAATCAATCAATCGTCGATGGAGAAGGCCCTGTCTTTGTCATATGAATTAAACAGAAAGGAACACATGAACCTCAACATTTATCTACTCCTTACTGAGTGGAAGGGAAAATGTCACGCCTCATTTGCAATCCCCACACATTGTTCGCACAGCAATTTGGAATCTGGAGGCTAATTCTCATGATATCAAGGAGCAGGAGAGACAGATGAGCTCCATAGAAGACCACCACATGCAATTGCCACCCTTTGCTTTGAAAGAAGGTTTAATTGTCTGAAATGTATTAGACCCATTTGATGGCGAATTGCTATTTCAGTCACATAAGCCAGTTCGAAATCTCCAAGGGAGAGAATATATATTCATGATTTTTAAAACTCAAATGTTTCATGTTGGATTGCTACATGAAACCATGAAAAAATGAACTTGGAAAAGATATGAAAAATTCTATGTCTTGTGCTTCTTGTACATTTCAATACCAGATTTCAGTGTGATATATAGTGATGGTTGCCATAGCAACAGTGATGCAGGACCCTAATTATGCATATAAGAAAACTGGCAGCAAGGTGGAGCAGCCTCTGGCCGGAAATAACTGCCTCGCTTCCAATCATCTACTTGTTTCACTTTTACATGGGTTATCTAGATTAGTGCTGTGTAAATTACCAGTCAACTAACTAAATTGTGGGCTCTGAGCTGATTTTCTTGACAGCAATCAGACCACGAGGACAGACCAAGATAAATTGCATATGAATTAGATCTCTTTGTCTCAATTGCTTAAGAAATCAACAAAATTGATGACTGTGGAAACAGATATTATAATGAAGGAAAAGGAGAACCCACAATGATTTGGATTAAGTAGTGTGGCAAGAGATAGTTGTTTACCCAAATGATACAAGGTTGCTTTGGAGGAAAACTAGTGCACACATGGTTTAGCATAAGAGATATCGCTCGACTTTTCGACAAAATGGCTGACAGCATTTAGTATGCTGGCATAGAACTGTGGGTCTTTAGCTGATTCCTTATTCTAAATTATTAGCATCGAAACTGTGTATTCAAAATGAACTGACGATAGGCACTGAGTCAAAATGAAGCTATGGCACCATAATTTCTCTAAAAGGTCTCCATAAAAATAGCTTTGATGGAAAAAAATAAAATGGGGAGCTTCTTCTGGTCTAGTTTCTCACTTTTCAGACTCAGTGAAAATGCTGCCTTTCAGGAAGGTGCAGTGGCTGTGCAATGTTTGTCACTTCATAATGCTTTGACCAATGCCCAAGGACAAAACTTCTATGAAAATAGTAGGAATTGTTTATGAGTGAGCTGCTTCAGCTCTCGTAATTCATCTTCCTATACTTAGAGTAGGCTTCATTTCAAAAATTAAAGCTGTGAGGTTAAGCAAATTCCGCAATGTCAAATACATTGGATAATGTCTCCTCTTATAATATATTTGTGGAATTTGATCTGAAGCCTATTTTCCTTACCATTATGTATCTTGATTCTGTCATATTGTCAATACTACATAATCAGGACATGAAATCTTTCCAGTTGTCCATTGATCTCATTCTGAGATAAGCTGGATTAGTTATTAGACCCGTTATCTTTCCTCTTGCTATGACAAATAGTGATAAGAAACAACTTAAAGGAGGAAGGGTTTATTTGGGCTAATGCTTTGAAGGTCCAGTCCATCATGGCAGGAAAGGCATAGCAGCAAGATCATGCCGTAGCTGGTGATGTTGTGTCTGCCATGAGAAAGCAGTGAGATGTATGAAGATGCTCAGCTGGCTGTCTCCTTTTTGTTCAGTCCGAGACCCCAGCGCTCAGAGATGGTGCAGCCCACATGCAGAATTGGTCCTTCCTCCTCCATTCAACCTCTCAGCAAATGCCCTCACCGACATGCCCCGAGGTGTGATCTAGTCGATTTCCAAGTCCAGTCAAGTCAACAATGAAGATAAACTCTTACTGTTGTAGGTGTAACACATTAACATTTGATGATTCAAAATAATCAGCATGATTATTCAGTTTCAGAGGGTTAGAAATTTTGGAACACTTTAGTAATGGTGCCTCGGGGTCTCTTCTGGGGGTAGAGTTAGGACATCAACAGCCTGCAGATATTTGAAGGTTGACTGGGGGCTCAACGGCCTGCCTCTAAGGTGGCTTGTTCCATCACATCACTCCCATCTAAAGGCCTTAGTCCCTGCCATGTGCTTCTCTCCATAGAGCTGCTTGATTCTTCTCAGTTTCTCATCAGCTTCCCCGACAGTGAGCGATCTAAGAGACCAAGGGCAGGTGGCAATACTTCTGATCCAGTCTAGGTGATCCCACACCTTTGATCACTTTCTCTACATATTTGTTAAACACAAGCCACTGACTTTAGCCCACACTCAATGGCAGATTTCACGTTTAAAGGAAAACAGTATCAAAAAAATTATGAACACAATTTGAAGCTATCACAAAGCTCACTTTGGAGTTCAGCAAACACTGCAGCCATGGAAACCCAGAGCATAGAAAAACAACCCAATTTCATGTACTTAAAGGAACTAGCAATATGGCCACAGCGAAGCTGCCTACACTAAATATGATGAGTAATACTAGGAAATTTTTTATTATTCAAAGACTCAGTCTTGGTAATACTCAAATACGTCTGAATAATATAGAGGGGGCAATTTAAGTGATATCATGCCACTGAAATACAATTATAGTAATGCAACTTTTTTTGTAAAATGTCAGGCTCACAGTTGGTACCATTATTTATAAAGATTCAAGGACAAGACATATTAGAAAAGAGAAATATCTTTTTAAGATAATCTATGAATAGCTGCTGATGTCTTTCTTGCTCTTAGTGAATCTGTTGATTAATAATTGTTTGGTTTGGCTTTGTGTTTTCTGTATAGCCCTGAGTGGCCTAAATTCTCTTTGTAGTCTAAGTTGGCTGCTTCCTCCCCCTGGATGCTGGGATTACAATCTTTTGGTACTCGGAAACTTACAGCATCTTCGGCCCCTGTTTTCTCGGTCATGCAAAGTACCTCCTTCAGCTTTTGTAATAATTTAAAGCCAGAGAGAAGAGGGAAGGGATTTTAAAAACTGAGCAATCAAAAGCACCTCCTTAGTGTAATAAGGAACATACCCCTCTCATCCATTGAAAAACTGAATAAGCAAGCAAATTCCCTTATTTCTGAACAAGATGAGAAAACAAGCAGAGAGATCTAAATAAAGCCTCTGAACACTTGTGTCTTTTCTCCCCCAGCAAGCTGCACAGCAGCTTCTAGCACTATGAAATAGAGCCAGCAAGGAAAGCGTTCCCTGGTGAGTTAGAGTTTGACTCCTATCACCAAAGTGGATGGGAGAGAGACCAGTCAGTGGTTCTCAGGGAGAGTGGAGGAGGGATAGACAAAACCAAAATACACTGTACGCTTGCACGCAATTTTCAAAGAACAAATACAAATATTATAAAGTATCTTAAAATATAAAACCAAGTATTGATGGCTGACATTCATTGAGCTTATTCTGGGACCAAGTCCCATATTTTTTTTATTATCAGCAAGGTCTTTGAAACTGTTATTAAGGAACTATGTGCCCATCATAGAGAAATTGGAAATGCAAAAGAAACAAAGACTTGAATCACCACCCCATGTCTTCATCCATCTTAATGAGAAGTATATTTTATGCCTTAATTAATTCATAAATATTTTGCATTGTTGAGAATTACATGGTCCACAGACATTTGAATAACCTTCTTTCCTCACATAATATCAAGAAAAAACATTTCTCCAAATTATTTTGCAGCTCTTTCTTGATGCTTGTGATGGTAATGTAGTTAATTGTCCAGTGAGTTGCCTTTCACTGTACGGAATGTCTCCATATTATTGCATCTGCAAGATGCCATCATCACCTCATTTGATGATACTGTTTTCCTGGCTCTCCCAGTTCAGCTACTCCCATGGTTGCTGAGGGCTGTTGCTCAAGTGCTTGATTTGATGATGGTCGTGCATCTATTTATCTTTTACTTGCTATTTGTTCCTCACTTTTGCTTGCCACATGCTTAATAAACTCGTTTGAAACTAAAAGTAAGGCTATCACCAGTCATTCTCCATAGGGCAGCACTGTGAGGAGTCCTGCAAGGAGCTTTCATTCATCTCTCTATGCCGCATTCTGTGCATTATTTATTTGGCAAAAGTTATGGAACCTTTTATTATTCTTATGTATATCCACAAACAACCCATGTCTTGAATAAAGACATGTTATATTATCTTTAATGATTTGATCTTCTTCCTCCTTTTTTTTCACCCCAAACTAAAAACAAATCTTTGAATGGTGTCTTAGTTAGGTTTTCTATTGCTGTGAAGAGGCACCATGACCATGGTAACTATTTTTTTTAAATATTTATTCATTTATTTTGTGTACAGTGTCTTGCCTTCGTATATGCCTGCAGGCCAGAACAAGTCACCATGTCTCATTCCAGATGGTTGTGAGGCACCGTGTGGATGCTGGGACTTGAACTCAGGACCTTTGGAAGAGCAGCCAGTGCTCTTAACTTCGGAGCCATCTCTCCAACCCCAACCACGGTAACTCTTATAAAGGAAAACATTTAATTGAGCTTGCGGTTCACTGTTTCATAGGTTTAGCCCATTATCGTCAGGTCGGGCGTGGCAGCGGGCAGGCAGACATGGTCCTGGCTCCGTCTTGATCAGAAGGCGACAGAAAATGAACTGTGACACCGAGTGAAGCTTGAGCAAAAGAGACCTCAGATCCTGCCTTGACAGTGACACACTTCCTTCAACAAGGCCACACCTCCCAATAGTGCCACTCTCTGAGTTTATGAAGGCCAAACTCCCACAAATGGCATCTACACTTATTGCATCATGATGAAAATGACTTCATTTGCTCCTACCCCTTTTGGAAGTTGTTTTGTTTGTTTGTAACTTCTATTATTTCATCTTTATATAAAGAGTTTCGAGTTTAAACAAGCTCAAGGCCACTCCTGGGTTACATAGTGAGACCTTGTCTCAAAAAAATATCCAAAATGAAGCAAAAAGGTAGCCATGCAGGTCTTGTGAGACCATTCCCTTAAGAAAATTTCACCTGTGCAGGAAGGCTTTTTAGGTTCTTAGCAAAATCATGTTTCTTTCCTTCCACTTTAGTAATTATCATGACGATAGTATGCAGTGCTTAACGTGCAGACAGCCTATGTTGACCAAACCCACGTAGACAGGAGCACATTTCTGCCAGTTACCAGTCATCCCCACTCCTGATGAGTAGATCAGAATTTTCATGTCAGTTCTTAATGCTCTGAGGGAGCAAGGAACAAAAACAAAGTTTTCTCGCATTAATAACTAGTATCACTAATATGTCCATGGCCTCCATGAACATGTATGTGTCACATATTCAGAGATACCTGGCCCGAATTTTCAGTGCTACAGACACAAGGAACCCCTCTCCCTTCTACCGCCCTTTTGGTAAGCTCAGTCCTCAGCCAAGCAGAGCATATAACTTGTAATGTGTTTTCAAAGCCATTGGTCTCCTGAATTGAAACATGTTATGTTTTCAACTCGTTAATCATAGACATCCAGACTATTGATGTGGGCTATTTATTTCTGAATTCCTGCTAAGAGATTACTCTTATTATCACCATTAAGAGACCCTGACTTCCATGCCATATAACTCTACAGGGGTTGTTTGGGGTGGTTTTGCTGACAAGGAGCTTGTGTTAAATAGTGGAAAGTTTATTTTGGATATGAGGTTGATATGAGTACTCCCCCCCACCACACACACAGAGGTTCATTTCCAGGCAACTACGGAAATGACCTGCACACTTAATTCTGTCCAATTATCCTCAGAGAAATGTCACCCAAACAGTCAGCCCGTTAGTACTTCCTTAGTATTGCATGGCGAGGAAGCGGCAACTGTGCTGAATAAAACATTGCAACAAGACTCTCGATCCTTGTAAGAACTCTGCTATAGGATTGGTCACTTCTCAACAGCTAAAGACTGGAGCAGCCGAAGCCTGTCTCATGACCACTGGGTGATTCTGGCGGTAAGGTAATACCCACACAGTCATTGTGGGCTAAGCCCTGTGAGAGACATGGGCAGAAAGAGCTGACAAAGGGTCCCTACAGGGGGAATGTGCCTGGGACAAAGCAAACTTCTTTCCATTCCTGGAACAGAGCCCAGAATACAGGTCATATGGATAGCAGGTTGGTGAGATCATTTCCAGTGCTTTTTGTGACCACATTTTCTTTCCCAGAATTATATTAATGCCATCCACTCAAAAAGTATCATTCCCCTTTCAGTCTGGTAATAACAAAGCATTCCTAGGAAAATAGAAGGGTTTTTTTAAGATGAGAAAAGAGAAGGGAGCAGGGTTTCATTTGTATAAATATCCCAACCTTAGCCCTGACTGCCCTCTTATCATATGACAGTATGATTTTCATACTCTGACATCACTAGAAATGTAGAAATGGAGCTTGGCGCCAAATTACAACCAAGAGACAAAAATGCCCATGGGAACACTTTATATGCTGTCTCAAATCAGCATCGCCTAAAAGATATTTTATTTTAAAATGTTCATTTAAACAGTGAAACGACTTTCTGATGAACTAAAAGTAGAATCAACTCCCTAGAGAAAGGTTTCCTCTCAAGCATCTCGCAATCAAAAGGAGAGCATGAAGCGAATTCAAAGGTTAATCATAAAGTGCGCGGAAAGTACCCAGGAAGCTCACTGAACAGCAAGGTGGAAGGAGAAGCCTCAGGCAGCCATAAAATTTCCAAATAGATTAAACACTAGGAGCGACTTGAAGCCAAAGCAGAAGCTGCTTGTTGTGGTGGTGCATGCAGGTAAGATGTGCTGAAAGAGGTGGAGCTAGGAGGATCACAAGTTGGAAGCTAGTCTGGGCTACTACATATTTAAAAAAGAAAGAAAGAAGAAAATGGAAGTTATCTCAGACTGTAAAAGCAGAGAGGTGGGCACTCTAGGGTTATTATATGAAAGCTGAGGGGATGGGGGAGGGGGCAATGCCAAGGAATGCCAAGTCTCTCAGTCATATTTAGTAGAGTATGTGTGACCGGGTGGGAGACCACAGAATGTGAGATGGTTGACACTAGACCAAGTTGAGGACTTTGAACAGCACAATGAAGGCAGTAGGAAGGTACCAATGTGAATTTAGGAAGATTGTCATATAATCTTCCTATGGCAATAAGGAAGAGCTGGAGACTCAGGCAAGCCTTAGACAGTTCTTGTAATGGTCAAGCAAAGAAAATGAAAATCCTTTGCGAAGACAGGGAAAGAATATAGCTGGAGAAAACAGACACAGATTCAGTATGTTAGAGACTGGCTATAATTAGGATTGGACTGGACAGATGAGAATGAAGAGTTTAATCTGCACGAGGAAGCCAGGGAAGTTCAATTTGCCCTGTCCCCAGGAATTAAGAACCATGTGTTTCTACCCTATGGATGATTTGATTGTGTGTGTCCTCCGGGTGGATTTACTCACAGCTGAAGGAGCACTGCCCAGTGTCGTAAACTGGCATTCTGAAAGCTCCAGAATGAAAGACCTTAAAGAAAATAATGGTCACTGGTAGAAGCTATGCAATGGTTAGACCTAAAGAAAAGCCTCTGGATTTGCAAATAGGACAGTCATCCATGTCATTCCCCTAACCAGCTTCAGAACAGCTAGGGGAGAACACCTCCATTCCAGCAACTGTGCAGAGAACGGAAATCTTAGGGCCCCCTCCATGCTTGGAAAAAATAGTCACATCGCAACAGTAAATGACAACAAACACCTGAGTCTTGAGTGCCCACCGATGTCAGGATGAAGATGCCCAATGATTATCTTTCTGTTCAGAAAAGGTTCATTGCATAACCCTTTGTGCTGACCATTAGAGTAGCTAATTTAGGATGTGTGAGATCGAGAGGCTGTAGACCTTTTATTTCCCCCTATGTATTTATAGAAGGGATCTTTCCAATTCTTAAGCATATCTACCAAGGCCAGTACCCACCCTCAGGCCCTTACAACTGCTTATAACTCTCGTGCCAGGAGAGGGGATGCCCTGTGGCCTCTGCAAACATGTGCAGTACGGGCATATAGTGAAAACAAGCTCCTACAGGCAAACAAGAAGCATAAATAAAATAATAAACACTTTTTAAAAACATTTAAATCAGCTGGGGGGGGGTGGCACAGCCTTTAATCCCAGCACTGAGGAGGCAAAGTTGGGCAGATCTCTGTGAGTTCGAAGCCAGTCTGGTCTACAAAAATTACCTCTATCTCTATATGTAAACTCTGAACCTAACCTCAGCTACATAACAAGTTCAAAGCAAATTTGAGCTGTATAAGATCTAGAGGATGTAGATTTATTTTTTCCTTCTATATATTTGTAGAAAGAATCTTTACAAGTCTTGGGCTATACTTGCCAATGCTAACATAGTCTTTTGTTTTCATTTTTTGAGATAGGGTCTTAATTATGTAGCCCAAGCTATTCTCAAAGTCCAAAAGCTGGGTTTTTTTGTGTGTACATATATATGTGATCCTAGCATATATCATCTCTGATTCAATAATCTTTACTAAAATTATTTGACCACTGGTGAAAGGAATAAGAATGATTAATGAATCAATGTTCAATTACAAAACCATTATAGATAATTTTTTTTTTTTGATTTTCGAGACAGGGTTTCTCCGTAGCTTTTGGTTCCTGTCCTGGAACTAGCTCTTGTAGACCAGGCTGGCCTCGAACTCACAGAGATCCACCTGCTTCTGCCTTCCGAGTGCTGGGATTAAAGGCGTGTGCCACCACCACCCGGCTTTATAGATAATTTTTAAAGGCTAATATTAAAGAAGGTAAAGGCTATTATATACAAAAGACCATTTAGGCAACTTTTTTTTTTGTTTTTGAGATAGGGTTTCAAATGTATCCCAAACTGGTCTGGAACTCTCCATGTAGCCCAGGCTGGCCAAGAATTTACAACAATTCTGCTTCTGCTTCTTGAATGTTAGGATTACAGGCATGTGAAACAAAATGCCTTGCTGGGCTTTTGTTGTTTGTTATTGTTTTTTTTACATTTTATTGTTTTCATAATAACATGGAATACTTTAATAATTTTGGTAGCATATAAATAATTCTATTTCATTTAAATTTCTTTGGGAAAATATTAAATTCAAGGAAGTGATCATATGTATTTTTTGTCAACCTGAAAAGCAGAAGTCCTGCTTCATTTGGGAAAAGAACTCACTGATAAATGATTGCTTTTGATTTTTAACAACTTTAGTATGGTCCTAGCACAGCTGTTCTAGCCGGAAGTGGTAAAGGAGTTAAAGAGGCAGACACTGTGTACTTGTGCGGTAATGCGTGTACAGAGCTGGGAATTCAGGCAGGAGCATCAGAAGTTCAAAACCATTTTCAGTTACCTAGGGAGTTCAAGGCCAGCCTGGCGTTTATGAGACTCTGTCTTTAAATTTGTGTACATAAGATCATAGGTGGGTTTAGTGATGGAGAACAGAGGAGGTTCAAGAGGAATACATCACGAAGACCTATTCTTCCCTTCAATGGGTTGCCCAGGCAACTAATGAAGCACAACGGCATCAAAGTATACCTGGTCCTCTTTTAAAATAATGTGTCTACAGGGTCACACACTTTAGGAAAATTTGCAGAAGTAATGTATGCCATCCACAATTAAATAGATGTTATCTCTTTCCACTGTAGCTTTTTCTCCTGTACATTGGAGATATCCACAGCATTTAAAAAAAAATACACGCCTAAGGTGAGATTGAATTGTGAGCAGTTTGTGTTATGAGATATATTAGTCTTTCTTTCTTTCTTCCTTTCTTTCTCTTCTTTTTGGTTCTTTCAAAACAGGGTTTCTCTGTGTGTATCTCTAGTTGTCCTGGAACTCACTCTGTAGACCAGGCTGGCCTCGAACTTAGAGATCTATCTGCTTCTGCCTCCCAAGTGCTGGGAGTGTGTACCACTGTAGGGTTTTGTTTTTTTAACAACTCTTTCTTTGCTTTTTCCATTCTCGTGTGTGTGTGTGTGTGTGTGTGTGTGTGTGTGTGTGTGTGTGCGTGTGCGTGTATGTGATTGCATGCACAAGAGGGAAGTACTCATCCACCTTGTCTCACTGAGGCAGGCTCCCTCAATCAAAACCAGAGCCCAATGATATGCCTAGTCTCCCCCAGTCTGTTCCAGGATCACCCGGGTCTGTTTTCCATTTGCATGGGTTGTGGGGATCCAAACTCTGGTCTCCACTGTGCACGCTTGCATGGCTAATGCTGTAATCACCAGGCTGTTTCCCCAGTCACTTCACCTTTTCCTTTTTCTTTTTTCTTTTTGGAGGGAGGTGAGGCTAATGAGACAGGGTTTCTTGTATTCCTGACATCCCTGGCAGACCTCAGACTATACACCTGCTAATGACCTGTGTCTGGTCTTCTGGCTTCTTCTACTTGTTGAATGCTAGGGTTACAATAGTGCACGATCACATCATCACATCTGGTGTATGCGGTGTTGAATGTAACTCAGGGCTTCCTGCATACTACGCAAGAACTCTACCTACTGAGATACATACCTTGTTCTATTTCTCACCTTTTTGATAAGGCGTTTTGCCATCTTCTAAGGAAATAAGTTTTCTGGGATACCACATAGTCCTTAGGGAATCATGATGCATTGAGCCCTCATGACAAGACAGGAGAAACCATGACAAGCTATTACTGTTCTGTGAAGACCACTGTAAACACAGTTGGAGTGAATCCAGGGGATCTCTAGGGACTAGTCCTTGTTTTTAATCATGGCCACCCCAGGAGTTCTGAGCTGCTTCTAAAATGCCTGGCAGAAGCCAGTTTCTTGGGCTTTCAAGGGTACTCTGGGAGACAAAGTCCTCTAACAACCATTACATCCCAGCATCTTCTGGGACTTTGAGGACAACCCAAGATCCATGACTCCTTTGAACAACTGCAGGTGTGGGGCTCCAAATTTACCTCTCACTGGAGAGCTGAACGTATTTACTGGCTGGGGAACATGAGTGCTGAGAGACCTTCCACAGATCTCAAGAGAGCAAGCTAGTGGCTGCTTTGTAGCCAAGTGGTAGAATCCCAGAGAAACCAAGGACTTGATTCTTACATCTAAGATGCACTCTGAACAGTAAATTAGCTCAGCAAAGGTTTGTCAATTTCCAATGGACCTTGCAATGCACTGGGCAAGGAAATATTGTGGGAAGGGGAGGTGGTGAATGGGGCCTGAGATACTGGACAAAACTGAAGGCCCCGAAGACAGGATGCAGTCACACCATGAATGGGTGCTAAGAGCATGCTTTGATGGAATATGTCTCTGTGAGCTCAGCTGTCTCTCCCCAGTCACACAGCGTAGCCTAGGTTTGACTCAGAGACTCTTGATGCAACTCTCACCTGCGTTCTCTGTTTCCCCTGCAATCGAATCCAATTTAGGAAGAGTAAAAATTTGCTGGAGATCGTAGTATCAGGAACCCATCATATCTTCGACACATGGAATTTCTTTGAAAACTCAGTATGGGTGTGTGATTGGTGTGTGCGTGTGTGTGTGTGTGTGTGTGTGTGTGTGTGTGTGTGTGTAAGGTTGGTGCATGTGCATACATGTTTGGGCCACAAAAGTTGATGTAGGATATCTTCCTCTATCATTCTCTACGTCATTTTTTGAGGTAGTCTCATCAAACCTTAAGCTCACTGCTTTTTGCAAAACTAGCTAGTCAGAGAGCTCTGGGGTTCGATTCTTCCTATCGTCTCTACCTCCCCAGCTAAGACATCAGCTTTGTTTCCTACATGGGTACTGGGGATACAGACTCTTGATGTTTCCATGGCAAGCACCTCACAGACTGAGCCTCCCTTCACATCCTTTCTCCCACCTCCAAATGCTCTCCCTCCAGCTCTTCCCTCCCCTCACTCACGCCCAGCTCAGCCTCTTTGTGCCTCTCTCTTTTCTATTGCATGAAATCTGAGGACCAGCACAGCTCTCAAGCCTGGAGACTTCCTTCTGTCCAGTGAACTTGGCAATGTTTTCAATCTCTCAGATGAGACTGGCGGCACCCTCGACAGGAATGCTCGTACCAACTGCTTAACAGAAGAGCCATCCATCTCTCTACCGGCTACCTACAAGACACGAGAAGGAATGCAGCTTGGTCATCACAGCTGGACCCCTCAGTGTCATTGCAACTTTCTCCATGGGATTTTCATTTATCAGGGGTCATCTAAAACTGAATTTTAGTATGATTTTTCATACAAGCTCATTAAAGGGTGTTTGGAAAATTGGTGCACACTGACAAAAAAAACTATGAACCTGCATCATTCCACCACCCATGTTATTCATATTTGTGTGAATTTTCTCCTAGGAATTGTATTTGTTTATTGGCTTCCCAAATGTAATCTTAACTATACCTATGTGCCTGTAATCACACTGGACGCATGTACCTATAACCACACTGCACACACGCTGCTTTTAAATGTAGATCCTAACTATAATGCACGTAGCAACATAAGCTCCATGGGTACCATGTCAGTGTTTACATGATAAACACTCAAAAACACTCCAGTTTGATTTATTTTTTTAGCATCCTATCTCTAGGGTAATAAGTCACCACAAAAACCGTAAATGAATTATTTAACTGTTCTGGAGACCCAAAGTCTGATTTGGTCTTGCTTAGTTGAAGTTTGTGTGTGCCCTGGGTCCCATTCCTTTCCAGGAATTAGGTAATAGACACCTTCAGGCAGCTGGTTTTCTGCCGGCTGCAGTCACCTATTCCCTATTATTGGGCCTTTAGGCTGCTTCTCTGTTTGACTATAATATATAAAACTATTACAAATGCCATCATTGATTGTAACCGTTTTCTCCTTTGGTAAGCCACTCTCTCACTTACAAGTCTCTTCTCCTAAAGGAAGAAATCAGAGAGTAGAAATGTTTTGAACAGAGATGCCCGTTGTGATTGTCACTGAAGTAATGGAGGTTAGTAAATATTGGGATTCTGTTTTGTCTTGAGACATGGTCTCATGTAACCCATCTTGGTCTTGAACTCCTGATCCTCCTGCATACACTCCCCAAGTGCTGGGATTATTAGTATACACCATCATGCCCAGTAGGTCACATACTGTATATGAAAACTTCCATAAGGGCAAAGAAGGAAAGTGATGCTTTTTCAGTATGGTTCCTGGGTCAGATGAGAGGATGTAAACCATAAAACACTGTATTGCTAGTGGCCAGTTATCAAGATTACAGTAACAGCTAATGGAACAGTTGCAAGATCAATAGCATGGTCTTATTATTTCTAGTAATTTCTTACAATCACACACCTGGTTCCTTGACTCATTTATCTTGTCTTCATGGAGAGGCATACTTAGAACCTTCTTCTGTTGGTCATAATCAACATTTTTGAAGTTTCAATATTTCTATGATTTGAATGTCTCCACCCTACAAAACTCACATTCAGATTTAATTACCGTCACAATACCATAAAAGGGGAGGCCAGTTGGAGATCAGGTTGTGAAGGCTTTGCCTTCACAAATGAATTGGTGGTTTTATCGCAGGAGTGCGCTAATTATGGTGGCAGTGGATTCTTGCCCTCTCCCCAAATTATTGTTTTGAAGCTAGGTAGTAGTGCACACCTATAATCCTAGCACTCCAGAGCTGGAGGTAGGAGGATGAGGAGATCAAGGCCAACGTGGGTGACATTAGACAAGAAAGTAAGCAAGCAAACACGCACGCACGCAAGCACCCCTGACAGTGACATAAATGGGGCTAATACCAGATCTTCACCTCTCCCTCCTCTTCATCCAAATCCAGTGCCCTAGCCTCATCCTTAATGCTGCAGCAGACCACGCGCTGGGATCCCCTCCCACTGCCCCCATCTACAGTGGACTACACAGATCTTACCCTCCTAGCCTCCCTCCCCCTTATCCTGGTTCTCAACTCCAGCAGCCTCTCCCTTTGAACAAACAGGCCACTCCCCGACTCCAGCCCTGGAAGCAGGTAGGCCGAGGACCTTTGCTTCTCCTTCCACTCCTCCGAGTCCAGTCACCTACTCTCAATCTGAATATGTTAATTTTGTGCTTGTTATGAACTCTCATTTGTCAGTTGGTTGGTGGTTTTGTTTTGTTTTTGAGAGGGGAGGGAAGGAAGAAGCGGAAGAGAAAAAGAGAGAGAGGGAGAGAAAGGGAGAGGTAGAGAGAGAGAGAGAGTTGGAGTCTTATTCTGTTGTCCACATTGTCCACTGTGTTGCCTAGGCTGGCCTGGCACTCACGGCATAGCTTAGACTAGTCATGAACTCGTGGTGATCCATATTCCATGCCTCTCAAGGGCGGGATTACAGGCATGTGGCGTTTAAATTTTTGTGAAATGTAATTGTCCTTTCCTCACAAACAAGAGGGTCTCCGTGTGCCCCAACACCACTTGTCCTCTTGTTTTTGCTTTGTAACTCTTGTCTAATTTTATTCGCTAGCTAAGAAAAACAGGACAGCTTTTAGTCCCGGCTTCCTGACTGTTTGTTCAACTTCCTCTCTCTTCCCATCCTTCGATTCCAGGTCCATGTGGTTTCTTTTGGAGCAAGTTTTCAAAACATCAAGACAGATAAAGATCTGAGTATCATAATTCTTGCATACTTCTTAAGGTCTGGATTTTTTTCTGATTCTGTATCCCTAACAGTGAAACCGTGCCAAGAGTCAATTTCAAAAGTAAAGCCATGATGTTTCCTCATGCAACCAGCAGAGATAAACGGCTTTCTATCAAATCCTAAAGTGGATGAGCAAGTAGACATTGATTCCTGGCTTTGGATTTCACCAGTGTAATCTCTTTCCCATGCTGTTAAATTGTTCGTCAACTGCTGTTTGAGTTCATTTGTGTAGGGGATATACTGTTTCTCTGAGGACATGAAGTCTGTAGTTCTGCTGGTATTCGGGGACTTTTTAAAAACCCATGCACTTATTCAAGTTGAAAAGAAGCATATGTCAGGCTTGGATGTGGTAGAAGTACGAATACTTGGGAGGACTTCCGCTCTAAAGGTCACTTCCTTCAACTAAAATGGTAACAGAGCTTCTAGGAGAGTGTAGGGGCTGATGGAGTTAACCCAGGCCCTTTTCATCCCAGATCTATTCAGTGGGCTCTGGTCTCCTCTACCAACTTAGTAACATCCAAGCCTCAGTTCTAGAGTAAGCGGAAAGTAGACACAAGGTAAATTGGAGTTCACTGTCAGCACCGGGCATGCAGTTTCAGCCTGCTTCCTTAACAGCGGGGAGAAATTGACCAATTTCTAGACAGTCTTGGAGCTAAGTGGGAATCTGTGAGCTGGAAAAGAGATGTGGAGAGCAGAACAGAGATGCGGGCATCCGAATCAGTTTCAAAGCTGTCGATGTGGAGATGACTGTATAGCTCAGTGTAAACTGTTTTCCAGGTATGCACAAAGCCCCAGGCTTGCTCTCCAGTATGCAGGGGTTCGTGGGTAGAGATAGCACCAGAGCTGGGAAAGTAACTCCGTGGGCAGAGGGATTGCCAAGCAAGCACCAAGTCTTAGGTTTGATCCCAGGCATAGCCTAACAATTGGTGTGATACTGCAGGCCTGGAATCTCAGCCCTCGGTGGGAGAGGGCAGAATGATAGAGTTCCAGGTCATCTTTAGCTACGTAGTAAGTTTGTGAGCAGCCTGGGCTATATGAAATCCTGTCACAAGATAAAATAACAGGACAGGACAGACTAGAGTAGATGGTAACTCTAAGATTCCTTTAGCGGATCCTAACTAGAGAGTATCTAAGGGACAGTTAACTAATACCTCTGTTTAGGGATAGAAATGAAAAGCAAAATGGATGCTTCTCTGAAAGGTAAGATGAATTTGACAGGAGGATGACTAAAAGCAAATGATTCAAATGCCAAGAATTCGCCAGGAAAATGGACTTTGGGAAATGTGAGACATCTGATAAACTATTGGAAATTCTAGAAAGTTTATTTTATCTTGGCAACCAAGAAAAGAGAACATTCCTTAATTCAGGGCCAACATCCCCCCTCTGCATATCTGGTATGTGGGCAAAGGCTGATTAGGGATATTTGGGGCAGCAAAGGGGTCATTGGAAGTAAAACTCCTCCAAGCAGACTCTGAGAGGAAGGACTGGGTATCTTCCCAGTGACTATGGACCATAGAGAGGCTCAGGATCCTAAAAGTCTTAAAGACTAAAAAACAAATCTTAATTAACTCTAGCCCCTGAGAAAATGCTATTAATTAAGATTTGCGGCTGGGCGATGGTGGCGCACGCCTTTAATCCCAGCACTCGGGAGGCAGAGGCAGGCGGATCTCTGTGAGTTCGAGACCAGCCTGGTCTACAGAGCGAGTTCCAGGACAGGAGCCAAAGCCACAGAGAAACCCTGTCTCGAAAAACCAAAAAAAAAAAAGATTTGCTGTTTTTAAAAACAAATGAGGCCAACAAGAGTACGGTTAACTAGAAAGGAAGGGTGATTCTTCATTTCTCTCTTTCTTCTCCTTTGTTTTCAGTCTCCCTCAAGTACCTAGATTCCTCCTCCTACTTTCTCTCCCTACCCAGAAGTCCTGCCTAGCTGTTGGCCATTCGGCTTTTTGTTACAAGAATCCCAGCAATATTCCTTCACACGGTGTACAAATATCTCACAACAATGAAGTTCTTGCCATGCATGCCTAAAGACCTGAGTTCGGATCCTGAGCCCTCACATAAAAGCCTGAAACAGGGATGCATGCTTGTCATCCCAGCACTGGGTTGGTGCAGAGAAAGGTGGGTACTCTGTCACTTGCCGGCTTACCAGTATAGCTGGAAGTAGTGAGCTCTAAGTTCAAAGAGAAATCCTGTCTGAAAACCTAAGGTGGTCTTTGATCTTCTTCACACACACACACAGGCATACACATCTGAATGCATGTGTGTGCACACACAGGAACACACACATAGATTCTAAAAGTAGTTTATTAAGCCATATTACTGGCCCAGTCCTGAGACTTCAAACATCTCAGTGGCACTGATACTATTTGCAACACTGTTGGCTGGTTTTCTTCCCACTGGCCCTTTGACACTCACAAGGCTCAGAGCTGCCCAGAGTCTTCCCTATCAGTCTAAATGCATCAGGTCTCATTCCTAGCTTGGAGAACACTGATCCACAGAAGGCCTAGATTCTTTACCTATTCCCTCCTTCCTCCTACTGTGAGTTAGCTACCATTTTGGAGAAATTAGAAGTGAAAGAGCTGGGAAACTGTAACTCTCTCAACCTCTATGTTACTTCAATAAAAATTAATTTAAAAGCAACCTATTTAGCCAGGCGGTGGTGGTGCATGCCTTTAATCCTAGCACTCGGGAAGCAGAGGCAGGTGGATCTCTGTGAGTTCGAGGCCAGCCTGGTTTACAAGAGCTAGTTCCAGAACAGGCTCCAAAGCTACAGAGAAACCTTGTCTTAAAAACAAACAAACAAAAACAACCTATTTTTAAAAGTATATCAAATTTTTATATGTGGACTCCCTGGAAATGTCTTTCATGTCTCTATAGGTCATTTTCCCTGCATCAGATCTCTGACATAGTTGAAGAAAGTTTAAACTTGGAGTGTGTTTGACTTTTGCCATTATAAGCGTAGGTAGAACGTCTTCCTGCTTCCTGAATGTCAGAGTGAAAACTCGCACAGACATGGGTGGGCCCCTTTCACAGAATTCGACAAACTGCACCTGTCTTCAGGCCTCTGCTGCTAGATGGCCGAGTTAACAGCATGGTTCCTCTTTAGCCCTAAGTCTGCCAGGTGCAGAGCAGGCAGTCAACTAAGGAATGCCAAGAGCAGGAGAGCTAGTCTTTCCCAGGGAGGCCTTTAGGTGGGGAACCAATCAAAAGTGAGCAACCCCTGAATCATACACACAAACAACACTAGACAGATTAAGTACATTTTATTTACATATTTGTTCATATATAGATCAGATATAGGTATATAGATATAGATATCAAGAGTAACTGTTCTTTCAAATGAAGTCATAAATCTGAGAGGGAGAAAGAGGGTTAACACGAAAGGAGTTGGAGGAAAGAAAAGCAAGGGAGAAAATCATTAATTATATTCTAATAAAAAACCTTAATAAATTCTAATTTTTATTTCTCCTGTACAAAGAAAGGGAAGGGAAACAGTAAAACACCTGGACTTTTTACTGTATTATGTTCTAAGTAATTTTGTTTTCCTTTGCTTTTCTGGTACTAGCAGCAGCATCTAGGCACTTGTTACAAATGCAAGTTGGGAAATATACAATACATATTACACCTTCCTATACAATAAACCACAAAGTCTTGATAAGCCCTCAAGGTGGTGGATAAAGTAAATATCTCCCTTTGGTTATTATATAATTATGTACATGTATTGAAACACAGCACTAAATACTAGCAATACGTCCAATCATTACGTGGCAGTTGAAAACAAAATAAGCCCTCAAGAGACAGCAGGGCAAGGTGGGGCTTGTCTGTAATCCTAGCACTTGGGAACAGAAGGCAGGAGGGTCAGGGCTTCAAGACCATCCTCAGCTACATAGTGAATCAGAGGCCAGCCTGCGGCAAGGGATTCTATAAAAATATAAATAAATAAAAAGTAAAAGAAATGCTTAATTTTTTTTTTGGACTCATGTAGCCAAACCTGACCTTGAACTTCTGATCCTCATGTCTTCATCTCCCAAATTCTTGGATTTCAGGAGACCATCACCACATCTGCTTGGTTTCCCAAACTCAGAGTCAATGACCTCAATTTTCCCCACCCACTTTAAGCAGAACAAACAAACCACAGTCAGTTAAAACGCAGAAAGGAACGAGGGTGGGGGGAGGAAAAAAGACTTGGAAAACTCCCGAGCCAGATGTGGTGGTACCAGTTGGAAACCTAACACTTGGGGAGCTAGGGCAGAAGGATTGGCAAGGGTTTTGAGGTCAGTCTAGGCTACATGCCGTCAACCTGTTTCAAAATAGCATTAGAAAAATGCAGCTCAGGCATGTGAGCCTTGGCTGAGGATTGGAATCACCTGAGAAGGTCTCCAAACAAGCAAATAAACTTCAGACCAATTAAACCAGAGTCTCTAAGGGTGTAGTTCTTTGTTGTTTTTAGCCCTTCAAGTAATCCCATGAGTCAACAGTCTAGTAAAGAACCAACTGACTCAGTAAACTTGCCATGGTAGAGGGCACGCTGCCCTAAATATTCTTTAGCAAAAGAAACTTTACCTCCAGCACGAGTGTTTAGGCGGTAAGGCATTCTCCTCTCCTGCCACCTTCCTCCCCAGACCACATGTATATTGCCCTGAAGAAGAAAAAGGATATTCTATGAGATACCTGCGCCCAACTCTTTGGGTATCAGAGTATTGAAACAGCGGTCTCCAAGAAATTGGAATTTCCTGAGAGATCTCATGCTGGAAGAAGGAAAGGACTCAAAGGCTGCTACCAGCAAGAGAAAACCTTGTCTTCTAGGAAGAGATTTCACACTGTTCTGACAACTTGTCAGAACACTCTGCAGGTCAGACTGGCACCCAGATAATGATGGGTAGTAATGGGTGGGCCATATGTTCAACAACACTTCTTGGTGATGACACCTCCTGCCTTCTATTTAAACCTAAGTCTCATATCGGGACCTCAAAGATGGAGTTGGGGGTCACAGGAACTCTTTCTTTGTTCCTCTTCGTTGACTGAAGCACCTGTCTCTGCTTTTCATTGCTATTTATCTGTTGAATTGACCTACTCATAGTGCGTGCCTGGGCTCAGCTTTCTAGGGTTTCTAGGGCCTAGATCAGAATAACTGTAGTTAATATGTGTGTCCTTTCCACATGTGCCCATGAAGGCAGAGCTGGCACAGAACCATCTAGGTCCAATCTTGGGAGTTATAAGTTGCGTTGTGTAATCTACCAAGGTTCAGAGGATCTGTCTGCCCATATTTTCTCATCTGGGTCTCAAGAGCAAGGAAAACGCATGTGTTCTTAACAGCTTGCTACCCTGGATTCCTGGTCCCAGAGAGGCATAGAGAACTTCCTGACAAGTAAGACACCATAGAGGCTTTTTCACTTTGAATCAGCACCTGACCTTTTGCCTTGGCATGCCAGCCAGCTTCAAGCTGGGTGAGCTAGATCATTGGGCTAAACTTGTCAGTGTAGATGCGATCTTTCTGTCAAAGAACAGGTGTGCAAACCATTGCTGAAGTTGACCAACCCATTAGCAAATCCTCCAGCCCTTTCCCTGACTATACCCATCTGGTGCACATGAAAAAAAGAAAAAAAAAGCTGTGTGCCCAAGAGAAGAACAAATATAGCTTGGGAGCAAAAACTACAAAGCACTCCACTTTCTCCTGGAACAGATTCTGCATCCTACCCTGTCCTAGCATCTAACAAAAGTCTCCTCTCCCACCAACAGAACCACCAGAGTTGCAGCCTTTTCTTCCACAGCCCCACGGAGCTCCATCGTCAACTACCATGTTGACTACCATGAATGGGTTCTGCGCTGCTGACTTCTAGAATCCCCACCAGGGCCAGCATCATATATCAATCAGCACACGTGACACCCTATCTCCCATGGCTTTAGGTAGCCCTGAGCAGATCCTAACACACTCTCCACCGTTTTCTCTTAAAACTCTGACCACGGCTTCTTCCTGGATTACTTCTATTAACCAGGAACTGAATTAATTATGCGCTTATTGGCTCTAATAGTACTTTATACATATATCTGCTCTAGAATTTTTTCATTTTATCTTAATGAGCTGCTTATAATCCCTTCTCTGTCAATAAACTATAGGTTCTTCGCACTCTATCCCTTAAAGTGAGAATTTTTTAAATGAAAATTTAAAAAAGAAAAAGGAAGAAGAAAGCTAGCTGCATGCTACAGGAGCAGCTGAGGCTGGGGACCTTGTCGAGAGTGAGAGAGCGTGAATGCACAAGAATGAGGTGGGACTCTGACGGAGTTGGTAACGTGCTGTCTATGAGAATACAGGGGCTTGAATTCCATTCCCGACATCCACAAAAATAAAACAAACAAACAACAACTAAACCGGCATGAGCTGGGAAGGCTGAGACAGGAAGATCATGGGTGCTTCCTGGCTACCCAGCCTAGCCTAGTCCGTGAGCACCTGGGTCCCATTATGAGGACCCGTCTCACAAGGCGCATGGGTGGTGCCCGAGGAACAACACCTATTGGATCTCTGGCCTCTAAGCGGCCTCCTACAACATATGCATACATGCTTATGCAAGTACACATGGTAACAATAGAAAACCAGTCACGTGGGGGTGGGGATAAGGCAGGAGACCTGGCCTCAAGAGCAAAGTTTTGAGAGTGTGTGACACATGCATGCATATATGTACACACACATAGAGGGATAGATTTGGAGCTTAAACATGTCTGAGGAAAACAAACAGTGTTTACAGGTTTGCTATAAATGCATGCTAAAATCATCTAGGTTGATGGTTTTTAGTCATGTGTCAGAAACCAAGGTAAGTCAACTTAAAGAACAACTAAGGATTTTCTGTTGAGCCCTGAAGACAGACGAAGGAAATAATAACTAAGTGTCGTGGTCTACAAAGGCATTCACTGTGATGTGACTATAGTGGGCAATCATCTAAAGCTGCATCTATAGAGAACAGGGCAGAGAATGAGGTTCAGAGGCTGCACATGCTCAAATCCTTACAGTTAGCATATAAGAACACGTTGGCCCAGAGGAAGGCTGGAAGGCCATCTTAGCTAAGGCCAACTAACGTTGGGTGCTGCAGCAGGCATACAGATGTTCCAGGGTGTCTGAAGATGACCTATAGCACATTAGAATACATTCCTGGATGAAGATTTAAGATGCCAATGAGACTCGTGATGCATGAAGTTGTATAGAGAACTGCATATAAAGATTGGCGCCCATAAATGAAAATAATCCAAAAACCTCATGCTGTGTCCTAGAGAAGTCTGCATCCATTGTACAGTGACAGCATTGAGGGATGAACTTTGTCTTTGCTCTAGATGGCCTGCCTGCCCTGGGGAGTGCACTCTCTCCTAATAACATCCTCTGCTCCTGCTCCAGCTCTGTTTCTGCTCAGTTTTTTATTTGGGAGTGCAGGAACTTGTTACTTCCTTCTGGAGGTACCTTGGAACCCTAATATCAGCTTACATACATAGCATGTGAGTTATACATGCAAACCACAATAAATTCTAAAGGCATAGCGACGACATTTTTGTCTGCATTCATATATGTAGTGTGTGTGTTCCTGCATATGAATACAGGCTAGTGAAAAACCTCAGGTGTCATTTCTCATGTACCATCCACCTTAGGTTTTTTGAGCTAGATCTTTCATTGGCCTGGAGCTCACCAAGTAGGCCAGGCTGGCTGGCCAGAGAGCCCCAGGATCTGCCTGTCTCTATTTCCCCAGCATTGAGATTTAAAGCGTGTGCCAGTAGGCCTGGCATTTTAAATGTGGGCTCTAGGGAACAAAGTCATGTCCTTGTTCTTAGAAGGAAGCATTTTACCAACTGAACCCTCATTTTTAAAAACAGCAAAAATAAGTTGGTGAACTTAATTTTCATACTATATTTTAAAATATTATTTCAACATATAATTGTTTTTTTTTATATCAAGGTAGTCTATATTCTTTTTCTTGTTTGGAATTTTATTATTATAATGGGGTGTGTGTGTGTGTGTGTGTGTGTGTGTGTGTGTGTGTACACTCTAGCCAGTGCCACAGGGTGGCATGTAGAGGTCAGAGGACAACTTTGATTGTTGGCTCTCTCCTTCCACCATGAACTCTGAGGATTGAAGTCAAGTGTGGCTTGTATGACCAGTGCTTTCTCCTGCCGAGCCACCTTGCTGGCTCTTGTTTAATGTCTTTAGAAACTGGTTTGTTTCTTACTCTAGTTACACTTCTCTACTCAAACTAGCCATATTTCAATTATTCAGTAGCCTCATGTGGCTCAAAACTACCACAGTGTACAGGACACTGTAAAAACTGAAGTTGTGGACCAAGGAGGATCTAGAGGAAGTCATAATGGCTCCTCAGAGGAAAAATACTGCTTGGGACCCCATGGGATGCAGAATGGCTTGCAGTCGGAGCCTGATGCAGCCATAGACAGGGCAGAGCTGTGGCTCCAAGAATTCAGGGAGAATAGAGTTAAGCAGCTATTTGAACAAGCCTCCCCGTTTGATTCCAGTTTATAGCACTCACTCAGTGCTATTATGGGAGAATAACTCTCGAGTGTTGCAGATAAATGACCTGAGCGGCAGTTTATGAGGGCTCATTAATCTCAGCCTCATGGCAGGACTGAGGGAGCAAATAGATGAGCTCTCCTCACAAAGCCAATGAAGTAGCACCAGAGAGGAGAGAGGGGGGAGGGAGGGATGGAGAGAGAAAGAGAGAGATTCCCAGAGCAGAATAAACAGTGTTAGAAACAACAGGACAGTGTAAAGTAGAAGCGGACCCCTACATTTTTTAAACAAGAGAGATCCTTGAACATAGAACTTTCTGAAAAATGCAAAGGAATTAATGGTGTGAAGATGTCCCAAGGGAGGCAGCAATATTTCAGGGACATTCCCCCACCCCCGCCCCAAATTACCTGTCGCACAGTAACCAGCATGAAATTCATTTCAGGAAAACACAGTACACTTGGGTCCCCTATTTTTCCTCCCAGTGGTTTCTTCCTGGCAACCTAAGAAAGGAGAGCTAATCAAAATAAAAAATACTCATTAATTTGATAATAAAAAGAAGGGTATGTGGGAGTGGAGTGGAGGAGCCAGGGAAAGTAAGCTGGCCAAGACAGTCTAGCATGACTCTCTTTCAAAAAACAGGGAGAGGGTGTCAGGGAGGGGGTGTCATGAGCCCATATCCGATCTGAGCCCCAAGCACAAGGGTAAGGGAGACCCCAATCAGATGATCTATGACAGGAAGACCTTCTATCAGTCTTGTCCCTCCTCTCTGCTGTTCAGATCTCTCCAAAGACAAATTCTTAGACTAAGACAAATGTAAATGCATGAATAAATAAGGGCTAGGGATATGGCTCAGTGGGTGAAGGAACTGCTGCACAAATAAGATGGCTTGAGTTCGGGTCACCAGGACCCATGTCACAGGCAGGAGGAGCAACGGCCCACATCTGTAACTGGGGCAGTGGAGATACAAGGGTCCTTGGAGTTCATCAGCTGGCCAGCCCTGCTGTCATCAACCAATTGATGAGCTCCAGATGTGGTGAAAATCCCTGTGCCAAAGAATAAAGGTGGAGTGTGATAGAGGAAGATACCTGACCTTGACCTCTGACCTCCATGTACACGTGCACTTACATGCATACACCCACATGACCACCGGTATATTGGGGCGGGATGATTGTCTGTATTCTGTCAATCATGTTTTAAATAAATGTTGATTGGCCAGGTAGAAAGTATAGGTGGGTCGATCATACAAGAAGTAGAGAAGGGGCAATGAGAACAGGAGTATTCTGGGAAGGAGGAAGTTCCCTCTGCCATTCCTGCCCAGACCAACGAAGACGCAGGATGTGACCTGGCCCACTGAAAAAGGTACCAATCCATGTGGCTAAAATAGATAATAATAATGGGATAATATAGGTTATAAGAGCTAATATGAAGCCTGAGCTAATGGGCCAATCAGTTTATAATTAATGCAGACTCTCTGTGTGATTTTCTCTGGGACTAAAGGGCTGGGAGACTGGGCAGGACAGAAACCCCAACAAGCCCGGCCTTCATGTTACAGTATATACCTTATACCCAATCAAAAAAAAAACATAAATAGATGTGTACAAATTCACAGCTTAGAAAATGCATCCAGGAAAACGCTGTGGCCTGGGCCATCAAGTACCCTTTGTCATTTCCAGCTCATAAGCACAAAGCACTTTTATTAAAGAATTACCAAAGTATAAATCCAGTTATGGTAATCCCAGCAATTGAGAGGCTGAGACAGGAGGATCATTGTGTGTTTGAGACCAACCTAAATTGTGCACACAGAAAGAGACCCTGTCTCAAAAACCAAACTAGAGAAACAAACAAAAAAGAGGAAAACTACCGAAATATGAAATGACTGTTTTTAGTGAAGGAAACTCGATTTTGAAAATAAGATTTGCATTTAATGTCTGCTATTTTTTGGTCACCTTACTGTTTTAATCTGAACCAAACCTTGAAATTTCTATAAAATTTGAGAACTGGACAACTTCAAGCAACACTGCACTGTCTGATTGTATCTATTCCATACTTTCTGTGTACATGTATGCTCTCATTTATGTTTGTATGTTGGGGATTGAATGCAGGGCCTTGAGCATGCTTTGCACTTTTTAACCACTTACCTCCATGTCCAGAGGGTGGCAGTGACACCCACCTTTAATCCCAGCAATTGGGAGGCAGAGTCAGGAGCAGCTCTGTGCATTCAAGGCCAGCCTGATTTACATAGAAAGTTCAAGGACAGCCAGTGATACACAAAGAAACTCTGTATCAAAAAATTTTAAAAAAAAGATGAACATATGAAAGAAGCTAGTTAGCGGAAGTTCCTCCTCACGGAGGCTGCACACAAGGGACTGGATTAGTTAATTTCATGTTGCTATGGCACAAATCTACAACCAAAGCAAACTTACAGAAGAACAACTTTATTTGGGTTTATGGTTTCAGAGGCAGAGTCCATAATGGTCAGGAAGGCCTGGAAGCAGGTGGATGAAGCGGGAGCTGGGAGCTTGCATCTTCAGTCACAAACATGAAGCAGAGACAGAGCAGAGTGTGGGGTGAGGCTACGGACTCTCAAAGCCTGTCCCCTATGATGTACCTGTTCCAGCAGAGTTCCACCTTCTAAAGGTTCCACAACCTCCCTAAAATACTGCCACTATCTGAGGACATGTTGTTCAATGTGGAATCCTATTTAGGGGAGTTTCTCACTCATGCTTCCAGAAGAACAAAGCAATGTGTTCCTTATATAAAAATGTGAGAGAATGCAGTTGCTATGCGGTCTGGTGCCACTGAGTTCTATCCTTTCTCCAGCTTGGGCCTGCTTCCACTGTAGTGAGTGCTTTTTCTCCTATAATAAACTCCCTTGGTTTCTCCCACTATCCATGTGTCCCTTATTCCAGGTAATATGAACTGGAAATCCCAGAGTATGATTCCAAATCTCAATCCATGCCTGTAACACCTGGATACCCAGTCTTTTCTGTGTTTGGAATATATCTACAACCCAGACCCAGAAAAACAGAGAGTGACTGGCAGTGGTTCCCAGCCTTCCTGTGAGACAATGCTGTGTCCCTTTAGTATAGTTCCTCATATCGTGGTCACCCCCAACCATAAAATTATTTTCAATGCTACTTTATAACTGCAATTTGGCTATGGTTATGAACTGTAATGTAAATATTTTTGGAGAGATTTGACAAAGTGTCATGCCCCATATATATAGCCTGAATGCCACTACCATAGTGAAGAATCAGGGCAGGGTATGTAACTCAGTTGTAGAATACTTGCTTAGTATGCAGGAACCCCCTGTAGGTGGAGATTTTCACCGTGACCGCCAGTCAGTTCTGTCCCACCAGCTGGCTCCCCAAATAACCACACAAAGACTTATTATAAATTATAAATGCTCGGTTGATGACTTGGGCTTGTTACTAACTCGCTCTTTCAACATTAACTCATCTTTCTTACCTACACTATACCATATGGCGGTATCTTCTTTCAACACAGCGTGTTCATCTCCTCCTTCCTTTGCATCTGCTGGCAACTCCACCCTCTCTATCCCCATGCTCTCTTTGTGCCCACAAGTCCCACCTGCCTCTACCTGCCTAGCAATTGGCCTTTATTAAACCAATGACAACAGCGAATTTTGACAATGGACAAAAAGATTGTTCCACAGGAAAGCCCTGGGTTCAAACCTTAACAACACACAAAAAGGAGCTCGGTAGCAAATGCCTATAATCTCAGCACCTGTAGGGTGGAGGCAGGCCAGCCTAAATGGCATAGGGAGTTCAAGGCAAGCCTGAAATACCTGAGACTTTGTCTAGGAGGAGGGGTAGGAGAAGAAGGAACAATACTCTGCAAGATTTTTTTTAAAAAATATAAGGAATCACTGCTTTAAATTTTAAATGAATTACAAAATGTTTCAAAAATGAAATGAATTACAAATTACTACTTTAAATTTAAAATAAATTACTACTTTAATCTAAATGAATGAAAGTACATAGTTAATGACAAGGAATTTTCTCAGATAACAAGCTAGATTCATGCGCTCTGACTAAACTAGTAGAATCTAATGCCTAATTATTACATAGAATTATGAAAAAAACTTCACCTCTTTTTTGTGAAAAATATACAAGGTCAGAACTATACTGGGAACCCTACCTGTTCAAATATTCTATCACCAACAAATTTCACAAACAATTTGTGTGTCCTAGATGGAGAACGCTATCTCCCTCTTGGAGTTTACATTGGAGCCCTCTGGGCACCCAAATGTGCCAGGTTCTTAGGAAGCACTTGCTGTTCTGACCTTCTCTTTGAGACAGACATTTAAATAGTACTTGAGTCTGGGCATGGTGGCACATGCCTATAATCCTAGAACTTGAAAGGTAGAAACTGGAGGGTCAGAAGTTCAAAGCCCACCTCAGTTACACAGAGTGTTCAAGGCTAGGTCTGATCTATGTGAGGCAGTCTCAAAAATAAATAGATTTAGGCACATGTGAATTTGATTATAATTTTATTTTCTTTTGATTTTTTGTTTTTCTTTTAACTTTGGAGATAGAATCCCATGGGAGCCAGTCTAGAAGTGAATGTATTGTGCAGCCCAAGACAGCTATGAATTCCTCATCCTCCTGCACCTGCCTCCCAAGTGCTGCAAGGATAGGTGTGCACCACCAGACCTGGCTTTAAGTATCATCTTTGAAAAGCCAATTTAATCTTCCTAGTGCACTCTGGGACATGTCCTTTGTTGCATGGGACAACAGTACCCTAGGTGCAGACCTGCTTTCTCTGTGGCATCTCCCACCTTTCGCCAGCACCTGACCAGGCAGTTTGGAGGCCATAAACACACTATGATTTTTATATATGTTGAGGAAAATCCTTTCTGAGATTGTGGGTCCTAAGTGGAAGTTAATAGTATATTTTCTGTATTCTGACCTGTTGAGGATCTCTGTAGTAGTCTCTACTTCGGATAATTTTCCATTTACTTGTGTGTGTGTGTGTGTGTGTGTGTGTGTGTGTGTGTGTGTGTGTAATGATTATTCATATATGGGTGTGAATACTTGCTCTGGAGTGCATGTGCCATGATGAGAATGTGGAGGTAGTAGAAACCTCAGTTGTTGGTCCCCACTCTCCGCCTTGTTTAAGACAGGCTTTCCTTGATATTTATTGCTGCATATGCCAAGCTAACTGGCCCAAGAACTTTCAGGTATTCTCCTGTCTCCATCTTCCAGCTCACTTTCTGGACACTGGGATGACAGGGGAGTTGTATGGTGCTTGGATTTATGTGGGTTCTGGGGATTCAAGCTCATGTCCTCACGCTTGTGTGGTTTGCTGTCTCCCTCAGGGCTGGATGTGTAAATCCTTCCCTGTTCTAGTGCGATCCATGTGATGGTACATCCTGCTCATTTCTCCATGTGAAAGTCTCTTCCTGTACATCAACATTCAAAGACTTTAGATACATCTGGAGGCCCAGGATAGATGAGTGAGGGACAGAGTCAAAGCAAGAAACTTAAGTGAATCTTTCTTTTAAACTGACTATCTCTAAGTTTATTCTATGCTATTAATTCATCTGGATTTTTGCAGTGTGTGTATGTGTGTGTATACATGTATGTGTGTGTTTGTGGGTATGTGAATCTCATAACACATGTGTAAGTGTATAGAGATCAGAGAACAACTTGTGAGAGTCAGTTCTTTCCTTCTCTCATGTGGGTCCCAAGAAGATTAAAAGAATTCAGGCTGTCAGGCTTGGCCATTTCACCTTGCTATAGTTACTTTTTTTCTTATTTAGTTAGTTAGTTTGAGGCTAGATTTTATGTAGCTCAGGCTTACTTAGAACTATCTATGCTGCAGATGATACCCTTGAACTCCTGGTCCTCCTCTGTCTCCACCTTCTAAATGCTGAGGTTATAAATTTAATGGTTTTCTGGTGGGAAGAGAAAGACAAAAAGGAGTCCCTTGGCAGATGAAAACATGAAATTCCTTCTGTCCTACCAAAACAGAAAATCCCTTCTATCTAATGTGTGAGAAGAACATGCCATATAAATGACATATACAGGACCAGAACTCTTGTGACCCAAGACTTTTGAACTAGCCCTCTAGCCCACTTCCATCCTCAGATGTACCTTTCTGTTTTTTAAAAAAGTATATTTCTAATGTTATCTATGTGGCCCTGCTCCAATTCTTGGTTCCAGGCCACAAGAACCTGGGAATTTCAGTTGCTTTACTCTGGACTCTGATGCATGCTTATGCTAGCTTTTTGTTTCGTTTTCTTTGAAAGTCTCAGTATATAGAGTTGAGGCTGGCCCCAAAATTGCTCTGTATGATCCTCCTGTCACAGACTATTGAGTATTGGGATTATTAACATGTGCCACCACATCAGGGTCTTACAGTCTGATAATTTACGTTGGAAAGCAGTTTATGAATGGCATTTGAGCTTGAACAATATGTTGTGCTTAGGAGAAAGCATACACACTTATTCCATACCCACCAAACGAGAGCCTCTTTATCTAAATACAATTCCATAATAAATGTTACTCTTAAACAGACCACAGAACAATTGTCAAGAAAGAGAAGAAACAAAGCCAAGCGAAAAACCGAGCGTTGGAGCCAGGCTCAGGGTTTGCGGTGGGAGCATAGGAGAGGAGAGCTGATGGAGGTCATGACATCCTAGGAAGAGTCATCCGTGACTCTGAACAGTTAGAACCAAAGCTTCTGAGGAAGGCTTCTGAGAGGAGAGAAAGGCTCCAGGAGGAGAGACAGGACCGTGAGAAAGAGCATGCCTGGCGGAAGCAAAGTTGTGCAGAGAGCCGGGACAGCCTGGATATCAAGTTTGGTTTGGAAATTTAACTGGAAGGGCTGGGGAATGCAGCTCAGTTGATAGAGTCTTGCCTAACAGAGCTTGCGCAAAGCCCTGAGTTTCATCCCCAGCATGGCATAAAGTATGCATGGTGGCCGATGCCCATAATCCTAACACTCAGGAGGTAGAGATGGAAGGATCAGGAGTTCAAGATCAGTTTTAGCTGCATAGTGAGTGATTTTATTTTCTTTTTATTAATTAACGTTTTTCATTTATTTTACAGTCCGACGGCAGTTTCCCTTCCCTCCTTCCTTCCCATCTACTACCCTTGTGCCTCCCTCTTCCCCTTCATCCACTCCTCTTACATCTCCATTCAGAGAGGCAGGCCTCCCATGGGCAAAGCAAGGCACATCAAGTTGAGGCAGGCACAAGCTCCTCCCCCTGCATCAAGGCTAGGCAAGGCAGCCCAGTAGGAGAAATAGGTTTCCAAAAGCCACCTCAAGAGTCAGAGAGGGACAGGGACAGGTCCTGAGCTCACTGGCAAGGACCTCACAAACAGATCAAGGTACACAACTGTCACACACATGTAGAGGGTCTAGCTCAGTCCCGTGCTGGCTCCACAGGTGTTGGTCCAGAGTCCATGAACTCTCAAGGGCTTGGATCAGCTGTCTCTGTGGATTTTCCCATCACCACCTTGACCGCCCTCTCATTCATATAATTCTCCCTCCCTCTCTTCAACTGGACTCCTGGAACTCAGCCCAGTGCTTAGCTGTGGATCTCTGCATCTGCTCCCATCAGTTACTGAATGAAGGTTCTGTGATGACAATAAGGTAGTCATCAATCTGATTACAGGGGAAGGCCAGTTCACTAGTGCTGGGAGTCTTAGCTGGGGTCATTCTTGTAGATTCCTAGGAATTTTCCTGGCACCAGGTTTTCCCTTCCCCAGGAATGCCCCCTATCGAGACATATTCTTTCATTACTCTCCCCCTCTGTCCTACCCCACATCTGCCCAAACCAGTCTCTCCATCCCCACCCCATCTCCCAACCCCTGCCCCCAGTTTACCCAGGAGATCTATTCTATTTCCCCTCCCCAGAGAAAGTCATTTATCCCCGCATTGGGTCCTCCCTGTTACCTAACCTCTCTGAGGCTGTGGATTGTAGCCTGATCATCCTTTACTTTATAGCTAATATCCACTTACCAGTGAGTACATACTGTGTTTTTTTTCTGGGTCTGAGTTACCTCCCTCAGTGTGATTTTTTTTCTGGTTTCATCAATTTGCCTGCAAATTTCATGATGTCATTGTTTTTTGTTTTATAGCTGAATAACACTTTCATTATCCATTCTTTGGCTGAGGGGCATCTAGGTTGTTTCCAGGTTCTGACTATGACAAATAATGCTGCTATGAACATAGTTGAGCAAGTGTCCTTATGGTATGAGTCTGCATCCTTCAGGTGTATGCCCAAGAGTGGTATCGCTGGGTCTTGAGGTAGGTTGATTCAGAAATTTCAGAGAAACTGCCATACTGATTTCCAAAGTGGCTGCACAAATCTACACTCCCACTAGTAGAGAAGGAGTGTTCCCTTTACTCCACATCCTGTCATCAATGTTTTTAATCTTAGCCATTCTGACAGGTGTGAGATAGTATCTCAATCATTTTGATTGGCATTTCCCTGATGTTTAAGGATGTTGAACAATTTTTGAACTGTATCTCAGCCATTTTGAGATTCTTCTGTTGAGAATTCCCTGTTTAGTTCTGTGCCCCATTTTTAAAATTGGATTATTTGGTATTTTGATGTCTAGTTTCTTGAGTTATTTACATATTTTAGAGATCAACCTTCTGTCAGATGTGGTATTGGTGAAGATCTTTTCCCATTCTGTAGGCTGCCATTTTGTCTTATTGGCAATGCCCTTTGCCTTGCAGAAACTTCTCAGTTTCATGAAGTTCCATTTATTAATTTTTTGGTCTCAGTGTGTGTGTGCTATTGCTGTTCTATTCAGGAAGTTGTTTCCTGTGCCAATACATTGAAGGCTACTTTCCACTTTCTCTTTTTTAAGGTTCAGTGTAACTGGATTTATGTTGAGGTCTTTGACCTTCTTGAAATTGAGTTTTGTTAGCTGCATAAGGATTTTTGCAATCATCCTGTGTTACCTGAAACCCTATCTGAAAGCAAAAGGGATGGGAAGCTAGGGAGACAGCTCAGTTGGTAAAGTACTTGCCACAGAAGCATGGGAAACTGAGTTTAGATCTTTGGCACTCATAGTAAAAAGTCAGGCATTGTGGTACCCACTGGAGAGGCAATGACAGACAGACCCCTAAGCTGACTAGTCAGTCAGTCATTGAATTCCAGGCTAGTGAAAAACCCTATCTAAAAAATTATGTCAATGGTTCCTGAGGTTGTTTCCTGGCCTCCACAGGTACATGTGCCTGTTTACACAACACACACACACACACACACACACACACACACACACACACAGAGGGAGAGAGAGAGAGAGAGAGAGAGAGAGAGAGAGAGAGAGAGAGAGAGACAGTACCTCTCAATCAGGTTAAGGCCAATGTGTCTGGCAGGGGGATTGCACCTCTAAGCTACTTTAGAACTGGTGTACAGCAATGAAAAAAGCAGACTACCTCCTAGTTTCTTTAATGTATTCGGATAACCAAGGACCACCCAAGGTAGAAGAAGCTGAGGTTCTTTATTTATCATCACTTGTGTTGGGGCAGAGACCCCAAAACTAGCAGAATAGAAAGAAAACATTCTAATGGCAAACAAAGAAGAAAAGGGGGGAAAAAACAGCAAAGGGGCTTCACTGGATGCTGCTGGCATGGTAACTTCATAAAGCAGAATGATTAGAATCGGCAACTTATGTAACTGATTGAAGGAGCCTCCTTAGTTTTCTCTGGTTGGGCACGAACTGAAAACAGACAGGCAAGAACTAGACAAACTAGTTATTATGATCTTGACCACCCTGGGCAGATGTTGGTCAGAATTCTGTTGTCATATATGATGCATCATTGTCCATCTGCACATTTTCCTCTGGATTGGTTCTAGATATCTCATTTGCATCTCTTTATTGCCTTTACCCTAAAAAATGAGTCTCTTGGTATGATGCGATTATCAAGAAAGCTGATGGTGGTACTGAAGTGTTGATGGCTGGGTGTGGTGGCATGCAACTGTAATTCCAGCATCAGCAGGCTGAGGCAGAAATGTCATGAGAGACTTCAAAAACAAAACAGTATGCTTCCAAATCCCCAAGAATGTATGCATAAACCATGAGAACTTCAGGTCTCTGGGTTGTAGAATTGCCACTGCAAACCATGCTCCACAGCGATTCTCCACTTTCCTAGTTCTCTGACCCTTTCATACAGTTCTTCATGTTGTGGTGCCCTCTAGCCATGAAATTATTTCTGTTGCTATTTCATTGCTATCATTTTGCTACTGTTATGAATCACAATGTAAATATCTATGTTTTCTGATGGTCTTAGGCAAGCCCTGTAAAGGGACATTTGATCCCAAAAGAGGTCAAGACTCAAGGGTTGAGAGCTTCTGTTCCTGGGAGTTTTGCACATCAGAACTCGGTTGCCCTGATATAGACTGGACTTAGTGTGGCCTCTGCATAAGGAGGAGAAATGCTAGAATTATTTTCCAATTTGCAGCCTGAGGAACAGCTGTTGTCCCCTTCCTTTAATTTCTTCACCTGACAGAAAGGTTGTTGACAGTCAACAATTGGACCTTTCACTGGAGAAACCTAGCCATATGGAACCCTAGTGTGGTGCTGAAAGGACATCAAGGAAAGCAAGTAGTGTGCATGCCTGGAATCCCAGCACTTGAGACACAGAGGCAAAGGATCAAGAGTTCGGGGCCATTCTCTGCTACATCCTGAGTTCTAGACCAGCCTGGACTACATGAGAACCATGTAAAAAAATCCAGAAAATGCAGAAAATTAAAATGCAGGGCTTATTCTCAGAATAGTAAATTCTCAGAATCTTAAGTGGGCAGGGAGTCAGTAAAGGTCTCTAAAACCCAATGCTGTCTTTTCCTAAGAAAATCATTTAATGTTGAAAAGTCTTAAAGACTATCCATTAAGTTATCTAAATCTTTGAAGTTTGGCCAAATAAACCAGTTTCAACAACAACAATAACAAAATCCTCTGGCTTCTTTATGTCTTGAAACTATGTCATAGAAGAAAGGACACAGGGCTAAATGAAGTAATAATGATGAAATATTTGTATTTGTCATTCTGAATATATGTCCTAGTTTCATTTCTCTTGCTAAGATAAATACCCTGAAAATAAGCAAATTAGAGGAGAAGGGATTTATTGGGTTTATAGTTCTGGATTATGATCATTATTATGGAGAAGTCAAAGAAGGGACATAGAACACGAAGAGCAGAGAAAAGAATGAAGCGTTGCTGGCTCTCATCTATCTATTTCCTGTCTGATGTAGTTCAAGACACCCAGCCTAAGGAATGACAGCACTCACAATGGGCAGGATCTTCCTAAATCAACTCAGGATCAAGATAATCCTCACCCCGACAGGGCAACAGGCCAAACTGATTGAGATAGTTGCTCAGTTGAGGATTTCTTTTCCAGTGATTCTAGGTTGTGGCAAGTTCACAATTAAAAACATCATCGTAACACAGACGCTTCAAGTTCCTTGCTGCCATGCGCCAAACCCCAGATTCTAGCCACACACCCCCCCACACACACCTAAGAGTATGTATAAGGAAAAGAACACACCCCCACACACCCCCACACACCTAAGAGTATGTATAAGGAAAAGAACACACACAAATAATAAAATTAAAAACAACTACAAAATTCTAAGAGTTGTGGCTTATATTTGTAATCCCAGAACTAAGAAGATCGAGACACAAGGAGAAGTATCTGTGGTTTGAAATCAGCCTGGGATGCATATTTAATTCCAAAATAGCCTGGAATACAAAGCAAGACTCTGTCTCAGAGGGCAGGAAAAAATAAAAGAAAGTGAAAAGGAAGGAAGGAGGAGGGAGGGAAGGAAGACAGACAGAAAGAGGGGTAAGGAGGGAGGAAGGACAGAGTTCCCTTTTGGTGTTCTAAATGTTGGAGGGTTTTTATCCACTCTATATTCAGTTGTGAAATCCTTTTTTGCTACACCACCACCAATGATCTCATGACTAATATTTACTGTTGGTGCTTTTCCTGGCACTCTACTGAGCTTTTTACATACTTGGGTTCTCTTTCTCCTCACTGAAATACTAAGGGTTGACTGTGTAATGGTCAGCTCTGATTTTAGATGGGGAGATTAAGACTCAGATAAATGAAGCATGTTGTGCAATGTCACATACCCAGTGAAAGATGTAGCCCTGATTTGAACTGTGGTTTCATACTTCCCAAATCTTTGCATTTCACAAGGAGACCTTCAGAATGTCTCTGTGCTCCTAAGTGTAGTAATAAAATGTCTCTGTGCTCCTTGGTGTAGTAATAAAATTCTGACCAATGCAACTAATAAATAAAATTAACAGCCAAATAGTGGTGGCACAGGCCTTTAATCCCAGAACTTGGGATGCAGAGGCAGGCGGATCTCTGTGAGTTCGAGGCCAGCCTGATCTACAGAGTGAGTTCAAGGACAGCCAGGGCTGCTACACAGAGACACCCTGTCTTGAAAAACCAAAAAAAGAAAAAAGAAAAGAAAAGAAAAGAAGGAAGGAAGGAAGGAAGGAAGGAAAGAAGGAAGAAAGGAAAAGAAAAGAATTAACTAGTAATTTGGAAAGCCCCTTCCCTTTTGCGCTCTTGTGTACTATCTCCTCTGGGTTGGAGATTCTTCACTTCACCCAGATTCCTTTTATCCTCTCTTATTGGGAAAGGAGTGTGAAATTGTCCAATGATTGCATCATTTCAAAAGACTATGAAGGTTGGGGGCAGGACTGGGCATACATTGTCGCCATTTATCCCAAAGTTCTGTCAGTGGAAATGTACTAGCATTTGTCACGGGAGTTAATTCATAAAACATTTCACCTGGCATTTCCCCGAGGTAGCCGAAAGAACTCCATTCTACCAATCATTCAATAGATCAGCTATGGAAATACAAACTTCTTTTACTTTTTCCAGATGGAAAACCAGATAAATCTAAGGTCACGGAGCAAGTCCTTGGAAGAATGCAGAAACAGGAGCCAAATCTTTCACCTGAAATTGAGTTTTAACCAAGCGACAACTCTTCTCAAAGGTGTCCCCTCCTTTTTCCCATATTTTCTTCATTGTTTTTAAATTTACTGAATGTCTTCATGTGCACGTGCATGTATGGAGGTCAGAGGACAACTTATGAGAAATGGTTCTGTCTTTCCACTGTGTGGGTTCCAAAGATCAAACTTAGGTCATCAGGCTTGGTGACAAGTGCCTTTACCTGCTAAGGCATCTCATTATGTCCCTTCTTAAGGTAAACTGATGCAAAATGAGAAAAAAAAAACAGAAAAAAATATCTCCAACATTGTCTGTTAGTGATAAATTTCTTGATTCAGGGAATGATTTTTATATCTCCAAATGAGTGACCATGTTCAGGAAGACCTAAGTGCCAAACACCTAATTAGTGTATGTCACATACTCTTAACTAAAAAAAAAAAGCTATGTAAATCCATAACCCATTTGTGAACATGTGATGGAGAAACTTTGAAGTCAGTAATCAAAATAATTGTCTAGATGTCTTGGCTCCAAATCTCCACACTCCTGGACCTCTTTCAATTTATGCATATTGGGTGTGTATAGATAGACGTTTTCTGTGATCTGAATTTCCATTGTTGCCAAACTTGTTATATTCTCCAGAGGCACCTTATCAATGAGACAAAAAATATATTCTGATCATGCCTTTACAAGGGCACATCACCTAGGTTTTGTCTCAGTAGATAATTTAGGTGTATGACATAAGCAAGGGCTATGGTGACCATGCTGCTGACCTGGCTTCATCCAAAGAATCACAGGGCTTTGTCTGCATTTGAGAAAGCCTGGAGATGTGGACATGAGCGAGGTGAGTATGGGAGACAGAGTGACGAGAATAAAGGTGAGAGTTATGGCAATATCTGAAGCTTCTCCGTCAATCAGAGATGATGGCTTTGTGGGTCATGCATCTCTGTCACAGCTGCTCAGCTCCATTGGGGTCATAAGGAAGCAGAAATATATGATGCACGAATAAATAGGTATGATTATGCACCAAAAAGCCTTATTTACAAAAGAGATGATAGGTTCCACCTTTGGGTGTAATTTGCTTCCTCCTGAATGAGCGGAATAGGTATCCCAATATGACTTGACCTTGAACTAGAAATACAGACATCAGGACTAGAAATGGGATTTCTTGCCTTCTTGACACACCGCAGAAAATGGGTGATGTCAAAGTCAGGGTTTTGAAGGGTGGAGACTGTTCTTGCGTTTTTGTTTGCTTGTTTATCTGTTTTACTCTTACGCAGATTTGCACAAACTGAGCACTCCCACACACACCAATACCCAGATTATGAAACATTTGAAAGCTCAGCAAAGCCTATGAGACATGTGCCTGTTGTGTGTAGTTGTCAAATTGCAGATTAATGCTATAGCCAGATGGTGCTCCGTTTTGTAAATACACCGCAGTAAATGCAGCCATCCTGTTGCCACAGACACTAGGTGGTTCCATATTTCATTATTGGGAATCATGTTCATTTCAAAACTTAAAGTAATGTGCTTCAGTGAATTCACGCACACATCTTGTTAGGTCTATATTGAAGAACATCATTGTAAAAGTCTGTAATCCCAACACTCGGGAAGCAGAGATGGGGTATTATCCTCAGCTACATAGGGAATTTGAATTCAGCCAGGGTACATGACACCCTGCCTCGAAATAAGCAAACAGATGTAATTAAATCACAAAGAACTAAAAGCACATTTTTTGAAAACCAGCTCTCCTAAGTAGTATGGTCTAACCCTGACCTGTGCCCTGGTAGTACCAAAGGGCACACAGTACTTTCTGTTTCCCAAGTGCAGCCTATTTCCACAGTTAGGACTGCATTCCCACCTAAGGACACCAGGCTTCCAGTTTCTTCACATCTTTGCTAAGTGGAGTTTTGTATCTTTCTCACTGTAGTGAATACATAGGGTCTTGTTGTGGTTTTTATTCTTGTTTCCTGATAATGACGATAAGCCGCTTTTAGTGTGCCTACTGCTTATTTGGACATTGATTTTCTGAAGTGTCTCCTCAAGTCTTCTGGTTTTTATTTAGTTAGTTTTTTAGGTCTTGCTGATTGTAAAGAGACGCTCACATGCCACACACACCTCTCCGAATTCTAGTTGTACCGTCATGTAAGAAGTTACTGGGTCTGAAAAAGCATGGGATAAAACCGGACTTGCTGAACATAGCGGACAATGAGGACTACTGAGAACTCAAGAACAATTGCACTGGGTTTTGATCCTACTGCACGTACTGGCTTTGTGGGAGCCTAGGCAGTTTGGATGTTCACCTTACTAGACCTGGAAGGAGGTGGGAGGTCCTTGGACTCCCCACAGGGCAGGGAACCCGGTCTGCTCTTTGGGTTGATGAGAAAGGGGGAGTTGATTGGGGGAGGGGGAGGGATATGGGAGTCAGTGGAGGGGAAGAGACAGAAATCTTTAATAAATAAATAAATAATAATAAAAAAGAAGTTACTAAAAGCTTAAAACGTTCAGCAGGGGAAGACAGGACAACGGCTACGTACACAAAGGCAACTTGGGGGATATTTGGATACCTTGACTCAAAACACCAACCAATCAGCTTCCTACTTTAAAGCAACAAAAAGCATTTATTCTTTCTGCTATTTTCTGTGAGTTGTGAATTTAAAAATGATTGCTGGTTTCAGCTCTGGCTGTAGACTTTTCAGTAGATAGGATTTCGATATTAGATGAAGCTTTGCTAGCCCTGGGGGTTGTCCTGTCAGTGGGGCTTACTCGGATGACACCTGCATTGGTGCTGCTGTTGATCCAAGGCCTGGATTCCTTCCTCCTGTGCTTTTCTCAGCTGCTTAGATGTCCTCATGACATAGTAGCTAGCTTCTTTAAGAGTGCCCAATCTACATGAGCAAAAGAGGTAAGCCAATGCTCTTTAAATGTTAGCCCAGAAAGTCACCTGCCCTTGCTTCAGTTAGATACAGATTCCAACTCAGTGTGGGATACAACTGATATATATAAGCTTGAATACCACCAGAGGAGACTCTTTGGAAGCCATCTTAGAGGCCAGCCACCATATGAGTCCGTTGACATATCAAATTATCATTCTTCAGGCTCAGTTCAAGTTCTTTCTGTGATTTCATATGTATTTGCATAGAGATACAGTGTCTGCTAATTGCTCTGATTTTTCGGGGTCTCCAGCGGTTACTGGTCTCCTGGAGCATCTGCTTCTCCTAAATCATACCCCCAATCCTACTTTAGTGATTACTCACTTTTCTCCCTCTCTATTCTTTTCTATTTGGAGACAAGATCTTTTTTTTTAATTTATTTATTTATTAAAGATTTCTGTCTCCTCCCCGCCACCGCCTCCCATTTCCCTCCTCCTCCCCCAATTAAGTCCCCCCCCTCCTCAGCCCGAAGAGCAATCAGGGTTCCCTGTCCTGTGGGAAGTCTGTAGCCTAGACTTGCCTTGCACACTCCCTGTGTAGCCACGGATGACTTTGAACTTCTGATTCTCCTGACTCTCCTGTATCACTACATCCAGCAATGGGATCAAACTAAGGATTTTGTACATGTGAGGCAAGCACTCTATCTACTATGCTATTATCCCCTTTTAAATTAAGATTCTAATGCTCTCTTGAAACAAACTTGCTTGGAAGGGTGTGATGGCATGATTCTATGAGTCATTTACCCTTTAGTTATCGGAGGGTCAGCCAAGAGACGGCTTTCAGGTTAGGGAGAGGTACTAGGCACCTGCACAGATAAGAAAACGAGCCATTTCTCAACCTGATAAGGAGAACTGGCAAAGAGGCTGGGAAAGAGGAGAGGCAAGAAAGTATTCCAAGAACAAAATTTAAGGGTGCACTTCCTCTTAGCTAGAATTACAAAGTAAGAGTCCAAGAGGGAGTTCCTCCTTAAATTTTGCACCTTGGCCACTTCACACAGGCCTGGCCTAAGTACCTACGGTCACAATAACAATCGCAGCGCAGCGCTGGAGGCCTTTCCAGCAATCCCCTACCATTCGCTAGAATAGTTTCTCATTGTCGGGCACTTTGCTTACACAACTCGTGTTTGTTTGTTTGTTTGTTTTCTTTTTCTTTAAAAGATTTTTTAGCAATGCTGGAGATGCTCCCTGACCAGCTTTGGTCATGCTAAGCACATGCTTCCCCACTGAACCAGATCCGTGGCTCCTGGTCACGTAACTGTTAACCCTTTGCACAGCCTTTGTAGAACAAGCATCGTCTCCAGCTAAGGAAGGAAAAGTTTGGTAAAGCTACAAACCTCACCCAAACTCACCCTGTTAGTAAGAGGCATAAATCAGAGCTGGGCATGAACAGTACATGCCTGCGGTAACCCCACAACTTGGGAAATAGATGCAAGAGGATCAGGAATTCAGAGCCATCTTGACTATATCACAACTTCAAGGCCACAACTACGTCGCAGAGGTCCTGTCTCAAACAAAACAAAACAAACGACTAGGTTGACTGAATTCCCACACCCATTCTCTGTCTTCCTATGCTGTATATTTCAGCGATAAGATAGAAATTGACAGCTGTGGGTGTGGTGTAACTTGAGGCTACTCGAGCAGAGGTTTATTATGTTAGCACTGACCAGCAATAACACAAACACAGTCATACCGCACTTCAAGTAAATTGTAGACATTTAAATGCTCAGAGAAGACAGCCTGGGTAGAGGTGGCTGGGAATGTCCCCACAAATGATCAGATACAATTGACAGAACTCTAGGTGGAGCCGAATGGATCTATGCCAAAGAGCTGCCAGAATGTTCTTGTTTCCAAGCCAGGGAGGCAGCTTGTTCTTTGCCCATTTTCTGTGAAAATGATAGGTTGTATTTATTTTTTTATGAATTTGCATATGAGAAGGTAGGAGGATCTGTAAGGAGATGTATGATTGATTGTGACTCTTGGTTTAGAGCCCCAAGAACCACTGTAAGTTTCAGTCTGCAACTGAAAGAACAGCAATTCTCAGTGAAATCGCTCTAGCTTCCTGGGAGAGTGGATCAGATGGAAGTGGAAGGCAAGAGCTGGCAATTTCCTATGTACAAAGCTAACATGTGACCTAAAGCATCTGGACATGAGCTTGATACCCAGAACCCGCATTTAAAAAAATTCTGAGTTTGATGATGTGTGCTTGTGTTTCCAGTACTGGTGAGGTGGGGGCAAACAGGTCTGTGGAACTCACTGGTCAGGTTACTTGACAAATCTAGGCCAATGGGAAACCCTGTCTCAAAAAAGAAAGGAAGGAAGGGAGGGAGGGAGAAAGGGAGAGAGATACAGAGAGAGTGGAAAAACAAGACCTAAGGTTGACCTCTGTCTTTTCATATAAATGTGCCCACCCCTACACAAACATGTAAGTACACACACACACACACACACACACACACACACACACACTCAGAAAGACAGAGAGGGAGGGAGAGAAAATACGTATATGATTGGGCGTGGCTGAATTTCAGAAAAAGTTCATTTACTTCATTTATGAAAATGGCAGAGGGCTCAGTAAGACTTGAAGGCGACCTCTGATCTTAGAAGCATCATTCAAATGTGGCTGTTTTGAACTTTTTTCTTTGTTCCATGGTGTTGGGCAGAGGCTCTTTTTTTCTTTCTTCTTCTTAGTGCTGTTTAAATGCTAAAGTAGTATTAGCAAACAAGAACAAAAGAGGAGGAGAGCAGGAGGGCTTATCTTAGCAAAGCTTCTCTGAAGGGCAGAGAAATGCTTTGGTCACACTACATGCAAATTTAAAGGGCCAGCTGTTTTCACTCTGCATAGCTAGATGGAAGAGCCATCCGGTCCCCAAAACAAGTTCCAAGTTTCAGTTTGGTATTTCAAAAATAGAACTCATTGCTGGAACATCCCTATCGCTAAGCATTTGGAGGAGTTGTCAAATAAATGCAATCGGCCAAATATGTCACATGTCCAATGCTATTATTGGGTAATATATGAAAACCTTTGATTTATGTGTAGAAGAATTAGATTCTGTACTTGCAAATAAGAATACTGTAAACGGGGGAGAAGTGTTGAAAGGCTAACTTAGTGAATAAAGAACATAGGAGTAATTGAATGCAGTAGAGAGAGCTGGAGGGTATTGATTCATGCTGGCCCAGTATGACTGTCACAGATCTGGGTCTCATTTAATTATTGAACCTTAGCCATATCTTTTGGCCTACATGCCAGTTCCTTCCACATCTATAAAATAAAGAGGGTAGATGAGATCATAGAGTTGTAAACAAAAGACTCCAGGGAACAGAATGATAACACAGAAGGATGTAAACACAGAAGAAAAGAGTGTTTAGGTATTTGTCCTATAATCTCCTCTCTTATTTTGTCTTTTAGAGTAAGATGGAGGATAAACAGTATTTTCAAAGTTCATTGTTGGTCTGGTGGGTTAACAGCCTGTGGTCCTCAGACCCGGTATGGTTACTTTTCTAGTTACGGTGACAAGATACTTGACATAAGAAACTTAAGAAATGGGGTGGGGGTGCAGTGATAGCTTGGTCTGTAAAGGGCTCAGTTAAAGACCTGAGTTTGATCCCCAAGAGACCATGTTGAGAGAGAGAGAGAGAGAGAGAGAGAGAGAGAGAGAGAGAGAGAAGGACAGGAGGGAGGGAGGGAGGGAAGAAGGGAGGGAGGGAAGAAGGGAAAAGCTGAGCATGCCAGCAACATCCATGTGATCCAATCTCTGGGGAGGTGGAGACAGGTCCCTGTGAGAAGCCCTGTCTCAACTAATCAGGTAGACAACCACAGAGGAGTGCGCTCCCATATGACTGTGCACACACTCACACATATGGGTTGGGGGGGGGGGCTTAACTGAAGGAGAAAAGGATTTGTGTTAGTTGATAGTTTGAGGAGATAATGTTAATCATGGAGAAGATGGCATGATTCAAAACAGAATCACCACTGGGCACCAAGTATTCAAACACATGAACTTGTGGGCAATAGTTCACATTCAAACTACATCTAAAATCAGGTTTCTCAGCCTGGACTACTGACATTTTGTTCCAGGTAATGTTTTGTTTGTAGTGGCTGTCTTATGCAGTAGATTTTCCACAGCATTTCTGGCGTCTACCCACTAGATGCTCTCAGCACCTGCCCCCAGCCCTCCAATAACAGCCATCAAAAATGCTGCCAGATGATGCCAAGGTTCCTGTGGGGGACAGACTGCACCAAGGCAAAACCTATTATATTTTGAGGTTACTGTGTAAGCATAGGGCGTAGGTCTTGATTTTATATTTTATTTTGAAAGATTTGCTTCTTTCTCTTTTTCTCTCCTGTAAGAGAGAGGCCACTTATTTGTCCCAGCCGCCCAGAACCAAAATAACCACACAGAAACTATATTATTTAAAACATTGTTTTGCCCATTAGCTCTAGCTTTTTATTGGCTAACTCTTACATATTAATTTAACGCATTTTTATTAATCTATGTATCGCCATATGGCTGGGGCTTTCCAGCTAAAGTTCTCGCCCACTCTGGCAGGGCTACAGGGCTTCTCTCTGACCCCGCCCTTCTTTTTCCCAGCATTCAATCCAGTCCTCCCTGCCTAGCTCTGCTCTGCGCCTCCCTGCTTTGTTATAGGCTCAAAGCAGTCTTTTTATTCATTAATGGTAATTACAACATACAGAGGGAAATCCCGCATCACTCTCCCCACCCCACCCCCGTGTGTGTGTGTGTGTGTGTGTGTTGTGTGTATATGTGTGTGTGTGAGGGGCGGGGAGAGATGTGTAGGTACCCCTGAAGGCCAGAGGAAGGCATCAGGTCTTGTAGACCTAGAACTGTAGTTACAGACAGTTGTGTGCAACCAGATGTGGGTTTGGGGGTGAAAACCCCTCTGCTTTGGAAGAATAGCAAGCACTTTTAGTCACTGAACCATCTCTCCAGCCCAATTTTATTCAGTGTGTATGTGGAGGGGATACATGAAGAGCCCGCTTATGTAAAAGCGAGAGGATGATGATATGTGTTGTCCTCAGGAATGCAGTCTGCATCCTTTGATTCAGGGCCTCTCATTCACTGACCTGCAGCTCACCAGTTAGGCTAGAAGGGCTGGTCATCATGCTCCAAGGATCATCCTGCCCCTGCTTCCCAGCCCTGGGATTGCAAACATGCCATCCATCATGTTTGGGATTTTGACATGAGTCCGGGGGTTTAAACTAATATCCTCATTCTTGCAAGGCAAATGCTTTACTGACTGAGCCATCCCATTGCCATTTTATTTTGCTATGTGTTTTGACACTGGCTCATATAACTCAAGCTGACTGTGTGCTCCCTTGTGCGGCCAAGGAGGACCTTAAGTGTTGACCCCTCTGCCTCCATCTTCCATGTTCTGGGACTATAGGCCTGTGCCACCATACCCACTTTTATATGATGTTGGGGAGAGCCCTTGAGGCTTCATTTGTTAGGCAAGCACTGTATCAACTAAGTTCCACCTTTATCCCCAAACATAGACCTCCAGGCACAGACTCTCACAGTGCTACTTGAAGTGGAGCCTGTGATTAGCCCAATCAGCATTACTGGAAAGCTTGTTGGAAATGCACGTTCAATGGCCTCTGGGGCCTCGGCTCTCCAGTTGACTCCGATGCTTACTGAAGCTGAAGCAGCAATGAAGCAGATTCTTAGGGGAGTAATTGAAGCCTTCCTACCCTTCATGAGTGGGGTTGAGAATAAATAGAAATGATCAGAATTTTAACAGCAAAATGCTGGAGGGGCATAAACGGAAGTGCACTTTATCCTTCGTCGGATAAGGAAGAGGCGGTCCGTACTTTAGTGCCATTTGATGAATAGCCTTTAAGGATTTTCAAATAACATGGATTTGTGAGAAATAAATTCTTTGATTACCTACCTGTGCATGTAGGCTATGTTCAGACTATGTATCTACACTATTAGATGTCAGTCACAGTGGCTGGTAACTCCAAAGTAATCTTCCCTTCCCACCAGGACTGTGACTCCTCCACTTTTTCTGTTTCTGGTGACAGAGCATTCCTTTCTTTTCCTTGCCTGCTATCTCCAACAGACAATACTTCTTCCTCCCATTCCTGAGCCAGCCAGTGATGGAGCTGAATAGCTAGCACCGGCTGAGAATCATGAGTTGGATTTAAGATTGTAAAATACAATATGAATAAGATTCTTGGTAGACAGTCACGAGAAGGGCACAGTGCTTTAAAGGGAACGTCGTTTTAATTGATTTATGATTTGATTAAGAAAAAGATTTTCCTTCTTTTCTCATATCGACATTGATTTAGAAAAAAAAATCATTTTTATATTTTGGGTTGCTTTTTTGTTCAATGAGCTAAACCCCTGTAATGTGTTTGCATGTGCTGTGATTATATTGAAAGTATTCATTGACAGACACTTGGAAAATCCAGAAAGGAAGGAGAATATTAAATTGATCCATAATCTTGCTATTCTGTAGGAGGTCCTTCTATTTATCCATTGCTTTCATTGGTTAATTAATAAAGAAACTGCTGGCCTGATAGGGCTGAACATAAGTAGGCAGGGTAGACAGAACTAAATTCTGGGAAGAAGAAAGCAGAGTCACAGATTGTCACCATGGAGCCAGCCACCAGGTCAGACATGCTGAATCTTTCCCGGTAAGCCACGACCTCATGGTGACATATAGATTATTAGAAATGGGTTGAATCACAATGTAAGAGTTAGCCAATAAGAGGCTAGAGCTAATGGGCTAGGCAGTAATTTAATTAATACAGTTTCTGTCTGGATATTTCGAGGTTAAGCTAGCTGGGCAGCCAGACGCGGCCCGCTCCTCTTACTACACTATTCAAAGTAAACATGATTAGTAGTTCTTGCTTCATTAGAAATTTTTGTGTATATGGTGTATGTATGTGTATATTCATGTATGTGCAGGCAAAGCGCCATGTGTACCCTTGTGACACACAGTCAGAAGAGGTCATTGGTATTCTGCTTTACAGTGCTTTGCCTTATTTCCTTGAGATAGGGCTTGTCACTGAACCTGGAGCTCACCACATTTTAGCCAGTCTGGCTCAGAAGCCATGCCAATGAATCCTATTTCCCTGCTCCCAGTGCTTCAGTTACAAGCCCATGTGGCGATGGCTGGCTTCTTTCTTTTCCTTTCTTCTTCTTCTTTTGGTTTTGGTGGTGGTGGTTTGGAATGAGAATTCACACCCAGGCCCTCATGCAGTCAACACTCTCACCCACTACGCTTTCTAGTTCCGCAGCCCCCATGTTCAGGGCATCTAGGGCCTGTGCTACCACACCCTGGTTGGGTATTTTTATTAATTTTTATTTTACTCTATTTTACAGTAATGTGTTTTTATTATATTTGAATTTTTATTTCTATTGTAATTTTAATCTATTTCTGTTTCTTTAATACTTTTCCTCTCCATATAAGAAAGTTAAAAGTACTTCCATCTGAAGATCAGCAAACACACTAAGTTATCTGTATTAGGCATGTAGGCTCTGCTGACTTCCTTTAATAAAAACTGACTTCGAGAGGCAGAGTCCTCTGCACTTGCAGGTAGAAGCAGAGGATCAGGAGTTCAAGGTCATTCTCTACTGTAAGGGGAGTTTGAGACCCAGAAGACTTAGAAGCTTGCTTACAAAACAAAATAAAACCAAGCCAAACATCAAACAACAACCAAACACCCTCGTTATGCCTGATTTATGACCTGCAGATGCTTACAATTTGAAAGGATTCTAACACTGATCTCTCTGTCAGTTGCTAAGGTCACGGTGTCCTCGTCCAATGATGGAGCTCTTCATCCCGCAATGGCAAGCAGCCATGGATGACAGAGAAATAAAATGTGTATGGCTGTGTCTCAATCAGGCATGCAGATTGGTTGCTAAGTCCTAATCAAAACATAACCCCGGGGCCAGCATTTTAGTGCCAACCCATGAAAGATGCCTCTATTGTGTGACTACTGCTCACTTGGTAAAGAATGAGGACTAACAGCTCCATCCCAGAGAGCCACCATGAAAGGAGAAGATGTGGTTTGTGGAATAAAATCCACGTCCTCAACTGTTTGCACACCATCAGGAACACATGCATGTGTGAAGAAATGGGTCAAAGACAGTACATGAATTACATGAATTGTCTTAGAGTTTGGGTTCATAGCTTCACAGCTAGGACTCGGCCTAAGTTTATTGGCTAGCAAAGGAGAAGCATGCCGGTGCTTATCTGAGAGACCGAGCTTCTCTTTTCTAGCATTTATTTCTGTCAGTGAAAACGAAGGAAGAAGAGCACTGGGGAGGCTTGATGAGGATGAAACTCCCTGAGATGACTTAGGCCAGACCATGTGCCTTCGTGCCAGGATGGCAAAGGTAACTAGAAACGCGTGTGCACTTGAGTGATTTGGAAATTCCCTAGTTTGAATTTTCCTCTTACACAAGTCGAGGGAAGAATGCTATGAACCACTTCTGTGCTCATTCCTGTGATTTCTGCTGGCTCCTCAGAAGGCACAGGGGCGGGAGCAAGATGACATCTTTCAAAACAAAACCGTGAAGCAAGGCAAGGCTAATCAAGACCTGACTTGTTGCTGAGTCTTCTCCTATGACAGGGCTGGCTCATAGGATGGACTGTGGCCAAGATACCTCAAGAGCCAGGACAGAAGGAAAAAGTGGTAGTATTCACACCCCAAAAGCAGCAGAAAATTGCCTCGGATTTTATTCTGGGGAGGCTTAGAGTGCATTCTAGGACAACAGTTCTCAACCTGTTCAGGGGTTGAACAGCTCTTTCATAGCAGTGACTGAAGACCGTCAGCAAACCCAGATACTGACATCATGACTCACAGCATTAGCAAAATCACAGTTAGGATGTAGCAACAAAAATAATTTTATGGTTGGGAGTCACCACATGAGGAACTGTATTAACTGCAGCATTAGGAAGGTTGAGAACCACTGTTCTAGGGAATAAACCTAAGGTAATACTAAAAGCTGGGGCTTTGAAGATGGCCTCCCTGAAGAGATAGCCATGGGGCTAGGCTCTAGAGAGCTGGCTTGCTGGTTAAGAGCAGTTGAAACTCTTCCAAAAGATTTCAGTTCAGTTCCTAGCACCTATGTGAGATGTTTCATAACCACTTCTAACTCCAGCACCAGGGGATCTAACACCTTCTTCTAGACTCTGTGAGTCCCTACTCACTTGTGGGACACACTGACAAGGGCATGTGCACATACACATAAATAAAAAAGAAACCTTTTTTATGGAAGAATCTGTGAAATCAAGGTATCACTGGAGTCCAGAAGATTGGGATTTAGAAAGGAGCAGAAAGATCATAATTGTTCATAAGTTTGTCCTGGAACAAAAGAAACTTTATTCTTAAAAAACTAACTAAAAATTCTTGCTTTATTTTATTTATATGGGTGTTCTTGCCTGAATGTGTATCTTTGCACTACGTACTTGCCTGGTGCCCAGGGAGGCAGAAGAAGACGCTTGATTCCCTGCAACTGGAGCCACAGGTGGCTGTAAACTATATCACCTAGTGGTCTTAATAAAATGCCATTCTATTGTGGAAATGTACCACATTTTGCTTATCCATTCTTCAGCCGAAGGGCATTTAGGTTGTTTCCAGGTTCTGGCTATGACAAACAATGCGACTATGAACATAGTTGACCACATGTCATTGTGATATGGTTGAGCATCCTTTGTGTATATACCCAATAGTGGTATTGCTGGGTCTTGAGGAAGGTTGTTTCCTAATTTTCTGAGAAATCACCACACTGATATCTAGAAAATATTATGCCGAGTGAGGAAACCCCGAAAGACAAATATCATATGTACTCACTCATAAGTGGCTTTTAAACATAAAGCAAAGAAAATCAGCCTACAATTCACAATTCCAGAGAACCTAGACAACAAAGAGAACCCTAATGGACACATACATGGATCTAATCTACATGGAAGTAGACAATGGCAAGATCTCCTGAGTAAACTGGGAGCATGGGGACCATGGTAGAAGGTAGAAGGGGAGGTAAGAGAAAGGGACGGGAGTGGACACAAATATATATCTCAATAAAAACAAACAAACAAACAAATAAATAAATAAATAAAATGCCATTCTAACTCAACAGTTCTAGAGTAGGGCGCAAGTTTATAGACCCTCCCTTTTTCAGAGTCTCATGTATTCCAGGGTAGACTCAAGTTCTTTATATAGCTGCTGATAATCTTGAACGTCTAATTGTCTTGCCTTTCTTTTTTAATGGCTAGATTATAGGGTGTGCACTGTCATACCTGTTTATGGGGTTCGAGGAGTCAAACCTGGGACTTCATGAATACTAGGCAAGCAGTCTTCCAAATGAACTACAGCTACAGCCTCGGGTGCATGCGTTCATTCACTGTTTGCTCATTTTTTGCAACCACTTGCCACATGAAGTCTAGGCTAGTTTAGAACTCACAATACAGCCCACACTGACCTTAAACTTAACCCAATTTTCCTGCTTCAGTCTTACCATGGCTGAGCTCACAGGGGTGAATAACCACAAGTGGAAATATTTGTTTCTAACAACCTCTCAGAGGATCCCAAAACTGCTGTTCCTGTAACTGTGGTCTCACTCTGGCTTTCCCTTGGCTTTCCTGCCCTCATGATCTCCTTTGACAGATTTTTGGATAAGACTCAAGAAAGTATAGTAGAAAGATAGATAAGGGACCCCACATCTGTACTGAGGAACACACACCCCTCTCCAAACAAAGCAACCGGTCAGTATGTCTTGATAACTTCCAAGCTCCCCCTTGGTAACTCCCTTTCTTTGTGGTCAGACCCACCCTGAAACTTATCTTGGACCTGGAGGCAGTGAACTCACCAAATAAGACAAACTGTGCTCAAATGAATTTTTAGGGAAAATCTGTTGACTGAGATTTCTGTCCTACCTGGTCCCTCTATGTTAGCCAAGCCACCCACAGTCATTTCATCCCAAATAAACACACAGAGGTCTACACTAATCATAAACTGATTGGCCTATTAGCTCAGGCTTCTTATTAACTCTTATAACTTATATTAGCCCATAATTCTTATCTGTATTAGCCACGTGGCTTGGTACCTTTTTCAGCGAGGCAGTCACATCTTGCTTGCTCTGTGTCTGGCTTCCTCTGTGTCTGGGTGACGACTGCAGACTGAAACTTCCCTCTTCCCAGAATTCTCCTTGCCCTGCCTCTACTTTCTGCCTAGCTACTGGTCAATCAATGCTTATGTAAAATAAATGTGCCCGGGTACAGACCATTGTCCAACAGCAAAAATCTACTCACATTTCTATGCTTTGTAATGATTGGGCATGCATATGATTGAAAAGGATGTGTGCAGTGAACAAAACCTGCCAATCAAAACAGTATACTACACATACTCCACCATAGTAACCAATCTCTCTTCTTCCCGGATCCACAGAAGGAAGTCCTGAGAAGTCACTCAAGGCTCATGAACAATCTCACTTGAGCCCGTTGCTCCCTTGTAAGTTCTACTCTGTACTTACACTTCACTTTTGAATAAAATCCCTTGTTGCTTTACTATTTGTGTGCACTTCTTCAATTATTTGAACAAGAAGACAAGAACCTAGAAACACTTGATCCAGATAGAGACCACTGGTCACATGAGTAAGGTTTATTACAGAGTACTATGAATCACTCTCAAAAGTAAAAGAATACACCTGGCCAAAGGAATCACTGTAGAAGTAAACACTCTCAATATGAGAGGGAGTGGGTTGTTGGAAGGACCACTGTGTGAGCCATATGTTTGAGAAGCAAGAGAGGACAATGGGCAAAGGAACCATTGTGCAACATAAATTTTTAGGTCAACTTTATACTGTTTCTTAAAGTCTCTATAACAAACAGTATTGGTTGATTTAAAGCCCATTTGGGTTAAGTGTTAAGGGAGGAAACAATGGTAAGCCTTTCTTCTTTTACCAGAAAACTCCAGGTTAGACATAATCACATGGTCTTTGGGGCAGTATAGAAAGTCGGAACTCCACACATGGCCAGTGATACATTCAGATGCACTCATTCTTTTGACCAGTGGTTAAATCTTGCCATTTCAGTTGCTGGTTTTACAAACTACTTAGTATGAGGGAAGGCTCTAGTTCAATGACCTTTACATTTGTCAATATTTGATGAACTCCCCAATATTCCCAGAACCACACTTTGAAAAGTGAGCATACAAGGTATCTTTGGCAACTTTGTTGCATGTGTCAAAATAAGCTTTATAAGGTTGCAATTAGAACATTGATTCCTTATAGAACAAACATACCCACTGAAGGAAAGTCCCCAAATAACCTGTGGAGGGCCCAGGCAATCACAGCCAAGCTCAAAACTTGCTCATGGATTGCATCAGTCCAAGAAGATTTTTTTTTAAATACCCAAGGGTGTACTTCATTTCTTTTAAGAAATCCTCTAAAGATATCATTTCTCAAATTATTTAAGGTTAACATCTCTGGTGAGAACACAGTGCCAGACAGGTTCTGTTGCCAATTAAGGAGAGATCCATGTTTCAATTACCAGAAAGACAGGCTACAGTTTAGGTTATCTTAGGAAATCTAAAATACCAAGCCAAGACAGGTGTTAGGATGAATGTGCACATAGCTTATCACATGGGGAAAGTGAATCAAGAGTATGTCCATTATAGTAGAGTTCTCCATAGAAACAGCCCTAGCAGAATACATATAGATAAGAAGACATTTACTTGTTTATAACCCCCCCCACTTTCTCTGTATGTGTGTATGTTAGGGTTATTATTGCTGTGAAGAGACACCATGATGAGAACAACTCTTATAAAAGAAATCATTTAATTGGGACTTATTTTCAATCAGAGGTTGAATCCATTATCATCATGGTAGGAAGCATGGCTGTACACAGGCTTGCATAGTACTGGAGACATAGCTGAGAGTGTTACATTTGAATCCTACATCCGAAGGTAGCAAAAAGAGAGAGAGAGAGAGAGAGAGAACCACTGGGCTTGGGCTTCTGAACCCCAAAGTCCACCCTCAGTGACACACTTCCTCCAACAAGGCCACTCCCTCTGAGCCTATGGAGGCCATTCTCATTCAAACCACCATAGTGTGTGTGTGTGTGTGTGTGTGAGAGAGAGAGAAAGAGAGAGAGAGAGAGAGAGAGAGAGAGAGAGAGAGAGAGATGGGTACATATGCATGGGAAAGTTAGAAAACCAGTTTGTGAAGTCAGTTTGTATTGGTTCCAGGAATCAAATTCAGGTCACTAGGTTTACAAGGCAAGTACTTTTACACGTTGAGCCTTCTCGCAGGCCCAGCGGGAAAACTGGCTCACATAGTCATGGAGGCAGGGAAGTCCCACAATAAGCTGTCTGCAATTTGGAAAGTCAGAAAAGCCTGTGATGAAATCCAGCCCTGTCTACAGACTTAAGGGCTAAGTGTGAACAGTTAATCTCAAGCGTCAACTTGGCAGAAAAGTTTCACCGAGGAGACAAACTTCTAGGCATGTCATTTGGGGAGTTTCTGCATTGGGTTAATTGAGATGGGAAGATCTGCCTTAAATGTGGGGGGCACCAGTCGATGGGCCCCAGACTGAATAAAAAGGAGGCAGTGAGCTGAACACCAGCATCCATTTTTCCCTGCTTCGTTACTGTGAATGCAACGTGACCAGCTGCCTCACCCTCCTTCCACCATGATGGACTGTAGCCTTGAACTCTAAAACCAAGTAAACTTCTCCTTCCTCGAGTTGCTTTTTGCCAGAGCAATGAAAAACAGCGATGAATATACCAAGAAAGCAGCTGCCATAACTCCTTGCCAAGGGCCAAAAGCCTTGTAGCCACGTGGAGTCAGGGTTTGTGAGTAGCCCTGGTCATGTGGTGTGAAAACAAATTGCACAAGGCCACTGATGCCTCAACTTAAGAAGACAGCAGATTTGCTGTATTTTATCTGGGCCTTTGAATTAGATGCTACATGCCCACAGTGGATGAGGGTGGATCTTCACTCTGTTTCCTGATTCAAATATTAATATCTTCTGGATTGATCCTTACAGATACACTCATAAATGATATTTTACCAGCTATTTGTCCACCCTTAACTAACCCAGGCTAACCTGTAAAATGAAACATTGCACTCAGGGAAGGGATCAGCAACTCTCTCAGCAAATAGTTCTGGACTGTTCCAACCTATAAATGAATCGATAGGTAAAGTCTCCCCATATATGTGGGTAGGAATTCAGCAGAGTAAGTGTGGTCTGCTATCTGTTAAAGAACAATCTGTATTGAACATGACTTTAAATGTTATAACAATATAATTTGGAATTGATGCAGCCATAGACATAGATAATAGATTTTTCATGATTCATTAATATAACTTAGCACTTAATTGATTTCTAGCCATAATGGTGAAGGCTGAGAAATGATCATGGCAAATTACAGACGACTGAATGCTTTCCCACGCATAGGTCTCTGTGAGTATTAGAGCTGAGCTGGCCGGATGGCTCAATGGATAAAAGCACTTGCCGCAAAAGCTTAGTGAGATCCAAGGGAGTCTAGAGAGTTGTCTTCTTGCTGTCACAGAAATGCCATGGTACACGTGTGCCAACACTCTCACACACATCCCTCCCACATGCAACCATCATCAACATCATCAACTAAATGAGAAATAAGAGTGGGAGGTCCATACTGCTTGTCAATCATAGACAAAAGATTCCTAAAGTTTGTCTGATCCTCATGGAGAACACTGAACTGATTAACCCAAAAGAGGGACTAAGTAAAAAGGCTACTAATTGAATGAGGCTAAAGCCTTAATTAGTAGAGAGGAATATAACTCTCTACAAACAGAAGAGACTATGCAGTCTGAAGCCAACCAGATAGCAATACACTCAAACATAAAGGACACCTGGTACCATACTCCCTGATGGGATTTATGCAAAATTAACTACAAATTCTAACTCTGCCTTTGTCTCATAGTTAATTCATCACCAGATGAGTATAGTAACAACTCATTGGAGCAGAGAAAGAGGTGGAGAGAGAACAACATCAGAAGGAAGCAGACCATGATCAACTTCTTCTTCAAATAGAATTAGATTAAAAATACCGAGATTTTCTGTCACCATTTAAAACTTATTAGTGCCCCCAGAAAGCCTGAAGCAAATTTCAGTATAATGACATGATGACGTTTATTATTTAAAATGAAAAACTTTACATGTACTGCTAATTACTAAAAATATACCATTTATAAATTTATTGTACTTATAAAAATGGTCTGTGAAGAAATGCTCAGTTTCATCACTTAGTGTAAGCTTCTCTGGGCTTTTGAGTAGACTCAAATTCTTTAGAGCTTACTTCCACCATCACCAACAGCTGAGGTGTCTGCTTCCAGATCCTTTAGGTCACTTTCTATTCTTGCAGCCACTGTCTACATTCCAAAATGTATTTTACTATCATCTCTCATCCTATTTCTTTGCTTGTTTTTTGTTTGTTTGCTTGTTTGTCTTTGTTTTTTATTTTGTTTCTAGAGGCAGGGTTCTCTGTGTATCTCTGGCTGTCCTGGAACTCACTGTGTAGACCAGGCTGGCCTTGAACTCATGGAGATCTGCCTGCCTCTGCTTCCCTGACTGCTGGAATTAGAGATGTGCACCACCAACACCCGGCTTTGTTGTTGTTGTTGTTGTTGTTTTTTAAATCTGTAGTCCAGGTTGGCTTCGAACTTGTGAACCTCCTGCCTCTGCCTCCTTCAACAAATCAGACTGGTCTTGAACTCACTATGTAGCCAAGATTGGCCTCAAACTCATGGCAATCCTCCCTGCTTCAACCTCCCAAATCCTGAGATTTCAAGCATGTGTCTCTATACCTGGCCTCTAGTAGTTTTCTTATAGACCCATACCTTTAAAAAGTAATCTTTTCATTTTCTTCTTAGTAGGAATGTAAAATGCACTGTATTTAATTTAAAATCCAATATATTTATTGAATTTTTATTTTAATGGATATAATTTCCGAGGTTTTGCAGAGTGTGGTGGTTGTGTGTTGTGTGTGTGTGTGTTCAGTACTGCTGCCTCCAATTCTACAAATAACTGTTGTCACTGGACATGATTGTGGTGTGATTTATTGATATTTCACTCAATAGACTTTCTACCGTTTTAGCATTTTGCTTTTTTATTGTTCAATAAGAATGTGTTGTTTTTATATTATGAAAAATATTTTTTATTTTGCAAAAAGATTAATGCATTGGTGACATTTATTTATTGTGGTTATTCAGTCAAGCAAAAAGACTAAGGAAGAAAAAGACAACAGGAAGTGAGTAAGAATATAAGTATTTTATGAACATCACCACTGAAATTTAGTGACTTGAAATAGAGTTTATTTTGTTAGTATTTTATTCATTTAAACCAAAATCCCCTCCGAAGTTATATTAATTTATTAACGATTCACTGACATTTAATTAAGTGTTAGTTAAGAGAGGAACACATAGATCTAATGATATTATTGCCAACTTAGGAATACCCAGGTGTAGACCCAAAGAAAACCTTTGCTCAACGCAAACCCACAACTTTAATTTTCCTGGGGTTGGAGGTGATAGGGAGTAAAGGAAATCTGCAGAAAACTGACATTTGAAGAGAAACATTCCTTTTCTCTTCTACTGCTCCCTCTTAATGTACTAGGAATAGCAAAACACATTGCTTCGTGCCATCATCCAGCTACATCCTGGCCTCAGTTACTCCATATTTGGAAAACAGTTCAGACTGCACTTTGCCCTGGGAAATTATATTTTACAAACTAACTTTGACTCCATGGAAGCTGACTGACTCTCGGCAGTCACACATGAACACCAACGTTTTTCCCACAGCAATCATCTAGCACGGACAGATGATTTATTCCTGAATGTACGAAGGATGCCACCCTACAGATTTATCAGGCTAATTAAGACTTTGTATTAGAGTTCTATACGGCAAACCAGGTCTGAGAAATTGTTGGACACACCAGACTGGAGGAAGAGTACATACAACTCCTCTCCTGGAATTCATGAAGAGGAGGGCACCCTAACACTGTGACGGCAATAGGCCTCCTAGATCTGTCACCTGACCACTTGGTGATAATGTCAAGAGGTCAGCACAAAAAGAACCCGTGACTGTTCCAGGGGTATCAGCTCAGTTCAGTCCCTCTGTTGATGTAGCCTGTTTTGTCCATTTGGGCCGCTAGCCATTCCTCTACCCAATCAATTGCCTGAAACTAATCCTGTCCCTGTAGGCTGCATGGTCCTGCCTCTAGCTTATGCATCTCAACTTGACTTTGAAGCTTGGTTCCTGCTTGTGAGCCAATGGCTTGATCCTACAGTAGTGCCCCCAGCAGACCTCGGGGAGGTCTATTATTTCAGTCCACAGAGACTATTTGTAACTCTATCAGTTCCCCATTTCTGCCTCAGCTCTATCTCTTTGAACTACCTTGAACTCCACTGTAGCCTCTTTAGGCTTCTGTAGCCCATCCTATAACTTATATTTATACATGTATCTATGGAGAGCAATATTTACCATCGGTAATGTATGACTTGGGAGTTAATGTTAGTAGTTAAGACAGGGTTTAAGAAAATTTATGATTACCTTTGCTGCCTATCAAGACAATTTACATGGCAAATTGCTGTGAACAAATCTGGTATTCCTTGTGAATTTATTGTTATGAAACAAATTCTGATATTGTGAAAAGACAACAGAAACATAGTTTCTGATATAGAGAGCTCATTGAAAGACCCCAGTGCTGGGCAGTCTTTCAGGCTGAGGAGACCCTCCCAAGGAGCAGCGAGTCACTCTTCGGATGCAAATAGCAAGAGGCTTTATTTAATACACAGGTACCTGGGGCGGCTTAGTCTCTCGGAAGACAAGCGCGCCTGCAGACTGGGGGAAGGTCTTTTTATAGGAAAGAGGGCAGCAGAAGCAGATTACAGAAGCAAATGCATCGTTAGTGGTCAGTTGGAATGGGGCCAGGGGCACAGGGGTTTTTCCTTTCCCAGCACAGATGTATGGGAACAGACATCCTGTTAATTGATGTCCTGTCCTAATCTATGGATATAAAGATCCTGTTTTGCAGCCAGGGACCCTGACCTTACTCTGCACTTATAGTCGTACGTCAAAAGCTTTGTGAAATGACGTTACAGCAGATAAGCTGGGATCTTTCATAGGGGGAGTTGTCTCTTCTGTGAATTACTGATATTCTAAATTGGGCACGTATACTGACTATAGGCATCCTGTTTCCCTAAGCAACCGGGATGTTCTCATTAGAGCAGGCCAGCTGCGGGTTCCTTATCGCTTGGGGCCAGATGGCTGACCGGCTGACCGCGGATATCTTGCCTGGCTTCTCCACCCTTGCTTTCAAGTCGAACTTCCCTGCTCTAATTACTTGCGTTGCTCCAAAGTTTAAGCCTTGCAAAATGGCATTACTGCTGCTTAGTGAGTGGGGGTCTTTCATTCCCCCCTTTTTTTTTTTTGGATTTAATCATAAATTTATGTGTTCAAAGACCTCTACGTCATTCTGCTTTAATATCTGATATTGCTGGGAGAGTACCATGGTTTGGATAACTGAAAGTCTGTCTTTTATAAATTGCACCAGGTGATTTAAAATGTAAGGGCCGATTGTAAAGATAAGAAGTAAAATAAGTAGGGGCCCAGCTATAATGGAAATTAAGGCTTTTAACCATGGTGATTTATTAAACCATCCTTTAAAATATCCTTGTTGAGAAGATAGTAGAACATCTCTAGGGTTTGCAGAATAGCTCTTAGCAAAACTATCTGAATGAGGCTTGAAAGTAACTACATGGTAGACATTGTGAACCACTGTAGACCCGAGAATAGCACCCAACATTGTGCTGGCAATAATAGTCTATTGACTACAAAGAGCTTAACTCAGCCCTAAGAAACACATGGATGCCTTCTCCTAAGAGGCAAGTTTAGTATTATGAAGACAAATCTCTTTTGCTGTAGACACCGGGAGTGTTGTTCCTCAGCTCCAGAGAATGTGCCGGAGAAGTCAGTTTCGGTCCAGCTGGCACCACATGGCATTTACGAGTTTCCATTGCATCCCGTAGCATCAGCTTTATCCAAATGTACAGGGTTGTGTCCATTGTGAGAACTTTAACAAACAATGAGAGAAAATGCAATACAGGATGACAAATGTTTAAAACAAAACAGAAAGCCCTAAAGCCAGAGGACAGCCAATGAGGACATAAATATCTTTTTGAGACTGACCTTACCCAGGCTTCACATTTGTAAGTACAGCATCAAAAAGTTTTAACATCCCATTGATATCTATTTTATTATATATTAAATTACATCTGTTTACCTTTTGAAAGTCATATCATTTTATAACCCCATAGATTAAAACAAGATTTTCCTGTAGAAAAACAAAACCTGTCAAGAGGTAAGGAGGCTTTAGGTGTGTTTGCTTCTCTCTGCAGTTATCTGCACAAAACGGTCTGATCTGGAAAAGTCTCAAACTGTACTAAATAATTCCTGTCAATAGGTCCCAGACACACAAAGGAGGAACAGAACAGAATTGTCTTTTGCTTCTGCTGTCTGATATTATGCTTTAAAAGACATTAAAAATGAGCAGAGCCCTGTGGGTTTCTGACTTTAGGAAAGAAGAGCCTTAAAGGTGATGTAAGCCCATCTTACAGCAGATGTGCCTGCCCTGTGCAAGCCTTGAGCTCAGGATTCCATCATCAAGGTCAACCATTATCAGCAGATACATGAGCAGCAGCTAACTAGCCAGGCAACAGAGCTAGTGGCAACGATGCCGGGGTGTTTTGAACCCAGAACAGGACAGGAGGGAGGGAGATCTGTCCAGTCATTTTTGCTGGTCTCCAGGGCCAATTATATCAATTTGTTTTTTTAGAATCTTACTTATCCTATCTATCTGACCTGAGCTTTGAGGTTGGTAAGCTTAAGTTCCAATTGATCCCCAATGTCTTGGCCACACCCTAACTTGCCTGGGCAACAAAGGCAGGCCTATTATGGGACATGATTATCTTGGCCATCCCAAACCTTAGGATGATTTTTTTTTTTTTGATCTTCTTAGCCATTACATTGGGTGTCTCAATCTTGGTCAATGTATGATGGCTATCTTCTTTGGCAAATGCGTGGCCTCCTGGAGGCTCAAAATTTCCGCAGATGTCAACAGTCCTTTTTGTCTGTATATTGCTTTATATATATATATATATAGGTGAGGGCAAAAGCATACCTGCTGTTAGTATAGACGTTCCCTCTGCCATCTGTAGAGCTTGTATCAAAGCCACAAGTTCAGCGTTCTGGTCGGGCCACCATCCCTGAAGGGAGGCTACTGGCCCAGATCATTTGCTTCCTGTCCACCAATGTTGCCCCCGCCTTCCGCTTACCTTCGGTCTTCTGTACCTGCTTAGCTCGGACCGCCAGCCTTGTACCCCTGGCAAGCTTCACCCTCATTTTCGGCTCTGCCTGGCACAGCTTAGCCTGCCATTTTGCCATTCGCCTGTCCTTTAGGCAGATGCTGGTAGGATCCATAGTCCATCGACGTCAGCCCAGCACAGGAGCAGTAGTCTGGCACAGGAGGGCACCTGTGGTAGCATGGTGACTGCTGTATCGCAGTCTGACATGGGTGAGGGGAGCAAGACTGTAGAGTGAGCAGTCAGGGCTCATGCAGGCTTTAGAGCAAGCACAGCATCAAGGCAGTTGCTAGGAGGTGAGGATTTCTTCAGCGGTGAAGGCAGGAGAGGTGGTCGTCCTGGTGAGGAGGGCGTGGTAGAGACAGAGGCAGACAAGCAGCCTGTGTCTCCTGCAGAACTGAAAACAGCAGCGAAAGCAAAAGTCCCTCGTTTGGTCAACAAAAGGCTTTGGTCATACATTCAGAAGTGACCAGGGAGGAACGAGTCATTTATTTATCTTTTTCCCAAATTTATAGTTCGTAAGGTGTCCAGTTTGTATTCTTTACTCAGTTCCAGTGTCCTTCTTTATCTGTCTTTGATCTTCTGTTGCCCAGGCTCCTAATCTGTCTGAGTCCTATCTTTCTTTTGCTTCCCGCCTCTCTCTCTCTCTCTCTCTCTCTCTCTTTTTTTTTCTCTTTCTCTCTCTCTCTTTCTCTCTCTCTCTCTTTTTCTCTTTCTCTTTTTTTTTTGTGGCTACTGCTGTCTGCTGACCTTCAGAGGTTGGGTAAAATGCCTGTAAACTTTTATTAATCATTTAAGGAACACAGATTTTAACTGGCCCCTGGAGAACCTCTCTTATCTCGGCCGAATTAGTGGGGTGCCTTGCAGCCCCCGCCTGAGATTTGCCATGAGCCCAGCATTTTGACTGTCAGTTTCTCCCTTTAGAAGAATGAAGATAGATCCATATTTTTCTCTATGCACAAAACTGAAATCCAAACAAATTAAAGACCTTAACATAAAACCAACAATATTGAACCTTTTATAGAAGGAAAAAAGTTTAAAATTTATTTTAGCAAAGGATATAATCAACAGAACGTAATATCAACCTGTAGAATGGGGAGGTATCATGAGACATATAAGGAACTTAGGAACTTAATCCTCATTAGTACAATTACGTCACAGACCAAAACTGTAAATTCTCAACAAATGAACTTGAAGTGACTGAAAGATATTTAAAATTTGTTTAAATACAACATCCTTAATCATCAGGGAAGTGCAAATTAAACAATTTTGAGATTTTATCTTATTCTTGTAAAACTGACCAAGATTAAAAATATCATTTGACAATTTATGCTTACAGCTACTTTGAACATTAGCATGGTGGACTTTCAAAATTAGATAACATATTACCTTAAAAACTTAGCGACATCCTTTATATTATCATTGACAGAATCTGAAAACAACTCAAAATGCACCTTTTTTATATTAATAATAAATGAGAATCTTCGCCATGTTTTTTTTTTTTTTAATAGCCATAAACATTATAAAGAGTCAAAAGGACCATTTTAACTCAACCTCATCATTTAGTAACACCCCCTTTGCCATTGTAGTGGGGTGAGAGGCTTTAGCAGATCTTTGTCTTGTGGGGCAACTCAGGGCCCCCACCTTATCACAAGCATTGTGAGCAGACAAGTGTTAAATTCAGATCTAAACATGGGCTGGCTTAGAAGCTCAGCTGGGCTGTTCATATGGCCCCGGCCCTGTGCCAGGCCTTCTACAGCAATAGTTCTTGAAGACAGTGTAGTCCTGCATCCATCTAAACAGAACTGGGAATTTACTTTTCTTCTAGACACACTGCATAGTAGTTTTTTTTTTTTTATCACAAGCATATTATTTTAAAGTGACTTAATTTAATTTTCCCAATTTTTAAACCAGAGGCTTTTACCTGGATGCAGCACATGATGACTGGTATAGAGCATCCCCAGAAGACAGATGTTATTAGGGCTGGCAGGCCCTTTTAATGTCAGCTTATTTCATTAGCTACTACTCCTGAATCCACATTTATCATTTATCAACAGCCACAGGGAAATTTACTTGCAATCTCTTGCCCTACTGCCAAAATGGAAAGGTCCAGGTTCTTTAGGGGACCTTTGCTTTTTAATAGGGTATCCGACCCCAGAGAAATAGCCTACTGCAGGTTCCCAGGCTTAGTTCTGTGACCCTGGCGCTAGCACCAGCTATTTCCCCTGGGCAAGGGCCACAGATCTTTAGTACAAGGTTTTACATGGCATTTGCAGATGGGGGGCTGCCATTCAGTCTCTAGCACCTTATTTTCTAAGGAAAACAAGCCTTCTCCACAGGGAACCCCACTGGGGATCCTCCCAGGACCTGGCTTCAGCCTCAGCTCTGTCCACAGTGAGCTCCTAGTTGTATAGCACAAGCTTCCCACATCCCATCTCTATACTCACAGCAATCTAGCAGCTTTTCTCTGAATGGGATTCCAGAGGCCCCAGGAGGCATTCCCTCCAGGGAACTTGTGAGGTCAGGATTGGTCCACTCAGTTCCTCTTAGCCCTCACACTGCCAGTAGCAGCTGGGAAGGCCTTTGCATTGGCTGTAGGGGGAGGGAACACCTTGGACTGTCTAAGGCAGCCCTCCTCCCCCAGTCCTCCCGTGCGGTGCTGGTGGACTTCAGGTCAGCAAGGGAGGACGTCATTTTCAGCACAGGGATTTCAGGGGGGCCACGGCTGCCCCCTTCTCTGGCTCGGGCCAGGGTTGCTGCCATGCCCCGCCCTGCGTCCTGCTGAGAGGTTTGCTCAGAGCTGGAGCCAGTTGCCCCGCCTAGGCCTGGCTCCAGGCTGTGCCTCAGGAGATCACAGTCCTGTTCCCTCCCCCCTCGCGACAGCAAGCAGGGCAGTTCAGCAGCAGAGCCTAGAGAAGTAAAGGAAGGGCAGACTGTCTGCATTTCTTTTGGATTTTCCTAGAGTTAGGGTCCAAGAGATGGTTATTTACTGCCCAATGGTACCAGATTTAGACTCGAGTACAAACAGATATACAAAACAAAGAACATATTAAGCACAAAAATACACAGACAATACAGATGCGCTGGCGCGGTTTCGGCATAATGCCGAAAGCAAAATTTCAGACGGAGACTCTGAGGATCCGGATTCCTCGTCTCCCAGAAGAATCACGTACCCTTAGGACTGTGGGGGTGCCCTGAACAATCCTATTCGGTAAGGATTCACAGAGTTACCGATGGGCCAGGCACCACATCCGGCCCCCAGATGCCTCTGAGACGTCTCCCAGGGCTGCTGTCGGGAGTGAGAGCCCGTCGGCTCCTCCGCGGTCCGCCCGATACAGATCTAGTCAGCCAACTAGTACAGAGTCAGTCGCAAGCGCAAACACAGAAACACCGAAGCACAGACATTCACGGAAAACAATCGCTGGCCAGCTTACCTCCCGGTGGTGGGTCGGTGATCCCTGGGCAGGGGTCTCCAGATCTCGGTGGAACCTCCAAATGAAAGACCCCAGTGCTGGGCAGTCTTTCAGGCTGAGGAGACCCTCCCAAGGAGCAGCGAGTCACTCTTCGGATGCAAATAGCAAGAGGCTTTATTTAATACACAGGTACCTGGGGCGGCTTAGTCTCTCGGAAGACAAGCGCGCCTGCAGACTGGGGGAAGGTCTTTTTATAGGAAAGAGGGCAGCAGAAGCAGATTACAGAAGCAAATGCATCGTTAGTGGTCAGTTGGAATGGGGCCAGGGGCACAGGGGTTTTTCCTTTCCCAGCACAGATGTATGGGAACAGACATCCTGTTAATTGATGTCCTGTCCTAATCTATGGATATAAAGATCCTGTTTTGCAGCCAGGGACCCTGACCTTACTCTGCACTTATAGTCGTACGTCAAAAGCTTTGTGAAATGACGTTACAGCAGATAAGCTGGGATCTTTCATAGGGGGAGTTGTCTCTTCTGTGAATTACTGATATTCTAAATTGGGCACGTATACTGACTATAGGCATCCTGTTTCCCTAAGCAACCGGGATGTTCTCATTAGAGCAGGCCAGCTGCGGGTTCCTTATCGCTTGGGGCCAGATGGCTGACCGGCTGACCGCGGATATCTTGCCTGGCTTCTCCACCCTTGCTTTCAAGTCGAACTTCCCTGCTCTAATTACTTGCGTTGCTCCAAAGTTTAAGCCTTGCAAAATGGCATTACTGCTGCTTAGTGAGTGGGGGTCTTTCACTCATGACATTCTGTTTTTCTTTTTTTTCTGGGTTTCTTTTTCTCTTGTGTTGGTTTCACTTTGAAAAATAGATGTATGTTCTCAACAACATGCCTGCCTAAAGGAGCAGAAAAAGAACACCACCAGGAGACGTGCTAACACAGAAGGGAGACCCTCACTTGGCCTTGCCCCTAAACAAAGAACCAAGATAACTAAAGAATGCTAATAACCAAAGACATCATTTTCCCTTGCGAGGCGGCTGCCTGGAAATCACATACATGCTAGAACACTGAGCAGACATGGGAGGCGTTGGAGAAGTAAAGGGAATGGATAAGAATGATGTGATTCTATTTTAATTAAAAACGGCTGTGTGTTAATGTTTAAAACTCACTTCCAAGTTAGCTTACAGAAGATTTGCTTTTCCATTCTGATTTGAGTTCCATGGCAATATTGAACAGTTAAATCCTCTAAGGTCGCTGACATTTACTGAGGACTTTGAAGTTCTGAAGAAGTGATCCATTTGCATGATACAAAACCCACGCTGTTTAATTGTGATTCAGTGGAAAGCTCCCCAGCATTCCAGTAGGTCACATCCACCCACCTTTGCCTCTAGGCAAATGTTATCTTTGACTTCTCATACCTTTAATTTTGAATTTAGACAAAAAAGAGGAACGTTGCTTCTTCTCCCCTTTTGATTTTTATTTATTTTTTGAGACAAGGTCTCTTGTAGCCACGATTGGCCACAAACTCCCAAAGTAGCTAAGGATGACCTTGGATTTCTCATCTACTATTCAAGTGCTGGAATTACTGGTGCTTACCCCTGTGTCTGGCTTATGCAGTGTTGGGGGTCAAACCAGGGGTTTTGTATGTACTAGTCAAGCCCTCTACCCACTGAGCTATGTCTCAAGTCCTTTCCCCCTATTTTACATGTCTGACAAATACCGAGTTTTGCCCAATAAATTCTGATACCACTTAGAAGTTAAATCAACAGCAAACTTGTAGTTAAACATTAAAGACTGAACTCTCACTTTTATCTCTGATCTACCCTGAAGCCTATTTAAAAAAATAAAAGATGTAGATAGTATAATTTCACAAAAAAATATGAGGAACAGGAGAAATGAAACCAGGGAGCATGAAATACTATGATAGAGTTTATTGGTTCGTGTCTATTTTTTTCTCTGCCTGTACTTGTTCTGCCCAGGTAATCACTTTGCCCTATGAACTTCGGCCAATGGGATATGAGCAAACACTACAAAAGACATGTCTGAGGAGAAGCGTCTGTGGTGTGGTTCTTTGCTTTGCTTGTGTCCTTCAGCGGAATGAAAGTACCCAGAGAGTGTCTGCTCTTAAGCCAGGGTGTCAGAATGAAAAGCTATACAGAGACAAAACCACGAAAGCCTAGTAGACCGCTGTCATGTAACCAGTCAAAAATGAAGGCTGTTGGGGCTTGGGATATAGCCCAGTTAGGAGAATGCTTGCCTAGCTTGCACAAGCTCATAGATTTGATCTTCATAAGCCTGGTATGGTGGGGAACACATGGGACGTGAACTCTGCAGAAGAGAAAATTCAAGTCCCACCTAGATGGCATAGTGATCTCCAGCCTAGCCTGGCCAACTTACTGGGACCTTATTTCAAAATGAATTAAAAGTTCAAAAGGGAGCCAGGGATATAAATCAGTGAGTTCTTCCTTTGTGGTTATGTGAGTGAGATGTCCCCCATAGGACTCAGACATGTCCCCAGATGGTGGCTGTTTGGAAGGGATTAGGAAGTGTGGCCTTGCTGGCAGAAGTAAAGACTGCTACCATTTTGAGTGCATCCTGCTTCCTGTTGGTGGCCCAGAAATGAGTTCTCAGCTGCTGCTCCAGCTGCCTGCCACCTGCTTCCTATGCCTCTAGCACCATGGACTCGAACCCTCTGGAACTTTGTAAGTTACCTTGGATGTGGTGTTTTGTCACAGCAATAAAAAATAACTAAGGGGCTGGGGAGAAGTGGCTCAGCAGTTAAGAGCACTGGCTTCTCTTGCAGAGGGCCTGGGTTTGAGTCCCAGCACCCACATGGTGGCTCACAACCATGGGTAACTCTGGTTCCAGGGATGAAGTAATAAGAGTGGGGCTGCGTTCCCAGCACCCTGGCCGCCTGCTCGGCTAGCTTATGCCCTGAAATAACAACACACAAACTGTATTCATTTAATCACTGCTTGGCCCTTTAGCCCTAGCCCTTACTGGCTAATTCTCACATCCCGATCAACCCATCTCTAATAATCTGTGAGAACCGGTCTTACCGGGAAGATTCTAGCCTAGTCCATCCTGGGTCGGAGCTTCATGCCGGGAGCGGGGCATGGCGTCTCTCTCAGGCCTCTGCTCCTGAGAGGAAAGCTGTCGAGACTGAGCTCACTTCCTCTTTCTCCCAGCGTCCTGTTCTGCCTACTCCTCCCACCTATCCTCTAACCAATAAAATGGGCCAGGGCAGTGCCTTTATTAGCCAATGACCTTCCTCCATCATTTCCCCTTTTTTGGTTTAAACAAAAAAAAGGCTTTAACATAGCAAAATTACATATAACAAAACAGTTATCAAGCAAAAGTTACAATAATCTTTATCATAACTAAGGAAAACTGTAACTATAACTAACTATTCTTAACTCCATCAAAGACTCCAGAAAGATATATTACCTAAGTAAACAAGAACTAAGAAACTTCAAACTCTAGAAATGACAGAGACATCTCACTGCCTGGACAGTCACCCAAAGTTCTTTTGTACCGTTGGGGCATCCATCTTCAGCCTTCAGGCCCATGGTATCCAGCAGACATTTCCATAAAGCAGGAACATTCAAAGTCAGTTCAGTCACTATCTGTTGTGTCCTGCAGAATGTCTCGCAGACTCTTTCAAAATGAATCAGGAACCCTGAAAGATCATCTCACCTTAGGCAAGTTCAGTAGTCCTCTCTCTGTGGGTTCTCTGTGTCCAGTTGATGCAATAGTCCAGGCAAGAGTAGTTTCTTGCCCAAATGGCTATCAAACTCCATAAGGTGCCTCTTCGATGCCCACCTTCCTCTTGAAGTACATTGGTGCTTCCAGGAGCAGAGTGTCTCATTGTCATGAAAAGTCCTCAGTTATTAAAACGTTAAATGTCCTATTCTGTAATCTTTGAAAGACATGAAGAATGTCTATCTAAAATATATCTACGCACATCTAGAAAATATTAACTAACATGACTACAAACTTGACTATTATTTATGATTATCTATTAACAACTTATATTTCTTAATTATACAGTACATATTTAAATGAACTACACAATCACATTACCTTAATCAAAATCAGAAACACTTATACATATAACAAAATTGACCTTAAATCTCTATCAATAAAGCAAAATCTATACTAATGCAAATTATTCATACCTATATCATATCCCCCTTTAAATGTAAAAGGACGTTTATAAACCATATTTGGGAACATGGGCACAGTTTTTTCTCTCCAAACTACTTCCTGCTGAATGGGGGCATCATTAATTAGGTCTTTCATGGTATAACCTGTGTGCTAGTTTCATCTCAGTTGGCAGTTGAGCGAAGCAATTTTCTGAAGATGTTCACTGCAACCCTTCAGGAGGGCGTGGTCCATCATACCAAATCGGAATAGAAGAAATGAACAGTGTCTCATCCTCTGTTAAAACAAAATAAGAAACTCCTTTCCAAAGTATCATATCCTTAGATCCAAATTTCAAATTCAAGGCATTTTCAAAATATCTATGTTGGATTAGTTCAGCAGCATTTATAAATAAATATCTTTTAGCAGCTGTTGCTCCTTCCTCAGCATTCAAACAATTCAAAGAGAGCATAATAGCATACAGTATCAAAATTCTCTGTTTATTTTCCATCTTTGTACGCTTTATTTTAACCTCTATTTTGTTTATTTTTACTTTTAACTCTTTGCTTTTTGAGACAGGTTCTCTGTATCTTTGACCTGAAGTAACTCTGTAGACCAGGCTGTCTTTGAACTCTCAGAGATCCGCCTGTCTCTGCCTCCCAGGCATTTGGGATTAAAGGTGTACACTACTACACCTTGAACTCGCAGAGATCTGTTTGTCTCTGCCTTCTAGGCACTGGGATTAAAGGTGTGTGCTACCACACAAAACAACTCTCTTCCTTTTTTTGTTTTTTACTTTAAGAACTTCAACTTTTAGTCTGCATATATTTTTAACACATTTAAAACCATTTAGAAATTTTCTTTGTCTTTGAATCTCTCTTTACTGTATATCTCTCTTTTTCTGACCACACAAGTCTTTAATTTACCAAGCAATATGGTAGGATTAAAGGCGTGGCTTTGCCGGCTGGATCCAGCCCATTCCTTAGCTTTCCAGCCTCCTGGCTGAGGTACTGGCTGTAGCTGTGTTTACTGTGACAACTCTATGGCATTTCAAGGTCCTTGCCAGCAAGCGAGCTTCAGCAGCCTGTGCTTGCAAACCGCACGAACCGCCTGCGTAAAAGAGTCAGAGTTTGCCCTGGCAGGACAGCCCAGAAAGCTGGCATTTTTAAACGGCGCAGCTTTTTTCCTGCTACGGCTGAAAATTGAAAAGCATGCGTTCAGCTTTTTGTCAACACCATTTAAGTGTTTCGTGGCAGGACCTCTTAATGAGCTGCAGGCTTTGCAGCTAAAGCTGAGTTAGGAAGCCTCTCTTAGATGAGGCGCTTGCTTGCCTCTAGCAAGCAGAGTAGAACCGAGAAATTGCTGCTACCAAGAAACCAGGCACAATGATTTCATTTTGTTCTAGAATTACTTCCCAAGCTGTCTCAGGCTTTATGTGGAAGCAGTTGTCCACGTGGGCACCATATGAAGTAATAGAGTGGCGGGGCTGCGTTCCCAGCACCCCGGCCGCCTGCTCGGCTAGCTTATGCCCCGAAATAACAACACACAAACTGTATTCTTTTAAGCACTGCTTGGCCCTTTAGCCCTAGCCCTTACTGGCTAATTCTCACATCCCAATCAACCCATCTCTAATAATCTGTGAGAACCGGTCTTACCGGGAAGATTCTAGCCTAGTCCATCCTGGGTCGGAGCTTCATGCCGGGAGCGGGGCATGGCGTCTCTCTCAGGCCTCTGCTCCTGAGAGGAAAGCTGTTGAGACTGAGCTCACTTCCTCTTTCTCCCAGCGTCCTGTTCTGCCTACTCCTCCCACCTATCCTCTAACCAATAAAATGGGCCAGGGCAGTGCCTTTATTAGCCAATGACCTTCCTCCATCACAGGGAATTCATTGTCTTCTTCTGGCCTCTGTGGGCACTGCATGAACATGGTGCACAGACACACATGCAGGTAAAATACCCATACACATAAAAATAAATGATAAAACTCGTGTTTAAAAGTTACAAAGAAATGAAATAGGACAGGGTTCCAAGGGTACTTGGTGCCTTCAACCCTGAGAGTAAGTGCTGCTTAGCTGATGGGCACAGCAGAGTTAAGGGATTTCGATGTTATATTGTACAGTTTCAGAAGTCACATGGCATCAGGTCTGCCGTCCTCCTTTGAGGCTGCCATACATCCGCTTACAATAAAGAATCGAGGGTAGGGAACACTACCATTGCTGGGCAGCGTGTCAGAGAATTTGTAGCTGTGCTTTTGAAACATGGTTATTTCAAAATCTACCACACCGAACTAGAAAGAAAAAAAAATCCAGGAATGATAACCATATCTATATAAACCTTAGACCTTACATAGTTATTAAGTTTTAATTTTATTATGATTAAGCAAACACAGTTGCTCTTTTCCCAAAGCCATAAACAACAGAGTCTCTTTCTGTTTGATGCCTGAGTCCGGTTGCCTAATGTGCAAAGCGAAAGTGTTGTATTTAATCTGGAATATCGCCTCCTCTTTCCTATGGATACAATTCAAATTTCTTGTGGGTGAATAAGTTGTTCGAGTCAGAAGAGAGAAGCAAATCTTTCCTAAACCGACTCTCAAGACGTTGTTTGGAAGTATGTTTGAGGCATTCATATAAAAAAAACCACAAAAATATGTGTGTGTGTGTGTGTGTGTGTGTGTGTGTGTGTGGCTGCTGAGGAAAGGGCATAGGTGGATACTGGAATGCAAACACTGGAAAGTCTCCACAGTCAACTGAAAGGCTGGGAAAGAGAGGCAGGCAAAAGCTAAGCTCCTTTGTAGAAGGCAGCCTTGCTTAGCTAGCAGGAAGTAGTAGAGTTCACAAGTTCAGTGAAGAGGACGCCCAGAGCAGGCTCCACTGGAAACATTATCGCCTTCATCATGGATATATTCATTTTAATGCATAACAGCTGCCTTCACAGAGATCTGAGGGCGTGTTGAACCCCAGTGGAAGGCAGAATTCACTATGCCCATGGAAAGTTCATACCTACTCCGTGTTTTTGAACTGGAAGGAAAATGGTCCTTCTTGTGAGTTCCCTGTGGGGCAGTAGGTCTGCCGCCCTCTCTCTTCATACTGGTTTATCAGTAAGGTCAATGGCCATTGCTCTTTTGTAACTTGTCCTGAGTGAATGTGAAATCTGTCATTAGAGGGGGCCTGATAAAATGGGGGGAGCTGCAGATTTAGCATGTAGCCCCAGCCAACAGGGCAGCTAACACTGTCCTTTTAAATTCAAGTCCAAGTTCAAGAGATTCAGTTTCCTCATCTATGAAATAAGATATCCAGGAGCCCTACCTCATTGGGTTGTATGAAGGGTGCATACAAAGAGGTCTATTAAAAGGAGAACATTATACGACCTAGGGATTACTTTCATCCTGTGAACCCAAGTTAAAACAAAACAAAGCAAAACAAAAAAAAACAACCAATTCTGGCTCACTATGGGTGAGCAGAAAAAGGTCCTTCTCTTCTCCTTCTAGGGACACAGAACAGCCAGCAGACAACCTCTGCGGGTTAAAGCTCAACCTTTTCCTGGGAGAGACATTTACTTAACTCTCAAAAGTGCATTTTTAAAAAATATTACATTTCATTTATTTACTATGGGCATGTCTCTCTGTGTGTCTGTTGTTGGGTAGGGGGCGTTGGTTCTGGATCTCTCCTTCCACTCTGTGGGTCCTGAACATAGGATTTTGATTATAAGGCCGGTTAGCAACTGCCTTTACTGGCTGAGCCATCCCGCTGCTACAGGAGGGGATGTTTGGGAGGACCTGTCTTCTACAGTCAGGGAAAATCTGAGAGTCCGTCAATGTGGGCGCATGAGCTGACAGAAAGCACTTTTCTCTTAACAGAACTCAGTAGATGTGTCTGGTACTGACTTGGTTTCTCTATCAGATGCTTGCTTTGTGGCTGCAACTAAATATCTGAGAAAAGCAACTTAAGGAAGGGTTGACTCTGGCTTGCAGTGCCAGGGAATACAGTCCACACGGCAGAGAAGGGATGGGGACAAGAGCAGGAGGCAGCGGGCACATTGTGTCCATAGTCAGGAAGTCAATAAATGCTGGTTATCGGCACTCTTCTCCTTTTCACTCAGCGCAAGACTCCAGGCCTTACCATTGGCTTTGTCCAAAATGAGAGTGGGTCTTCCCTTGTCAGTTTACCTAATCTACATAATCCCTCACAGAAGTACTCAGTCTTGTTTCTATGGTGATTCTAAATTCTATCAAATTAGCAATTAGGTTTAACAATCACAGTCTCCTTCTTAGAGTTTATTATTTAAATCCTCAAGATTTCATAGATTTAGCCTTCTACTTTTGACATATGTACTGTTCGGCAAAATGATAAGACCCTTATGTTGTAAGGAGGCCGCTTGTTCATTTCCCATTCACCCAGACTCCCGAAATAGCCACACAGAAACTATATTATTTAAATCACTGCTTGGCCCATTAGTTCTAGCTTCTTATTTGTTAACTCTTACATCTTAATTTAACCCATCTCCATTAATCTGTGTATCACCATGAAGTCGTGGTCTATCAGCAAAGTTTCGGTGTGTATGTCTCCAGTGGAGGCTCCATGGTTTCTCTTTGACTCTGCCTTCTTCCTCCCAGCATTCAGTTTAGTTTTTCCCCTCCTAGCTAAATTCTGCCCTGCTATAGGACCAAAGCAGTTTTTTATTCATTATTGGTAATCACAGCATACATAGGGGAATCCCACATCACCCTTAGCTCTATCTTCTGTCTTCTGGACATTTTCATCCTCAAGACATACTCATTCCATTGGCTATCACACCTAGACCAAGCTTCTCCCCCCACAGCTCTACCCACCATTTTAAGCCCTCCTCTTATCTTGTTTCTAGTTTGTTCGCAGAAAAGAAAATGTGTACAACACCTACCCGGGTATCTTCCTTAGAAATCTGGATGTAGGGCTGATGAAATGGGTTGGAGTAAAGGCTCTTATCTTCAAGTCCAATGACTTTAGTTCAAGCCCTGAGCCACACATGGTGGAAGAAAACCAACTCCACCAAGTTGTCCTCTGACCCACACAGACACACGTACACATACACACAAATGAATAAATAGGAACTTGGAGTTAATGTCAGAGGATTCTTCTTCTCATGGGAATAACCAAGCAGATGGAATTATTACCTATGTTAGCTACTCTTTCTCCATGATCCTATCTCCTACATGACAGCAGTGACCATGTTTCTGGTAGACCAGCTTCCAAACTGTTGAGACTGAAGTCTGTTTCCACATGGCATTGATTTTATGATTTATCCTTGAATGTGTTGTTTAGAGAGTGTGACATAGGGTTGCCTTATGAATCAAGTTTTTAGTATTCTAAGAAGAAATAGCACAACGATGTAGTTTAGAGACTGTGAAGCCTGAATCCCAGGCTGAATTCCTACCTTTGATAACTGCTGGATCTTGGTGCTGACTCATAACATCTCTAGTCCATAGTTTTCTCATCTGGAGAAACAACAAAGATTGGACTGGATGTAAGGATGAAATAAGATGATAAATTGAGCATATCTAGAATGCATTGCTGTAGCTTGTTTTCCTAATATCATAGCTGCTTACATTTATTAACTCCCTGCTGAGCCAGTACTCTAGAGTTACGGTGCTTTCTCCAAGGAAATTGGTGAGGTTTCCAGAAACATGGTGACTAAGTCAGAAAGCTCTGTCCTATGTGTCCTATGGGTTGCCTTTATAATATAACAGTCCATATGCCAAATCTTACCCAACTTTCATTTCCCAATAATAGCATAGTTCTTGGCAGATATTAGAGATAAGAACACAGGTAAGAAGAGTAAAATCATCTAATCAGGCTCAGAAATAAAACAAAATAAACTCAAATGTCATCAACTACAAAAGTAAACAAAAAGTACAATTGATGCTTCTGAGACGTTTTTTAAAGTCCTACTTCAATGTTTCCAATAAGTTTAAAAAAAATTTCCAAAACATACTAGATAGAACACAGTTTTCCTCCTAGCATCATAGTCTTCTTTGATCTGAGTCTTTTTAATGAGCTTGGTCCCATTATCACAAAACCTTCATTTTCTTCTTTTCATGCCCTTCACTGTAGGCAGAGTTTTTCGTCAGGGCCACCGACCAGCTCCCAAATAACCACACAGAGACTTAATATTAATTATAAATGCTCGGCCATCAGCTTAAGTTTGTTATAACTTAAATTTGCCAAACATCTATTCATCCATGTGCTGCCCTGAGGCTCGATTACCTCTTCTATGTACTTTTCATGTTGCTTCTTCTGAGTCTGGCTGCTGACTACTCTGATTTCGCCCTCCTTCTTCCTAGCATTCTCTCTGCCTTGAAAATGCTGCCTAGATAACAGGCAACTAGCATTTTAGTAACAATGAGAATAATACATATTTACGGTGTACAAAGACAACCTCACAGCATTTTTACAAAGCTCGGTATATAATATCTCTTTTGGAAACTACGACACTTAAAATATATTTTAGCTTTAAGAGTATTAGAAGGAAATTTAGTTAAGGACTAGTCAATAAAATGATCTTTGGTCCTCTGCTTTTGAGACACAGCCTCATGTAGCAGCTTTTAAACTGCTTAGCCTCCTGATTTAGCCTCCCAAATCCTGGGATTACAGGTGTGCACAACCAAGCTGGACTAAACAATCTTACTAACAAAATGATTAATACATTAAGTGACTGGTGTTGACTTGGCAAGATGACACAATGTATCAACCTCAGCTATGTTGCAAGAAAATAATTATGTCAAGATTCCTGCAGAGGCTTCTAGAGGGTGGGTAAATTATAATTCGTAAGAAAAGTAAGTAATAGCATTCAACATTTTGATAGCTGCATATGTACTATAATCATACATAATTTTTTCTATGCTGAGTTGGAACTGGTAGAAAGTTTGGATTATGTAGCAAAGTGCATTGAATTCTAATCCTCATTTTGTCTTAAAAGTGAATGTCCTGTCATAAACATATTAAAGTACCTGGGATTCAGCTTCCCAATGAAGAGGAGGGAGTAGGATTGATGCTTTCAGACTGGATGCTTGCTATAATCATTCTAGATTAGGAATTGTGTTTTATTGTCCCATTGTCAGGAAGCTTTAGGTCCCATATGGTATATGGACAGGTATTGGAGTTTTATTTACATTGACTACTGGTCAGCAATGAATTTGAAACAGTATGCACTTAAAAGAAATCTGAACACACAGTAACGGGCTGGAGTTCAGGATGGGAGGCAGGGTGGAGGTCAAAGCCACAACCTGGTTTCCTGTAAGCTAAGTTGCAAAATCAGCTCGTGTTGTTCTAGATTTCCTCTAGTCTTTTTTAGGCAAGATAAGCTAAGCAGTTAGCAATGTATGTGTGTGTGTGTGTGTGTGTAGATATGAAGGCTAATTTATTATACACACACTTCCTGGTGCAACTGGCACTGGTTGGTACTTCCTGAGTACTTTCCGAGAAAGTAGTTTGTGCTGATACCTTCACATGTGTTACTTTGTTCAATTTTCACTGCATCCCTTAAAGACACACACACACACACACACACACACACACACACACACAATTTTGTAAATGTGTAAGTTAAACTTCAGGGTAATTGAGTCACTTTTCTGAAATGTAAACACCAACTTGCAGGAAAAAGAAAGAAAAATAGGCAAGAAAGAAAGAGAGAAAGGAAGGGAGAGAGGGAGGGAGAGAGGGAGGGAGAGAGGGAGGGAGGGAGGGAGAGAGGGAAGGAAGGAAAATAGCAGGCTGTGGCTGTAGCTCTGTTTGTACTGCTTGCCTAGTTTGCACAAATCCCTGGATTCAACCCATAACACCATTAAAAAAAACAGGAGGAGGAGAAACTGAGGAAATTCCTATCCATTGCCAGGCTGCAAAACTAGCCTTGTAGATAAGGAAGAGACAAAGGTCAGTTTGTATCTGTTCGTTTCCTATGTCCCTTCACCAAGGTCTATTACCTTTGTGTGGTTTTCAGGTATTGTTAGTTATCTAGACTTCTCTCTAGTCCCCCAGGCCCTCCTTTCTAGTGAATGGTCACCAAGTTCCAGTCTCCTTCCTCTCCTTTGTCCTACAGTAGGTGACACAGCGAAAGTGGCCAGCTATTTTCTTGAATGGGTCCTTGTCTGGGTATGAATGCCTAGAAGGTTCCCACAGTCTATTGTTGTTGTTGCTCTTGCTGCTGTTGTTGGAAACAAGATTTCATGTAGTCCATGCTAACTTAAACCCTCTGTTGTAACCCAGAATGACTTTGTGTTTAGGATCCTCCTGCCTCCACCTGGGCTTACAACTGTAAGCCACCATGCCTGGTTTATTGCGGTCCTGAGGCTAGGACTCCAGGCCTTATGCACACTAGAGAAGCACTCTACCAATGAAGTTCCATTCTTTGCCTGTTGAGAGTTTTGCCGTGTGATAATCTAGCCAGTGGCATTACAAATAGAATAACTGCGTAAAGTAAAAGAAGGGGAAGAGGGAAAGGGGGAGGAGAGACTCAGGCTGTTGGAGGGAGCTAAGAGATATCTCAGAGACACAAATGTCCACAGAGGGGTTGGGATTGTGCATGAATGGTCCAGCTACAATTTCATGGCAATAGGAGAACTGAAGTGGAATCCCAGAAGATTCCTATTTATTTAGGGGTTCCTATGCGAAGAGCACCTGTGTACTAAAAATAAGGCAGAGCCTAAGCTGAAACAAAGACATAAACTAATGGAAGATAAACAATGCTGTACCACTGAATTTGCATCCACAATGACCTCCTTCCAAAGCCACTGGCATTGTCTTGGAAGATGCAGGTGTAATGGTCTGTCCTGACCCTTTAAGAGACAAGCTCCGCCCACTTCCCCACTTCTGCCAAAGCAAGTGGATCTTTCTTCTGCTTCCAGCCTGGGCTCTCTCTCTCTCTGTTTTCCTTTCCTTCCATAACCCACTAAATAAACTATATCCACTTTCTCTGCATGGCATGTCTATCCCTCTCTCACCTGCCGTGACTCCTCGTGGGACCAGCTGCCCTGCCGAGTGATGTCGGAGTGATTTCTTTCTAATCTGTTGCTTAATAAAGAAACTGCCTTAGCCCATTTGATAGGCCAACCCTTAGGTGGGTGGAGTAAACAGAACAGAATGTTGGGAGAAAGAAGCCGAGTCAGTCAGTCGCCATGGTTCTCCCACTCCAGACAGATGCAGGTTAAGATCATCCCTGGTAAGCCACCTCATGAACTACACAGATTATTAGAAATGGGTTAGATCAATGTGTAAGAGCTTGCCAATAAGAGGCTGGAACTAATGGGCCAGGCAGTGTTTAAAAGAATACAGTTTCTGTGTAATTATTTCGGGTAAAGCTAACCATGCAGGCGGCTGGGTGCTGGGAACGTATTACTACAGCTGAGGACTCTCACCGACCTGGGACCCACAGAGGCTTCTGGTAGTGGGACCAGCAGCCCCTTACGGTCCGGTCCGCTGTCACCCCTCGGGAAACTGCACCACTTAATCTAAACCGTTACAGCAGACCTCCTCAGAGGCGAAGTGGTTTTGGCTTTTAAGGACACAGGTTCATGCTTGTGGCTCTGAGCTTAGACTTTCAACCCTAGTTGTTGACCCTGCCACATTCAGAGCCAAGCGAAGACAGCACCTATAGATGGTGCTCCGTTCCCATTTCTTAGGCTAAGCAGAAGAAAAGAAGAAAACAAACCAGTTGCCCTGCAGTCCGAATGGTGGCAAGATTTCTTCCCAGCTGCACGGTGACAGACATAACCAGTGCGATGACTGCTGAACAAGTGACAGAGGCTCAAAGTCTCCTGTGTCTCTGCTTTAAAATTGCTTGGAATCTAGGTCCTCCTACCAAGAGTTGCCACAAGAGAATGTTGAAATGGCTTATTCAAAGTCAGTGGGCAAACCAGTGGCTTCAAGCCACCTACCTGTAAACGAGTGAATATACAATCGCTATACAGGGGGAATTATGTGAGGCGTTTTCCTCCATATTTTCACACAACTCCCTGGCAGGTAATATCACCCGCAAACTCCCAGAGGCATTTCTTGGCACCTTAAGAGGCCTACTGCTAAGGCTGGGGAAGTAGCTCCATTGCCAAATTGCTTGCCTAACATGCACAAAGCCCTGGCATCACCAATACCACATAAATCAGACATAGTGACACACAACTGTGATTCTTGTAATGGGAAGGAGGAGGCAGGAAGACCAGAATTTCAAGATCATCCTTGCCTACCATTGCTTTAATTTTTCCTCAAGGAAAGACTTAAGCAATGTCTCTACCTTCTCTTAAGGTCCTAATGATAGAAGCATGATTCTACCACAGTTCACTCTGGGGAGCCAATAAGTGTATTGGGCTTCATTACAGAACACGACTCAGGGGTTACTTACAGGAGTCTGAGTGCTCCTTCTCCCAACAGGCTAAACTTGTAAAGCCTTTACCCAAAAGGGATGAGATGTTTCCCCTATCTCCACATTGGTGGGGCCCCCACACCCCCAGTCTTCCCTTGCTGGAAGTTTTCGTCTGGTAGCTCTCAACCTGTAGGTCAAAACTTTTGGGGGGGTCAAAAGGCCCTTTCACAGGGGTCACATATCAGATATCTACATTATTATTCATAAGGGTAGCAAAACTACAGTTATAAAGTAGCAATGAAATCGTTTTGTGTTTGGGGTCAACAGAACGTGAAGAACCGTATTAAAGGGTCACGGCATTAGGAAGGGTGAGAACCACTCACTGCTCTAGCCCCTTCTAGGGAGCGGCTGGATACTCAAGTCAGGGTCTTCTGGTCATTCACACCCGTCCATGAAAGGGTATTAACCTTCAACACGCCCAGCTGATATAATCCTTTTGTAAGGGAGCACAGCTGAATTCCCCAAGATGGTGCTTCCTTGGCAATGAGGATGGTCACTCACAGCACCAACAAAGTGTGAGGTTTTTTTTTATCTTACCATATTTATTGCACATACTTAAAATAATTTAAAAATACTTATTCTACATTGCTATTCCACGTCTCAAATACAGTATCTACTCTCATGAAGTAGCATATGTACTCTATTTCATGGTATATTCATTTATAAGACCACAAAACTACATACGTTTTTTTCCTAAATTTCTTTTCATTTATTCTTTGTGTCTCTCACATCATGCATCTCGATCCCATTTGTTTACTGGTCCCTTCCTAAGACCCTGAAGATGTGAAAGCAGAAGAACTGGCCCTTCCCCTTGCTCAGCACCGCAAGGGGTGAACTGGCCAGGACAATAATGGAGAACTCATCATGGTGGTAAAGACAGGGGAAAGCTGGCGGGCTGACCAACCCTGTAACTACCTAGGCTCAGAACCAAGGTTATGACTTGGTCCGCTCCAACATCCACCCCATCTGTGATCTTCGAGAGCATGTGAAGAGGCTGGTCCTGCAGCCCCAAAAGCGGCAGGATCTTTATGATATAGGGCAACAGCAGGATAACCAAGAGGCATTCCAGTGAGTGGCCAGCATTGATAGTGGCGCAGAAACCAGAGGCTTAGAACCAGACTGATGACTCTCCGCAATGAACACTTGCAAGGAAAGGTATATGGATAAAAGAGTTTACTGCATGGCTCACTGTGCCACACTGCAGTTTCCATGACGAGACTGATTCCCCTCCCCCCTTTTTTCTCTTCTCTTAAATTTTACTTTATTTTAAAGTAAACCTAAGATGAGACCCTACTGCAAAAACAAGCAAGCAAATAATAAATAAGTTCCATGACTAAAGCCTGAGGGGTGGGACAGAACCATCACTCTGGGCTTTCCATCTAACATTTACCTACTAGAATGTTCTTCCTTTCATTCTTGAGACTATTATCTGAAAGACAAGCCTGGAATAAGGTAAGAATGAGAAATCTCACCTTACAGGAGAATAAGGAAAAGGTTGGACATGGGACTTTCCCAAAACTAAACACTTGGTAGACTGGTCTTGCTTCCAGCTGGCTAGCTACCCCAGACTGTAACTTGATTAATCTTTCTCTGGGGAGTGTGTTTGAAATACCAGGCAACAGAACAGTCTGGGAGTTCACATGTTTAATTAAGTTGAGGTTTATTTACCATCATCAGTGGTTTCTCTGCCACCTTGTCCCCTGGACATTGATATCCCTGAAGACTGCCTTGCTTTTACTCTGTCGGCCTTTAGCTTCACAGTAGAGTTCGGTGTGGTAGCACACACCTGTAACCCTGGACTTGGGAGACACTGGCAGGAGGGTTGACAGAAGTTCAGGGTCAGCAGGTTCTGGCACCATGATTGCCAGGCCAGCCAGAGCTGTGTAGTGAATACAGAGTGAAACCCTATCTCATGACAACAGCGAGGCTGGGAAGATGGTTCAGTCAGTAAAGTGCTTGCTGCATAAGGAAATGAGTCACTAATATCCAACTAAAAAGTAGCAGTAGGGAGGTAAAGACAGGACTATGCCTGGGGTTCACTAGCCAATCAGTCTAGCCAAATTGGTGAACCCCAGGTTCAGCAAGGCATTCTCATAAAATGAAGGTAAAGAGCAATTGAGGGAAATCCACACCATCGACTTCTGGTACACACACACACACACAAACACGCACACACACACGAATCACAATAGGAGGCCACATTTTCTAATTTCTCTTCAGTGTGCCAGCACACTCCTTCTGTAAAAGAATTAATGGTGATAAGCTTTGTGGAAATTAGAGCCTCTACTGATGTTATTCAACTCCGATGTCACAGGATGAAAGTTACCATGATATGGAAAAAAATTGGCATGGCAGGTTCGATAAAACTTTATTTATGAATGCTAAATTTGAATTTCATGTAAGTTTCACTTGTCACGAGATATCACATTCCTTTCGTTTTTTTCCAGTCATTTAAAAAATATGTAAAAAAAAAAATTGGCTTTAACTCACGAGTCTAAGAAAGCAAGCCTGACTCCAAATGGGGCCTGCAGGCCAGATTCATTGTTTGTCATTTTTTAAAAAGGGTCTTACTATTTAGCCCCAGCTGGTCTGGAACTTGCTATGTAGCCCAGGTTGGCCTCCAAGTTGTAGCAATCTTCCTGTCTGTCTGCCTTCTCCCCTCTTCTAACTTTTCTTCCAATACCATTAGACATCCACCATTTTCAACATTCTTTTTCGGCCCCTCCCCCCATCATGTGTGTGTGACAGGGATTATACAACCTAGACTGGCCTTGAACTCATGACTCTCCTACTTTAGCCTCTTGAATGTTGAGATTATAACTCTATGGCATAGTACCCAGCCAGACTTGAACTTTTTTAAGTATTGGGGAATTGAACCGAAGGCTTCTCACATTCTAAGAAAGTGTTATACCACCCCCTCATCCACATTTTGAGGCAGGGTACCACTAAGTTGCCCAAGCTGCTTTTGAATTTGTTGACTTCCTACCTTTAGCTGGAATACAGGTCTATGCCTTCAGTCTTGGCTCTGATGTCTTGACATCTCTTGTTGTAGAATTCTCCCAGTGACCCTGACAAGAAGTCAGAGGGTTACAGTAGTTTCCACTTGTCTTCCCTTAGGTAAAGCCAACAGTTGCTACCTGATTGTTTACGTCTTGTAATGCATCCAACATGTATACCTGTCTTCTGCCCAGGAAGTTCTATATACAAAAATTAATTCTCATAGTGCAGGATGCCATTTCATGCATGTGCCTGTGTGTGTGTGCGCGCGCGCATATACGCCTGTGTGTGTGTACATGTGATACGTTGAATGTCTTTCTCAATTGCTTCTCAAACTTATATTTGAGATGGGATGTCTCACTGAGCCTAAAGATCACTGGTTCCACTAGGCCCGCTGGCCTGTGACCTCCAGGGATCTGCCATATATGTCCCCCTAATGCTGGGATTATAAATACACACTACCCCTCTTCCCAACTTTTTACATGGTGACAGAGCTCTAAACTCAGTTTTTCATGCTTGGGTAGCTTGTACTTTGTCAATCGAGCCATCTCCTGGGCGCTTTCATTGTTTCTTATGTATATTCATGCATCCCTTAACAATCCTCTCCCTTTTCTTTAGAAGCTGTTTCACCCAGAGGATGTTTTTTTTTTACTTTCATCTGCTACCGTGTTTTATGCAGACTGAAAAGTCTTACACAGGTGCAGATTACATGGCGAGAAGGAGCTGGTGTCTGTGCCTGTGCTGCTGTTCATCCCCCTTTGATATCTTTTCCACACAACCATAGATCTATGGAAAATCTCACAATCCAGCACATGTGGCTGTCATTAAAAGCCTGACAATAAGAAGTGTTAGGAGAAAAATAGAGACACTGGGATTCTCATCTCTGCTGGTGAGAATCCTTATTTAGTTGCTTTGGAAAGCATTGTAAGTCTTTTAAATGGAATTATCAGATGACCCAGCAATTCCACCCTGAAGTACTTCTTTTTTCATTTTATTTATATGAATACTTTGCCCGCATGCATACCTGTGTACCATGTGCATGCCCTGACTTCCATGGAGGCCATAAAAGGACATCAGATCTCCTGAAAGTGGAATTCCAGAGGGTTGTAAACAGCTTTGTGAGTGCTGGGAATCAAACCCATGTCCTCTGGAAGACTTGCTAGTGCTCTTGATCACGGAACCATCTCTTCAGGTCCTGAAGTATATCTTGAATAATATTACCAAATAGAAACACGTATACAAACATTAACAGCAACATGATTAATAACAGCAAAAAAGCAGAGTTCAATTGTCCATCAACTGATAAAATGTACTGTATGCATAACATATCATTGAGACATAAAAGAGAATATAGTGTACATGAATAAACCTTGAAGATATTCTGCTAAGTGAAAGAAGACACAAAGATCATGAGTTATATCATCCACTTTATCTAAAATGCTCAGTAGAGGTCAATCTATAGAGCTTGGAAGAAAATTAATGGTCGATGAAGGCTAGCATAGGGTGAGGAGTCAGGACGAAACAGGTGATGATTATTAATAAACACAGGGTATCTCATCTGAGGTTGGTGGAATGTTTCAAGATTGTTGTAACGCTTCTGCAAAAAATAAATTGAAATATATACGTTAAATTGTGGATTGCATGGAATGTGGAAAATATTTTTTTAAAGGATTTTCCTTAGAATACTGTAATTTGGCCATGAAAGAAAAGGTTATCTTTATTTTCTAACTGCGTTGTAATCTCTTCTACTCGGCTGGCACTGGAACCAAGCATATAATTTTTCTTTTGCTTATATTTAATTTCCCAAGTATATTATAAACATTCATTTGTTTATTCTGGTTATCCTAAGAATTCTGTTTTTTATTCATGTGCTCAGTTGGCTCCTCACCATCATTCACTCCCAGTTTTATGCCATGCTGGGAGATGAAACCAAGAGCTTTCTGCATGCTGGGCAAATCCTGTAACAGCGTGAATGAATGCAGACAGATTGTAAAAATATATACAGCTTTAATGGGGAAATAGACTTACAGAACCACCGTTCCTGCAGAGACCAGGAAAGCAGAAGCGAGCACTGCAAGCACGCTCACCAGATTTATAGGTAAACATTAGCCGGAGGCGAACACGCCCCCTAAGGGGCGGGACTTATCCCTACAAAATCCTCTAACAACTAAGCTACATCCTGGACCCCAAGGGTACTTGGCTTTAGTTGGGAAAAACAGCACATACTTTCTTGGGGTGTCTTTTCATTGTATCTCCTCTTAGGACGCAGGTATGTGACTAGTAGTCAAAGCAGAGACTTATAACTGGTCAAAGTGCTGAAAATAGTGAGTGCTCAGCCCTAAACAGAACATCTATATCAACCACCACACCAAGGCCCAGGGAATATCACAGAAAACGGGAAAGAAAGAACATATGAGCCAGAAGATGGGGAGGAGGGCTCTGAAATGCTGTCTTCTGTCCGTGGCATGCCCTTGCATTCATGAACCCACGGCATCTATGACTACCTCCACAAGATCAAGCCAATAAGATCAGACAGCATTCTGATAAGCAGCACTAGTTTGATTCAGTTGATCATAAGGAAAAAAAATAAATAAGAGGAGGACCAAGAAGGGGAAGGGGGGATATGTCGGAGATGCTTAGGGGTAGTGGGAGGAGATAGGTAGGGATGAGTTTGACCAAGATTCATTGCTTCCGTGTGCAATATTTTCAAAGAATAATTGAAAGGTCAAAGCAAACAAATATAAATAACTAGAAATAAAACAAAGGTATCTCCAAAGATTCAAAGGTTCAAATTCTTTACATTGGTTTTGCAATAGAGACTTCATTTTCTCTCCCAATGTAACAAATGGCTCTCAGTTGTCATCTTACAGTTCAGAAGGCCCTAACAGCCTGGAGATGTAACTCAGCGGTACATACTTGCCTGGCATGCATGAGGCTCTGGCTCCCATCCCTAAAACTGCCAAAACTTGAAGTTGACTTGCACTAGGTTAAAAACCAGCATCCTCAGGGCTGTTTCCCTTTGGAGGCTCTAAGGAAGAATCCATCCTCTAGGTCTAGAATACTTGCTTCCTTTTTCAAAACCTAACAATTTCAACCTCTAATTCCTTCTTACAAAGGATAGTATTGGGACCAGAAAGGAAATGCAAGGTAGTGTCCCCATTTTAAATTCCTTAATTTTCTGCAAAGTTTCTTCTATAAAGTAACATACTTATGGAAATCTTAAGAGACCATTATTCTGCTGCACATATGTGATAAGCGAGAACTTTTTGATTTGTGAACATAGTTGTCCTTTCCTTTAGTCTGAACATGGATAGAAAATACCGTTCACTTGGTGTCAAGCCTTAACAGCCTGTATTTAAGTATTGGTGTACTCATTGTGCAGACAAAATATTAAAGTTCTGGAAGGTATAATGACTTGCCAAGAATCCTATAGCTGTTAGTCTAGCTCCCTCTTGCAAAGTACATGGTTTCATTTTTTGTTTGGTGCATGATTGTTGCTCTTGTTGAAAGTGGGTCTCAGGTTAATCAATCTGGCTTCGAACTTGCTATGTAGCTGGGATGACCTTGAACTCCTGATTCTTTTGTCTCCGTATCTTAACTGCTGAAATTACAGGTGTATATGAAATTACAGGTGTATATCACCACATCTGGAAAAGTTTGCGGTTTTAAACAAATTTTGGAAATTTTACTTGTCCTCAAATGGTCACTATACAAGGTCCTGTCTGAGACTGTTATCTTTGACCTCCCCTTTGTACCTTTCCCTGGACAACAATTATGATGAAGCTCAGTCACAGCCTGTGGGACCTGTTACTCATAGAGTGCCCAACAAGGACTCAGATGGACAAGACATGGCAACTTGCCTATCTGTCTGCCTTACTAGGGAGTGGAGACAGTCATTTGACAACTGTCCTCCCAACGTGCTAGGTATGTACCAGACTGGAGCAGTTTTCCAGTTTTTTTTTTAAGAGAGAGAGAAGAGAGAGAGAGAGAGAGAGTAGTTGCCTGTGCATGTGTTTGTGGAAGCCAGACGTTGATTGTAGGTTCCTTCCTCTATTTCTTGCCATCTTATTTTTCTTTTTACATTTTTTATTTAGTGTGTGTGTGTGCATGTGTATGTGCGAATGTGTGTTGGGGTGGCGCACATGCTACAGCATGTGTGTGGAGGTCAGAAGACAACTTTGGGGAGTTGGTTTTCTCCTCCAACAATTTGGGCTCTGGAGATTGAACTCAGGCCATATGTCTTCGTGGCAAGAAGCTTTCCCCATCTTACTGGCCCTCACTGTCTTATTTTTTGACATAGGGTCTCTTAATGAACCTGTATTTCTGATTTTTTGGTCAGTAAACCCCTGGAATCCACTTGCTTTGCCTCCTACAGCCATGTAGTTATATGTATGTGCCACCACATTTTGCTTTTTTTTAAACTAGGGTGCTGAGTAGTTGTGAATTCAGATCCTCATGCTTGCACCTTAGTCTTAGATAGATCCTCCTCCCCAAACTCTTGTTTTATTTTTGAGAAAGGGTCAACTGTAATCAGGAGGTTACATAACCAGGCAACTACATAAGTGAGTTCCAAAGTAGTCAAGGCTCACCTTGAGCCCTTTGCTCTCCTGCCACTCAGCACTCAAGGACTGGGAAGACAAGAGTACACCACACACCCACTCAGCTCACTAATTTTATCTTAAACAATACTGTATATAACAGATGTCACAACCACAACAGATTTTCAATTTTATTACCACAGTTTGTACTGTAATTTGTCACTTAAAAAGTTCCCCATTGGTGTGGGACAATTGTATTCTGTCAATTATGTTTTAAATAAATGCTGATTGGCCAGTAGCCAGGCAGGAAGTATAGGTGGAACAACCAGACAGGAAGTAGAGGTGGGTCAATGAGAACAGGAGAATTCTGCGAAGGAGGAAGCCCATTCCTCCCCAGTCCTGTCCAGACACCAAAGAAACAAGGTGTGACCTGCCCCACTGAAAAAGGTACCGAGCCATGTGGCTAACATAGGTAAGAATAATGGGCTAATATAAGTTATAAGAGTTAATGGGAAGCCTGAGCTAATGGGCCAATCAGTTTATAACTTATGGAGACCTCTGTATGATTTTCTTTGGGGCTAAATGGCTGCAGGAACCAGGCAGGGCAGAAACCCCAACAAGTAAGCCCTCATGTTACACCCCATGACCCTAATTTCAAGTGTGTTTAGAATGCATAATAAGGTAGCAATAGTAAAGATTGAGACTGTGCTCTTTCCCAAACCAATAATCTTTTTAAACCTGTTTTATTAATTTTATGTAGCTGTAAGCAAAAGTATTTCCTAGCTTTCATTTCATTTCATATTGAGTCATACAATGGTTATTTGATTCAGGAAGAGAGAAATAAAGATAATTTAGGCAATTTGAGTCTAAGGCAGCCACTTCTAGTGAAAGACCTGGATAAATTCAGACATCTCTAGCAGGAAAAATAGAGCCAAAAATCCAGCAGAAAAAAATAGAGCCAAAAATCTAGGTTAGCCAGTTCAGTGACTCTGTTTCAGGAATTAGCAGAAGATAAAGTTAGATTATAATCTTGAGAATAATATTGAGAAACAGGGAGTTACCCCCTTGTGATTATCACTGGTATTTTCAGAATTTTTCAATGATCACTTGTGTTTTCGGAATTTTCCAATGATGCCCTCCCCACCCCCTTTGGATTACTGGGTTGTGGTTTCTTCCCTTAAATACCCCTTCTCCCAGCTACTCGGGGTCAAACTCTGTACCCCTGCGTGGGAAATGAGTTTCGGCCCCAGTGCTCTGGTTCCTGTCCTGTCAATAAACCTCGTGTGATTGCAGCAAGGACGGTCTCTCATGAGTTCCTGGGGGTGGGGTCGTGTTATCCCAAGACTTGAGTGAGAGTCTCCCTGCTCTGGAGGTCTTTCACTAAAATCTATAAGCCAGACCCACATTAGCTAAAACACATTTGAAAAGAAACACTTGCCCCATGCCTAAGAAAGGCCCCTTAAATTTGCCTGTCTGGTTTATTTGTATTAGGCCTAGAAATCTTTGTTTTTACTCCTTAAAAAAATCTCAAATCATTACAATCCTGGAAATAGCCACATAAGGTTGTTGGGTCAAGAGACTATTGTCTTAAAAGAAAAAGTAGCCTTGAACAGATTTCTATATTAAGCAGGTAAATATAAGAGATAATTATATAAATAATGGAGAGGATTGGGGGTGTGGCTCATTTGGTAGAGGACTTGCCTAGCATGCAAAGAAGCACTGGGATTGATCTCTGCACCAGCTACAACTGGGCATGGTGGTTGGTTCATGCTGGCAATTCCATCACTTGGGAAACAGAAGTAGGAAGATCAGGGGTTCTAGGAGACTCATTTTTACAAGCAGCTTTCAGCTCCATTTTGAGGGAGAAGATGACTGCAGACCTTGAGTAGACCCAGAAACTTCACCGCCTGTGAGGTTCCACATGGTGAACAGAGACTGTAGAGTGGATGCGTTAAAATCATATCAGAGAAACCCAAAAATTTATCAGCCCCTCCAGACTGAGGAAATGGTGTAACTCCACATGACAAGGCATATTTGACTTGACTACCCATCTACCTGTTTGCCCGTTAGGACCTGCCCCCAAACCTGCCATATGCCCTGCTCACAGATCCCAGTGCAGCCTTTCACCTTGATGCTCAACTCTGCAGCCTCAACCTCAAACCCTAACCCCAGCAACTCCAGCATCAGCCCCTCCTGGCTGGTATGGTTTGCTGTCTTAACAGTAAAGGCTCTCAGTCAATTTCTGAAACATTTGATACTCTGCTCCAGCCTTTTAATAAAACTTGTGTTCATTGTGTAAATCACATATATGCATACCAATATGTGATGTACGGTATGAAAATTAATCATCGTAATTAAGATCAAAATGAAAGACTCTGCATTCCTTTTCCAAGAGAGATGGGATTATATCACAATTAGCTGTTATTGAAATCATTAAGCCATGTGAATTTATAGTTATTCAATCAATTATGACATTTTGGAAAGACACAAATGTGCTCATTTTGTTTTAACTGTCAACTTGACACAGCCATCATATGAAAGGAAAAGCTAGATCAGAGTGGCCTGTGATCATAGCTGCCTTGATTGTTAATTGATTAGAAAGGCCCAGCCCACTGTGGGCAGCAGCCCCATCCCTGGCTCAGTGGTCCTGGACTGTATAAGATAGTGGGGGAGCTAATGATGGAAGCAGATGCGGAGATCAACAGCCAAGCACAGGCTGAGCTCCAGGAAGTCGGCTGAAGAGAGGGAGGAGGGATTATAACGAGCAAGGGGGCTCAAGATCATGGCAGGGAAACCCACAGAAACAGCTGACCTAAGTTGGGAGAGCTCACAGCCTTGGGAGCGACAGCTGGGGAGCCTGCATGGGACCAAATTAGGCCCTCTGCATGTGGGTGACAGTTGTGTGGCTTGGTCTGTTTGTGGGGCTCCTGGCAGTGGGACCAGGACTTACCCCTGGGGCATGAACTGTGTTTTGGGAGCTCATTCCCTATGGAGGGATACCTTGTTCAACTTTCATTCAGAGGGGAGGGGCTTGGTCCTGCCTCAACTTGATGTGCCAGGCTTTGTTGACTTCCCATGGGAGACTTACCCTCTCTGAGGAGTGCATGGGGTGGGGTGGGGGGAGGTGCCGAGGAACAGGAGGAGAGGAGGGAGAGGGAACTGTCGTTGGTAAAATGAATAAAAAAAAACTTTAAATAAAATAATAAAAGATAGTGAGCTAAGCCTGATGCTGCAAGGAAACCAGTAATTGGTGATTGCTTCAACTTCCTACTTACATTCCTGCATTAACTTCCCTCAATCCAGGTGTGTAAATAAAATAACCCCTTTCATCACCCAAGTTGCTTTTGGTCAAGATATTTGTCACAGGGACATATTGAAACTAGAACAGTTTGTCTATGTTTCTGGCATAGGGCCTTCACAAAAACAATAGTTACAATGGAGAAAGATGTCAATTAACAGGAAAGAAACAAAAGGAAACAAAAAACTGGGCATGGTGACCCGTACCTGTAATTCCAGCACTCAGAAGGCAGAAGGAAGAGAATCTCTCCATGAATTCCAGGCTGGCTTGGTGCCCATAGTGAGTCCAAGGCTAGCCAGGGCAGCATAGTGAGACCTTGTCTCTGGGCACCATTAAAAGGAAAACTGGTCCTGTTGGTACATGCCAGTAATCCCTAAACTCAAAGGGTAGAAACAGGAGGATCAGGAGTTGGAGGCCATCTTTGGTCACACAGCAAGTTTGAAGCACACTTCAGATACATGAAACCTTGTCTCAATAATCAGAGAACACAAACACAGTAGTCAAAATTATGAATTCTAATATTTACATATAGGGAGGGGTGACAGAGGGAGAGGAAAATAAGAGTGTGGGGGGATAAGTTCAATGTAAATATATTTGTATTAAAAATGGTTGAAATGGCGATGATAGATATGCTTAGACAGCTTAAAAATTAATACCATGTGCAAAAATATCACTTTACTAACTATATGCTTGAAATGAGCGAATTTTATGGTATGTGAGCAACATCTCAATGAATCTGTTATGCCCAAATCCGTGAAATTCCCCAAAAGCCAACAAGGAGACTGAGTCCTATATGTAAAAGCCTTTATTTTAAGCAAGTTTGCAAACTCGGTCTCCTAGCATGTCCAATGTATTGAAATAAACAGAGAGCCCCAAGCTCAGTTAGAATTGGGTTTTTATAGTAGTAAAAGTGGGGGTGAGGGGTTTCTGAGGTTTAGGACCCCTGATTGGCTGACATTTGTCTAGTTGTGATCTGGTGAGTGTGTGCTGACAGGTGGTCCTATCCACAGCATTTGGAACAGTAGACATTTCCTTTGGGTGGTCTGTTTTTGGGCGGTGCCTGGGTAACTCATTTTGTGGTTCTTCCAGCAACCAGGTATTGCTTCAGGGTAAACTACTGAGACTCGGGCCTCCATTTAAATTTATCGATGGCCGAGTCCTACTTTGGCAGGTGATAACGGTTAGAAGCAAAGAACTTCATTTAGGTGATCTGTGCATACTTAGCTTATCATGGCTGGCTCCCACAAAAATCTATATTTCTAACCATGACTTGTAAACTTCGAAAAGATGTCATTTATTGTACACAAACTGGCTTCAATCAAGCCAATTTACAAAAAGAAACATAAGGGTGATCTTCATGTTCCAGTGGCTCTGAGGTGGAACTCTTCTTCCAACAAGAGAAAGGGAACAGGCCGAGATGGTCACAATCTTTTTGTTTGTTGTTTGTTTTGTTTTTGTTTTTTTTGAGACAGAGTTTCTCTGTTGCTCTGGCTGTCCAGGAACTAGCTTTTGTAGACCAGGCTGGCCTCGAACTCACAGAAATCCACCTGCCTGAGATGATCACAATCTTCTCAGCTAACAAGGAGCTGTGCAGGAAGAAGAAAGTGGTTAGCCACCCTGGATCCCCCGTACTTTCTCCCTCCCTCCCAGCAGTGCCATTGTGGCACACATTAACCCCACAGCCAGGAGCACAGCTCAAGGGTAAATATTGGAGACTTGTGCTGCCACATCTTAATGCAGCGTGTGTGCTCACTGGATGGAGTATTTACCAGGACCAACTTTCTGCTTCTGCAGCTAAATTCAGCCAACCTCAGCCTATTGGTATTCCTGTCACACTGAATCCGGATTGCCTTGGCAGACAATCGGCTGAATGTGTTTTCTCTGATTTTTTTCCTGAGTCCCTTTTATCATGGGTAGTTTCAGAAACAATGGGAAGGTAGAAAAAAAGGTTGAGTCAGAAGGCTGGGGTTGGGAGGCCGGCTTGCAAGAGATCTGTGAGTGCCTCCATGGTTATCAGCGCCTTATTTAAGGACTTACTGGAGGCTATCAGACAGTATTTTGTAACAACAAGACAGAACCATAGCAACCAGACTACAAAGAGAAGCCCAGGCTTCTGGAAAGGACTTGGAGTCTCTGAAGAGCTGTTAGCATTTTGCAGCTTCTAATTCTTTTTGTTTTTGTTTCTTTTCAGTAGCCACTGGAGATGCACTGGGTGTTTTCTTTTACACACCCCGAAATGATGATTTGCTGCAGGGGGAAAAAAACGAAAACAAACTGGCTTCAGAATGGAATCCTTTAGTTGATAGACATTTTAAATAGAAATCTTTTCTTTTCACTCACATTTTCTCGGGCTGGGGATATGGTTCAATACATAGAGTTTGGGCCTACCTTGAGGAAGCACTGCATTCTAGTCCTAGCATCTCATAAACAGAGTGATTCCAGCACTCAGGAGATGAAGTCAGGAAGATCAGAAATTCAAGTTCAGTTTCCACTACACAGCAAGTTTGAGGCCAGCGTGTGCTACATGAGACCCTGTCTCAAATCAAACAAGAAACAAAACAAAATCTTTAAAAATATATTTATGTAGTTACTGGATAAGAGCTGATTTTTTTATATTAACAATAATCTTTTCATCCTTCCGAAAAAAATAAAAAAAAACCCTTAGCTGTTCCCACAGCTTCTTCTCAGCCTGGTCCTCTCATGTCAACAAGGACTCCTCCACTCCCTACCTGCCTACCCACCTGTTTCCCTGGGCCTGGACCTGAGCCTGAGTCCACCATTTTCTCATTTTAGACCTAGTACAGCCTTTGACAAGACCAGAGGTCGTTATTAACTAGAGGAGCCAAAAACCTTTCCCTGTCTACATAAAGGCCCGTTGAGGTTACGTGGTGAGTTTCAGACCAGCCTGGACTACAAGGTAAGATCCTGTCTCAAACACCTGCACTAAGAACAAAATGAATGGCCCCCAAAAGAACTTGTACACGAAGTACTTGTACACGAGGGCTCACAGAAACAGTGTTCATAATAGGCAAGTGGAGGAGACCTCAATGCCCATCAGTGCATAAACAGAACAGAGCACCGAAGTATTTGAAGTGATGTTCTTATTTGATCATTACACATCATATATGTGTACCAGGATATCACAATGTATCCCAAACATATACAATTATTGTGTGTCAAATTACAAACAAATGAAAGGACCTTGGGGTTCTAGGTCAGCGAGAGACACTGTCTCCTATTACAAAAAGGTGCGTGGCACTTGAGGAACTATACTTGAGGTTGTCCTCTGCCTTCCACATACACTGTGACACACCCTTGTAACCCCAGCACTTGGGAGGTAGAGGCAGGAGGATTGAGAATTTAAGGTCATCCTTGGTTTTAGAACAAGAGAGAGAGAAGTGGGGAGGAGAAAGGGAGAAAAAGAGAGAAAAGTGAACAAGGCTACTGTCCTTAGGACAGGGATAGGCAAGGAGAGGACCAGGAGTTACCATAGGTAGGGGCAGTTAGAAAGAGATTTCTCCCTAAACCTCCGGCCTGATAGAGGACAAATATTAACAGCATTACTTGTTGCCAAAGTCCTACCTTGAGCCACTCTAAATCTCAAGGAAAAGTTAACACAGAAGGTAAGGCAGAATTTGGTTAGGCACTTCGAGGCACGATAGAGAACACTAAATATTTAGAGGAGTTTAGAAATAGCTTAGCTGTGGAGGCTCCTCACAAGGCAAGATGGAATACACTATAAAGAACATGTGAGCTCTGGATGTCGAGTCAGGGGTTTTGGTCCCCGGTTGAGTGACTTACATGAGTGTAAACTTGGTCATGCCTTGTAGCTTTCTGAGTCTTGATTTTTCTCATCTAAGTACATCCCAGAGGAATACGGTATCCCAAGTGTTTGTGGAACATTTAAAATGTAATGATTGATTCCCTTAGGGCAAAAAGAAGGTAACTTTGAGATGAGCCCAGTGTTTCTCAGATTGCCATCCCCTGAGACTTGTTACTACTCTGATGGCGGGTTCCCAGTCCTTGAGTTTCTGATCTAAGCTATTCTTGGTTGCCAACTTGACAACATCTGGAATTCACTAAAAACCAAGCAGGTGGACACATCTGTGATAAATTTTTTTTTCTGAATTAAATCATCAGTAATGGGATGGCTCACTTCTAATCTGGATCTTTGATAATAATTTAATCTGGGTCATGAATTCTGCTGGCAGTTTATATAAAGGACATGGAAGAAGGAAGCTAGCTCTCTTTGCCTGCCTACTCTTTGCCTGCTCATCCTCATTCTCGCTGGCAAGTCCATCCCTTCACTGACATTAGAGCCTATGTCTTCAGGTTCTAGCATATACTGATGATCAGCTGAGACAGCCAGCCTGGTGGACTGAACAACTACTGGATGCTTGGGCTTTCCATTGGCAGGCATCACTTTGTTGCACTAACTAGACCACAGGCTGTAAGCCATTCCAATACTCCTTCTATGTATGTATGTATGTATATGTATGTATGTATATATATAATCCATATATATCCATATATATATGTATTCATGTATTCATTCTATCAGTTCTGTTCCTCTAGAGAACTTGACTAATACACACAATGCAAGGTACAAGAATGAAATACAGTATAAGAAAGGAGTGAGTTGAAGAAGTCAGTTTTTGGCCCCTAATAGAATGACTACATGTCTATGCACACGGTCATGCCGTGTAAACTGTCTGGATCTTGGTTTTCTTCTCTAAGTATATCCCAGAAGAATCCAGCATGCTAAATGTCTGTGAACATTTAAAGCCCAGCAATTGATTCCCTTAGGGCAAAAGGAAGGAAAATTCGAGATGAGCCTAATGTTTCTCAGACTGCTGTCCCTTGAGACTTGTTACCAAACCTTTCTGTTTAACTGTACCTCCTCTGACACTTCTGGACCAGGGACTACCCTTTCAACTGCTGTGATAAGGATCCTGACCAAAAGCAAGTCAGGGAGGAAGTGGCTCATTTGACTTACACATTTACATCATAGTGTGTCATCAAGGTTAAGCCAGGGCAGGAGCTGCAGGCAGCCACCTGAAGACAGGAAAGGAAGCAGAGACCTCGGAGGCGTGCTGCTTAGTGACTGCTCCCCAAGATTTGTTCAGCCTGCTTGCTTTCTCACAGCACCCAGAACCACTGCCCTGGAGTAGCACCTCCAACAGTGGGCTGGGCCTCACACATCAACCGTTAGTCAAGAAAATCCCCAACAGTTTTGCCTACTGACAAATCCGATGGAGACATTTTCTCAATTCAAGTTCCTTCTTACCAAGTGACTCTAGGCTGTTTAAAGTTGACCTAAAGCTAACCGGTGCTGGGACAGAGGCTGTGTCCTCAAGGTAAATGAGAGGAATAAGCAAGCAGGAAGCAGCTGTGACATAAATCCTCAGGCCACGATGACAGTCATGGGAACCATGACACAGCGCGTCTTGGACAATATCTGTTACTCACAGTACTGATTTAGTACAGAAGGGGTAAAAGGGGAGGATACAAGAGGAATGGAAAAGCAATTTCTGCCCACATATGCTCTTGAAAGGCCTCTCTGGGAATGTCACAGAGATTCCAGATAGTGTCACTGCTTGGCTGCCAAAACGTATTCCACTATTATTTTTCATTTTCCCCAGAATTAAGCCTAACTAGTGAGAACATTTCAAATTAAAATAGCATGGCATGCACTCATAAGGACTGTAATTCACTCATGGAATCCAGCCCTAGATGTCATGTCATGGAGTACCTGGGTACTGATTTAGTAGAACAGAGAGTTAGAACTGATTCTGTTCCCTCTGCTTCTCATTTCCCTGTGCTATGAGCACAAGGGCGAGGCTCTCCCACTGATCTCATTTAGAGAAATTCCTGCCAACTATTCTGATATTTGGCTGAGTTAGATTATTGGCTCAAGCAAATAACAAGCTGTCATTTTGGTTTTTGAGAAAGGATCTCATCACTTAGTCCTGACTGGTCAGGTATGCACTATGTTTTCCCAGCCTGTCAGCTTGTGGTGATCCTCCTGCCTCAGCCTCCTGAGTGTTGGAATTATATATTTGTATTTCCATGCCTGCTGTAATGGACACTTTTAATATTTTCTAAGAGTTTACTTATCTTGGAATAGCCTTCTTGTCTCTAACCTTGAAAGGGCTGAATTTCCTTTGATGTTTTCTACATGATTGCGCTTCAGGGAATTCTTCTCAGCAGGTGACATTGGTTTGCAAAACTTGGCTCAAGAAGAATATAAATCATCTCCTAGCAGCACTTAGCATGATGTTGAACACGAAATGCATTTATAGTATTTTTCTTCTTATTGTACATATATCTATGATTTACATTATCTTATGGAAGACATTGTATATATCATATAATAAATATGTTTTAGAAGGAAGATCTGGGTTTGTATCTTAACTCTTACTTGGGGATCTGGGTGACCCATTCTAATTAAGTTCAGCTCTTTTATTATGGATTATTTTATTTTATTTTTCTTGTTGTTTGAGAATCATAAGTATCAGACTGGCCACAAACTTGTTCTGTAACCAAGGATGGCCTCGAACTCTTGATCTTCCTGCTTCTACTTCATGAGTACTAGGCTTGCAGGCTTGCACCACCAAGCATAGTTTATGTGGTGCTGGGGATTGATCCCAGGGCTTTGAGCAAGCAAGGCAAACACATTCTACTAACTGAGCTACACGGCCAACCACCCACCCCTTGTTGTTTGTTCTTCTGTCTTATTTCATGTATTCCATTACTCCAGTTCCAATTTTCCTTAAGAGCTCTTCCCTTTTGTTCCCCTCTTAAGATCACCTTTCTAGTTTTGTGAAACACACACACACACACACACACACACACACACACACACTTTTAAATTTTAGTTATGCCTTTGGAAGAAAGTATGAGGTATTGGTCTTTCCAAATCTGGCTCATTTTGTTTGGTGTGATGACTTCCAATTCCACCCCATTTTTCTGTAAATGTCATGATTTCATTTTTCTATATGGCTAGATATAATTCCATTGTGCCTATGTACCACGCTTTCTTTATTCCTTTGTTGGACTGGGTTCTTCAGTTTAGTCTTGTATTTTATCGATGCAATCTTACTGATATCAAGCTATAAGCAAAAGCCAGATTTCCTATACATTTGACTTACCCCATATTACCTACTAAGCGCCCCACTGAGTCAATAAGATAATTGAATAACTAGAAAAGATGAAGAAGCAATCATCGAGTTCGAGGAAGGTACAAAAATGCTTTCATCAATTCTGTGTTTTCTTAGCTCAATGAAAAAAGATACACTTAATGAAAGAGGATCACAGCACTGTTTATGGAAGGTAGCAGGCAGGAGACATTTCATTAAAGCCATGAAATCTGTAGCAAGCTCGGAGGCATTGGAAACGTGTGCCCAAGAGTCAGCCGGGAAGGGAGGTTTGCAGCCTGACTGTCGATCTTGAAAGGCACCAAAGCACACTTGGAGGTGACTTGTTTTCTAGGCACTAACGGGTCCTCTCAGGATTGAGATGACGAATGAATCAGTCAGAACTGATCCTAATCCTTGTGTTTCCCATAGGCCTCTGCAAGGTCATTGCGGGGTGACTTCTGTTAAAATGCCACAGACAACGCCACTTCCCTGCCTTCTCCTGCCAGCATGTCCCATGTGAAAGTTACCAAGGAAACGCTCCCTAGCGAAATAGTAGTCATGTCTGCAACCCAGGAGATTTCAGTGGCGACGCTATGGTGTTCAGGGACAAGTCCTGCCAGGATTTCATCCACACTGTAGAGAGACAGCCTGGAAGGGGACAAAGCATTTTATAAACAAAACTGAGTGTGCACGGTGTTCACTTACAGTGCTGGGCAGAGAGCCGGCAAAGGGTTGCGACTTGGATGGATGAATACAAGTGACAAATTTTAAAGTTCCGATCAAATGAAAAATAATTAGGTTTTACCTATATTTAGAGAGAGTCATTTCAAGTAATTTTTCAGAGTCCTTGAGTCAAATAGTGTAATGTAAATGGAATGGGAGGAATCGGAGAAGTGCCAAGTTCATTTTCAAGAGCAATATTTTATTTTAATTTGTGTGTGTGTGTGTGTGTGTGTGTGTGTGAATGCACTTAAGCTTGCATGCACATTGGAACTCACGTACCACGTGTGTGGAGGTCAGAGGACAAAGTGCAAGAATTAGGTCTTTCCTTTTGCTATACAGTTTCTGGGGCTAAGACTCAGGTTTGTCAGGGTTGATGGCAATAACACCTGCCAAGCCACCTTGCCCGCCCCAAGGGCAATATTTTATATAAAAATGAACGTTTTGCCAGGAGGCTGGTAGTGCATGTCTTGGTGTAGGACTTCCAGCACACACTTGTCTGGAAGGCTCAAACCCATTGGGCTGAGAAATGGCTTTTGTCACAGAGAGTATATGTGAGTAGTATGTGGCAATGAGAACATATGAGGGGTCATGTTGGATTTTCTAGAAGCAGATCTGGGACAATGAGATATTTAGGTAAGTCTCTCAAGAGTCTCAATGAAGCATTTTCTGGGCTCCTTTCATACCCCTCACATTTTGAGGAACAAACAACAGGAGCTAGGTGCATTTGCATTTTCTGGTAAGGACATGGAGGCTGTGGTCTGACCCAGGCTGTGTACCTAAGTACCATAGCTTTAACTAGAGACTCATTCCATGGACAGTCATCCCTTTGTGGTAGAAGACTGATGAACAAAGACTCCCTGTCCATTTGGCTTTGTCATCTGTCCCTTAAATGTTTTGATAGTTTTGAGCCTCCCTCAGACAAGGACCACATAGCTCAAGCAGGGCCTCACTCAGGGAATAGGTAAGTTTCTCATCCTGTATGCCAGCCCTGATGTGGGGTTTCTGGCTTGTATTTCTTCCTTGCAATACTCACTCTTAGCAATAAGAGCAAACTAATCTATTTTTACAAAATGACTCAGCTATCTCTGGAAACACTTGCGATGCTTGGAATGTTCGGTTTTTTTTTTTAATTTATTTATTTATTAAGGATTTCTGCCTCGTCCCCACAACCGCTTCCCATTTCCCTCCCTCTCCCCCGATCAAGTCCCCCCCCCTCATCTGCTCGAAGAGCAATCAGGGTTCCCTGACCTGTGGGAAGCCCAAGGACTGCCCACCTCTATCCAGGTCTCGTAAGGTGAGCATTCAAACTGCCTAGGCTCCCACAAAGCCAGTACGTGCAGTAGGATCAAAAACCCACTGCAATTGTTCTTGAATTCTCAGTATTCCTCATTGTCTGCTATGTTCAGCTAGTCCGGATTTATCCCATGCTTTTTCAGACCTAGGCCAGCTGGCCTTGGTGAGATCCCAATAGAACATCCCCATTGTCTTAGTGTGTGGGTGCACCCCTCGTGGTCCTGAGTTCCTTGCTCGTGCTCCGTCTCCTTCTGCTCCTGATTTGGACCTTGAGATTTCTGTCCGGTGCTCCCGTGTGGGTCTCTGTCTCTGTCTCCTTTCATCGCCTGATGAAGGTTAATATTCATGAGGATGCCTATGTGTTTGTCTTTGGATTCACCTTATTTAGCTTCTCTAGGAACATGAATTATAGGCTCAATGTCCTTTATTTATGGCTAGAAACCAAATATGAGTGAGTACATCCCATGTTCCTCTTTTTGGGTCTGGCTTACCTCACTCAGGATAGTGTTTTCTATTTCCATCCATTTGCATGCAAAATTCAAGAAGTCCTTGTTTTTTACTGCTGAGTAATACTCTAATATGTATATATTCCATACTTTCTTCATCCATTCTTCCGTTGAAGGGCATCTAGGTTGTTTCCAGGTTCTGGCTATTACAAACAATGCTGCCATGAACATAGTTGAGCATATACTTTTGTTGTATGATAGGGCCTCTCTTGGGTATATTCCCAAGAGTGGTATTGCTGGATCCAGGGGTAGGTTGATCCCGAATTTCCTGAGAAACCGAAACACTGCTTTCCAGAGTGGTTGCACAAGTTTGCATTCCCACCAGCAATGGGTGAGTGTACCCCTTTCTCCACAACCTCTCCAGCAAAGGCTATCATTGGTGTTTTTTATTTTAGCCATTCTGACAGGTGTAAGGTGGTATCTTAAAGTTGTCTTGATTTGCATTTCCCTGATCGCTAAGGAAGTTGAGCATGACCTTAAGTGTCTTTTGGCCATTTGAAGTTCTTCTGTTGAGAATTCTCTGTTCAGATCAGTGCCCCATTTAATAATTGGGTTGATTAGCCTTTTACGGTCTAGTTTCTTGAGTTCTTTATATATTTTGGAGATCAAACCTTTGTCAGTTGCAGGGTTGGTGAAGATCTTCTCCCAGTCAGTGGGTTGTCTTTTTGTCTTAGTGACAGTGTCCTTTGCTTTACAGAAGCTTCTCAGCCTCAGGAAGTCCCATTTATTCAATGATGCCCTTAGTGTCTGTGCTGCTGGGGTTATACATAGGAAGTGGTCTCCTGTGTCCATGTGCTGTAGAGTACTTCCCACTTTCTCTTCTATCAGGTTCAGTGTGTTCGGACTGATATTGAGGTCTTTAATCCATTTGGATTTGAGTTTTGTGCATGGTGATAGATCTGGATCTATTTTCATTCTTCTACAGATTGACATCCAATTTTGCCAGCACCATTTGTTGAAGATGCTCTCTTTTTTCCATTGTATACTTTTAGCTCCTTTATCAAAGATGAGGTGTTCATAGGTTTGTGGGTTAATGTCAGGGTCTTCTATTCGATTCCATTGGTCGACTTCTCTGTTTTTATGCCAATACCAAGCTGTTTTCAATACTGTAGCTCTGTAATAGAGTTTGAAGTCAGGGATGGTAATGCCTCCAGACAAACCTTTATTGTATAAGATTGTTTTGGCTATCCTGGGTTTTTTGTTTTTCCATATAAAGTTGATTATTGTCTTCTCCAGATCTGTGAAGAATTTTGATGGGATTTTGATGGGGATTGCATTGAATCTATAGATTGCTTTTGGTAGAATTGCCATTTTTACTATGTTGGTCCTCCCAATCCAAGAGCAAGGGAGGTCTTTCCATTTTCTGGTGTCTTCTTCAATTTCTTTCTTCAAAGACTTATAGTTCTTGTCAAGTAGATCTTTCACTTCCTTGGTCAGGGTTACCCCAAGGTATTTTATGCTATTTGTGGCTATCGTGAAAGGTGATGCTTCTCTGATTTCCCTCTCTGCTTCCTTATCCTTGGTGTATAGGAAGGCAACTGATTTTTTGGAGTTGATCTTGTATCCTGCCACGTTACTAAAGCTGTTTATCAGCTGTAGGAGTTCTTTGGTAGAATTTTTGGGGTCGCTTATGTACACTATCATATCATCTGCAAATAACGAAAGCTTAACTTCTTCCTTTCCAATACGAATCCCCTTGATCTCCTTATGTTGTCTTATTGCTATTGCTAGAATTTCAAGCACTATATTGAAGAGGTATGGCGAGAGTGGACATCCTTGTCGTGTTCCTGATTTTAGTGGGATGGCTTTGAGTTTTTCTCCGTTTAATTTAATGTTAGCTGTTGGCTTGCTGTAAATAGCTTTTATTATATTTAGGTAGGACCCTTGTATCCCTATTCTCTCCAAGACCTTTATCATAAAGGGGTGTTGAATTTTGTCGAATGCTTTTTCCGCATCTAGTGAAATGATCATATGGTTTTTTTCTTTCAGTTTATTTATATGCTGGATTACATTGATAGATTTGCGTATGTTGAACCAGCCCTGCATCTCTGGGATGAAGCCTACTTGATCATAATGGATAATTTTTCTTATGTGTTCTTGGATTCGGTTTGCCAGTATTTTATTAAAGATTTTTGCGTCGATGTTCATGAGTGGGATCGGTCTGTAATTTTCTTGGTTGGGTCTTTTTGTGGTTTTGGTATCAGGGTAACTGTAGCTTCATAAAAGGAATTTGGCAATGACTCTTCTGATTCTATATTGTGAAATACCTTAAGGAGTATAGGTATTAATTCTTCTTGGAAGTTCTGGTAGAATTCTGCATTGAAACCATCTGGTCCTGGGCTTTTTTTCGAAGGGAGATTTTTGATAACCATTTCTAATTCTTCGCGAGAAACCGGTCTATTTAGATCATTCACCTGGTCTTGGTTTAGCTTTGGTATATGATACTTATTTAAAAAAATGTCCATTTCTTTTGTATTTTCCAGTTTTGTGGCATACAGGCTTTTGTAGTAAGATCTAATGATTCTCTGAATTTCCTCTGTGTCTGTGGTTATGTCCCCCTTTTCATTTCTGATCTTATTTATTTGCGTGTTCTCTCTCTGTCGTTTAATTAGTTTGGATAGGGGTTTGTCGATCTTGTTGATTTTCTCCAAGAACCAGCTTTTTGTTTCATTGATTCTTTGGACTGTTTTCTGTGTTTCTATTTTGTTGATTTCAGCCCTCAGTTTTATTATTTCCAGTCTTCTACTTCTCCTGGGCGCGTCTGCTTCTTTTTTTTTCTAGAGCTTTCAGGTGTGTTTTTAAGTCCCCAATGTATGCATTCTCCGTTTTCTTTAAGTGGGCACTTAGTGCTATGAACTTTCCTCTTAGCACTGCTTTCATTGTGTCCCATAGGTTTGAGTATGTTGTCCCTTTATTTTCATTAAATTCAAGGAAGACTTTAATTTCTTTCTTGATTTCTTCCTTGACCCAGGTGTGGTTCAGTAGTTGACTGTTCAGTTTCCATGAGTTTGTCGGTTTTTTGGGGGCAGCATGGTTGTTGCCTTCTAACTTTAATCCGTGATGATCTGATAAGACACAGGTGGACACTGATATTTTTTTGTATCTGTGGAGGTTTCCTTTGTTTCCGAGTATGTGGTCAATTTTTGAGAAGGTTCCATGAGCTGCAGAGAAGAAGGTATATTCTTTCCTATTTGGGTGGAATGTTCTATAGATGTCTGTTAAGTCCATTTGCTTCATTACCTCCAATAAGTCTCTTAATTCTCCATTAGGTTTCTGTCTGATTGACCTGTCCCTTGGAGAGAGAGGTGTGTTGAAGTCTCCTACTACTAGTGTGTGTGGTTTGATGTCTGCCTTGAGTTCTAGTAATATTTCTTTTACATAAGTAGGTGCTTTTATATTGGGGGCGTATATATTCAGGATTGAGACGTCCTCCTGATGAATTGTTCCTGTTATGAGTATAAAGTGACCGTCTCGGTCTCTTCTGATTGATTTTAGTTTGAAGTCAGTTTTGTTAGAAATTAGTATGGCCACACCTGCTTTTTTCTTAGGACCATTTGCTTGAAACACCTTTTCCCAACCCTTTACTCTGAGTAGGTGCCTGTCTTTGTGGTTGAGATGTGTTTCTTGCAAACAGCAGAATGTTGGATCCTGTTTTCGTATCCAATCTTTTAGCCTGTGCCTTTTTATAGGTGAATTGAGCCCATTAATATTAAGTGATATTAATGACCAGTGGTTGTTTACTCCGGTTATTCTTATTGCTTTTGGTAGTAGAGATTGTGTGTCTCCTTTCTTTGAGATGTGCTCGTGAAGGGTCATTAGATGCCTGGGTTATTGTAGGCAGTGTTGGCAGTGTTGGATTCCTTGGGTTGCGATTTTCCTTCTATTACTTTCTGTAGGGCTGGATTTGTGGCTACGTATTGTTTAAATTTGTTCTTATCCTGGAATGTCTTGTTTTCTCCGTTGATAGTGAACGATAGCTTGGCTGGGTATAGTAGTTTGGGTTTGCATCCATGGTCTCTTAGCTTCTGCAGAACCTCTATCCAGGACCTTCTGGCTTTCATAGTTTCCATCGAGAAGTCAGGTGTAAGTCTGATCGGTTTACCTTTATAAGTTACTTGCCCTTTTTCTTTTGCAGCTCTTAATATTCTTTCTTTAACCTGTATATTTTGTGTTTTGATTGTTATATGGCGAGGAGATGTTTTTCTTTGATCCAGTCTGTTTGGTGTTCTGTATGCTTCTTGAATATTTAAATGAATATCTTTCTTTAAGTTGGGAAAGTTTTCTTCCATAATTTTGTTGAAAATATTTTCTGAGCCTTTGAGCTGTGACTCTTCTCCTTCTTCTATTCCTATTATTCTTAGGTTTGGTTTTTTTATTGTGTCCCATAGTTCCTGAATGTTTTGTGTTGAGAATTTGTTGGCCTCGCTGTTTTCTTTGATCTGTTCGTTTATTTTCTCTATGGTGTCCTCAGCATCTGAGAGTCTTTCTTCTAGCTCTTGTATTCTATTGATTATGCTTGTTTCTGTAGACTCTGCTCGTTGGCCTAGATTTTCCATATCCAGCTGGTCCTCAGTTTGTATTTTCTTCTTTGCCTTCATTTCAGTTTTCAATTCTTGAACTGTTTCCATTACCTGTTTGATGTTTTTTTCTTGGTTTCCCAGGGTATCATGTACGTATTTACTCATTTCTTCAAACTTTTTGTTATACTTCTCATCCATTTCTATAAGGGCATTTTTTACATGTTGTTTAAGGGACTCTATTATCTTCATAAAGTCGATTTTTTCCACTTCTTCTGTGTTAGGTTGTTCAAATACTTCTGTTGTAAGATCATTGTGTTCTGATGTTTTCATGTTGTTTTTCGGATTATTGGGTGAGTTCTTGCCTTGGCGCCTGCCCATCTCCTCCTATTGATCCTATCCAATGGATCCTTTAGAAACCGGATCAGGTTTCCCTGCTGGCCAAGGGCTCCGCTTACAAAATGCCCTCACTCTCTTTCGTGGTTCCTGCTGCAGGCCAAGAACCCTCTCACCCCTCCGAAGGATCTTCAGGACAGGACCAGGCTCCCCTTGTGCCAGTGACCTGGCCAACCAAAGGCCTACCTCTTTGATTCAATTGTAGTAGGGCGATCTGCTCTCCTTATTGCACGCCTGTCCCAGCTGCTTGGGTCTGGCCACTGCTCAGCCACGTCTGGCGCCGCCTCCGTGCTGCCGCCGCTGTGCTGCGTCTGGCGCCGCTGCCGCTGCGCCTCTGTGCGTCTGGCGCCGCCGCCGCGCCTCTGTGCGTCTGGCCGGAATGTTCGGTTTTAATAATTTCCTGATCTGTATGCAGTAAGGCGTCTGAATGCAAGACCCAACGTGAAATCCCTTGCTCTGATGGAATTTGGATTTTGCTGTACACTCCCCTTACACTTCAATTTAATCACAGGCAATCCTTAAGAGGGCAGAGATCTGCTGTAGCTTCCTCGGCTGTTTTTGCATTTACCAGAAGTGCATTGTGCCTTTCATCTTATCTCCTTCATCCATTTCCTTAAGCTGAAAACCTTTTTATGATCTAATGTTTTCCTTCACTGGTGTCTGGATATCCAGAGCCTTCCCCAAACTCTGCCATGGAATGTTGATGTATTTGCTGAAGTCTCCTGCACAAGAGCAGAAGGCCGTTGTCCCAGACTGCAGCACACCATGCACTGACCTTGGGATCTTGTAGCATAATAATAATAATAATAATAATAATAATAGTAATAATGAGTGCTTACAACCATGACAACCTTTTCAGATAGCAATTATACTTCCTATATATAGTCTAATAAAATAATTACGAGTATATTTAAAGGTGACTACATGGATGTTTACTACTTCAGGTTTTGCAATAAAAAGCATATTTAAGGATTCCTCAAGTGACTGAACATTTGCTTGCAACACCCCCAAGCCTGAAAATGTATATATTTAAGACCTACACTACAGTGTGATGATGTTCAGAGGTGAGTCCTTGAAGGGCAACTGGGTTTACATGGACTCGGGAGAGTGGGGTCCTGAAATGGGGCGATCATCCATAGAAATGGGAGGAACTAGGATGTTCTCTGTCTCTCATCTCTCTCCTTTTCTCTCTGATTCACAAAAGGAAATACAAAAAGAAAGCAGCCATCTAAAAGCTAGGAGAGTGTTCTCAGCAACAATCTTGACCTTGGACTTCTCAGCTTCCAGAACTGAGAAAGTGTGTGTGTGTATGTGCATATGGAAGCCAAAATGAAGTATTGTGTGTCTCCCTCAATCGCTTTCCACCTTTTTCTTTTTGAGGCAGCATCTTTCACTGGTGTGTAGTTCCCCAGTTTTGCTGGACTAATGCCCCAGGGTTTCCAGGGACCCTGCCCCATCACACACACTGGGATTATAAACACGTACCACTACATCAAACTTTTTAATGTGGGTGCCTGGGGATTCAGCAAGCATTTTTACCAACTAAGCCATATCCTCAGCCCAGGTCAGGCAGTGTTTTACATTGGATTAGCACTTATAGATCTGGTTTTCATCTCATCTCTAGTTCTTATCTGCTCTGTGAACTTGAGAGAATTAGTTAACCCACAGGAGCCCCAAGTTCCTGGCATACAAGCAGGTAACAATGCTTCACTCCTGGGTGACTTTAACTACTATGGGAAACAATGCATTATCCATGCACTAATTCCCTTAACACAGCAGTTCTCAACCTATAGGTCATGACCCCATTGGGGGTGACATATCAGATATCCTCCATATCAGATGTTTACATTATGATTCATAACAATAGCAAAATGACAATTATGAAGTAGCAATGAAAATAATTTTATGGCTGGGGGTCATCACAGTATGAAGAACTGCATTAAAGTGTTGCAACATTAGGAAGATTGAAAAGCCACTGCTTTAACCAATAGCTATGAAATCCTTCTACCTGGATTGCTTGCCTAAGCGGACCTCATACACTCTAAACCTAAACCTCATGTCAAAATCTTGAATGTGATCTTGAGGGAAGTTAGGCTGCGGGGGTGGGGGTGGGATGGAGGTTCCACTGAATCTCTACTTCTCTTTCCAACTTGACCATATTTACTATCTTTTTCCCCCTGCTTTTCAACATGACTTGTTTCTTTAGTTGGTCTATTGAGGGCAGGTGGTCAAGCCTGGCTTGCTAGGGCTTCCAGGATTGCACCCTAACAATTAGACCAAAAAGAGACACAAGTGCCTTGTAACTACTCAAGAACATGGAAAAAAGCTGGCTATTGTGGCACATACCTTTAATCCCAGGACTCAGGAGGCAGACGTAAGCAGATCTCTGTGAGTTCAAGACTAGCCTAGTCTATGTAGTGAGTTTCAGGACAACCAGGGCTATGTAGTGTTGACTGAGCTTTCTGTCTTGCTCGGGTTCCCGTAGTTGTTAAGTCACAAAGAAATCACACAGAGGTCTACATTAATTATAAACTGATTGGCCTAGTATCTCAGGCTTCTTAATAACGCTGGCTTTTTGGGACCCTAATCTATTTGGATGCACACCTTCCTAGGCCTGGATGGAGGGGGGAGGGCCTGGACTTCCCACAGGGCAGGGTACCCTGCCCTCTCTTAAGACTGGAGGGGGAGGAAGGAGGGTAATTGGGGGAGCAGGAGGGGAATGAGAGGAGGGGAGGAAGTGGAAATTTTTGAACGGAAAAATAAAAATATAAGAAAAGAAGTTACCTTTCACTTAAAAAAACAAAAAAAAATAATTCTTATATTAGCTTATAATTCTTGTCTGTGTTAGCCACGTGGCTTGGTACCTTTTTCAGCAAGGCAGTCACATCTTGTGTCCTCTGCATCTAGGTCAGGACTCCAGACTGAAATTTCCCTCTTCCCAGAATTCTCATTGTCCCACCTCTACCTCCTGCCTGCTCTCCCTGCCTATACTTCCTGCCTGGCTACTGGCCAGTCAGCATTTTATTAAAAATAATACAAGTGACAGGATAAAAGACATTGTCCCACAGCAATATAGTGACATCTGTTGTAAAGTACTAGTTTAAGATTTGTTACATTTGTTTAAGCTGTGGAATATTTGTTTAATGATGCAAAGATAGGTTGCATTCTTTTATGTTGTATTTGTTTAACTTTGTAAAGCTGTGTTACTTTGCCTGTCTAAAGCACCTGATTGTTCTAATAAAGAGCTTAACGGCCAATAGCTAGGCAGGAGAAAGTATAGGCAGAGCTGCCAGGCAGAGAGAATTAATAGGAGAAGAATGAGAAGAGGGAAGAGCAAGAAAAGGATGAGAGGAGGATGCCAGGGGCCAACCTCACAGCCACACAGCCACACAGCTAGCCACGCAGCCACACAGCTAGCCACGCAGCCACACAGCTAGCCACGCAGCCACACAGCTAGCCATGCAGTCACGCAGCTAGCCACGCAGTCACACAGCTAGCCACGCAGTCACGCAGCCACACAGCTAGCCACGCAGCCACACAGCTAGCCACAGAGTAAGAAGTAAAGAAAGACATATAGAAAGGTAAAGAGCTCAGAGGCAAAAATGTAGAAGAAAATTTTAAGTTAGAAAAGCTGGCTAGAAACAAGTCAAGCTTAGGGTGGGCATTCATAAGAAAAAGTCTTTCTGTATTTATTTTGAAGCTGGGTTCCAGGCCCCCAGGGAGTAAAGTGTTAAAAAATACAGAGACCCAGCCTCAAAGAATGGGGGCGGGGAAGAATATGGAAAGAGGTACCCTCTTACCTAATCAACAAAGGTTCTGGAGACTGACTTCTTGTCAAGGCTTTATCTAAAGGAGAATTTTGGTGGTTGGAAATCCTTGAGACAAACTGTCTAAAAGTTACACACACAGGGAAGCCCGAGGGCTCACTATCAGCTGCCCTGCCAGAGATGTCTTGCTGACAGGGAAAGGTGGAAACACTCTTTCCTTGAAAATGGATTAGGATTGTCCATGGAGGACAGAGCTTTAACAGGCTTTCTGGGTTCTTCCCTGATCTCTCAGAGAGAAACTCTGAGGAAAATCTCAGATTAAAAAAAGTCAGAGCTTTATCTTTAGATAATGCTACATATTTGCCTCGCCTGTCTCTGCTTGGGAGATCCTGTAGGCCATGGGTGGATCTGGCTGTCTGCCTCCAATCTCCGACCATCCGTGTATAACAATAAAGAAAGAAAAGCTGGGTATGTGATAGTTCATATCTGTAATACCAGCGCGTGGGAGGCTGCAATAAGAGAGTTGCTGGAAGTTCAAAGACAGCCTGGACTACAATGTGAGACTATCAAACACACAGAGAGAAAGAGAGATAAAAAAAAAACCAAGGTCTAAGGTTGACCTCTGTCCTTTTATATACACGTGCCCACCCCCACACAAACATGTAAGTGCACACACACACACAGAGGTGGGGGAAGGAAGCAGAAAGGAAGAGGGAAGAATGGAGGACATTAGATCTATCATCTTAGAACACCAACAATAAGAACAACAAGCCTATAAAACTGTAAGAATAAACATTTTAAAGAATTACTGTCTTGGAGAAGGGGGTCATTTTTCAGTAGGTATCTTAGATTTTATGTTTCCTGATGTTTTTGAACCTCCAGAAGAAGGTTGTAAAAATGCTCATCAAATATCTTTGTGGAAGGAAGGAAACAATTCATGAGATAGGAGCCAATAAAACCAAGGTGGCTAGAAATTCTATATGGTTTCCATTTAAGGGAGAATTAAAAACTCTCAGGAAAAGAACCCATGTGGTTTTGTGAATATAGAATCAACTTTGCTATAGGGGTTTTCCAATAGCAAATAATCAAGAAGGTAACTAGTTAAAGAATTATTTACATTGTGAATTGTTTTATTGATACAGTATTTCATGTAGCCTAGACTGGCCTGGAATTGGGGATATATCTCTCTCTATATATATAGATATATAGATATATAGATATGATTATCATGAACTCATGATTCTTCTGCCTCCACCACTATATCTAGCTCTTCATTGCAAGTTTTGAGAGCAAGTCAAACTATGTAGTCCAGATAAACCTCAAACTCACTTCAACTCTCCTACTTTAGTCTCTGAGTACTAGGATTAAAGACACGAGCTGTCACCATTCCTAGTTTGAAAACATCCTCTTTTGAGACAGGGTATCACCGTGTTTCCCTGGCTGTTATGGAACTTCCTTTGTAGAGCAGACAGAGATTTGCCTGCCTCTGCCTCCCAAATGCTGGGATTAAAGATGCACCCAACCATGACTAACTGAATGTGCACGTTTTAAACAGTGGGATCTAGGATTTGTTGTTGGATCTCCTGTCCTAGATGATCTTGTTTCAAGTCATCAGCAAAGGATGCTGTACTTAAAAAGAGTGGGAAAATGTTAAATACAAAATTTAAATATAGACCAAACATCATTCTTTTAAAAGAGTTATTATTACACTTATTTGTTTATTTTGCCGGTGTATAGGTGTGTGTGTCTGTGTGTGGGCTCATTCTCCACTACACACATGTGGAGGTTATCTTGTGGGTCTTGGGGATCAAACTCAGATCATCACAATTGGTGGGAAATGCCTTTACCACTCCGCAAAGTGAGCCCACACCCATGAGCATTCTTCCCCCATTTTCTCCTCCCCAAACAGCAATGTCTAATTTTAGGGCAGTGAAACATGACTATATGATTCTGGAGTGCTGACAAATTATTATGCAGTTGTTCAAATCCATAGGAAGGACAATAACCAACATGAACTCCCAGTTAAACTCTGGATTTTGGCAATAAGTGTCATGGATTTGCTGGAGGTCCCCACAAAACAAGGTGGCTGGTCTCCTGGGCATCCCCGGTGGCTAGCCATGTGGGTGGCTGGTGGGCAAGGAGCAGAGAGATAGGCACACCATGCAGATGGGTTTGCTACAAGCTGCCAGGTCCCAAGCAGGGATGATCCACGAGACCATGCGGCAGGCTCCATGTGACAGTATCCGGCGGGCGAGAGAGATGGATAAACATACCATACAGAGTAAAGTTAGATATTTATTAGATGGGTTATGGAGGGGAAGGAAAAGGGGGAGAAGGGGGGAGAGAGAAAGAAAGAGAGAGGAGAAGAGGAGAGAGAGACGGGGAAGGCAGAGAAGAAGGGAGAGAGGCCGAAGCTGCCTCTTCGAGAGAGGGGACAGGAAGAAGGAAGATGGGGCTCAGGCTGCAAGCAGGAATGGAGTGGGCGTGGCTTGTCTCTTAAAGGAATAGTATATTACAATAAGGGTGTCAACGTAGGTTTATAAATTGGTAATAAGTGTGCCACTCTGACAGGAGGTGTCAACCATAAAAGAGACAATGGGACCAGGTGGATCTGAGAAATCTTGGCTCCTTCACCTCAATCTTCCTATTGAACTTGAGCTTTAAGCTGAGCATTTGAGGTCAAGGCAGGTGGACCGAAAGTTCAAAAGCATCCTCAACTATACATAGTGAGCTTGAGACCATCATAAGCTATATGAGACACCATATAGAAAAGGAAAGAAGGAAAGAAGGAAGGAAGGAAGGAAGGAAAGAAAGAGAAAAAGAAAGTGTGGAAAAAAGGAAAGAATGAAGGAAAAAAGAAGGGACAATTTAAACTGCTTGGTATTCATTACATTTCTCATTACTGTGACGAAATGCCTGATGAACATAACTTGGAGAAAGAAGGTGTTTTAGTTCCCAGTTCCAGTTCCAACAGTTCACCGTGGTAGGCATGTCATAGTGGCCAGAGTGTGAGGCAGCTGATCAGGTTGCATCAACAGTCAGGAAGCAGAGATGTGATGTCTCTGCTCAGCTTTCCTCCTTTTGATGCAGCCCGTGTCCCCAACTCAAACAATGGTACTGCCCACGGTTAGAGCAGGTCTTTCCACCTCAGTTAACTCATTCTAGAAAATCCCTAAGATACATAAATGCCCAGATTTGTGTCCTAGAAGCCTGTAGATCCAGTCAAGGGGACAATCAATAGTAAACATTATATAAGAGAGAGAGGGGGGGAGGGAGGGAGAGAGAGAGAGAGAGAGAGAGAGAGAGAGAGAGAGAGAGAGAGAGAGATAGACTGGAGAGATAGTCTAGCAGTTAAGAGCATACTGCTTTTTCAGAAGACCCAATTACATTCCCAGCACCCACATCGTGTGGCTCACAGCTGCCTGTAATTCAGCCTCAGGGGGTCTGCCTCAGTCTTCTGGAGTCTTCCGGCACCTGTAGGTCCTTTGCTCTGTCTTTCACGTTCAGGGTGACAAGCATCTGTCTCCATGCAAGGCAGGTGGTAAATGGAAGCAACAGGGGAGGGGCTGCAGATGTGGCTCGGTGAGTAAAATGCCTGTGGCATAAGCATGGTGACCTGAGCTTGGATTTCCAGCACTTGCCTAAAGCGACAGAAATAAGCAGATTCCCAGAGCTCACTGGCCAATCACTGAGTTCCACGTTCAGCAAAAGACCCTGTCTGAAAACATAAGGTGGAAGGGAAAAGATGTCTAATGTCAGCCTCAGGCCTTCAAATACACACAAACATTCACATGCGTGCTCGCACGCGTGCGCACAGACACACACACACACACACACACAAATGAAAAAGAAGAGGAAATTGACACACTAGCTGACCAAGTCACTTTTATTATCAGGGAAGCAAAAATGTTTCTTTTCAGAAGACTTCTGTTTTGGTGTCACTGCCCCAAATCAGGTTGCCTAGCTTCTTCTGGGTCCAGGAGGATTTGGGGCACAGAACTACTCATATTGCTAGCAGATATGCAAACAGAATGCAAGTGCTGTTAGCCTAGAGGAAACCGGTGAATGGAAGTTGGCACACAAAAACCAGTATCTGTTATCCACAGTCCCAATAGCTAATGCCTGTGTGGTTCTCTAACAGATGAGGTAATGCATATTAAGCACCCTTTGGATTGGCATCCAGTGTCAGTCCTCCTCCTCCTCTTCCTTCTTCTCTCACCCTCCCTTCCTCCCTTCCTCCCTCCCTTTCTTCCTCCTTCCTTCCTTCCTTCCTTCCTTCCTTCCTTTCTTTTTCTTTTTTAAGACAACAGTATTTCATATAGCCAATGATGACCTCAAACACACTATGTAGTTGAGGGTGTTTTTGAACTTTTGATCCACCTGCCTCAACCTCTCGAGTCACTGGTGTCTTTGTGTTTTATTGCTGTGCAGAGACACCATGACCATGGCAATTCTTATAAAGGAAAACACTTAATTGGGGCTGGCTTACAGTTTCTGAGGTTTGGTCCATTATCAGCATGGTGGGAAGCATGGTGGTGGCACATGGGCAGACATGCTGCTGGAGAGGTAGCTGAGAGTTTTACATATGAATCTTGAGGAAGCAGGAAGAGAGAGAGAGACCCTAGACCTGGCTTGAGCATTTGAAATCTCAAAGCCCACCCCAGTGACATACTTCCTTCAACAGGGCCACATCTATTCCAACAAGACCATGCCTCCTAATTCCTGTCAAGTAGTACCACTCTTAACAACCAAGCATTCAAATATATGAGTCTATGGGGGCCATTCTGATTCAGACCACCACAAGTGCCTAAATTAAAGGACTTCATAACTCTACTGGTTTATGTGATGCTGTGGATCAAATCTGGGACTTTGGGCATACTAGACAAGTTCTCCACACACACAGCTACACTCCCATCCTCAAAAAGTTTTATATAAGAATGACAGCTATGCTTATTGTAGAAAGCCCTCCACAAATATTTTGGATTGCTCTTAAGCCAATTCTATAGAATAGGTAAGCTAAGCCCTTGTCATTCTTGTCACGTTGATGAGAAACCTACAGAGAAGGCGCATCTTCAGGGACTTGTGAGGACAGAGGGAGAGTCTAGCTGTAGTCCTCCCAGTGGCTGTGTCCAGAATGGCATTTGCCTTTCTGCCATCTCAGGCAGCATGGCACACTGACCCTCTTCAAAGGTTAGAGGATTCAGGTACTAATAAATGAACATAGTCAGAGCAGGGAGCCTATGGTACCTAGGCTGCCTCTACTTAAGATGTTTTCTTCTACTTGAGATGGCCTATGGAGGGTTATAAACTCCAACAACATGCTGAACAACTTTCTGACTCAAGTGTAGGCTAGCAAAATGCAGACTGAGGAGTCAGGGCCAGCTCTGGGCCACCACCTGCCTCCTGATCTCAGGTTATGATGGAGTACTGGGGACCACTCTACTGAAGATTCTGTGCACAGAGTATGCCTGGCAGAAAGAGGCCCACCTCTGTCTACTGTGTATGCTGAATGCTTGTTTCTAGAAGGAGAAATCCTTTAAGATCTAGTTTGAATGTTCAGAGTTTTCCCTGTTGTTACTGAAGCTTTTCGTGACATGGAAATTCTGAGAGCCTTAAGTCAATATCAATGACTATAGCTCTGAAAACTTTATATAGTCTCTCCCTTACACGGGACTCTGTACAAAAGAGCGATAGAATGCATGATGGTTGATCTTGCTTATCAATTTGACTGGAGGTAGACTTACCACAGAAACACACCTCTGCTTATATCCATAAGAAAACTTTAACTAACAAGGGAAGCTCTACCTTGAATGTGAGCAACACCACTCTGTGGGGTAGGGTTGTAGGCTGAATAAAAAGGAAAAAGTGAACGACAGCATTCATCTCTCTCTGCTTCCTGACTGTAGATGCAATGCAGTCAGATGCCTCATGATCCTGTTGCCATGTTTCCCCTGTTGTGATGGACTGTATCCCTTGAAACTGCAAACCAAAATAAACTCTTCCTCCATTTTGTTTAGTATTTCTTCCAAACAATGAGAAAAATAACCTATATATAATAATGTATATAGCATTTAACATATATAGCATCTCTTCTCAAAGTTACACTGTAGTACCATCTAAAAATTCTGTCCAAGAGTGTTCTATTCTCCAGGGAAGTGCATCTTTGTTTGCCTTCCTACTTACCATTAATTAGGACTGGGATTCAACAAAGGTCAGTGCTAACTTGTAGTCTGAGAATAACAAATGGGTTTTGTGCAATGCAATTGCAAATTATCTCTCATTGTTTAGAAATAACCATCCCAAAGGATGGTGGTTTATTGCATGGAGGACATTAAAGCTTTTCATATCTATATTGCTAATCATATTTCAACATTTTCTCTCACTATCTGTGCATCAGCCTCTCTCCTCCATGCTGTTTCCTCATTACTGGCTTAAATGACCTTTATGTATGCTCACCATATATTTGTATCGGGGTCACATTCCCAGCTTTTTGAAATTTTCCCTGTCAGTGTCTTAGCTGTTCGGGGATCAACTGAAGTTTAAGAACCTTAGTAATTGTGCAGATTAAAAAGTACAAAGAGGAGAATCCCACTGGGATGGTATGTTTTATTTAACTCTATCCTTGCCATCAGCTGTTCATAAATGCTGACTAGAAGCTATGCTGCATGGTGTGTTGGTATTGGACGAGAGAACAAAAATCAAAATAAACAAAACAATGCAAAATGAAAAGCCCCTATGTACACAAATGAATGAACATAGACATCATACGGTTTTGGAAATGAAATGGCGTGTGGTGGTGGACACTCAGGGAGCATCTTTGTTGCTTCTGAATTCTGCATCTCCGCAGGTACTTGCTTTCTTTCCAAACCCAGATTCTATTTTCACGACCATGTCCATTGGATGGAATTTCTTCTGCAAAGGAAAGCAAGCTTCATCAAGTATCACCAAGTATTTTTTATCCTAATCTCCAGAGTAATCACTTCCTTTGCCAGGGCACAAGAGAAACACGGAGATGGCCCAGAAGCTAGGGCAGAGCACATGAAGGGCAATTTTAACTCCCTTGCCGGGCCCACTGAAGGTTGGATGTAGTTTCAAGTTCTAGAAAGAGTCGGTGAACTGGTAATTATGATTTTATTCACTTCCTATTTGGGGTATTGTGTTTCTTTGTTTGCTTATTGAGATAGGCTCTTACTATTGATGAGCTTCAGGTTTAGGGGAAAAAACTGTCTCAAAAAATAATAGGGAATTTGAGGAAGATCCCTGACATCAATCTCTGCCTTCTACACGGATACACTCACGGGAACATACATGTACTATACAGCAAACACATACAAAATAAGATAAAATAAAATTTAAAGTGTAAAAGAGGTACACATTAATATAAACCCTTACTTAATATACATACGGTATACTCAGTAGTACAAAAAAAAATATGTCATATATGCCCAGAGACGAAGTGGCAGGAAATCATATATATTGGAAGATCTTCAAATTGTATTTGTTCTAAAGCAACGGATTCACCGTCAACCCCTTGATGTTCATGTATCACTAGCCCACTAATGTGGCTATCATTTCTTTTCTTATTATTCATTTTACATACCAACCACAGTTCCCCCTCCCTCCCCTCCTCCTTCCCCTCTCCACCTCCCCCAACCCACTCCTATCCACTTCTCAGAAAGGATAAGGCCTCCCATGGGGAGTCAACAAGGTCTGGCACATCAAGTTGAGGCAGGACCAAGCCACCCCTCCCCGCGACACCCAAGCATCAAGGTTGAGCAAGGCATCTCACCATAGGGAATGGGCTTCAAGAAGTCAGCTCAAGCACCAGGGATAGATCCTGGTCCCACTGCCAGAGGTCTCACAAACAGACAAGCCTATAAAACTGTTACCCACATGCAGAGAGCCTAGGTTGGTCCCATGCAGGCTCCCCAGCTGTCAGTCTAGAGTTTGTGGCAAGTCTGGGTCGGCTGTGTCTGTGGGTTTCTGCATCATGATGGCGATCTCATTTCAAAAAAACAGACTGGCTGGCCAAACATTACTCCTTCCAGAGAACATTCAGTCAGTTCTGATGACCACAAGGGTTTCTCTTAGGACCTCAGCAACCATATCGTTGGCAATATTAGACAGGTGTCCATTGGTCAAATGTATTCCGAAGCCCCTCTGACCCTCATCTGCCAGTGCTCATTGGATTCTTTCCAATTATTAGTCCCCAATAATGTGTTCAAGAGCTCAGGTTCTGTTTTGCCCGTGTCCTAGAATGTCTTTTGTCTGAACAATATAAAAACATTAAAAATGAATCAAACATGTAAATTATTCTCTCCTATCCTTTAAGGTAAAGTTTTCATTTCTCTTTGCTGGAATCTTTCTTTCCTTGTCCAGAGACATATATGTTCCTTAGACCCTTGAAATGGACATAACACTTAGTTATTGGCTTAATTTCATTTTCTTGTTGAGGTAGAAACTCTCACGTAGGCCTGGTAGAGTCATTGTCTGCAGCTTAGATAGGCTATGAATTCCTGATCTTTTTGCCTCCCTTCCCCTTCCCCACGTGCTGAGATTATAGGCAGTACCACCACATCTAGAGAAATGGAAAACAAATGAAAACAAACACTCAGGTTGTTTGTTGGTGGTGCTGTTTGCTTTTGAGAGAAAAATCTCATTATATAGTCCTAGCTGGCCTAATCCTTGCCATGCAGACCAAGCTGGCATGGAGCTTGCAATAATTCTCCTACAGAGATTTATTACTGATTACCGAGATTATATTCAAGTATGTGCCACCATACCTGTCTCAAAAATCTAGTTTTGAAAATGACTTTTGACTGTACTTTTCTAAAAGTGGGGTACTCAATTATATATTAATAATTGATACAATTTTGGACTATTTTCAATATTTTTTACAGGAATCAATCAAGAACGCAGTAGCCTATGAGGGGTATTTTTTGTTGTTAGTTAGGCTGGTTTGTTGGGTTTGTTTGCGTTTTGCTCCAGGATCTCCTGTAACTCAAGCTGGCCACACACTCACTACAGATCCAAGGATGACCCTGAGCTCCAGCTTAACTCCTCCACTGTGCCACTTGTATGTGCCACTTGGGGATGGATAAGATAAGCACGCTGCCAAATGAGTTACATGCCTATTCCCATTTTTTCTCTAGACAAGGTCTCACTCTGTATCTCAAGATGGCTTGGAATTTATTATGTAGCCCAGGCTGTTCTTGAATTTATAGCAATGCCTCTGCCTCCAGGTTGCTGGGATTATGGGTGTTTGCATTCCCCACCACACACACTTCCACAATTCAACTTGGACGAGCCAGTGTTTAGAGACATGGCTCTAGATGTTTTCTTTGTGTCCCCAGTCCCTCAGGATATGAATTCAAAGTTGCAGACACCCTGCTTAGGGAGGTTTTAATATCCGTGTATAAAATGTCAGCCATTAGAGATCGACCATTTCTCTACATCTCCCTGGATGAGCCTTCCTTGTGAGCCTCGGCCATCTGTGAATAGTTGGGTGTGAAGAGACAATGCTTGGGGTCGAATACAATGGGACTTCCGGAAAAGTGAGACTATGGTGATTACTGACAAGAGACTTAAGCAGGCACTGACGGCCAGCGAGGGTCACAAGCAACTAGATGGTGACTAGCTGGGCTCAGAGACAAAGAAATTCTATGGAAGGAGGAAAGAGTTCTGGAGACAGCTTTATCCAGGACAAATCAATCCTGTAAGCACCCACTGTGTGCAAGAGTCTCAGGTGCCCGTGAAATAAAAATCTAAGTAAAGGAATTGAAGACCTGGCCCTTAGCCAGGACTAGGGAGCCAAAGCTAAAACATCTTTATCTTCCAGAACTAAGAAAAGCGAGTCAGCAGTTTTAGACATTAAGTCCAGAGTAGAGAGAAAAGAGAAACAGTATAGAAAATGTAATTCACTTTCCACACTTCTGTTGAATATCTACTTCTTAATGTCCCAAATACTAGATAAGAAGTGAGGGAAGGCCATTTTTTATGGGACTTATGACCTGGCTTGCTCACTACTTGTTCTGGGTCTCAGCTGTCTGGAAAGAGGGAAGAGTGCTTCAGTCAGGGTCAAGCTGAAAGGAATAAGATTAGCTCTCTTTGTGCCGGCTCCACTACCAATTCTCTCACAAAAGAGTACAGGTGCTGTCTGGAGCAATTTTGTTCCCAGGAGGCATTGGGCTCTGATAACTGGAAAAGGAGAAAAGTAGATAAAGGCCATGGACACCTGCCACCAAACACCCCCCAACATAGGACAAAGTCCCTAGCAAAGAATAATCTAGCTGAGGAAGGGGGAGGTGGTTCAGGGAGTACCGTGTTTACTGTGCAAACATCAGGACCGTAGAATCTCCAGCACCCACATAAAAAGCTGAATAATGGCTCTGGACATTTGTACCTTGAGCATGGGGTGGGAGGATAGAGAGGGGCAAGCAGATCTGGAGCTCACTGGGCAAGCAGACTATCGGGAGAAGGTAACTCTAGGGTCAGTAGGGATCCCATCTAAAAGGACAAGGTAGAGACCAACTGAGAAGGCATCCTGGGGTTGCCCTCTGACCGCCGTAGGTGCCCATGAACATGCACACGTCACTACATCACTCATACAGACATGGACCATCTGGCCTACCACGTGAAGCGGGCCAAGGATGACGCCACAAACTTTTTTTTTTTTTTTTCTCTTTTTGCACAAGTTCAAGAGCTGACTAGGTTTGAGCCCTGCTTCGTGTCCTGGCATGTTGTGGAGATGAGGATCACTGTTGTGTCTAAGAAAAGTACATGAGTTGAATGCATGGTCTCTGGGGTGAGGGACACGGTCTATAAAGAGAAATTCCAGGAGCTGGAAAGACAGCTCAAAGGCCAAGAGTGCTTCCTGTTCTTCCAGAGGACCTGAGTGAGTTCAGTTCTTCGTACCCATGTCTCAGGACTCAGGACTACTTGTAGCTTCAGCTCCAGCTCCAGGGGATTCCTCCCCCCTTTTCGCCCCCCCCCTTCTCTGTCTCTCTCACACAGAGAGAAACATGAAAATACATGTAAATCAAGAGAAATCTCACTGCCTCTCTGGTCATAGCAGTGGAAAATTACCCCAGCTATCTATGCTGCAATCAAACAGCTCTGGGAGTGTCATGTTGGAGCAAATTTCATCAGAAGGTGTGCTCAGGGAATACCAGTGCCTCTACCAGTAGTCTAGGACAAACATCACCGGATCAGAAGAGTAAATCTAGTGCTGTGAACACTACTGAACAAACTCAGCCTCAGCTAAACAGAACGCATGTTTGTATGCTGGTGTCCCTTCCTCCCCCAAGAATGCGGCTGAGAGCGAAGGAGGCGCTTCTCCATGTCCTGTCTGCCATGGTATACATCTGAAAGGCTAAACCCCTGTGCTTAGATTTCCCAGCTACAGTTGCTTATAACAAAAATCAAAATCAGCAACAACAAAGAAAGGCCTGTAACTTCAACTAGTTTCAATCAGTGTTCTTTGAAGCACTCATCATCAAAACAAACAAAGATATGTTAACCACGACAGTTGCACCCCTCTTTTACACACCCGGATGGACTGGGCAGAGAGCAGACTGGGTGGTTGCTTGTTGTTTTGAGATAGGATCTCTGGCATCCCAGGCCGGCCTTGAACTCTCTATCTAGCCCAGGATGACAAGAACTTCTGATATTCCTACCCTCACTGCCTGAGAGCCTTGGGCTACAGAATCAGTATTCCCCGATTTTTGACATAGAACCTGGAGAGATGCCCCAGCTGTTAAGAACACTTGCTGCTCCTTCAGAGGACCAGAGTTTAGTTCCCAGCGTTCAAAGTAGACAGCTGACAACTGCCTATAACTCTTCTTCCAGGAAATCTGGTGCCATTTTCTGGTCTCGGGTGTGTATGGGGGGGGGGGGGGGTGCGGGGGTGACTGCACACACATGGGCATGCACTTGAACATAAATAAAATCTATAAAATTAAATTTCTAGTTGCATGTGCTGATACACTCCTGTGATCCTAACATCTGAGAGTCAGCAAATTCAAGGCCAGACTAGCCCACATAGTCAGTCCCAGACCACTCAGGGCTACAGAGTAAAATAAAAAAAAGTCTAACACAAAACCACCTCTTTTGTAGGCAGAGACTACTCATTTGTTCCCAGTCACCCAGACCTGAAATAATCACACAGAAACTATATCATTTGCAATACTGTTTGGCCTATTAGCTTATGCATATTTCTAACTAGCCCTTACATCTTAAAGTAAACCCTTTTCTATGAATCTGTGCATCGCCATGACGTCATGGCCTACCGGCAAGTCTGGCCTCAGTCTCCTGCGGTGGTTACATGGAGTCTCCTTGATTCTGCCTATTCTCTTCTCCTCTATCTTCTTGGAATTTCCTCCATGCCCTATTCTGCACTGCACTAGGCCCAAAGCAGCTTCTTTTTTAACCAATGGTAAAATATATTTACAGCATATAGAGGGGAATCCCACAGCACTCCCTTTTACTGTCTGAATAAAAGGAAGGTTTTAACTTTAACATAGAAAGATTACATACAATAAAACAGTTATCAAACAAGTATTATAGTTACAATATTTATATCTACTTTATCTTTTATCATAATTAAGGAAAATTATAACTATATATTCTTCAACTCCATCAAAGACTCCAGAAAGATATAATATTACCTAAGTAAACAGGAAGTGCATTGCAAGCAACTTCTAAAACTATATATCTAGAAAACCTAACTAAAATGACTACAGGCTTGATTATTATAGATGGCTATCTATTAACCTGTATTTCTTAATTATACATTATATTTTTAAATGAGCTGCACAGACACAATACCTTAATCAGGGGCAGAAATATACATATAATAAAATTAGCCTTAAATTTGTATTAATAGACCAAGATCCATACCAATGCAAAGTATTCATATCTATAGCATAGCCCTTTTTAAATGTAAACAAACATTTATAAACAATATTTTGGAATTTGGGCATAGTTTTCTCCAAACTGCTTCCTGTTTTTTGTTGGGCAAAGTAATTTTGGGGTTCTCTGAGACCTTAGGATAGGGCAAGGTGGGAATTCCAAGCAGATAAAGGAGAAGAAAATAGGCAGAGTCAAAGAGACACCATGTAGCTGCCATAGGGGACAGACGTAAGCCACAACCTTGTGATGATGCACAGATTAATAGAAATGGGTTAATTTAAGATGTAAGGGCTAGCTAGAAATATGCGTAAGTTAATAGGCCAAACAGTATTGCAAATAATATAGTTTCTGTGTGATTATTTCAGGTCTGGGCGACCTGGAACGAATAAGCAATCTCTGCCTACACTCCACAATAAAAGCAGGTCAGCAAGATAGCTTAGGTAAAGGTGCTTGCTGTGAAGGCTAGTAATCTGAGTTTCACCCTAGAAACAAACACACACACACACACACACACACACACACACACACACAAATAAGTAAGTAAATGTAATTTAAAATCTTTGAAGAAATTTCTGGCTAGGTGTGGTGGTGCATGCTTTTAATCCCAGACTCAGGAGGCAGAGACAGGTAGATCTCTGAAAGTCTGAGGCCAGGCTTTCTCTATGCAGTGAGTTCCAGAACATCCAGGACTACATAGTAAAACTGGCAAAAGAAAGAAAGAAAGAAAGAAAGAAAGAAAGAAAGAAAGAAAGAAAGGCTATTATTGGCTACAAGACAGACGTTGAATAGCTTAGTTTCATGACATTGCATGTTTGCTCACTGAGGGTCCTTCTTGCCTTTTCTCTTTCTTAATTTCCTCTAGAATGCTATTCTTTTATTGTTAGGCCACCCAGGGACTTCCTTGATCATGTTATGACATAAGCTTGCATTCTTGGGAGCAATATCCCCTGGCCAGAGAAGGGCAGGGAAAGGTCAAGGCAGAGGAAGCACAGATGTCAGAGATCTGAGAGCCTGCGTGGAGCCTTTAGCTGGATTACAGCTGCTGCCTTGGCTCTCCCCCCACTTCCTCCTTTTGGACAAAGCTTTAATGTCCATATTCCTGTCAAAGGCATAACAGGACACAATCGAATTACCTAAAGAGGAACCAACTGATGTTCCTGTCTGCCATCATCTATATGGACAAGGATGTGGCCATGTCTGTAAGGGACTTCTGCAGCCTTTGGCTATTCTGGTTCCTTAACCCATCTCCCAAAGGAGTGGAGACCTCGGAGGGGTGCAACAGCGATGCTATTTTTATGGAGTATAATGGTTGTTTCAAAGGTGATTGCAATTCAAATGGTTCTTACTAATCTTTCCCCAAATACTCTCTTGGGCAGAAATAATTTATGGAGTCAGAAAGATCCTCTGATTAATAGACCTACTCTGTGAATGTGACCTGTCAGATCAATGGTTAGGTAATGGTTTACAAGCAGCATTTAAAAAGCCCAAGACTAAAGGCTCATGCACCTTGTCTTAAGTTTGTGCTCCTAATGAAAGATATCTGAACGAGATCTTTGGAGAAAATGAATTCAGTGACTTTGGAGAAATTTCCTACAGCTCAGGCTGTGAGATCAGAGACCATGCATGTGGTTACTGTCAAAAAGAGTTAGGGCCGCCGGGCGGTGGTGGCGCACGCCTTTAATCCCAGCACTCGGGAGGCAGAGGCAGGTGGATCTCTGTGAGTTTGAGACCAGCCTGGTCTACAAGAGCTAGTTCCAGGACAGGCTCCAAAGCTACAGAGAAACCCTGTCTCGAAAAAACCAAAAAAAAAAAAAAAAAAGAGTTAGGGCCTGATGTGAAAAAGAAAGGTGCTCATGTCTATAATCCTAGTCACTCAGGAACCCAAGGGAGGAGGACAGTCATGAACTGAGGCCAGGTTGAGCTCCATATTGAGCCTCTGATGCAGAAGATAAAGAGAAAGGGGAAAAAGAAGAAAGAGGGGGGAGGTGAAGGGTTTGAAGCAGGGAAGGAAAGAAAGCAGAAGAGGAGGAAGGGAACTAGGAGGACAAAAAGAAAGAAGAGGAAGAGAAAAGGGGGAAAGAAAGAGAAGTGGAGGAGGAGGAAGAGGAGATGATAGGAAAAGAGGAAGGAGTAAGAAGCACATGGCTTAAGAGGTTTGAGTGAAATTCATCAGAACATAGTCTCTTTCAGAAAGTTACTACTTACATTTCCAAATTTTTGCTACGAACACAGTCAGTCCTTGGAGCCAAAATAAATAAATAGAAGCTGAGGGTCCGCTAAAGGAATTCAAACAAATAGGAAAACTTAGCTACTTAAAATTGACACAGGAAGTTGATGGTTTCACATTCACAGGCTAAATAGCCCTAGGAAGTGAGACGGAAGGTGAAGCTGAGAAAACATCTGTCAAGCACCTAGAACAATCCTCGTCACATAGCTTTGGTTTCCTTTAAAGCAATCTTCATAAAGACAGGAAATCTGGAAGTCTGTTCTCTGTCTGGTGGTCCACCTTACAAGGCTTGAGAATGTCCTCAGCTGGGCACAGGTGGCCCAATAACAGGACCCGCTTTGGGACAACCTGCAAGCAGAAAATGGATTTGACCTTTGTAATGATGCAACAAATCAAAGCAAAAATACTAGTTTATGGGATACGAAATTGATTGAATTTCAAATCTCAGTGCCAGCGAGCAAACTTTATTCAGAACATAACCATGACCAGTGTTTCCATATTATTTGTGGATGCTTTAGGACTCCTGGGGTACAGTCAAGAAGTTAGGACAGAAAAAAAATATGCACATATGTGCATGTGCACACACACATATTTATAACCCCTCTGAAAAAAAGTATCACTTAACTTTATGGACAGACTTTGCCAATTTCTACTCTTAATCTGAGGGTAAAAGCAGGAAAACATGGAGGGAAAAAGAGAAAGCTCTGTTCCGAACTAATTCTTCAAGTTAGATGTGGTAGTGTGTGCTTGTAATCCAAGCCTACAGAGGCCAGCCTGGGCTACATAGTGAGATTTGACCCACTCTCCACAAAATCCAGACATCAGTCTTCTTACATGGCCTCTTCTGCCTCTCTGGCACACGCCCTCCTTTTTTAGGCTGCCCTGGCCCCATCTGATCAGAATACTATCCTCTCATGAAAATACTGCCATTCTTCCTGATGTTCCTTCTGTAATATCAGAAGTGTCCTAAAATTCTATAAAGGGTTAGAATTAGCTCTTCTTTCAGGTGATCGGGGTTACCTAGGTTACAGAAGAAACCTAAAATAGCTGAAATCTTCATATAAGTGTAAAATAAATATATACAGAGGAGGCCTCATCACTTTTCAGAAGACAGTAAAATGGTCTCGTGGATGGACACCTCCATGTGCGCACACACGCACACACCTTTTTCATTGCTAATACGTTCTCTGAAGCTAAGGGAAGGGACTTCTGCGGGTCTCAGGCAGACCTCTAATTACTCGTAAGAGTAGACCTTTGTTGAGTGGAGGCCGAGGGAAAAAAATGAAGGCTGCCTGTTTGGTACTTATGCTTCAACTTCAGTGGATATTGCGGTTATGAGCTCCCCTGCAGCTTCACAGTGGAAGAAGAACCATGACTCAGGGGATTAGCCTGATGATACAGTGTGTGGGGTTTTTTTCCACAGGTTTTTCTCTGTCTAGAACACTTTAGACATGCAAGAGGTTAATATTACCAGATATAAGCCCTTGGCTACTGCAAACAGGGTTTCTAGACCACCAGCGTCAACACCCTTTTGGAACTTATTAAATAGATTCTTGGGTATCAGAGATGCCTCAGAAGATTAAGGTGCTTCCTACCAAGACAGAGAACCTAAGTTCTATCACTGGGACTAACATGGTAGAAGGCGATAACTGACTCCTCCAAGCTGTTCTCCAACCTTAATACATAAACTATAGGACATGTACACACACACACACACAATTTTAAAATGTATTTTAAAAACAAGTATCTTGTGTTCTTCTACCCATATCTGATTAATGGGAACCTAAAATATATTTTAAATATTTATTTAATTTTATTTAAGTGTGAATCAGAATCTAAATATTTTAGGGATTTATTTATTTTTAAGTGTATGTATGTCTGTGTGTATGCAAGCATGCATACACACACCCAAGTGCGTAGGCACATTGGATTTCCTTAAACTGGTGTTACAGGCAGTTGTGAGCCTCCTGGCAGTGTGGATGCTTGGGACTGAACTTGGTTCTTATGGAAGAGAAATAAATATTTGTAACTGCCGAGACATCTCTCCATCCCCCCAAATCTAAATTTTAGCAGGATTCTCAGGTTATCTGAATATTGATTAGTTTTCAAAGAAAATGGGCTAGACTTGGGCTCCTAGAAATCCAATTTCTACACAATTTCTGGTGCTAATTCTTGGTATCAATGAGCAAAATGTTCACCATCTTTTCTCTAAAGCAGGGCAAAATAAATTATCTGTCTTAGTCAATTTGAGTTACTATAACAAAAATGCCCCAGACCAGGCAATGTAAACAATTTGTCATAATTCTGGAGGCTTTAATTTCAAAATCCTAGCTGGGCCCTTTTAGAAACTCACTTTGGTGTGCAGAGTGCTGATTTCTTATACACTCCTAAGGAAAGGGTGGAAACGGGAAGGGTGTTCCCTTTATAAAATGAATTTCATGAGGGCTCCACTATTACTTCTTCACAAAGTTCCTGTCTGCAGTATTATCACATTGGAGCCTAGGATTTCAACACATGAATGTCAAGAAGCCACAAACTTTCAGAGAAATGCACATTCAAGTCCATGGCCATCACCCTTTCCTGCTTTTTTTTTTAAACAATGTTCTCTGTCTTAGTTAGGGTTTCTATTGCTATGAATAGACATCATGACCACGGCAACTCTTATAAAGGAAAACATTTCATTGTAATGGCTTACTGATTCAGAGGTTCAGTCCATTATCATCCTGGTGAGGCATGGCAGGATGCAGGTAGATGTGGTGGTGGAGAAGGAGCTGAGAATGGCATATCTCAGAGGCGACAGGAAATGGTCTGTATCATTGGGAATAGCTTGAGCATAGAAGACCTCAAACCTCTACAATGATGCACTTCCTCCAACAAGATCATACGTATTCCAACAAAGTCACACCTCCTAATGGTGCCTCTCCCTTTGGGAGCCATTTTCTTTCAAACCACCACCACAATCATTGAAAATAAAAGCACAAAGCCTGTCATGGCATCTCACAACAGTAGACCTTGCACTCAGGATGAAGAGGCAGAGCAATAAGAATTTCAAGGCTAGCCTCAGCCACACAGAGTTTAAAGCCAGCTGGGCCTATTTGAGAACACACATCAACATGAACAAATTCAATTAAATAAGATGATGAACATGAAATTGCTTGGTAAAGTGTTTCCCACTTCATGGCATGGAGACAACTAATGAGGATGAATAATGATAGCTAACGTCTGCAGGAACTCTGTCTAGTCTTGCTCTACTAACTTCTGAAGACCAGACTTTCCTCCGTGTCACTAGAAAGTCTTGGATGAAAGTACTAATATCAACCTTAAATTATAGATGACGAAACTAAGCTAAAGAGAATTCAGACTCTCACAAATGGCTGAGGTTATAATTCAGTTGATAGAGTGCTTGCCTGCCACCCACAAAGCCCTGGGTTCAATCCTCAGCACTGCATAAATCGTGCCTGTGGGACGTAGAGTTATGCAAATCAAATGTTCAAGGTCATCCTCAGCTGTAAGGTTGAGTTTGAGGCCAGCTTGGAATACATTAGGCAACATCTAAAAACAAAAAAAAAATTTAAACCAAGGATCACATATTTTCTTAGTAGCAAAAGTAGAATCTTTCTCCTAAAGTTATTTCCTTTAATGTGCACCTAAAACATAATATTGAGTATGATAATATCATAGTGAGCCCCATGATGTTATATGCTAGCTTGGAAAATTAATACAAATGAAATACAGTATTGAGGCCTGTCAATAGATAACACCATTAACCATTATCACAGATAACAGTCTCAAAACACACCACACACTAACAACAAAGAATGACATGTCTTAAGGTTCTTTAAAAAAACACAAAAAGGGAAGAAAAACAAAAAGCAAAATTTCTTAGTGATTAGTGACTATCTCAGTGCACATATAGCAGTCTGAATGTGCTATGGAGAATGACAGCCAACTGGGTTTATAGCGAGACTTTCCCTCCCTAGTTGAATGCCAAACATTCACCAATACAGTAGGCAACATGACTGAGAGCTTTTGGTTATCTTGGATTCATTTTTTCTTTTTTAATTTTTAAGAGTTTTTGTGAGAATTTATTAATTATGCATAATAATAGGCTTCATTATGATATTTCATATACAATCATATTCATCCCCATTATCATCCCTTTTCCACTCCCCTTAATCCCTTTCCTATTCCTGACTAGCTCTGGTTTTACTTTCACATCGTGTGTGTGTGTGTGTGTGTGTGTGTGTATGTGTATGTGTGTGTATGTGTGTGTGTATGTGTGTGTGTATGTGTGTGTGTATGTATGTATGTGTGTGTATGTGTGTGTGTGTGTATGTGTGTGTGTATGTGTGTGTGTGTGTATGTATGTATGTGTGTGTATGTGTGTGTGTGTGAGGGGGAGGGGGGGAGCACCAGTGAGTTTCATTATTTACTTATAGGAGTATGGATGAGAGTTTCTTTACATCATTCTCTTTCTTCTGAAACAGAGTTGAGAGAGCTGACGTGCCAAGCAAGAGGTCCTGGATTCCATTTCTAGAACTGAAAAGCAAAAAAGAGCTGAAAGGGAAGCTAAAGAAAAGCCAAGAGCTTTAAACGTTTTCCTTGTCTGTTTCCTTCATGGGGGTGGGGGTGTGCATACACCAGGGGGAGCATGTGATAGTCTCAACTTGACTTGAGGTTTTCTCCTTCCATCATGTAGGTTCTGGAGATCTACCTCAGGTTACCAGGCTTGGTGGCAAGCGCCCTTCCCTTCTTACATCAGGCCATCTTATTGGCCTGAGGTTCTTTTTCTTTTCTTTTTTTTTTCTGTTTGAGACAGGATCTTATTGTACAGCTCAAGCTGGCTTTGAATTTTTAATCCTCCGGTTTCAGTTCCCTCTACTCAGTGCTGGTAGTCCAACCATGTGATCGCATTTAATGGAGATCAGACCTTAGTTTTTCATCCTTAGTAGTTTTAGACTTTTGAGATGGGTCATGGAGATAGTCTCACAGTCACTCTGCAGCCTAGGCTGGCCATGGACTTGTGATTTAGATTTTTCCACCTCCTGAGTGCTGAGATTACAGCTGTTCTCCCCACACCTGCTAGAGTCTTCAGAGGAGAGTCTTACAGAGCTGACTGTACTGTTTCAGTTTGGCTGCAGTGATAGGGACGTGGAGATAGTTTCTCCTTTTCCACAGGATCTAGTCTGATCCCTTTGGCAGCAGAATCGCAAGGTTTCAAAGTGTTTCTAAATAAACATCCTTAAATCTGTAGACCTCTTGAAAATCCCCATTCTTCTCAGCTTTGTTTGCTCTGTGCTGGGAACTGTTCTAAGAGCTTCAGAAATGCTAACTAAGGGAGCTGGAGTGACAGCTCCGCAGTTAAGAGGACTTGCGGCTCTTCCAGAGGACCCGGATGTGATTCCCGCTCTGAAAACTCCAGCTCCAGGATGTCCAACACCATCTCCTGGCTTTCCTCGGATACCAGGCACATGTGTGGTGTGTGTGCATATGGGCAATACACTTACATGTGCAAAATTTCAGAAAATAAAAATAAATATTGAGTGAGACACCAACTTTCCCAATGATTTTTTGGCATGTGGGATTATCATTTTTCTAGGTTATGTTTTAGATTAATTAATTGGGTTATTAGTCATTGAGAAGGCACAGAGAATTTAAGCAACTTCCCTAAGATCACACAAGGAGTAACTGGTAGAATTAGATTTCTTTTGTTTTGAGACAGGATCTCTGGTGTATCGATCTGGATTCAAACTCACAGAGTAGTGGAGGGTGAACTTGAACTTTTGATCCTCCTGCCTCTACCTCCTGGGGGCTATAACTACAGAATTACATTCAAGCACCACCATGCCTGACTTCTCTACTTCTTCCTCCCTCTCTCCCTTTCTTTTCCTCCTCTTCTTTTGTCTCCTCCGTCCCCTCTTCTTTCTTCCCTCCTCTCTATTCAAAACAGGGTCTCATTTTGTAGCCAACCTGCCTCAAATTTATAGTAAACTTCCTGCCTTAGCCCCTTTAACGTTGGGATTGCCATTGAGTACCACAGTCGGTTGTGCTCAGTTTAAAACTTGTATTTCAAATGGAAACAATTCATTCCACATTATTTAGAGAATACAAGGGCAAACTGACCCAGCTTCCATGAAGCCCTAGACTCAACCTCCAGCACTGCATAAAACCCAGCATGGTGTCATAAAACCGTAATCCTAGCGCTTCAGAGATGGAAGCAGGGGGATTAAAAGTTCCACATTGTCCTGGCGACATATCAAGTTCATGGTCACCCTGTCTCAAATCCCTAGCAAAAAACAGACATACTTTTGTCCTTATACCCACAGGTAAGTTCATCCCTTAGCAAGGAAACTTCACTTTGAAACAGTAGAAAAGCACAGCCAATCAAAATACAGAGCCACAGAGTCTGGTTTCAATTTATGCATTGACAACATTCCTACACCCACAGTTCAGAGAACACTGAGGGAAAGGGGTAGAATGCTTGTTAAAAGCCAGAAAGTCAGGGAGGTTGCTGTGAGATTGTGTCTCCTAGTAACATCAGAAGCTACACCCACAAAGTCTCACGAGCATGACTGCCTAAACATGAGCTAAACATGAAGGACACCAAATGGACATGCCAAAACGCATAAAGGAAAAGCCCACAATGCTTCTATGCTGCATAAAGAACTGTTAGTAACTGAGGAAAGCTGGGAGTGAGAGAGGCGGTCTTCCCCAGGGAAGAGCACAGCAAATGGTTGTCCATTGCCAAACAGTCAGCCCTGAAAACATACATACAAGTAACAGTATAAGTACTGAACAGGTTTTATTTAGGAATATATGTATATAAGTATACGCATGCAATACAAATGAGGGAAAAAGGAGCCCTTGAATTTGAAGGAGAGCAGGGACAGGTATATGGGAGTGTTTGAAGGGAGAAATGAGGCAATTATAGTGTAATACAAAAAAATCTTTCAAAGAAAATCAAACATATGTGTATATGCACACACACATATGAAGTTAAAAAATGATTACAAAAACTGGAGATGGTGGCTCAGGTCTGTAATCTCAGAATTCGGGAAGCAGAAATGGGAGGTCGCCTGCAAGGTCAAGGCCAGTCTGGTCTACTTAGTGAGATTCAGACAAGCCAAAATGACCAAGTGAGATGCAGTCTCAAGTAAAGAGCCACATTTTATACGCATAACCTAGGAAACGTCAAAGCTTGGCAGCAGAAAGACCTGTGTGGGAGTGACTGTTTCTAATGCTTAGCCTCGCAGCAGAAAAATCACACATTTCTCACTGACCTGTGCAGACATCTAAATGCAAAATCTGAAGGACCTGCTGGTGCACCCCTATAATGTCAGCAGTCGGGAGATGGCAGTAAGAAGACTCAGAGTTTGAGGCCACTCTCTGACCCTGTCTATAAAGTCTTTTATAGGATAGTTTCTACTATACTGAATGTGTGAATGAATTATTATTTATAAGCTGGGAACCATTCATATTGTTCTATAAACATGATTTCTGACCCTTAAAAAGAGCTATTTGGCAATTTCTTGAGACATTTTTTATTTTGGTGTGTTGTTCTTAGGGCAGCAACCAGCATCCTGCCAGTGCCCAGGACACTTCTCACCAAAACAATTATTTGGCTCGAAAAATAAACAGTAAGTTGAGTATGACGGTGTGTTGTAGGAAGAGGCCTCTTGTTTATTTCAGCCTGCCAAGAACCAAAAACATCACACAGAAACTGTATTATTTAAATCACTGCTTGGCCTAATAGGTCCAGCTTCTTATTGGATAGCTCTTACATCTTAATTTAACCCATTTCTATTAATCTGTGTATCACCACGTGGCTGTGGCTTACCTATATCCAATGCATCTGTCCCTGGTGGTGGCTACAAGGCATCTCCTTGACTCTGCCTACTCTCTCTCTCTCTATATATATATATATATATAAAATCTTCCAGTCTGACTATATTCTGTTAAGCTATTGGCCAAAAGCAGCTTCTTTCTTCATTAACCAATGAAGGCAACACATATACAGAAGGACCTCCCAGCCAAGTGTGTGTCTGTAATCCTAGAAGCACTAACGAAGTGGAAGCAGGAGGATCAGGAACCCATCCTCAGCTACACAGTGAGTTCAAGGACAGTCTGGCCCACAAGAGACTTCTTCTCAAAAGAAAATATATTAAAAAGCGTTAGCAACCCCCATCAAATTGGGCTGGAAAGATGGTTCAATAGTTAAGAATGCTAGCTTCTCTTCCAGAAGGGCCAGGTTCGATTGCCAGCACCCATATGGTGGTTCACAACTGTCTGTAGTTCCAGCTCCAGGGGATCCTATTCCTTCTCTGTTCTTCTTGTGCATCGGGCATGCATGTGGTTCACAGACATACTTGCAAAGGAAGCACCCGTTCACATAGAAATGAAATTTAAGAAATTAACAGGGCAGCCAGGCGGTGGTGGCACACCTTTAATCCCAGCACTTGGGAGGCAGAGGCAGGCGGATCTCTGTGAGTTCGAGGCCAGTCTTCTCTATAAGAGCTAGTTCCAGGACAGGCTCCAAAGCTACAGAGAAATCCTGTCTCAAAAAACCAGAGAGAGAGAGAGAGAGAGAGAGAGAGAGAGAGAGAGAGAGAGAGAGAAATCAACAGGGCAAAGACTGTGAAAGTCTGTTTTATGGAAATAAGAATAGGTATCAATTGTTTACTACTCAAAATTAAAGGACTAATTATGAATAGTCAATGAAAAGGCAGAAGTGATGGCACATGCTTGGAAGCCTGGGACTTTCGAGGCAGAGGCCAGCCTGGACTATGTCATAAGTTTTAGGCCAGCTAGGGATGAAAAGCCACACACACTCATAGACACATGCTAAAGAAGAGAGGAATGTTGAATGTCAGAACTGACAGACAAGCAGACATATAGTTAGAGAACCACAAGAAATGTTCTGGAATAAATTCTACGGGGTTGTTAAAGTTCTATCAGAGGGACAGGTACTAGATTAGTGTTCATGGTGTTCACATTCAGCTGGGGCTGAATGTTCTAGAATGAAGTGGTCATGTTCCTCATCTATTTAAGTTGCCAGAGCAGAGGAACGAGCAGCCCATGGCTTGGGTTCTGTTTTATTTGGCTGTGACTCCCATACATCTTGCATAGTGGTGGCTTGCCTTATTGCCGCATTCTGTTTGGGACCCGAAGGCCTGCTCTCTTTTGCCTTTGAAAACATTAATGGAAACTGTTGGAAAACACAATTCCAAGTTACATGCAATGGTGAATTTTTCAATACCAGAAAATCTCTGCGGAGAGTAGAAAGCCTTATCTAACAGCGATCTAAAGGAAATGACCCTGAAGCCAGACTTAGTGGTGCACACCTGTAATTCCAGCATGCAGGAAGCAGAGACCGGAGGATCACTGCAAGTTCCAGGCCAGTCGGGGCTGGAGCATTCTCTCTTGATAGAGAAAGAGAGGTAGGGAGGAAATCAACTTAGAAGCATGGTTGTTCCTGGTGTGGTAGTTGGAGTGAAAATGACTCCCATAGACTCCTATGTTTGAATACCTGGTCCCCAGTTGGTGAAACTGTTTAGGAAGGGTTAGAAAGTGTGCTTTTGTTAGAGGAGGTGTGTTACTGGGGGCAAGCTTTGAGATTTAAAAAACCCATGTCATTCCAGTTAGTTCTCTCTCTCTCTCTCTCTCTCTCTCTCTCTCTCTCTCTCACACACACACACACACACACACACACACACTTATGGGTGAGATGAGAGCTCTCAGCTTCAGCTCCAGTGCCGTGCCTGCCTGCCTGCTGCCGAGTTATCTGCCATGATGGTCGTGGACTCTAATCCCCTGGAACTCTGAGCCCCCAAATTAAATGTTTCCTTTTCTAAGTTGCCTTGGTCATGACGTCTCTTCACAGCAGTAGAAAAGTTAACTAAGACACCTGGAGTTTGGAGACTGCAGAAAGCAGCAGTGTGAGGTAAAAGTTCTGGTTCACTTAGGGGCAATAAAAACTTTAAGGGAACAAAATATAGCGCTAAATAAGAGAAACGCTGCCATCCTTCCTGTCGGGTTTTCAAGGCAAACGGAAGATTACCAAATCCTCTGATGTTAAATGTTTCCCATTAGTCAATTTGCTTTTCAGGCTCCAAAAGAAAGACGTTAAGCCAACAGGGTTTCAGAATCTAAGCTGCAAATGGAATATGGATAGGCCCACGACTAAGCCACCTAAGCAGCGCGGTGATAATTAAATAGGAAATCCTCTTCTTTAAAACCTCCAATTTTAGACAAACTTTCCATTGTTTGCTGGTGCTTTTTTTTCTGAGAAGTAGTTTTATGAAGTCCATGATGCCTTTGAATTTAGAATGTAGTCAGAACTGGCCTTGAACTCTTGATCCTCCTGCCTCTTTGTACTGAATTCTGGCATTACAGACTTGTGCCGTCATATCCAATTTATCTGGTTCTGTGCACTGATATGTATGTGAACATGTATGTAAGACAAGCAAGCACCCTACCAAATGAGCTATATTCCCAATGCTTGGCATGGTTTGGAAGACATAGTCTCCTGGAAGGTTCCCCTGTCCTGGTAGCATGCAACAATTACTTATAGGGAAAATTAGGAGACACAAAAGGATTTTATTATGACAAAGGGCACTGCCCTCTCCACTCTTTGTAAGACTAGTCATGGTATCTGCTAAAATAAGTTAGCAGTAGGTGGATTAGTGGGAAAAAGTACACATGCAGGTTAATTAAGTGGGCAATTGAAAGGGGGTGTAAATGATTTATAGGGGAGAAGAATGGGACCCAAGGATATACAAGAGGCTGGGAAAATGTCTACCTAGGCTCTGGGATCACAGTCCTAATTTTCATTCCTCTTTAACCAGAGCTCCAAGGCATCTGACGTGGGGAGGTGCCAGTGAACAGAAACAGGAAGTTAATTTTTAAAACTGAGCTCCATTCAGAGAGCTGGCACTCTCTGAGAAGATGGGGGATTGATGTCCTAAGAAGTCTGTCTTCCTGACTGGCAAGATGGTTCTGTGGGCAAAGTCCTTCCTTCACAACCTTGAGTTCAATCCTCAGGACCCACTTGCTGGAAGGAGGGCATCCACTCCAACTCCATTGCCCTCTGACCTCCACACACATGTGATAGCATGGCCTTCCCCACACACATTAATAATAATACATTTTTAAAAAATTAAATTTGTCTTCCATCTGTAGCTGGCAGATTGTAAAGGAAACGGGTGAACAAAGTTACATTCTTGCCCTTCTGGTTACTTATAAAACATTAAACCCTGATGTTTATATAAAAAACAAACATTTTATCTATTGTGGCCCCTGTTGTAATACAAGACCACACATTCAGGGGCATATGGGCAGCACAAACTGGACTTGATGTGTTTAAAATCAACAAAAAGAGAGTAGGCCACAAAGGTGGGTGAGTAAGGAAGGAGGCAGATCTGGAAGAAACTGGGGAAGAGGGGTGCATATGATCAAATGGCATTGACCAAAATTCCTTGTTTGTTTGTTTTTTGGTTTTGGGAGACAGGGTTTCTCTGTGTATCTCTGGTTGTCTTGGAACTCTTTCTGTAGACCAGGCTAGCCTTAAACTCACAAAAATCTGCCTGCCTCTGCCTCCCTGAGTGCTGGGATTAAAGGGGTGTGCCACCACCACCTGGCTATGAAATTCTTAAAGAGCTAATAAAAACTGCCCCAAAATGATTAAAGTATTTTATCAAATTAAACTGCTAGGGAGAGTTGGGAATGGAGCAGAACGGTTACAATAGGGAAGGGAGGTCACACACTTTTTTATCATGGTTGATTTTGTGAGGCTTTTACGAGGAGGCGGGTAGAGTTCAAGATGTAGCCTCATTCTGTAGCCCCGACTGGCCTTTGTAGCTTAAGCTGACTTCAGAGTTGTAATTCTCCTTCCTCAGCCTCCGGAGTGTTCAGACCATAGCCTGTGTAATCAGAGCTAGCTCGGTGATAGATTTTTTTTTTTAAAATGTAATAGCAACTGGCACAGTGTGAGACACACCTTTAATCAAGGCACACGGAAGACTAGGACAGGAGGATTGCCACCAACTCAAAGCTGGCCTGTGTTGCTTAGTGAGCTTAAGCCAGCTTATAAAAAAGAGCGAGCCACTGTCTCCAAAAAAAGGGGGGGGGGCTAATTGTAGCAACGAAAAACAATAAAGTAATAGAGTTAATACGGTCGAAGGTCTCCCAGTTACTAGACTACGTTCCAAGTTTTAAATCATTTCATTTCCACCGCAGTCTTTGATGGAGGTTATTAAATCTAAAGATGATGAAACTACCAACAAGAGGTTGCTTCCCTTGCCCCCTGCCAGCCATTGCTTGGGAAAGATAGCAAGCACATTTCTTCCCCTTTATAATAATAGTAGATTTCATCGCAGATCCTTCCCAGCAGGACTAATCAGTGTTCTGGGGATTTAGGCAGATCCTGTTCAATCCAGAGTAAAAAATGTAGTTCCAAGAGATGAGCTTTATTGTTTTTTAATTTTTTTCTTGAGATTTTAAGCATTTTTATTTTATGTGTATGAGTGTTTGCTGGCATGTATGTCGGTGTATGCAGTACCCATGAAAGCCGCTTAACCACCGAGACATCTCTCCGGCACCCTCAAGAGATTCCTCACCTTAAAGAAAACTTGAACGCTTTTGCCATAGCCTGCTAAACACCTCATCACATTGTGATTGCTGGAGAGATGTAACTACACGGGCTTCAGGAAAAATGAATGCCTTACTGATAATCCTATAGGCCCTACACTGCCCTTGCCAGTATAAGCAGGGAGCAAAGGGGCCAGAATGTTCCTTTGAGATGAGTGAATGGGCCTTAAATTCAGGATGAAATAAGATGGCCCAAAAGACCACGAGGGCCTTCATAGCTTCTGCAGCTGCTGGCTTGCCATCAACCTTTAGCAAACGTCTAACTGTGATGTCTTTAAAAAGAAATCCAGCCCCTTCCCTGGCTTGCCTTCCATTCAAACTGTTTAGAAAAAGATTTGCTATGAGCAGCTGGTTGGAGGAGCTGGCCACTCCTGTATTTGTTCCTTGCTGCAAGTGGCTATGAGTCATCTCCTAGGATACGGACCCTTTGAAAGAATGGTTAACCTACAGTCCTGTCCAGAGACCTTCTTCCAATAAAGCAACTTGGCTGTGAGCCAATTATGCAATTGCATGGCAGGCTTCAAGAAGACATTGGAAATGACAGTCAACACTCTGGCTTTGTGAAGCAATTCGAGGTGTGAACTACGTCAGGGAATAGGCTGGTTGGATATCTAGAGCAGAAGGGCTTGTTCTGGCTTTTGTAGAGAAAGAAGAATGGAAGGAGAACACTAAGGGGCCGTGGTGAGAAAGACAGCATTGAACGAGTGTGCTGCCTCAGTGAATGAAAGCAGCTGGGAACCTGAGTTTCATTCCCTGATCCCATAGAGGAAGGAGTTGTCTAGAAGTTGTCTTCTGACCTCTGCTGTCACCATGGCTTGTGCGACTGCTCTCACACATACATCATATAACACACACACACACACACACACACACACACGTGTGCACGCGCATACACAATAAATCTTTTTTAAAGAAGAAGCAGAACATAGTCAAGGAGCCTCCTGTTCTCTTTCTTCTCCTTTTGTTTCTGCTGCTGAACTTACTTTATATCCCAGATGGTTCTCCTGCCTCTGCCTCCCATCTTACTGCAGGGGTGCTAGGCTTCCAGGTGAGTGCTACTACTCCTGGCTTTTCAGGTGGGAACATTCTAGGGATTCAATTTGTGTTTGTGCAGCTAGCACTTTTACACACTGAATCATATCCTTAGCCTTTTGAGACACATCCTCACTATACAAGTTCTTGATGGTTTGTTCTCATTTTCCTTCCTTCCTTCCTTCCTTCCTTCCTTCCCTCCCTTCCATTTTTCTTGTTTTTGTTTTTGAGAGTCTTGCTTTGTAACTCTGATCTGGAACTTGCAAAACCAATTATCTATATGCAGATTGCTACGGCACAGCTGTAGAAGGCCATTCATGAGCCAGATCAGAACTCCAAACAAGACTGTCTCACCTATTTAGGGTACTGGAGACATGGCTCAGTGGTTAAGTGACTTTCATGGGGACTGGACACACTTGATGCAAGCAAACATGCAGGTAAACACTCAGTCACATCAAATAAAATAAAACCTTGAAAAAAATAAAGCTCATTTCTTGAAACTACAATTTTACTCTGGGTTTAATTGGATCCTGCTAAACCTCCCGAACACTGGTTACTTGTCCTAGAAGGAATCTGCAATGAAATCTAATGTTTTTTATTATTATTATAAAGTAGAAGGAATGTGTTTGTTATCTTTCCTTATTTGGGTTGTTTCCTGGGCAGTGGCGTGTGTGTGTGTGTGTGTGTGTGTGTGTGTGTGTGTGTGTGTGTGTAGGGGGCATATTCTTTTTTTCAAGGCAACAATTATAGACACACTAATTTCACTTATGAAAACTGTCTGGATTTGGTCTGTCCTCTGTGTTTTTTAAATATACTTGAGTTATTCTACTTCCCTTCTATTTAGCATTCCACCTGTATGTGGACTGCTTCCATTTTGAGCAGCAGACATACACAGTTTTTCTCTTCTTCCCAATTTAGAATTTGGTTTAGAATTTAAAATTTGTTATTCAGGCTCCCAGGTGGACAGAGAAAGATAATATCAATGCTTTTTGTTGTTGCATCTGTATTTTTTTTAGAGAGGGTCTTGTGTGTCTCAGGCTGACCTCAGACATTTGTAGCCGAAGATGACCTTGATATTGATCCTTCTGTCTTCATCTTTTCATCTTTCAAACACTGAGATCACAAGTTTGCTTCACCAATTCTGCCTTAAGATACTTCATTTTTTTTTTTTGAGCTAAGAAGATGGCTCATTGGGTAAAGTGCTCGCTGAGTAGGCATAAGGACCTGTGTTTGGATTATGAGTTTCCACATAAAAATCAGACACAGTGCTGGTGTCTATAACCTAGAGGATGTGGGGCAGAGATAGGCAGAGCCCAGGGACTCACTGGCCAGACGATCTAGCCAGAAGAACAAGCTTAAGGTTCAATGAGCAACTCTCTCTCTCTCTCAAAAATAAATAACCAGTAAATAAAGTTCAAGTCATCCTTGGCTCCATACTTAGCTGGAGTTCAGTCAGGCCTATGGAAGACTTTGTTTCTAAACAAAACAAAAACAAACAAAAAAAATCCAACAAATATTTTTAAAGTGGTGATGTACTCCTATAGTCAAAACATTTTTATTAGCCATTAGGATTTTATATTAATTATTTATTCTTTCACAGTTTCCTTACATTTTAAAGAGTTTAACATATTCATTGGAATATACAACATAAGCAATCAAATAATTTTACAAACAAAAATATTATATATGAAATATGAAAATTGAGAAACTTCCCTATTATCTATTTCATTTGATCATATTGTAAATTATTGTGATAATGGACGAAAAGAAAAACCAGTAAAATCAAATTAAGCTCTTCAGAAAGTTGAGGCTAGCCTAGGCTACACAAAAATCCTGTCAAACAAACAGAATATAAGAGGAGGAGACTAGGGAGAAAATGAAAATGTATTCAGAAAGTTAAAAGTAAGATTTCCATAAGACTAAGAAATTTCATGCCTATGAATATCAAAAAAATTGAAAAGGGGGACTCAACAGATGCTTACGCAACAATGTCTCCAATAACAGTGTAAATAATTGCCAAAATGTAAAAACAAATAAAAACCATAAATGTCCATCAACAGGTGAGTGGATATATGGATATGATTCTTGTGATTACAATGGAAAACTACTCAGCTATTAAAAGGAACAAAGGACCAATAATAAACAATATAATATGAATAACTTTTGAGAACAGGAAACAGGAAAGAAGCCAGTCACCACAGGTCACATGCCATATTCTTCCATTTACATGAAATTTCTAGAATCCACAAATCCATAGAAACAGACAAAAGATTGGTAGTCATGAGGAGACGTGATCAAAGACTAAATTCCATTTTTCCTTTAGGATGAGGATACCACCACAAGCAATATGAAATGATTGTGTCTAGCTATGTTAAAATAAAACTTTATTTGTGGACACTGGCATTTAAAATATTTTTTCAAATGTTATGAAATAGTCATTGCCTGTTTTGTCTTTTTAAAAATGCCAAGTCTTTGAAAAGCATAAAAAGCATTATCGGTGGGAAAGCCACATAAATAAATACAGGCAATGAGGTGGTATTTAGTGAAAGGCCAGAATTTACTAGGTCCTATTCTTACTGGAAGGCAGGCAACCAAAGAGTACATTGTAGAGAGAAAAATCTAAGCATATTTTTAGTTCAAACATGGAGTAGAAGATGAAGGGAGAAAGATAGGCAATTCTGTTCCCAGGGTTAATCTACATGGGGAGCTCTGCAAATTCCTGTTCTCTGCAGACTGAGATAACAGCTCCAATAAAAGAGAATTTATCAGCTCAGGGCATGGTGGAATGCTTTTGAAAGCACACTCAAATCCTAAGGGTTCATATAAACAAGCCAGGCAATTACAGAAGGGAGCAGCATCAGAAATACCCCCAAATTCTTTCTTTTAAGATTTATTACTTTATGTGTATGAATGTTTTTGCCTACATGTATGTCTGTGCAGCACATGCATGATACACAGAGGTCCGAAGAAGGAGTCAGATTCCCCTAGAGGTGGAACTACAGATCTTTGGGAACAACCATGTGGTAGCTGGGAAGGGAACAAGGTTCTTTGCTAGCGCACTTAGGTCTCTTAACTGCTTAATAGCTACTCTTAACGACAGAGCAATCTTTCCAGCCCCCAAATTCTTTTCGATTTCAGCATGAGATGTGATTTTAAATCAACTGAAGGAAGATTTCTATTTCCCCACCCATTAAAATCATGTGCTAGAAGGCGCCCCTTGATGGAGGAAGGTCATTGGTTAAAAAATAAAAAAACTGCTTGGCCCTGATAGCTTAGAACATAGGTGGGTGGAGTAAACACAACAGAATGCTGGGAGGAAGAGGAAGTGGGGTAAGACGCCTTAGACAGATGCCATGCAGCTCTCTCCCGGGCAGACGCCATGCAGCCAGCCACGAGGTCAGACATGCTGAATCTTTCCTGGTAAGCACACCTCATGGTGCTACATAGATTATTAGAAATGGGTTAAGAGGCTGAAACTAATGGGCCAGGCAGTATTTAAATGAATACAGTTTGTGTGTAATTATTTCGGGGCATAAGCTAGCCATGTGGGCGGCCAGGTGCCGGGGACGCAGCCCTGCCACTCCCACAACAGCCCCTACAAGTCATTCAATGGCACCCTAGGTGCCAACTGTCTTGCAATGAGAATGTAAAATATTGGTTAACATAAGATAAAAGCCAGAACCGCATTGATATAATTTTACTTCAATAAATTGACTTCGATTTAATTTTTAAAACTTTTTTTTTAACTTTCTATTTTTTGTAGACTAGACTACAGAGTGGCCTTGAACTCCTCCACCCTCTGCCTCCATCCCATGAGTGCTGAGATTATAGGTGTGTATGACCAAAGCCATCTTTTCTTCTCTGGAGTGCAATTAACCCCAAATCTGAGTGTGATGCCTATGCGCTATTGAATGGGTTAATAAAACCCTTTGCTTCTCAATGTACAACATATAAAAATAAGTGAATACATTCAAGATAAAAAATGTAAAAGATTAAAATTACTTTGATGATACATTTCTTTCAATCTCTTAATGCACAAGTGTTTTGATGCTTTGATTTGATCTTCAGGCATAAGAAAATAACACTTCATTTCTAAATATTTCAGTTAATGACTTCTATCTGATCTTTGTTTTGGTTTTTGAGTTTGAAATGAAGTCTCATGTAGCCTGACCTCAAATTGAGTGTATAGCCAAGTTTGTCGTTAACTCCTGATACTCCTGCTTGGCCTCCTGAGTGATGGGATTAGAGGCCTGGACCACTATGCTTAGCTTCAGTTCTTTCTTTTATAAGTGCACAGTTTCAGGGTGTTGTGGTCCACAATTTTAATCCCAGCATTTGTAAGAGAACGTCCTCTAAATTTAAATGTCAACCTGATTTATATAGCAACTTCCAGAACAGCCAAGACTACACAAAGAGATCCTGTCTCAAAAAAAAAAAAACCCAAATAAATAAACAGATGTACACAATTCTGTGGTTGTTAGTGTTATGGTTTTCATCTCATTAAGAGGCAAGCCATGCCCACTCCCGGTGAACCCCTGCCCTTCCCCTGCCATCTTAGATTCTCTCTGTCCCCTCTTGGCACACGTGTGGGCGTGGCTCCCTGCTTCCTCCCTTCTCTATCTCTTTCTTCTCTTCTCCTTCTTCCCCCACACTCTCTCTTTCCTCTAAGTAATAAATATTCAATTCTACTCCATACAATGTGTCTGCCTGCGTGTCTTCCACCCACGCAACAGCCCACTACTAGGAACCTGCCCAGCCACTCACTGCATGGTGGGACCAGCCTGCCCCGCTGTCGGGGACCTTGCAGCATTTTTAAAGTTAGTATATTCACAGACACATACAAACATCATGACAGCTAACAGAACATTTTCATCACCCTCAAAGGAAACCCATACCTATTAATAGTTCTTGTCTCCTCAGTCCCTAGCAAACTCTAAGGTACTTTTTGACCATTCTGGTCATAAAGAAACTCATACAATTTGTGGTCTTCTGTGGCAGGCTCCTTTCATTTAGCTTAATGCTTTCAAGGTTAACTTGTACAATAACCTAATTAGCCCTTCAGTTTTAAAACTACACATTGCTTCACTCTATCATCTACAACAGTTTCTTTACCAGCTCATCTGCTGCTGGTGGACGTTGTTTCTTCTTTGTGATAATGCTAATTGTCAATTCAGCAGAATCTAGAATCCTTGGGAGATGAGTGTCCCTAGGCAAAGGATCTTGGGTTGTCTAAAGAAAGAAAGGAAGCTGGGCAGTGGACTCATCACACTGCTTTCTGATTATAAATGCAATGTGACCAGCTACTTTCTGTTCCTACCACCTTGACCTCTGCACCATGACAGACTATATCCTTGAATTTCCAGCCAAAATAAACCCCTTTCCCCTACAGTTATCTTCCTGGTGCTCACAAATATTGATGTGGACATTTATACAAATGTTTCTGTGCAGATGCGGTCTTCATTTCTCTTGGTGTAGCTCCCAGAGGAATTGCTGAGCTAGGTTACAGGCAAAGAGCTGGAGAAAGCAGCTCTACAGTTTTGTATTCTTTGCAACAGTGTGAAAACTGGGTACAAAGGCTCATGCCTAGCCCTTGGGAGACTGAGATAAGAGGAAGCCCATTGAGTTCCAGCCTAGTCTGGACTAAACAGTGAGGTTAAGGCCAACTCGACTACACAGCAAGACCTTGCCTCAAAACAAAAAAGTAACTGACACAAAACAATAGCAAACAGCAGGTGGGAATTGTGGTTTGTCTCTGTCCTCATCAATACTGGCTTTGTGCTTTGTTTAAATGAGAGCCACTCTTATGGGTGTGGTTTTGATTTGCGTTTCCCTAATGACTAATTATATTGAGCAACTTTCCATGTGGGTATTAGCTACTTAAAAAGCTTTTTTGGAACCATGTCTATTCACAATCTGATTCCTTCTTAATTTATTTGTTTGTTTTTCTGGTTTTCTTTTGAGACAGTTTCCCTGTGTAACCCAGGCTGGTATGGTATTCACTATTCTCAGTCACCCAAGTACTGGTATTATAGGCCTCGTGTATCTCATTTATTTATTTGTTTATCTAGAGATAGGTCTCAGGTCTCTCAGACTGGCTTCAAGTTCTATATGTAACAAATTACACAAACTTCTAATCCTCTTGCTGTTACCAAGTGCTGGGCATAAGGATATACTACCACATTCAGTGCAATTGCATTCTAATGATCAAACCCAGGGATTCACACATGCCAAGCAAACAGTCTACCAACTGAGCTATCAATCCATTTGAAGCCTGCAAATCACACAGTGGTAAGATGACCTTTGTTGTTGTTGTTTTTTCAAGACAGGAGTTTCTCTATGTAGCCTTGGAGCCTGTCCCTCTACTCCCTTTGTAGACCAGGCTGGCCTCAAACTCACAGAGTTCCACCTGCCTCTGCCTCCCAAGTGCTGGGATTAAAGGCATGTGCCACCAGTGCCCGGCACAATGGCTTCTCTGTCTACCATTTGAGCTTTTTACTGAAACCCCCAGCTTTCCTCCTCTGCTAATTTGATGGGGTGCTGTGTCCCCAGTACCCAATGAGAGGTCTGAAACATTGTAGATACCCATCAATGCTATGGCTACTTTGCATTACCTGTACATCCTTGCTGTGTTACCTTCCAAAACAGCAGGAGACTTGGTCCTTCCATTTATAGCATTTTCTCTTCTGAGCTCATTGAATCTCTGTACAACCAGCTTAGGCTTCTAATAACATCTCACTTAGCTTTAACAAGGGCACAACAAATGCATTTTTATTTATTTTGGGTGGTGCTGTTGTAAGAAATCTTAAATATGAGCCTTTTCTATCAAATTCTATAAAACATGTGTTTTAAGACAGAATTCAAATATTTTTACCTTCTGTACATTGTGAGACTTTTATGCAAATGTTTTAATTCCCTCCACATCCAGTCAAACCTTTGTTCACACAAAAGCTCCCAATTACATTCCAGGAATTTGGTGGCCCGGAGCAGTGACCCCTTTCCCCTTGGATCAACAGCCCCTTTTCCCCTCCCTCTTTCATTTCCTGTACACGAATTCTTTTCAGATTAGCCAATCAAACAAGATTGCGAGGTCAGACCCCAGCCAATGAAGAAGCGACAGGCACCACCAGCTTTCACATAAAATCCAAGTGCAGTCAGTTCCTGTTTCTTTGTCACTCCTCTGAGCACACCCTCTTGATCAAGAACAACATTGGCCTCGTCCAGATGCTTCTGTTGGAGTGGTGGTCTCTTTTCTTGACCCTGAAACTGATCCAGAACACTGAGGACGGAACTCAGGGCCTCTAGCACGCTGGGCAGGCATCTGACCATCACCATCTAACTACCCCAGCTCTAGAAAGCCTCTTTCTATTCTTACTATCAAGAGGCTGGGTTGGGATGAACTGCTGAAGCTTTGCTCCATGCAGTGGATGTGCTCTCCGTCCCTGTGATCCTGTACCTTCACCTTTGCTGCCTGACCCTCTGGCATTCCACAGTACGTCAGAGCTGGAGGAAAGGGGAAATAGCAATGACTGAATTCTAAAGATAGATTCTTTTTTCAGGTTAATAAGGCTAGAGAGAGACAAGAGTGAATGATCTTTGCTTGACTTTTTTGTGCACTAATATGAATATCATGTATTTAAAAGATTATTTCTCACCATTCTCCAATTCTCAAATTTCTGAAAACAAATAAACAAAAACCTAGAAGCAGTGTTTTCTTGAGTTGACCTGAACATCAGGAACAGAGTTGTGTAGTAATGCCCGAAATAACAACACACAAACTGTATTCATTTAAACACTGCTTGGCCCTTTAGCTCTAGCACTTACAGGCTAATTCTCACATCCCGATCAACCCATCTCTAATAATCTGTGAGAACCGGTCTTACCGGGAAGATTCTAGCCTAGTCCATCCTGGGTCGGAGCTTCATGGCGTGTGTCTGCCCAGGAGCGGGGCATGGTGTCTCTCTGAGGCATCTACTCCCGAGAGGAGAGCTGTGGAGTCTGAGCTCACTTCCTCTTCCTCCCAGCATTCTGTTCTGTTTACTCCACCCACCTAAGGGTGGGCCTATTAAATGGGCCTAGCAGTTTCTTTATTACTAAACCAATGAAATCAATAGATTGATATATGACACTCCCACATCACTTCCCCTTTTTCTATTTAAACAAAAAAGGAAGGCTTTAACCTTAACATAGCAAAATTACATATAACAAAAGTTATCAAGTAAAAGTTACAATAATCTTTATCATAACTAAGGAAAACTATAACTATAACTAACTATTCTTAACTCCATCAAGGACTCCAGAAAGATACCATATTACCTAAGCAAACAAGAAAAAAGCAACTTTCAAACTCTAGAAATGACAGAGACATCTCACTGCCTGGACAGTCACCCAAAGTTTCTCTGTACCGTTGGGGCATCCGTCTTTGGCCTACAGGCCCATAGTATCCAGCAGACATTTCCATGAAGCAGGAAAATTCAAAGTCAGTTCAGTCACTATCTGTTGTGTCCTGCAGAATGTCTCGCAGACTCTTTCATGAATCAGGAACCCCGAAAGATCATCTCACCTTAGGCAAGTTCAGTAGTCCTCTCTCTGTGGGTTCTCTGTGTCTAGTTTATGCAATAGTCCAGGCAAGAGCAGTTTCTTGCTCAAATGGCTATCAAACTCCATAATGAGCCTCTTAGATGCCCATCTTCCTTTTGAAGTAGATTGGTGCTGCCAGGAGCATAGTGTCTCATTGTCATGAAAAGTCCTAAGCTATTAAAACATTTAAAATGCCATATTCTATAATCTTTGAAAAATATGAAGAATGCCTATCTAAAATATATCTACGCACATCTAGAAAATATTAACTAACATGACTACAAACTTTACTATTATGATTATCTATTAACTACCTATATTTCCTAATTATACATTACATTTTAATAATGAACTACACAATCACAATACCTTAATCAATATCAGAAATACATATACATATAACAAAATTGACCTTAAATCTCTATCAATAAAGCAAAATCTATACTAATGCAAATTATTCATACCTATTACATATCCCCCTTTAAATGTAAAAGGACATTTATAAACCATATTTGGGAACATGGGCGCAGTTTTTTCTCTCCAAACTGCTTCCTGCTGAATGGGGGCGTCGTTAATTAGGTCTTTCACGGTATAACCTGTGTGCTAGTTTCATCTCAGTTGGCAGTTGAGCGAAGCAATTTTCTGAAGGTGTTCACACCAACCCTTCAGGAGGGCGTGGTCCATCATACCAAATCGGAATAGAAGAAATGAACAGCGTCTCATCCTCTGTGAAAACAAAATAAAAAACTCCTTTCCAAAGTATCATATACTTAGATCCAAATTCAAAATATCTATGTTGGATTAGTTCAGCAGCATTTATAAATAAATATCTTTTAGCAGCTGTTGCTCCTTCCTCAGCATTCAAATAATTGAACGGGAGCATAATAGCATACAGTATCAAAATTCTCTGTGTATTTTCCATCTTTGTGCAGCTTTGTTTTAACCTCTATTTTGTTTATTTTTACTTTTAACTCTTTGCTTTTTGAGACAGGTTCTCTGTATCTTTGACCTGAAGTAACTCTGTAGACCAGGCTGTCTTTGAACTCTCAGAAATCTGCCTGTCTCTGCCTCCCAGGCATTCGGGATTAAAGGTGTACAATACTACACCTTGAACTCACAGAGATCTGTTTGTCTCTGCCTTCTAGGCACTGGGATTAAAGGCGTGTGCTACCACACCTTGAAGTCACAGAGGTCAATCTCCCTCTGTCTTCCAAGTGTTGGGATTAAAGGTGTGTATTACCACACACAACAACTCTCTTGCTTTTTTTATTTTGTTTTGTTTTTTACTTTAAGAACTTCAACTTTTAGTCTGCATATATTTTTAACATGCTGTAAATCATTTAAAATTTTTCTTTGTCTTTGAATCTCTCTTTACTGTATCTCTCTCTGTTTTTCTGACCACATGAGTCTTTAATTTACCAAGCATCTCAGTAGGATTAAAGGCGTGGCTTTGCCGGCTAGATGTAGCCCATTCCTTAGCTTTCCAGCCTCATGGCTGAGGTACTGGCTGTAGCCATGTTTACTGCCACAACTCTATGGCATTTCAAGGTCCCTGCCAACAAGCGAGCTTCAGCAGCCTGTGCTTGCAAACCGCACGAACCGCCTGCGTAAAAGAGTCAGAGTTTGCCCTGGCAGGACAGCCCAGAAAGCCGGCATTTTTAAACGGCGCAGCTTTTTTCCTGATATGGCTGAAAACCGAAAAGCATGCGTTCAGCTTTTTGTCAACACCGTTGAAGTGTTTCGTGGCAGGACCTCTTAATGAGCTGCAGGGTTTTGCAGCTAAAGCTGAGTCAGGAAGCCTCTCTTAGATGAGGCGCTTGCTTGCCTCTGGCAAGCAGAGTAGACCCGAGAAATTGTTGCTACCACATCGGGCGCCATTTGTAGTAATGCCCGAAATAACAGCACACAAACTGTATTCATTTAAACACTGCTTGGCCCTTTAGCTCTAGCACTTACAGGCTAATTCTCACATCCTGATCAACCCATCTCTAATAATCTGTGAGAACTGGTCTTACCGGGAAGATTCTAGCCTAGTCCATCCTGGGTCGGAGCTTCATGGCGTGTGTCTGCCCAGGAGCGGGGCATGGTGTCTCTCTGAGGCGTCTACTCCCGAGAGGAGAGCTGTGGAGTCTGAGCTCACTTCCTCTTCCTCCCAGCATTCTGTTCTGTTTACTCCACCCACCTAAGGGTGGGCCTATCAAATGGGCCTAGCAGTTTCTTTATTACTTAACCAATGAAATCAACAGATTGATATACGACACTCCCACATCAGAGTTGCTGCTTTGAACTTGCCCAATCTGTCCCACAACACTTTCCAAAAAGGTCCTGAAGTTGAATCAAATAAAACAATTGCACTTAGCTCTTACAATTGAAAACAAAAAAAAAAAAAACAAAACAAGAAAAAAAACCCAAAAAACAAAAACAGAGTTTCTCTGAACCCTTCAAACAGTTTTCAAAAAATATGTAAGAATGCTCTGGATTTACTTTGAAAGTCAGGCCTCCCCCCCCAACACACACACTTCCTATTTTTCTTCTTCTTGCTGATTCCACAGGCCCTTAAAGATCTAGGAGGCTGGAGCAGCCAGTTGGGTAATCAGGCCTGAGGATGTGTGTTCAGTCCCCAGGACCCACATGGTAGGAGGGAACCTAGTCAAGTTGTCCTCTGTCCTTTGTAAGCATACTGTGGAGGTGAACAACACACACAATAAATAAATAAGTGCATGAGTGAATAAATGAATATTACTTTGTTTTTAGCTTCAATTAGGTCATCTCAAAGGAAGATTAACCTTGTAAGTAGCAAAAATTCAATAATCGAAGGGGAAACCGAGTACTGGATAAGATCATGTAGGTCCACTAATAGCCACTACTATTTGATTAAATGCTTATATTTTTATGATAATTATGACAATAGTTATTTTAGTTTTTATTTTAAGTGTGAGTGTTTTTGCATGTGTGTCTGTGTACAACCTGTGTGTCTAAAGAGGGAATCCAGTACCCCGTAGCACTGTTGCAGATGGTTGTGAGCCATATTGTGGGTGCTGGGAATCTAACTCAGGTCCTGGGTAAGAACAGGAAGTGCTCTTAACACTGAGATGCCTCTCTAGCCCTTGGTCATTATTTTTCATGATTGCTATTTTAAGCCAGAGTTTTAGGTACCCCAGGCTTGTCTTGAACTCTGTATGTACACAGGATGATCTTAGGCTTAAATGATAAAGATTCTTTCTAGATTTGATAGAGAGAGATTCACTAAGACAGATTTAAGATGAAACGTCCTTTACTCTTGTAGCCTACCATTTGAAGCTGGGCTAGGAGATCCAACAACAGAGTTAATGCTTTTGCTTTTAAACATGGTCAAAATGAGAGGTCTCTGAGAGGAGAGGAAGGGAGAGAAGAGGGAAGGGGAGGGGAGGGGAGGGGAGAAGAAGACAGGAGAGGGCAGGGGAGGGGAGGAGAGGACTCTGAGTTCAGCACTTTCATGAACATACTAGTTAGGATATAAGGTCAGAACTCAAAAAGTTGTCTTCCTGGCAATTCCTTACCTCGGACTTGCATCAGGCTAGGATCATAGCACCTTAAAGCAGATACTAGTAGGATATAAGACATTGCTGGTCCCTTCTACAGGGGCAGTGTTGTTGTTTCTTTTCTGTTGCTATAATCAAATAAGTTAACACAAGCAACCTAAGGGAAGAAGGGTTTATTGGGTTCACAATTCCAGACTACAATCCATCATAGCAAGTAATAGGAACTTGAATCAACTGGTCTTATTACATTCGTAACCCAAAAGCAGAGTCACGAATGCATGCTGCTCCCCTTCATTGCTCTATTATATACAGTTCATGGTCCCTGCCCAGGCAACAGCCCTGCCTACAGCTAAGTCTTTTTACATTGATTAAGTTATTCAAGGTTATCCGTTAGAGATGTTCTGAGAGATTAATCCTAATCTAGACAACCTCTCACAGGGGTGTTCAGAAGCCTGACTTCCAGGTGTCAGACTGGCAATTAATATTAACCATCACAGGCGGCGTCTTGATTTAACACTTTGAACTCCAGGTCCTCTGCCACCTCCATAGTGCTGGCATTATACATACGGTCCATCACTCTCAATGCGTTCTGTTCTTGGGATTGATCCCTGGGTGTTGGGCAAGCACAAGAGAGGCTGAGCTGCTTACTGCCTTAGCGTATTTTGACTCTTTGCAATAGTTGTATAACGTGGCATAAGAAGAATTATGACATCATTATTTATCATTGGGTGGAGACAGGAAGCAAACAAAATAGTGCATATAAATCATTCCATCATGGTTTCAAAATTCGTAAAGCTGGGCTTGATAATGCATGGTGCGTAAGACATTGCCCCCAAAACGAACAGAAATTGGAATGAAAACCATCAAACTGGGTAGAAAGAATGCATTGTTGCACAAATTGTTATTAAGAGGTTTGGAGGTGGTGGATGACTTTAGATTACATCCTCCTCTTGCTTTTTCTTCTTTTGGTTTTGAGACAGGGGTCTCACTGTTTAGCCCGGGTTAGCCTTAAACTCACTATATAGTTCAGTCTGGTCTTCTCTTTCAGCAATCTTCCAGCCTTGGCTCCCTGCGTGCTATAAGTTTAGGCATTAGCTTCCATGGCCGACCTACTTTTTCTTAATACGTGTGCACTTCACATTTTTTTCTACAGTGAAAGGATATGAGTTGTGTAATATTTAATGGAGTAACTGTGATATGGGGCCATTAGGGAAGAAGATCCTGTGTTCACAGTTAGTCTGTGGTGGATGTGACCTAGAGCAGTGAGTGCCTGCCTTGCTCCACTCTGCTGGGGACTCCTCCCTCCTACCCCGGGGCCCTGCTCTGTCTGCTGATCTTGTGAGTCATCCCTTGCTCTATTTCCCACCACACCCAGTCCCCTGGGTGAGTGACTGCTCACTTCCTTGACTTAAAGTTGATGTCTAGTTCTTCATCCACAGTAGATCAAAGTTCAGACTGTAGAAAATGTACCGAGCATTTCAGTTACTGGTCGACTCTTTTCTACTATGGAGTTAACTGTCTGTGGCGCGCCACGCCCGTCTGTGCTCTATGCGCCACCATACAGTTCATGAACCAGCAAGCTGGAGATTGAAACACACGAAGACACACAGACAGAGACACGGGTCATTCTTGTGCAGGAATGCCCCCTTTATTGTGTACCAGAGCCACTTATATAGAGATCCTTAACTGATAGCCACGCCCCAGCCAAACCCACCAGAAACCACTTCCCCGCCATCAGGAACTCAAGAGGGTCTCGTGCTCAGAGCAGCTGCAAGCAAGGCAAGTTATTTACCAGAAATTCAGGATCTGGGGGATTTACAGCTCCCAAGAACCGTCTCCTCTGGAGACCTTGCAACCCCTCCTCTATCCTGTAGCACTGCAACTGTGCCTTCTGTGAACACCTGAAAAGTCCCTCTCTGTAGGGATTTTTATGGACTTCCCTAACTTCCATCAGAAGAATAAACTTCTTCTCATCTGGTCTTAGCTGAAAGAATGCCCTTCTCTGACTCTTCCTGGAAGGTCAACCACTATCAATGTCCCTTCTGCCTCTACTCTGTACCCCCTCTCTTCGAGACTGTGGAAGTTTAAGTTAATCTGTACTTCTAAGGTAATCAAGTACTGGAAATAACCTAACTGTCCAACAGAACGGGATGGGGTGAGAAACAATATCGCAAGTGTTAGGAATTTAGATTGGGGAGGAGGCGAGAGCAGCAGAGCTAGGACAGTGAGGAGTCAGGAAAGTACTTGCCTTGCAATCATGAGGATTTAAGAGCTCAGCCCTGAGGACCCACACTGGAAAAGAATGGCTAAGATTTGGGGATGAGTATGAACAAACTAAATTATCAATTAATTAAGGAAAATATGTTTTTGAAAGCTGAGTGTGATGGTATGCACCTGTAATCCCAGCACTAGGAAGCAGAGATAAGCGCATCACTGAGACTCTTGAGAGGTCTGGGGCCGATGAGAAATTCTGTCTCCAACAGACAGTGCCTCAAAAAAATGCCAGAAAGACACTTCAATCCCAAACCAAAGCAAAATGAAATGTAATACAGAATTAAAAGAGCAGATTTCAGTATTGCAGGCTAGTACCTACAATATAAACATTTTATTTCTCTATTATTGAGACAGGGGCTCACTCTCTGATAGGAAACTCATAATGTCACCCAGGCTGATCCTAAATTCATGGATATAATCTATCTGCCTCCATTTCCCCAGTGCTAGGATTACAGGTATGTACCACCACACCCAGCTTCGATCCCAACTTACATACACATCTATCACGTACGTAGGTAGATTCACAGTAATATTGCTATCGATAATTTTTTCCTGGATGGTAGTTTTAAAGAGATTTCACTTGTTGACAGCCCATGTCTTTTCTAATATTTCATTGTCAATTCTGCATGACTTAAATGTTTTAAAATAAAGAACATAGTTTTCTGCTTGCCTCAGAGGATTCCATGGTCTCTGGTTTCAGGTCCCCTTTATGTGGGAGGCACATATGGTGCAGACTGCTGTTTATTTGCTTGCTCTGCTTTGGGGTGAACTATATTTAGAGAGAGGTTGACCATATTGGTTTTAGTCTTCTTACAAATTTGTTTCCTTCACTATCTAGTCTCACGTAAGCCTAAGGAGGCACAGTTCAGTTTGGACAAGTAAAAGGACACAGGTATTTTGTTTCCTGGTTCATCGAGTAACTGTTTGGGGTCACCTATATTTACCAGAACCCAAAATGCTTGAGTTGCTTTAGAATGTTTGATAACACTACATAATTATTGGAAATATTCATGCCGGGGATATTGCTTTCGCTTGTCTAACATGCATGAGTGCCCGGGCTCCATCTTCAGCATCTCAAAAACCTAGTATGGTAGCTGTCTATAATCCAAGCATCTGTAGAAGCAGCTGGATCAGAAATTCAGTGTTGCCTTTAGCTACCCAGTGAGTTCAAAGTCAGTGTAGGATACGTGTGACTATACAAAATACATACACACGTGTGTGTGTGCATATACAAGGGTACGTGTGTTTGTGAGGGGGGTGTATGTGTATTAGAAACCTACCACGGGATTAAATTCACATGTTTTTAAAGCAACTGTGTCAACAGAGAAGCACTGACAAGTTTGAACGATAACTTTTAATCAGTTACCATGAGAAATCAGGTCAGTCCCAGTTGGCTCCTGATGGGAGATAACACTTATTGCGTGCTGCTTGTATTCACGTGATGCCACAGCAGTGTGTCAGATTCAGGAGCAGCTCCAAGTCACCTTGCTGGCGGTTAGTGCACAGTCCAAATATCTGCTCTGGAGGCTTTCTAGGGCTGAGCGTGTTCATGCTGTTTGTTTCCTTTTCTGTAAAAGCAGCGGTTGACACTCCAGCGTCGTTCATTGATTTAGATGCAAATAAGCAAACTAAGTTCTACTTTTGTCCAGAAAAATGATTATTGTAAGTTCAAAAAGAGTCCATGTGTCTCTAATAAGAAAGGTCCCAATGACATCCTAGAAGAGCAGGACCTGAGCCGGGCGGTGGTGGCACATGCCTTTAATCCCAGCACTCGGGAGGAAAAGGTAGGCGAATCTCTGTGAGTTTGAGGCCAGCCTGGTCTACAAGGGGAGTTCCAGGACAGGCTCCAAAGCTACCCAGAAAAAACCCTGTCTTGAACCCACTCCCCGCAAAAAAACAGCTGCCAGTCTAATTCTTCATGGAGAGAACGTTATTAAGAATGCGGTTAAGAGCTGATTGATACTTTCGCTGATTTGTTATTGTTTTGATAGAGGGTCTCACTTTACCAAGGCTAGCCTTCAATGCACTCTGTTGCTGAAGATGGCATTGAACTTCTGATCCTCCTGCCTCTCTCTTTAATGCTAGGACTACAGGCATGTGCTACCGTGCTGGGGACTTGAACCCAGATTCTCCTGCATGTTAGGCAAGCACTCTAACAACAGAATTACTTCTCCAGCCCCTGACTTTCAAATGCACCATAATGCTCGTATCACATGTGGGCTGGGGAAAAGGCTCAGTTGGTAAGGACGCTTGCTGGCCAAGCATAATATCAGAGCTTAAATCCCCAGAACCAATGGAAAAAGCCGGGCATGGCTGTGTGAGCCTGTAACTCCGGCAACAACCGCAGCCTACATTCATGGTCAGTGAGAGACCCTGCATCCACAAAATAAGGGGAGAGTGACGGAGCAGAACACTGGACATCCCTTCCTGCTCTCTGTACATACATAAGCATCCCCACATACCACATATACATACGCCATAAAGACACATGTACACACACACAAATAAGTCAATGAAGGTTTGCAAAAATCGCACCTAAAAGCCACTATTTTTTAATTTGAAAAATATTTTCTTTGTCTGTTTTTGGAGAAAGTGATGAGAATCTACCCAAGGAACAGCGCTTCTGACCCTCCTTCCTCTTGGCCCTAAGTTTTGGGACTGCAGACCTGAGCCACAATATTCCCTTTTGTTTTGTTTTTAAAGACAGGGTCTCTGTAACCCAGGGACTCGCAGTGCTTCCAGGCTGGCCTCAAACGTAGTGATCTTCTTGCTCCGGCCTCCTGAATGCTATGATTCCAAGAGTGAGCCATTATGCTTAGTTTGAAAGGCTCTTTTAAAAAGATAGCTACTGAGTAACGGAGAGAAGGCTTAGCCTGCTGCACAAACCACGGAGCTGGGTTCAGCCCATGGACCTCTGGAAAGGTAGAAGAAAGAATTGCCACACATACCACATGGCAAGCACATGCCAATGTGTGACTAATAATTTCTAATAGAATTTTTTCCCATAAAAAGAGTTTAAAACACCTGCAGAAAGATTAAAAAGTCCAAGTCATCCCGAGTTACATAGCAAGTTTGAAAAGTTTGAGGCCATCCTGGGATCCATGAGACCCTGTCTCAGAACAAAACAATTAAACAAAACAAACTGAGCTTAAGACCACAGCAGAACATGAGATGGATGAGGGAACAGGCTGGAAGTAAAAATTCCCCACCATTCCTGTATTTGGTGTGTTTCTTTTCCTTTTCTTTTTTCTTTTTATGGTTTTTGGTTTTTAGGTTTCCGAGACAGGGTTTCTTGTGTAACAGCTCTGGCTGTCTGAGAACTCGCTCTGTAGACCAGGCTGGCCTTGAACTCACAGAGATCCGCCTGCCTCTTTCTGCCTCCCTGAGTGCTGGAATTAAAGGTGTGCACCGCCACCACCCATCAGTGGTTCTTTTCTTTTTGTCTAGTTGTGCGACACCTCACTGTTTTGTGCAGACTTGGACATAGGCTTCACATCCTGCCCATTCACAGATGTGCCCTATTGCTGCTGGTTTTCGAATGTTCAAGCTTTCGGTCTTACCCATGGTTCACTTGTACCAGAACAATAGGGTTCCTTTTGGGGGACATGTTTACTTCTTTGAGATAGTCTCATGTAGCCTGTATTCACCAAGAATGACCTTAAACTTCTGATTCTCCTGCCTCTACCTCCAGAATGCTGGGATTAAAGGCATGTACCAGCATGCTCAACTCTAAGGAAGGACTAGTTTTTGTTGTTTGGTTCTTTCTTTGTTTTGAGACAAGATCTCACTCCGTAATCCAGACTGACCTGGAACTTCCTATGTAGATCAGGCTGGTCTAGAGTTTATTACATTAATTTTTCCTCTGCCTTCTGACTAATGGGATTACAAACATGCACTATCCCTGGTGCAACTGCATCTTATATTCTTTGGGATGCATACTATATAATTTGTTTTTAATTTTGTAACCATCATTGTGTGTGTGTGTGTGTGTGTGTGTGTGTGTGTGTATGTGTGTATACAGTTCCCTATTTCCGTGGCACGCTCCAGGATAGCTGGCCTGCAAGCTTTTTGGTGATTCTCCTGTTTCTGCCTTCCATCTCACCTCAGGGATACTGGGATTTCACACACAATGTCACCAAATCTGGATTTTTTTTTATTTGGACTCCTGGAATTTAACTTGGATTGCAAGGCTTGTGCAACAAGTGTTTTTACCTGACGAACCATCTTGCCAACTCTGTACAATCTCTTTTAAGTTTTCATAAAATAAAATACAACTTTTCAGTTGTAAGGTATTCAAAGGAATGGAAATAGCACACAAGAAATTTTATTGGGAGCATTGTTCATAATTGCTCCAAACTAGAAATAATCCAAATGCTCTGTCAAGAGTTGAATGTATAAACAAACCTTGGTGCAACCATGCAAGGAAACGCTACTCGGTCTTACAAAGGTATGTAGCTCAGATGATAGAGCGACTGACTGCCTAGCATGAGTGAGGAACTGCGTTTGATTCCACGCACTTCATCAGCCATGGAAGTGGTACATACCTATAATCTCAGGCCTCCGGAGGTAGAGACAGGATGATCAGAAGTTCAAAGACATCCTTAGCTACAAAAGGAATTGGAAGCCAGCTATATGAGACCCTGTGACAAAAGCAAAAACAAAGCAATACAGAGTAAAAATTGCAGAAGGCAAAAGGCACATATTCCATTTGTCTGATATTCTGTAGCACTGGCTATGGTGGCATAGGCTTGCAAATACAGCTTTAGGAGTTAGTAGTGAAGATGAGAGGATAGCCTGGCCTGTATGTTTTGAGATGCAGAAAAAGAAAAGATAAGTAAAGTCCAAGGGAAAGAAAACAACTTGGTGCTTGCCAGGAACTGGGAGTTAGTGGGAGGGGAGTGACTTCAAAAGAGGCAAGTATAAGTTTATGGGGCAATATAAATCATCAGTGTCTTAATTGCACTGGTGCTTACAGACTATGTTTGGTTCTCTGAACTCATAGAATTGTATACATAAAACAAATATGAATTATACAACACTAAATATGACATTAACCACAAAAAGTTATGAATCTATCTACACAAAAGGCATTTGTAGTAATTTGCTTACCATTTCTCAAATGAAGACTTGATTGCGCTAGTGCAACCACAGTAAGAAGGACGACGCCATAAACATACTGGAGAAGGAAGCCAATCCTCCAGTACTGTGGAGGCCTCTGAAGGGAGCTTCCAGTGGCAGGTTCACTGAACTCAAAGACAAGGGAACCTCGGTCTGGGTTGCAGCTCAGTTGGTGGAGCACTTGCCAAGCAAGCACAAAGCCCCAGGTTCTGTCCCCCAACAGCACACAAGCTGGGCTTGCTGACACATGCCTTTAATGCCATTATTGGGGTGGTAGAGGAAGGGAGATCAGAAGTTCAATGTCATTGCTCTCCTAGTGAGTTCTAGGCCAGCCTGGATACATGAGACTAAGTACCAAAAAGAAAAAAAAGAAAAGAAAGAGAGAAAGAGAGAAAGAAAGAAAGAAAGAAAGAGAGGAAGGAAACCAAGAGAGAAGGAAATTTGGTTTTGTAAAAAAGGAAACCTTTGCTAGACTGCATGTTCATTTATTCATCAACCCCACGGGGTCTTTAGAGTAAGACGCACACGAGCAGAAAGTTGTGACAGATCTAGGAACAAATGTATTGAAATAACTCTTGGAAGTTGAACAGAAGAGAAGCAATATGAAAACCCTAGGAGCAATTCCCATTTCATGGTTCTCCAGCTTTAGAGACAAACATGAATTTGGTCTCAAAGCCAGGTCTAGAACAAACCATTCAACAAGCTCTCAAATGGCCAAGGAGGGGCTGGGGTGGGGGGTAACTCAGTGGTACACACACACACACACACACACACACACACACACACACAAAGACAAAAATATCAAGTAGCAGGAATGTTGCTGTTTTCATAAAACAATATTTACCCAGCATAAAAATAATGGAAAAAGAAATAGAAAGAAAGAGAGATACTAGATTACCCTATTGTTACTGACTTCGTGGAACCAAGCACAAAATCTGATGATGGACATTTCCCATTTACTGTCAGTCAGACTATTCGGTGTCACATGGATGTGGCCAACTCTTTCCCTTGATGGGAAGAAAGGAACAAAGGAGAGTGAGGATTTTAGGGAGAGTCAATGAAGGGTGAGTTCAGTCTGAAGGAGACTAGATTCCTTGAGTGACACCTCAAACTCTGTAAGAAAGGACAGAAGATGTCTTACAGAAACAAGTTGCCTTTGGGGAAGAGTAAAATGCACTGCACAGAAAAACAGAAGAAGGGGGGGGATAGGATAACCCATAAGAAATGTTGTTCACATGAATGATGGCTGTTGTCATGTCCACATTGTGGAAAGACAAGCGCTGGCATTCCTCTTTCCTCAGAACGGTGACACTACTACACTCCTTCAAATACCTTCTCCTCCTCTGGTTGCTTTCCCAAAGCTGCTTGGGATTTCTAGAATTCAGCGGCACTCCAGTGGGGAGCAGCTGGCATGCAGGAATTCACTTTTGAAGGGAGCTGGCAGCTGGGAGAGCAGGAGGGGCTGCTCTCTTTGTTCCTGGGCTGGAATGGAGCTGTCGCTTGGCATGAGATGAGGCTTCTTCAGATGCCCCTGCCGGCCCTCAGCTGACATAATTCTCATACTTCTCACTGCCTGCCGTTGGCAGCTCAGCCGGGCCTCACCACTAAGCAAAGTTTTCTCTTCAAATATTTGCTTTCATAGACTCTGTCAGTGTCCATGCTACCTGCTGTCAGTCCTAGCACCAGGAAAAAGCAGCTCAAAAGATAGAGCTTGCCACTGTGATGCGGTGCATGCTCTTCTCATGGATGTCTCTCTTCAGTTCTTCGTGCTCAGTGTCTTTCGAACACTCAGTCCTGCTGGTGTAGTCAACCGTGCATGTGGCACAGGAAAGGACTTCTGTTGCTTCAAGTGACAGAAGAGGTGGCTCTGTGGGTAAAGGGCTTGCCATGCAAGCATGGGGACCTGCATTCTGATCCTTGGAAGGCTCGCAAGAAGCCAGGCTCAGTACCTCGTATCTGTAATTCCAGTGCTTCTCCATAGTTACAGAAGGAAGGGACAAGAGACTCTCTGGGAGTTCACAGGCCAGCTAGTCTGGAATACAGTGATGAACAAGAGACCTTGTCTCACCTGACGCTTGGGGTTATCCTCCAGCCTCCACATGAGCACCATGATACATACACATAAGTGCTTTAGAAAATGTTAAACTGGGTGGTGGTGGCGCATGCCTTTAATCCCAGGACTCAGGAGGCAGAGGCAGGCAGCCTGGTCTACAGAGTGAGTTCCGGGACAGCCAAGACTACACTGAGAAAACCTATCTTCCCAAACCAAATAAATAACTACATAAAATGTTAGCAGTACACAGCCAGGGCTAAGACTGGCGCTCAATTAATGTCATGCTGGCCTAGCATGTACAAAGGCCCGAGTTCCACCCTCAGCACCACATAAAACCAGAGAGAGTGGTGCACACCCATAATCTCAGCATCTAGACAATGGTGGCATGCAGAACAGACATTCAAGTTCATTCTCAGCTACATAATGAGTCCAGAGTTCCTTTAGGCTATATGACATCCTGCCTCAAGACTAAATAAGCAAATGAGGAAAAGAGAACTACCACACAGGGTAATATAGGGTGGGTGCACGTGGGCCCGCACACCTGCATACCAGAGCAGCAGATCAAACGCCATAGGCCACAGGAGACTCTGTAGCTTTGCGTCATAGGATGGAGACGCCATATGAGTAGCTGGATAGGCAGTCAGCGGCCACTATTGACAGGGAGGGGCAGAGAGGTGGCAGGTGCCACATATTAGGCCAGAGCAAAGGAATTTTCCATTGCCTTTCTCTGGGCTTGTTTGCAGTCAAGAGTTTTGCCCTTTAACAGCAGTGGGTGAATTTGGGACTGTATGGTATCCAGGTAAATGAGTCTCCTGGGGCTGCGGGAACAAATAAGCACTGGCTGACGATTTCTACACAAGGAAACTTCTATTCCCTCACAGTTCTGGGGACCAGAATTTCGAGATCAGTATCTCTCGGCCCAAAGAACAGTGTGGGTAGGGCTGTGTGTCCCCAGGAAGTTCGAAGAGAACATGCTTTTGTCCTGATTCCGGAGCCCGCACTCTAGCTTGTGGCCTCACCCCGGTACCTTCTACTGCTGCCACATTGCCTCCTCTGGTGTGCACACACCGGATCTCCCCCTTCTTCCTTCTCTCAAGAACATAGTGATGTATTTTAGGCCCTTGTCGATGTTGCAGAAAAAAATTGTCTTCAGATCTTTAACTTCATAGCAGGGATTATAGCTCCTTTGGTAAAGGGCTTTCTAGCACGTGTGAAGCCATGGGTTGGATCCCCAGCATAAACTGATTGTATTCATACATGCTTGTAATCCCCGCGTTCGGGAAGTAAAGGTAGGAGAATCAGTAGTCTAAGACGATTCTGGGCTGTATGAAACCCTGTCACAGTGTGTGTGGTAGCGGGGGAGGTCTTTATATTCTATAAAGACTGTCTTTTTTCACATAAAATAACATTCACAGAGGGATACATTAGAGATTATGTTTTAATCTAATACACCAAAGCAGTCTCTGCCTCATTCTGATGCCTATCAACAGACGCAAACACTGACCTCTCTCTGTCAAGAAGAAAAATATAGTCGGCTAAAAGCCATGTGTGTGGTTCTGTCTGCTTTCTGATCCCCCTTTTAGTGTCACGGGCTGCTGACTTCCTGCTTGCACAATGACTCTTTGAAGAAGCCCCAAACGGAGCTTCCTGTGAGTGGTAGCTACAATGCCCCAAATGAAAAACACAGGGTTTCACACTGGGAAGGGAGCAGTAGTATCGGAGGCCACATCCTTCTTTACATTGGGGGCTATGCTGTTCTTTATAGGATGTTTAGTGGCAACCCTAGCGTCAACTCATTCAAAACTAGTATAATCCTGACCACCCCACCCCAGATGTGGCAACTAAAACTGACTCCAAATATCCCGGAGAGAGAGAGCTCAGCCATGAGCTCAGCCATGCACCTCACTGTGATATTGAGTGATGAGGGCCCATTGTCGTTCCTAGAGGCTAGGCGGCCTTGTACTCCTCTTCTTAGGGTTTCTCTACTTCTGAAAACACAGAGGACTATATTTTGGGGCTCTCTGCTCCAGACACTTAGCTTACTATCCATCCCATTGAGATGACTTCTAAAGGGCATCCTAAGACTGGGAGAACTTGAAACCCTGAGTGAGGGGCCCACGTGGGGTTCCCAAGCTCCTATCTGGGAGACTTTTCTGGATATGATCTCCTGAAGTCCCTAGGAACAAGCCTCAGGTCTTAGACAAACTAATATTTCTCTTTTTCCCCTTGGGGCCCTGAGAATGGGTGGAGGTTGGTATCTCAGCCACTTGGGTACCCAGAAGGTAGAAAACATAAGGAACTATTTCAGCAGAGTAGAACAAAATGTCACAGTCTAGGGCCTTTGCCATGCCTCAGCTCCAGGTGTTTTCTTAGCTTTGCTCTTTACGAATTGGAGTATCTTGAGCAAGTTACATTATCTCTCCGCCTCAGTTTCTTTTTAAAATTATATATTTATATAATTATAATTATATATATATATATATATGCACACACCCATATATATCGATTTCATTATGACACTTTCATACGTAATTATTTTGATCATATTCATCTCCCATTACCCTCTTCTGTCCTTTCCATTTCACTTAATTTCCTTTCTCTTCCCAGCTAGTCACCCATCTATCTTTGTCTTCTAACTCAATGGGTTCTATCTGTTTCCAGGAGCATGGGTGAGGGTTTACATAGAGGAGAGGGTGTGGGAGTCTGTTTGCAGTGCCACGTGCACTGTTCCAATGACTCTCCCACTAAAGAAAATGTTTCCTCGCATCCATGGCTCTCTTTGTATAAGTCCTTAGGGGAGACTTGGGGCCCCCAGGAACCCTTCCTCCTGCCAGAGTTTTTCCGTCTGCAGATTTAAAGACTAGACTCTCTTTCCTGAGGTTGCGGTGGGAATAAAGTGGGCGACGCTGGGCAAATGGTGTTCACTTAAAATGTCGGTGTGCTCCCTACAAGATTCAATCATCTTCCCCTCGCAACACTTCAAAGCCAGGCTTGGGCCTGGGCTCATGACTCTTGTCCCAGCATTCAGGAGGCAGAGACAATATAGGATAGTTTGCAATCTCAGGCCATCCTGGGCTCTATAGGTAATTCCAAGCTAGCTCAAGCTGCAGAATAAAGATGCCGCCTCAAAACCTACAAAGAAGATAGGGGAGTGGATGCATTTATTTCTTCGGTGCTCGGAAAATCGATCTCCAAATCAAACATCATGGGTAAAGTGCATTAATGTCCGCTGCATTCTGTGGCCTTCAACGTCCCACAGTTTCATAGATCTGTTTCTGGTTAGAATTACACAGGACGGGCCGGGCGATGGTGGCGCACGCCTTTAATCCCAGCACTTGGGAGGCAGAGGCAGGCGGATCTCTGTGAGTTCGAGACCAGCCTGGTCTACAGAGCGAGTTCCAGGACAGGCTCCAAAGCCACAGAGAAACCCTGTCTCGAAAAACCAAAAAAAAAAAAAAAAAAAAGAATTACACAGGACGAACTGATTTCTGTTTTATGTACTTCTTAAATGTAAATAGTGTAAAGCCAGAAGCTACAATTGAAGTCTGGTTTTGTTTCCTTAAGTGAATTTTCAACTCTGACTCTCTTCACTATGTTTCCATACTGTAAGTTCCCAGGCAGTTCCAAACGCATAAAGATAAGGCTCCTTTGTAATAAAGAGAGATAAAAAGGCGGAAGTCTCGCTTTTCAAGTGCGTATACCATAAATGTACTTGAATGAAGCAAGATTATAACCAAATATAGACAGTGCATGCTATGAAACCTCACTCATGATTGGCTCCCACCTTTGCCCCAAAAGAAGAACATTGTGGTTTAAACGCCTCAGTCCCAGGAAGTCTTGAAATCAACTGAAGGGGTTTTCAAATTCATTCTTCATCATTTCAACTGGGCCCCAGCCCAGTGCCATTGGTGGCTGGCGTGGCCTAAGTCTCACTTCTAGGGCTGGCATTTTCAGCCCTCATTTGACAGGACATAATTAGAGGAGAAGCCATACTCTAGTGCTGCTGACATCTGAGCTTCTGGAGCTTTCAACCCCGGCCATGGATTGGATTTCAGTTTCTTTCTTACGGCACTGCCAATTTGTACTGTTGTAAACTGAGCGGAGGGCAGCCTCTGAAAAGCCAGCCAGAGTTTGACTGGTTTTTCAAAGGCCATTGAAAGCTCAGAGCTTGTAAAAGGATGTGTTCGATGGAGCTTCAGCTGGCCCCTCTAGGCGATGGCCTGGCCTGATAAAACGCTTTGCAGCTCTGGTTTCCTCCAAGTGTTTTAAAACATCAGTGTTCCTTTCGGGCCTGTGTAATTGTTTGTTATCAGCCCACAGGCGTTCTTTTACCCTTGTGATCACATCAGAAGTCCCTTGCACAACCCATGCAGAAGCTCTGTGAGGATGAAGGCTATTAACCCCGGGGCTTAGTTCATGAGCAACCCAAAGCCTCATTAGATTGCCATCTGTGAGAGATGTGTGCACCCAAGCCAAGGCTGCACTTCCCTTTCAATCCTTTGCACTTGCCCTCCCACGGCCTGGCTTCCAAGCTTTGGATAAACAGGAATTGAGCCCCAACTATCCCTGGGGAAGGGACGGGCTATTCTTATCACCAGTGGAAAAACAGACAATGGACAGAAGTTGCAGAGAGCAGAGCCTGCAGAGTACCTTTTGGGCCAGATGACCTCCGAGTTCAACTATAGCACACTTTCCTTTGAATAGGAATGAAGTGCACACATGCTTCTACATTCTTCCCACGGAAGCCTCAAAACTTACTGAGTCACATTGTCCCGGACTGTGACTTCAATAGGTGTGTGTGTTGGGGGAACATGGAGAAATTTTGGACTTCTGTACTCGTGTCACTGTGAAAAAAAAAGTCCTCATTTCTTTCCAGAAAATACCACCAAGCCCACATTTGACAAGTTGTCCTCTTCCATCTTCAGATCCCACATATGGAGCATTTTGTTGTCATTTATGACCACAGCAAGGTCACTATCAGTCCTAAATTCCAACAGTCCTTTACTAACAAAAATAAAGAAAGCCTGATATGGCCACAAATCAGTGTAGCCAATCCGACAATCCATTAGCCTTCACAGTTTTAATTCAAGGATGTAGCCTTGGTTGGGATTAATACATACAGTGAAAATCAAACAAGCAAACAAACCAAAACAACAAAACTACAGAGAAAGATTCATTGGAAAAAAGCTGTCTGCCTCTTAAACAGCCTCCAAAAGTAAACACTCATACAACATGTTCCTACAATAAGCATAATTACTAATAGCCATGTTGCAGGAGAATGGAAGTATATGAGTAAAATTTCATACAACATGAAAAAAACAAGATGACCTAGGTTTGTCAAAAGAGAAACGTGTGTTTAAGGAAAGATGTAGACAAAGGCCCCCAGCCCTTGGGAGGCAGGAGCAGGAGGATCAGAAATCGAAAGTCATCCTCAGTTGCATGTCACGCTTGAGGCCAGCCGAGGGTACATGAGAGTCTGTCTCAAAAATGAAAGAAGAAACGCCATCAGGAAAGCATGAGCAATTTCTCGGTAGCTGAGCTTTTCTATAGTGTCCAAATTCCCTATACAATAAGTGGCTTTTATAATAAAGAAGTCCTCTTGGGGAAGTGCTTCCATGAATTAATAATATGACAAGGGAGAAGGGCAACATGCTCACAGTCCAGAAGACAAGATGGAGGTGAAAATATCAGCCTCACATTCATTTGAACTTTATTCACACTTGCGTAAAAAAAGAACTTATTCCACGCACCCTGCTAAAAGTCACGGCTTTCACACTCAGACGTAGTGAATAAAAAGCTCACCCAGGCAGACAGCAATGGAGGTGGCTGCTTTTGCATCCTATGTGAGGGACTCTATGCCTCAACCATTCTCCCGACAGATTGAGAGACCGAAGAAAGCAATTGGCCACTGCCAGAGCATAGAGAAGGAAGGGACCAAGTGAGGGCAACTTGTGTCTGGCTAAGACATCCTTCTGTTTTCTTGAATTAACCTAGGGGAAGAGAACGCCTCCAGCCATTGCACGCAACTTAGAGTGCACGCATGTAAACCCTGCACTATTCAAGGGAGGGGCCCTGCAGGCCCAAAGAGAGCATCTATTTTAGGACTTGTGGTTGTGACCACAGTGTTCTACCTCCAGTAAACTGCACATGTTGTGATCAGAACTTTGACACCAATAGCAACTCGGTGACCAGATACTAATTCTTTTTTTTTTTTTAAGAGGTGGGGGTGTTTTGAGACAGGGCCTCAAATGGGTTATGCATCTGAGGATGACCTTGAATTCATGATCCTCCTGCCTCCACCATCCAAGTGCTGAGATTACTTACAGCCCTGTACCACCGCCAACTGTCTCGGGTATTTGTTCTGTATAGACACTAGATTCAGTAGTAGGAGAGGTTGAAAGTCTTCTGGCCTCATATCCCAACTACCCACAGCAGTCCCTTCGTTCTGCTGGTCATGTCCTGTCTCCTATCTCAGACAATGCATCCTTGTAAGTCCTTCTGTTAAAATGCATTGTTTTAGTCCACGGAGGTGTCCCAGTTTCTCCCCAAGTCTTCCATGGAGGAGCCAAACCAGACAGATACACAGTCTCCTCTCCATTGTCTTCTGTCTGCATTGGCATCTGCAGGGGAGATCTAACGCGTTCATAAATAGCTTAAAATATTAGAGACAAAGAAAATTATATTACATTTTGCAATCTTTATCACAGGCCACATGAAACAGGAAGTTCCCAGGACTTTCTCACAAGCAACTGATAAATAGTATTGGTTTCATTGTAACCTTCAGGTAGATCGGGATTCGGAAACATTCACACAAGATGGATGCAATGGCTCACACAAGACTCCAACGCTCATCCCATGAAACCCTTAACATGTGAACAAGGGTCTTTTGCTTTTCTCATATTTTTGTTTTCTTAGTGTGACATCTAAAGGGACCACACAAAGAATGGCAAGCTGGATCCGGTTGACAAAATGCCGGGTGTAGACCCTTCTCTCAACCGCTCTTAAAGATGGAGCACTTTCCCTTGAGCAGGCATCCCTGTGGCTCCACTTAGGGAAGGGAAGAACTTTTTATACTCTAATAGCTGAGAGCAATCTCTTTTGGGAAATGTCTTCTGTTATTAATCTGCCCCTGGTTCCAATCAATGCCATTTATCATTGCTGAACAAGCATTAACGGAGAGTCTGAAAGGGCTCTAACATCACTTCTAAGATGCTTGGATGTCTACAAACCAAGGTTTCAGATCCTAGTGGGCTTGAGTGAAGCCTTTCCCTCCAAGGCAGATGATGCTCATACTTTAGGGTGCATAGGTATGAGCTTTGCAAGCAGGTTACATTTCCATTATGAACTAAAAAGCAAGCAAACACAAAACTTCCTGAACCATTAATGTGGGCCACAGCCACACTGTAAGAATTCAAAATGATACATCTTGTGCAAGAGGAGAGGTAGCTTGTGTTATCTTTTCAAAACTTTACAATGTAGGCAAAGGAAACAGACCTAGCCCACAAGATCTAAAATGGAGGAGGACTTCTCTTATTCTCCTTCCAGTTTCCAAGTTCTCATTTTCAAGGGCATATACTTAGAAACACTTCCCAGTTAAAAAAAGCACTTATGCGGCTCATAAAAGCCCATAACCTTAATTCCAGCACTCAGGAGAGGCAGGAGAACCTCTGAGTTTGACCAGCCTGGTTTAGAGAGTGAGTTCTAGGCCAGTCAAAGCAATACAGTGAGACCCTGTCTCAGAAAAATCATTTCTGCAGCTAATGCTTGATTGGCCACTGTGGTAGCCTGTCTTACAAAACTATGTCTGTCAGTATAGTAACTGTCGTATTCCTCTATTATAAAAATGAAAATAAACCATTAAGCAGTGGTGGCTCACGCCTTTAATCCCGGAACTCAGGAGTCAGAGACAACTCAACTAGTCGCATGGAGATGCCAAGAGTACTCTACTTAGCCGGCTGCTCTAGGTTGGTGGTGCAGACAGGGGAATAAAATTGGTAGAGAAACAAGCAGAACTCTACTTCCTCGGTTCCTTCCGGGCTTAACATGGGTGCGTCCTTTCCTGCAAGGCACCTGCATGCTCTGTGGCATGACTTCCGGCCAAAGACTTCCTGTAAAAGGGCGGGGAGGGGGGGGGAGGGCACGGGGAGAAAAAGAAAACCAGGTAGTATTGCTGCTTGCCCCTGTTTTTGTGTTCTTGTCTGGTTTTCTCCTGTTTTCGGTTTTCAGGAGTGTCCCAGGCAGTGGTACTTGCTATTCTCTGCTTCCTGGAAATCTCCTGTACCTACAGATTTGCTTGGAAAATTCAAAACTAACTAACATTTAGACTGATGTTAAGATAGAAGTTAGTCCAATCTGGTGGGAGGGAAGAGTCTTCAGGGAAAAACAACACCCAGATTCAGTCATATTAAATTCCCGAGTGCCCTCATCACAGAATCGTAAGTAGATCCGGACAATGGAGAATCATCATTTCTCTGATATAAACATCCTGATTTCATTTTTTCTGCTGAAGAAAAAAGAGGCCTTCATTATCTCCAGCGCTGCTGTAGCAGCATAGAATAGTAAATATTCTTTCTTCTGACAGATTAAAGGGCTAACCCAGGGTTTTATGAGCTGTCACTTCGTTTCTAAATTGGCAGAGCTTACTAGAGATAATTGGTGGCTTTAGTGAAAATTTCCACACCAGCTTGTGCTCAACTATTTTAGTGCCATTGTTTCTTTCCTTAAAAGTGACCTTAGAGGTCACAACCTAGCTCCTTTGTCGTGCAGATAAGGAAAGCAAAGACCAGTGTTAGGGAGTTGAGTGCTGACAACAATTGTACTCCAGTCATTTTCCCCAGCTTTTCCACCAAAGCTCTCAGTGCAAACCAAGCCAGCAGGGCTCCGGACTTTCTGTATTTACATTCCCCAAGGATCTTGAGCTTTACATTTGAATAACATTCAGTTTCCTACTAGGAAAGACCCCAAGCTTTATTTCCTCTTTGGGTCAAAAGAGCCCCTGCTGAGGAGTACTGAAGCTTAGGTGGCTGGACTTGGAATCATCCTGCAGGGTTTCAGCATGCATTTTGTTCACCTCCCTCAAACTGTAGAACAGTAAGCAAGTGAGATAGTTTCTTTGTTAAAAACAAACAAACAAACAAACACCTTTTAATGTTTTTTCCTCACTTGTAATTTTAGTAAGTTTAGCCAATTGATACTGAAGCTGCTACCAAATTCTGTTCTGATTTCTGTTTCGGTGATTTGGCTGGACATGTTATAATCTCTAGAACGGCAGAAATCGCAGTGAAGCATAGATAAGGAGATTGTTTGAAAAGTCTATTTACTTGAATACAACATGTTTACATTTATTTGGTGGTTTCTATGCTGCGAGACAGAGGAAGTTTGGCTATTGTTTTACCAGACTATTCTGGTTTGCACCAGTTGAGGAGATGTTTCAAATGGCTTTATATTTAGGACTAGAGGTAGGATACAGATGTCTTCCTCTGGACCCTGGTAACACATGGAGTTTAATAATTTTTGTAGGGGCTAGGATGGACAGGACACTTTTAGGAGTAGCCTTGCCTTCTACACAAGCAGAGGTAGCTCCTCCTTCCCACCTTCCCACCACACACACACACAATAGTGACAGTGTAAAATGGCTCTAGACAAGGGCAAATGTTTCCCCTACCATCTTGGCCTCCTCTCCCTTGGGTAGAGAGTCTCTGCACTGTATGTAGTAAGGTTTTCAAGAGAGCACTCATGCCACTTTGCTGAGGAACGCCATGGTCCCTACCTGCTCTCCTGGCCAGCATTCAAAAGATTTTATCTTAATCAGGGGGGAAGTTTTGCTTCCTAGCAATTGAAGGAATTTTGTTTTTCACTACCCAACGAAAGGTTACCATTGGTTACAAAATGCAAGGTTGCATATGAGTTTTTACTTGCAAAATCTTTTCTTGTTCTGAACAGGTCAACTCTACCCTAGAAATAACAGTGGCTTCCCCTATGGTTACTAACAGAGCCCTCTGACCATGAACCTCAGTGCTATGCTGAGAATGGACCAAGCCTGTTCTGTGCAGTTGGAAACTCGGTCTTTCTGTCTCTCACACAGACACACACACACACATGCATGCATATGCGCACATGCCATCTACCCCCTGCTTCTTGAGCTTTGCTTTCCCCAGGTGGCATCCAAGTGAGTGGTGGATGCCAGGATGGTGGGATAGAGTCTCAGTAAAGAATGGTACCTAAGCGACACAGCAGTTCTTCCTAGTTCAAAGCTGAAACTAGATGCTCAAGAACTCCCTAGCAAAATTCTGCTATGGGGTTTGTTGCTGTTTGTGTGGTACTAGATATTGAACCGGAGGCTTCACACATACTAGACAAGTTCTCTATCACTGAGAGACAGCCCCAGCCCTGTTTGAATTATTGCTACCACCACGCACCATCATCATCATCATCAGGGATCTCTGGAGACAGAGTCTCACTATATAGCCCTGGCTGGCCATAGTATAGCCTTGAACTTGAGAACAATTCTCTTTTGTTTCTATCTTCCAAGAGCTAGGGCAACAGGGCTGTAATGCCGGTATTGTTTGGGACAGTTTCATTGTTTCCTAGGCCGGTCTTGAACTTACCTTCCAATCCTTCTGCCTCAGCCACCTAAATATATGAATGATAGGCTTGTACCACCAAGCCCAGCCTGCCCTCACTTTCAGATACTTGGTGACCTTCTGCCACCAGTGCCCTCAATTTCCTGAAATATGGGACAAAGAGAAGCACATTTCCAGCCTTAATGACAGTACTGAGGGAAAGGTTCTAGCATGTCTGGCTTCTGCATTCTTTTCTTTAGCTTCAGAGAATGTCTGACCACAGTACAGATCCAAATCAATAGAAACTCCATAAAACAAAACAAAACAAACAGAAAGCGTGGCCACTGGAAGATCATAGAGCTGTTTTCTAATCCCAGGGCCCCTTATGCAAAGCCATGTGTAAGTCTGCGGCCTGCCTCTCTGAAAGCAACTTCCTGTACTTGTACAAAAATATTTCAGACAGTGATCCATTTCTAAACTCTTGTCCTTTCTTTTTCTCTGTTTCTCCCCTGCCCTCCAGACTTTCATTCATTTGATGCTAGCTCCAGTTGTCTTCCTTAAGTAATTCCTTGTGTTTCTGGACTTCTCACAGTCATCATTAACATGTTGCAACTTATTTTGCCTTATTTATCTATTTATTTATTTGTCTGTGTATGTGTTTGTGTGTGTGTGTGTGTGTGTATGTATATACATGAATGCATCCACCTATACTTGCTATGGCACATGTGTGGAGGTCAGAGGACAACTTCCAGGAATCTGTTCTCTCCTTCACTCATGTGGGTCTTGGGGATCTATTTCAGGGAATCAGCCTTGGTGATAAGCTTCTTTACTGGCTGAGCCATTACACCAGCTCCTTGCAAAAATTTCATGAATAAATGAAGCTTTAGAAAGACTTTTCTGAGGGCTGGAGAGATGGCTCAGTGGTGAAGAGCACTGACTACTCTTCCAGAGGACCCACATTTAATTCTCAGGGCCCACATGACAGCTAACAACTGTCTGTAACTCTAAGGACTGACATCCTCACAAAGACATAGATGCAGGCAAAATGCAAATGCTCATAAAATGCAAAAGTAAATTACTAACAAAGAAAGAAAGACATTTCTGGGGCTGGGGCTGTAAGTCAGTAAGTAGAGGGCCTCCTAAGAATGAGTCCTCAGAAACTGGGTGTTGTATCTAACAGGCCTAGAATCTCAACACTGAGGAGGTGGAGGAAGGAGAATCAGAAGCTCAAGATCAACTTGACTACAAAGCGAGCTCAAAGTCACCCTTTGAATACAAGAAACCTTGTGCCATAAAAAAGAGAAAGAAGGAAAGGAAGGAAGGAAGGAAGGAAGGAAGCAGATAATGCTGCTTTGTCCCCTGCTTTTTCCTTCTTCTTCTTCTTCTTCTTCTTCTTCTTCTTCTTCTTCTTCTTCTTCTTCTTCTTCTCCTCCTTTTCCTTCTCCTCCTCCTCCTCCTCCTCCTCCTCCTCCTCCTCCTCCTTCTCCTCCTCCCCCTCCTTCTCTTCCTCCTCCTTCTTCTTTTTGAGACAGGGTCTCTCTGTGTAGCCCTGGCTGTCCTGGAACTCACACTGTAGACCAGGCTAGCCTGTAACTCCAGGATCTACTTACTTTGCCTCCTGAGTATTGGATATAAAGGTGTATGCAATTACACCTAGCTACAATAATTTTCTTTAAGGTGTTTTCTCTTAATAGGAAGTGTTGTATGCTTTTGCCACCTTCTTTATAACTTCCTTTTTATTACTATTTTTTTAGAATAGCATGCCAAAAAATGTATTCCATCATAGCATCTTTATCAAAGTGTGTGTCAGATTAATAGCTCCCAACCCAGATTCCTTCTTGCAGACTCAAAACTCATGTAACGTGTGATAAAGGAGACTGGTTTTAACTTAAGTCTAAATGAGCTAAGGCCTCCATAGAATGTTAACATTAGCAGAGAATCAAAAGCCATAAAGTTGCTTCTCTATTAGATTTGAGACTTCATTTTCTGTGGCTATTTCCCTCAATTGATTCTGTTGTAATGTGTAATTCTTTGTTATTTGATTTTGTAGACCTTTTAAAAAATTAACATAAATCAAGCCCAGAATGCAGAAAGTTATTAAAATCCTTTCTCGATGCAGCCACATTCTAGTCATTGGGGAGGGGAGGGAGGAGAATACACAGAACAAAGCGGCTACGGTATACAGTTCACTAAGAAGGAACAAGGTCAGGTAGAGTAGGATGAAAGGAATGGTAGTTAGAGGTTGGTGATTGGAAATGGGAGGAGAGAGGGAAGATAGGACGATAAAATCTGATCCAAGAAGTGAGAAAGGCAACCTCGTGGGTGTTGGAAGAAGTCTCTTCCAGTCTGGGGGCATGTCCTCAGTGGCAGTAAATTTGTCTGGCAAGCCAGAGGTCATCAGTTAGAAGATTGTCAGTGCGCTAAGTTTCCTCCAAGCTAAAGGAACAGTTCGTACAGAGGAGTGAGAGATGACAATGGGTCTGACCTGGAAAGGCATAGCATAGAGACCAGTGTGTCCAATGGAGGAGTAGAGAAAGTTGGAGAGATGTTTTTCCCCGTCATTATTTCTTTGTGCGTATGTGGGAGAGGGGCACAGTGACACCACTGTGTGCCAGGGCAAGACAGAGGACAGCTTGCAGGAATCCATTCTCTCCTTCCACCCTGTAGGTTCCTGGGATCAAACTCAGATCATTAGTCTTAATGGCAGACCCCTTTGCTCTCTGAGATAGCTCACTAGTCCTTGAGAAGCGATTTTTAACATATATTGAAGCATAGGAGCTAATAGAAAGTGAGCCGCTGGGGGAAAGAATAAGACACACCCAAGAGCATGGATGTGGGTTTCTTAGATGTTAGTTCCAGGTAATTGTCTTGATTTGAGCCGTATAAACATTTTAGTGCATTCTGAAGTTACTATCTTCAAAGGCTTGTGAAGGACTGTAAAAGAGATCAGAGTGGTTTCTGAGGTGGATTGACTAGGATTGCAAGCTGAAAACTAACCCCCTCTATCATGGTGTGACATGGTAAGAGAGGGTAGCTTAGCTGCAAACTGCAGCTACCCAGCTGGGAGAGAACACTAAACTCAAGGTCGAATAGATCTAGGCTATGTTAACAATATTCTTTTCTGGAGAGATGGCAGTGGAGTAAATACGGCTCACCCATGCTCATCCAGTTCCCAGCACCTACCGGGCAGCTCCCAAACACCTGTGACTCCAGTTCTAGGGTCTGTAATGTCTTCTTCTTGCCTCCAAGGGCGCTTACACACGTGCGCATATACTCTCTCACAGAGTAGTGCATATTTAAAGATAAAACATAAATTCTAAAACATATCTCTACCTAAAAGGAATATTGTCACCACATAGGTAGCCTTCACAGGGAATGACGGCATGCTGGAATTCCTGAGGACCAGCTGGTGAGAGGCTTCAGCCAAATGCTGGAGTGAAGGGCTTTTCCCGTTTCCTTTCTCCTGTCTTTCTACCTAGCCTCAATTCTGCCTCCCAAGTGCACCATGATGTCTTCTTATTAGAAATTAACCATTCTAAAGTGAACAATTCTACATTCACAGTATTGTTTAATTCCATCTCTATTTAGTTCCAGGACGTTTTCATCACCCCAAAGGGAAACCCCATACTACTCAGCTGGCATCCTCTGTCTTCCTATTTTCCCAATACTTGACAACCAGAAATCTTTGTTCTTTATGGTTTTGCTTTTTCAAGACATTTCATCCAGTCTGTGACCTGTTACGGCTCACTTCTTTCATTTAGCACACTATGTTGGTAGCTCAGCCATATTGCAGCATATATCAGTACCTCACTCTTTCCTGTGGCTGAGATCTTTCCATTCTATGGCTATACCACAATCTGTTTATCTATTCACCAGTTGAGGTTGACCTATTATTATAACTAGAGGTTTTTAAGCAGAAAAGAGAGATGACTTCAATTCTGTTTTACACAGAATGTATTGGACTGTTTTAGAGCAAGAGAGTTCATATGATAGGTTCAAAATAATGCTTCTCCAGCCTTATTCACTCGCCACCCCACCACATGCCACTACCTGTTTGGACATTTAGGATATCACCTGCTCCCAGCAGAGCCATTTCTTCCACTCGCACACCCCAAACAGCTTACAGGAGCCAGTGCCTGCTGCCATTTGGGCAGCAAACTCAGGTCTTAGGGCTTGTCACAAGTGTGTCTACCTGACGAATTATCTTGCTGGCCCCATTTCTTTAATTCTCAAAATTTATCCATTCTGTTGGCAGATAAAGCCCAGTCAGCCATTAACTGTGTGTCCTTGGGATCTGAAGAGTGAACGTTCTCACCGTTTACATAGGGAGTTGTCCTGTGAAAGATGGACTGTTGTCGAATAATCCTTCTGTACACTGTGAATGCCCTTTAGCCTCATTGGCTAATAAAAAACTGACAGGTCAGTAGCCTGGCAGGAAGCTAGGTGGGAAAGCCAAACTGAGGATGATGGGAAGGAGGGCAGAGTCAGAGGGGTCATCAGTTAGGTGCCGAGGGATCAGGAGATGAACCTTCCATGCTAACAAAGGTACCACCATGAGGTAGAGAGTAAATAAGGAATACGGGTTAACTTCAAAATTAAGAGCTGGTTAGGAGTAAGCCTGAGTTGTTGGCCGACTTAATAAATAATATCAAGTATCTGGTGTGGTAATTTGGAAGCAGTTGCCAGGATGGGAGCAGGTGGTCGGGACAGGAAAACTTCTGACTACAATGGACCGTGATATTTTAAGAATTAAATGGAAAGAAAGCACAGGCAAACTAAATTCAACACTTGGTGTTAGATTACATCCTAAATGGAGAAAGTAGGCCCAGAGAAGGCCCCCTTGCTTTTGCAAAGAGTTTCCAGCCTACTGGCTCTTCAACCACCAAGGAGCTCTGAATGATGGGAATTACTCATGTCAGGAAAATGAGAGCTTTTCCAGGTGACTCTGCCTCCCAATTCTTCATGCACCTGTTCCTGTTGGAAAAGCAGGGGAGGCCCTGCTGAACTCCCAGATCAGGCTAGAGCTACAATTTTGCCTTTGCAGCAGAGAGCATCCTTCAGATTTCCTCCCTGCCATCGCTCTAAAGAAACCAGAGGCTGAGGCGGAAAAAGATGTGTGGGATGACCAGCCCTGCTGTTCTCCCATCTCCCGTGCTCTCCATGAACTTCAGGGAAGCTGAGGTGGTAGCCTTTGTGGTTTCTGGAACATGATGGATCGTGGGCCAGATGGCAATGGAAGGCTGAGGAGAAAAGAAAGAGGGTGGCCCATGACAGAAAAAATGCTTTATGTCCTATCTAGATAAAACTCAATTCGAGTTTTATGGTTCTTCATTATTTTCACTAAGATGGCATCATATCCAGTAGAGGTCTTGCCCACACCACAGGTGATTAAGTACTAGGTGATGGAGATGCTCTTGTGGGTGCTCTTTCCAATTTTCAGCTTTGCTTTACTTGAAAACAGTATTATGGTAATCACTTCCAAGTTGACAACATTAATTCTGTAGAGAACAAGTACCGACCAGAAGAAAGCACCATTTTCAAGTCAGAAGCACCTGTGTGTCTATATGATCCCAACCAACAAGGAAACTAAACCTTGAGTGGCTTGAGCGATTTCCTTACCCATCTGCTAGGACCAGAATCTAGATATTTGAGATGGTAGGTTCAATACTTTCTTTTTCACATCTCTCTTTTCTTCTAAAGTGTCTCATATCACCCAGGCTGGTGTCCAACTGCATGCGTAGTCAAAGACAGCCTTGAACTTGTGATTCTTCTGTCTCCATGTTCCAAGTACTGGTAGATGAGGCCCATGCCGCCATACTCAGCTTTAGTTCTTTCTTTACTATCTAACCAAAATGGTTGGTTTATAACCGAATTCTTGGCAAATGGCATATCTATGTTTGGGCCCTGCTTGTGTTTGTCAAATCATGCATCCCTAGACATTCGGGAGCTATTCCTGTATAAATATCCCATATTAGTTTCATAGCATGGGGGCTAGTGTAGCGGCAGTCTTAGAAATGACTCTCTGAGGTCATCATTCATCATCATTTATGCCCTTGCAATGCTAAGCATGCATGGGCAGCCCGTTTATGCCAGTTTTCCAGTTGTTCCTATCCTGGGCCAGGTCCTAGATGCTTGTGTTATTGGTCTCCCTGTAGCTGCCTTCTCGATGGCGAGACTGGAAACAACCAGTTAGGTCCTCTGGAAACCTGGGGGTTCAGAAAGGGGGTGGAAAGAGGTCTAGCTGGTCGGCTAAAGGTTACCACACAAAGAGGAAGCGGCCTGGTCAGTCGTTCTCATCCACCCAGACCAGTAAACCCAGCATGAACAAGTTCAATGACACAAGCCCTGAGGTCAGAAGACCTAAATTCAAATTTTGCTCATGTGACCTTTCTCAAGTCTCTTAGCTACCCTATACTTCAATTTAGCACCTGCAGCGTGGTTATCACAATTGTTCCCTTAGAAGATGGCTGTGGGAATTAAGTTATTTGCAAGATATGAAGTCATTAGGAGAGTTCGTGACTCATGCTAAATGCTGGTGAATGTCAACTTGAAAAGATCTTCGTTGGGCCTAGGGAAATGGCTCAGTGGAGAAAGCAAAGCAGGAGAACCCAAGTTCAGATCTCTCGCACCCAGACAAATTGCAGGTGTATGTGGTAACCCACCTGGAATCCCAGAAGCCAATAGCAGAGATAGGGGATCACTAGAGCAAGCTTCTTACTAGATGAGTCCAATTGACAAGCACTGGGTTTGAGTGAGAGATTCTATCTGCCTCAATACATAAAGTGAAAAGTAATCAAGGAAGCCTCAGTAGACTTGCATCCTAGCTGGAGAACCCAAAATATAGGGAATCCAATCTTTTATAAGTTGTCCATAAGTTTGACCTTTTTCCTGGGGAAGGAATATTACCTTTACTGCGGTGGGCCAGGTTTGGTACACTAAACTAATCTCTGCTCTGGCAAAAGGCTCTCCCATTCCTTCCAAGGCTGTTCCCTATACAAACAATCCTCGAGAAGACAGTTAGGAAGACATATGTGGGGATGGTGTTGGCTCAACCCTGCATACACTATTCTGACTGATCAAAAGCTGATTGGAAGTGTAGCGTTATGGATTTGTGAGTCACTCTGTACCTTACACCTACGAGACAGGTTCTCCCGTTTGGCACAGAGCTTGCCAGTTTGGGTCATCTAGCAAGCCAGCTTGCTCAGGGATATCCCCATCACTGTCTCCTGAATTCTAAGATGACAGTTGGGCAGCCACACCCACCTACCATTGCAATATCTGCTAGGGACCGGAACTCTGCTCCCCCTGCTATAGTGGCAAGTGCTTTCTCCACTGACTCATGTTGCCAGCCCCAACTAAGATCTTTTAATAAATTAAAAGAATTCTGAAGTCGGGAAATCTAGGAGAAACCAAATTCTTTAGCACTGAACCTAACAGAACCTTCCAGATGCTCATGCATATTATGTACCTTCAGGAAGAAAGAACAGTTTGAAGCTGTGAACATTCAGTGCCTCTCCAACCCTTCCCACACTTACTTGGAGAACTGTCTGGAGATGTACTTCAATGCTTGAGAACTCACCATACATGCATGAGGCTGAGGCTGGTCTCTGCCACTGAGAAAAGATAAAAAGAACTACCTGTGGGTCTAGTTAAAAGTTGATTCAGTGGGTCTACTGTAGGACAGGACATTCTGAATATCTAGCACATTCGAATAAGTTTAATGTGATTTTCAAATGGGGCTAGGTGATCTAATGAGGAGTGGGTGAGTGGAGGGCGAAGGCTTCAAGTGGGCTCAAAGTTTTCTAAGCTTCTTACAACATTGACTCCTTGAGTCACCCTCATCCTGACTGGCTGTTCTTCACAGATGATGGCCGTGCACAGAAAGTTGATGTCACATGGCAAGAGGACATTCAGAGCACAAGGAGATTATTCGGCTGCACTTTCCCTTGCAGTCATATACCTTAAAATTCTGGTTCCATGGTCTGTACACATGTTAGCATCCACAGTCTGTGGTCGGCAATGTTTTCCAAACTCCTGCTGGCCAGGCGTCTTCCAGCACAGTAAACAAAGAATCCCCTAAGCTGGGGACTGTAGATTGTAAAAGTCCCTCCGGTGATTCTAATGGAAATTTACCCTTAAACCTCTGAGGGACATCAGTGAAGGAAGTGAAAGCCATAATAGCCATAAGTGGAGCATAAATCCCCAAACTACACCTGCTTTCTTCTCTTCCGCATCCCTGATGCTGCCACGAAGAACTGAGAGAAGAGAGATGAGCAAGTGCGGGTTCATTTCCTTCTGAGCATCACTGTCGCTCATCGCTGTAGCTCATGTCTGGAACAAGTGATTATACTCTTCAGGAAGCACGGGGAACTCCTTAAGTAGGAATTTTGAGGAGGATGAAATGAGTTACGTTGTATTTGTGATAAGTTACACCCAGCATGATCTCAAGTTTATTACACTGAATAAAATAGTGCTGCAGCAGTGTGCTGTGAAGGTAATATTTCTGGGTTGGGGCCATAGTTCTCAGCAGTGGCTAGCTGGGGCACCACAGGGACCAAGTGACTCCAGCACACTCATTCTAACTTGGTCACATACACAGTGGGGAAAGTGAAAAGTCCAAGGCATTTTGGAGGTGTGTTAGCAAAATGCGATGCGTATGAATGAGTGCACACAGCATCTAAGATACAGTAAATCTAGATTCAATAGCATTTAAATGTCTGACCCATAGATCAGTAGCCATGTATGGACTGTTTATTATTTACCTTCAATGAGACATGCTAATTGAGATGGAATGCTCAGAAAATTTTATACTCATTTAACAGAGTATAATAACTATGTCTATTGAATCTAATAATAAAAATTATGTTCTTGGATTCTGTGTGTCTTTATTGAATTTTTGGAATAATTCATTTTATGAGGATATTGGTCCATGGACTGATATTTCACATGCCTTCCTTTATTTTTTTCATAAATCACTTTTATTTTATTTTAGGAAAGCATTTTTAAGATAGGTCGGAGACTAAGCCATTGATTTCGTAGAGGAGGCCTGAGGATAGGTAGTTTAAATGTAAGTTCACAAACATTGTGTTGACGGGCTGGAGAGATGGCTCAGTGGTTAAGAGCATTGCCTGCTCTTCCAAAGGTCCTGAGTTCAATTCCCAGCAACCACATGGTGGCTCACAACCATCTGTAAAGAGGTCTGGCGCCCTCTTCTGGCCTTCAGGCATACACACAGAATATTGTATACATAATAAATAAATAAATAAATATTAAAAAAAGAATTGTGCTTATAAAAAAAAAACAAACATTGTGTTGTGGGAATGAATGGAAAAGCATTGCATCTGACTTCTTGCGCGGTGCAATAAATGGCCACAAATCCAATGGCTGCAAAGCACACCCACTTGTTAGCTCTCAGTTGACAAGTGAGTGAGGAATGTGGCCACGGTGTGCCTGAATTCTCTACGACGGCCTCCTGAGGGCAAAATAAGAATCTTAGCTGTGCTGCCATCTTCCCTGGAGCTTGGACAAAGGGTTGCAAAATTGAGCTCCTGAAGCTATAGGACTAAAGTCCTGCTTTCTTATTGGCTGTCAACAAGGTAGCGAGGGGAGAACACCTGTAGGTCGTGAAGGGGGTCCATAGTTCCTTGCCACACAGTCCTCACAGGGCTTATTCAGAACATGGCAGTGAGGTATATCTGTCAGTCTCCTAAAACTGGTGTCCCATGATGCAATGGAGCAGGTCATAGCCCATCACCTTTGACATATTAGTTGACTGAAAATAAGTTCTTGCAAATACTCCAGGAGAGAGTGTTAGACAAGGATCTCACTGTAGGATGCACCTACCATATGTATGTCTATGCATATATATGCATATACACACACATATATATGTATACACACATACATACATATTATATATACATATATGTTACACATACACACATATATATGTGTATATATATATGTGTGTATATATATATATATATATATAATATTAGGTTATTCTAGCTGTTGAACCTTCCAATTTTAAGTTGCCAATCACCAAAGTGAGCAGCAAGAAACACACGTTCATCTAGGAGGCATGGATAAGAATCAGAGTGTTTGATATTCCTAGAGCTTCAGACCAAGAAGTCAGTCTATGGGTTAGTCCTACAATGCTTTTTTAAATAATACACCATACAAGGAGAAAGATTTTCAAAGTTCCCCACTCTAACGTTGCTAATTTTTCTGCAATTGTTTCCCGAGGAATATAGAAGCCAACATAATTGCCCTTGGAACGAATTATTTAACGTTGTGAAAGCTAACGGCTATGATAGTGATGGTTCTGAAAAAAGACTTATCTCCATGAAGTCCCTGGGATATACTGTGGTAGCTTTGTAAGTGCCTTCATAAACATCTTTTAGAATTAGTTATGTTTTTTTTTCAAAAATAGACTATGGGTTTTAAATTTTCAAGTATCTTTTTAAATCCCAAATCTCCACTTGAGTATATAAGTAAAAGTTTTAATGAGCCTGTTGGTTTCTGCAGGAGAATCGTTCTGCATTTGGTATAACCCTGGTTTGGCAAAACAAACAAACAAAAAAGTGGATGACAGTGTTTATATCCAGATTGTGGGTATTAGCAGCTTCAGGGCCTTTTAGAAAGTGCTTCCTGCATAACTATCAAAAGAAGAAACGAGTGTGTGAACGGTTAAATGAGTGACTAGGAAACATGTTACTTCCAAGGAGAGAAAGCCATCACTCATAGAAAACAATGAAAAATGGTCCAGCCAATAGCTTTGCTTCAGAAGTGGTTTGTTCACAATGGCATTGCTATGATTTGACTGTGGGTCCCCTCGGACCTCATATAGAAGTTGAATAGCCAATCAGTCTTAAGAGGTGTCAACTTAAAAGACGATTAAGCCACAAAGGTTCTGTTCTCACAAAGTCCATTAGAAAACAGAGAGTTTGGGCCAGGGAGATGTCACAGTGGCTAAAGGCCTTTGCCACTAAGCCTGATGACCTGAATTCTATCTGCAGTTTCCACAAGGTGAAAGGATGAAGTTCCAACTTTAGGGAAGGAGGTATTTGTGGGATGTACATTTAAGCAGTGTAGATACATAACAGATACATTAACTTGTACTCTGCTAAAGGCATAAGGACCTTAATATTATCTAGTTGCAAATTATACCACCTGACCCCTACTTGTTCCCAGTTGCTCTTGTCTCTATATCCTTTCCACTCCATTGCAAGGTTTTGAAATCTAGACTGTGCCATCTCGTTTTTTGTTGCTGCAGCTGAATATTCGAGAGTTGTAAAGAAAGAACTCATTTCTTACCATTCTGGAGGTTGGGAAGTTCAAGGCCAAGGTGCCAGAAGATTTGGTGTCTGGTAAGATCTTGGTCTCCACATCAAAGATTTCCCCTTGAGGACTTCATCTTCTACATGGGAAGAAATGTGTGTCCACACACAGCAAAATTGTGGAAGTAGAGAATCAAACTCCCTTTTTTTGATTTCATCTATATATTTACTTTCCAATGTATGTGTCTGTGGCCATTCATTTCTATGTCCCAGGCTGCTCATGGAAGTCAGAGGACAACTTGCGTATTGCCTATTTGTTGTTGCTGTTGTTTGCAGTGGGAGGGGGGATGAGATCTCACTATGTAACACTTGGCTAGTCTGGAACTTGCTATATAGTCTGGGCTGGCCTCAAATGCAGAAATTCACCTGCCTCTGTCTTTCTAGTGTTTGATTAAACACACACACCACCACACCCAGTTCTTGATGTGATATACTTTATTTGACGCAACATATCCAAAATACTAGCATTTCAATGTGCAATCAGCTGCATGTAATGGCTCAGACCTGTAATCCCAGCACTCATGAGGCAGAAATAGCCATAAGGCTGAGGTCAGCCTGAACTACAGAGTTTGAGGCCAGCCTAGTCTACAGATGTAAATATCTGTCTCCATTAATGAGATGGAAATATTTTATACTAAGTTTTCAAAATGAGTGAAACGTGTCTTGTGACTACTGTATAGAAAAGGAGTGCTATTTAAAAAATGTTTTAATAACTCCTTAGCTAGATTCAAGACATTCAAGTCCCCATGTCGGTGCAGTTGCTGTCCATCTAAAAATCCAGGAAAATGAGCTTAAAAATCTAGAATTTCCCTGATTGTTTATAAAACTGTGACCATTGAGGAATTTTTTTTTAAAAAAATGCCTAGAAGGAAATTAAATATCATCAGAATATTAAAGCACCTTTGTGCCTGCTGCTATAAAATGGATTCTGAGCTCCTAGCCTAAAAATGCAATATTAATTAATGTTAGACACACAAGGACAAACACAGAGAGAGACAGAGACAGAGAGAGAGAGAGATACACAGAAAGACAGAGACAGTGAGAGGTGGGAGAGAGAGAGAGAGAGAGAGAGAGAGAGAGAGAGAGAGAGGGGTGGGGAGAAAGAACCCAGTCCCTTATTTGACAAGCTGATTGCATTTGGCAAACTGAAGAACTCCTCATCATAGGGTAGCCTGTATTCCATAGGTGGAAAGTTTGGCAGATTCTTTAGGGGACCATATGGCTTTTGGCCTCTGTTCCTTTTAGCACCAGAATTCAGAAATTCAGAAATGGATCTTAATAGTGGCGTTACCAGCCAGAGCATGCCTTCATCAATAGTCTCTTAATTTCTTACATTCAGGCTGCAGAGCTGATTCATTCTCAGGAAACGCAAAGACAATTTCATTTTTCCAGAAAAGGTTTCTCTGTCTCTTTAAGATTATATCCTTTCCTGCTTTTCTCTCCCTACCACGGGCCCTCTTCAACTGCCATTAGTCTCTCAAAGTGTTTTAAAAGCAAATGGAGGGCCACTGAGATGGTTCTATGGGTAAAAGTGCTTGCTGGAAAGTTCTTTACCTAAAAGCCTGGTGCCCAGAGTTGGATCTCCAGGATGCGTATGATGGAAGAAGAAAATCAACTACGGCCACTAGTCCTCTGCCTTCCACACACACCATTGGCATGTACACACACATACACACCGTTGGCATGTACACACACACACACACACCATTGGCATGTACACACACATACACACCGTTGGCATGTACACACACATACACACCGTTGGCATGTACACACACATACACACCGTTGGCATGTACACACACACACACACACACCGTTGGCATGTACACACACATACACACCGTTGGCATGTACACACACATACACACACACCGTTGGCATGTACACACACACACACACCGTTGGCATGTACACACACACACATGCCGTTGGCATGTACACACACACACACACACCGTTGGCATGTACACACACACACACACACACACACACCGTTGGCATGCACACACACACACTTACACAATAAATGTAGTAAGAACATGAAAACTACAGGAAGTGAAGGAGCTGAGAAGGTGAGTCTCTGGGTAAGAATGCTTTCTGTACACATGTGAGGTGAGTTCAAATTCTCTGAACACACATCAAAAGCAGACCAAGTAGGTCGGCCTATAACCCTAAGTGTTGTGAGGCTAGAGATGGGAAGTACACTGGAGCCTGCTGGCCACCAGCCTGACTCCTGGGTCACTGAGAGACCATATTTCCAAAGAATAAGATGGTGAGTGATAAAGCATACCACATCTCCTAATAGTGCCACTCCCAAAGGACCTGTGGGGGCCCTTTCCTTTCAAATCATCATAGAAGTCTAAGAAAAGTAACACTCTTTTTCCTTACAGTAAAGTCATAGACATCCCAGTCAGACTTTGAATCCTTTATCATAGCCAAGGATGACCTTGAACTCTGATACTCCTGTCTCTACCTCCTAATTGCTGAGATTACAGGAGTAATACACCATTTCTATGGTGCAGGGGATGGAATCAGGACTTTATGCATGTTAGGCAAGCAAGCTACCATCTGAGCTCAATCCAAGCCCTTTGTTCTGTACTTTCAAATTTTCTGAATATCATTTAAATGATAATTGCTCTAATTGTTTTTTGGTCAGTAGCCCTGGCTGACCTGAATCTCTAGAAATATCCCAGGCTGACCTCAAACTCACAGCAGCCCTCCCGCTGCCTCAGCTTCCTGAGTGATGGAATTAGAGGTGTGTACTGTCATATCTAGAAAACAATAACTTTTAAACTGTGAGATGCTTGCACTCGTAATTTATTCAATGGTACCCACATGAATGGTGAGAACAAACAGATGAAGAGAGAGAGGTCAGGAAAAACTGGAGATCTGCCATGTTCCCCAAGACACTAGTTTTGGCTTGGCCTCTAAAAGAACGACTAGACAAAGCAGAAGTTGATGAACAAGGAGAAGGTGTTTCTTGCTGTCTGTGAGAAATGAGCCCCTGCCTCCTTAAGCGTTCAGCTTGGTCATCATTCAGCTTCGCATGTGGCTGCTTTCTCTTACATTTGAGCAATGACTGTAACATCCCCAAGCATAAATCAATGGACCTTTTCTGTGGCCATGTGCTTTCTTCTACTTGGGACCTCAGTCCTACCAATCCATCTAGTAGTCACTCTGGGAACAGGGGGCTCCTAAAACATGAGAGCCCTTGGTCATAGCTCATGACAGCCATTTTCATCTCACCTAACAGTCTAGGAACTATAATTACTTGCTCTGCCTTAGGTCTCAAGATCACTTACAGCCTAGCTGCTCTGCCTTTTGCAGAGGTTGAGATGAAATGAAGACCTTTCATTCTCGTGACTTCTTGTCCATGGACAACTATGTGTCTTCCACAAACCTTCCTCTAGCCACTTTCACCACCTGCCTCTTATGAGGAGGACAAATTCTAAGTCCCTGTCCTTGGGGAGCACATGACCTCGGGTAGAGACTCCTGCATCATAGTCCAGTAAGATCCGAGAGGGTGGTGTGGCAACTAGCCTGGTTTTCTGCGGTGCTAAATGAACAACCCATCAGTCAAAGAACAGAAGCATAGGGGCCAGAAGTTGTGGGGCCAGCCCAGAAGTTGATCTCATTTGACTACAAACCCACCATAGGCAATGTACCAGGTCAGATGATGTAGGTGGATCTTCTTTCTAGATGTTGTTTTATTGGTTAATTAATAAAGAAACTGCTTGGCCTGATAGGTCAGAACATAGGTTGGTAGAGTAGACAGAACAGAATGCTGGGAAGAAGGGAAGCGAGTCAGATACTAGAGCTCTCCTCTCCAAGATGGACGCAGGTTATGATCCTTCCCGGTAAGCCACCACCTCATGGTGCTACACACATTAATAGAAATGGGTTAATCAAGATGTGAGAGTTAGCCAGTAAGAGGCTGGAACTAATGGGCCAGGCAGTTTTTAAATTAATACAATTTGTGTGTTGTTATTTCAGGGCATAAGCTAGCCATGCGGGAGTTGAGTGGTACAAAAAGCAGGCCTGCTTGCCTTATCAGTAGAGTCAGAGAGGATGCATGGGTCACTTCTGTAACATAAAAGTCTCTTGGAAGGAAGTAGCATCCTCTGGCCCCCATCATGCCCCAGGGGCCATGCAGACAAGAAGTTATGTGTGGAAAGCCACACTCAAAGACAGACAGACCCTTAAGGATCTCTGAAAGCCAAGATTTCATCCCTTCTTCACTCCCGCTCTCTTACTAACATCCAGTGCAGTTACCCAGGGAGGACAGGACATCTAGTGCAGGACTCAACACAGAACTGATAGGGGAATCCAAAGCTCATTCACTCAAATATTAAAGAGACTGACAACCATGCAAATAACATTGCCACTGATAATATAGTCTTCAAAAATATCATTTATCCATTACTATTATTATTGTTATTATTATGTATTATTATTATTTAGAGAGATTTTCATATAGTCTTAGTCTGGCCTTAAGTTCTCTTGGTAGTGAAGGATGACCTTGAACTTCTGACTCTTCTGCCTCCACGTCCCAAATGCTGATATGACAGGTAAGACCTGGTTTTCGTGGTGCTGGTGATCTAATCTAGGGCCTTACACATGATAGATAAACACTCTACCAACTGAACTATATCCCCAGCCCTGTTTTTATTAATTAGTATTAAAAATTATTATTAAAGATCATGGGACTTTAAGGATCATAGAGATGGTTCAGCAGGTAAAGGTACTTGCCACCAAGCTTCATGTCCTGAGTTTGGTCCCTGAATTCCACCTGGTTGAACGAGAGAACTGACTTCTGCAAGTTGTCCTCTGCTGTCCATAAGTGTGCTGTAGCATGTTTGTGCACATATAAAATAAACAAATGATAAGAAAATTAAAAACTAGGACATATTGACATGCAACCGGTTTACTTTTATATCAACATACTTAAATTAGCAAATGCATGTAAATGTCCTTGTATTAATTGCTTTTCCTGGAAACTTGGCTTTAGCTCCTTTATGTGTTAAGAAAGATTCCTTAGTAGGATATGTTGATGTACAACTACGATCCCAGTATTCAAAATGTAGAGATAAAAAGATCACTACAAGTTTGAAGCTAGATTAGCCAGGGCTATAAACTAAGACCCTGTCTCAAAACAAAATGAACAAACAATCAAATAAAAAACACAACAAAGCCAGTGTCTTTGAGGGGCTCAATCCTAAAGTCCTGAAGGAGATTTGAGCCCACAATTTGAGGAGTCACTGCAATGATTATTTCCCCTACCTTCAAGCCCAGCACCTCCCCACACTAGCTTTGTAAGTTTGGTCTTGGTTAAGTATGTCTGCACCTGTTCCTTCATCCAGAAGCCGATGGAGTGACATTGAGAATATCGTTGTGAGGAGTCCTCAGATAAATGGCTTTAGATGCTCTCTGGTGCACGCTCTGTGTTTAACAAGTGGCGCTGAACACTTCCAACAATCCAACAAATTGTTCATCCAACAATCACTCACGGAGCCACTACTATCCAACAGGCACCGTGCTACTCTCCTCATAGGGCCCTTTGATGACTATAATGGTGACATTCTCAGCTTGAGGAGCCAGAGCATCAGGTCATATTTGTGTGGACTTTACTAGACAAACAGAACTCTCATCAAAGAAGCTTAAACATTTCATTTCACTGAGGTATTGCTGCATCCTGCCTGGCATGGTCCTAGAAACCTAACTGGGGCACCTCGGAAATGGAAAAAGCAAAAGATAGATGGAAGAAATCATAGACACTCCTAGAAAAACTGGTGGGCTCTGCCGGCTATGATGGAGGGCACCTGCGACACAGCTTCCATGAGTTTATTAAGTACAACACAAAGAAGAGTTAGCTAATCTCAGTGAGAGGTCTCTGTAGAAGGGCAGTCTCAGGTTGCAGTCACCTAGGAGGAGGAAGCTGTGGCAGTTGCACACATTGGTCAGTCACTCCTAAACACGGGTACTTAGATCAGAAGAAGGCTTTGCTAATTCCCTGAGTCTGACCTGGGTGGGGCGGGGAGGGGACTTTGCCATTTGCATGACTCTGATGTAATGGGGTCCTTAGCATGGCTCTGCTCGGGTTAGCAATACACACTCACTCAGGGCTTCATCGGCTCCTTACCCATTTCACTCAGGGCTTCCTCTGCTTCCCACAATGTATCACTGAAACAAAAACCTCCAGGAGTCCAAAATGTTCTGAACTGATTGATGTATTTGTCCAGAATGTTTACAGAGCTGAGACTTGATGTAGGGAGGGTTGGCATGGAGTCTGGTTACCAGATACACTCATTTTCTGACTTTCCTTAACAACTTATTTATGATACAAGCAAATATCTGCTGTGTTCTTGGCACTGTGCAAGGACAGAGGGACAGCGAGATGACTAAGATATGCTCCCTGCCTAGAAGCAGTTTCCACAACTGAGACTTAACTCTGATCTTGGTTCAACAGAAAACATATAACTAGTGATGACAGAGTCACTGCCTTTCTAATTTCATTCCATCCTCATACGAATAACACCATAAAACTGGACGTTTCTTTGGGATCTACTTTCTAAGTCGTCTGTTCTCACGCCTTTGCTTCTCCATAAACCCTACTTCGAATTTGAAGATTACTCTTTCTTTAGGGTTACTGTGCTATGGTGAACAATAATGGCCCTACCATGTACATGGAGAAACTAAGAACATACAGGGAAGACTGCGTCTTGCCCTAGTGAGTCCTCCCTTGGAAAATGGAAGAACTCAAAGGCAGACAGGGCTTTGGGTCTCTTTAGAGTTCATGGGAACTGGCTTTTGCAACAGGAGATGGATTTCATAAATTCCTCTTTGCAATTTAAGTTTCTTTCGTTATCTGAGATAGGTTCTCACCAACTAAGGCTGGCTTCAAATTTGCTTACCTAACTGAGGATGACCTTGACTCTTGATCCTCCTGCAGCTGCCTCCTAATCACAGACACGGGCATTAGTTACCAGAGCCAATTTACATAGTGCTAGGGATTGAACCATGACTTTGTTCCAGACCATCAAGCATTCCATCAGTTGAGATACACTCTTACACGTGGTTGTTTTTGTTTGTTTGTCTGAGACTTAGTCTTGCTGCGTAGCCCAGACTGGCCTTGAACTAGCAGTAGCCTCCCTGGCACAAAGATCACTAGGTGTGAGTCACCAGACTCCACTGAGATGTAAGGTTTAGATTCCTCTACTTGATTATTTCTCGCAATTTTCCTACCCTTACTTACCACATTTTGTCCTGCTAGGACAATATGCACACAGTTATTGCCTGAAACATTTCATTTTCTAAAGTTAACACTTATTATTTTTTCTCTTAACATAATGCAAATATGCATTTTAATTTTAATTATTGTATGTGCATGATATGTCTGTGGGGGTTGGAGAGGTGAGAGGATGACATTTCTTTCCTTCCACAGTAGGCTTCAGAGCTGGGATTCAGAAGATCAGACTTGGGCAGCCAGCACTTTTATTACGCCTTGAGCATCTCAATGACTCATAACCTCAAATACATTAGACACAATAGTATTGAATTTTATTTTAGAATTCCTATTTTACCTTTCTTACCTTCTGGTTGCCTAAAATTAGGTAATATTTATCAAACTATGCCAGAACATGGTTTTATTTTTTTTTTCATGCATGCAGAAAACCGTCTGAGCTATCATTTATGCTTGCATGGTGAACATTGATTCTAATTGCTGGAGTATTGCATTTCCAGCTTAAATGTCTACACTAAGGGGGAAGCGTTTTACTAATGCTTTGGTAATCAGCCAAAGCTAGAAGAAATCTAGGTCAGTCAAATAGAAGAGAAGCTGAATGTTGATTTTTGGGTTGTTGCTTTCCCTTTACAAACAAAATTTGTAAATTTAGAAAGACTCGTTCAGAATTGAGTTCCAACCCCCGGGTCATTGACTGACTCAAAACCATGACCTCTGGAAAGCCCCTTTGCCTGTTATTATCCTCTGCTTCCCCATTCCAAACTAAACAGCGATATAATCATCCCCAACACTTGTGAGTTTCTAAACACCGAAATCCTCTTGAGGTAAAGTTTTGAAGTTGGAAATATTCTATTTCTATGTCTAGCTTGTTTCTTAGTTTTGCATTCTTTTTTAAAGATAGAACTGAATTCCTAATCCTCCTGCCTACATCTCCCAAGTGCTAGGATTATAGGCATGTGCCAGGAAGGCTGGATCAATTTTTATAACTTTATTTTCCCACCTCACGTATGTGTTATCATCGTGGAACGGTAAGTTCTACAAAAGCAAAATTTCCAGAGTTCGGCACTCTGCCTTCTCAAGGCCTCTGCCTGGCGCCGGGATCTGTGTTTCCCCTTGTTCTTGCAAACTGCTTCTAATCAGCCACTTCCCCTTCTTCCAGGCCTGACTAATCAGATAATCTATGTTCTTGGAATTATTCATGAAATCAAAGCAATCAAGGCCAGAGTCTGAGCCAGTCCCAGTCCGCTTGGAGAATGCATGAACTATTTGACAATAATGCATGAAATCTCCAGAACAAATACCATATAACCAAGGAGATAACCGAAGTGACTTATCTGGCCATTCTGATATCAGAAAATCATCCGTTTCTTCCTGAAACTATTTATGGGCCCAAGAACATGGTTCAACTTAGTTGGTCTGACGTTGCTCTCTCAGTTCAGGCAAACTGACCTCTTCACCCTTTCCATGGATGACTCAGCCCATCTATGGATCTGCCTGAAGCTCAAGACAGAACCTGACAGCTATGGAACCTGTTTTGTATCCCCTTGCCTCAGAGCACATCACAAAATCACACCCCTTAGGAAAGTGCACTTGATAACCACTGCAGGAGGTAGTTTCTGAGGGGACAAGACAAAGGATAAAGATGCTGAAGAATTTGCTGGGAGTTTGCAGCAGACCACGGCTGTAAAATAAGGCCGTATTGCCCACACTTGGGCGTGCCTTCAGTGAGAATGGGATTCCCTTGACCCGTTTTGCAAAATGCAGAGTCAAGTCAACCTCAGTGGCTCACCCCGGAAATCCCAGCACTCGGGAGATGGAAGCAGGAAGACTGGCAGGAGCTGAAGATCAGTCAGGGTTGTAGAGCGAGACCCTGTCTCCAAAAAGAAAAAGAAGACAGACAGACAGGAAGGACGGAAGGAAGGAAAGAAAGAAGGAAGGGAGAGAGAGAGAGAGAGAGAGAGAGAGAGAGAGGGAAAGAAAGAAAGAATGAAAGAAAAAAAGAAGAAAGAGAAAGAAAGAAAGAGAAAGAAAGAAAGAGAAAGAAAGAAAGAAAGAAAGAAAGGGCAGACAGACAAAGGCTGTGTCGGTAGAACGCTTGTGCAGTAATCATGAAGCCCTGAGTTTGAGCTCCAGCAGTTGTACTGGTTGCCTTGCCTTTCCAAGGACTCTGGAAACGAAGGAGGAAGATTAGGAGCTCAGGGTCAATATCAGCTACTCAGAGGTCAGAATATGAGAGTCTGTTCCCAGGGCAGTTAAGCTGATTCAGAAGTTCTAGACCTAATCTGGGAAATCTCACTTTAATTTATACCCAGGGAGTCTCTAATGAAAGATTTTTTGAGGACAGTTCTGGGCAAAAATCAGCTTTAGACACATCAGAGAGTTCATAGGGTACATAGAGCAAACCCATCAAAAGCAGGTCCCTTAGAAGGTGTGAGAGGGCCCTGTTCAAATTCGCAACAGCATTTGGGCAAAAGCCAGAGTAATAATCTTGTTGGAATGGAAAACACAAGTGAAAGACTAAGCAGGGTATACAAATGGAATGTTTTAGTTTCCTTTAGCCTCGTTTAACAAGAAACTTCTGAGAACTACCAGATTCACTTCCAGATACGAAATAACAATACCTTTGTCATGCCAGACAAACCAGGCAGTGTGTAGAAAGACAATTTGGTGGCATACACCTGTAACCCTAGGATTGAGGATGCAAATATCTGAGTTCAAGGTCAGCCTAGTCTACCGTAGTAAGTTCCAGGCTAGCCAGGGCTATATAGTGAGACCCTGTCTCTAAGGAGAGTGGGAATAAACAATAAAATATGTCTATCCTCTCTAAAAGACTTGTTTTGGTTTTTGCTTGCTGAAATTGCAGACATGAGCCACCAACCTCATCCAGGTTTAGTTATAACTCTTACTCTAGAGATAATTCTTTTTCATTCACTCATTCATACATTCTTTTACTAGACAATTAGGCGTTTAGAGAGAACTCCTAGCCTAATCTTCGGCTTTCAAAATTGACGATCCTTTCTAGTGTGTTTGAGTCATCTCTTTATTGATAAAATACTAAAGGCTCATTTAATTACTTCATCATAAGGGACAAAGTATTAAATAGCAATGGCCTAGGCCATAACTATGACAATAGATTTTTAAAAGTCATAATAAAATGTAGAGTTTAAAAATAAGAAAATACAAGCTGGAATGACACGAGGATGAGCAATTCAGCAACAAATCCCAAGATTTAAAAACAGACTCCAAGTGAGTCAGTTAAGCTATTTCAAGACATTTGCCCGAGTGAGCATGCTCCCAGGCTAACGTGATCTAGGCAATCTGTCATCGAGACTCTTTGCAGAAGATTCTAGAATATGTTAAGAGTGTAATAGGGGAATCTGGACTAAACGGCACCATCAGGAAGCAACTGGTTAAAATATTGCAGAGACCACAGAATACTGAGCCACCATTAAGTAAGGCACAGACTGCTTGTAATAATATGCATGAATGTTCACAATATGATATGAGGTTACAAAACATATGATCATATGTTTACTATGGTCCTGTGAGAAAAAGGGAAAGAGCCAGGTATGGGAGCACACTCTTGCAGAGCCAAAACTTGTGTGGGGGGACTGCTAAGGCAGGAGGATCACAAGTTGAACGTCAGTCTGGGCTAAATAGCAAGACGCTGTGAAAAAGAAAAGAAAAACTAAAGCAATATATCAGTTGGTATGCGCTTCTACTCAGAGGCTGACTGAAGAATAGAGGACCAATGGCAGTGATATTTTATAAGTATGCCAGAAGTATTCTAAAAACTTACACTATGTGAGCTTTGTTCTAGGGAATCGTGCAGAGAATGGGTAAACCATCACCATTTTTCTCAAGCCCACATTATTTTTAGAAACGGGAAAAGGCTGAGACTATAGCAAGAAGAAAACCCTGATGTACGTCTGTGCGCTACTCAGGAAAGTCTTCTGAATGAGTAATTATTGCTTATAATTAGCGTGATGAATGCATTGTGCTAATTTTGAGCAAGGCTAATTTGCAAAACATAGTAACTCTGATTTTGTGAGACTAAAATATAACCTTTTGATTTTTATGATGCTTTACAGTTATCTAGGTAATCACCATGGTGAACACTAACAGCTAAAGATAATGACTGTGTCTCAATCCCTTTTGGTGACAAACTACTATGGACTCAAGTACAAGTGAGTATTAGAATCCCAGTTCTTTGGAGTCTAAGCAGAACGAGCTGGTGATTTAGAGATAGTTGAGTACTAAGTGCTGATAAGATCTATCTAATAGTCATTCATTTTAAATCATTAAGAGGTTCATTTTTTTGTGAATAAGAACCTCTAAAAGATTCTATACAGACATGTAAAAGCATTCTAGATGGGCATGATGGTAACTCTCAGGAGGGCTAAATATGGAAGCCAACCTGTACTACTTAGAAAAAAACCCTATTTCAAACAATCAAGATGTATGATAGCTTTAATATGGAAAAATCTTTCTTTTGTTGTTGTTTTGTTTTGTTTGAATCAGAGTCCCTTGGATCTCAGCTTGACTTTGAAATCCCCTATGCAGCTGAAGATGATTTTAAACTCCTGGTCCTCCTAAGTGCTAGAATTACAGATGTACTCCGCTATACCCACTTTGTATGCTATTGAAGATCAGACTCTGGACTTTGTGAATTCTAGGCAAAAGCACTCTGCCAATTTATTAGCTACATCGCCATCCCCAGAAAATCTCAACTAAAAGTCACTGGAAGCCTGTAGGTGACTGCCTATATTCCTAACTTGTTGATAGATAGTTCACAAAATATAATTATAGTAATGAGGCTAGGCACTCCACCTCAGTCAGCTCAACAACTTTCAGACATTATCACCAGGTTGCAAAGTTAGCTGGTCCTCTCTTTGTAGTACTGAGGCTATATACCTTCACCTGAAGTTAAAAAGAACAGAAAACTTCCTTCCCCCTTGAGGTCACTTGTGTGATAGCCTGGGCACAAGATCTGATCTGTGAGGTTTACAGATCTTCATACCCAACACACACACACACACACACACACACACACACACACACACACACACACCACACCCCCCACAAAATCTCTCAGAAAAATGTTGTAGGATATTTCTTCACACATTTCCATATAGTAGACTCAGGAGACACAAATTTCAGAACGGCCACTGGAAAATTCTTGTTCTGTGGATGTCTATCCTTGAATACCTTTCAAATTTAAAAATCAGACAACTTAATTTCCATATCCAATGTGCTTCATAAAGGAAAATGTTAGGGTGAGCTGAACCTAAAGTCTCATATGCAAAAGAGATCTCAGAGAATCTTGTCTTCTTTGAGAGTCTAACTGGAATGACTCCAGAGGTTGCTCCTCTGTTAGGAGCGTGCTGCTTTTGCACAGAACCTGGGCCCAGTTCTCAGCACCCATATGGTAGCTAACAACCACCTATGACTCCAGTTCCAGGGGATTTGGCCTCTGCAGGCACCAGGCAGGCACATTCATGCAAAATAAAATAAATCTATTTTTCCAAAGGTTTAATTTAAATTGTGACTAAAGACCAAACCATTCCTGTCTGCAATGGCCACGTGGATCTTGACTCCAAGCTCAAGCCAACATGTCAGTTTCACAGTCTCTTCAGCTGTCTGAGTTCACACAAAATAATCTTGGATGCTTTGGTGGTCTGCAAATTTTTCAGTTCTTTTGTGGATGGCTTTTCCAGAATTCTGTGCTGAATGATGTAACGCAAGTTGACTATAATCCTCTGACTTGGCCCAGCAGGCCCAACTCCCAAAACACTAGCTTTCTCGAATTTATTTGGAAGACTTTCCAATCACATCAAGTCATAGTTGTGAACCCAAGTGGCAAAGACAGAGTAGCACAGGAATATAGCTTTGGCTTCAGAGTTGAATTTCAGCAGCTAAAGGCCATAATCTAAAAACAGAGTGGGTCAGCCTGAGGATGTAGCTCAGTTGGTAGAGTACTTGCTTAGCATGCAGGAAACTTCCCGTTTGATCCTCAGCATCAGATAAAACTGACCATGGTTGTGTATTCCAGTAATCCTAGAACTAGGGAGGTAGAGACAAGAGGATTAGAAATTTACGTCCAGCCTTGACTATATAAACTATTCAAGACCAGTTTGGGCTAGGTGAGACTCTGTCTCAAATGCAAAGAAAAGAGGAGGGGCAGCTGGAAAGATACTCAGTGGTTAAGAGTGCATACTGGTCTTGCAAAACGCTCATGACTTGCCTATAAGTCAATTTCCAGAGAATCCAACGCTCTCTGACCTACTCAAGCAGCTGCATGAACATGGTACACATAAGCTCTTGCATGCACGTGCGCATATGTACACACACACATTTTCATACCCATATGCATATACATACACATAAATAATAATAAAAAATTTAAAAAAGAAGAAAAAAGAAAAGAAGAGATGTAGAAAAAGAAGAGTGTGGGCTGAAAGGAAGAATAGGGTAGGCAAGGCAAATTCCAGCACCCTAAGAAGCAGTTTGTATTGTTCTAATAGGGTAAATGAGAAGACTGCTGATGTGAAGATATAAAGACATGACAAACAACCACCTTTCCTTTTACCTGCTCTCCCACCATGTTTTTGTATCATCAACTACAGTTTTAAAAGTACCATAGTGCTATGAATCTTTCCTAATTTCTCCATAGTGACTTGCTAAGAGCAATAAAGTCAAAGTTAGACAAGTGGAATTGAATTTTCAGCAAGAGTCTCAATAACATAATCACAACAGCAAACCAGTGGACAGGGAGCAGAGTGAAGAACCCCGTGCAGACTGTATTCTGACCCTTTAGCATCATACAGTAAAGCAAACAAAGGCATTTGGAGCTGCTCTGTCTCTGGTGAACAGTTGCTTTTTGTCTTTGAAGCTCTCTGTGATATTGTTGAAATACATCTTCCAAAACAGGAAACCGTGATTTTGATGTTCTGACAACCTCTCCCTTTTTTGTGAGTTGCCAAGCCAGCCATGAGCTGATAACTCTGATTCACAGTCAATCAGGACAAAGGCAGTCACAAAAGTATTTCCTCTTTGCTTAAATCTCCAGATTTTCTGCAGCCATCACGATACAATGTGCCTTCTCTCATGAAAATGCTCTTAAACATCTCTGAAACAAAGCCTGTACAAAGGACAGAAGTAGGCTTCCTTTAGTTTTAGTTTGCAGCTAGAATGGAGAGAAGCATTCATCTTGATGAGAGTAGAAAGTGTTGACTTTTTTTGTATTACAATAAATAGGATAAACGGCCCTTCAAACCCAGCAGGAAGAATGGGTCTATTAGTAGGTCAGTGAGGCACTTCTGCTTTGTCAGAACAAGGAAGCAAAATGGCTAAAGACATCAAATGGAGTATCGGGTGTTATTTTGTTGTTGTTGTTGTTATTGATGTTCTTTTCTCTATATTTTTGAGGGAGTTGACCTAGAATTGGATTAACTAACTTTCATTAAAGGGGTGAATAGTCAACATGCCTAATGTTACTGTTGCACTTACTGAACTCTGTTCTTGCCTTTTATTTTTTTTTTCATTTTTTTTTTATTATTGAGAAAAGGAAGAAAAAAAAAACAAGTTTCCACCTCCTCCCAGCCTCCCATTTCCCTCCCCCTCCTCCCACCCTTCTCCCGCTCCTCCCACCCTTCTCCCCTCTTCCCACTCCTCTCCCCCTCCCTCTCCAGTCCAAAGAGCAGTCAGGGTTCCCTGCCCTGTGGAAAGTCCTAGGTCTTCCCCCCTCTGTCCATATCTAGGAAGGTGAACATCCAAACTGGCTAGGCTCCCACAAAGCCAGCACATTGCATAGGATCAAAACCCCGTGCCATTGTCCTTGGCTTCTCATCAGCCATCATTGTTCGCCATGCTCAGAGAGCCCAGTTTTAACCCATGCTTTTTCAGTCACAGTCCAGCTGGCCTTGGTGAGCTCCCAGTAGATCAGCTCCACTGTCTCAATGGGTGGGTGCACCCCTCGTGGTCCCGACTTCTTTGCTCCATGTTCTCCCTCCTTCTGCTCCTCATTGGGACCTTGGGAGCTCAGTCCAGTGCTCCAGTGTGGGTCTCTGTCTCTATCTCCATCCATCACCAGATGAAGGTTCTATGATGATATGCAAGATATTCGTCAGTATTGCTATAGGCTAGGGTCATTTCCGGTTCCCTATCCTCAGCTGCCCAAGGAACTAACTGGGGACCTCGGCTTGGGCTCCTGGGAGCCACTCTAGGTTCAAGTCTCTTGCCAACCCTAAGGTGGCTCCCTTAACTAAGAATTGTGCTTCCCTGCTCCCCTGTCCTACCTTCCTTTATCCCAATCTTCCTTTTTCCCCAAGTTCCCCCCATCCTCCCCTTCTCCCTTTTCTCTCCCCATCTCCCATTACCCCCATCCCACCCCACCCCCAAGATCCCAATTTTCTCCCCGGCAATTTTGTTTGCTTCCCATAGCCAAGAGGATAACTATATGTTTTTCCTTTGGTTCAACTTCTTACTTAGCTTCTTTAGGATCACCAACTGTAGACTCTGTGACCCTTGTTTATGGCTAGAAACCAATTATGAGTGAATACATCCCATATTCATCTTTTTGGGTCTGGGTTACCTCACTCAGAATAGTGTTTTCTATTTCCATCCATTTGCATGCAAAATTCGAGAAGTCATTGTTTTTTACCGCAGTGTAGTACTCTAATGTGTAGATATTCCACACTTTCTTCATCCATTCTTCCATTGAGGGGCATCTAGGTTGTTTCCAGGTTCTGGCTATTACAAATAATACTGCTATGAACATGGTTGAACAAATGCTCTTGTCATATGATAGGGCATCTCTTGGGTATATTCCCAGGAGTGGTATGTTCTTGCCTTTTAAAGGTAGCCACACACACAAAAAAAAAAATCCATCAAGTGAATATGGCTATGTGCCAATAAAACTTTATTTACAATTGTAAGTGGCCATAATTTCCTGACTCGTTGTGGAGATTATATTTCATTCTCTTTGACTTTGAGAATATTATTAGTGACAAACAGAAGAGAAAAACTGAAACAAAATTGTGGCATGTTCCACTCACTCTCTGACCACTAGATTCTTTTCTTCAACTTCCATCCCAGAAAATGCTGGCTTTCTCCAAAAAGAAATCTCCCTTTCTTCTTCTGCTTCTTTGCCTTCTGTCTATGGCAACCTGGTCTCCCCATATATGGCAACTCAGAAAAAGTTGTACAAAGACCTCTGGTGCCCCTTTGGTTCTCAAATCTGGGGGTGGGTATCCTAGATTTTACCTCCTGATCCTCAGAAATCTTCCAATGTACTAAGCATTCTGTAACTATAAAACCCTGATCTCTTCAAATCTGTAGACTCAACTTACCAGCTTGTCCTCCCATGCATCCTCATTATACTACAGACTATAATGTTGGCTCATTTTCTTTCATTTTCTTTCATTTTTACCACAGCCAGCCTGGTCCTTTCCAGCTCCCATTAACCATTTCCTCTTACTTTCTTTCCTTAGGGTGAGTTAGATAACCACAACTTCATCTTCCATGATATTTGAGCAAAAATTCTTAATCATCTTTGATACCTTCGCTTTGACCTGCATAAGCTATATTCCCACTTCAATGACTACCTTCACTCCCTGAGTCAATCCTCGTCATCTAATAGAGATAAAATGTCCAAATGCCTGCTTACATTCAAAGACCACACAAAGCTCCCTTTAAAAACTAAATCCAGGGCTAGAAAAATGGCTCAGTGGTTGAGAGAAATTCTTTCAGAGGACCTGAGTTTGATTCTCAGTAACCACATGGCAGTTCATAGTCATTCATAACTCCAGTTATACACACAGTACACAGATAAAAACATGAGCAAAACACTCACATACATAAAAATAAATTAACCAAAAGAAAAAAATCAAAGCTGGGTTTGTGGTGTCACAAACCTGTAATACCAGGACTGAGGAAGTATAAGCAGGAATATCAAGAGTTCAAAGCCAGTCTGAGCTACTTAAGACCTGTTTTAAAGAATGAAAGAAAAGGACATGAAGGAGGAAGGAAGGAAGGAAGGAAGGAAGGAAGGAAGGAAAGGGAGGAAGGAACGAGGGAAGGGAGGAAAGAAATTAAAGTAATATTGTGGACCATCAATCAACTCTATTTCTTATCAGAGAAATTCATCCTGTACTCTTTTGTCCAGATGCTGACAAAAGTACAAATTTTTTTTTAAATGCTGAACCAAGCATGGTAACACATTCCTTTAATCCTAGCACTCTGGAGGAAGAGGCAGGTGGATCTCTGTGAGCTCCAAGACAACCAGGACTACAAAGTAAGACCTTGTGTCAAAAAAAATCTAATCATTAAATATTCTCTATTTGAACTCTTCTATCCTTTTGTAGAAGAAAAAAATATTAAACATTTACTAACAAGAAAAGAAATATTGATGCAGCTATGAAAACTCCATCTGGGTAGTTACTGTGCCTTCATAATGAAATGAGAGGCAGCCACAAACATTTTCAGCTACCATTAGAAGACATCGCAATCACAACGAAAATGCTGGACTTGTCACCTAGAGATCCATCCATTTGTTGCTTCTTGTTATCCTTCACTTTCTTCTTCCAACAGCCATACTTCTCAAGCTTTATGCAAAGTGTTGTGCTGGATCCAACAATTAATATGGTGCCTTCCCTTTGAACTGTGGCATTTCGTTTTCTGAAGGTGTCATTCCAACACGGTTGCCTGCATTATGTATAAAAACAAAGCTAAGCCAGGGTTCTGATACCATAAAGTAACTGATGCTTCTCCTTACGCAGTATCTGGTGGATTCTTGCTGAGCTGGGAGAAGGGAACTGGCATGACTTAGTAAAGTTCATGCTTGAATGCAACATCACCTCCACCCTGAGAGAGGAGAAGATGGACTTGGCTTTCTCAAATAAGGGAATTTGAAAATCCTAGGGGGTCATTACCAAATTCATGTAAGATACAAATTTATCAGGGATCTGAAGCAACTTGTCTTCAAAATAAAACTCAGCTCTCAAATTCTTAATTAAATATGGAATCTATAGAATGACTATAGCTTTCAAATTTAGAACCTTTGATCTCTCAAGACGGTCAGGAAGAGCATTATGCCCTGTATATACAATGTCTAGAGCAAAGGGAACACTTATTGAGTGTCATTTGCTGGCGTCAGTCTGACCTATAACATCAATAGTTGACTCAAATGTACTCTGGAATACATGGGCGTATAGCTGTTTATCTGAGTGGTGAGTACAGACACCATGTGTCTAGACAAGCGGAAGCAAAGGATTTACTTTGGCCAAGAAACCTAGACCCATCTTTGTGAATATGTTTCTGGAGATGCCAGTCATCAAATCCTGTGTATTATGTGTGGTAGGCAAGACCTCTACCACTAAACTTCGTCTCCAGCCCTAGAAACCCCAGCGAATCCAGCTAATCGGAAAGCTGCTGTGGATGCAGGTGCCTCAGCCTCAGCACTATGGGCGTATGAAATCAGACCTATTCTCTTCCTTCCTTCCTTCCTTCCTTCCTTCCTTCCTTCCCTCCCCTCTCTTTTTTTCTTTCTTTCTTTCTTTCTTTCTCTTTCTCTTTCTCTTTCTCTCTTCCTTCCTTTTTCTTTTTCTTTTCTTTTTTTTGTCATAGTGTCTTATAAAGCCCAGACTGGCTTTGGACTAACTCTGTACTAGAGAATGACCTTGCACTTGTGAGTCTTTTTTCCCTCTACCTTCTAAGTGCTGGGATTACAGGTCTGCACTGCTATACAAGTTTTATGCAGTGTTTGGGGTCAAACTTTGAGCATGCTAGGTAAGCGCTCTACCAATTGAGCTAAAAATTCAGCCGTGGATAAAGTGTGTGTGTGTGGAGGTGGGGGGTGATGTTCTGTTTACTGTAGGATTTTTGGCAGCATTATAGCACCCTTAACCTTCACCGCTAGAAGCCAATAGCATCCACTCCCCCGTGTGACAACCCAAAATGTCTCTAGGCATGTCAATTGTCTCTTGAGAAGTAAAACAAACAAACAAAAACTCTGCCAGTTGAAATCAGACTTACACGATAATTTTGTACACTATAAATGTAGGAGATCAGTGATTCTCGACCTGTGGCTCGCAACCCCTTTAGGGGTCAAATGATCCTTTCACAGGGGTCAAATATCAGATAACCTGCATATCAGATATTTACATTACAATTCATAACATACAGTTAGTTACAAAGCGGCAACAAAACCAATTTTCTGGTTGGGGTCCCCACCACATGAGGAGCTGCATTCACGGATGTCAGTATTCGGGAGGTTGAGAACCTCTGTCAGATGCTCTTGAGAATCAAATGAAAGGCAAGTGAAAATGAAACTGCGGGCCTGTAGATCTGTAACCCAGATGTTCCAGATGATCTTAGCACCCAAGAGAGTTTACCATCCTGCCACAAAACAACAGTCCACCAGGAGCTCAGTGGGTAGACCAGCAGCATAGGCATGGTTTGGAATCATTCAGGGAGTCCAGGGAATGCCAAGTTCGAGAGTGGTTCCTGCTCTAAACCGCCATTTCATTCTCAGTAATTGGTGCTTAAGTTTGCCGTATGCTGATGTGGGGAGCGGAGGAAGCCTTAAATGTGTAAAGAGTGGACGAAGTCTTCAGTGAATGTGTATTGTTGACATGGTCACTGTCGTGTCAAGGATTAGTGCTTCAAACCCATGGGAAATTGGCAAAACCTTCCTCTGGTCTGAGCTTGAATGCTGACAGTATGTGTAAGTCCAAATGTCTCTAAAAGATCGAGCAGTGTGTGCACAAACTAACAAGTGCATCCTCCTCCTCCTTCTCCAGGATGTTTACCACCCTAGACTGCTGGTCTATAAACACCTCCTACTAAACTAGGTAGCTCCTCCCTCTGTGCTCTTCAGAATAAATGCAGCTCTGAGGGTCAGGGCTGTATGGTAAGTGGTGGCACTCCATCAGAGTGAGCAGACCATCTGACCCCAACTTGTCTGTGTCTGTGTCGGTCTCTGTCTTGTCTTCATTCCCTCACTGCTTCTCGTCAGGTTTCCAAGTATCAAGCTAGGTAGTGCAGATCTTGGATCTATCTCTCTACGGGTCAATACAGCAAATCCAGACATAGACAAGGAAACATTTGCCAGCAGGGCACTACGTCCTAGATGGCACAGTCAGCTGAGACTCCGCTCCTGTGCTAAGGGTATTGTAATGTAGTCTAAGAGACTCCCCACAAGCCATTAGGAAGAATCTTGCTCCAGTTTCCATAGAGAGTGAGGGAGGGGAGTCTTTCTGAGACATAGGATACTGTTTATTCTTTTTCTCCATCTTTGTACCCTAGGATGACCCTGAACTCCTGATTCTCCAGTCTCTTCCTCTAGAGTACTAAATTACAGGTATGTACCATCATGTCTGCTAACCTTTTATATACATAAAAAGAATATATATGTATATATACATATATATGTATATATACATATATACCTTTTATATGTTTTTTTTCAGGAAAAAGGTTTTTTTAATTTTTTTTATTTTCATGTTTTTTTTTTCTAGTAAAACACATTTGCTAAAATATCAGGATTGTAGAGAACATCGAAATGTAAATGAAAAAAAGCATTTAAACATCTGGAGGATTATCAGATGAGACTCTCTCACATGGACTATGAACCACCTGCAAAAGCTCAGGACTTCGGCTGTTGAAGCTTCAGTCACTAACTCGAACAACAATAGGGTGTGATGGGTTTTTTGTGTGTGTGTGTGTGTGTGTTTTTCCTCACGTTTTATTATTAAAAACATCAAACCTTCAGCAAAGTGAATAGAATTCTATAGAAAATACTCAGGCTCCCCTATATTCTAACATGAAGATTAAGTGTCCCTTATGCAAAATGATTGGGACCAAATGTGTTTTTGATTTGGGATGTTTTTTTCTTCAGAATTTGAAATAGGTGCATATACCCAACAATATACTTTGGGGTTAGAGCCTGACTCTAATCATGAAATTTATTTTTGTTTGACACATAACCATATACAGAGACTAGGCATAATTTTATACAGAATTTTTAGTGTCCCTTCATAGGTGAGATGGGAAGTTTTTCTAATATCGGTGCTCAAAAAAATCTGAGAATCTGAACAGTCTCAGATGCTGAATTTTCAGATTAGGGATGCTGGTCATGTCCTTGCTTATCACGCACATATCCAACTTTCAGTCTTTTGTAAATCAAACTGAGCTTGGGAGAATGAACGTTGTTTATAAAACGCTGTCCTTTCTGCCTTTGTAAGTAGAATTCATTCATGCTAGTTTGTCAGTTCACATCGCAGGCTTGACTTGGTTGTTGGGGGTGTGAGTAGGTTAGGCTTACCATTGTTAGCAGCCAAGTCTCGAAATTACTGTACGGAACCTGATCATTCTTGAGAAATAGCATTGAAATTTGCTTACACACATTTCCTGTGGGCTTTGTAGATAACCTCTAGTGAGAGCAAGAAAGAAAAACTTACAGGGCCCATGTTCATGCTGATCGCTTTGCTTAGCTCACAAAACCCATGTGAAAAATGCATTTTCAAGTCCCTTTGTTTCCTCTCCCACACTACCTTCAGCCAGACTTCTTCCCTTTATGGAGGCTTGAAGATTTGTATACAGAAGGACAAAGCTGCTTCTTTCTGAGAGAGTTTAAAAATTCTCCTGCCGGGAGAAGAGATCAGTTGGCTCCTCTGAAAATTTAGAAACTGTTAGGGGGTGGGGCAGCATTGTTCTAACTCTGACTTTGGGATCCTGAAAAAAAAAGTGTCTTGTTCCTATCAAACAATGCCTAATCCTTTTTGGTTCCTTTCTTGCTGGTTACATTAAGGAAGTCATTCTGCAATCCTCATTTGTCTCCACGTGACATCAAATCCCACCTTGATGGGGAACTGTTCCTTGATGTGTCATTCTCTCAGAGAGGGGGAAATGAGACAGCATTGAATTCTTAGTTGTATACCATTAGCTGTGTGTGTGTGTGTGTGTGTATGTGTGTGTGTGTGTGTGTGTGTGCGTGTGCGTGTGTGTGTGTGTGTGTGTGTTTTCCGTGGCAAGCAGGGCCTGAGATAATACTTCCAACTGAAGTCCTTGATGAAGCATTAGTAAATTGTATGTCTCCAGATGGGCTATAAAGCAATGCCAGTAGCTGAACAGAGCCTTCAGCAATTTGTCTTAACTGTTACGTAGCTGAAGCTCAAAATAGAAGGAAATCTGAGGCAACGATGGCTTCCAGTTTGCCCAAGATGTTTCACTGGCTCACTTGAGCACCAAAAGAGTGTGGTGAAGTGGGGACTTGCTCTTGCTGGGTAGGTGTGAGAAATGAGTTCCTTCTGTGTTCTGAGAGCACAGGGCGACGAAGGTGGGTGGCCTTGTGAACGGGTGCTAGTATCCGCCCCAGCAAGGGAAATACCCTGGTCTCACCAGCCAGTCGATTGGTGACTTCACATTGCTGGGACAAAATGGCTGACAAAACCGACTTAGGAAAAGAAAAGGTTGATGTTGTTTGCAGCTATAGTGGAGAGTGGTAGGGAAGGCGGTGTGAATGAAGGAATGTGCACGAAGCAGCTGGTCACACTGTGCCCACTGTCAGGAAGTAGAGATGGAAGAATGCTGGTGTTCAGCTTTCTCCTCTTTATTCAGTCTGAGAGCCTACCCCAAGGACCAGGACACTAACATTCACAATGGGTCTCCCCTCTGTAGACACACTGAGGGGATTTCAGACCCTGACACACTTAGGGGATTTCAGATCCTGTTAGGTTGCTGGGACTGAGCTGTGCATGAACTTGAGACAGGAACTAGTGTTGGAGGAGGAAACGCTGAGAAACACAGTGACCCGGAGTGTCAAAGTATTCTCTAAGAAAGAAGCAGGCAGAGAAGCAGCCTCTGTGTGTGTGTGTGTGTGTGTGTGTGTGTGTGTGTGTGTGTGCAGAAATAAAGGAAGAATTGTGGGCACGATGATTTCTGCTCTCTGAGGCTAAGCTGCTCACAGTCCCGTATGTACACTTGTCTTGTCCTCAGTAGAACACAAAAGGTCTGGCGTGTTTCAAATCCCTGCTAGGCTTTGCTATTCTAGAAGGGAGAATGAGGTTTTTGAGCCATTTCCTGACACAGGAAAAGGGCCTGGGCACTCAGCTAAGGGGATTCTGGTTGCTTGTTTTCTCTTCATGAAGTAAGTCCTTGGATCCTCTTGGATGCCGAAGACACTTGGCTCTATTATGCTCTGGACTCCAGGATTTTTCTGGAGGCCAGACAAGTCAAAGTGTGGGCCGTGGCATGAGCACTTGCTGCGGAGAGGGCTTGACGATGAGAGTGGGTTGAGCAGGTGTAGAAAATGAAGCAGGGCATTCAAAAACAGGGTGCTTTTGGTGCCTCCGAATAAGGTTTTCCCGCTCTGTGTGTCTCCATAAAGTAATACAGTTTATATGATTGTAAATTCAGTGCTAGAGTGAAGCATGTCCTAGTTGCAGAAAACGATAAGGTACTCTTTCCAGAACATTCTGTCTGGCTCAGGCCCCTGCCATCGATTTTTGTTGGACAGGTCTTTCACTTTGAAGGATCACTACAGAATCATGTACCATATAATATGAGGAAATGGAAGGGGACAAGAATGAAGCACACTCAAATCCAAGGAGCTAAGGTCCAAACAGTGGTGGTTGAACCACTGCTTTGTTCATTCTGTGTATGTGTGTGTAGGGTGTGTGTGTGTGCATGCGTGGGGCTGCCCACAGAGACGAGAGCCTGGACCTGGAGCTACAGAGAAAGCAGGAGGCCAGGCGGGAGTATCTGAGACCCTGACTCAAACCTAAATGAATAACTAAACGTAACCACTTAAAAGAGTGCCAAGTTACCGAATCCGTGTACGTATGTGATTTGTCCCAAATGAATTCCCTCTTTTGGCGAGCTCTGACGGACCGAGAGTCAAGCACAGATGCAACTGTTAAGGAAGAAACCAGGCCTGGTTAGTGCATGCTGCTTCATCATGCATAGTGCTTACACCTGAAGACACTAAAGACCCCCCCCCCAGAAGCAGAGTCGCCTTGTGGCCTTCTCCCAACCCATCCTCTTTTCTCTGCACAGAAGAGAAGACCCTGAACTCCTTCTCAAGGAGGGTCATAGAAATGAGAAGCCCTCTTTCCTTCAGCTAGCCAACAAGACTTTCTTTGGAGGAGGTGGTCCTAAAGAAATTCTATGAACTACCTTGTTCCAAAAGGTCTCAAAAGGTTGCACACCTTCTGATCCCTACACTTCATCTCTGGTGTGCATGCAGACCGTAGGGAAAAAAGCAGCTCATTGGTCTTTACAAACACCCTGCCACCTCAATGTGAATTTTTAAGCTATTAAATTTAATGTTTTTTTTTAACCACTGGAACAAAATCCATTAAGACTTTCAGAATAGAGCTGATGAGATGGCTTAGTGGGTAAAGGCATTTGATGCTAAGCCTGAAGACATGAGTTCAATCCCCAGGACTCACATGGTAAGAGAGAAGCAACTCCTGAATCTGTCCTTTCATCTCCACACACATGTACACACACACACACACACACACACACACACACCACAAAACCAAATAAATAAAATAAAATATAATTTTTAGTTAAAAGATTCATAACACTAGATATGGCAGCAGAAATGTGCAATTTAAAACTTGGGAGGCTGAGATGGGATGATTGTGGGTTCAAAGTCAGCCTAGGCCACATAGCAAGACCATGTCTAAAAGGAAAAAGAATATTCACAAAGGGCAGTCTAAATATTGTATTGATCTTGTTCCCAGGCAGCTTAATAAAGAAAGACTGCAGGTGCTAGAACGTTTTTGATGGAGGAAGGTCATTGGCTAATAAAGGCACTGCCCTGGCCCATTTTATTGGTTAGAGGATAGGTGGGAGGAGTAAACAGAACAAAATGCTGGGAGGAAGAGGAAGTGAGGTCAGAGACTCCACAGCTCTCTCGGGAGCAGACGCCTGAGAGAGAGATGCCATGCCCCGCTCCCGGGATGAAGCTCCGACCCAGGATGGACTAGACTAGAATCTCCCCGGTAAGCGCACCTTGGGGTGCCATACACAGATGATTAGAAATGGGTTAAATTAATATGTGAGAATTAGCCTAGAAGAGAATGGGCCAAGCAGTGATTAAAAGAATACAGTTTGTGTGTTGTTATTTCGGAGCATAAGCTAGCCATGTGGGCGGCCGGGTGTGGGGGACGCAGCCCTGCCGCCCCATACTACTACAGGTTGGCGCCCAGACGTGTGGACAGCCGAAACCCACTTAAAAAACCTGAGAAGGCTTAAAAATAAGGGAGAGAGAGTTTAACACAGATTTTTGCTGTTTGTTGGTGGCGTGCTGTAGAGAGATTTCCTGATTCGGCAACAGTAGCAGAAAAAACGCTGTGTCATTTTAAAGCGCGACTTCCTGGGGCTGTGCCACCATTGCGATCTCTGTCTGACTCCTGCAGGAGACAGAGCTTTTGAATAGACCATTTGGAGTAAAGTGCTACGATTTGTTTGATGGCAACTAGACTCGCTGTGTTCTCGGGTCTGCTCTGCTTGCTAGAGGCAAGCATGCGCTTTCTTCTAAGAGAGGCTTCCTGACTCAGCTTTAGCTGCAAAGCCTGCAGCTCATTAAGAGGTCCTGCCACGAAACACTTAAACGGTGTTGAAGAAAAGCTGAGCGCATGCTTTTCGGTTTTCAGCCGTAGCAGGAAAAAAGCTGCGCCGTTTAAAAATGCCGGCTTTCTGGGCTGTCCTGCCAGGGCAAACTCTGACTGTTTGAGGCAGGAGGGCCGGCTACTGAGAGAGGACTTGAGTGTTGTCTGTTGTAGTTCACTTGCTGGCAGGGACCTTGAAATGCCATCCAGTAAACATGGCTACAGCCAGTACCTCAGCCATGAGGCTGGAAAGCTAAGGAATGGACTGGATCTAGCTGGCAAAGCCACGCCTTTAGTCCTACTGAGATCGCTTGGTAAATTAAAGACTCATGTGGTCAGAAAAAGAGAGATATACAGTAAAGAGAGATTCAAAGACAGAGAAAATTTCTGAATGGTTTAAAGTGTGTTAAAAATATATGCAGACTAAAAGTTGAAGTTCTTAAAGTAAAAAAAATAAAAAAAAGGAAGAGAGTTGTTGTGTGTGGTAGCACACGCCTTTAATCCCAGTGCCTAGAAGGCAGAGACAAACAGATCTCTGTGAGTTCAAGGTGTAGTAGTGTACACCTTTAATCCCGAATGCCTGGGAGGCAGAGACAGGCGGATCTCTGAGAGTTCAAAGACAGCCTGGTCTACAGAGTTACTTCAGGTCAAAGATACAGAGAACCTGTCTCAAAAAGCAAAGAGTTAAAAGTAAAAATAAACAAAATAGAGGTTAAAACAAAGCTGCACAAAGATGGAAAATATACAGAGAATTTTGATACTGTATGCTATTATGCTCTCTTTGAATCGTTTGAATGCTGAGGAAGGACCAACAGCTGCTAAAAGATATTTGTTTATAAATGCTGCTGAACTAATCCAACATAGATACTTTGAAAATGCCTTAACTTTGAAATTTGGATCTAAGGACATGATGCTTTGGAAAGGAGTTTCTTATTTTGTTTTCACAGAGGATGAGATGTTGTTCATTTCTTCTATTCTGATTTGGTATGATCGACCACGCCCTCCTGAAGGGTTGCAGTGAACATCTTCAGAAAATTGCTTCGCTCAACTGCCAACTGAGATGAAACTAGCACACAGGTTATACCATGAAAGACCTAATTAACGACGCCCCCATTCAGCAGGAAGCAGTTTGGAGAGAAATAACTGCGCCCATATTCCCAAAAAATGTTTATAAATGTTCTTTTACATTTAAAGGGGGATATGATATAGATATGAATAATTTGCATTAGTATAGATTTTGCTTTATTGATAGAGATTTAAGGTCAAATTTGTTATATGTATATGTATTTCTGATCTTTATTAAGGTATTGTGATTGTGTAGTTCATTTAAATATGTAATGTATAATTAAGAAATATAGGTTGTTAATGGATAATCATTGATAATAGTGAAGCTTGTAGTCATGTTAGTTAGATTTTCTAGATATATAGAGATATATTTTAGATAGACATTCTTCATGTCTTTCAAAGATTACAGAATAGGACATTTAATGTTTTAATAACTGAGGACTTTTCATGACAATGAGACACTCTGCTCCTGGCAGCACCAATCTACTTCAAGAGGAAGATGGGCATCGAAGAGGCTCGTTATGGAGTTTTGATAGCCATTTGGGCAAGAAACTGCTCTCGCCTGGACTATTGCATAAACTGGACACAGAGAACCCGCAGAGAGAGGACTACTGAACTTGCCTAAGGTGAGATGATCTTTCGGGGTTCCTGATTCATTTTGAAAGAGTCTGCGAGACATTCTGCAGGACACAACAGATAGTGACTGAACTGACTTTGAATTTTCCTGCTTTATGGAAATGTCTGCTGGATAGCATGGGCCTGAAGGCTGAAGATGGATGCCCCAACGGTACAAAAGAACTTTGGGTGACTGTCCAGGCAGCGAGATGTCTTTGTCATTTCTAGAGTTTGAAGTTTCTTAGTTCTTGTTTACTTAGGTAATATATCTTTCTGGAGTCTTTGATGGAGTTAAGAATAGTTAGTTGTAGTTTTCCTTAGTTATGATAAAGATTATTGTAACTTTTACTTGATAACTGTTTTGTTATATGTAATTTTGCTATGTTAAAGCCTTTTTTTTTGTTTAAACCGAAAAAGGGGAAATGATGGAGGAAGGTCATTGGCTAATAAAGGCACTGCCCTGGCCCATTTTATTGGTTAGAGGATAGGTGGGAGGAGTAAACAGAACAAAATGCTGGGAGGAAGAGGAAGTGAGGTCAGAGACTCCACAGCTCTCTCGGGAGCAGACACCTGAGAGAGAGATGCCATGCCCCGCTCCCGGGATGAAGCTCCGACCCAGGATGGACTAGACTAGAATCTCCCCGGTAAGCGCACCTTGGGGTGCCATACACAGATGATTAGAAATGGGTTAAATTAATATGTGAGAATTAGCCTAGAAGAGAATGGGCCAAGCAGTGATTAAAAGAATACAGTTTGTGTGTTGTTATTTCGGAGCATAAGCTAGCCATGTGGGCGGCCGGGTGTGGGGGACGCAGCCCTGCCGCCCCATACTACTACACGTTTTCTGTGACCATTCAAAGCTAATAACCTTATTGCTTCTAATCTCTTCTTGTTTCCCGATTCTTTCTACAAATATTGTCTGTATTGCCAGTGTACCTGTTTAATACGGACATTTAAAAAAGTCCGCCTCCTACTCTATCAGTTTATAATTTGAGAAATAGTTTGCAGTAACATGTCTTTGAATTTCAAACGCCAGCCATGATGAGTGCCTATTTCATCGTGTGCTGGTTTTCTAAGTTACTGGGGTGGGTGTCTTGTTTCTTTTCTAAATGAAAACTAGTTTCTCTTCTGGCAGTTACTGGCTTTGCTCCGTGTGTTTCTTTTGAGGTCCCTAGTCTTTTCTTTGGCTCACCTCCTGTCGCCCTCCATTATTTGCAGATCTCTGAGGGAGTTTCCTTTGAATGTCATTAACACTTTATAATTAGCCAGGAAGCCAACGAGAGCACCAAATGCCCCTTTCCCATCACTGCTGAACAGTTTGGTTTTGTCTTCTCCAGCCCAGGCAGGAACTGGTTGGGGATATGACGCCCTCCACCAAGGGAGAGTGATTGATTCCACAGAAGCTTCTGACCCGCCCTGGCAAGCTCAGAACTGAGAAGGCCTTTCTTTCCAGTCACGTGGCTAAGGCTTTTGTGCTAAGTCGTTTACTCAGCCTGCAGCTTCCTCCTCAAATACAACGGGAGGAGACCATGAAATTGCAGGAGTGACAATATCGCATCTGAGAAGCAGAGAGCAAAAAGCACCCAGCTTCAGCGTCTGGCAGAACTGAATGCAAGACAGGACGTGGAGAGCATGCTTTCCTTTATCAGCAAGTTGTTGGAAGGTATAATTTCCATATAGTAAAATTCACCCTCGGGCCTGGTATCTCGAATTGTATTTTCTATAATCCCTAATGGCCAGGAAGTGGAGATTGTGCTCTCACCCCCAACCCCCTACTGTCACAGTGTCTCTGAACTCTGCATGATCTGTAGAATGTGAGCATGTCATAACAAGTATGGCCTGGTGGCACAAACTTGTAATCTCAGCTACTCTGGAGGCTGAGGTCGGAGAACAGCAAATTCTAGGCCTGCCTGGGTAATTTCATGAGACCCTATTTAGGGGGAAAAAAAAGACTAGATGGTAGCTTTGTGTTTCAGTACTTTCTTGGCATGCACAGGGACCTAGGTTCAAGTCCCAATACCAGAAAAAAAAGTAATCTAATAGTCAACAAAAAAGAATCCTTTTTTTATGTGATACCCATAGTTTTATGTTTCAAATGATTCTGAAGGGCCAGTGAAATGATCACATTGTCTGCTGCCAAGCCTGGTGACTCAAGTTCAACTCCCAATCCCACCTGGTAGAAAGGGATACATGCATACACTCAAAGAAAGAGAGAGAGGGAGAGACAGACAGACAGAGAGGATGATGAGAGAGACAGAGACAAAATATTCAATAAATGACTAAGTTACTCTGAAACCACTGTCTTCTTTTTTTTAAATATTTATTTATTTATTATGTATACAATATTCTGTTTGTGTGTATGCCTCCTGGCCAGAAGAGGGTACCAGACAATGTGGTTGCTGGGAATTGAACTCAGGACCTTTTGGAAGAGCAGGCAATGCTCTTAACCTCTGAGCCATCTCTCCAGCCCCAACCACTGTCTTCTTAAAGATACTTAAGAATAAAGAATACGGTGGTTGAAGGTTCCTTTCTGAAAACAAACCAACAACAGCAACAAAACTACATTTCTACCGCTCAGACTTCTTTGACAGTTGTTGCTAGAGGAATCTCTGAGCAGGCTGGAAGAGCCAGTTCCCAGGCGTTTTTCCTGAGCTAACCCCATGCCTCACACTTCACTGCTTCTGTCAGTCCTGTCTTTCCTTTGAATAAGCACTGGGAACAGGGAATCTTGGAGAGGGTCCAGATCACTGTGAGGAGAAGGACTGAGGGTGAGCAAACAGGTTGCCATTCCTTTGTTCAACAGAAAGGATCTGGTTACATTCTCTCAAATCTGTGTCCTTTTAAAGCCACCAAGAGGCAAGTGTCCAACCTTCTTTGGTTATAGGTTTGGAGCTCTGTTTTGTCAACATTATAGGAGGCATTTACCTTAGTGAAGTGAAGGTCTAGTTTATTCTGCCTTTATTGTAGCTCTTTCCCCAAACCAAATCAATGAATGCTTGCAATGGATGAAGTGCACACACCTTCCTGGCAGGTCTGTGGCTCAACTAGAACAGGGCATTCATTACCTGCACAAGGCACTGGTCTATAAATACTCAGAAGGTGTTAATCCCACCATAAAATCCTGGCTTCATTTTTCAGTGGAGGGAGGAAACTGGTATTTACCCTTTGGTCCTTCTCCAGGTGGACATAAAAACACAATAGATTCCGGCGGTGGTGGAGCACACCTTTAATCCCAGCATTTGGGAGGCAGAGGTAGGGAATCTCAGGGAGTTCGAGGCCAGCCTGGTCTACAGTGTGAGTTACAGGACAGCCAGAGCTGTTACACAAAGAAACCGTGTCTTGAAAATACAAAATAAAACAACCTCCTTCCCATAGATGTCAGAAGAGGAAGGGGATTTCCAGGGGAAGGATGACCTCATTCCTTAAGTTCTGACCATTCACAGCAGTTTGGTTTCTCTTTTTTCTTTTAAGTCTTGTTGAAAGTGGATCTCCAAGGGGCCTTTAGGAATTTGAGAAAAACACACCAAAGTCTACATTAATTCCAATTTGTATAACCCTGTTGTAATCCGAGCCACATCATTAAAATGACATCCAGGAGTTATTAACCTATTTCTTTGCTTCTAAATCTTACCTGGCACGTTCTAACAGTCTAACTGTTGTGTGATATTTTGATTGCATTCTGATGCTCCCAAGATTGACAAGAAATTTGCTTTGAATCAGAAGGCAGAGCTAGCCAGAAGATGACCAAAATTAATCAGAGAGGTTTTGGAGGACTGAGAACAGATAGAGAGACAGGAAGTAGTAGCAGAGTTTAGAGAGGGTCTCACCCCTTTTGGAGGGAGGAAGGAGAGAGAGAGAAAGGTCAATGGTCACTTCTCCACCAATGATCATTCTGGTTCTTACTCTGATATCTGACTACCGAGTTGTTATTGTTAAAGAAAAATTAAATAAACTCAGAATCTAACATATATCACTTTTGTTTTATGGTGTTTATTGTCATTTCTTCTCATTCAAATGCAGGAGCATGAGAGGGAGGACTTGTATAAAAAGCAACGAATTTGTAATATTACCACCCTCCTCTCCGCCAACCTTCCCATATCATTTTCTTCTGTATTAATTTTTATGTCATATATGTCATCTATGACAGTGTCACAGGTGTCTATATAAAATCAAAACTCATTCTAGCACATGTTTTAAATATATGCCACTTCTTATATATCACTTTTGTCTCAATATAGCTGAAAATATATTAAAAATAGTACATTTTAATGCCTCAATCAAAAACTATCCTGAGAAGTCAATGGGCAGTTGAACTGGCTATTTTGGGTCTCATTTTTCTTTTCTCTGTGACATTGATCAGGATTCCAACCCAACTTATCAAGATTGCATGTGATATATTGGTGTTACAAAGTATTTTTGTGCGTGTCGCAGACACATTTGGAGGTTTTATTTTAGGAGCTATATTGGTTGGTGCTCATGTTGCTGTGACAATAACCCCAACAACAGCAGCTTAAGGAAGGGAGGCTTGGTTTTAGCTCACAGTTTGAAAGCACAGTGCAACCTATCTAGGAGTTCTGGCAACAATAGTGTCAGGTTGCTAGTCATATTGTATCTACAATCAAAACCAGAGAGAGCACTGAGAGTTAGCCTTAAATTTCTGATCCTCCTGCTTTTCCTATTAAGTGCTGGGGTTCTCGGCTTATAGCCTTGGTTTTATGTGATTCTGGGGATCGAGCCCAGGGATTTCTGTATGTGAGGGAGATATTCTGCCAACTGAGCTACACCCCACCCTTACTTTAAAAAAATTATGTGTAAAATCATTTTTACTTAGCGAGCCCAGGGAAAGTATGGCTATTAAGGAGACTATATAATCTTGACACTAAAGGCCTAGGTATTAGGTATGAGTTCAGGTCTTGCCTTCTTTTAGACAGCAAGATTGCCGATGGTTCTTGGAACACCTTTAAAATGGGGTTAATGCCGGGCGGTGGTGGCACACGCCTTTAATCCCAGCACTCGGGAGGCAGAGGCAGGAGGATCTCTGTGAGTTCGAGGCCAGCCTGGTCTACAAGAGCTAGTTCCAGGACAGGAACCAAAAAGCTACGGAGAAACCCTGTCTCGAAAATAAAAAAAAAAAATGGGGCTGATATAATACCAATCTACATTTACGAAAGCACAGAATTTTATTGCTAGCAAGCCCTGTTTTATTAAAACATCACAAATGACTTGTGTCCAACCTTGGGTAATAGTCTCCTGGATTCTCTATGGTAACATGCTATCAACTGTTTGCCTTTGGGAAGATCTTGGGTTCTCTTTTATTTTGACCATATTATTTTATGTGGCTGCCATTGTCTTTTATTTATTTCAGCATATTGAATAAAGCCAGGGATTTGTGCATATGAGCCAAATGCTTTACCACAGAACTCCAACCCTATTTGAGCATAGGTTCTGTTTGTTTTGGGTTTTGCTTTTTGAGACAGGCTTTCTCTGTAGCTTTGGAGCCTGTCCTGGAACTAACTCTTGTAAACCAGGCAGGCTGTCCTTGAACTTACAGAGGTCTGCCTGCTGGGATTAAGTGCACAGGACACCACCCAGCTGAGCACAGGTTCTTAATTGCACCTGCAGTTTTGTTGGTGTTTGGGGATGGTCTTGTTTGGAAGTTTGAGTTTTATACTTTGCCATTTGAATATGTTACTAAGCCTCTAGGGTTTTGTTGGAGATAGATATCCCTGAAGCTGTCCTGCTGACCATATCCTGTACTGCTGCCAATCTAATTAGTCAAAATATGGCTGGGTCATGGTAAGACATTGCATTACTTGTGTTTTATCTAAGCAATGTGGAAGTCTGCTGATTTTTATGGAAATTACCCAAGTTTCTATATTTAGGTCATGGATTTTTTTTTACGGCTTTCTTATACAGAAGTTGACTTGTGTCCAAATGAAGCAAAGACATGTTTAGGTCGGTTTTTGAATCCCTGTAGCCGCTTCCTAGCAATCTAAATAGCACGTCTCAGATGAGAAAGTGGCAACTCCCACTGAATTGACTTTATAGAGAAAAATGGCTTTCTACACTATTTCTATATCAGAGGACTTCCTCCCCTGTCCATCCTTTTCCTAGAATTCTCTACATTATGATCTGCAGAAGACTATGAGATGGAGTCTTATCTGCTGTACTGCTTCTTGTGTATCTTTTCGTTATTTTGGTTTGTTTTTCTAGCAGGGCCTCCTGTACCAAGGCTGGCCTCAGACTCACTACATAGTGCGCATGCCCAAATTATGCGGTGCGTGGGATGGAACCCAAGGCTTCAAACATATCAAGCAAGCACTCTATCAACTGAGCTCCGTCCCTAACCCTCTCTTCATTGTAAAAACAAAGGTTTTGAAAGAAGCTAAAACGGAAGGGTGGAGTCAGTTGTTTTCTGCCATCCCAGGCTCTCCCTTCAATGTGACCAAGACAGAGGAAGCCATTTGTTCCTTCTGGTTGCCAGCCTACGAGAAGGATTGTCTTTCACGTTTCTTAACTAACTGCTCATGTTCATTGTGGGACTAAGCCAGACATGAACTAGCCTTCAGTTCAATGATAATGATTTGCATGAAATGTGAACAGGAAAAAAAGAAAAGAATGAATCCCCTCCTTACAAAATACTAAAATGAGCAACACAGGTCTCTCAAGATAGCATCCCTCGCTGAAATGTCTAATGGTGTTCATTCCCATTTTTTTTTTTGCTTTCGTTGTTGTGGTTTTTATTTTTTTCAATGCTGTTGGTATTTTTTCAGTGCTGAGAATTGAATCCAGTGTCTTATGTTTGCTAGGCAAGTGCTTTAAAATTGACAAGAGCTGTATTTCCGACCTTTGAAGATGCCCAATTCAGTAGGGAAAGGACTAGTTTTGTTAAAAGCTAATGCTCCTGAACAGGGTGGAGTTTAGATTGTCTTTTGCTCAGTGAGTCAGAGAGACCCAGAGGACATTGTAAACCACTTCCTATCATGGAGGGTGTTCACACTTTCTCTTATAAGAGAACCGGTAGCCCATTCTTCATCGGTGATGGGAGAGGAAATTTCTTGACACGAAGCACTCCAGACTCATCTTTCCTCTCCTATTGTGGAATTCCAAGCTTTCAGATTGGCTACAGAATAGCTCCAGGCAGGAAAGTCATAATGAAGGAGTCTACTGAGTAACCAGGAAGAATGCAGAGGAGTCACAAAATGCTAGGGGACAAAGTATAGACCGGGATTCCTAGAAAAAAAAAGCCACACTTACTGTGTTAAAGAATCTACAAGGCTAACTAAGTGATTAGAGTGTTGATTGTGGAATGTTGCACGTCCAAAAACAAACCACCTACGGTTAGCTTCAGCTTCCCTAATAGCCATTACTGCCAATCTCTGTGTTTATCCAACATCATTCTTGTGAATATTAGGCAAATCTTCTAAGAATATATTAATAGATTACTAGATTCTACCAACACAACGATTAAGGATGTCATCTGATAACATCTGAGGTCTATAGCAAAAAATTTTTAATTATAATATAAATACATCATTCTCACTTTCTTTTCCTTGTGCCAAATCTTCTTATATACCCTTCTCCTTGCTCTTTCAAATTCATGGCTTCTTTATTTCTTAATTGCTGTTATATACATATGTCTTTATGTCTATACATATTCCTAAATATAACCTGTTCAGTCTATATAATGTTATTTGTGTATATTATTTTTTCAACGTTGACAATTTGGTATTGGATAACAAGCTGGTGTACTCTTCCCTAGGGAAGACTATTTTTCCTGCTCTCAGAATTCCTTAGCTGCCTGTAGGTTTTTGTGTAGGGCTGAGGTTTTGTGGGCTTTCTCTCATCTAGTTTGGCATGTCTGTTGTGGTCCTTGTTCAGTTTGTGTTTAGGCAGTCATGCTGATGAGTTTAGCTTCTGACATTTTTAGGAGACATGGTCTCAGCAAGCTCTCTGATCTTCTGCCTCTTACTATCTTTCTACCACCATCTTTTGGAATGTTCTGTGAGCCTCATGCATAGGAGCTGTGTTGTAGATGTACCCACTCAGACTGGGCTCCAAAACTTGGCAGTTTGATTGGTTCTGGCTTTCTGTAGTGGTCTTTATCTATTGCAAAGAGAGGTTTTCTTGATGAGAGGTAACAATTGCATTTGTCTGTTGATATAAGGACAAATGTTTAGAATGGAGTTTAGGGTTATGATAGTTTTAAAAAGTAGTGGTTGTAAGATTTCCTTCAAGATCCAGGACTTCAATAGCTCAGAGCAGAGATTGTTTTACTTTGCTGTAACCCACCAACCTGATGTTCCCAAATTTATTTGAAAGGATCCTTGATTTATGGCTTTCTTTTATTCTGTAACTATTTTAAAAAGCTCAAGATACTTATCAGATTGAACCATGGTATTTGGGGAAAGTTTAATAGACAGTCTAAGGTCATGGTCACTCATTTTTGGCTCCAAAATAACATCTCCCCCCCCCCACTTCAGGGCCTCCCGCAAACCAGGTTGGCCTCAAACTTGATGTGTATCTGGGGTTGACCTTGAACTTCTGTTTCTCCTCCCTCCACCTCCTGAGTACTGTAATTGCAGGCACAGAATATCAAGCTTGGTTTCTTTTTATGTAATGTTAGGAATCTAATTTTGGGTGTTCAGGATGCTAGCTAGCTAGGCAAGCATTGTACCAACTAAGCCACAGACCCCACCCCAAGCATTGTTTTTTCCCCTTTGAAGTGAGGGTTCTGTTCTCCGGTGGAGAGCTGCTTGAGTCTCTGTCTACATCACAACAGGTTGAGAAGGCTATATATTCAATTAAGAGTCAATGACTGTGTTTACATGACACCAAATCCTTGTTTTGCCTGTTTCCTTTCTCTTCTATTGAGCCACTATTTGACAGAACCAACCCAAGGTGTCTGTAGCACAGAACATGATGTGGGATGTCCTTCTGTATATGTGTTGCGTTTATTGGTTAATGAATAAAGGTATTTTGGCCAATGGCCTAGCAAAGTAAAGCCAGGCAGGAAATCCAAACAGAGATATAGAGTGTAGGTGGAGTCAAAGAGCTGCCAGCCAACAGCTGAGGAAACAAGACACTTAGAAATGAAGTAATGTCACGGCCATGTGGCAATACATAGACTCATAGAAATGGATTATTTTCAAATGTAAGAGCTAGCTAGAAACATGCCTGAGCCATCGGGCAAACAGTGTTGTAATGGATATAGTTTCTGTGTGATTCTTCAGGTCTGGGCTGGCAGTAAAGGAAAGTGCAGTCTCTGGTTTACAGACACAGGCAGTTTCATGGGAGAATCAGTATGTGTAAGGAAGTCAAGCCATGAAAGCTGATACTAGCCCAAGCTGCTGTGGAACCAGGAACGGAAAAAAAGTGAGGGCTGGAAATGTTTCTAGCAGATCTGCTCACAGGCATGACCAATCTGAAGCCTAAGCATGTGCTCTACCCATTATAAGACTCCTTTGCCTTTTTATCTTCTCTTTCCTTTTTTAAAAAATTCTATTCTATGGCTTCTAAGCAGGAACTTTGTAGAGAACAACTGTCTGCTGCCATGTCGAAAGGTCGAACACACCTTAAAGCAAACCTGGAAAAAGTTGAAGATGAAGACAGGAGTATACGCTCCAGGGCTAATGACCCCAGCTCTGTCGTCATCCTTGTGATCTTGTCCGGGTTCAAAGGTAGATTGACGTCACCAGTTTAGAATCCATGGGCAGTGGCCAGACTTGTTCCAAGGAATTTTCCACTTCAGGTAAACAAGAGGTTGTTCCTTCATGGTGTTTCCTTTGAAATTACTCTTATCTTTTTGGGTGGCCAGAGGGCAGAGCAGAGGTTACCCTAAAACCGAAAGGGAGCATGAAATCGGACTGTACTGCCAAGCTGTAATCCAGGCTTATTCTCTGCACCCTCTCTGGAGACAATATCCTGGCTCCTCCTCAGTCCCAGGGCTCTCAGCCTTCATGGGGTGGTGACTTCCAGGTTCTTAAGTCCTGGAACAAGAAATTGGAAAGAGACATGTGACTAGAAGTAGAAGCTGAGACCCTTTATTGAGGGAAAAACACAGTTTCAATGGGGGGAACGTGAGTCAAAGTCAGGGGTAAATTTAGAAGCTTGGTGGTCTCTTGTGACCTTTGATGCACAGCCTAGTACCACGCCCACCCCCACCCCCACCCTTTGCTGTCATAAACTGGCATAGCACAGTTTTCTTGAGCATCCTCTTTCTGTTCCTCATTACACACTGATCGAGGCCAAGGAATTTTATACTTTCCTCTCTATCAACTGGTTTCTTTCATGTGCTTATTTGGTAGCCTTTTAGACATCACTGCCCATTCTACTCTCCTGCCCCACTTCCATCCTTTGCTCACCCATCACTTCTACCTGATCTTGGGGCCTGTCATCTGGCTGGACCACCAGTCTAGCATCTCTTACCTAATCATATAAGAAAAGCCATAGTTCCCAGCCATTTATCTTTGTTAAACTATGCCATTATTATTACAAACCATCAGATGCTTCATTCTTCTTCTTCTTCAACCCTCCCACCAGCCACACGTGCCCAAGGAGGAAGAGCCCAATAATATAAACCCTGTAGCCAGCTTGACTAGTCTTCTCCATGACCATCCAGGGGTCACTACAGGTATCCTGCAACACAGGAAGCCATTTCTGCCCTCTTAGGACCATGGCATTTGCTGCCCTTGGTCTGGAACACTATATTCTTATGGCCCCTTGTCTTTTGTCATCCTTGTCCCAGCTCTACCTTTCCCACTCTACAGCAAGGCTTTCTCAAACCATCCCTAAGAAATGTGTACCCTTCCTTAGCCATATCACTGGGCTTCATTCTCTTTGTAGCCCTTAAACCACAGTGACAAGCAAAGTTTCTTCGTTCCTTGGTTGACTTGTTGATTGTTCTACCAAAGATCCAGGACCTTATCCAGCTTCCTCAAATTATAGGTGTTGAACGAATAAATGTCAGCACATTGAGGCGCACTACCTCTGGGTGACTCTCTATCACACGCAGGTTTCATTTTACAGATCTTTAGTGTCTAGAACCCTCACTCCCCATGCCTCAATCTGTCATCATTTATTCCTTTCCAATGCTCCACTACCTAGGACTTGGAGATGTATTTTATTAAGTTCTTAGCATGTAGAATGGGAGTGTCTCTCCAGCTCCTTTGAGCAACTTGAGGGTAGGGACCGTCTTACTCATAGTGTTGATCCATAACATATGCTCAATCCGTATGCTCTATAATTGCTTGTTGAGTGTGTAAATAGAAGAATTAAAAGAGCTTATTAGCACAGCTGATGGGCTAGAGGTTTCTCTTTTTTGCCAAAAAGAATGTTGGCTTATTCATTTTTATAAGTCAATCTTACATGTAAGGAGAATCAAAACAACAGCTCCGAACAATCTCAAATGTCTTTACAAAATAGTAAACACCATGGAATTGAAACAAACCTAGTATTTATTCTCAAAACTGGACTGTATTTATAAAGCTTTATCCCGAACCATTTAGTATATTTAAAAATTAGGTTTTTCAACTATGCATTTTTATAATGCACCTTCTTACTATTGAATAATTTAGTGACATCAAAGAAATGCTTTATAGAATGATTTTTATGCAGCTTCTCTGCACATTTCCAGGAAAACAATGCATAGATTAGTGGAGAGACAAGGAGTCAGATATGAGTTTATATTAGAGCATTTCAGCCTGCACCTAGAACAAGAAAGATACATTTAAAAGTGATTCTGTGAGATAAATTTCATTCAATCGATTATTAATTTAAGATTAGAAATTTGCTCCACTTTGGAAGTCTTGTCAACCAATGTGTATTAGATATAAAATTATTAATCCTGTTTGAAGATTTTTAATTTTAAATATGTATATATATATACATATATATGTATATATATTAGGTTTGCGCATGTGAGTACAGTGCTTGGAGCTGGAGTTACAGTCAGTTGCAAGCTGCCTAATATGGGTTCTGGGAACTCTGGGTCCTCTATAAGAAGAGCACTGTCTCATCACCATTGAGCCATTTTTCCAGATCCTAAAATTATTAATTTTTTAACGTGAGTCCCATTCTTGGGAATATTTTTATAGAATGTCTCACATAGGAATACATTTTACAGAAATGTTTGCTGTAGCATGATAAACATTCCATAATTCAAAATACTCTTCAGCTCTATCATCTTAATAGAGACTTTGGAGACTTCTACCCTTCTTTTTTTTTTGTAGTATCTGATCTATGTCCTTTATTTGGGCATGGTTTCTTCCAAACTTTCTCCTACTATGATTGGATACTGTGAGAATTCTTGCGAGGAACACTTATGCAAAATAGCTTACGTGAAGAAAGAAAAATGATGGGTTGTATATCTTCTAGCAAAACACACACAACATCAGCAGAGAAGAGACATGGTGCAATTAGTGAGTTAATTAAAAATCCACTGCTCACCACGTGGTGCCTTCAGATAACAGGAAACGTAGCTCCAGGGCATTGAAAGCCACACTTAATGAATAAGGGAATCATCTAAGGATTGACTGGGAGTCACTCTAGCTGTGGATCTGTTAGGCACTGATTCTGTGGTAATTTATGGAGAAAAAAAAATATGTCCCCCAACTCTGGTTTTTAAAATGTTCCAGGAAGAAGCGTGTATGGAGGAAACCTTATATAAAAAAAGGAAAACCTCACTGGGAGCAGGGGCTCCGCTTGTGGTATTTGTCACCCACATTCCAACATGAAGACTTTAATGAGGTGAATGAAACAGAAGACGACATGTCACAGCAAGCCTCTGTTTTTGCCAGACTTGAGCCACTCATGGAGAGAGAAGGATGAGGAATACTGGAATACCAAGGCACATGGAAACAGTGGATATGAATTTTGATATATAGACCGGTGAAATCAAACTTAGTAACCTGATACTTAAGCATGGGATAGATATGTTTTTGTCTCCTGGTATTTTGAATTTCTTTCTTGCTTTTTGATTGGACAGGAATTCTTGGTGTAGGCCAGTTTGTCACTTAAATTCATTATTTAGGCCAGGCCGGAACTCATGTGGCCTAGGCTTTACGTCATTCTACAGTCTATGGTGGGCTCAACCTCACAATCCTTCTGTCTCAACCTCCTGAGTTTTGATGTCATAGGTGTGTACCTGGTACTTGTGTGTGTGTGTGTGTGTGTGTGTGTGTGTGTTTGTGTGTGCACGCACGCATAAGTTAAAAGGAAAATTAGAGAGACTAGTAGGAAGAACTTTTAAACACAAGGTCATTCTTTATTTCAGTCATAAAAATAAAATTTTAAACAGGAGCTGCTTAGCAGAAAGTATTATGGTATGCGGGTGGATTCAAGATAGTGAGTTTCTCCTTTCTTTTCTCTGTTTGTTTGGTTGTCATGGGAGTCAGTGTTTGTGTGGAAATTCTGAATATATTGCCTACAAGAAGCTGACTCTATTTCTTAGACCACTGTTCTTCTGAATTAAAAATAGCTAGGAGGGAGTGGGCTTACTGAATGGGGAATTAGATTCAACCCTGAAAATGTCTGTTGGAGATTGAAACACTGTCTTGGGCTTCAGAGAGAATATTTTAATTCTATTCAAATAGGACTTATAATTTGGGAGTCTACCCGAAACCTTATAATTTTGGAAAGCATGCAAAGAATGATTTTCTGACACACCCAGTGAGGCTCAGGAGAGATGAAAATATGTGTGAAAATTGTCACTGATGGCCTGAGACATCCCGAGTGTCAGGTTATAGAGAAAACTGAGCATGCTTTCTGCTAAGCAAGTAGGCCCCACGTTCCTGCAGGAAGGCAGAAAAGCATATGCATAGCATGTTGGGAATGGAAGGTGCATACCCTCTGACCCATCCTCTTCTCCCTAAAGTGTTGGGAAGAAGCCTTACTTCATGCCTGACACAGAAAGTAGGATCTAACTTAATGGGTAAAAAATGAGCGATAGAAGACAGGCATTTCTAGAGGACCTGTAGCTGGAGTTTTCCTGTCCCACATCCACTCCCAAATAAACACACTGAGGCTTTTATTAATTATAAATGTCCAGTCAGTAGCTCCGGCTTGTTACTCAGTAGCTCTTGCAACTTATTCCATTTCTATTAAACTATGTGCTAACCCCGAGGCATGTGGCTTTTACCTCGATCCCATTTTGTGTGTCTGACTCGTTCTCTGGTGGGCTGGTAACTCCTCTGACTCTGCCCTTCCTCCTTCCATCATTCTCAGTTTGGATTTCCTGCCTAACTTTATCATGTTTAGGTACTGGCCAGTCAGGTTGTTTATTAAGCCAATTATAGCAACATATATTCACCCAGTGTACAGAAGGATTATTCCACAGGAAATACCTGGTCGTGGTTTTTATTTTTTCTTCTTGGGAATGCAGAGCGCTACAGAACATCATTTCAACACTGCCCTGCCTCTGTTGAAGACACAATAGGAATGATCTGACGAGAGGGCTGTTTAATTGCACCATGAGATTGTAGCTGAGATGAGTCCCCAGAAGTTTAATCTAGCCTTAGAAGACTGTGATAATATGCAACTAAGAGAGGAAATAAGGTGACCTTCTCAAGAAATGACTTTCCTCAGCCTTCAATATGAACTTCGTTCAGAAGAAATAAAGACCGAAGAAGACGCCAAGTGATTTGACACCCTGTAGCCCCTAGCTAGGCCCTGCAAGCCATCCCCAAAGGGGAGGATCTTGCCTTCCTTATTCTTTCCTCATTTGGTGCCCCAAGTTGAACCATGGGGACTCTCCTGTACTTCCCTGCAAAGGAGCTTGGTTACTGTAAGTCCTTCAGTACCACAAAGGAGGAAATAGTACATGACTTACTGATCTCCAAAGTGTGCTTCGGACTCCATAACCCACCAAACCTTAGATTAAAGGGAACAAAACAGCTCTGTTCTCTTTTTGCCTTTTTGTACTTCCCTGTACTTTGTGTCCCATCACGAAAAAAAAATAGGTCTGTACTTTCACTTCCAATGTGTTCAGCGGGCTGGACGCTAAGAACACAGCATTGAGACAGAACACAGTGTGGGAGAAGAGTCCAGCCAGCAGTTCTCATTGTGATTGGCCACAGTGCTTTCCGTGTGTGCCTAACTATAGAATCCAGGCAAGGAGCGGCATAAACTCTCAATAGTGACAGCTCTGCAGTGTGAACCTGCAAATATGCAAATACGAAGTTTGCATCAATCTCTAGCTCAGAAAATTTAGGAGCTGATAGAAAGATGAGTACCCAAACATTACAAGTGCAATGATGACTGGATAGGATACAGGAACACTAAGAGCACAGACTTTTGCTGCTAGAAAAGTGGTACCCCGATATTTTATGTGATAAGACACAAGTTATGTTTTATATATCTTATCAAAATGATATTGAAAACCTGGGAGTTTGGCTATATATTTTTTGTTGTTTTGTTTTCTCTCTCTTCTGAGAGTGAGCCTCGTACAGTCTGATCTGGGCTTGAACTTGCTGTGTCACTAAAGGTGTTCTTGAACTCCTCATCCTCCTGCCTCCACTGCTGGAGTTCTAGAAGTACAGATGTGTACCACCATATTTAGGCTCACGTCTACACTTTCCAAGGGCAAAGTTGGGTAGGTTTGTCAAGCCCTCTATGTTTCTGGAGTAGGTTGCAAAAAGAATTTAAACACAGGGAAGAAATAGGAAGTCCCTCAAATAATTTTCTTGGAAAAATGAAAACATCAAGAACATACAAGTCTGAGGATGGAGATGAAAGGTCCTGGAGACTGATGAAGCTGGAAAGAAGACTATGAAAGGGTTTTCATAAGGCTGGAGCCAGGGAGAGATTGTGGAGACTGTGAAGAACCCTGAATGGTGGGTACAAATGATAACATTCACATGGGAGGGAAGGAGGGAGGGAGGGAGGGAGGGAAAGTTCCTGGGCTTTCAAACTTTGCTTTCTCTTCTCATCTGCCGATCTGTGTTGTTACTCCTCCGCCACGAATTGGCATTCATTCTGTTTAATCAAACAGTAATGGAACATTTTATGTTGCCAGGTGCAATTTACAAAGTTCATATGTTGCCTCTCTTAATTCTTCCAAGAGCAAAGTAAACTATGACTGCTTTCCCCATTTATAATAGGGGAACTGAATCCCACAGGCGTGAATTAACACAGTGAAGGCCATAGAGGCAGAAGACAGGCCAATGTGAATTTGAGCATGGAACATGATCAGAGAGCCCCACCTCTGTCCACTCACCTGAAGGATCCTTCTGCTGAAAGTGTCTACATTTTTTGAGCATTGCTCCAAAGAGATCACCCTGGAAGTCTCTTCCATTGTCCCTGCCAGGTTATCCACCCTATCTTTTACTCTCAAAAAGATACATCAAGTCTCCCATCAAGCTGAGAACATTCCCTTCTCCATTTCCTGGCTATCCTTCTCTGGAAATCTGCTTCACGACACTTTTCAAGGCATTTGTGGCAAAGTTCTACAATGAGAAAGACAGAAACCTAATTATTTTTTTGTCAAGGATTACACTGACTTTTCTAGCCTCTAGCTGTGTGGTGACTGCTCACACATGTGTGGGGAGGTCTCTGGTGGGTGCTTAGCCCTTTAAACTCTTTTAATCTGCACAAAGGCAAAGGACCTGCATGGGAATAAAGGATGTGCTCACGGTGGACAATTTTATGCTCAAAGGTATCCCTGCAAAGAGAAACGCAAGCTTTAGCAGTAGCTTGGAGAGTCGCGGTCCCGCGTCTACTTCACTGCACAGCAAAGGCCATTAGCTGTGTAATATGGAGGAACCAAGGGCGGCTTCCTCATTACTACAGTCCCCTTCCCTCACAGAGCTGTTATGAAACAGCCTTGAACTTCACAACAGGAAGCACAATCCAGGGCTGGTAAATAAAGCCTTTCCTTCCCTTTAGTAGGCCTCAGAACTTCCTTCTCCTCAGTTCCAAATCCTTTTACAGATGTTTACCTAAGAGTTGGGATTTTTCAATCCTTCTCTTAATGCCATTCGCTTCTAGCTTTACATCTAAAAAAGCAATGGCATCCCCGTTGTCAGGAAAGCCTCGGAATCACCAGGGAATAAAAGCCCTTTCCTTCATCTCTAAATACTTTGAGGTGGGCTCTACCAACACCATTTTGCCCTTGTGCTGGAATTTCCCTTTTCATTCAGTCCTGGCACAACCTGCCCGAAGCAGAAGCAGGGAGCCTAAATCAGCCGACAGGGTTTTGTATATAGTTCTCTGCAAATATAATAGAAAGTGTAAACGGAGCTCTGTAAACAGCCGCCCAAGATGGGCACTCACAAACCATGCAAAACAGATCAGGGGAAACAGTGCTCCATCCATGATTGTGTGTATCTCTGAAGAGGATCTAAGGGGGCTCCAGAAAAGCTGTGGCTTGGAAATATTTCGTTCTTCTAGTCAAGAACATGCCATTGTTTCAGAATTGTCTTGGGCAATTGTATTCATTTTTCTATCGCCGCAAGAACAATCACCACATACCAATTGGCTTAAAGCAACACGGTTTTGTTTTGTTTGTTTCATTTGAGAGAGAGAGAGAGAGAGAGAGAAAGTGTGTGTGTGTGTGTGTGTGTGTGTGTGTGTGTGTGTGTGTGTTCAGGCATGTGGCATGGTATATGTGAAGAGGTCAGCAAACAGCTTTCAGAAGTGTGTTTTCTGCTTTCACTAAGACCGTCAGAGATCCACCCCGGGTCACCCCCAGGCTTGTTCAACAAACACTCTTAACTACCGAGCCACCTTGATGGCTCATAACATACACTTTCTGTCTTGTAATTTGGCAGATCAGAAGCCAGACAAGAATCTGAGTGGGCTGAAAGCAAAACACCCTAAGGAGTGCATTCCTTCTGCAGGCTCTTGATAAGAATCTCTTCCTTGTCTCTCCCAGCTTCACCTTCCCTTGTCTAGTGCTGCCAGCCTTCTGCTTCTCCTTTTCGTAGTCACATCTTCCTTTAGAACGTGGGTCAAGCCCTAGTATACATCCATCTTGATGCTCTTGACCCAATGGGATGAGCTAGCTGTCTTGCATCCCTGTCACGGTGTCTTCCCTTCTGCAATAGACAGTATCTCTTAAAGCCATGAGCCAAAGTAAACTCTTAACATGTTTTTGTTTGGCCTTTTGTCACAGCAATGAGAAAGACAATAGAGCATCAAACATAACCAAGCTCATAGATTCTGGAGTATAGGATGTGGCTACTAGGTCTTATGTTACAAAGTCATTATTCTGTCTACCATATTTTCCCAGTAATTCTTTAGTATACTAAGATCCCAGTATTGTAGGCTCAGGTGGATCAAGGTCTCCTCAGCCATGAACTTCACACTATCTCCTATCTCCAGTACCTTCTTAGCTCCAGTGCTCAGCCATAGAGAGAGGCACCCAGGACTCTCATCGTCTTCTCTCACCTTTCTTTAGTCAGATTTGCCTGCCCTCAGTAGCAGCCCATGCTCACCGGTACCTCTGTTTCCACAGTCTGAGTTCGCTGGTGAGTTTAGACACAAGGAGAGTTTGGTGGAAGCTCAGAGGAGAAGAGCGTTGATACTGTATCTAGGCGAACTTGGCATCTGCTCAGGTCAGAAAACTGAAGCACAAGTGTGAATGTGGAAACCAAAACTGAAGAACATTCTAGATAGACACTATCTGAAATCCTACAAGTCAGGATTGCCATTTTTCTGACCTTAACAGTCTTGGTGGACACTGTTTTCAACTATGTTGTCTTTCTCTTTAGCGTGTTCCACGTTCTTCTCCTGGCACTGCATTGTGCCTGAATGGAAGTCACCCTGCCCTTCCTCCCCCGTGGCTCCTTGGTTTGATCTAGGGAAATGAATATTGGTCTATAGCTGCAACATCTTCTACAATAAAAGCCTGCAGGGCTAGCTCAGGTGGAGAAAGAACAGAGATGCCCAACACCAGCATAATTATAAAGCAATAAATTAACTTAAAGATTTTCTCCCTGGGATCTGTCATAGGACGTGGTTTGGTTTGATCTTGGTTTTGGAGTTCTTGACTGTAAAATGGGACAGTTCAACTATCTGCCACATAGGCAAAGAAAGAAGGGTCTCCTCCTAGTGATCTCCAATTGAATCCCCAAATCATCCCCAACTGAAGTAACAGTTGTTTAAGCTTTTCCTGGGGACATAAACCAACACCTATTCACTCCAGACGGGACACAAAGAGAGAACAAAGGAACAAGTCCAGCCAAGTGAGCTTGGTGAACTGATTTAGTATCAGCACAGGTGATAGAATACTTATAGGCTATTTACCTGTAAATGTGCAATTTACAGGTACGTGAGAGGCTGTACTATACCACTGGGAAAAGATGTCTTTCTCAGCTACCTTAGCTTCCTACACATCCTTAGCGAGGAGGGGGGGGATTTATGAGCGTCCTCTTCTTCACAGTAAATCTGTCTAAGCTATCAACTAGATTAGCCCAAGTGGAGTTAGAATAAAGCACACTCCTCAATGCAATATAGTACCCTGGATTGGCACACGAATGGAAAAAAGTAGTGGTGAAATTAGGAAAAAGTCTAGAGTTTGGAGTAGTATACCAACAACTGTTTTGACAAATGAGGGTAAAGAGTTTATGGCAAAGCACTGTACTGTCCTGGCAACTTTTCCGAAAAGTAAAAATTTTTTAGCTCTGCCTGTCTCTGCTTCTCTTCTAGCCTGGGGTTAGCTCATTCCAGAAAGCCACAGATGATCCCATATATCTACTATATCTTATTGTAGATACCACCATAGAGTATCTACTTGTAACACATCTGGAAGTGTGGACTTTTGTGAGATCCAGTATTGCAGGCTGAGGAAATGGCTCAGTGTGTAAAAGTGATTGCTATGCAAGCGTGAGGATCCGAGTTTGAATCCCCACCACCATCATAAGAACAAGCCAGGCCTAATCGCCCCTGAGCTACAATCCCAGCACAGTGGGAACAGTAGTCTGGGGCTTAATGGCTGGCAGTTGAGCTCCAGGTTCAGCGAGAGGACTTGTTTCATAAGGCGAACACTGATAGACACACTCTTTCGGCCTCTAAACAAGCACTCTTGGGTGCACCCACATACCACACAAGCTCACATACACACATACATGGACAAAAGCAGCCAAAGTGGCATTTGAAAATGTACTGATGTCCTAGTTGCATCTAAAGTGGCAATGAAAGGGACTGTCGGGATTAAAAATGAAAACTTGTTTTTAAACTTTGTTTCTACTGAATTTATTTTCAATGGTGTTTGTCATGCAAAGATCACAAGAATCTTGGGCCAGTTCCCCTGGCACTACCCAGGCCTCAACCCTGCTGAAGTCACACCCAAATTACCAGAAGCACTATATTAATGGAAAGCTTCTTAAAGCACTCCAGCAGGAGACTTGGGTTGGGCAGAGAAGGGAAGGTCTCCCTCCCCCTTTCCCTTCCCCAAGGCTATGCAGCTATTATCAGCCCATGCTGATATTAAGGGAGGGAACTAATCTTTGTTTTCCTCTCCAGGCTTATTTGGGTTATGGGAAATGTTTCTAGTAACTGATTAAAGAGTTCCTTCCACCTCTGTTTGCCATTTCTCTGGTTCAACTTTGAACAAAAGAAACCAGCAGAAACTCCCTGAGTGAAAAACAACCTTCTGGGTCATTGATGGGTGGTCCAGAGCATCTCATTTGTCCTCCCTGAGGGTTATTCCAAGGTGAAAGAGTGTTTTGTGAACACTAAAGAAAGAATACCTCAAAAGCCAAAGATTTCCCTGGATCCATCTCTTAGCTGGTCAAACTGAATCCCTACCTATGGTACAAAGTCTCAGATTGCAATGAAACTCCTTGTAGCTCCAGTCCCCGATCCTGACAGCACTGCTGTGCCCTCCACAAGAGTTAGGAGAACTAGAAAGCCTGCATGCACTGAGAGGTGAGGTTTTAAGGTTTTTGATTTGTTGTTGTTGTTATTGTTACTTCTTTCCTCGGAGAAGAAACTGAGTTTGCTAAAAAGACCTGGGGTATCCAATGACCTCAAGATCAGTCAGATCACCATGTGAGGACTTGACTTTTGCCTCCTGAGATGTTCTCTGCATTCCCAGGACGGGCATCCATAAAGCTCCATGGCAGCCAAAGCTGTTTGTCACCAGGCAAAAGTTGCATGGAGACACCTACCAAGTATGCAGATTGCAACGGCACTAGAAGGGAGGCTTGCATGGGACAGCTAAGTGGGTCTACTTTCTACAAAGGGGTTTTCGAAGCTGGCCTCCTCTTCTCAGGCGCTTCTTCCCTTAGGGTGACATGGGGGGCAGTGGCTGTCCGTACCCAGGAAAAGTCCTGACACAGCACCCATTATTTACTATTTTTATTGCACAGCCAAGGGTGAAGCCTTTCATTTGCAGACACGGGCTGAGTCACTCTCGCAGCTAAGATTAGCAAGCCAGAGACTCGGTTTGCAGTCTGGTGGGGAAGGAAAAGCTTTCCAAAGTATTTGAACAGTGGCAAGTAGGCCTTGTCCACTTCACTTCTCACCTCCCCAAGTTTCAGCCACAAGCGCCCAGTTTTTGCTCTAGCATATTCCACGTGGTCTTCAGTCCAGGAAATTGATTGTTCCAGCACTGGGCTTGGCTAAACTAACCCCAGCCTTCGGTCTGAGACAACTGCTTTGGCCAGGTGCCTAGCGTTGTAATTCTGGTTTGGTGCTCCATAGCACGTCTTTTATTTCTGTTGAATTCTTTCAAGAGAGGGGAAGAAGGCAATAGGGAAATGAAGAAAGAAAAGGCAAGCGTTGACATTGAGGTTTCTTTCTCCATTGGACCAAGAAGACCTGAGCAGAAGCAGTCTGCATTACAAGGGTAGTCTGCGGACCGGGAGACTCAAAAGTGCAGAAAACCCGTCCCCACCCAGACATCATGGGTGAGAATCTGCATTTTGACAGGACTCCCAGGTTTTCCATGGTATATGTTTGTGTCGATGGGGGGCGCACACATTTAATCCCAGCACTCTGGAAGCAGAGGCAGGTGGATCTCTGTGAGTTCAAGACCAGTCTGGTCTACAGAACTAGTTCCAGGACAACCAGGGCTGTTACACAGAGAAACCCTGTCTCGAAAAACAAAATGACAAAACAAAAATAAAAACAAAAATCCAAAAAAAAAGAAAAAGAAAGAAAGGAAGAGAGAAAGAAAGAAAAAAGAAAGAAAGAAAAGAAAAGAAACTGGAGCCCTTTGTTCCTGAATTGGTCATCACTCAGAGCACTGAGGGCAGTGGGAATGCTTGTGGCTGATTTCTGACTACACCGTTGACTGAGTCAACTCTACACAACTCCTCTTACATCACCAGCAGACAAATGAACCCTTTCTGAAAACTCGGTTTTCCTGACGGCCTCTAGAGGCTGCTCAGAACTGCTGATGGACCATTCATTTTTCATTTATCAGAGAACCATAAAACCTTGATTGCAAAGGGAAGACATGATAGACTTTGAAATCCAGCTGCTGCAATCCTTTCCCAGGGTGGGCATGCCCAGAGCTGAGGCAAGAAGAAAGAGTACTAATCTTCAGTCAAGAGAGCTGGTTTTTATTCCTGGTGGACAGTTAGGTAGCTGAAGGATTTGAGGCTAGTCAGTTTATTGCTTCCTCTCTTGGGTACTCCATCTGTAAAAACGAAGACAGACTAGACATAATGATGCTCAGAACCACAACCTATAAGCCAGGCATGGTGGTTTACTCAGGAGAGGGAGGCAGAAAGATCACTGCCTGGGTTATATAGTAAGGACCATTTCTCTAAAAAAAATCATAACCAAGTAAAATTTCATAACTTGCCACTCACCCATGACCCATATTTTCTCTGTATCCTATATCACTTTTACATTTCTCCAAAGTATTTATCAACATCTCTAGCATATTACATATAACACACACACACACACACACACACACACACACAATGTAAAAAGAAGTTCCATGTGCACAAAGACTCTGGGTTTTAGTCTTTGTGTATCTCTAAAACTTGAAATAGTTTCGTCTGTGACAGGGGAATCAACCTTGTCCATCTCTAAAATTCCATTTGAGGACCACTGACCTTTTTTTTAATGTTCTAAATGTTCAAGAATGTTCTAAAGCCAATATTACTTTAGATTCATATTCCTTTTCTGATTCTCTAGCTGTATACAGTTCAGTTCTCCCACTTCCTCCATGAAGTCTGTCTTCCCCTGAGTGCATCCACAAAAGTGTGTATGATGCATTTTCTTTAGATCCGTTCACACTGCTGATGACAGTTCCAGTTTTTCTATAGGCATAATACTCTCTTTCCTTATCTATCATTCTCTGGGAAATAAATACTTTATCATGGGTCCAATATTTAAACTGAACTTTTCTTCTACCCTTCCTTAAAATCCAAGGAAAGTATCATTCAAACAAGACATTCACAGCAGATAAGTAAAAAGTAAAAAGACACAAAAACTGTAGGCCTACAACATGTTGACATTTGTAGATTCTTTATTTTTATATAATGTAAGAAAAAACTCAGAAAAATAACTTGAGTTAAATGGTTACAACTGTGGAAATTTGGGAATGTCCAAAAAAGGGAAAATTCCAGTATAATAGTGTCATGTTTTCCTCCTCAGTTCCTCCTCCTGTCTAAGTCCTTGGCACGTCCCTGGATTGTCTCTTTACACCCCCGAGCTACTTTTCTGACTTCCCTGAATCCCTGACGGATTTTTTTTTCTCTTTCATTTAAAGAAATAACAAAGCCTTATCCAAACTCATCCAGATGACCCCTTGCCTGGAACACATCTGCTAGTCAGGATTCACGGGGATGTGACAGTAGCAAGCATGCGCAATGTAGGCAGCTTGGACTCCCTTAACGTTGTAGGAGGCCCTGTGAAGCAACAGGGCTGTACCTTGCTTACTCCTGGCCTTATGCTGTCTAGCATTCCAATTCACCCAGCCCGGGAGGCTGCTTCCTAGGTGTTGTCACTGCTACAACTAACTGGCTTTCAAAGCCCTTGGGTGATTGTCAGTGCTGGGGATCAAACCTAGGATCTTGCACTTGCTAAACGTGCACTCTACCACTGAACTTCACACCCAGCCCAGTTTGTGAAAGTCTTTAAGACCTGGAGCCAATCTCTCTGCTTCCAAGGACTCAGTACCCACTTACATCCCATTAAGTAAACTGATACATGCAGATGCAGCAACACTGGAGCTAGAAGAGTTGGCCAAGGGCTTATATGTACTCACATGCCACTGCCTTCTTCCCCTCTCTCTTTCTCCCTCCACTGCCCAACCTCTCTCTTTGACACTGGGTTTCAGATTGCTCTTGGTGACCTTGAACCCAGCCTTGAGGCCGAGATTGCAGGCCCATACACCAGACCTTGTGCTTGCTAGGCAAGTATTGTACCAACAGAGCTACATCCTCAGCCTCCCCCACACCCCACTCTGTTTTCTCCTTTGTCTTAGGTTTTTTTTTCCTGGCAGGGGAGTTTTGAGCAGCATTTTGTTCAGAATAAGTGTTGCCAACAAAAAGGGAGTGCCCGTTGCTCATCCAACCTGGGGCTTTCTTTTTGTAGGCTGCTTCTACCCACTCACTGTTTCAAAGGAAAAGACATTTAAATTCAACCCTCACGAAGGCAGACCCGAAACGATGTGTGTTTCACTTCTCTCTATCCATTTGCTCTTCTCAAAAAATGAGGCAGGGAGTCCTATTTGCCGCTATCATGAGCACGACGAGCATGGGGAAAGCGTCTCTGGGGTGTCGGGATGAAACCACACTGACACAGCTGGCCTTTTCAGTAAAGACCTTCGGAGACAGAAAAGACCGGGAGAGGCCTGGAAAGAACCTAACCCAACTATGCCAAAAACAAATGAGAAAAATCGAAGGCAGACAGAGTAACCTGGCCAAAGTTAACATGGGTTACTAGAAGCCAAGGGGATCTATGTACTTTGGGTGTATTTGGGCAAAGTGACAATTGTATTCCTAAACTTCAACCTAGAACTTTCTAGAAAAGTCAGAGAGTCATGAAATAAAAATGTCAGGAACTGGTAGTGGAAACCCTCCACACCATCACCGATTCTTTTTTGAGACTAGACCTCCTACGGCCCAGACTGACCATGTATTTTCTATGTAGTCAAGGATGACCTGGAATTTCTGATCCTCCTGCTGTTCCCCACCATGCCTAATTTGTAGAGTACATGCTATCAACCCGGTGTTTTGTGCATGCTTGTCATGCATTCTACCAACTGAGCTGCGTCCATAGCACAACTACGCTTTCTTTTCAAAGAGGATATTCCAGACGCAAGCTAGAGTTCTTGACAGTCCTTTTAAGAGGAAAATAAGATGTGATTCCCCAAACAAGTCTACAAACTACACTCAAGGGTACCTGCAATCAACATCTGGCGACCTCTTCAACTGAAGCAGTCATTCAGGTTTGGAGGTGAACTACTTGAGAAATTTTCACCATGGAAGTGAGCTTCTGGGGTCATTTATCATTTAGATGAAACCGCTTCTACAAACGCAGGAAGAACACATAATGTCATTGGATAAAGGAGTCAGGATATTCAAAGCGAGTTTGCACTCCCTACATGTGAGAACCACAGAGCAATTTGTGTGCTGAGCACAATAGATTCTTTTCCACAATGTTTAGAGTTGACTTGTTGACAAGATGACTGTAAAAACAGGATGAAATGACATTTGGAAAGAAAAACTATTGGCGAGCAAGATGAAAGTAGAAGTCTTAAAGGGGGTAAATAAGTTCAGTTTCCCTCCCCAAACACACCCTTCTGATACTGGGATATTGGGTGTCTTTGAGAAGAACAGAGTCTTTCTCTGGGAGCTACTGTCCTGGAAACCCAGTCATTTCCAAAGCCACCCTAAGCCAGTGGCTTTCAGGCTTTATCTTAAGAATTCAAAATATGAGATTTATTGACTGCAGAGGGTGAGTTTTAAAGGAAAAAGTTTTATTCATTAGTATGCGGGAGCTTAAGAGAAAGAGAAAGCCATGCCATTTGAGTTAGTCATTGGGGTTAGTGGTATAGCAGACAAGCAACCGCATGGCAGAAAAAGAGGCAGGGCTTCAGAGAAAGAGTAAGGAAGCCCGCAGAACCAGAAAAAAAAATATACTTGGGCTCTGTGTAGTACCTAAAAGAAAGAAATAAAAGAGAAGAAAAAGGGGAAATTGGGACAGACCCAATAGAACCTCTCCAGCACCATGTCCTCCCATACACACCTTCCTATCATGATGATAATAGACTGTCAGGTCTATTATCCCTCTAAAGGTGCGTGCCTTTAATCCCAGCACTTGGGAGCAGAGGCAGGTCGATCAATTTCTACGTTTGAGGCCAGTCTGGTCTACAGAGTGAGTTCCGGAACAGCCGGCAATTCATACAGGAAAGCCTGGCCCAAAAATCAAAAATTAAAAACAAATAAATAAACAATGATAATAGACTAAACCTCTGAACTATAAGCAGCTATCCCAATTAAATGTTTTCCTTTAGAAGAGTTTCCACCGTGGTCATGGTGTCTCTTCACAGCAACAGAAACCCTCACTCAGACACAGACCCGTGAGCTTTCAATGATGTAGTCTCCCGTCTTCTCTTCTCATCTCGCCATACTCGCCTGGGGATAGCAGACACATGCTCCCACATTTCAGCTTTACTCGGGTCTTCATTTGAGCACAGCAAACCCTGAGCCATCTAGTGCCTTGCCTCCTAGAGTGTCTTGTGGGAAGATACAAGAACTTTAGGATACCAAGAATGATCACTCTAAAGCGAGGAGCCATAGCTATGAGCAATATAAGCGCAAACTCCATAATAAGGATATATGAAAGGAAAGACTATGAAAACCGGGCTTTTCATTATTTCCTTATGGTCTTCTCTCACCACAAGTATTTAGTTAGTTACACAGTGGAGGCTTAATTAGGACAGCAAGTTTATAAAACCAAGGTCCAAAGGAAGTGAGAATCATCAAAGCCTATACAGAGAGTTCTTGCCAGTTGAAGTAAAAAGAAAATCTGAAATTTTTCTATTGCAGTATATGAATAATTCACAGAGCGAAGCACCGCCACAGCTCTGGGGCCTCCATTTTCTAGTTCTGAAATGAGTACACTGATGGCAGTCTTCCCTAAAGCAGAAGGACAACTTAATTGAATTAATTCTCAGATGTGGGGCAGGTTCGTTGGCCTTCTTAGTTGTGAAGGATTATAGAAATCCAAATGGTTACGAAATAGGAAGGGAGCTATGGCTACCTGACCACCATGGGTAAAGGAAGATTTTTCTCAGCACATTACCAGAAGGAAGGCCTTTGAAATACACAATCTTTACTGCTTCTGCCTTTATCCGGGTAGTATCAGTGGTAGCATGAAACCAGGTCACATGGGAATTTAAGCCTAACTTTCTCCCAAACAGAAGACGCACAAATTCAGAACCCCAGCACTGCCAACTGTGGTAATCTGGACACAGAGAGGAATAAAAGTCACCCTCAGTGCTCAAGCTCGGAATAAATTTAACCATCTTTAAAGTAGTGAGCTGAGGAGGGGAGTGAGCCCTTCAAAACTAGGAAGAGGAAACCCCGGAGCATGTGTACTTTATTTGGGGGAGCAAGGTCTCACTGTGTAGCCCTGTCTGGCCTGAAACTTGCGATATAGACTGAGCTAGTCTTGAACTCAGATATTCACAAAAGTGTGGTCTGCCATGCCTCGTTTATAAATTTCTCTTAAAAGACAGAGTCTCATGTGCCCCAGGCTGTCCTCAGACTCACTGTGCAGTCAAGGAGGATGGCCCGTCCCCTTGCTCACACCTCCTGAGTGATGCGATTACAGGCAAGCGCCACAGTGCATGGAACCCAGAGCTTTGTGCAAGCCAGGCAAGCACTCTACTCAGTTAAAGGCCCAGCCCGTTAGGTGACATTTTTCATTCATTCCAGTTTGTCTGTAAAAATCAAACCCCTTGCAGTATGTCTATAAAGAGCCCTGCAAATGACAGCGTGTGCATTCTTTTAAAGAACCAAATAAGTTCATTTAAATCGGTGGCATTTGAACTAAAGCCGGAAACCTCGTTGTTGGTCTGGGCATGGTTGTCTTGTTCTCTGGAGATCTTGGTTTTTATTTGCATGTGTTTCTGTCTAGCTTGTCACCGTCTCTGCTACTGCTGGTCGCGGCAGGAAGAGAAAACAACCAGATCTCACCGTCGTTGAGAAATGGCTGAGCTGGCTCTCAGGACGGGGTCATGCTTCTAGACTACAGCGGGCTTTCCAAGCCTGTGATCACAGGAGCCACAGGCAGCTCTTTTGATTGCCAAGTTAAAAGTTGCTTTTTCTGTTTTCATTTCTTAGCCAAAGAAGTCAAACAGGTACACTTCTTGCCCACATAATCCTTAGGGAGGTACGAATGGGCAGGCACTTTTGATTTGTCTGGGGTAAAATACCAACAAATCCCACCAGAAGAGCACACAAGAGTATGGAAGGTTTCACTTCCTTTCTGACCTTTAATGAGCAGAAAAAGCACAATTTGAAAAGCTATCTCTGGGGGTGTAGAGTCACTTCCTGGCTGCCTTTGTCAAGAGAGCCCCTGCTGTCTGTCATGTCTTCAAATAGAATCAAGAAGCACAGTTTATTACACCTTTCATGTGAACATTTAAATAATGGGGGATTTTTATTTAAAAATCCTTTCTCCAACATTTCAGGGACTCTTGTAGCCAAAAGGATGATGTAGCCTTAGCTAAAATGTGCTTTTTCTATGATGTAGTCAAATTGCTTAAGTGATCATAGCATTCAGAAATCAAAAACTTAGCCCAAAACTGTGGTGCAAAAAAAACTGTCATCCCAGTACATGGAGGTGGCATGAAGAAAATCAGGAGTTCAAGGCCATCTTTGGCTATATAATGAGTTTGAGGCCAGCCTGGGTTACATGAGACTCTGTCTCAAAAAACCAGTAACAAAAACAAAGAAATAGAAAACTAAATTTTCATCAGGTTCTATATGGAGTTTTCTTAGCAGTAATACCATAGTTGGTACAAATGTATTACATTGGTTCTTCCTTTGAGGAGAGCTGGAGAGAGCCTTTGCCATGGGTTCTTTGAATTGTCATAATGTCGGAGACTAAGTTAGACAAACAGACGCAGGCAGGCTTCCTCCGTGGGGAGGCTGCTTAGCTTGCCATTTCCACAACCACAGATTCACTTCCTAGTTATTTTCCTGACAAGAGCTAAGCAACCCTTTGGTGTTCAGCCTAGAGGTTTGATCAGCAGATATTATCTTTGGACCAGATTGAACCATAATTCCAGAAAATGAATAGGTGATCCAGTCCTTGCCGAGTGTGAACACAATGGATTCCAGGAACCTGCACAAAATCATTACTTTTGGACAGCCCAGTCTACAAAATCGAGTGCAAGTGTTCTCTTGAACCTGGCACTGTGGCACAAAGAACACTATGAACAATGAGCTAAGAGCATACGACCACTTCAGGAGTTCTTGAGGCTTCATGGCCGAATACTCCCCAGCATCCTGCTGAAGACACGACAATTGTAACATTATAAAGCTACCCCAGTCTCTTCTATTGCCATTGATAAAAATAAGCATTTCTAAATCTCTTCATTCAGTTCTTCTATGCCCTCATGGATGGTGGTTTTCATTGTTCTACAAATAGCACTCTGCGGAATTATTTCAATATAGAAATTATTGGGAGGCATCTTATGGCAGAAATATTTTACACACATAAAATAAAGTGAACAAAAAGATAAATGCTACAAATGGAGCTGCAAAGACAGGTTAGCTGGTAGATGTACTACTTGCCTTACAAACACAAGGAAAAGCTCAATGCCCCTACAAATGAGCAGCAAAGCGAAACCTTGTGCAGTACTCTATGGTTGCAACCCCAATGCTGACAAGACAGAAACAGGTCTCCAGTGCTCTTAGGCCAGTCAGCAGAGGCTACCTGGCAAGGTCCAGGAAAGTGAGAGGTAATTATCTCACCAAAAAAGAGGTAGCTGCTTTTAAGCAAAGGTGACTTGAGTGGTAAAGCCACCTGTCACTAAGCCTGACAACAAAAGTTTGATCCCCAGACCAGAACCTGCTTCTGGAAAGCTGTCCTCTGACCTCCAGACACGCGCATGTGCACACTCATATGAACAAACAAGCAAATAAATACATACATGTTAATGCTTTGTAGAAGGTTAATGGTGCCTGAGTAATGATACGTAACATTAATTCTTGGCCTACGCACACACACATACACTCACGTGCACTTGCTTCTACACATGAATACACACACACACACACACACACACACACACACACAGAGAGAGAGAGAGAGAGAGAGAGAGAGAGAGAGAGAGAGAGAGAGAGACCAAGGATGAAACAAACATAGCGAAGGTGGAAAAAAGAAGCCCATAGAATTCTACTCAACAAATTTGAGAAAAGTGGATAACACAAGTTATCGGTGCTGAGCTCTTCTGAGCATAATCTACAATATGCGCTGTCAAAAATGAACCCCTGCTTACATCCATCACGTCTTGCTCTCTGATAAATTTACTGAACTGACCTCCTAGATGTTTTTAAAGACACACCTTGACTGCACTGCTGAGCTTCAACTAGTAAGACATTTGTTAAACCCTGTTTTCTCACTGATGGTTAGGAACCAAGTGAGATGAATCAAAGGGAGAAAAACACGGTAGCCTAACATCGGATGGGCTGAGCACCACTGCGCAGGAAGTGTGTAGGTGAAACCAAAAGTTGGGTTCAGAGAAGCAACTGCTGTGGCTGGCTGCTGTCAATGCTGCCTTTCTGAGAACAGTTGGGCCGTTTGTTGTCTCCTTGTATGTAGCAGGCACAGAAATGAGCCACACTGAGAACTCACTTGATCCCAAGAAGCCATTGGTGACTCTGGTGAACTAGACAATGATTTAGCCACACTTGTGGATGGATCAAACAGTGGAATTGCACTCTCGTTCTTTTCTAGAACTAGTCAACCCACTTAGTATATTGGATTCGTTTTTTTCTGAAACATGAGAGAGGGTTATAGCTGTCGGTGCAACTCTGAGCAATGTATGCTTCAAGATGTTTGGGTTTTGTGGTAGAACCAATAGCCTCTTAATAAGGCCAGGGCTGCTCTGTGATTCATCTGTATGTCTTTCATGGTGTCATAGTCCCTGCTTCAGGAGTGTGTTTTCAATGAATGAAGGTAACCTGTGGTATGCCCATCTTCCCTTGAATAACTACATATAAATGAATGGCTAAACAATTAAAACTAAGGATACAAAATGAGTCCGTGTAAAACCCACCCAGTTTCTGTCTCTCTATATATGTATTTCTACATGGAGAACATTTAGATGCTTAGAAGTTTCTGGATAATTGTTTCTATCATACTACTTCCTGTCATTATCAATGATAAGGCATAGGAATATGGAAACATTATTGGTAAGGATTGCAAGGTTAGGTAAGGCATGATCTACCAGCCCAGAGTCTCTTGCTTCCCACCGCCCTCCAAGAACTTTGAAATTTTCAAATAAAATTTAGCAAGATCTGGATGTCACTGTTATTTTGGACAACTTGGTAATGCTGTATGTGATAGAGGAACTCAAAATGCTGTTGTTTGCTGATGCCATTACCTTGCTTCAATGAGTCCTTTCTCTCTCTTGCTCTGTCTCTGTCTCTCTGTCTCTCTCTAATACTGTATATCACAGAGGAACCCAAAATGCTGTTGTCTGTTGATGCCTTGCTTCAATGAGCCCCCCACCCCTCTCTTTCTCTCTCTCTCTCTCTCTCTCTCTCTCTCTCTCTCTCTCTCTCCCCCCCTCCCTCTCTTCCTCCCTCCCTCCCTCCCTCTTTCCTTCCTTCCCTCCCCATCCAATGTCTCACTTCCCTTTCATAAAGCCTTAGAATTGTTATCATTTGGAATCAATATGACAGAAACTCCCCAAATCCCTTTTCAGGAATTCTGGGGAGATTTAGTTACCAGAGCTCAAGGACAGTCCCGGCTCCCCAGAATTTTCCTCTCCCAGGTGCCCCAGACACCACCAACAAGCCGCAGGAGTCACTCAGAACAGGCTTTCTCAGCAGTCAGGCGCTCTGCCCATCACCCGGCAAGAAGCCATTCTAAGGAACTAAAAAGACAATAGACAGAAGACAAATCCTTCTCTGTACCAGCATTTCTGTCAGCCCCATTGTTCTGAGAACAAGGCAACTCGGAGCTATGCATTCTCTGCATAGCAGCAAGTCTGCAACTATGGTTCTGGAATTGTTTCTTTTATTTTCCAAAGACACAAACAAATTTAGGGTGATTTTTTTTTCTTTTGGTGGGGAGGGAGGCTTCTTGTTTGGGGTTTTTCTTGTTTCTTTTCCCCTGCGTAGAAGAAGAGCTACGGCAAGCTTTCCCCCTAGAATCTAGGTGGCTGAGAACAATCCTTCAGCGCAGAAACTGCAGGTCCTGGATCTGATATTTGTATTTCTCCACTTAACACCTCATCAAGATCTTTGCCAGGTGTTTTTATATGTCGACTTTATGGGTTTCATATTAACAGACCTTATCGGGGAGCAGGGAACAAGGGACGGGCTGCTTGGACAAACTGAATGTTTGTCATGGTGAAACAGTTCTGTGGGCAGCTCTAAAGGGAAAGATCACTTGGTTAAAGAAATGGTTTGCCTTTAAGAGGAAGATAATCAAGTAACTGAGTAATGACTCAAGGACTCCTTTCCAGATCTAAATTGGACTAGTGCTTACTAAAGGTGCAGTATCTCATACAGTCTCTCATCTTGTGTTAAATCACTATTTGGTGAACTAACTTGAGTAAAGAATCCCCTAGACTTACTTACATTCTAAATTCCCACTCTGTTCTGGCCACTCTTGTGTGTGTATGAGAGAGAGAAAGAGAGAGAGAGAGAGAGAGAGAGAGAGAGAGAGAGAGAGAGAGAGAGGAGAGAGGTGGGGGAGGGAGCGAGAGATCTGGAGATGTTTTATATTATTTTTCTATTGAGGAAATAAGATACTTGTGTACATACAGATGGAAATCTAATAAATAGAAACTGACATATATTTGACATTTGCTAGTTACTAACGTTATACCTTTTACAAGCATATAGCCTTGTTTAAGGTGTCAAAGATAGATGAGTAGAAAAATGCTAGGATGACTTTCCAGTTTTGGAGATCTTGTGGCATGTAAAAGTGAAGTTACTTGTATTGTTACACAGTACATGCGAGAGCTAGGACCAGCATTAACTGTATTTGCATTTTTTGTTCTTGTACAGTATAGTATCCCAAATCCCAAAATGGTGCCCGTGACAGCTAATTTTCTGGTCAACTCGAATGGATTTGGAATCACCTAGGAGACACACCTCTGGGTGCGCTTGGGAGGGTGTATTGAGAGAGGCTTAACTGAAGAGGGAAGGGACGTACCATTCCTTGTAATGGGGTCCTGGACTGAATAGGAAAGAGAGCTAGCCTAAGCATCAGCACTCATCTCTCTGACTGTCACAATGTGACCAGTCACCTAGAGTTATTGCTACTGTACATTCTCCACTGTGATAGACTGTACCCTCAGGCCTTGAGAAAAAAAAACTAATCCACCTTCAAGTTGCTTCTTGTCAAGAATTTTATCACAGCAATGAGAAAAGTAAGTAAAGCGATGCCCAAGATCTCAGTATCCTGCTGTTGTGGCATACTTAGGTTATGATTTCAGTAGGGTGTATCTCAGAGCAAGGGTGAAGAGATTTTTGTTAATGCAATTAAGGTCCTAAATTAGCTGACTCTGAGTAATCAAATGTGGATAGCCTTTAAAAGAGGGCTTAGGTTTGTTACCTGCGCATAATGGCATATGCCTGTTATTTCAGTACTCGGAAGGCTGAGGCAGGAGGATCATGAGTTTGAGGCCAGCATGGACTGCATTACGTTAGAAGCGGACTGACCTCAAACTTGCAGATTAGAATGTAGTCTCAGATGGCCGTCTTACTGCAGTCTTGTGGAGCTCTGAAGCAAAGATTTAGCTAAAACGTTTCTGAAACCATAATGGTTGAAAACTTTGAGATCGTATACATGCTGTTTCAGTCATTTAGTCTGTGATCATTGTTATGAAGTAATATATAATTTTATATAATTGAGACTAAAAAGAACCTCAACAGATAGTTTATGAAGGAATATCTACAAAAGGGGGAAAGAAAAGACAGACATGGCTGGCACCATTAGTTACCAGGGACAATACTATTCTGCTCCCTGATCAGTCTGCCAGAAGAACTGAGGTGAAAGGGTCTGACAACAAGAAGCACTGGCAAGGATACAGGCAGTTTCTTTAAAACTTACACCATCTTACACTTACACCATCGCCGGGCGGTGGTGGCGCACGCCTTTAATCCCAGCACTCGGGAGGCAGAGGCAGGCGGATCTCTGTGAGTTCGAGGCCAGCCTGGTCTACAAGAGCTAGTTCCAGGACAGGAACCAAAAGCTACGGAGAAACCCTGTCTCGAAAAATCAAAAAAAAAAAAAAAAAAAAAACTTACACCATCAACCGTCTCATAATACAGCAATGCCAATCCTAGGATAAGAGGAAAAGAAATAAAAACATACACCACAAAAAAAATCCGAATCAGACAAAGGAGGGTACACATGACAAAATGTTTTCTATAGGAAAAGAATGAGGTTGTACAGATAGCTTCATTGCTGTTGTTTTCTTCGTTGTTTGAGTCTGCAGCCCAGGCTGGCTTACCATCCCCCACTCACCGGGATCCTGCTGCCTCATCCTCTTAAGTGCTAGGATTACAGTTACAAGCCACTACATCCAGATTTTATCATATCATTTCTACGCATTCACCGAATGAAGGATTCAGGCTGGAGAGATGGCTCAGTGGTTAGGAGCACTCAGGGCTTTTGCAGAGGACTCAGGTTTGGCTCTCAGACCCCACCGGATAGCTCACAGGCATCTGTAACTCTAGAGCCGAGGCTCCAATGCACTCTTCTGACTGTGAGCACCAGACACACAAACACACAGTTCATAAACTCACATGCTGGGCGAGCACAGATACACGCAAACTAAAACAGATACCTTTCCAATTAAAAGAGAGAGAAAGATGATGCAGCCTGGTGAGATGCATTACGTGAAGGCACTTGCCACAAATCCTTTCTATCCCTGGAACCCACAAAGTGGAAAGAGGGAACAAATTCTCCCAAGCTGTCCTGCAACCACCACATGCAAACACACACGCACTGAATAAATATAATTTTAAAAAAGAGAAAAGGCTGTACCCTTAAGTCAGTGGTTCTCAACCTTCCTAACGCCTTTTAATGAACTTCCTCATGTTGTGGTGACTTGCAAACATGAAAGTATTTTGTCGCTACTTCATAACTGTAATTTTCTTACTGTTATGAATTGTGATATAAATGTCTGATATGAAGAATAGCTAGCATGCAACTCCCAAAGGGGTCCTAAGTCACAGGTTGCAAGCCACTGCCTTAAGCCTTTTTACGGGACCTCCAAAATCTGTTTATTTTGATAGACTAGATATTCAAAGTTCATCATCGTTGTTTTTCTTCTGATTAGAATCAAAGCTAGATGTCTGTTCCCTGGCAGGGAGTCGGCAAGGGTTCAGTGATCAAATGCTGGCCACCACTCCACTTTCACAAAGAGATTCATGCTAATCTGCACAGGGCACATTCTGGCCGTTCAGAAAAGCAGGTTTTCAAACTTCATGTTCTGTTTTTTTTTTTTTTCTTATCCCAGGATTTTTTTTTTATTTTTATTTTTATTTTTTTTTCTTTTTTAAATTTATTTATTTATTAAGGATTTCTGCCTCGTCCCCACAACCGCTTCCCATTTCCCTCCCCCTCCCCCCGATCAAGTCCCCCTCCCTCATCTGCTCGAAGAGCAATCAGGGTTCCCTGACCTGTGGGAAGCCCAAGGACTGCCCACCTCTATCCAGGTCTCGTAAGGTGAGCATTCAAACTGCCTAGGCTCCCACAAAGCCAGTACGTGCAGTAGGATCAAAAACCCACTGCAATTGTTCTTGAATTCTCAGTATTCCTCATTGTCCGCTACGTTCAGCTAGTCCGGATTTATCCCATGCTTTTTCAGACCTACCCCTGGATCCAGCAATACCACTCTTGGGAATATACCCAAGAGAGGCCCTATCATACAACAAAAGTATATGCTCAACTATGTTCATGGCAGCATTGTTTGTAATAGCCAGAACCTGGAAACAACCTAGATGCCCTTCAACGGAAGAATGGATGAAGAAAGTATGGAATATATACATATTAGAGTATTACTCAGCAGTAAAAAACAAGGACTTCTTGAATTTTGCATACAAATGGATGGAAATAGAAAACACTATCCTGAGTGAGGTAAGCCAGACCCAAAAAGAGGAACATGGGATGTACTCACTCATATTTGGTTTCTAGCCATAAATAAAGGACATTGAGCTTATAATTCATGTTCCTAGAGAAGCTAAATAAGGCGAATCCAAAGACAAACACATAGGCATCCTCAGGAATATTAACCTTCATCAGGCGATGAAAGGAGACAGAGACCCACACGGAAGCACCGGACAGAAATCTCAAGGTCCAAATCAGGAGCAGAAGGAGACAGAGCACGAGCAAGGAACTCAGGACCACAAGGGCTAAGACAATGGGGATGTTCTATTGGGATCTCACCAAGGCCAGCTGGCCTAGGTCTGAAAAAGCATGGGATAAATCATGTTCTGTTTTTCAAACTCCACCGACACTCAGACTTTTGACCTTTTCGCTCTTGTTTGCTTGTTTTGCTTTGCTTTTAAATTTCCCTCCAAACCTTTCTTTACCCCACTCAAGTAACATGCTCTGTTAAAAATTGTGTCATGCACAAACTAAGCATATTTAGTTCCGTGTTAGCTTGCTGTGGTGATTTCCGCCTATCTACTTGTTCATGTTATGCCTCTGTCTTCCTGAAAGTAGATTTGTCTAGTTCAGAAAGCAGCAACCACTGTCTGGAAATGACCAGACAGTGAATATGTTTTTGTTGTTTTGTTTTGTTGTTTGTTTTTTTCAAGATGGGATTTCTCTGTGTAGCTCTGGCTGTTCTGGAACTCACTCTGTAGACCAGGTTGACCTTGTACTCAGAGATCTGCCTGCCTCTGCCTCTGCCTCCCAATGCGCCGCCATGACCCAATAAATACATTTTTAAAAATGCAAATAGCACTCTTACAAGAGACATTCTCTGAATCATCAAATTAATCATACACTGTTTTTCTCTTTAGAATGAAAAGTTTTGGTGGAAAAAAGTAGAAGCAGGAATGTAGTTATACATTAAATTAACAAAAAGTATTCTTATAGCAATCCAATTAAAAGATCAGGTCATATTTTCAAAGAAAAGATTAACCTGAATTTCGCTTGTGAAACTGGTTCTGTGTGCATTTTTCATTTAATACAATAAATCCAATAATCTACAATGTACCTCATGGTACTTTTTTTCCAAAAATGTTATGTTCATTGGTACTTTACTGGCATGTATATTCTGTGTGAGGGTGTCAGAAACCCTGGAACAATAAATATAGACAGGCGTGAGCTGCCATGTGGGTGATGGGAATTGAATCTGGGACCTCTGGAAGAGCAACCAGTGTTCTTAACCACTAAGTCATCTCTCCAGCCCCACTGTAGGGATGTTTTGTTTGTATTTTAACAAATAAAGCTTGCCTGAAGATCAGAGTGCAGAGTTAAGCCACGAGAGGCCAGGCAGTGGTGACATCATTATGTTAAAAAATGATCAAATACAGTTTCAAATGATATTAAAGACGGTAATGTTTGCATATTCTTAGACCAAAAAAAAAATCTCTTTGGCAAATAGGAAATGGTAAGTAGCAACCTCATCTGTAGAAAGTGGGCACTAAACATAGTAACTTAGTATAGTAGTCATACACATAGTAATGTGGGATTTTATCATTTCTAAAAGACCAACATCAAAGGAAAGATTTTCATGAGTGTTCTAGAACAAGATAGAAAAATGTTCTCATTATCGTGTGTTGTCCTAAGGGGCTGTCAGAGGGTTAATTGGGGCTTATTTCCAGCATTTTTATGTCATTGTATCTATCATAGTGAAATATGTCGATGACTAATGAAGAATTAGGGTATCCACTTGGGCGGTCTGGCAAGAATTCAGTTTAAAATAAATACGAGTTCTCTCAAGATATCTGCCATGAGGAATGTTCTTTTTAAAGCTCATTGTTTGTTTAATTTAATAAGGAGCAGATAAAAACTGAGGAGTGGGGTCTATAAAGAGAAAGTACAAATATTAAGACTGGGAAAATGGCAAAAGAAAGACAGGGAATGGACTGAGAAGCTAAGTTCAGTTTTCCAAGTTTCTTGACAAAAGTCTCACTAAAAAGGGTGAACGCTCACCTGCCTACAATACCATAGTTTAACTACGACTCAAGTGGAAATCAAATCAGTTAGTATACATCCTTTATTATCTTTCAAACACAATTTTTTTTTTATTTTTCAATGTTCTTCTATTCTTCTTTATACTAAAGTGCTATTTGATTGTGTGTGTCTGTGTGTGATTTGTACAAGTGTACGTAGATCATATATGCATTCAGTTTGAAGTGTAAAGTACTAAAAGGAATATATAAATATGGCTGGGAAGATGGTTTTGTGCTTTGTTGGTAAACAGCTTGGTGCACAAATAGGAGGGCGTGAGTTTGATCTGCCACGCCTACATAAAGAGAAGCAGGGCAGTGGGCTGAGTGACTGGAATGCTGGTGCTGGAGAGATGGCTAAGGAAGGATTCCTGGGACTTGATAGGCAACCGACCTTGTCTACTAGCAAGCTCCTAATTCAATGAAAGACCTTATGGCAAAACTAATGTGAAAAGCAGCTGACAAGAACAAAAGGCACCTTCCTCTAGACCCCATATGTACCTGCATAAATGCACACACACACAGTGGCACACACATGTGGTGCACACAAATATATATATATACATATATACACACCATTAGTGGTAACCACTGACTTCTGCTTTAAAGAAGTCTTATTAAAGAGTATTGTTTTCATTATTAAAAACTCCAACCTTTTCTATTGGAATACGCAAGTGAGTTTAATAACTCCACTATCTGTTAAGATTTGGAAATTCTCGTCTAGAAAAGTCATGGAAGGACCCAGATCACCCAGAGTCTCCCATTTGCAATCAGTCTAAGAATTCAGACTTCTAGCTCCTAGTACCGTTCAAAAAGAGTAAATGAGTTCAGGTGACAGCCATTAAGAAGAAACAGTATTTGCCACTGGCCCTAAAGGAGCTGCCACTTTAAGAACATCAGCTTCCTTGAATACGGAGACTTCAACAGTGAAGAGCTCACACACATGAAATTCTGTACCAGTCTAATTACTGAGAGCAATTCCAGACTTATCCCCCAGAGGTCCTGGCATCACTACCTTAATTTACAGCAGTTCTTTACTTTTGCTCATCAAATGAAAGTCTTAATTAGAGTCAAGTTGCTCTTCATCCCAAATGATCTTCAACAGGACAAGTGCTTTCAATTGTTTTCCGGGACACAGTGAGTGTTTACTCACACTGATTCAAACATTCAGTCATTTGTTATACACAAATGCAAAGTTTCTCTAGACAAAGATGAGGCTGAGACTCTGTCTATGGAATCAAACAGAATTCATAAACTGGTGTCAAACATATAATCTTGCCTTTAGCTGCACTCAAAAGCCTGCCACATCATATTCCAAGTGGAATATAGATATTTGACTCTATGAAAAGTAGGTCTGTACCATAAAAGGATATGAAAGCTATTGAATTAGGAGACCAAATCTATGCTGTATGTACTTGGTATCTGGTTAAAGAGAGTATCTTTTGCTGTTGTTTCATTTCTTTAAATAAATTTTATTTTAGAATTCTTCTATATTTACAGTAAAGTTGCAAATATTGATTGGCTCTTCATCCATCTCTTACCCAAGCTTCCTGAATTGTTACCATCCTACAACAGTGTGGTGTGCTTCCCACGACTGAGAAACTCGCAGTGATAGATGGCTATTAACAGAATTTATTCCAGCTTCATCCCTGTTTCTGTGAGATTTTCCTCCTCTGCTGCAGAATTGTTATGGTACCACACTGCCTGTGGCCATCCTGTCTTCTTAGTCTCCTCTGGTCTGTGGCAGGTTTTTGGTGTTGTATTTCTCTCTTTGTTCATGACCTGGTTTGTCTTCAGAAACAGCCTCTCAGTTTAGACTTGTCTAACCCTTGCCACCTCCTCCTCCATCTTCTCCTCCTTGGTATATATGTGTTCACATGAGAATGTGTGTGTGTGTGTGTGTGTGTGTGTGTGTGTGTGTGCGCGCGCGCGCATTTGGGGACCAGTGATTGACATGACTGACATCAGAATGTCTTCTTCAATTGCTTTTCACTTTATTTTTTTGAGACAGCACCACTCACTGAATCTGGGGATCACCAATTTGACTGAGCTGTCCGGCCAGTGAGTCCTAGGTGTCTCCATCTCTGCAGTGCTGAGATTCTTCCAGCTGTATGCCAGTGTGCCTGGTTCTTTGCCTGGGTGCTAGGAATTCAAACTCAGGGCTTATGCTTCCATATCATGCACCTTACCAGCTGAGCCATCTCCCATTTCTTCACTAGACTGAGGAGATAGGTGTTTGGAAGACAGGACCAGGCTTTTCCGCCCAAACATACCAAAAAGTACCTAACTTCTCCATGCTATCCCCAGAAATGGTACTTTTCATCATGTAGTTAAGGAGGTGTATCCTAAGTTTCTCTACAGTAATTGTATTATTTCCCGATTTAGTTTCCATAGTTAATTCTTTGGAGGTGAGATACTAAATCCAATACACTGGAGGATGTATCAAGGGAGTGAATCATATTTTCATATGATTATTGACTAATTATATGAATATTGACAAATTTTTTATCTAGGCAATGCATTTATTAGAAAAATTGTACTGGTATTTTGTTTGCTTTTTTGCATCATCTACTTCCATTTGGGGGATGACATTTTATATTGTGTCAATAGAAATGTGAAGTCCTCAGAAGGGGCGAACGGCAGTCACCATTTGATAGCACAGTATTTCACACAGAAATCAAACAGGTGCCAAACCAACCCCAATTGCACAGAAAAGGTAAAATACAGGGAAATGATTTAGGCTGTGAAGTGTTTTGAGTGTTTATTACCTTCATTTTCCATGTAACATATCCGAGTTTTGCTTGGTTTGGGATAAGGTCTCACTTAGCCCAGGCTGGTCTCAACCCTCTATTGAATCTGAGAATGACCTTGAATTTCTGATCCTCCTGTCTTCAGTGTGCACAGCTTATGCACCAGGGACCGATTGTAAGGCTTTGGGTATGCTAAGCAAGCATTCTACCACCCGAGTGCTACCCCTAGCCACCGTAATAATGCACTTCATTGTAAGCTTATATAACTTAAGTTTTAATAGTGATTTACCTTTAATTTCTTGTATTTCTAAAAGACCTTCTCAATGGTTCTTGACTCTAATGTGCTTCTTAGAAAACATCTTGCTTCACATAAAACAGTTCACAGTAGCTGTGACTAGAAAATGTTTTGGAGGTTAGAAGCCCCCCTTTCCTGTAGTCTATTCTATACTGGTAGATTTATTTGAAATAAAAACACAAGAATTATTCTTATCATGACAATTTTGAGATTTAAAAATGGCTTATACTATCAATTGTGTGAGAAGAAGGGATAGCAATATATATGAATATATATATGAATATATATATTTGTTTCTGCATTTCTTAGACGCTAAACAAGAGTCTAATAATAATTATTTCCCAGGGAAAGCAAAGGATGCCAATAAAATGAGACTTTCGGTGCTTTGCTTTTCGAGATGTTACTAAGCAAAATGCATTCTGCTCACCTCCAAGTGTCTCAATCACAGGAACAGGAGGTTTTGCACAAGAGAAAGAACTGATGCATGAAGATTTGCTTCGTAAGAGTTGATCCTGAAGGCAGGGTTTAGAGGTGTTTATGGTATACGGAAATAGGGAGGTCTGAGATGTAGCGGTGGTGATGCGGGGCTAGGGAAAGTGCAGTCATTGGTGATCTGCTTATATGTGGGCGGAAGACGAATGTGCAGAAAATGAGACTGTGGTATGACAACAGGAGGGTATAGTTTTCAGTCCTCTGCCCACAAAAGGTCGCTTGTCAGACACTTGCCAGGGGAAATGACACATTGGTGTTAACTGGTTTGAGATATACACAAAGTAACCTCCAAGTTCTTGAAAAATACCATCAACCCTTGGTACTGTAGAGAGCACACATCAGCGGTGTTAGCCAAGGCAAAGCTAGTGGGTGTACATGGCTTAACTACATGACCCCTAAACTGGGTGAAAGGAAGCATGGAATAAAAATGGGGTAAGGCTGAAACATTCGCTGGAGTCCCCCTTGCTGTCAGAGCCATCCACACGGCAGTATGGGCCAATATTGTTTACGAAAGTCGAAACACTTTCAAAAGTTCAGGGCTGGGGCCTAGCCCTGAAGAGTAGAGCATAGGTACCCATCCTGAAGCTTCATGATCAGGTCTCCAGCATCTGTGAGAACCAAACAAGGGGCTATTTCTGGAACAGAGAGCAGAGAAGAAGGCTTCTGCTCTAGCTTGGAAAATCAATTGTGCACTCCATTTAATGCATTATTTATTATTGCATATTGGAGACTTCCAGAACAAGTCTCATCGAAATAGTTGTCTTTTTCCTGGTTTCCATAATAAAACCATAATCAAAATGTTTTCAGACTGAGTTGGAGGGTGACGCATTGTCAAGATACGTAGCTGTGTTAGCCCAGGCCCCCGGATGTAGATAACCTAAGGAACAATTGTTGTAAGCAAACACCAGCACTTGGGCAAAGACATTTTTTTCCAGGGGAGAAAATGGAACAGGGCCAGACATCCTTGAGGCTCTCAACCTTTTTTCTTCCCTTCCTGCCCTCGGGCTGGGAAAGTGTGCTTGACCAGGAGAACAGGTGGTGTTTGCTTAAGGCTTACTGAAATGTTTGCACTTGAAGGAAGCCAAGCTCACAGCTCTGAAGGAAGTTCTCGATTCTCCCAAGCAAGAGCCTTCTTCCTGTGTTTCAGTGGCAGAAACAGCCTCACTGCAGGCCGCATCTAACTGTTCTACTTCTGTTTAGAATTTTCTCACAGTGCAAAAACCCTTATCTAGCAGGAACCTGAAAGGCTCTGCTTCTCTCTACCCTTTTCACTTCAGGCCCTTGCTGTAGTCATGTCATGCAAATTTTCTGCCAGATCATTAGCTGAATAGTATTTGTGGTTATGGAAATAAATGTTAAAGATCTAGTTAAACTGAATGGGATTACACATACACGTTTTCATTTTGGTTCCTCTTCTCTTCTTCTTCTTCTTCTTCTTCTTCTTCTTCTTCTTCTTCTTCTTCTTCTCTCTCTCTCTCTCTCTCTCTCTCTCTCTCTCTCTCTCTCTCCTATGACAAGATCTAGCTAACCAGAATAAACTAGTCTTGAATTCATTATTTTAATTCAAGCTGGCCATAAATTTGGCAGTCATCTTCCTGCTGCCCAAGTTCTGGGATTATCAGCTTGTGCCACGCTCCAAACAAAACCATGGTCTTAATCTCTGCCTAGACTGAACATCCCATCCCATTCTGCAGGGAAGCTTGTTAAACCAGAAGGCAACCAATTCCAAATAGTTTCAGGAAGTCCCGAAAACGGAGGAGATTCATTCGGTCCCTCCCTCTCAAGAGTAAACTATTGACTGAGTAAGCAGTAAGACTGCTGAGACTATCCCACCACAAAGGAGACTCCAAGCAGACCGACTGCCTGGAAGACAGACCAACTGAGTCACGTGGAACCAGCACTCTCCAGATTATTGAGCTCCCTGGAGGCTGCCCAGATTCCCAGCTCTTGTGAGCTGCTGGTGGTGGCTGTGGGCTTTGATGACAATAAAACTCATTCGTTCACCAAGTTGGACTGCGGCGAGATCTGTACTTTTGTCTCTTGTGTGTTCTCTAACTGGGATGAGGAGATACATTTATAGCATCTCCCCAGGAAAAGTCTTGTTGCACAAAACATAAAAATCCACCTTTTAGCAGACCATCACAGAGATACTTGATTCTCACAAGAATCTTCAATAAATGCAGAACCGTCTGTTAAATTTTAAAAGAGGAACAGCCTTGAATCTCAAATCTGCTTATGGGGTTATAAATGGGGGAAATGGCAGGCTTATAATGAAGAGCTCTTGTGGCAACCACTTACAGTGAGCAAATTAATCACCAGCAAATAGGACAAGCTGATATTGCATGCCTCCTGGTGTGCCCCTTACTGTGCTTCCTACCCACAATTACCTCACTCTGGTTATATGAACACATTGGCGAGTCTAAAGTAATAGAACAACCATCAACCATTTCATTCACATTCAAAAAGCCATCAATGTCTTGAAAAGCAAACAACAACTAAGGGATTATTTCAGATTAAGGAGACATAATTACTAAATTCCATACACGAATCCACACTGGATCCCAGACGAAGAGGAAGAAAAATGTTATGAACGACAACAGAAGTGGCAACGCTTCGTGCTGATGTCACAAATTCCTGCTTGGATCATTGTACTGTTGTAAGTGAAAGTCCTTACTTAGGACACAGACTCTGATGCTATAAAAGAATTCAAGGGAAAAAAGAGGAGAGAAAAAAAAGTGATAAAATGCTTTAGAATGCTTGTCATCAGTGATTGGGGTTGAAGGGTTTAGTGCATTCTTTTTTTTTTTTTTGGTTTTTCGAGACAGGGTTTCTCTGTGGTTTTGGGGCCTGTCCTGGAACTAGCTCTTGTAGACCAGGCTGGTCTCGAACTCACAGAGATCCGCCTGCCTCTGCCTCCCGAGTGGTGGGATTAAAGGCGTGCGCCACCACCGCCCGGCCGGTTTAGTGCATTCTTTTGAGTATTCTTGGAAATTTTCAATTATTTTTTAAATTTGTATGTGTATGCATGTTTTGCATGCATATATTTATATGCGCTGGGTTGTCCAGTTCCCTCAGAGGTCAGAAGAAGGGTCTAAATCCTTTGGATTGGAAGTTACAGACAGTTGTGAGTCATCATCCATCCCCTGCAAGAGCAGCAAACTCTTAACCACTGAGCCATCTCTCCAGCCCCTGCAATCCTTGTGAAAGTGAATGGCACCAATTCTGGACGAAGGGAGTAAGATGAGGTTCTAAAGTCAAGACTGTAGGCCATGTAAGTAAGAACACATGTTGTGGAAAGTGAGCGCTTCTCTAGGGTTCCTGCATTTCAGAGACAAGAGCTCAGGAGTCAAAAAGTATTCGGAAATGAAAGGACTGTCTTCCATTTTCTAAGGTGAAGTCCAGCACCAAAGCAATAATCTTCAGGGGTTAAGAGAGAAAAGGCAGCCAGAGAAGCTGATGGAACAAGGATGGAGAAATTAGAGGCTAACAGGTGGTGGAGAAAGGGGCTAAGAAAGTAGGGTGTGGCCAGTGCTGTCAAAAGCCAACAAAAGGCCAAGCAAGGGAAGAAATCGGTGTGGTTTTTGAGAGCTAAGAGGGATGCAATTAGAGGCTATATATTGAGCATCTGTTATGTACTTATTTCTTTCAGTGTCCCCAGCAACCCCATGTGTGACGGCCACCTTTCTTCATAGATGAGAGACGTAAATCTCTTGCAAGTAGTGATGCTCACACAAATAGGATGGAAGTGGTATTATAGGAAGGCCTATCATTGTACCTGCTAGTGTTTGAAAGTTTGGCTGAAGATTGGTAAATACACCTGGATTCCGGACTACGGTATTAAGGGCAGCTTTAACAGAATGTAGACAGAGTGGGTTCAAATCCAGTGTGAGGTGACTGATTAGAAATCTAAACCAGATCGGGTGTAAAAAAACAGAATGAGGCTTTGGAGAGGGTAAAGGCTGGGAAATGGGAGCCATGCCAAATGTGACTGTGATTCATACTGAAAACATTTTACGCCACAGATCAGCACACTCACATACACATACGCACATGCGCACACACATACACACTCCTACTCTCTCGTGCATAAAGAATTTACAGGAATTTAATTCAATAATTCTTAGGGTTTCTAGGAGCAAAATCTGGTTAACTTGTGTTCTATCTCTCTGCAGTGATTTGTTTTGCCTTGTTTTAGTTGTTTGTTTTGTTTTATATCTTATTTTTAATGTTGATAAGAATCAACTCAATTTGATTTCCTGTAACCAGGCGTGGAAGTTTCAAAGACATACTTTGGAGTGCGGCCTGAAACTTATAGAACTGGGGTCAGGGGGCTGAGGTTAAGATGGTGGTCAGCTGGCTCCAGCAGCTTTCCTTAGCTAGGCGTGGGCCCCTCACATTTCTGCATCACCTGTCCTGTGACCTAAAGCACTAATTCACTCTCACACCCTAGTGGCTCTTACCTGGGCACACCTGTGATGTAAGGAACTGCAGAAAGTCATAACTTAACTGGCCTTGACCAAGCAAAATGCCTAAGAAATTCTAGATGTACAAAGATGGCTTTGTTCTTAGGCGATGGCTTCATGGAGATGGGAAAAAGATAAATTTCCCCTGTCAAAAATTCGTGTGTGTGTGTGTGTGTGTGTGTGTGTGTGTGTGTGTGTGTTTGGGAGGGGAGCCCACAGAGGTCAGAGTGGAGCATTGAATCATTTGGAGTTGGACTTTCAAGCAATCATGAACCTCTCTACATGGGCACTGGGAACTGAACCCCAACTCTATGCAAGAACAAGTGTTCTTTACTGATCAGCCACTTCTCCAGTCCCCTGGGTGCAGTTTTGGAGACGGAGTCTCATCATGTAACCCAGGCTGACCTTAAACTCCTTATCCTTCTGCGGGGCACATGGCTTCTAATATCTGCTATATTCTTTTGACCTTGAATCTTTCCAGTATGAAGAATGCATTCATTGAAACCCTGGCTGCAGCCCTCAATCGACTTCCCTGTTGACCACTGTCTCTCTGCTGGGAAACCTCACGGCTTGTTTCAGAGGACAGCTCCTCAGAGCATGGAGGTGCAAAATAGTAGATGCCAATATGCTGAGTCTCTGTGACTTCATCTTGTTTTATTTTGTCTTCTTCATACTGGGTCTCTCTATATAGCACAGTTGACTTAGAGCTCAACGCCTTCCTGCCTCCTCTACCCAGAGCTGTGCTCATTCTTGATATGTGTATGTTTCCTTACAAGTCAATTATAACAGAGAACCCATGGAAAGGCAATGGAACTTTAGAGGAATACTCGAGGGCCACACATGGGACTTAAAGCACTTATGTTTATAAAGTCCTGGCTATCCTGGAACTTGCTCTGTAGACCAGGCTAGCCTCAAACTCACAGAGATCTGTCTGCCTCTGCCTCCCGAGTGCTGGAATTAAAGGTATGCACCACCACAACCTGACTTGAATTTACTTTTTTTTTTTTACTTTATTTATTCTAATTTAGGTTGGTCTTAATTTAGGTAAGCCTGGGCTCTTCACCATTTTCCTTCACCTGATCCTGCATCAGAAACCCTGTAACTCACTCCTGCTTTTAAGGAAACCCTATTTGGAAATGTTTATTTATGAAAGTATGCACATACTTATCTCCCAGGTGGTAGTTTTTCCATCTTTGATGATATTTTATTTTTATTTTTTTTTATTTTTTTTAATATTTATTTATTATGTATACAATATTCTGTCTCTGTGTATGTCTGCAGGCCAGAAGAGGGCACCAGACTCCATTACAGATGGTTGTGAGCCACCATGTGGTTGCTGGGAATTGAACTCAAGACCTTAGGAAGAGCAGGCAATGCTCTTAACCACTGAGCCATCTCCTCAGCCCCCCTTTGATGATATTTTAATCTACTCTAATAGTACAGTTGTCTTCTATGACACCTGTGTCATTCATGTCTGTAGTCACAGGCAACCGAAAGTCTTTGATATTCCTTCTGTTCCATTCCCTTTGTCACCGCCGAATGACAGTTCCAAGCAGTTTTCCTATATTATCCCTTAAATGTTGGAATCATTTGTCATTTAAAGCGTGTTGTGGTTAAGACATGAAATGATCCACATAAGTTTGTGCTTGAACACTTGCTTCCCCGTTGATAATTCTGTTTTTAAAAGTTACAGAGACTTGCGGAGGTACAGTTGAGCTGGAGGAAGTGGTTCACTGAGGTCTAGCCTTTGGAAGTTAGAGTTGGATCTAGTCTGATTCCTTTGCTTCCTGATTCTGCCAAGAAATACCAAGCAGTGGCTCCACACTTCTGCCACCGAAGGCCCTCACTGTCATGCCTCCCTCACCATGATGGACAGTCTCTCTTCAAACCACGAGCCAAAGTAAACCTTTCCTCCATTAAGTCATTTTTAATAGGTGTTATGTCACATAATGGGGAAAGTGACTAATACAATATGAAGGAAAGCTCTCAGTTTTTGCCTGTTCTTTCACTGGCCCACTTATTGGATCTTAATTGGCTCACAATATTAATTTCAGTTTTTTCTTCTTGTTGTTGTTTGTTTTGTTTTTTGAGACGGGGTTTCTCTGTGTAGCTTTGGAGCCTGTCCTGGAACTAGCTCTGTAGACCAGGCTGGCCTCAAACTCACAGAGATCCGCCTTCCTCTGCCTCCCGAGTGCTGGGATTAAAGGTGTGCTCCACCACCGCCTAGCCACAAATATCACTCTTAACTAGTCACTTGAACAATCACAGTGTGATGACTTGACTCACCTCTTATGATTTATAGTGGGTTGAATAGCACCCTCCACCAAATGTACCAAATCCCTGGAACCTGTGAGTGTTAAGTTATTGGAACAGGGGGTTTGTAGATGTATTTAAGTATTTGGGCATGAGATCCTTCTGGAGGACCCAGGTGGGCCCTAAATTCAATAGAGTGCCCATATAGGAAATGGAAGAAAGCTGTGAAAAGTCAGATCCAAGTATTGAAGATGTGCAGCTATAGCTAAAGAACACCTAGAACCACTTGCAACTGAAGATGAAATGGAGCCTTTTTCCCTTAGAGCCTTTGAAAGGAGCTCGGCACAGCCACACCTTGACGTCAAGTTTTTTGCCTCCAGGACTTGGAGAACATACATTTCTGTTATTGTCATTCATTTGATGTGCTGTGTTATTTATTTATTTATTTATTTATTTATTTATTTTGAGACTGGTGTTCTGTGGCACAAGCTGACCTTGAACCTGCTGCGTAACTGAGGATAACCTTGAACCCTGGAAGCGCCTGACTCCATCTCCAAAGTGCTGGAATTGTGTGTGAGCACCATCACATTTGGTCTATGCTGTCCTGGGGGGATCCAAACCAGAGCTTTGTGCATTCCAGGCAAGCAAGCCCTCTATCTCCAAGCCCATTTCTGCTGTTTTAGGGTCTGAAGATTGTAATATTTGTTGTCAGGAGCCTAATACATGATTGAAGACTGGCTTTTGGGGTAAATATGCTGATAGACAGCAAACCCTAGAGACCCTTCAGCTATTTCTTTCTGTTCATATCGTTCTAAAACTGGCAGCAAATGGACACACAAAAAAATGTTTCTAATTTAGAGACGTTACAAGCTCACACCGCCACTAAGAAATCGCAATCAAAGTAAAATGTCTTGGCTCCTTGTGCAAGTTCACTGTAACAAGGTGATCTTTTTTTTTTTTTTTTTTTTTTTTGGTTTTTCGAGACAGGGTTTCTCTGTGGTTTTGGAGCCTGTACTGGAACTAGCTCTTGTAGACCAGGCTGGTCTCGAACTCACAGAGATCCGCCTGCCTCTGCCTCCCGAGTGCTGGGATTAAAGGCGTGCGCCACCACCGCCCGGCTAACAACAAGGTGATCTTAATCAGCTTCTGCGATGACAAGTATAGACTGTTCCTGCTTGCCCAGCCTTCCTTGGGCCTACATAACAGAACAGAGAGAGACAAGCTGCTTCATGAGGATTCTGAATTCACTGCTGATATCTCCCAGTTGCCTAAGTGTGGTTTTCAAACTCCTTCACCAGGTTTTCTAGCTGTTCCCAATCCAGTTCCAATTCTTTTCCTAGCCCAGCATCTTACTGAACAAAAATAGGAGCTGATGGAATAGTTGAATGTGCACACACATGACTTACACTGTATAGGACTGACCTCACTAACATAGGGTCCACGTCTTACATCAGTACAGTACCAGGCCCAGGGTTTCTTTATGTTCCCAACAACTAGGAAAGAGTCAAGCATACCGTGGGTGCTCAAAAAATGTTTGTGAAGAAAAGAATGACTTTTTATGATCTACAAGCAAACCAGTATTTTAAATAGGAGCAAATACATAGCACCTGACATTTTACACACGCGCGTGCGCGCGCACACACACACACACACACACATTAATCTTGTGAAATATTTTGTTTCTAATTTGAGAAAACACTATCATAAAGATGGTGTAGGCAAAGCTATCAGCCACTTACAGAGCTGCATGTGGTAATGAGGAGAAGCATAATTTCCTGTGCTTTGACAATACCGTGACAGGCATAGTTCCTGCTGCTTTGAATAGATTATGAACATAACTTGACCCTCTCCATTTGATACTTGAAGCTGTGGAATCTTACTAAGTAAATATGACCCATCCCTCAGCCAATCAGCTACTGTACTTACAGATAGCATTGAACACTCATGATCTTGCTACATTCTCTGAGAGTTTTCAAAAATTGAATCTCTGTCTGTCTGTCTGTCTCTCTGTCTCTCTTTCTCTCTCTCTCTTTGAGAAAGAGTCTTGCTATGCAGCTTTTGCTGGTCTGGAACTAGATGTATATAGACCAGGCCGGCCTAAAATTTGTGGTAACCTTCCTATCTCTGCCTCCAGAGTTCTGAGATTCCAGGCATGAACCACCTTACCTGATTTCCAGTGAGCGGGTCTGTTCCCAGCAATCTTACAGTCAAGTTTGAAACATGAGGTAAACAGGAAGGATTTAGCAAGAAGTATTTCTCTGGGAAATTCAATATAGTGTGTGTGTGTGTGAGAGAGAGAGAGAGAGAGAGAGAGAGAGAGAGAGAGAATGTATATGTGCTGTATGGGTGTGGAGAAGGTGTCAGGTGTCCTCATTCAAGTTACCCTGTGTATACCCCAGAAATTGAAATTGATACTCAAATGTCTTCTTCAGTGACTTGCTTCTCCACCACCTTATCTTTTGAGACAGGGTCTCTTACTGAACGTTTTTGTTTTGTTGTTTTGGCTAGACTGGCTGGCCTCCAAGATATTCCTCCGTGTGTGTGTGTGTGTGTGTGTGTGTGTGTGTGTGTGTGTTTAGAGCACAAAAATGAAGATCAGAAGACAACTTGCCGGAGTGAGTTATTTCCCTCTACCATATGTGGGTGGGGGATGGGACACATATTGTCAGTCCTGTTCACATGAATGAGTCCATCTCACCAGACTATTCATTTTTTACATATTTAAGACAGGGTCCCATGTATCTCAGGCTGGCTTCAAACTCACTACATAGGTAAGGATGGCTCTGAACCTCTGACCCTCCTGCCTCAATCTCCTGAATCATGGGATTTAGAAATTCAAGGTAACGATGTCTGTACATTCTCCACTCAGATGAAAATGGCATCCTCTAATTAATGGAAGACACACAAAGAAAGGGACTATGAATGGCTTTTACTTATGACTATTATATGTCTGTGGCAAATAAAATACTCAACATATAATAGACAACCAATGGATATTGGTAGAATAAACTACCAATCCATCACTCTGGCTTAACGTGGATTCTATGTCACTGGCTATAAGTACAGATAAAAATCAGTTTACCAAGGGCAGTGGCAAGTTAGTCTTCAAACAAATATCTATAAATATATCCTTTCAAAAATATCTTAAAGGTCCAGCCATGGTAATCTTTCTAACCTCATTTCTAGAGAGGCTGGAGCAGAGAGATCCCGAGTGATGGGCCAACCTGAGCTACATACTGAGACCCTGCCTCAATACAAAACAAAACAAAACAAAATACTGCAGAAGAGACCCTGGAGCTTCCAAGCTCAGAATGGAGCAGAAAAAATAGGAAAAGATGAGAAATGTCAGAGTTTCAAGGCAGATCAAACACTTAAGGGCAATATTTAACTAATAGTGGGGAGTGTAGAAGAAAGTGTGACCCCTGGAGAAATTAGTGAGGTGACATAGAACAGACAAAATGGACGATCCCAATGCTCTTTGTCTGGCTACTTAAAGGATTTAGAGTTGACATAAACAAATAATTCATCCTATGGTAGAGAGAGGGTGGGAAACAAAAGGAACAAATTTTGTACAACTATCTCTTTAAATGTACATGATATTCAGTGAGAGGAGCGTACATATATTTTGATATTTAAAATGACCTTGGGTTTCTTCCACTCTGAAAGGAGTTGATTTGTAAGAAATATAGAATTTCTTAAGCTAAATGTCATTGTTATTTTTCTCCAACCATCTAATAAGCATGATTTCCAGGCTGGTTTTCTTTTCTTTTCTTTCTTTCTCTCTCTCTCTCTCTCTCTCTCTCTCTCTCTTTCTTTCGTTTGTTCGTTCTTTCTTTTCCTTCCTTCCTTCCTTCCTTCCTTCTTTCCCTTCCCTTCCCTTCCCCTTTCTTCCTTCCTTCCTTCCTTCCTTCCTTCTTTCTTGAAGGGTATTTTAGTTTCTGATTATTTTCTTCAAATTAAACTTGATGTTTCCCCTTCTCATAAAACAGCACACATACATATAGTAGTGTTGTCCAGAATACTAGTCTCATGTTCAAAAGTACTCCCAAGTAAGCACATTACATGAAGTCTCCAATTAAGGGGCAAAGCTCAAACTAAACAATAATGCTCTAGTGCAAAATATGTAGGCATGGAAGACGACACAATACACACTCAATCAAAGTAGCATGCACAGCTCTATTCACAGGATTGAGGATATCCATACCCAGATAATGTGCCTAGAGAAAGGAAAGACTATACAAACACCCAAAGGAAATATAAAGTTATGAATGCAGGTCCCTGTTTAAGTTTGCAATTGTGCCCTTTTTCACTACATGCAAATAAAATATAGATGAGTCTTCAAATGATTTTTTCTTTCTCTTAGATTACAATGTCATCTACAAATAATTTTTAAAAACATAATATAAAAGTGAGCATGGTGGGGTGAAGGCAAAAAAGGTACTTTGCTTTTCTTATTTTCATGCTAGGCTCATGAAGGTTACTATGGAAAATGAAGCATATGGTGCTCTCTATACTACTGAAAAGTGGTTTAAATGTATGTGTTTGAGCTAAGAAAGACACACAGTTTTTTTAAATTTAATTTTTGGCTGTAACACGGTTTCCAAAATGCAATGTTTTTTCTAGTAAGAACACTCATACTTTTGGAAATATTAAAAAAAGAAACAAACTTCTTTTTGTGTCTTGAGGACTTATGCTTCTCTGGGGGAAATAAACAGATTCTTCACATGCATGTATAGGCAACAAAACCGAGGTGTGACTCTGAGGGCTTGGAAGAAGCCTGGTAAAGCTGAGAGGCTCTGAGCACGTGAGACTGTCTGCCCACATGCCTTCTACTTCCGCGCTTGCTCAGTCCTTTTACACACACTCCAGAAAGCATGTCGTTCTTCTGAAAACTAACTTTAAAAGTCCATCCGCTAGAAGACTGGAATCGACATAGCTAAAATAGTTGGGAATTTAGTGAGATTTGAAAATACCTCCAATCCAGGGTCTTTCCATGAGCCTCTTATTTTCTCCAGTTCTGTTTTACTCATCTTGATTTATTCAAAGTTTACAGAGTTGCAAAACTCTGTGACTGGCTTTTATTTTATTCTTTTATTTTACAGACAGAGGTTTTGATATATTGCCCAAATTGGCCTGAAACTTACATTGATCCTTATCTCTTATCCTCCCAAGTTCTGGGATTCTCAGCAGAAATGGCTAGGTCCAAGGTGCCTGCAGTTTCCATAAGCTCCTCATTCCTTCTGGGAGGAGTCCAATTAAAAATGCAGGTCTCAGGCTGAAATGTTCTCTCTCTCTCATATTAATAATGATAAACTTAGTGTCTCCTTCCACATCTCTGAAAATACTGGCAACCCAAAGTGCTCAGGTAGCAAAAGCATAAATTCCTATACTGATCCTTAAGTACCTCCCGTCCTTCGGAAAGAGTCTCTCTTCAGAAGAATACAGAATGCTCCACCAAAGAAAGAGTTTAAAAATAATAACAGTAGTAATAACTAGCAGCAAAAAGCCACACATGCTACCACCATCACAACAGAACAGCAATGGAGCACCCTCGTCTATGCCTATGCAACATTTTACTTTAATTCCAATATCATGTGATCGGAGCAGATATTTCCGACTTGACACCCATTTTTTCCACCAAGGAGCCAGCATTCAGTCATTTCTAAATGTCTTCATTTTTATTCTTTTGAGACAGGGTCCCTTGTATCTCAGTGTGGCCTCAAACCTCCTATGTAACGGAGGGGGACTTGAACTTCTGATCCTCTTGCCTCCACCCACCATGCCAGTTTTTTTTCCAGTTCTAGGAATCAACCCCCGTGTTTCATGCATGTTAGGCAATCACTTACCAATTTAGCTATATCCCCAGCCCTAGATTTCTGTTGAATTCTACCCACTATATTTTGTCTTGGTCATTCTGGGACAGAATGGACATCTATTCTGTCACTGACCTTTCTGAAGTATTCCTCTCCCTTTCTTCTTTAAACTGAAGGACTCTGGAACTGTGTGAATTAACAAAACAAAACAAAACCAAACCTTTCATCGTGCGTTGTTCAAAAAATGCACACAACAAAAACTTGTGTGGGTCTGGTTTCTCTTTGTGGTTTGGACATTTTCATTGAGCCTATACCCGGCCTTGTAGGTCAGTAAAGAAAAGTCAAGGCTAGAGGATTCCCTCACCCAGAACCTTTGTGCTGGCTCCTTCTGTCTCTCCATAGGAGGAACGACCTGTAGCCTGACATGTCCACCCATCCTACCCCAGACAGGCAGATGAAGGTCTGTTCACTGATGCTCTCCTCGAGTGTCTAAACCACAGGTCCGTGGTTTCATGTGCATTTCTCAAAGGAAGTGTTGAGCAAAGAAAATCAACTGGGTTTAGTAATACACAATCCCCCCTCCCTGCCCCCACTGCAAACCCGTGTTTTCATGAGCCAGTTTCAGGGGAAAAGTTCACTGTGGACATTCGCCCTGTATATTTTATCCTTGCTGAGATACTGGGAGAGCTGCTGATCTTAAATATTGCCGTCTGTCACTTAACTAACATGTACCCTTCATAAAGAACAGAGCGATCCACCAAGCAGCTCTAAGCACATTCATTTTACTTTTAGAAAATAGCTCATTTTTCTTCTTGCTACATGTTGCGGCCCAGCCGAAACAAGGGCTTTGCTTGTACCCACCAACGAAAATATGTAGCTCAGATGATGGAAGATTAGGGAAGACTCCAGAAAAGACCTGCAGGTCAGCTGATGGTTATCTGCTGCTCTCAAACTTGGCCCAGATTTCACCTGTCCTGAATTTGTCTTTTAAACCCCAACATTCCATTTTAGGATTTCACCGAGTTCAAATCAGTCTTTCATGATAGGTGCATTTCCTTTTCTAAAGCTGATTTTAAATATCAAACTTCGATTTCTAGCCGGCCATTAGATGAGGACAAATTCAGAATTCCTTTCTAAAGCACATACTAAAATGTGGTCTTTAGTTTTACCTCAGAGGATTGCCCTAAACTGAACTTGTTTGATACTAGGTAGTCGATTGAGTTCATTTTGATACCTACAGCCAATGTGCTGAACCACCACCCTTTATTTTGAGATGATGTGCAATAAATTAAAACCCATTAAGTTTCCCAGCCCCCTTCTTCCAACAATGGAAGCTGCTCCAAATGCAGATATTTTCCTTCAATCTTTCACGTAACCCGCGAGGAACTCACAATCACCTTCAGATGACCTCCCAATCTTTTGCTATAGATATTATCCATACCCCAGTGCGATGATGTCAATGCTCTTCATGTTTCTCACCATCTATGTCCCAGTGACCAAGAGGCCGGCATTTTTGCAAAGGTTGCAGGACCCATTCAACTAATCCCTCCAGACACCAAACAGACAAGCCAGTCAGGTTTTAAAACTTTTTATTTGCATATTAAAAAAATTGTGCATTCCAATAATTAAAATCATTTGAACAAAAAAATGGCACTCTGATTAAACTGCATTTTACATCCTGTAGGACACCTTGGACCATCTTGAATTTAACTCTATATTTCACCGCCTCCCACCCAACTTTTTCCTTCGCCAACATGCAAGGTCTTTTCCCTCCCTGCCAGCCAGCCAGCCAGATGGGTGGGAGAGGCAGGGGAGGCCTTCCTGGTCAGTAGTTCTGAATCTGCTGTGAAAGGGGCAGCGCAGTCATTTAAACTTGATCCAACCTCTTTGCATCTTACAAAGTTAAACAGCTAAAAGTAAAATAAGAAGGCAATGCTTGTGGAATGTACAGTGCATATTGGCGGCGCTCATCTCATTACGATTCGCCAGCTTGCTTCTCCTGTTCAATCACTGAAGAAAAAAAAAAGAAGATGGAGGCTTAGTGCACTCTACAGAAACACGATATTTTCATTTAAAAATCTCTTTTCATGTTATAAAAATTCTAGGTTACATAGGTTGCTACGATGAGGAAGTCATTAAACATAAGTACAGTTATTCAATAAATATATTTGCATAAATATATTTTTGCATAAATATATTTGCATAAATATATTTGCCGCCCTTATTACTACATATGGCGCCCACGTGGACAACTGCTTTCACATAAAGCCTGAGACAGCTTGGGAAGTAATTCTAGAACAAAATGAAAGCATTGTGCCTGGTTTCTTGGTAGCAGCAATTTCTCGGTTCTACTCTGCTTGCTAGAGGCAAGCATGCGCTTTCATCTAAGAGAGGCTTCCTGACTCAGCTTTAGCTGCAAAGCCTGCAGCTCATTAAGAGGTCCTGCCACGAAACACTTAAACGGTGTTGACAAAAAGCTGAACGCATGCTTTTCGGTTTTCAGCCGTAGCAGGAAAAAAGCTGCGCCGTTTAAAAATGCCGGCTTTCTGGGCCATCCTGCCAGGGCAAACTCTGACTGTTTGAGGCAGGAGGGCTGGCTACCGAGAGAGAGGACTTGAGTGTTGTCTGTTGTAGCTCACTTGCTGGCAGGGACCTTGAAATGCCATACAGTTGTTGCAGTAAACATGGCTACAGCCTGTATATCCGCCATGAGGCTGGAAAGCTAAGGAATGGAATGGATCTAGCTGGCAAAGCCACGCCTTTAATCTTACTGATATTGCATGGTAAATTAAAGACTCATGTGGTCAGAAAAAGAGAGATATACAGTAAAGAGAGATTCAAAGACAAAGAAAATTTTTAAATGGTTTACAGTGTGTTAAAAATATATGCAGACTAAAAGTTGAAGTTCTTAAAGTAAAAAAAAAAAAAAGGAAGAGAGTTGTTGTGTGTGGTAGCACACGCCTTTAATCCCAGTGCCTAGAAGGCAGAGACAAACAGATCTCTGTGAGTTCAAGGTGTAGTAGTGTACACCTTTAATCCCAAATGCCTGGGAGGCAGAGACAGGCGGATCTCTGAGAGTTCAAAGACAGCCTGGTTTACAGAGTTACTTCAGGTCAAAGATACAGAGAACCTGTCTCAAAAAGCAAAGAGTTAAAAGTAAAAATAAACAAAATAGAGGTTAAAACAAAGCTGCACAAAGATGGAAAATACACAGAGAATCTTGATACTGTATGCTATTATGCTCTCTTTGAATTGTTTGAATGCTGAGGAAGAAGCAACAGCTGCTAAAAGATATTTATTGATAAATGCTGCTGAACTAATCCGACATAGATATTTTGATGCCTTAACTTTGAAATTTGGATCTAAGGACATGATGCTTTGGAAAGGAGTTTCTTATTTTGTTTTCACAGAGGATGAGACGCTGTTCATTTCTTCTATTCCGATTTGGTATGATGGACCACGCCCTCCTGAAGGGTTGCAGTGAACATCTTCAGAAAATTGCTTCGCTCAACTGCCAACTGAGATGAAACTAGCACACAGGTTATACCATGAAAGACCTAATTAACGACGCCCCCATTCAGCAGGAAGCAGTTTGGAGAGAAAAAACTGCGCCCATGTTCCCAAATATGGTTTATAAACGTCCTTTTACATTTAAAGGGGGATATGATATAGATATGAATAATTTACATTAGTATAGATTTTGCTTTATTGATAGAAATTTAAGGTCAATTTTGTTATATGTATAAGTGTTTCTGATTTTGATTAAGGTATTGTGATTGTGTAGTTCATTAAAATATGTACTGTATAATTGAGAAATATAGGTTGTTAATGGATAATCATCAATAATAGTAAAGCTTGTAGTCATGTTAGTTAGATTTTCTAGATATATAGAGATATATTTTAGATAGACATTCTTCGTGTCTTTCAAAGATTACAGAATAGGACATTTAATGTTTTAATAACTGAGGACTTTTCATGACAATGAGACACTCTGCTCCTGGCAGCACCAATCTACTTCAAGAGGAAGATGGGCATCGAAGAGGCACCTTATGGAGTTTGATAGCCATTTGGGCAAGAAACTGCTCTTGCCTGGACTATTGCATAAACTGGACACAGAGAACCCACAGAGAGAGGACTACTGAACTTGCCTAAGGTGAGATGATCTTTCGGGGTTCCTGATTCATGAAAGAGTCTGCGAGACATGCTGCAGGACACAACAGATAGTGACTGAACTGACTTTGAATTTTCCTGCTTTATGGAAATGTCTGCTGGATACCATGGGCCTGAAGGCTGAAGATGGATGCCCCAACGGTACAAAAGAACTTTGGGTGACTGTCCAGGCAGCGAGATGTCTCTGCCATTTCTAGAGTTTTAAAAGATGCTTTTTTTCTTGTTTGCTTAGGTAGTAATATATCTTTCTGGAGTCTTTGATGGAGTTAAGAATAGTTAGTTATAGTTATAGTTTTCCTTAGTTATGATAAAGATTATTGTAACTTTTACTTGATAACTGTTTTGTTATATGTAATTTTGCTATGTTAAAGCCTTTTTTTTGTTTAAACCGAAAAAGGGGAAATGATGGAGGAAGGTCATTGGCTAATAAAGGCACTGCCCTGGCCCATTTTATTGGTTAGAGGATAGGTGGGAGGAGTAAACAGAACAAAATGCTGGGAGGAAGAGGAAGTGAGCTCAGAGACTCGACCTCTTTCCTCGCGGGAGCAGACGCCTGAGAGAGACGCCATGCCCTGCTCCCGGGATGAAGCTCGGACCCAGGATGGACTAGGCTAGAATCTCCCCGGTAAGCGCACCTTGGGGTGCTACACACAGATGATTAGGAATGGGCTAAATTAATATGTGAGAATTAGCCTAGAAGAGAATGGGCCAGGCAGTGTTTGAAGGAATACAGTGTCCGTGTAATTATTTCGGGGCATAAGCTAGCCATGTGGGCGGCCGGGTGTGGGGGACGCAGCCCTGCCGCCCCATATTACTACAGGTTGCTACGATGAGGAAGTCATTAAACATAAGTACAGTTATTCAATAAATATATTTGCATAATATGCCTATGAAATATTCCCTTATTAAATCACTAAAGCCCAGCGTTTGTTGGCTGCAAAACAGTTTTTAATTAACCTTTGCAGGCCATATTCATCATCATCAAACTGTCGGCTCCTCCCCCGCACCACCCCCCATCCTCTCCGCAGCCCCTCCCTTTCTCCTACCCGTCTGCTCCGCTCCCGCCCAGCCTGTTCTGAAGATGGGTGGGGGCGAAGAGCTTACTTTCTTTTGAAGGCAGAGGATTTTTCTCTTGCGTTTCTGTCTTCTTCAATTTCGACTTACCGAATTTCTCGATCTCAGCCATATCGGGTTTGTCAGACATGGTTGCCGGAAGGAGCTGCAGGTAAAAAGCCAAGACCAAGGCTAAGAAAGAGCCACCCGCCCTCGCCTCTCCCAGCTCCGAAAGCACCTTCTCCTACCCCCGACCAGAGGTTCCAGCTTGAAATCCTACTTCCTCCCTTCCCTTCCTCTTCCATTCCTGACTAAAGACTTTCAGCTCTTTCTACAGGGGAAAAAAATCTCCCTTACTGTTCCCAATGTGAAAAATCAAAGAGCGAAGGTGGCTCTCAAAGGTATTTCTGTACAATGAAATTCATCATTGCGGGATGTTAACTGCAATGTTGAAATATTAAAATCGGGTTAGAATGAAGCTACTTCCAGCTTTAGTGGGGGGAAGTCGAGTAAAAACTCTTAAAATAGAGTCAAGGTCGCAAAACGCACCTACAGTTTCTACATGGGCTTGCTCCCCAAAAAGATGCCAGGCGGCCCAGCTTTCTCCTCCGCACAAAGGCGGGAGCTGACCTGAGCAGCCGCCGACCACCGCCCTACTTGCTTCCTCTCCTCGCTCAAGCCCAACAACGCAGCCGCAGCCGAGGCACCCAAAGCTGCCTTCCCCACTTCTCGCAATTGCATCCTGATCTGCATGCAGGGCCCTTCGACCCTCTTTGCACACATTTCTCTGCAAGGACTTCCCAATTTTCAGGCTACAGCTCGGGTAGGTTAAGCCTGCCAGATAACAGCCCTCGAAGCCATCAGGCGTTCAGGAGACTACAGAGCATTAGAACAAAGGATCTATTTCTGATTAATTACAGCCTCCGAGACCAGGAAAAATACTTTAGGGGGTGAGGGTCGAGGAGAGAAAACAATTCCCCTCCAAACTGCGCAGCAAAATGCCCGGTTTTGTGATTTTTAAAAAATCATCAAGTTCCCCTTTCCCATTACTCAGCATCTGGAAGAGTTTAGCATCCCCCCCCCCCTAAAATCCCCAAAACAACCTGGCCTGGGAGTAGTACCCCTTGGACTCGCTTTAAGGATGAGGACGGGCAGGGAAGCAGAGGACAGAAGGAGGAAGGGGCCCTGGGGCTCACCCAAGCGAGGAGCGCGAACAAAGGAAGTCCTATCTGCCCAGAGGCTGCTGCCGATTGTCGGGAGGGGCGCAGCGCGCGCCGCTATATGCGCGCTCCTATGTAAATGAGGTGACGTCACTGGCAGTCCCGCTTAACTCCTTCGCGCCGAGTCTCCGGAAAGGGGTTTGGAGGCCTGTCGGACCCTCCGTCCCCCATCCCATCCATCAGGCCCTCGACCCACATTTATGGCGGAACTAGAAAAGGAACAAACGCCTTCAAAATGCGCCCCCCCCGAGGTGTATTTTATTATAACGAACTTTTGCAACAACCGCCCAAATCTGTTCTGAAGGTTAAATTCACGATAACTAAGGTGCCTGGGTGGCACCTAAGGAGACAGGCATTCCTTTACTTCGAAACTGGCTTTGTCTGCAGCCAGCGTCCCCCAAGATAGGGTGCGGTGTCCCTCACACAAGGGCTGCTGGGGTCTGATTGCCATGACTCAGCTTTTAGACCAGTGGACCGCACTCACCCCACCCGGCCCTCTTTGTCTTCCTCGGCTGTTTTCCCCCTTGATTTGAGAGGGCGATAAAGGATCCTTGAGTGATTTTTTTTTAAAGAAAAGTTTCAGCATTGAAGCATCTGTATCGTGTATGATAATTTTCGTGAGCACTCAAGTCAGATAACTAATACTTGCTCATGGTAAGGTAATTGGGAGTTTTATAGAATACACAGCCTCCTCAAAAATTAACTCAAATTCAACTTCTGCTATTGAGCGACAATAAGGAAGTTGATTTCCTTTTTCTTACTTTCATTAATTAGAAGGGATTGCTAATGAGAACCAAGGATTTCTGAAGACGACAATTCCACTCGCTCCTGCTATCTGAAGACTGAAAGAGAGACGCGAACTCGGTTTTGAGGGGGAAGGTTTCGGCAGTTCGTGCGGATGAGACAGGTAGAGAGGTGTGGGTTTCAAAATGGCACCGGAGTCGGTGAGTACCAGGGACCTGCTTGCTACTAAAAAGTAATTACAGGTACCAAGCTTGGGTCTCCAAGAGGTGGGTGACAGGAGGAAGCTACACAGGTTCTAAAAAGGCATTGTTGGGATTCTTTCTGAGACACAGAAAACTACAAAAGATTCCTTCTCCTTTTCTGTGCCCTGGGGTGGGGGTATTTCCAGAAGCCCTTTGCTAAGCATTTTTATGATAGAGGTTTTGCCTCTCTGGGAATGAGTCAAGGGTTATGAGGGAGCCTAAACTGCCTCTGCTCCAGCAGCTTGGACTTCTCCATTTCTTCATCCACTTCCCTTTTACTGGGGAGGAAGGAGATGGGGGTAGGCAGGGGAAGGTGACCCCTCTGGTTTCCCAGTTAATGCTCTGCTTGGGCTTGTGCGGCTGCCTTCCTGCCCTTCGAATGGGGGCCCTGGACCTCTTTGAGCACGCATGAGATGTCACCTCTCGGGAAAGACAGCCCCTCCTGCCCCATGTTCACTTGCAGGCCTAGCCCACTGCATTGTTGAAACCCAGAAAAGATCTTGCAGGGTGCATTCCTGGACTCTTGCTGCCTCCTTTGCCTTAGGAAAGGTTACAGAAGTCATCTCGCCAGAGGAGATGGGAGAGTGGCGTCTGGAAACATCTGGAGTTTCCTCCTTTGGTAACAGGCTAGCAGGCAGCTGTTGTTTGTAGCTGTTGCTGGAGAAAGAGCAGGTGGGTGGTTAGAGAGGGAAGCCACGGGCTGTGGGAACAGAGTTCACAGTAATGGGCTTGGCTGGCCCACCCGACAGGAACATCGGAAGGGAAGGGTGCTAAGGAGAAAATGAAAGGCAAACGAAAAGAATGGTCTTAAAAGTGGTGGACTCCTCGTGTCAATCATTCTTTTCGGAACGCCTCTGAAAAGTGGACAAATGACAGTAACTAGCGGTTAGAGTTGTGGGAAGACCAAGTTCTTGGGACCAAGCTTTACAATGGCAATCACTTTATCCTGCTCTCATTTAAAATGGAAAGTTGAGAAGAAAAGAAAATAATAAACGTTTTAGTGTTTGCCATTAACAAAAACCTCAGGTGATTTGCAATTACTTCTCTTATAAAGAGACATTTATATATTTCGTTGTATATTTCTACATAACTAATACATGACTATATTACTTCTCTAACAAATTGCCAATAAAAATGAGATATGTTGTTATTTTATAGCAAACTAAAAATAAGTCCAATTCTGGAGACGTAACTCAGTTGGCAGAGCACCTGCCAAGCATGCACCAAGCTGTGGGTTCAGTCTCCAGCCTGACATAAACCAGGCATGGAATGACATGCCTGAATTCTCAGCTTTTGGGAGGTAGAGGAAAGAAGATCAGGGATTGCAGGTCCTCCACAGTGAGTTTGAGGCCAGCCTGGGTTGTAAAGCAGAGTGGTCCTTGAGTCTTAGAAGACAGTATTTGCTCAATAAACCAGGCTCGCACTGCTTTGGTTGCGTCCTCGGTACTTGAATTCAGTTCCCGAACCAAAAACTCCAATAACCATGTTTACATCTCAGACAGTTGAATCTACTTAGTATTAACTTCCAGATGTCAGGGATAATTGCTGCTTCAGGGAAGGAAACATTTATAAGTAGATTAGCATATGCTGGGCACAATAACCACTGAGGTGGGAGTTTTCAATTCCAATTAAAGTGATGAAGCCATGGTGAGGCAAAAAAAAAAAAGATTGCTTTCAAAGGCACTGGTCACTTCAGCTGCAGGGTGCATTCTGACCTCAGGGCCCTCCAGGGAAAGGCAAGCAAAGAGCCCACCTGGCAACTGCTTTGCCTCTCTCATCTACCAGGCCATGGCACTCTGTGAGACAAGTACCAACAAGGTGGCCCCTGTCCAAGGCCATGCCCCACAGAACCAGGAAGCAGCGTGAGCAGACGCTTTGTTTTCTTTTGCTTTCCAGTGTGGGCCTGGGCCAAAACTGTGTGTACTTCCAGTGATGAAGAAACAGCCATTGAAGTCTGAGCTCATAAAAATGAGTCCTGCGATTCTGAATTTATGTAGTTTGGGGCGGAGCGCTAGTCCGAAGGAAAAAGAGGAGGAGCCTTACAACAGGGAATGCAGCGAGGCTCTCAGTTATTTGCTTGTTCAAACCCCACTCCTTTTGTCTGGTTCAGGGCCTCCAACCATCTGCCCCACCTGCCTGCAGCCCACACTCCCCTGGGGTTCCTACAATTGCCACCTTTCCTTTAAACTCTCCCTTACAGCTAACTCCCGCCTCCCTTGTACCCATGAGAATATAAATCCCCTTGCACAGCCCGGGGTCCCTTGGAAACAAGGAGAAGAAAAGACAAAGGAGGGAAAGGATCTTCAAAATCTCGTCCTAGCTCGATTTTGTAGTTCCGGGAAGCCTTTTAAAGTAGGACTCAGTTCTCATCCTTCGCAGCAGGTACGGACTTCCTCGTTTTACTACAAAAGAAACCGAGGCTCATAGAGTTTTAGCAATTTTCTCTGAATCAAACAACCAGTTTGAAGTTTATGTCCTTCCCTTGCGGCCCACTCCTGTCACGGGGTTCACTGAAAGGGATCTTTCTCCAGCGATTTCCGCTATTCTTACCCACAGCAGCTCCACGTTGTGGCTCCAGGAAGATGGAACAAAGGGCTCCCCCTGCCAGCGTGAGAGAAATCAGTGGAGGAAAACCGGCAAGCACAGACAGAACCAAGAAGCCCCAGTGTGTGTGCAGCCCTGCTAATTGCCCTGCCCTCTCTATTGATCTGATTCAGTTTCTGCGCCTGCTTCATTCTGCAGCTTGAGTTCGCCTCTACAACATCCCCTCCAAGTGGTTATTCAGCCTCTAAATAGCCAGGGGAACCGGCACAGAAGTGCAGAAGCTGTGAGTCTTGTCCAGAGCAATGAGTCGTTTGGTTTGGCAAGGGACCTGCATAGGAGGCAAGACAGTGGCAGGAAATGTTGAGAGGCAGGTAGGCACCAGGCTGAAGAATAATAATAACTGGGAGCATGGCAGCAGTAATAATAATATGATATAATTATATGATAAATAGGTGTCATATAATAATACATACATACACGATGTATAATTTATAAATATATACAAAGATCAGAATGATATAATAACAATAAGAGCAGCAGAAAGAGCCAGCATTTTCTGAGTGTCTACTTTCTCTTGGGAGCTCTCCCTGCAGTATCCCACAAGACCTCCTTAGAGGCCCATTATGTCCCTTACCTTGTAGATAAAGGCGTTGTAGAGAAATTAAGTAATCTACTAGCAAAACCCAGTGATGTGGTTGAGATTCAATGGAGCTATCTTAGAAATGGACTCATTTATATGCTACATTTTTCTAGCATTCTAAGGTCTTCAGGCTGCCTTTGTAGACTAGCTAGGAATAAAGCTATATCCTATCTCAATAAAGCCTTCTCCTTAACATACTTAAGGCTTTGGTAGAGGGCTCAGTGGTAGCTCATCATTAGGGCGTATGCGTAGCATGTACAAAACTCTGGGTTTAGTCCTCAGCACCCCAAAACAAAAACAAAAATAGCACACTTTAAAATATAAGAACTTGGGCTGGAGAGATGGCTCAGCAGTTAAGAGCACCGGTTGTTCTTCCAGAAAATTAGGTTTAAGTCTCATCAGCCTCATGTTGACTCGGAATTATCTGTAATTCCTGTCCCAGGGAATCTGACACCCCCTTCTAGATTCTGGCTTCTGTGGATACCAGACTCTGATACCCCCTTCTAGATTCTGGCTTCTGTGGGTACCAGACATATATATGGTGCCCAGACATATTTGAAATTTAAATAATTAAATTGTAGATACTATGTAAGCTGACAATGGTGTCATATGCCAGTGATTCCAGCCATTGGGAATGGAGACAAGAAGATTGTACATTCAAGGCCGTGCTCAGCTCTGGGTGTCAAAACTTTGCTTTGCCTTTTAGTTGTTGTTGTTGTTTTTCTCATGGTGCTGTGATTCGAACCCAGGGCCTGACACATGCTAGGTAAGCACTCTACCACTAAACTTCACCCTCAGCCCTGGCAAACCTTTATTGTGAAATATATTCCCCAGGGCTCATGCGTTCAGCAGTGTGCTTTCCTTGCAAGTATGAGGACCTGAGTTCAATTCCCAGAGCCCATCTGAAATACCAGGTATGGTGGTACTTACATGTAATCTCAGAACTGGGGAGATGGAGACAGGCAGATCATGGGGGAGCACCAGCTAGCCAGGATATACTACTTCAAGAGTTCCAGGCCAGTAAGAGACCCTGCTCAAAAAAAAAATCAATAAAAACATCAATCAAACACAAATAACGAGGTAGGCAGTGTAGCCAAAAGTTATCCTTTGCACACCCACAGATGCATGGACCTGCATACACATAAACACACACACACAAACACACACACACACACACACACACACATGAAATATAATTCCTGTATTACTAGCAGAAGGTGGTTAATGGCTTTACGCTGAAGAAACCAAGTGCAGGCCTTAGACAGTTGCTTCAGATTTGAAGGGAATGCTGACAAAGGAAGGCATTAGCTTCAGGGCTGGGTTTCCGGGTCTGTGGCCTGTGTGTTAGACTGGGCTCTGCACTCATCATGATCTCATGCATAGTGCTATACTGCCTCCATCTTGACATTCTTCATCATCTTCCATAGCGGTCGCACATGTTCCTTCTTCACAGAGTCTCCTACATTTTGAAGCCAATCCTACTCTTTCAGATTACAGATTCCTATGTGTCTTTAGGGCTGCTGCCTTGCTCTGTATCTAGGATGGGCCCACGTGCTCCTTTGACCCTTTTTTTTGCCTCTAGTGACCTGGCCACAGCCTCCAGTGTTGCCCAGCTGCAGAAACATCCTGTTCTTGCTGGTGCCGTTCAACAAGTAGTGGTGATTTGCAAAAGGATGACTTAGGAAAGGCAAAGAAAACACATTTGAAAAGCACAAGAGAAAAAAAAATGGGCTTCTTAAACACAGTGAAGACTAACACACACTGAATTGGTCGCCACAGCTTTAGAGGTTACATGGTGTTGATGTCCTTACTCACGTCCAGTCTACTTGGGAGGAGTGTGGGACTGAAGCCTTTAGAGCTGGTGGCACCAGTGCCACCACTGGGGGATTCTTCATCCTTTTCACCTTTTGATTTTCTTGTCCTATTGAAGAGCAGCTTTGCTCGCCTAGGGCTGAACCACACTTGTGCATCACATAGAGCGCATGTGCAGGCACATGTACAAACACACACACAAACATACATGAATGCACTCTCTCTCTGTCTCTCGGTCTCTGTCTCTCGGTCTCTGTCTCTCGGTCTCTGTCTCTCGGTCTCTGTCTCTGTCTCTGTCTCTCTCTCTCTGTCTCTCTCACACACACACACACACACACACACACACACACACACTCACACACACAGCCCACTCTGGAAAATCCTGGTCTTTTGATGTCTGTGAGAAAGGAGCTTCTCTATGTGACTTCCAGGGGTTCTTCTGGGAGGTTCTTGGGCTGCCTCACCAGGCTTTGCAATTCAGAGCGTCAGCTTCCAAAGGTTTCTGGGACACCGCACCTTTCGCCCATTCTCTGATATTGATTGTAACAGGCTCAGCCTTTCCCCTCTAGTCAAACCTTCAGTCTGGCGTCATTACCCTTGAAGCTAGTGGCCTAAGGCAGTCATTACTTGTCCCCTGGGTTTGTAAAGTGCGCACATAAAGCTCCCTTCCTTTCTGCTGTGTTATACTTTTCCTGTCTAAGGGTGACCTGCAATTCTCAGCTTCCCTGTGCATGGACATTGACTGACACGTATGGCTAATGAGAGAGGAAACCTTTCCTAGCATCTGGATCCCCATCTCTGATTCTTTCTGATATCGGCTCTTCCTTCCCATGGGAGGTAATGATACCTTACAGTAAGTAATTCATGGTGGCATTTGACTTTGTATCTCAAGTAGAAAGTATAAACCTGAATCTTACCCACTGTAAGGGAAACCACCAGGAAAATACCACTTGAGTGTCTATACCGTAATGTACAAATTAGACCTGTCTATATAATTTGTGAAATCAACAGAAATAATAATCCCCAAATTTCACCCTAATAGGTTCAACTAAAGGTTTAAGATAAAACTTCGTCTTCAAATGGTAAACACTGAATTGCCATATGATGCCAGGAATGCTGGCATATATCTATGATCCCAGCACTCAGAAGGTAATGATAGGAATGTGAAGGCATTCTTAATTACATACTGATTTCAAAGGGCCAGTGTGAGTTATATAGTGAAACTCTGTCTCAATAAATGAAGAGCTGGTGATATAGCTCTTTATAGTAGCAAGGCCCTGGGTTCCATTTTCATTGTCACAAAAAAGGATTCAGTATTAAACCACACTACAGCAGAGAAGAACCTTGAAGATACTGTACAATGTGAAAAATAGTTAATTACAAAGACCCCATATTGTATGGTTCTATTTAAATTAAACACTCGGAGGAGATAAGGCCAGAGACAATATGTGTGACAGTGGTTGCCAGGAGCTAAGGGTTGAGAAGGATGGAGAATGACCTTGTAGTAGATACAGGGTGCACGTTGAGAGCAATAAAAATGGTTTAGAACTAGGCAGAGGTGGTGATTATCCAGCATTGAAAGTCTACTTAGCAACAGCTGTGTACTTCAAAATGGTTTCCTGTTACATAATGCCACATACAAAAATGCTATGCACAAAAACTTTACATACAATTTTCCAATGTAACAAAAAGAGTACCAAAAAGCTGGCAACCCAGAAAGGACCTTCAGAATAAAGGTTTCTTTGGCCGCCACTTCCACACAGAGAAATGACCATTGGGCATGGAGCTGGTAAAGATCATTATGCCGCTCCCACTGGGCACTGGATGGAAATCAGTTGCATGGAAGAGATTTAGACTGTGTAGCGAGGGGAAATTGAAGAAAACACACTGGATTCTCGCTCTCGTGCACAAAAAGGCAGAAACTGCCAGGAAAATGAGAGCTAGCCCATGGAAATGGCTAGGAAGCACTTTGTGTCCAGAGAGAACTGATGCTTGTAAATCATTACATTTAGTCTGTGTGTGTGCACACAAGCACACCAGTGCATCTGTGGAGAATCAGTTATCTCCTTCCATCACTTGGGTCTCAGACTTGGCGACCATCTTGCCCCTCTGTCGCTTGGTTTCTTTCACCTTCAGTGTCTGCGTTTTTTTTTTTTTTTAGTCTGGCTTCTGTTGGTTTGTTATTTGTTTGCAACATAAACCATGATTGCTAAAAAAAAAAATAACATTGATCACTTGATGAAGGTGTTTGTTATATGCCAAATTCCTCACCAGAAAGCTAAATGATAAATAATTTGAGATATGCCTTTTTAATTTTATTTTTGTAAAGATTTATCTATTTTTATATTATGAATTTGGGTGTTTTGCCTATTTTATGTATTGTATTCCGTGGGTGCCTGGTGCCTGAAAAGGTCCAAACAGGGCATCAGATCCCCTGGAACTGGAGTTAGAGATGATAGTGGGGCCACCATGTGTTTGCTGGAAACTGACTCTGGCCCCCTGCAAGAGCAACAAATGGATGATTTTAGCCAATGATTCATCTCTCCAGCCCCAAGATGTGCACTTTTAATGTCTCTATTTCCCATATGATGCTTTTTACTTCCAGCAGGATTCGTTATAACCTTCACAATGGTGATGCATTCTCCCCCACCAAGCACCAATACCAGCAAGATGGTTTGTGGGAGTGAAGGCACCTCCATGATAGCACCTTATGAGGGGACTCAGCTACAATCTGACAGCACACCAGTATTCCCAGCGAGGGAAAATCTTCAAAGGTGAAATGTGGCACAATTCACGCTGAAAATCTTAGTTTACAAAGTACACCCATGGTAACCACTCTCAGGAGCCTTTCATTTCTAAGGAAACACTAGGGTAATAGGGCTGTCGAAGAACTTTTCAGAAGACACTAAAAGCAACAGCTGGATCAACAACCTGTTTGCTGGGCAAAAATGATCTCGTTTATCTTAAAAGTAGACCATAAGGTCTGTGGATACAGCTCAGTAGTAGAGTGCTTCTCAGCATAGCATGCCACAAGGCCCTGGGCTCTTTCCGGTTACAATGCAACTATATAAAGGAGGAGGAGGGAGAGGAGGAGAAAGAGAAGGTGGAGGAGGAAGGAGAGAAAGAGGAGGAGGAAGAAGAGGAGGGGGTGACAGGAAGAGGAGGAGGGACAGGAAGAGGAGAAAGAGGTTGGAAGATGTTCTTCCTTTGTTTTTGGTTTGTTCCCACCTTCAGTGTTTATATATTCAAAGGGTTTTCCAGTCACCTCGCATCCGATTGGTGTGCAGAAACATCAGCTTCACCTGGGGAGACACTACTTGAAATTTTCCCTCTATTCTTCTAGGGAAAGTAGTCACAATAGTTTGGGAAATCATGGCTAAAAAGAGCTAGGACCATTTAGAAAAACTGGAGGGAGCCAGGCCTTTTGAGTTGACCCGATGACTACTTGAGGCTAGGTGGTGGGTGGAGACAGGAAGCTTCCTGGAGTCAGTCTAGTTAGTAAGGCAGCTCCAGGTTCAGAGAGAGACCAGCCTGGAGGATTAAAGCAGAGAGGAATTGAGGAAGTGACCCTCAACCATCAACCTCTGGCTTCCATGTGCTCATGCATCCCATGCCCTCAACCCCCACAAGGATACAGGTGTGTGTGTGTGTGTCTCAAGCACAGGTACCACATGCGGAGGCCTGAGGACAAGCGGTTACTTACAGGAATCGGTTCTCCCCTTCCATGATGTTAGTTCTGGGATTCCAAACTCAGGTGGTCAGGGTTTGGCACCAAGCACTTTTGCTCACTGAGTTCCCTCACTGGCTCTGGACAAGAGACTCTCAAGAACTATTAACAATTTGCTTCTGGGCAAAGGGAGTGGAGGTTCCATTTATAAAGCAACGTTTGTACCAGAAACACATAGTATTACTTTTATGCTGATTTAAAATATTTAGTTTCACATTTTACCTTTCAGGCATTTAAGAAATATTACTTTTTTTTCCAAATCAAGAAACTTTCCCCAAAACCCACCCGAAAGTAGTTGATAGGCCCGTGAAAGCAACAGAATGTGACCTGGTTCTTTGGGTGTAGTAAGAAAACACCTTTGGAAGGAAGTGAAAGGCACCGCCCAGAGGCCCAACCCAAAGACTTCCTGCTTTTTTGCAAGTAAAGAAACTTGTGTTCTTAAAGGAAAGGAAGACAGCTCTTGTCCTATCTGTGGCTCTGAACAATCCTAAAGTCAGTGAACCCTTGGACCACTGCGCATCCGACTCCGTTCTAGAACATACCTTTGGTACCCACGATTGAAGCAATCTAGACCCCATTAACAGCATCCTGATTTTGGCAGTAGCTCCTTAGATGGCTTCCTGTAAAATGGAGCCGATCGCTACGTTTGCTGAACTGCTTCCTATTTTCAAGGAGGTGGGGAAACTGTCCCTGGGGTCACCTAGTGTGTGTGTGTGTGTGTGTGTGTGTGTGTGTGTGTGTGTGTGTCCAAATACTCTGTGAGAACTTTCTTGAAGTAGAGGCCCTGGCTACCAGGCTGCACCATTGCACAAGGGCACATTCATCGAAGTGTTTGGTTTCGTTCATTTTTCATTAGTTTGTTTCTGTTAACTCATTCGTGCCCCGTGGCCCAGAAAGCCCTGGAAGGGTGTCAGTAGACAGCCAGCATCTCACCTGTAAGTGAGTAAAGGTGGCATATGATAAGTGATTTGTACAAGGACTTTAGGCAAACAGTGGGGCCAGAAGTAGGTCCCAAGCTCAGCAGAGGGTTCTGGGTTTGTGGCCCCACAGGCGAGGGGCTGCGGTTTCCATGGTTTCATCATCTCTCAGCCAGCCCTCTCAGCTAGCCGTTTATGTAGAAGGAAGTTTCCACAGACTTCTTCTATGCCTGCCCCAAGTGAATGCCAATGAGGTGCTGAAGAAGGGTGCTGTAAAGGAGGGACTCACGTGGAAGGGGGAGGCTGGCAAAAGAAGTGAAGCCCCAGGGAAGGGGTGCTATTTCCCCTCTCTTCCTCTGAGCCATGCATTCCTGCTTCCCCGCCTTGTACAGCTGGATGGCATGGAGGATGAAAGGAAGCCCACGGGTACCAAGCGTGAAGCACAATCTTAGCCTCGCCCTACTTGGGAACTCTGCGTGGTCTCATTCAGCAAAGCATTTCCAAGAGCCCGCTATGGACCAGGCAATGTGCTAACAGGCCAACTTGCGGAACTCTGCTAGTCAATTGAACTGAGGTTAAATGAAACAAAATCCATCCTTTCTTTTTCTTTTTCTTTTGGTTTTTCGAGACAGGGTTTCTCTGTAGCTTTAGAGCCTGTCCTGGAACTCCCCTTGTAGACCAGGCTGGACTCAAACTCACAGAGATCCGCCTGCCTCTGCCTCCCGAGTGCTGGGATTAAAGGCGTGCGCCACCACGGCTCGGCAAAATCCATCCTTCTGTACGCGTTCAATGAGCATTGAAAACCCTGGGGCAGTCCTCACACGCCAACACCTTGGAAAGTCTTCTGTGCTGAGAGCTGTCCTTCTTGTTGCCATGTGTTGTTGATTTGCTCGACCTCTCTCTGTTGGGCCAGGTCTCCTCGATGCTAGGCTAAGTCTTAACAGTGGTTGGTGTCTCTAGGGAACAGCAACATCCACCCACCACCAATGAAGCAAGTAACTGAACTGAGACTGCAGGATTTGAACCCTAAATTATGAAGGGTAGACTTGTTAGTTTAGAGAGATCTTTTTTTTAAATATTTATTTATTTATTATGTATACAATATTCTGTCTGTGTGTATGCCTGCAAGCTAGAAGAGGGCACCAGACCCCGTTACAGATGGTTGTGAGCCACCATGTGGTTGCTGGGAATTGAACTCAGGACCTCTGGAAGAGCAGACAATGCTCTTAACCTCTGAGCCATCTCTCCAGCCCTAGAGAGATCTTTTTAAACAAAAGTATAGACATGGGTCTGCTGGTCTTTTTGAGTGGCCTCAGGCTTCCCAGATTCTGCCAGAGATCTTCTTGGTATTATCGGCAGCAGCATGGAAGGCCTGTGAGCCCTTCTTTCTAGGCTTCTAGGGAAGTCATGATGCTTGGACCCAAACTGACATTTATGGTGTCTTCCATCCACCTTGGAAAAAGATAAATACGATAATAATGGGATAGTTGTATATGTAGATGCTGCTGAACATCGTTGAACGTCAATGTAGTAAACCCGGAGAACAGGGTAATGGCTGATGTTTACGGTCTGCTTACTGTACTCAGGAAGCTAGTTAAAGCATCCCTTGTCTCACCTTCAGAAGCAGATTGTATGATGATGGAGATTACCCATGCTTTATGAAGGAAACTTTGCTACCTACATGCCTCAAATCCTGGACATGCTAGTAACTAGGAGCTGGGACTTGAAACCTGGCTGCTGGGTTTGTGATATTCTGCACTCTTGTCTCCTATCTAGCTTGAGAAAAGAGTCTTGGAGCTATTTGCAAAGTTAATTTTCTTTCTGATTTTGTTTTGCTTAATTGCACTGTTTGTTTCTGTCAGCATTTCCCATTGTTATTGTTAATATGTGATATAATTATATGCAAGGAACAGAAGCAGAGAACTGATTATGCCTCTGAAAATCAAAAGGGGATATTTGGGGGGAAAACCAAATTGAGAAATGTCTGAGTTTATGGCTACTAACATCTGTTCTTTTAAGGAACTTCAATTGGTATTGTATGTGTGTGCGGGGGGGGGGGGGAGTTGGTGGTTTTTTTTTTTCGTTTTTTTGTTTCTTTTTTTTTTAAATTTTGTGTTTATTTTCTTTCCAAAGACTTTTTATTTCCAGAAGATTGTGACTGCCATTGCCATGTGAAAGACATAACCTGTATGTCATGGATGATACACCCAGACAGGTTTCATCTTCTCCCAGACAAAGATACAAGGTAGCAGTGTGTATGATTATGTTCCTTCCTCCCCATCCACTATATCCAGAGCAGAGGCCGAAGCCATTTTCACTGGCTCCAGTGTGTGCCCATGTGTCCTTTTCCCCATCTCTACTCTACCAGCTTCTTTCATCCACCCCTGGGAAGTTCTCCTAGGGGTCCTTGCTATAACCAGCTCTGATCCACACTGCCCCCTAGGGCTCCCTCCCTGACTTGTGTCTTGGCCACCTTGCTTCTGAACTTAGCAGTACTTCCTGCCCCCAAAAGCAGGACAAAGGACTTCTGGGACCACTGGTTGCAGTCAGTACTATGTGATAGCACTTCTACTTCCTCTAAGTAAGCAACACTTTAGCCAGGAGGGGTTAGCGTTCCTTCCTCCTAATTCCTCCGCATGTCTCCATTTCCACAGTGCTCTCTAGTCTAGGGCTGCATTACCCTACTTTCAACTTCCCCAACATTTACCAAGCAGCCAAAGGGTATTACTATAAAAGTCTGGAGCCAGACTGCTAAAATACATATGCTCATTCTGCCCAGGAGTGGCTTCCTAAGTGTGTCACTTACATAGTGGCTTAGCACCCAAGCTTAGGAGGGCTCTGGGCTTGGTAAAATATTAAACTGCCACTATTCTGATATTCTTTTTTAAAAAATGATAGTATGTATTAGTTGTACTATTTTCAGGAAATCTAAGGTATATAAATATTCATAAACTAAATCTATATCCTATACTATATATATAAAAAATAAACTCAAGCAGTGAACATCAAGGAAGAGGCAGCAGACAGACTGTACGAAGATGGGGAGGAGCGCTGTGACACATGGTCCTCTGGACTTGACGACCAGTGCGGTCATAAACCTGCACAGCTGTGGTTAGCGGCACGGTCCTGCCACAGGTGGGGCAGACGATCTCCAGGCTCCACTTCGTACTGAGAAACTATTGACAGTAGATAGTTGCTAGGGGATGAACACTCATTCCTTTTTAGGATATGGAGCTGGTAGGGGAGCAATTGAGGAGGATACGGGGGAAATGGGCCTAAATGGGACATTTCGTGGTATACACATGTAACATTCTTAAGAATAAAGAAAATTTCCAAACAAATACATTGTACACATAAACATAACATCACAAAACTTGTAGAAGTAAACATAACAGAGAATCTTTTCGACTACACACTAGACTAATAGTTCTGTCTTTGTTTGTGTGTGGAGTAGTATCATTTATTTGTTTTTGACATAGGATTACTCTCTGTCGCCTAAGTTAGCATGGAATTTGTGATCTCCCTGCCCCAGCCTCCCTACCCCCAAAAAACTGAGATTATAGGAATATACCATCACATGCAAGCTAGCAAATTGTTACTGAAGTTACATCCCATAAAAGAAAACGTTGAAAAGTTCAGTTTCAAAATCAAATACTTCCGCTCCTGAAAAAGGCGTTGGTGAAAAAATATAAAATTATGGAATAAGGAATATTTGCAAATGTATATCTGATATAGAATTTACCCAAAATGTGATCAAAAGGACAGTGTCTAGCCATCACTAGACAAGGTGGTACATGGCTATAATTTTAGCGCTTGTGAGGCTTGGGCAGGAAGGAGTATTATGGGATAGCTACCTAAGGAGATACTCTAAGGAAAAATAATGTAGGTCCAGTAATACAAACAAATACATTTTTGAGAAGGTAATTCACAAAAAAAAAATTCAAAAGAGGTGTGCACACAAGCACAGCAAAGATGCTCGGTGACATCCAATGCAAATCCAGCTGCTTCTGCCATCTTGAAATCCTGGGGTTTGGGGAGAAAGAATGCTGCTAAAACAGGGTGAGTGACACTGGAGATGGTCACTAAATAAAACCTCTCATCACCCTCTTTCTGCTATTTTCTTTTATTTGACAGGGTCTTGATTTATCATTCAGGCAGGCTTCCGGCCTCCAGTTGGTGGAATTTATAGGTAGGAGCCACCACCTGGCTCCAGGAAGCAGCCGCTCCATGAGTTGATCTTGTCCCACAGCTGTCACATGACAGAAACGGCGACGTGATTAACTTTCACTTCCCATGAGAATGTGAACTTTCCCAGTGGCCCTGCCCCTTCTTAGCACGTGGGCACATCTGCTGGCCATGGATTTTGTGGCAGGACTCAAAAAGCCTGCTCCCACATCTATTGTTCCTTTCCCAAACGTCTTAGTAGTAAGCTGAGCCCAAGGCTTCTCCCACTTGATAAATGAGAAGAGTAAGGAAGCAACTGGTCTAAGGGCCCGAATCCAGTTAGGAGCTTGACTGAAACCAAGATGCCTGCAGCAGTCTGTGCTTCCTGGGACTCATCCATCACCTGTTTCCTTACCAAAGAAAATGCTAACAGAGGCACAGCTGGTCTCTGAGGGGAGGGCTGCTTCTGTCAGCCAGCCGTGGTTTCCGCTTCAGATCCCAGGATTCCTTGCTGTAGGGGCTGGGTAGCCCCTACGCTACCAAAAAAAAAAAAAAGCTGGTTTACATTGCTCTGCGGCGTTTAGGGGTTGGCACCCCATTCCTGGTGGCGAGGCACTGCCTTGCTGTTGCTAAGGACAGCTTCCAATCATCCCTTCATTTATTCCCACAGGCATACATTCCAAATCTAGTAATTTTGCTGTGATCTCGAGAAGAAGGAAGTACGGGGGTGGAGAGAGATGCAAAAAAAAAAAATTGACAGAGGTATTCATTTTATCCTTAGGGATTAGGGGAAAGGCGGAAAGCTTTTCAGAGAGTCACAGTCATAGGGGAAGTGCTAAGAGCCAGGTGTGGGAGCCAAGGAAGAGAGCAGAAGCCTGGATAGGGCAAGAAAGAGACTGGCCCTCCAGGAGAGGGCAAGGGAAACTGGCAAGCGCTACCAAACAGGGCTTCTCCTCACCCCACTATTTCTCCACAGGTTTAGCCCTCCATTAGGAAAAACCATCCGGGAATGTTTTATTTTCCTTGATAGATAGCAGAGGGGAGCAAAGAAGCTCTCCCCGCTTTTGAGTGGGTGGCCACTCTGGTGTGGTCAGCTCGGTGTACCCTCAACTAGCTTTGGGCTTTCTACCACACCCTCACAACCATGCCCTCCTCTTGGAACGCTGACCACCTCTGAAGGCTCTAGCTAGTTTAACTACCCAGGGAAGTCCTGGGACGCAGCAGCGAATTCAACTGCAGCCACTAGACTATCGAGGTGGAGGGGAAATGGCACTTCACCAGGCTTGCCTAGGGCACTGCTGACCGGTCCGAAAGCAAGTGTGAAGCACCAGCTGCCGTGGAAACCATGAATTCTTCCCTCTCAGCTGTGGAGGTTTAAAGGGATTAGGTGTGAACAATGGCTAGGTCCTGCAAAAGTTAAAAAAAAAAAGCCACAGGACTTCCTCTTAAAGACCTGCAGGTCTTTGAAGACAATCAGACACAAATGCTCTTTCAGAAAGGAACAAAGCAAATATCAAGCTGACCTTTTGGGAACAATGTAAATCGTGGCAGTTTGGGGCAGCAGCGGTGGAGGTGGGGTGGAGACAAAAAAAAAAAAAAGAAAGAAAAGACTGCTTGCTACTGTGTAGCAATCAGGCTTCTATTCTTCTCGCCCTTGCCTAAGGCTGCCTTGTTAAGGTTTGCAGTTTATTTTAAACGTGCCCGAGGTGGAAGGAATCTAAAATGGTTAGTGGGTGAGGGGATTAAATGAACCCAGGAGTCAAGACAGAATGCCTGGAACCTCTCGGGTTTCTCAGAACCAGCCCGGGACCTGGTCGCTAGGACCTGGGGGGCAGAACCGGTATCAAGAGAGTGGCTTAAAGCTACCCCGGGGTTGAGACCCAAGAAGCCAAGGGGAGATCCATTACTGGCCAGTGAATTTTTGCCTAATCCCAGCTTTGCAGTTCTTAGGCCTTCTGGGTGTGCTGGGACAAAGCTGTGTGTGTACTGTGTTCGGTTACCGTGGAGGCCCTGGCCTCCCAGAGAGGCCCCGGGGTCCAGGTGGGTGTTGCAGAGAACAAAGGTTCCCCACACCTAGAAAACCAGTTCTCCCAGCCTTCCAGCCACAGCAAGTGACATCACCAAGAGCCAATCGAAAATTCGCACTTGAGTTTACTTGTTAAGGTCTGAATTGATTCCAGGTAGACGGCACAGCTGACCGTGTAGAGCCAGGTTCCCAAACAGCGCTCTGTTTAGGAGCGTGCTGATTCACAGGGAATTTAGCTTTTATGCAGATTTCTTAGGCAGGTGAGGGTCCAGGTTTCAGATTCCACACTGAAGATACCACACCCTGAGCTCCGGGCTAGCCCAAAGCCGGAGCGCCAGACGGACCTGTACTGCCATCTTCTGGTAGTGCTTGGTATTGATTTGTGAGAGTGGCAAGGTCTCTCTGGGAAATAAAGCCTGAATACCCTAGGTTGTTGCTCCATTTTACCGTAGTCTCCGTTGGCAAAAGGACCCCTTCCAATATAATAAGGTAGCCATGAAAGGAAGACACTCTGATCTGATGGTAGTGTACCTTGATTTTCGTCCACATTTATCTGAATCTGTTCGTTTGGAGACTAGTGTCTCAGGTAGCTCAGATTGGCTTCTACCTCACTCTGAAGGTGACCTTGAGCTTCCCACCCTCCTGCATCCACCTCCCAAGTGCTAGGATGACTGGCCGGTGCCAGCACCTCTAGTCTACTTGATGCTGGGGATGGAACGTTTGTGCATAGCCTTTGTGCATTCTAGGAGGGCCTTTACCGACTGAGCTATGATCCCAGCCCCCTTCAGTTTTGTAAAGCCCTATCTAACGTCCACGGGAAGAGGCAGGTATGTGATGAACTTGAGGATGCCCTTGACGGAGTCCTGAGTCTGAGAGGTTTCATGTCCCACACTTTTCACTGTAGATGCGGTCTTTACCAAGGCCTTCATGATGGTTTAGAGAGTTTTCAGTTTATGTATGGTAACCTGTGAGTACAAACGGGCTTTGCAGACTGGATGTGAAAACAGCAGCCCCTTAGGTAGATCCAGACTAGTAGACTTTGCATCTGCAGAAGCATCCACATGTCATGCCCAATGCCCAATGACTTTCTCCTTCTCTCTCCTAGTCGATGCAGCCACATCAGTGGAAAGAGACCACGCATAGCCCCCTCTTGTAGTTTCAACATGTTTTAAGGCAAAAAGAGGCAACTCTCGTAACATGTAGCCATCAGATACAGATTTCCATGCTAAGGAGTTAGTATATGTTTTTCTTTTATATATTGCACACAAGGGAGGGCCTTACTGGCCATGAGCAGCAAGGTTGAAATGTTGTGGAACACCTTTAAATGCATAGGACAGTTCTCTCCAATCTTCAAGAAAGAAGAATGCCATCCAAGAGGTCAACAGTGCCATGGTAACAGAGTTACCCTAAAATAGCTCACCAACACCTCAAAGCCAACATGTCAATGCTTATGACTCCGGACTTGTCGACTTCTACAAGTGACGATGTCCTCGTGACATCCAAGTACACACACAACCAAAACATTTGTGTAGAAATAGACTATTGCTACCCCATGCTCTTATTTTATTCTTTACATTTATTATTACTATTATTATTTAGTTTTATGCATATAGGTTTTCTCTACACGTATGTCTGTGGACACCTTATGTGCCTGGTGCCCACAGAATCCAGAAAAGGGCATCAGATCCACTGGAACTGAAATTACAGATATCTGAAAGCTGCCGTATGCATACTGGTAATTGAAACCTTGGTCTCTTCAAGAGCAGCAAGTACTCTTAACCACCGAGCCATCTCTCCAGCTTCTTGTATTTAATTCTTTTAAATATTATTTCTTCTGTTTATACTTACCAGGCAGTTAATGATGGCCATCTTCATCAACAGGTAGACACTTATCCATATGAATATTTGCTACTTTCATATACATGTTTCACATTATTTTTCCAATATAAATAACATCTCCAGAACATCCAACTTTAGTTGCATCCGATTTACTGTTTCAAGGGGGGAAATTCTTTCAAGATCAGAAACAAATTGCTTCAGCTATTCCCACAGAATTCAACGACTTTGAAAGTACAGTATTCCCTAGTAAGTCACCTGATACCTTCTTCAGTTCCAGCAAAGGTTAGTCTAGTCCAAGGCAGGGAGTATTAGGATTTTCTTTCAGACTGTGTTAAGTGTTGGATTTATCCAATCTATGACTAATGGTGTTAATGTTATTTGATATTAATGCTAGCCTCTTCACCCTGTACCAAAGAAGAATCTATCATGGTTACTCTTTAATTATTCTTGATTTCTGAAGTATGGTCCACATTACTGTCACCTGCCTCTTCGGAATAATGTCCTCCCTGGAAAGCTAGTATGTTCGGATCAAGTAACATATCAATGGAATATAAACAGCTCGAGTAATGTGGCCTAAGGCCTCCCCCCCCTTTTAAAAACACAAGCATGCATGGCTTAATAGTGACCATCTCCATATGCCTGGGACCATTTTCAAGGACTTACCAGGCTAAGGGGCTCTCCATTGGATCTTTAAATGAACATTTTGGAAGAGAAACCCTTGGTTTCAGTACATACCTTGTAAGCCTGCCCCATTTTTTTTTAATTCACAGACAAATGTTTAGGAAAGCTGTGTAATTCTGTTTTCTGCTGCGGGAGCTCCTTTAGCCAATAGCCTTTAAGAGACCAGCCCACTTGGGCGTGGTCTCTTAAAGGCTATCTTAAAGGCTATTGGCCAAAGGAGCTCCCGCAGTAGTTCTCTTTTGGGGTTCACAGTGCTTCCCTGAAGAAGAATTTTCTTTATCACACTCATTCCACATATGAATGAGACTATGGAAACTTGCCACCTTCTGCCCTGTTATTCTTGACTCTTTAGACCTCCTTCTTTCTCCACATTCCCTCTTTCTACTTTATACATAATATACAACCCAGTAACTATGCACACACGCCATAAGTAAGAGAAAATACAGTATATTTGCCTTTCTGAGTTTTGCTTACTTTTCTTAAACTGGTTTCACTTAATTTTCTTTCTTTTCTCTCCATTCATTTTTTTTCTCATAAATGAACTTACTTCATTTTTGTTTATGACTGGATGTATTGTGTATATGTACCTCCTTTTCCTCATTCATTTTTATGTGGATGGACATATAGGCTGATTCCACATTTTGGTTGTTGTGGCAGTGTACCAATAAACATGAATATTTGAGTATTTTTGGGTTATGCTCACATAAAGTCCTTTGATTATATGTTCTGGGGTGGTTAATGTGGATTGTATAGTAGTTCTAATTTTAAGATTTTTTTGAAGGATTATTTTTCATTTACATTATTTGTAGCATGCTGTGGAATTAACTTGGGGGCAATGATTCTTTGAATAATGTCATAAGACCTGAGAACTACATGAGGAAGCCAATACTAGCCTTCAACTTTGAATCCAGACTCATTGGCATTCTACACAATTGTTTATGAGCCATCAGGCAGTCTCCACTGCACAGTAATCCATGTCTCAGCTTCCATTTCGTGACACATTCTCTCTATCTTCTCTTTGTCTGTACTGTGCATACTTTGAACCACAGCCCAATAGTCAGATAAGACTACAAGTGATTCTTGCCCAGACACTGAGCCTTGTGGAGTCAACATGATAGCACCCAAGACTGTTGATGCTCTGTATTGCCCTAGACATGATCAACCTACTTGTTACTGAGAATAAGAAGGGAGACAATGGATTGCTAAATAAATTTTGAGGGTTTTTCAATCCCCTCTTCCTTTATCTCAATGCCAGAAACGAAGAGAGTGGTTTGTGACTTTCCTTGGTACTCATTGAAATAGTAGATAATGTTATAGCTTTAAGTTCAAGAATACTGCCACTGAAGGCCTGGGCATATTGTAAAGTCAGGAGTTCTCAGAGCATCCTAATTATGTGTGTTGGAACCTTGATTTCTAATCAAGGCAGCATTGGGAGGTGGAGTCACATGGGGGAGTTTAGGTTATAGAGGCGAGGTCTTCTAGAATGTTCTATGCAAGTGACTTCTCATTCTTGCAGGATTGGATTAGTTTTGTTGAAAACAGGTGTCCTGGTAGAAGCAGATGTCAATGTATTTATCATCACCCCAAAATTGTTAGAAAAGTTGTTTTTTTTTTGAGACAGGGTTTTTCTGTGTAACAGCCCTTGCTGTCCTGGAACTAGCTCTGTAGAACAGGCTGGCCTTGAACTCACAGAGATGTGCCTGTCTCTGCCTTTTAAGTGCTGGGATTAAAGGCATGCACCACCAACCATCAAGCTGTTAGGGACCAGCCACAACAAAAATACCTCTTGCCAGGGTAGAGGTGTGGGGATTTAGAAATAGAGTAAAGAATATAAAGACATAAATGAAAATAATAAAACAGAAAATTATATAGGATAGTACTGGGAGGGAATTACAGTGAGTATTGAAATTCACCCGCAATTAATTTTTCCAATTAAAATACTATGATCCCAAAAGGTAGGAGTAAAACAAACAACTGTGTTAACACGACACAAGGAAATGAACAGACCAGTTGAAGGTCACGGACTACATTTATAGTTAAACATTCTGTTGCTAGAACAAAACAAGTCACCAAGTCACGCTCACACCCTAGACCAAAACGTTCTGTAGGCAAACCACTCCCTGGGTGGAATCCAAAGTTATCTCCTGAAGGGAACTGGAACTGAATTGGATCCTTAGACTTCTGTTTGAGGTAGGAACAGATCTACTTCTCTATTCCTGGAGCACAAGGTCTGGCTATTAGTCACACCTGTTGTAAATAACCTTGAGAGAGCAGAACTCTTTGATCTACAACTAGGTGGGACCTTTGTTTGAGGTAGGAACACAATAATCTTGAAGGAACTAAAAGTAAGTTCCAACTCTCTGACCTTTGGTCAACGTGGAAATAAGCTCACATTTTTGGGCCTCCACACCATGCCCAGCTAGAAAAATTTTAATAAAGAATCAGAGAAACACAGCAGCTGAATTCTTAGTGTGATCATGCTATAACAGTTAAAGAGAAGTTACCTAGCCTTGCTTTCTGTACCATTTGTGTGAGGGCATATTTAAATAGATAAGAATTGAGTAACTCACTGTCTTGCTAGGTAGTAAATTTCATAACACCTATGGTCCTTCCTGAGACTGGGTATTTGGGGGGAGGAGCTAGGAGTCTTTAGGAGTTAGACTTTAATAGTTTATGTAGTTTAATAGTTTACAGTCAGCTCTGTGTAGTTCAGGTCAAACTGCTAGAGTGGGATATATACATTTTACTCTTAGTCCCTTTATTTTTTTGTCATTTTGTCTCTACAACTGTCCTTCATGTTTTGCCTCTTGTATACACTCCGATCTATCTGCCCTTCTGCTTTCTCCTCTGAGTGGAGGTGGCATAAAGCTCTCACTAATTCTGGTCACTGATCTTGGACTTTCCAGCTTCTGTAACAATGAACTCAAAATTTTCTTTTATTATTATGAATTCCCTAGTCTCAAATATTCTGTGATAGTAAGAGAAGTTAAACTGAGACACACAATTGATACCAGGAATCTGGCATTGCTATAAATATGTAGATATTTATATACTGTAGATATATAGACATGGCTTTGGAAGCAGCTCACGGTAAGAAGTGTGGAATTTGGAGAAGCCTAAGCAAATTCTAGAAGGCCATAAACACAGCATTAATAGCAATTCTGATGAGCGTTCCTAGGTCAAAAGGATTACGTGATTTCAGGATCATCTTAGAAGTTAATCAAGGCCCTCCCTCCTCCATCCAGGTCTAGGAAGGTGAGCATCCAAACAGGCTAGGCTCCCACACAGCCAGTTCCTGAAGTAGGATCGAAACCTAGTGCCATTATCCTTGGCTTCTCATCAGCCTTCATTGTCCACCATGTTCAGAGAGTCCGGTTTTATCCCATGCTTTTTCAGTCACAGTCCAGCTGGCCTTGGTGAGCTCCCAATAGATCAGCCCCACTGTCACAGGGCCCACAGGGCAGGGAATCCGGACTACTCTTCAGACTCAAGAGGGAGGGGGAATGGAGTGGGGGGAGGAGGAGAGGAGTGCGGAGAGGGGGAGAGGAGTGGGAGGAGGAGGAGGGAAATGGGTGGTGGGGAGGAAGCAGAAATTGTTTCAACAAAATAAAGAAAGAAAGAAAGAAAGAAAGAAAGAAAAAAAGAAGTTAATCAAGTGGTTATTGTAGCCTATGCTATTCTGCTGTTTGAACCTGAGTCCCTTAGAATCTGTGTACTCCCCTGGGAAGAATGCCTTGCTTGATCTGCCCAATGAATGCTACAGGCAAGATGTTTCCTCTCCTTCCTCGACGATCCAGCTTATCTCACTCAAGGGCATTAACAAACAGCCCCCATTTGGCTATGTGACCTTCTGCATCCTCAGCACATCTGGTGAGAATGATGAGAAACGCTCTATGTTTAGCATTGTTTCTCTGTCCCTGCTTTGAACCCTGAGCTATCCTGGAATAATATCTAGAGAGATGCCCAGCAAAGGGCTCTTAAGCAGCATTGTCTTGAGTCCCCCGATTCTGTTGAATCTCAAACTCACTTAGATTCTTTGACACTGGTCACTGAAGGCGCTGCAATAGGTTATGACCAGAATGCTGATAGAAACGTGGACAAATAAACTCCATTCGGATGAGATGGTAGGTGGGAAACAGGAAGTCTTAATTTAGAACTAGAATAACTGTTATTCTTTTTTAAAAAAATGCTGCGAGATCCCCACTGCATTAGGCAGCAGAAATGCTGTAAGTCCCAAATGGTGGCGGCGGGCCATGTGGTGGCAGACAGCAGGCCTTGGGAGCAGCCAGTCCCAGGCAGAGATGGCTGTTGATCTCAGAGCAATGGTGGCGGGCCATGCGGCAGCAGGCAGTGGGCCCCAGGCAGAGACAGCTGCTGGTCCCCGAGCAATGGCTGGTTCCAGGCAGGGAGACACATGGCAGGCGGGCAGAAGACAGAAATATGGATAGACACGACATGCAGGGTGAGGTTGAATGTTTATTCAGGGGGTTATGGAGGAGGAAGGGTGAAGGGGGGAGAGAAAGAGAGAGAGAGAGAGAGAGAGAGAGAGAGAGAAGAGGAGAAAGAGACAGAGAAGGGGGAAGCAGAGAAGTGGGGAGAGAGGCAGAAGCGAAGCTGCCTCTCCAAGAGGAAGATGGAAAAGAGAGCGAGCTCAGGCCGGAAGCTGAAGATCAGCCTGCCTCAGCGGATGGGGAGGGGAATGGGTGTGGCTTGTCTCTTAAAGGGACCCAAACCATAACATTCCCAGGTCTTCCTTATAATAAAAAGCACGCACGTCAAGGAAGCAGAAAAGGAAGGGCCCAAGATGGCGGCGGGCAGGTCAGAGGTAATGGGAGTGGGCGTGGCTTGTCCCTTAAAGTGACAGGAAAGAACAACAATAACAGTTATTTTTATTACACAGTTGCAAATAATTTGGTTGCATTGTGTTCATGCCCTTATGTTCAGGCTTCTGGAAAGGCAGAATTTGTTTTTTTTTTGTTTGTTTGTTTTTGTTTTTTTGCAGGGTTCTATGCTGCCCTGGCTGGACTAGAGCTCACTATGTATACCAGGCTGAGCTCAAATGTGCAGTAGCTCTCTTGCCTGTCTCTAGAGTACTGGGATTACAGACACACATCAGCACAGCCGGCCTTCAGAGGTGTATTTTAAGAAGGATGGCTAGGATACGCAAAGGCCCGAAATATCCAAGCAGGAAAAGGCTGAGGAAGCTGCATTGTACCTTTAACCACTATGACAGTTAGTGCTCATACTCAACTTGACAGGGCGTAGGAAACACTTAGAAGACAAACTTCTGGGCTTATCTTTGAGGGAGTTTTTAGACTGGCTTCACTGAGGAGCTAGCTATGAGGGGCACCATTTCTCGGGCTGGAGTCCTGAACTGAGTCAAAAGGAGAGACAGAGCTGAATGCTACACCATTCTCCTTCTCCTGTTCTCTCTCTCTCTCTCTCTCTCTCTCTCTCTCTCTCTTTCTCTCTCCTTCTGACTTCAAATGCAATGTGCCCACCCGCGTCAAGATTCTGCTGACTGTCAAGCCTGCCTTTCTAATGGTGACAAGTCCACCTGGAAGTGCAGGGCAATCCTTCCTCCCCTGAGCTGGTTCTTGTTGGGTGTTTAGTCACAGAGCAAAAAGAAAAGTAACTAATGCAACTGCCTACAGCAAGACGAGTGTGGGATGGACTGACCTAAGACAGAAATAGAATGACAACTATAAGATCATCAGAGTATTGAAAATGGAAAATTTGCAGCCTGTCTATAAAACGAACAAGAAACAAACTGACCCTGAGATGTTCTGTTGGAGTATTGACAAGCAACCAGTGAGCAGAAAGATCAGCAGGGCGAGAAGAGAGCCAGGTGCCATGCATCAGAACAAAGACATTTCAGAGGATTTGAAGGTTGTCCCTCCCATCCCAGCAGCATTAGAGCCTTTAAGGGAAGAATAGGCTCCCTGCCCAGGGCCACCTTGGACTCTGCTCCTTGCTGTTCAGCTGTGGTACAGGTGCGTTCATGTGCAATTCAACCATCACTTGAGAGTGCACAGGCAATAAGCCTTGGCAGAGCCCACGTGGCTCTCATTCTGCAGGTGTACAGAATCCAAGGGTCATGGAGGCGTGGCAGCCCCCTCTTAGATGACAAAGGATCTAGTGGACTGCTTGTCAGACAAAGCAGGCACCTGATGCAGGGCTGGAACTACCACAGGGAACCTCTACTAGAACAATGCCTACGAGAGCCGTGGGAATACTATCTCATACTGAGAAGGCTGCAGACAGCAGGGTGCAGCTCTGACCGAAGATGGCAACTATATGAACTGAGCCTCACAAATCCACAGTGGTAGGGCTCTTTATAGCTGGAGGAATCTACTTCTTTGCTCCAATGTATCCAGAGAGTGGTACCTGGAATTAAAGTTTATCTTCGTTTTCAGAGATGATGTCAACCTTTCTGGGTGTAGACTCGCTTGGGGTCTACACCCTACTCCCTCCTCCTGGTTGTATTCTCCCTTCAGAAAAGGGGATGTCCTCTCTCTCTCTCTCTCTCTCTCTCTCTCTCTCTCTCCCACTATTGCCTATCAGAAGTGAATCACTTATTCTTGTTCGATAGGTCTGACGCTGGAAGGAAATTGCATCAAATCTCAGATTAGAGTTGGGACTTTTGGACCAATGCTGGAATCATTTAAGCCTGGAACTATTGATACGGAATAAACACAATTTGCATGATCAAAAGATCATTAATATATGCTTAAATCCTAATTCCTCAGTTTAGCAATGTTGGGAGGATAGGCCTCGTGGGGGAAGAGTATGGGGTGCGTGAGAAGAGCTCTTATGAACAGACACTTGGCTTTTGTGGCTTTCTCTCATGAGAGAGTTTTCACTTTTGTGAGAGTGCATTGTTATGAAGTGAAGCTGCTTCTTGTGTTTTCTCTCCTGTACTTGTTTGTGCTTGCCCTTTCACTATCAACCATGAACCAAGGCACCATGAAGCTCTTGCCACCTGCTCCAGGACTTCCCAATATCCAGAACCATAAAGCAGTAAAATGAAAATAGTTCCTAGAAAATAGAAAAATCACACCTGTGTTAAAGAGTCTGCAAGACCAAGTGACTGCACATCCCAATTATAGAATGCTAAAATGTTCAGACCTTGGGTATTTTTAGTCCCTTTTGTTATGGTTTTCTGTCTCTTTAAGAGACAAGCCACACCCACTCCCTCCCCCATCCGCTGAGGCAGGCTGATCTTCAGCTTCCTGCCTGAGCTCGCTCTCTTTTCCATCTTCCTCTCGAAGAGGCAGCTTCGCTTCTGCCTCTCTCCCCACTTCTCTGCTTCCCCCTTCTCTGTCTCTTTCTTCTTCTTCTTCTTCTTCTTCTTCTTCTTCTTCTTCTTCTTCTTCTTCTCTCTCTGCCCCCCTTCCCCCTCCATAACCCCTTGAATAAATATTCAACCTCACTCTGCAAGTCGTGTCTATCCATGTCTCTGTCTCCTGCCTACCTGCCATGTGTCTCCCTGCCTGGCACCAGCCACTGCTTGGGGGCAGGCAGCCATCTCTGCCTGGGACTGACTGCTCCCAAAGCCCGCTGCCTGCCACCACATGTCCTGCCACCACCTCTCGGGCCACTGCTCTGGGACCAGCAGCTGTCTCTGCCTGGGACTGGCTGCTCCCAGGGCCCGCTGTCTACTGCCACATGACCTGCCACCACCATTTGGGACCTACAGCATTTCTGCTGCCTACTGCCGCGGGGATCTTGCAGCATTTTTTAAAAAAACAACATCTTTGAAAATTACTCATTTCTCACCCCTATGTTTGAGATCTTTGTGATCCTTTAAAATGTATTCTTACCAGACCACCAGCTCCCACCAATCCAAAATCTTAGAATGGTTCTGGATAACATCATACACTTGTAGCAGAGTTTTCCCTGCTTTACTGCGACCCACCTTTGTCTGGTACCCACCAATGTATTTGCTGAATGCCTTGGTGTATGACTTTCTTTGCCCCGAAACTAATAAAATCTAATATAGCTTTCCATATCGGAACATATCTTTCAGGGCAACTGGAGCCTGTGTTCCTGGACCATGGTTACTCGGATTTGGTTCAAGAATAGTTATTTATTAGCTTTGCAGTGAAAATTTTGCTTCTGTGTCAACAAACTACCCAGAACCTCTATTCTTTTGAAACCGTCATATTTTCTGTATTCAATTATAGCAACAGAAAATTGACTAGGGCACATATCTGCCTGTGATAGAAAATACGATTTAGAAAAATTTTCCCATCTGCCAAAAAAAATCACTGATCATGGATGTCATGATCACATCGATTTGATATGGTCAAATACAGAAACTCACAATTTCTGTATTGACCTCATCACAAACCAGGAATATTCAGTTCACTGATCTTCAGATGACTCTTTAAGTGTTATTGCTCTGAAATTATTTTACTTTCAACATGTGTATATAAACACAAAGACATAAGTCTTATGTGATTATTTCCAATGGCAAAATATTGAAAGCGATCCAAATGTTCAGCAGTAAAAGAATGGGAAAATACATTATGGTGTATTTATTAAAGCAGATGTTATATACTTGTTGAAAAGTATGCATTTTGAGGGATAAGAGAGATGACTCAGTGGTTCCAAGCATGTGTTGCTCTTGCAGAGTCACAGGTTCAAAACCCAGCACCCACATGGTGCATATACACAATGCTGGCAAAACACTAAAATGCATGATATAAAAATAAATAATTTAAAAAAGCTTTGAAAAAGTCTACACTTTGAGAAATATTGCAAGCAAATCCAGACCAAACCAAAAAGGAAATATGTTCTTGTTTTTTCTTTTATGGTTGAAGAAGAGATAAAGGCTTGGATGTGTACTGAAAACTAGGAGTTGTGGCAGAAACTCTTAGGAGTATACTAAATCTGTATTTCTTTTCTTCCATTATTATAACTTTGCTTAGTGTATTTCCTAGCAGACTTAGTAGTTAAGTACAGTCAATTAGGTCTTCACCGATGGACAAAGACAACATGTCATGGGTGAGACTAGATATTATGACAATACCATTGTAGTTTGTCTTGATTTTTAAGCCCTTGTCACAATGTGTGGGACATTTCGAATTGAATCTAGTTGTTGTGGTAAGTTAGTACAGGCCATGCAGATGATGCTAATTTTCTAGGGCACAGCAGTATAGCAAGAGCAAGGGAACTTGGACACCCATGCAGAGTAGAGTCTTGATATTAACTCCAACTGTCTTTATTGGGTCAATCAATCCTAAGTATGATGGTTAATGTTGATCATCTACTTGACAGAATCTAGAATTGCCAAGGGGTCAGACCTCATGGGATGTTTGTAAGAGAGTTTCTGAATTAGGGTAGCTACTGGATATGCCTATGGGGGATTATCTAGACTAGGTAAATGAAGGTGAGAAGGCTCACTTTAACTGAATGACCCATACCTTAGCCTGAGATTCTGGACTGAATAAAAAGGAGAATGAGCTGAATATCAGCCTTGATTTCCCTATGCTTCCTGACTGCTTCAAGCTCCTGTCACCATGGCTCCCTAGCCACAACAGAGTATATCCTCAAACTGTCAGTCAAAATGAACTCTTCCTTCTTCAAGTTGTTTTCGTTGGATACTCTGTCAGAGCAACAAGAAAAGTAACTAATATATTGGTACAGAGAAAGAAAAGTATTTATTGAATCTCTCTGCGATAACAACCTAACCTTTATGATTTCTTATAATACAGAGAGATTTCTTGGGAAGGAAAAAGTGGGATGTGTAAAGATTTATGATTCATTGTGTATCTTCCATTTTAACATTTGAAAATTTAAAACCCATTTGTAAACACTAGCATATATGCTTTTAAGTTAATAATAAAAATAAGAGCAATGGTACGTTTTTCATCAACAAATGTCAAGTCTGAATTTCTCATACCAGAAACTTGAATGATGAATTCACTTTCTCCCCTTTCTAAGAACACTGGCTAAGGAGAAAGTCAAACTGTTTGTCCCTTTCCTTAACTCTTGATTCTGTCAACAAATTGCTCCCAAAGAGCTGGTGTTTCATATAGATCCTTCCCGACTTCCTGCATTGCTTTCATTTCTCATCTCTGTGAGGAAAAGCCCATAAAGAAGTAACTTGTCATAAGTCACATTTTGGGGTGGCTTCTGTCACCATCCAGCCATGGCAGGTTTGTCCGTTCCAGGGTAAGGGTGTGTGTATTAGAACCATTAGGTAGAAGGAAAAGAGATAGGAAAGAAATACAGAGATACAGGATACTGTATACTTAGTATATACTGAATACTGAATCCACGTGCATTTATTTTTCATACACTTTTATACCCCAATACAGAAGTGGGGGAAGAAGGCAAAAGACTACTTTTACATGACACAGAGGACGACCAGAACAGTTCTTGCTTCAGTACTTGAGACATCAAATCATTGTTTCCTGATTAAAGCATTGGATGTTTTGGGCAGGATATACAATAGATAAACTCCAGACTAAGAATCCTGTAGGCAGCCACTCTCTATGTCAAACCCCCTATTTTAAAATGAAGGAGCAGGAATAGGCTTGAATTCCCTACCCTTTGGTCAAGGTGGAGCAGATTCACCCCTATGGGCCATCTTAATGTCTAAAACACCAAGTATCTACACCCTAATCCAGGATTTGTAGCTACACCTGTTGTCAACAACTTTGAGAGAGCTGAAAGAAGCTCAAACTCTCTGACCTCAAGTCAAGGCAGAACAGGCTCACATCTGTGGGTCCCCACAGTCGTTTAAGGGAAGAAGGACTTACCGTGGTACATAGTTTGAGGCAATAACAGTCTGTCTTGATGAGAGAAGACATTGCAGTGGGAGGGATTTCAGCTGGGGCATGAGGCAGCTAGTCACCCCCTGTTAGTAGTCAGGAAACCTACTAGTAGTTAGAGAACCTGAGCTGGAACTGTGTCAGACTGTAAGCCATAATGCCCACCCACATAATTCGATGTTTATTATTTAGGCCTCATGTCCAGCCACAACACCACCAGCTGAGGACCAACAGTTTGAACACATGGGTCCGTGGGGGACATTTCCTATTCAAACATGACAGTGACATTACTGAAACAATGTCTAGTTAATTTTTTATCAAAACTATTCAGGACTATAAGAGAAGCCTTTTTCAGTCATGAAGTTAAAGCCATGAAAACAGGGATACTATTGACTGACCTGCTTGTGCTAACTTAACTTCACCTCTTGAAAGCCTAACCCCACTAGTATGGTTGCTAGGAAGGGAAGCCTTTGGAAAGTTATTAGGCAGTGAAGCCCTTGGGCTACTGTGTAAAGCGCCCCCAGTGAGCACTCTCACTGTCATGAGCATGTGAAGAAGCAGTCAGAAATACAGAAGAGAATCCTAACCACAACCCAGTCAAGCGGGGGCCTTCATCTCATATTTGAGATCTGCACAACTGCTGGAAACCCGTTCCAGTCATCTGTAAGCCAGTCAATCTGTGCTGTTTTGTACCACAAGACCACAGCCCAAAGCGACCAAGACAAAAGATAATCTCTGACTGCCCTCCCCACTCTTTGGTGGCTGTCAGTTTGGTAGAATAATCTTGTTTTTTTAAAATATTTGTCCCTATGCCGCACTGGTTTCTACAAATGTGTCACAGTCACAAAACAGGTCCAATGTGACAAAGTTAAATTGTCTTTGGCCAATTTGTTCTAATTTCTTTTTGCCCATATCCAATAATGTTTTGGCATACTATTTTGGTGAAGTCCTTAGAAATGCTTATTTTAGAATATTCTATCCTGTAAGGTTAAGGTTAACCAAAGCTGTACTTAACAAGGCTAATGTAAACTGTACTGAAGGCTAGATGGTGCTTTGAAGATTCTTCCTTTTTACATTTAGAGGGATTCTCTCTCTCTCTCTCTCTCTCTCTCTCTCTCTCTCTCTCTCTCTTTCCCCCTTTCTCCCACCAGAGTGTAGCTGCATGTGTTAATGTATGTGGAGATAACTTTGGCGTCATTCTCCTGGGGAATCAGTCATTCTCCTGGGGAATCATCTACCTTGACATTTTGAGGTGGGGTCACTTACTGAGACCTAGGGCTCCCCTGATTGTGATAGGCTGGTTGGCCATCAAGCCCTCTTTCTATTCCCCCAGCCCTGAGACTATAAGCACACTCTACCACATCTGTTTTTTTAAACTAGTGTTATGAGGACTCCTCATGAAGCAAGCACTTTACCAAGGGAGCTATCTTCTCAGGCCTATGTTCTTATATTTGCATAATCTCCAGTTGTTCTCATATAAATTTCATGACATGTTTTATGTTGATAAAAGACAGAGGATGCGATAAACTGACCAAAAGAAGCAAGACACATTTAGATGCAGCGAGAAGTGTCAAACTTGTTCTCTTCGGGAGAATTAATAAAAGATACCAATAGACATTTGGATTTTTTCTTCTGATACTGAAATAAGATAGAATTAATTCCTATAATAATCTTCATATGAAACCTGCATGCCTTTTGATTTTCCAGAAGATTTTTCAAAAAAGAAATCTCAAAAATAATCAATGTAGATGATAACTTTTATATTACAATTCTAATTTCCTGCTATAGATTTATCACACATTTGTCATGTAAAATGCAGAAATTTTAATCATTCATTTTAAGATGTACACCAAATGGGAATTAACAAACACTCCAAAAGCTTTTCATTTAATGGATGCTTTTAAAATTGTTAAAAAATAAAAGGAATTTAAAAAACCTATCATTTTTCAGTTTTTAAATTTCATCTAAACCTTAAAAGTAAATATCATAGACAGCATTTGTAAAAGTTGGAGGGAATGCGTGAGAGGGTTTGGAGGGAGAAAGGAGAAGGAGGAAATGTTGTAATTATATTATAATCTCGAAAATATTTTAAAAAGTCATTGTAAAAGAAAGATTAATGCAATCACAATGTAGCATAACTCTATAGCCATGACTATAGCATCAATTTCACCAGCATCTAATGTCAAATGTTCTTAGGAATTGAAATGGAGGTAAAATCGGCTGCCTGCTGATTGCCCATGTGATCTAACCCTCTGACATTGATGATCTTTCTCCCTGAATTTCAGTCCAAGGAAATGGTTAATGACTGACTCAGACAATCGCTCATCTTGGTCAGACTATTTTCTCTTAGCTGAGGTGTTCCTAGCTCTGTTATTCTGGTTTTCAGTAGCTTTCCCCAGACCTGAGGAATTTGGTGCCTGAAGCTGGTAGTAGCTGTGGTTGACTTCGATCAAATAGAATACGGCTGCAGTGGCGGACTATCTATTACCCGATTAACTTCCAAAAGGTTGACTCTTGTAGACCTCTGTGTCCCCTCTTGTTGACTTTGATGAAGCCTTGGGAGAGAGGTCCACAGAGCAGGCAGCTGAGAGCAGTCTTTGGCTAACACACAGGAGAAACTGAATCTTGAGGACAATTGCATGGGTGTGAACTTGGGAGTGGATCCCACAGGCTAGTCTCTGAAGGAGACCCATGCATTACAGTTACTCTCATGTCCACCTTTTCCTCTCTCCCTCCCACTGTGGCTAACCTACCCTCCTCCCTACAAGGGTCTTTTTCACAGTCAGTACTTCTGTGCAGACCCCTGCACAGAACCATAGTTGCTATGAGATCATGATCGCAGTGGCTGTGTCATGCTCACAAGAGAGCATCCTCAGCCCTGCTCCACGTCTTCCAGCTCATACATTCTTTCGACCGCCTCTTCCACAAAGTTACCTGAGCCTTAGAGGGGCTGATGCAAGTCTCCTGTTTAGGGACGAGCAGGCACCTTGAGTAGCCCTGAGTTTCTGCACTCACAGAAACTCAACTTGGTCCTTGGCAAAGAGAAGCTACGTGTTTTTAGGATGGCGTGGAGTCATGACTTCCCGGTTTCAATATTGCTTAATGGATTCAGTGTAGAAATTGTCATACCGTGAATCATTTTCAGTCAAGACCACATTTTTCAGACTTTGCCAAAACAAGTTTTCTGCTTTGGGGTTGTCAGGCCACTGGAGGATAGAACTCTTACAGATTCTCCGCCGCAGCCTCAGGTACTGGGAATACTGCAACACGGGTTCCAGGAGGATGAAGATAATCACGTCCATGTTCTCATCCATTGGCCTCTGCAAGGCCAAGTAAAAAGCTGTTTTAAAGTTCCAGCTCTTGGCATATTTTTTGGTTAACACGAAGATTGTCTTCTTGCTCTGGTTTATGCTCTGCACGAGGTTATCGATGATGGCCAACCCTGGATCCCAATCCCTTTCCTCTAAGCAGAGGAGGACATTTTTGCCTTCACTCTCTTCAAGGTGGTAACGCAGTTCATTGATGACCCAGTCGGTAACAGACACATCTTTGGTGAAGTAAGAAATGTAAGCATCATAGAAAGTTCGGGTTGTGGCCAAGGACCTGTAGCCTCTTAACTTAGCTGAACACATGTGATAGATAAACCAAATATCCCAGTAAAACAGATGGTGACCCAGGGTGGCCAACATAACCGTGGCGGTGATGAGGAATGTGAGGGAAAACAGGATCACTGCAGTGGTATCTGAAAGACACGTCATGAGCTCTAGACTCATGATGCTCTTCCCCTTTTGGTCCCCAGGACTGGTGCAAATAACATCTACTAGTCTAGGAACTGTGATGTTTATGATTTCATCTATCCAGCTTCGAAAATCACCTGAGTCGCATGTGCAGTCAAAATGGTTCCCACTTAGTTCCAGAACAAACAAATTTGGTTTAGTCTTGATTTGCAGGGAGGACTTATTGATCATCTTTATCTTGTTGAAACTTAGATCCAGGTGGACCAGACTACTGGATTCAAAGAGTAAGCCAGGAGGCAGGTGAGAAAATTCATTATGGCCCAGCAGCAATGTCTTCAGGGAATATGTAAACTTAGATAGACAATTGGTTAGAAAATACAGCTTGTTTCTCCGTAAGTCCAGTAAACGGAGCTGAGGAAAATGCTGGAGGGATGTCCAATTAAAAAAACGTAACCTGTTCCCGTTGATACGCAGCTCTTCGAGGCTCTGAGGCAAGCTGAGGAATGCTTTATTGGGGATTTGTTGAAGGTTATTGTAAGATAAGTCTAGGTGTGTCAGATTCCAGAGACTTCTGAAAATGGTCAAGTAGCTGTCGTCGTCATCTGTATTCCACAAAAGATCAAGGCGGTTTCCGCTGAAAACCAATTCTTTCAGAGACACGCTTTTCAGCTCTTTGTCCTCTGTGAGTGTGTAAATGCCATTGTAGCTCAGGTTTAACACACTGAGGTTCATTAGGTTCTGGATAAATCCTAGGCGGTGTGTTACCCCTGCTATACTGAAATAGTGTTCATTGTGACTCAGGTCGAGCACTTTCAGTTCTTGAAGTTCATTGAAAGCATTGTTGTCATCAAAGTCTAGTCTGTTGTGAGATAAATCCAAATATTTGAGGTGGGGCATGGCTGAGAATTCTGTGCCACTCAACACTTGATTGTTAGCATTGAAGGACAGATTTAAGCAGGCAATGTCCTGAAAAGGTTCAAATTGATTTTTCTCAATAAGGAAAATATTGTTTAAACTTAAATCCAAGGCTTTGCCATAAGCAGCACACTGTGGCTTTATTAAAGGTTTGGTGCTGTGATAAAAATCCGCATGGGGATCAAACTTGGTGATGGTTGAGCCGGATTTAAGGAGATGATATGGCAAAGAGGGGTTGTTTGTGTGATCTACTATGGGTGTTATACGGTTCTCTGACAAGGAAATAACTTTCAGATGGGGAAAATTTTGGAAAATTTTAAAATCAATTTTCGTAATAAAGTTAATGCCCAAGTCAATAGTTGTTAAGTTTTGAAGACTCTGAAGGGGTGCAAAATTTTTCTGTTCAAGTTTGTAAAATACATAGCCCTTTAAGTGCAATTTTTTGAGAGAATGAAGCTTAGAGAAGTTTGAGGAAATATTAATAGATGGTAAATATTTGCTTTCTTGAAAGTTGAACGATAGATCAAGGATTTTTAAATTGGGTAATTTTGTTAAAAATTCCCCTGAAGCAATTTCTTGTAGTAAATAGTTGAATTCAAGATGGAGTTCCTGCAGATTTGTCAGATTGTCAAACCAGGTGGAAGTAATGGACTGGAGGGAAGTGCTGGAGAGGTTTAGATATTGAAGTTTGGTAAGACCTTGAAAAGCCAGGCGATGTATGGTGAGGGACAAGTTTTTTTCACAAGGCGTGCATTGAAAAGGGGCATTGTAACACCTCGGACAGTTGCCACTCAGATCTAGTAATGTTAAGTGTTCCAGTCCCTTGAAGTCTTCCTGCGTGATAGTCATAATCTTGGCATTGCTCAGGAAAAGTTTTGTTAGGGAGCTTGGCAGTTTGGGAGGCACGTGGAAAAGCCTGTTGAAAGACAAGGAGAGCACCTTCAAGTTTATAAGGTTTTGAAATGCCCCATCTTCCACGCTAAAGGTTTGATTACAAGAAAAATAGCAGTTCCAGCCCAAATAGAGTCTTTCCATGTTCCAAAGCCCCAGAGTGGTGTTTTTAGTTATCAGATTTATATTGTTTTGAATTAGGCTAAGTTCTCTCAAAGACTCAGGCAAGCCAGTAGGCATTGCAGATAATTGGTTATCTTCAAGCAGTAACACCTTCAGCTTTTTGAGGTTGAGGAATGCTCCATCTGTAATATTCATACGATTTTTATTTTCATTTGGATGTGCTTGATTGGCATTGTGGTTCAGATTTATTTTAGTGAGGTTTCGCAGCTCTCGAAAGGACTCGTTTGTCACATGCATGATGGAATTGTCGGACAAGTTTATTTCAGTCACATCTTGGCCTATAGTTTGGGGAACTTCTTGTAGTCGGCGATCATTGCATTCTGCAATCACAGAGTCATTTTCCCATTTCTCATCACAGGGATAGCTTCTGGAATAATTTTCTCTGAAGAAGAACGCACCAGTTCCGGAGGAGAGCAGGCACAAGTAAGTCAGAATCCATGACTGACGGGCCATGTTTCCCTATGGAAAAAAAATCAAAGATGGAAGCACAGTATTAGAGCGGCAACATCTGCTGGGTGTTTCTTGGCACAACTAAGAGTATTCCATCAAATTTATATGATCCTTGAGATGTGAAATACTATGAATAGTTTAATACATTGCATAGAGGGAGTTTTGCAATATTTATATGTTTGTAGCTTCCAGGGGACTAAAAGTTCAAGCAGAAACTCTCTGAGATATGATGCCAGGAAGTTTTTGAAGGGGTCTTATTCAAGATGCCCCCTCCACGTTGAGTCAGAGTTAAGCATGGTTGTGGGTAACACGAAGTCTATAGCATGGCATGGCACGTATTTTTAGCAACAAACTACTTGTATAACCACTCTTTCGCATGTGTAGTGTGTGTGCACGTGTGTGGAAGCCAGATGTTGAAACAGGTTTCTTCTGCAGTCACTGCCCGTTTTATTTACTGAGGTAAGAACTCCCATGAAAATCCAGGGCTTAGCAAATTGACTAGTCTAGAGAGCCAGCTTGCCCCAGAGATCCAACGTGTTTGTCTCTCAAGACCTGGGATTACAGGTAGGCCAGCACACTTGACCAGTTCATATGTGGCTTCTCGGGGCTCAGAACATGGGTCCTCGCATGACACAACGAGTGTGTTATCCACTGAGTTGTTTTCCCAGCCCTGCTTGACCTAAGCCTTTATAAAACTTTGTCCAGTCCCTAAGAAGAACTCAAGGCTGGCATCCATTTTTGTATCCTCTAAAATCCTTAAGTCAAAGGCATTGCCTGCTTTGCATAGTTCTTTTTTTTTTCTTTCGAGACAGGGTTTCGCTGTGGCTTTGGAGCCTGTCCTGGAACTAGTTCTGTAGACCAGGCTGGTCTTGAACTCACAGAGATCCGCCTGCCTCTGCCTCTTGAGTGTCGGGATTAAAGGCGTGCGCCACCATCGCCTGGCCCTTTTTCATAGTTCTTGCCGTTTTTTTCTCTGCTTCTTTTGTTCTCTGTGGTGATGATGCGTATCATTTTCTCAAAGTTCTTTACACTGCTCGAAACAACAATCGCGATAAATGATTTTTCCTAACATTTTCCCTGTTAAATTTATGATTTTAGGGGCTGGAGGGATGGCTCAGCAGTTAAGAGCATTGCGTGCTCTTCCAAAGGACCCGAGTTCGATTCCCAGCAACCACATTGTGGCTCACAACCATCTGGTGTCCTCTTCTAGCCTGCAGGCATATATGCAAACAGAATATTGTATCCATAATAAATAAACATTTTAAAAAATTTATGATTTCATTTCCCTCACATTAAAATATCTCACCCCACTAGAACTATTTTGGCATAAAGTGTGAGAGGTAAACTCTTATTCTTTTCTTTTTGTTTTGTTTTTCAAAGCGAGGCTTTTTCTGTGTAGCCCTGCCTGTCCTGGAACTCACTCTATAGGCCAGGTTGACATTGAACTCAGAGACCCACCTGCCTCTGTTTCCCAAGGGCCAGGATTAAAGGTGTGCACCACCACTTGGCAAGGTATTCTTTTCTAAATGGAGACCCAGTTGTCTCAGAATCACTTACTGAATCACCCGATCGATCCATGCCATGTTATGCTCACTGTTCCTCATACAACTTTCTTGTACATTTGGATCCATTTTTAGATTCTCTGATCTGTTTCATCTGTCCATTTATATTTAATACACTCTCATCATATAGAATCTTCTTATTAACACAACTCAATAGAAAAAATGGACCAAAATATATTAACATTAAAAACTAAAATGTGAGTAGACGTTTTTGTGTATTGATGTTTTGTCTGCATATATGTCTGTACCATGTGTGCCTGGTACCCTTGGAGGCCAGAAGAGGGCACAGTCCCTTGGAACTGGAGCTACTGATGGCTGTGAGCCACCATATTGATGTGGGGAATTGAACCTGGGTGCTCTGGGAGTTCTGTCAACCAGTTAGCTATCTCTTCCACCCCTGGGAATACTTATTAAGCAGAGAAAAACATATTCAGCTTTACTCAATAAGTTACACTGATCCTAGTTTGAAACCAAAGCTGTTGTGCAGCTGGACATGTAAAGCAGGAACTCTCATATTTTGCTGGTAGAAATAGAAGTTAATCCCACGTCTAGGATGCACAGCAGTTTTCTACACCTTTAAAAAACTAGAAATGCAGACTTGGAATCAGAAATATCAATTCCAGAAGTAGATCCTAGGGACATAGCTCCACATGCCAATGTCTACATAGAAAGTTGTTCTAAGCAAAACTTTTAGCAATAGCGCAAGTTTGGAAACAATCTAAATGTCTATAGATAGAGGTCTGGTTGTAGTACTGTCACAGAGTCCAGTGTAGCAATGGGAAATATATAAGATAATTTTTATACTCATCCATTCAACAAATATTTATTGACTGTATATTTCATTTCAGGAACTGTTTTCAAACTCAACACTGGACTGGAAAAGAATATATGAAAATATCTACCTATCTGATGTCTATACTGAAAGGTAGAAAGGTAGATAGAACATTAGGTAGGAAGACAATAAAAATGAGAAGGGAGATGGTTATGTAGAAGGTCCTTCAGTTGGACTTGCATGACATTTTTGTTATGATTCAACTGGGGTTATACATTTGGGAAGAAAGAAATGCATATATACTTCGTAGAAGTACAGTGTGTCATTCTAGTGAGACCAAGACTACATGCTATCAGCATGGCCTTCCCAGTTGATGTAGGTCTTGATCATGTCCCTGAGAGAACATTGGTAAGGTTTCTATTACACCCTTTAATTACAGAATATAAAAACACATTAATTTGTAGAGGGGACTATGGGGAATATGTGTCATGCTAAAATTGTATCCCAGACATTTTCCTTTGCAAAGAAATAGAGCTACTGAGAGGTAAGACGTCCTTGGGGAATCAAGAGAACGGGGTCCATCCACTGTGCTCCCACTTCCTCAAATTTAGATTTCCACACCAGTTTCAAACACAAGCATGTATTTCATACACAACACAGCAACTGAACATGAAAAGCTCTACAAACCATTTGTCAGTAACAGAGGAGGAGAGTTGCTTGATGTTCCTTCAGGATGAAGGCAGTCCCACACACTTTAAAGTAACTGACTTTGAATTATGGGTCATGGAAATGAATAGAACTGAACGACTAGCCTGAAGTTTCCGACACTAGCTTTCTAAAATGCCACCAAGACAAAACCATAAGTGAAGAAGTTCCAAATAGCCGGTCTTTGAAACGTGCAGCAGAAGATGAGCAGTGGCCAGCAGCGAAGTTGAGGAGAAATGACTGATTGACCAAGGCTCAAGCCCTGATCGTCTACACAGGTCCTCACAGTGTTATTGTTCATCACTGTCTTAGCTACTGTCTATTGCTGTGAACAGAAACCATGGCCAACTCCCCTTACCCCCACTCCACCCCAAACCCAAGATCCCACTTTTCTCCCCGGCAATTTTGTCTACTTCCCATAGGCAAGAGGATAACTATATGTTTTTCCTTGGGTTCACCTTCTTATTTAGCTTCTTTAGGTTCACCAATTGTAGGCTCCGTGACCCTTATTTATGGCTAGAAACCAATTATGAGTGAGTACATCCCATGTTCATCTTTTTGGGTCTGGGTTACCTCACTCAGGATAGTGTTTTCTCTTTCCATCCATTTGCATGCAAAATTCGAGAAGTCATTGTTTTTTACCGCAGCGTAGTACTCTACTGTGTATATATTCCACACTTTCTTCATCCATTCTTCCATTGAAAGACATCTAGGTTGTTTCCAGGATCTGGCTATTACAAATAATACTGCTATGAACATAGTTGAACAAATGCTTTTGTCATATGATCGGGCATCTCTTGGGTATATTCCCAAGAGTGGTATTGCTGGGTCCAGGGGTAGGTTGATCCCGAATTTCCTGAGAAACCGAAACACTGATTTCCAAAGTGGTTGCACAAGATTGCATTCCCACCAGCAATGGATGAGTGTACCCCTTCCTCCACAGCCTCTCCAGCAAAGGCTATCATTGGTGTTTTTGATTTTAGCCATTCTGACAGGTGTAAGATGATATCTCAAAGTTGTTTTGATTTGCATTTCCCTGATTGCTAAGGAGGTTGAGCATGACCTTAAGTGTCTTTTAGCCATTTGAACTTCTTCTGTTGAGAATTCTCTGTTCAGTTCAGTGCCCCATTTTTTAATTGAGACCCACACTGGAGCACTGGACTGAGCTCCCAAGGTCCCAATGAGGAGCAGAAGTAGGGAAAAGATGAGCAAGGAAGTCAGGACCAGGGTTAAATACCCAGCACCCGCACAGCAGCTTGTAGTTGTTTCTAACTCCAGTTCCTGGGGATCCAACACTGATGTGGGAGTGATTTCTTATTAATAAAGAAACTGCCTAGACCCATTTGATAGGCCAACCCTTAGGTAGGCGGAGTAAACAGAACGGAATGCTGGGAGAAAGAAGCTGATTCAGGGAGTCGCCATGATTCTCCCACTCCAGACAGACGCAGGTTAAGATCATTCCTGGTAAGCCAGCTCATGGGCTACACAGATTAATAGAAATGGGTTAGATCAATATGTAAAAGCTAGCCAATAAGAAACTAAAACTAATGGGTCAGGCAGTGTTTAAAAGAATACAGTTTCCGTGTAATTATTTCGGGTAAAGCTAGCTGGGTGGTGGGACACAGCCCGCCGCTCCATATTTCAACACAACACCCTCCTCTGGCTTTCATAGACACTGAAAGGAAGTGATGACAGACAGACAAGCAGGCAACACCCGCCCCTGAAACACACACAACTTTATGTATATTAGATTGTCCTTGTTCCACCCCTTACCAAGACTCAAAGTCTGGACAGGTGAAATCCAGGAACCTTAGACACACGTCAAGTCCAGCATGAGCTACCAGAGAGAGAGAGAGAACAGGAAAGGTAGAGGGTTAAAGAATGCTCTGCCGGTAGAGCACAGGACACCATACTCATCCCAGGCTTAGCTCTGGGAACCCTGGCATCTGTCTCATTAGTGAACATCCTCATCAGCACCCCAGGTGGGAAGCTGCACGGACTTGCTTTGGGCAAGTAGGGCTTGGATCAAGGTGAGGCTAGGGAGACACATGCCATAGCTATAAAATGGTAGGGGACTTGAAAACAAAACTTGACCAATGTAAATCCATGGTGGAGAAAAAAAATATCTTTAATAAGAGCAAGGCCTCATTGGCTCCCCTCAAACTAGCTCCAGTTCCAAGACAACTTTCTGCACAAAACAGATACGGATTGAGGGCTGAGGCTTGCTAGGAGTTTTAGTTTCTTTTGGTTTTGAGATAACTTTTTACTCGGTAGCTCAGACTGGCTTTGAACTCATGATCCTCCTTAGTTTCCTGAATGCCAGGATTACACTTGCATGCCATTGCACCTGGCCGGATTTGTAGTTTCTGTTTTTAAGATTTGTTTTAAGTTATATACATTTGTGTGTTGTGGGGGGGACAGTACGTGGATGCGAGGGTAGGTGCCCCTGGAGGCCAGGATAGAACATCGGTTCTTGTAGACCTAGAGTTACAGGTAGCTTTGAGCGACCTCACGTGGGCGCTGGGAACTGAAACGCTAGATCTTTTACAAGAGCAATGCATCCTTTTAACTGCTGGGCAGTTTTTCCAGTCCCTGGTTTGTTTTTAATGATAGGACAAAGAGATGATTTATTTCGAATACCGAGCTTACTGGTGTCCTGTCCTTTCTTAGGGTTCTCTTCAGAGCCCCCACAAAGGATTGAAGTTTGCCTAGCATGAGGATTTGGACTGTGGTAAATCAGTGTAAGCGTGTATTTCTGCTGTTTGAGCGCTCACGTTCGCGACACTTGGTTATACACGAAAGCGGGAGTGCTAACATCCCGCGATTCAGTGGACCCCATCACCAGGACAATCGATCCAAAAAGCTCTCTGTACAGTCATGCCCTTGAGCTGCCAGCCTAAAATCCCGGAGGAGGAGAAGGAAACTGCAGGGCTCACGTGTGTAGCCTTGGTCAACAGGAGAAAACCGAAACTCATTAATTTAAGAAAGCCCATGAATCATAAATACCATCCAAAAAAGTAACAACAGAAAGAAAACAGCTTAACTTCCCCTCTGGCTACCAAAAAGCAGCTGCCACTGTTCTGGAAGTGATTTCATAGCTTCTTTTTTTTTCTATTTTCTGTGCAGAGAGCTGTACACTGGTTGATTCCATGGTACATAGCCTTCAGTTCTCTTGAAGGCATCAAGCAACCCAAGGAACTCTGCCTCAGTCACCTCGCACAGATCTTTCTTTTCATGCTGTGCCCTGATGGATACCTACTGAGCCCTTTGGAAACACTGCTATAATGAAAAGAGCAGTTCAAAAAGAACCCATATGGATCATGGGAGCCGCCCTGTGCCCGCTGGTCCAGTGGTCTTTAGACAGGAAAACTCTAGGTCCACGGGGAACCACAGCACCTCTGGGTGAGACCCAAGGAAAGACCACACAACCCACAGTGCAGGCCTGGCAGCAGCATGTAGAGGTAGTTATACCCTTTTGGCATTCATCTTGCACAGGTAACTCCTTCCTTTACCCTCTGCGAGGATTCCTTCATGACAAGTTGGACTCAGAGGCAAGGGAATCATGAGGTCCAGATCCACCCGAGTTACCTAGTAAGATCCTGTCTCAAAATATAAAAAATAAAAACCAAACCACACTGACGAACAAAAACACAAGAAGGATTTGATAGTGTAGCTTAGCAGATGAGTGCTCACCTAGCATGCCAATGGCCTTGAGTTCTCCCCCTTAGCCATCCAAGAAAAACAAGTTTGATTTTTCCTTTAACATGCTGTAATTTGCCTCAGACCAGATGTACCCCTTTCTAGAAATGGTCCTGATTAGGCCTGATTGCTCCAAAGGGCCCCAAAATCCTATTCGTCATTATATACAACAAATTGACTCACTTAACTATTCTGGCACCACGTGGGTGGAACTCAAGTAGAGCTGAAAATTTGCTAGCCTGAAGTTCTCCCTTACTTTGAATGGTTTCAGATTAATGCTTACTTGATAATGTTGATCACTGATTAGTTATGCCACTAACTAATTAAGGAATAGATATTCAGGGGCTTAAGAGATTGTTCAGGAGTTAAGAACACCTACTGCTCTTGTAGAGAACCCTGATTCAGTACCCATATTGTGACCCAGAACAACCTGTAACTTCAGTTCCAGGGGATGGATCTGACACCGTACTCGAGGGCACCAGTCATGCATGCAGTGAGCTTGCATACATGCAGGCAAGCACTTATATACATAAAATAAGAAATAAATATTTTAAAAGGATCTCTGTGAGTTCGAGACCAGCCTGGTCTATAAGAGCTAGTTCCAGGACAGGCTCCAAAACCACAGAGAAACCCTGTCTCGAAAAACCAAAAAAAAAATATTTTAAAAGGAAATAGATACTCAAATATGATTTATCATCTTAGTTGAAGTTAGTAGCAGATTATTTTGTCTGGTGGATTCATGCATTGCTTTGGAGAACAAGAAAAAACATGGTGCCAATCAAAAGCACTTGATGCTGAAGAGATGGATTCTGTGGTCAGCACACTTAAGGATATGTTCAAAGTATGCCTTTAGGATTGTGGAGGGGTTTGCCATCAGAGGAGTACAGTGCATGTATCTGTTTATTTTATCCTCATAAAATAACCAAGTCTGTTTCCCAGACTTGGAACCTAATGCTTTGAGAGGTTAATTTATCCAAGGTTGCTCCAATAGTAGGCAGCCAAACTGAAACAGAGCATAGATATGCTCAGATGGTTTCATGAGTTAGGGCTGTAACCTAAGGAACAAATTGACAATGACCTGGCTACAAGTGATGAACAAAAACATCTTAACTAGGGTCTGGAGAGACAGCTCAGTAGTTAAGAGGCTTATTGCTTTTGCAGAAGACCTGGATTCTGTTCCCAGCACATATTTCTTTAGTAATTTTGGACACCTATTGGCACCAGGCACACGCATGGTACAATACTCCCTTGCAAGCAGAGCACTCAAGTAAATAAAAATTAACAACTCTCAAAAATAATAAACTATCATATGTTTCACAGCTCTGGGGGCAGATATTTTACTTTGTCTTTCTGTGCTGATTCGGCCACCACAGAGAACATGCCTGACAGTCTGGATCTTCTGAATTTCAATAGGATGGCACTAAAGCTACTGAGATTAGACATAGGTACCAATGAGCAGCTCTCTTGTCACCCGAAAAGGATGCACGACTTGCATTTGCTAAGGTCCACACAGTACCACAGGCTTTGTGTTAACATACTCCTTTCTTTATTTCTCCGAATAATTGTACGTTTGAGTCCATAGTTTAAAAACAGTTAAATCTGTAAATAGTAAAAAAAAAATAGTAAAAATTTGGCTGGGTATATAGCTCTACTGATAAAAATGTTGCTTTGAAAGCACAAAGAACTGAGTTTGATCTCCAGAACCACATTAAAAAGAAAGGGGATGGGAAAGGAAAGAAGGAAGGAAAAGAAAAGAATAGAAAAAGAAATGAAAACCTAGGTATAGTGGCTGGAAAGCAGAGATAGGTATATCAATGGGCCTCATTGATCACCTGACATAGCCTATTTGGCAAGTTACAGCCAAGCAAGGAACCCCTGTTTCAAACATTACAATGGACAGAGTCTAAGGATTACACACATACACATTTGTTTCTGAGCACACAGAAGCATCCATACACACACACACACACACACACATGAACATGTAAAAATATCAAAATTTTCAACTGTATTTAATATCCCAGTTGAACTTAGGCATTTCTTCATAATGGTGATGTTCAGAATAGACCCGGTGGGTATCATAAAGATGTACCTGGAGATATTATCTAACTATTTATGGGTAATGCCTTCTTCTGCCATGACATTCTGTCTGAGTCTGGGCTTCCCACAAGCCTGCCTTCCCTCCCATCAATTCTGCTGGTTTTAGGATTATCACATGGAAAGATAAGGAGCAGTGATTGAAAAAAAAAGGAACTCTGTTGGTCAACATAATTATATCATAAGAAAGTAGAATACAGAAAGAAGAATGGGAGAATCAAAGTAAGCTTGTAAAACTACCCACCTTATTCCCTTTGGTAACAGGTGGGAGTCAAGGACCTCTTGGTGTGAGTTAGAAACATGGAGAGAATCTTGGGGGTCAGCACGCTCAGGCTGAGATCTAGATACAATACATATCTTGGGTTATGTCTCGGCACTCACCTACCATCACATTAATCCATGACCTCTGCTTGTCAGAGAAGTAAGTAGACCTTAAGTCATGATGGCTAGTAAACAAGTTTCTGGGCCTTCTGGAATTTTCCCTCCCATTCCCAAGAAAATACTGTGTTCATTAACGAAGAGACCAAACCCTTCATGTGTCATCGAGAACGTGATGTTTAACTGTGGCTACACATTGGAGACACAAAGGGATTTCAAAAGCTACCAATGCCTAGTTAGAAATAAGCCCCCCTTTCCTCATTAGGTTCTCTCCATGATTCTAATTTATACCCAAAGTTCTTGGCTTCCCCCTGTCATCGATGGGAATGAAGTGGGTAGTTTTGCAAGCTTACGCTACACCCGTGTTGACCATCACAGCAATTTACCAAATAAAAACTGGACAACTTGAATTGCAATGTCACATGTTCTGTTGATCTACTGGGACCAATCCCCCATAGTCCTGCAGTCATTTGAATGCATCATAAGATTTTGGTGCAGAATAAGCTGATATTCAAGATCCATAATAGACCTTAAGTGAGCATAAAAATTAATATCCAGTAAGCTAAATAGACATCAAATTATTTTAAAAGGCACACCAAGGACTTAAATGAGCACTAAATGGCTGGGGAAAAACATATATGGTCAATTTTGGATGAAATTATTTTCCAGTCAGACTTCCCAATTGCTCTTCAAACGTCCCTGAAATTTCTATTAAATGCAATATTCAGAAAGGAGTGTAGTTTCTTTGATTTTCAACCTGATACTTTCTGACATTGATAAAAACAGATCACGTACTGTATCTAGACCATGTAGAGCAGCAGCAGAAGAGGTAGTGAGAGGTGTGTGTTAAGGCTGCAAATAGGAAAAGCAACTGTTGCTACTGAAACTCAACCTTTCGGTCATTAAGTTCGGTCATCACTAGGATGCAGAAACTGGTCCTGTCTGTAACGCAGGAGTTATCGCTCCATGGGTTGCGACCCTTTTGGGGTCACCTAAGACCATGGGGAAACACAGATATTTACATTATGATTCTTCTTAACAGTAGCAACATTACAGTTAAGAAGCAGCAACAAAAATAATTTATGATGTGGGGGGGGTCACCACAACATGAGGAACTGTATTAAATGGTCAAAGCACTTGGAAGCTTGAGACCATCGCTATCAAGGGAAGGAACTTATCATGTTCTACAGCCAAAAGAAGATAAAAACGTTTGTCTCCTCCACCATCATCTCTAACCCTGTTGTTCCAGGGGAAAAGAGGCTCCTTAGCAGGGCCAGAAAAATAACAGAGCAGCTCAAATCCTATCTTGGAAGGGTCTTGCTTTCCTGTTTAAAATGATATGATTATCATCGCATTCGACTTTCCAAGTTTACTCTCTAATTAGTTTATACTAACATCCACGCCAGCTCATCAGACTAGTGAGCCTCCCAGCATACAATTTGTGCTGCTAGATTCCTTTGACTTCTGCTATCGCTTTGCTCAGTTAGTATTTTCTTTGTTCACATCAGTGGCCACCAACCCAGACTTCTGGATGAGCAAACATGTTTTGCTTGAGATCATTGAGCCAAGCAAGATAAGGCCCAGCTTACCTCTTTCTGGCTGAGATTCCTTTCAAGTATTCTTCCAAGAGCTGACAGCGTGGCTCCCTGTGTACAGTAGGTGTGCAGAGAGCAGACATTGGCTAACTTCTGAAATTTGTTCTCTTTAGCATCAGCAGAACCTAGCCTGAGATTTGCAGAAGTTTATATGGGAAGACAGGAACTTGTGATTTCTTAACTGTTACCAAATCACTTATTGGCCGCACTTCAAAATTTCGAAACTTAAATCAGAGGAAAAGTCATTTATAGAATTATTTTCATGTAACCCACGCAGCATATTTTTATGAGCTGATATCTACTTATTTTTATGGCTATCTTAGGGTTTTGTTGATCAGGATTAGGGGAAACGGGTGATAAAACAGAGAAAATACCATTTTAATAGAAAAAAGATGTAGTATATTTTTTTAAAAGTGAACACTTTTACCATAAATGTGTATCGACTTTGGAATATCTGAAACACATCTTTAGTTATTTAACTCATAAATGCTTCTGCTTTCTTCCACACATTTGTAAGGCTGCCAGGGGAATGCCCACTAAACCATACTTGGGATCCTTCTACTTCATATAGCACCTGGCATGCACTGTACGCTCAATAAAAGTTCATTCAAAACATAAAGTAAGTGTTCATTGAGTGAATGAATCGGTGAGAAGACAATGAACATTCTAGAGGCTGGGAATTTTTCCTTCTCTGATTTGAATGGATAAAATTAGACTTGTATCTTCCAGAGCCAGGGCTTCCTCAGGTTTCCCCTAGAAAGGTGTCCACAAGACCACAATCAAGAAGGGTGGAACCAAATCCAACCCAGAAGGAAAAATGAAATTTTGCCCAGGAACATTTGGCAATTTGCCATGCTGAATAAGACCACTAGCTTCAATTTCTAATTATAAAAATATTATCACCTTCAGAAAGTGATTCTATTTTTTTCTCATCACTAAACAGTTCAGTGCCCTCAACTGTTATTCAGTTTTGAATTTTATAAATGAAATAACCACGGGAGATTGTTTTCCTCTCACTATATGAGGACATACAGGATAATCAGAAACTTGCCTCTTGTCCTGTAAAGCTGACTCTTTACAGAAAGAACTTGCTGGCCTCTGGAGAAAAAAGTAAGTCTGAGTGAGATGTTTTGTCCTACAGCATCCTCTCTCACCAAGTAAAAGGAAACCACACTGGAGTGACATTCATTTATGTGGACACAGAAGGCCTGGTTATGAAGGAAAACCTTGCAAAAGTTACAGAATGACTTGGGTGATCGTTCCTAGATTGACTGACCTCTGAGGATCAGTCCCTGAGGAATTAAAGATCTGGCCATGGCTGGGGGGAGCTTTCCAGGACCCAGGACAACAGGGAACATAGACAGCTCAGGCATTTGTGACATGACCAAACATTTTTTTTAAAGAATGTAAATGTTTATTTTAGCTCACAGCCTAAGAAATTATACAGTCCATCACCACAGGGAAGGCATGGACTTAGGACCAATAAAACCTCAGAAATCAAAGCTTCATTTGGATACCTCTCACTTTCTTGATTTCGCCTGAAACATTGTTCAGAGGTTCCAGCAAAGTATGATGGTGCACACTTGGAATCTGAGCACTGGCAAAGTAGAGGCAGGAGAATGAGCACACATTTGAAAACAGTTTGATCTCTATAGTGGGTTCCAGGTAAGTGAAGCCCTCACAGTGAGATCCTATTTCCAAAAACCAACATGCTAAACAATAGCAGCCCCAACAGAAAAACAGTAGGGTGGCTGAGCAGGGCATCTTGGACTAGATAGAAGATGTGCCTCTTGTGGTCTGTGTTCAAAGTTTCGAAAACACCAATTAATTATAAAACAATTAATTGGAATCTTATAAAACATGATTATGTGCACGTGTGCGCGTGCACACACACACTTTATGTGCCAGGAAAATGAATAAAGTCTTCTGTTATTGATCCCAATCAATGATGAAAATGAGAAGAGAATCGACATGAGGGCAGGTAGGACCCTGAAAAGAACTTCCATCTAACACACAGAGTGGTCACCTGACGCTGCCCTCTGGTTGAGCCCAAGAGTGAGCATTGGTAACCGCTGAAAATTCTCTGCATTCCCTGACTGCCCTGGCCTGGCCTGCAAGGTCTAAAGCTATTAGGGACCTTGTAAACACATCTTTCCCTTGTCTTTACCAAGCCACTTAAGCCTTGACTCATTCCCAGTCTCGGGTGTTTTCCATTTGTACACTCATCCCTCGCTTCAACTCTGAGTTCACAGTGTTCATCTCTACAAGTTAGCCAAAGGCACTCTTCTATGTGAGGCGATAGAGTTCCAAATCAGAGACCAGAGCTAGGTAAGCGGAAGGATGGCTAAATGACAGGCGTACTTGACCATATGGATGAGAAGTAGGATAACCTTTGTAAGGACATACATTAGTGCATTTGACTGTGATGGAGGAGCCTGTCTCCTTCCAATTAGTGTAGCTGCACAGACACAGAGAAGGCAAGATCCCCACAATCCTCTAAGTTTTTGTGAGTCCTAGAGCTCAAAACTAATTATCTGAAAAAGCTGAAAACTTCCTCCCAGTTCTCATTATTTCCTTTATTTCCTTAAGTCAGACTCTTCCAAATACTGACCTGTGATCCCACAAGTAACCACAGCCTTTAAGAGCTAAAAAAGGGTCCTCAAAACTTCTGAGTAAAGGAACTGAAACTAAAGGGCAAGGGTTTAATAGTGGGAAAGTAGGTATTAGGACTCTCGCCACTCACGCACTGCTCTGGTGTGTTTCAAAATCTCTGTTCATGAATGCCCCAAATGAAAAGCTGGCTGGCATCAAGTGTTCTGTCACTGTTTTGAGGAAAGGCTGTTTATGAGTTTTCCATGTCTTCCAACCACTGCCCTGTCCTTACTTCCTAGCTCCTTTATAAAAGTCTCATCATAATCACCCAGTTTGTCTGCGTTCATATACAAAAATTTTAAGATTTAACATTTAATATATTAGTGTGTGTGTGTGTGTGTGTGTTTGTGCACGCGCACGTGCACCATGGCTTACATGCTGAAGTTAGAGGATAGCTTTTATAGGTTGTTTGTTTCCTTCTACAGTGTGGATTCCAGTGTTCAAACTCCTGTCGTTAGGCTTGGCAGCAAGTACCTTTACTCACTGAGACATCTTGATGGCTCTATAGATAGATACTTTATTTTTTTTTACTTTTGTCTGTACAATGTGTATGTGTGCATGCATGTTTGTGTGTGTCTGAATAAGATCATATTCATACCACCGTTCATATATGGAAGTTAGATGACAACCTTGAGTGTTGGTCCTCATTTTCCACTTTTGTCTAGTACAGAGTTTCTTTGACTTTAGTCTAGCTAGCACATGAGCTTCTGGAGAGTTTCCTATCTCCACCTTTGATCTCCTTGCAAGAAGTCTGAGAGTACAGATACTTAGGCCACTGTGTCATGCTTTTACATAGGTTCTAGTGGTTTCAACTCAGGTTCTCATGTTACCGTGGCAAGTGCTTTTACCCACTGAACAGTATCTCCAGCCCTCATTACCACCATCCAGTTCCTTTCTCTAGTGATGGGCTAGATATTTTTATGCTCTTCCAGGTCCACTAAAGAAAACTAAGACATGTAGAAGTATTCCCAACCTAAATGTATTTGCCAATCAGAAAAGCATTAGAGGGTGTCTATGTACGATAATACCACTCTCTCTCCAAGTATGCCCTCCACCATAACATCTACAATACCACAAATAGACCGTCAGACAGTTATTCTGTGAGTAAGATGGGAAACTCAGTAGATTCAATGAAAAGGAAGCAGTTTCTAAATGTAGAAGCTATATGGAAACTATACAGAAAGGAATAGTGGATCATTCCATAGACAGGATGAATTGGGTCTGCTCTGGAGCAAGTGGGCTGCAAAGAGAAATAAAACAGGGAAAGATGCTGCTGTGTGTCTCAACAAAGGGGAGGGCCAATGATTAGAAGTGCGGTATCAGAGTGTACTTAGAAGCCCTGGTAAGTTGTGAGACTCACAGTAAGAGGAAATGGTTACTTGACAGCCCATTTGAGTCTGAGAAATGGTAGTCTCTGGAATTTTCCTTGCCACCACAGAGTGGAAGCAGAGAAGGCCCAAGATTCCTCCTCTGGTTTGTGTTAAGCCCCAGAATATCATGGCGCAGGCAGATGCAGAGAAAGAGTGAAAAGTTTCTGGAAGATTCAATTTCATGTCAAGTCAGGTCAGGGGACCTGTGGATGCCAGCAAGGGCTGAGGGCCACAGCAAACAGGTGGCTTGACGAAGCAAGACTATTCTGTAGCTTGTTGTTGTGTCTGAAATCACACGGAAATTCTTTATAGCTTATTACATTTTAATGACCAGCCTTCATTATCAATGAGTAAAGGGAGGAGGAAATAATGTCTTTCTAGAGTTGAGAGGCAACAACCACAAGTAGAGCCCAGGGGGCTCAGTGGCCACAGGCCAGTGCCAAGGCTCCAGCAATAGGAGGCCATGTGACCTTCAGTTCTGAGGGACCTTTTTGCCTGAACTTGATTCTATTAGCCAGATTGTTCCCCTGAGACTCTACTCATGTTAGGTGCTTGTAAGCCATGCCTCCTCTTCCTCTCACTGCCCCCTGATGGAGGCATTCCTTTTGGTTATATGGCCCTGAGTCCTCACAGTAATTTCCTGTACCAAAGGCACAAAATATTTCACAGGGGATTTTTGATGTGCCACTAAGCTCTAGATGACAAGGACAAAAGGTGTTGAGTAAGGAATTCCCTGGGAACCAAGATGTGCGACTTTTGCTTTTTGCCTTCTCCATCAGAAGATACATTTGGGGGTCAACATTGTTGCAGATTGTTTGCAGAAGGTTGCTCACAGATGGGAAGTGCTGGCTTCAGGGACAGGAACACATTCATGAACACTTGCATATGAAACTGAGCACTGAGTGGAAGAGTCTTCACCAGAGAAAAGAAGCCCTTCTGGTCAGCTGACTCCTGCCAGCTGCTCCTTTGGGTTATGATACTGTTGAAGTTCTTCTGGGTACACTCACAGACACACCAGCCACAACAGATCAGAAAAGAAGGGATGGGGAGAAAAGAATACTTGCAGGTTGGCTCATGGGAAAGTCTGGGTCCTGAGAACTTGTCATTTCACAGCGTCTTCTAATGATTAGCCTTGCTAGTACTGGAAGATGGTTGAGACTTTTAGTTGTTTTGCAAGTCTATTTTATTTAATTATTTAGTGAAAAAAATCCACTACCCAAAAGAAAGAAAGAAAGAATGAATGAATGAATGAAAAGAAAAGGAGATAAAAAAAATGTCCTAACCAGAATAAAATCCCAATGGCTAGGACTTGGGAAATACTCTAAAATATAGGTGATTACATCCCAAAGTATGGAACAAACATCCATGATTTCATGCAGAAATATATATATATATATATATATATATATATATATATATGATTAAATGTAGGGTCGAGAGAAGAGACACCTTCTGCATTTTAAAGAATTACAAAAAGTTCATGGAGATTCCTGTCCCATCCCACCAACTGCCTACTGCTTACATGGGCTGCAATTCATTTTCAAAGAGTGCATCATGGAAGTGAGGGTGTTATTACACAGCCGGGAATTCTAAGCCAGGCATGTGACCAACAGTGCCATGTCCAGCTGGCAGAAGATGCTTCTGAGAGGTATGGTATGGTGATTTGAATGAGAATGACCCTCATAATCTCATAGATTTGAGTTCTAGGTTCTTAGTTGGTGAAATTTAAGCCTTAGGTGTGGCCTTGTTGGAGAAGGTTTATCACTATGGTTGAGCTTTGAGGTTTCAAAAGCCCACTCTAGACCTAGTCTCTATCTGACTTACGGTTGTTGTCTTAACATGTAAGCTCTTATTTTCTGCTTCAGTGCCATATACGCTTGCCTGCTGCCACATTTCCCACATTTCCCATGAAGATCAGACTCACCCTCTGAAACCACGGGCAAGTCCCTAATTAAACACTTTCTTTTCATAGTTGCCATGGTCATGGTGACTCTTCACTATAGTAGGACAGTAACTAAGACATGGGTTGATTGATATTTCATCTCTCTGTGGGTGTCTCATCTCAAGATCATCATGGCCCCAGTTTAATCATGAGACAATCATTAGACAAAATCAAACTGAGGGACATTCTACAGAACACTTTACCAGTATTCCTCAAAATCAAGGACATCAAAAATAAGGAAAATCTGAGCAATTGTCATAGGAACACAGGGAGATGGAATGAGCACAATAATGTATCTAGGACATTATAAATAAACTACTGCCATTGATGGAAGGTTGCTTGTTTGTTTCCTGACTTCCCAGACACGAAATAACCACTCAGAAACTGTGTTAATTACAACAATGCTTGGACTATTAGCTCACACTTTTTATTGGCTAGCTCTTATATCTTAAATTAACCTATTTCTATTATTTTATATTTTAACACGAGGTTCATGGCCTACCAGCAAGGTTCCAACTGACAGCTCCCAGCTTTCTCCACTGGCAACTACATGGTGTCTTACTGACTTTGCCTACTTTCTCCCAGCATTCAGTTTAGTTTTCCTGCCTAGCTCTATTCTGCCCTATCACAGGTCAAAGCAGCTTCTTTATTCATTAACCAATAAAAAGAACATATATACAGAAGGACTTCTCACAACATTTCCCCTTTTCTGTTCAAATAAAAAGGAAGGTTTTAACTTTATCATAGTAAAATTGCATATAACAAAATAGGTATCAAGCAAGAATTATAGTTACAATGTTTATATCTACTTTATCTTTTATTATAACTAAGGAAAACTATAATTATATATACATATATATATATATATATATATTCTTCAACTCCATCAAAGACCGCAGAAGGATATAATATTACCTAAGTTAACAGGAAGTGCATCGTAAGCAACTTCCAAAATTCTAGAGACATCTTGCTGCCTAGACAGTCACCCAAAGTTCTTCTGCAACCGTCTTCAGCTTATAGGTCCATAGTATCTGACAGACTTTTCCATGGAACAGGAAATTTAAAGATCTCTTATGCCTTGTGTTGGCAAAGTTCATCAGTTTCTTTTTTTGTGTGTGTGTCCTGCAAAATGTATGGCAGACTATTTCACGAAGTAGGAACCCCAAAGGACCTGTATTGGTAGTTTATCTGTCACTATCTTCTGTGTCCTGTTGAATGTCTGATAGACTCTTTCATGACGCCAGAACCCTGAAGGACTATTTCACCTTTAGGCAAGTTCAGCAGTCATTTTTCTGTGGGTCCTGCATGTCCAGTTCATACAGCATAACATCAAGCAGTCCAGGCAAGAGCAATTTCTTGCACAAATGACTATCAAACTCTATAAGGAGCCTCTTTGATGCCCATTAACCTCTTGAAGTAGATTGGTGCTGCCAAGAGCAGATGTGTCTCATTGTCATAAAAAGTCTTAAGTTCTTAAAACATTTTAAATGCCATATTCCATAGGTCTTTGAAAGATTTGAAGATTATCTATCTAACTGAAATATATCTCTATATATCTAGAAAACCTAACTAACAGGACTACAAGCTTGACTATTATATATGACTATCTATTAACCTATATTTCTTAATTATACATTGCATTTTCAAATGAGCTGCACAAACACAGTGGCTTAATCAAGAGCAGAAATATACATAAACAAAATTGACCTAAAATCTGTATCAATAGACCAAGATCCATACCAACGCAGAGTATTCATATCTATAGCATACTGCAATCTGAATAAAATGTGATGAAATCAATGAAAATATTTCAATATCAGTTCATTAATTGCGACTAATTTCTCATAGTAATGTAAAATACTAACAGTAAGAAAAAACTGATAGCAACATTTCTGAAAGTTTAAAATTATTCTAAAGTCACAAAGGAATTTACTTCTTAAGAAAAAGATAGATGAGGCCTGAAATATGACTCAGTGGTTGAGAATTCTTCCTGTTTCCTGAAGACCTAAGTTCAATTTCTACTACCTACATTAAGTGACTCACAGCTGCCTATAACTTTAACTCCAGGGCATGTGATATCTCTAACCTCCAAGGGAACCCACACTCACTTGTCCATACTCTCCACATAAACATAATTAAAACTAAAATAAATCTTTAAAAGGTACCAATATAATAGATGGACAAGCCCACCTGGTGCCTGTATGTTAGGCAGGCAGAAGACACCCACAGAGCAGCCTGGGTCCTCACAGTCTGGACTGCCTGAAGCATCCACAGGCCAGCCCAGCACCACAAGTCACCAGGTGGTTAGTATCAATATGGTGAATAAGTATATGGTGGTAAATTCTGAGAGATAGAGCAGCTTAATGGTTCATGTGCTACTGTAAAAGGCAGTTATGAAGAAGGGAGGACTGAGAAATGGGCTGATGTGGTTGGCTTGCTTGCCATCCAGGACCAGGGTGATGTCTGGGCCTGGGCTGCTGCCTACAGTCATATCTGGGTCTGCAACAGCCAGGGTCTATATTGATGTCCATGATCCATGTTTCCACCAAGGCCACAGGGATACTCGGGGTGTGGACCACTGCCTGTGGCCATTGTGGTATCCATGGGCTATGCCACCACCAGGGCCATGTTGGTCTGGGTAAGCTGTGCTGCCACCCAGGGAACATGATGGCATTCAACCTGAGTTGTTGCCAGGGGGCCATGTCTGGGTCCACTCTCCTGCAGCAACAAGGACTGTATTGATGTTCAGGGCTTCGGTTACCACTGAATGCCATGCAGATGACTGGGTTCTTGTCAAACACCTGAGTCCATGTTGGTCTCCAAGGGGCATTCTTCTGTTGGGGCCATGATCATCTGGATGGCCTTTGCTGACACCCAGGGCACTGGTAACATCTGAGCTTGGGCTTCATCAAGGGACCATTTCTCGGTCCATGGTCCTAACACAGTCAGGGTTTGTAATGTCTGTGGCCTGTGGTGCCACCAAAGGCCACACAGATGCCTGGAGTCTAGGCCGCATTCTGTGGCCATGTTGGTGTTTGAGGGCCATCCTGCCACAGAGCCCGTGGTGTCTTCTGGGCCCAGGCTGCTGCTGAGAGCCATGTCTGGGTCTGTGGGTCTATCATAGCCAGGGTCTGTGCTGATGTCCATGGCTACTGATAACACTGAGAGCAATGCCAATGCCAAGGGTCTGGGCTGCTACCTGGGACTATGTTGGTATATGAGGGCCACACTGCCCTGGGACCATGCAGATCTGAATAGCTTGCAATGCCATCTGTGGCCATGGTGACATCTGAGCCTGGACTGCAGCCTGAGACTATGTCTTTGTCTGTGGACCTATCACAGTTGGGGTCTGTGATGTACATGGTTCAGGGTGCCACCAAAGGTCACATGGATGCCCAGGGTCTAGGCCACATCCAGAGGCCATGTTGGTATCTGAGGGTTGTGCTGCCACTGGGGTCATGGTGTCGTCTGGGCCAGGGTTGCTTCATTGGGCCATGTCTGATTCCATGGCCCTATAGTAGTCAAGGTCTGTGTTGATGTTCATGGTTCCTGATACCATCAAAGGCAATGTCAATGATATGTGTTTGGGCCACCACCTGTGGCCATGTTTCTGTCTGAGGGTTTCCCCACTAATAAATTTAGGCCAGTCCGAATAGCCTGTGAAGCCATATGGGTCTGGGCTCAGGCTGCTGCCAAGGGCCATGTCTGGGTCTGTGGTCCCAAGAGCAACCAGGATCTGGGCTGATGTCCATGACTTGTGCTACCACAGGGGGTCATAGGAACCAAACATGTTGAAATCCAAGGGCCATGCTGAGCCAGCCCTGTCCCTCACGGGTCCTGGGAGAGCTCGCCCTGCCCTTCACTGGACACTCATGCCCCCATGGGAGAGCTAACCCCAGTACTCAGGAGACATGGCCTCACTCCCCATCATGGGTGTGGGAGAGCTGGCCCTACCCCTCAACTCAGGGTGTGGTCCCAATGACCCAGACTGAGCAGCTCAACTTCCACCCAGACCCACATCCTGGGCCTTGGGTGGGCCCAGGGTGGGCCCACCCCACCCTAATAGCTGCCCCATCTTTGACCTGATGGAGTGCACATGTAGCCTAGTTCTACTAAACAATAACCACAGAATCCCATGACTCAGGGATATCTGAGAGGAGTTTCGATGAGGGCCCAGCTCAGTGATGATGGTGTACCAGAAACCAGAGACTTTGAAACAGACCAATGACTCATTGCAGTGTACATTTTGAGGTGGGGCCTATTGGACAAATGGGGTATACTGTGTGACATGCCACGGCTCCCCATGCCACTAGGATCAATGAAGAGGGGTTGGAAAAATAGAGGAGCAAGGTGGGTTTTTAATTCTTTTGGTTGTTGTGTTTTGCTTTTAATTAATTTGAAGGAGCATACTGCAGGGGTGAGGGGCAGATATGGAGGGACTGGGAGGTGAGTGGTATTGGTTGCATGATGTGAAATTTCCAAAGAATCAATAAAGAATTTTGTTTTTAAAAAGAATACACTCACAGAAATCAAAATAAGATAAAACAGATGATTTTGCAAACTGAGACTGAGAAATGTAGCCACTATGAATGTGTGTATGTATAATGCAAGCATATGTATAATAAAATGTGAATTTCCTTGCTTACAACAAATAACAGCAACAAAAATCATCGTGTGAGCTAGGCACAGAGGTGCATGCCTGCAATCATGAACTTGGAAGAAGGATCCAAGTTCAAGTTCATCCTTGGCTACATGGTGAGGTTATGGTCAACCTGGGTGACATGAGGCCCTGTTTCAAAAAACAAAGCAAAGCAAACCAAAAAGGATCAATACAAAGAGGGGACAGATTTTCCCAGAATCACCAAGGTAGAAAGTGTGAGTACTGGTGGCATGTGGAGAAAGCAATGGTCATAAAAAAGAGAAGCCTTTCCATTCTTGCCATGGGCTCTGGCATGTAATAATAACTCCATGGAAAGAAACTTTTCATTTATTTTCATATATTTTTTTCATTTATTTTTTTAAAAATTTGTGTATTTATTTATTAAAGACTTCTGCCTCCTCCCCGCCACCACCTCCCATTTCCCTCCCCCTCCCCCAATCAAGTCCCCCTCCCTCATCAGCCCTAAGAGCAATCAGGGTTCCCTGCCCTGTGGGAAGTCCAAGGACCACCCACCTCCATCCAGGTCTGGTAAGGTGAGCATCCAAACTGCCTAGGCTCCCACAAAGCCAGTACGTGCAGTAGGATCAAAACCCAGTGCCATTGTTCTTGAGTTCTCAGCAGTCCTTATTGTCCGCTATGTTCAGCGAGTCTGGTTTTATCCCATGTTTTTCATGTATTTATCTTATTTTTTATGTGTTTTAGTGTTTTGACTACACTACATGTATGTGTACCACACGTGTGCCTGGTGCCCTCAGAGGTCAGATCCCCTGGATCTGGAGTCGTAGATGGCTTTAAAACACTATGTGGGTTCTGGAAACTAAATCTAGGGCCTCTGCAAGAGCAACAAGTGCTCTTTACCACAGAACCATTTATCCAGCCCCAAAATGAGGGCCTGGCCCTTACTAGGCAGGTACTCTATGACTGAGATAAATCCTCAAGCCCACAAAATGCACTTTGAAAAATTTAGTGTCTCAGGTAGACCCATATAGCTTCAAACTCACTGTGTGGCTAAGGATGTCCTCTTGACCTTCTGCTTCTTTTGTTTTCTTCTCCCAAGTTCAGTAATATAGGCATGGACCACCACTCCTGGCTTATGTGGTGCTGGAGATCAAACCCAACATTTTTATGTATGATAAGCAAGTGTTCTACCAACTGAGCTATAGTTCCAGCCCTGAAAATTTATTGATGAATCAAAGCTTTGGGAGCAGAACTGTCAAAACAGCCAGCCAGAGAAACCCGGGGAAGAAGACAAACCAACACTGAGCACTGTGATGTGGCTGTGTTTTGCGAATGCTTCATGATGCCACAACTTGTTTGGACCTGCCCTACTCCTGGCTTAATAGAGCCTCCTGTTTTAGGGTCCCAAAGGTCTAGTCATCCTCTTAGCACTCACTGATTAAACAGTGAAAATCACTTTTATTTCTCCATGAAGGCAAGTGCTGTGCATTTAACCCATTATATGCAGCCCTGCTGGCTCAGTAGATGCTTCTAGAATAGAGAGGGAAAAAAAGAGAAATTAAAAAGGAGAAGCTGTTATGGATAGCTATGGCTATTTCCATTTTTTACAGGAAGAAACTTGTAAAGAAAAGTTGGGTTACCCTGGCTCCTGAGTTTGTGCTTTTAACCATCATATAATAAGGCAATAATGCCAAGGAGTACAAGAAACTGCAGAAGTCATCTAACTGACAAAGAGAATTTCACCCATGACAGTCAAGAGATCAGTCTTGACGGTATGAAGGTAGAAAATCAAGTCTGGTTGTAGGTTAAACAAGGGCATAACACGACAGACAATGTGGGATGTCCTTCTGTATGTTGCTTTTATTGGATAATGAATAAAGCTGTTTCAGCCAATGGCTCAGCAGAGTGAAGTCAGGCAAAAAATCCAAACAGAGATATAAAGAGGGAGAAGGCAGAGTCAAGAAGATGCCATGTAGCTGCTGAAAAAGAAAAACACCACCAGAACCTTTCAGGTAAGCCACAATACACAGATTAATAGATGGGTTAATTTAAGATATAAGAGCTATGTAGGAATACACCTAAGCTAGTGACTGAAACAGCGTTACTCATTATCCAATCAAAGCAACACATATACAATAGGACATGCCACATCAGGTGGCAGATGTGGTAGCTCTTTCTAGTCACCACCAAACTATGTGGTACCTTCTAAGGTGCTACCCAGATTACTACTGTTGCAACGCACACACTGCCAAATGAATGGACTTGTGAGCTGGTCCTCAACTTTCTCTGCCATGGAGAGCTAATGTCTTCCCAACCATTCCTCGCAGTACTCCAGAATCTCAGTTCTTATGGCCACCCATGTTCCATGCTCTTCTAAGTTTTGGCCTTATCTTTATTTCTTATGCTGGAGGCTTCCACTTGACCCTAACTTTGTAAATGACAAGGACTCACATTCTGTGATCCCATGAGTGTCTTGGGCCATGAGCATTTAGGACACAGTCTGTCACAGTGCCGTCCATGTTACTGTCTTTTTCTAGTGAATATGGACTCTTTGAATTCTATCTCCAAGTGCCTGTAGATCACTCATTGGTCCCAGGTAGAGATTAATGGCATCCACTGTGCCCGGCACCCACCCACCTGTGACTCTTCCCTTTCACAGCTCACATGCTTCTTTTCTTGTTATTAGAATCTCATTTTCAGAATGAGACAAGCAGGCTTGATGAGAACCAGTAATTTGCCTATGATTAGCTGCTAAGCTGGGACTTGAACTGAAATCTCTCTTGGACTTCTCATTGTGTGCTCTAGATTCTCTTTTGTGGATCCACCTGACATTTTGGAGCATATTGTAAAACATTTTGGAGGCCTAGGGAGATGATGGCTCAAAAAAGTAAGTGTAAGCACAAAGACCTGAGATTGACCCCTGGGGCCCATTTAAATAACTGGCCATGGTAGTATGCACCTGTAATATCCTGGGTCCCTGGGACTCGCTGGCCAACCGTCCTAACTTAATCAGCGAGCTCCAGGCCAATGAGAGACCCTGTCTCCAATTACAAAGCGGTTGGTTCTGAGAAGCAAAATCTGAGCCTGACCTCTATCATCCACACACAGATATGCACAGTTACAGGTGTGTGTGTGTGCGTGTGTGTGTGTCTGAGTGTGCATGCACATGTTTGCACAAACACACACACCTACTTTATTTTTTTATTTTGAGATAAGGGCTCTTTGTAGGTCAGGCTGGCTTCAAACTCACTTTATAGTCCTGACTAGCCTTAAATGTTCAATCCTCATTCCTCGGCTTCCTGAGTGCTGGGATCATAGGCATATGTGTACCACCATGTCCAGCAAGACTGTAAAACTTCTGAGACCAAAGAATATTGCATGTATCCAAGTCAGTCTTACACAATCGTCAGTTAGTAAAATGAACTGGAGATACAGAGGATGGCAGTGGTAGAATTTATATTATATGTATATGATTATATTATTATCTAATATAATTATAATAATATATATAATTATATATAATATAATTATATATAATATAATATATATATGATATAATAATATAATAATTATATCATTATGCATCTATATTATAACATCATTCTCATGTGGTGCCAAGCATTTAAACACAAGAATGGATGTTTGTTCTTCAGATTTTTTCCTATGTGTATATTGTCATATAACTGCATACAAAATTCTTTTTTTTTTTTTTTTTTTTTTTGGTTTTTCGAGACAGGGTTTCTCTGTGGTTTTGGAGCCTTGTCCTGGAACTCGCTCTGTAGACCAGGCTGGTCTCGAACTCACAGAGATCCGCCTGCCTCTGCCTCCCAAGTGCTGGGATTAAAGGCGTGCGCCACCATCGCCCGGCTGCATACAAAATTCTTTTGGAAAAATGGATCACAGGGGTCAGAGATGTGGCTTGGTAGGTAAAGGCACTTGCCACCAAGCCTAACAGCTTGAGTTAGATCCCCAGAATACACACTACAGAAGCAGAGAACTGGCTGCCTCTCCACACACAGCAAAAATAAAGAAGCGTTTTAAAATGTGCTATTTTCCAACATTTTTGAATGTTTAACAGTTCTGTTTTAGATAAAGATTTGTTTTCTATATTTTTAAATTTAATTAATTTATTTAGGAGTTTTGGGTGGGTTGTTTTGTTTTGAAACAAGATGTCTGTCTAGAGTCTAGGCTGGCTTCAGACTCATAATCCTTCTGTTTTAACCTCTTGAGTGCTGGGATAATAATCTGATTTAAAAAAATAGTTAATTAAGAATGATACATTGATATGGGTGTAGCTTTTTATTTCATGCATCGCTTCTTGATCAGCATCAGTGTGTCATCTCCATTTTGAAATGGCACACTATGTTAGAAGGAAGCTAATTGGGAAACAAGGATGCTCCTCCGAAGAGGGGAAGGCAACACTGAGGAAAGGACTGATTCCCCAACAGATGAAGCAAAGGCAGAGAGTCAGTTTCCAAGTGAGGAGATCGGAATGACCCCTGTGGTATGAATGCGGGAAAGGCTGACTCTTCTCAAGGGTTGGGAAGGAAGCCAGACAGGAGGGTGGGAAGGAAGTGGGGGGTGGGGGTGGAGAGGGTGGAAACATCTGGTTTCTGTCAGAGGCTGGGGAAGATGGTGACAGAAGATATTTTGCTGTAGGGTGGGGGTGGGGGGGGTATTTGAGGAAGTGCTTTTGTACTCTGGGAAAGACTGCCTGGTTGGAAAGGCCAGTTTCAGAAGCTGAAGAGGCATGGGAAGATCCTGGGGCTGGTGAATGATTTCAAACACACTAAGAGAATCTGGTTAGAGACCCAGGACATGGTGTGGACATGGTATGAAAACGGCGATTTGTGATGGGGACGTTTCTCTCAGTTTTCATTCTCTTCAAGCTTTTCCTTTGTTTAAGACCTCATAGGTTCCAGGACCCCCGTTTCCCTTCTTTCGACATGTTTTTCTTTCCTCTTTAAGTCTAGTTCTCCTTTTCAAGTTAAGAATTCTTTTCAAGTTTATAATTCCGGAAGTGCTGCAACGTACCCTGGTCTGAAATGACTGGAAAACCCTGCCAACTGAGAAAGAACTAATAATCGTTCTGCCACCAGATGGCGCTCCCCACCCAATATTTGGGACATCTTAACCAGCTGCAGCTCTGTCTTCTCTGGCCGCTTCTATCAAGATCATCTGGGTAGGGCTTTTTTTTAAATTATTTAAAATATAGACAATAAAAGTCACATTCAGAGATATTAGTCCATGGACACGACAGCAGGACCTAGGAATGTGCCCACGGAGGATTTCTCCACCAGGGAACTCTAAGAACCACTAGACAAAGTAAACTAAAAGCATCCTCTGGCCAGTGGCTCTCAACCGTCCTAAGTGCTGTGACCCTTTAGTACAGTTCCTCATACGGGTGGGTCGCCGCCCACAGGTTGAGAACGATTGGTCTAGCCCCAGTTCATTAGAGGTGCAAATACCTGGGTTCTATCTTTAGATTCCTTCCACCGCAAACAGAAATCTGAATTTTAACAGGTGATGCTTTTATTCTAGCGTGGAGGGTCAAAACCAGGGCCTTGAGCTTTTCCATTGAGTGCCATCCTTAGGCCTCCTGGGTGATTCTGATGACTGTTTACGTTTGAAACCTTCTGCAAAAAGACTTTCTCCTCTTTGCCTGCTGAAAGGAGTCCACCTCACACTTGGAAATCCAAAGCAGAAAGTCGTTTGAGCCAACTAAATGGGAGCTCGCATAGTGCACGGGATGCAGACGTGCTTTGTTGGTTTCTTATTTTTAGCTGTCTGGGTAATTCAAGGTGCAGACAAATTTAAGAATTACTGTAAGCCAGGTGGTGGTGCACGCCTTTAATCCCAGCATTTGGGAGACAGAGGCAGGTGATCTCTGTGAGTTCGAGGCCAGCCTGGTCTATAGAGTGAGTTCCAGGACAGCCAGGGCTATACAGAGAAAGGCTCTCTCGAAAATAAAAAAAAGAAAAAAGAATTACTGCAAAAAAGAAAAAATGGGGAAATTATGGCTGAGGTTTACTGGGATTCTCGCAATAAAGAAATACCCCTTGCTTGAATGTTGCAGCTTTATCTACAGCCTAAAACTCCCTGTGGCTGTAACCTTTGGTATTGGTGGGACAAAGGTCTCTGCCACTTGTGTGCCTACCTGCGTTTAAAAAAGATTGAAAAGCACAAATGGAGATCAACACAGGTCAGCTGCATTCCCACTGTTGTATGGAACAGTAGATGAAATAATGAATTCAGACTGGATATACCAGAAACTGGAGCGATGGTGCACATACATACATACATACATACATACAAGTAAAACACCCATACACTTAAAATAAAATACACATTTAGAATGCACAATAAGCTATAATGACCACCCTCCTCTTCCCCCCCCTTCCCTCTATGAAACAGGATCTTGCTTGGTATGGAACTTGTGATCCTCTAGCCTTTGTTTGCCAAATGCTAGAATTACAAGGCTTTGTGGCACTATGTCAGGCTCAGTATTCTATTTTCATGAATGCCAAAGAGTTGTTAGTTGCTAGGTAAGGGAAGAACCCTTATAGGGGCAAATTCATGTACTTTCAGGGGGTGTGTGTCCATTTGCTTTCTCCTAAAAAATTTTTTGGTGGGGGGAAGGATGATGAACATGCCCAGTGGTATTTATGTCTATTGTCTTTATAATGCAGCTAATCATGCCCCAAAGTGTTCTTGTCTTCCATCTTTTAACCTTTTGAATGTGTACTCTATGGTTTTATTTCTCCATATCTTTTTATTTTATTGAGCTCTACATTTTCTCTGTTCCCCTCCCTTCCTCTCACCCCACTTCTGCCCTCCCTCAAGGTCCCCATGCTCCCAATTTACTCAAGAGATCTTATCTTTTTCTACTTCCCATGTAGATTAGATCTGTGTATGTCTCTCTTAGGGTTCTCATTGTTGTCTAGGTTCTCTGGGATTGTGAATTATAGGCTGGTTTTCTTTGCTTTATGTCTAAAAGCCACTTATGAGTGAGTACATATGATATTTGTCTTTCTGGGTCTGGGTTACCTCACTCAATATGATGTTTTCTAGATCCATCCGTTTGCCTGCAAATTTTAAGATGTCATTATTTTTTCCTGCTGTGTAGTACTCTATTGTGTAAATGGACCACATTTTCCTTATCCATTCCTTGGTAGAGGAGCATTTAGGTTGTTTCCAGGTTCTGGCTATGACAAACAAACCTGCTATGAACATAGTTGAGGACATGTCCTTGTGGGATGATTGAGCATCCTTTGGATATATACCCAAAAGTGGTATTGCTATGTTTTGAGGAAGGTTGTTTCCTAATTTTTTGAGAAATCACCACACTGACATCGAAAGGGGCTGTACCAGCTTGCATTCCTACCAGCAATGCAGAAGTGTTCCCTTTACCCAACAACCTCTCTAGCATAATTTGTCATCAGTGTTTTTGATCTTGACCATTCTTACAGGTGTAAGATGGAATCTCAGAGTTGTTTTGATTTGCATTTCTCTGATGACTAAGGATGTTGAACATTTCCTTAAGTGTCTTTCAGTCATTTAAGATTCCTCTGTTGAGAGTTCTCTTTTTAGGTCTGTACCCCATTTTTTATTGGATTATTTATTCTTTTGATGACCAATTTCTTGAGTTCTGTGTATATTTTGGAGATCAGCCCTCTGTCCCATGTGGGGTTGGTGAAGATCTTTTCCCATTTTGTCAGCTGTTGTTTTGTCTTATTGACCGTGTCCTTTGCTTTACAGAAACTTTTCAGTTTCAGGAGGTCCCATTTATTAATTGTTTTTTCTCAGTGTGTGTGCTGCTGGGATTATATTTAGGAAGTGGTCTCCTGTGCCAATGCTTTCAAGTGTGCGTCCCACTTCTCTTCTATGTATTTCTTTCTATCTTAAGCCAAGCACACCCACTAATACACCTACCCTCATTCCTTCTTCAACTATGACCTTAAATTGAGCATGCTTGGCAATGCACATCTTAAACTGAGCATGTCCAGGAAGGTGCTTGCCCCCCGTGTGCTTTCTTATATGAATATTATATGCTCCCTGAATAAAATCCTGGTGCTTCCATTATCAGGGAATGATGCCAGTACTCTCTTCCCCTTTCTCCACTCTTTTATCTTCTTCTTGTGCTTATTGACTTTGCACTCACCAGGAGGAGACGCCACTGTGGCGGTCATAATTTCAACTGTGTTCGCATTTTTTGTAGGCATTTATTGTCAAAATAAAAGTATCAACTAATGAGTATCTTTGAGACTTTAATAAAATTATAAAAAAATACATCTAGCCAGCATCTCAAACACAGAAATGCAATCCGAGTTCTGATGTCTGAGTTAGTAAATCACACATTTCCCTTTTCACAGAGCCAACATGTTCAGCCGTATGTGAGCCTTTAAAATCTGCGGAGGGCGGCACATTTAAGGCACTCACGTGTAGCAAACCCATTGGGTAAAGGCAGCTTCTTTCCTCCCCTAACCTAAACAGATTTTCAAAATTGCCCATTAGTTGAGTTTTCCAACATCTAATGTGTTTCGGAATCACCTGGGAACTTCAGGCTCGTGTGAAACTTGAGGCAGATTGTGACTTTAGGTTTGGGAATCTGTTTCTAAATTCTGATGCTGTTCTCCGAGGACTATATTAAATCCCAAGGAACCCACTAACACCCAGTCTCAGTTTCCACACCTCCTACTCATTCTCCAGCTGGATTTTAATTTCCCCTTTCTATGAAGAGACCTTATTTTGGGTCACCAGTAGCTTCCATTTCTCTAGATAAAATGAACATGCTACTGCTCACATGTTCATTGTCAGTGTCTGCCTGTGTGTATCCCTTACTCTCTTAGCTTCTGTTCTCCTGGGATTCCTCCAGCCTCCAATCCCTTCTCTTTAGCCTCCTTTCTAGGCTCATCCACAAAGCATGGAAGATGAGAACAATTCAGAGCTCAGTTTTTCTCATTCCCTCCTTACCCTGCGCCTATCCAGTTATTGGCAGATGTCAGAAGTTTTGGTGTATTCTCGAGGTGACGTTTGATATTGTCTGAGTTGTCAAAATTTGGGGAGGGAGGGATACTGCTAGATATCATGGAATGCACAAAAATGTCTTATCCCACCGCAACAACTTGATTGTAAATGTATTAGGAAATGTGATTCAGAGGGAGTTTTCTCTTTATTTCAACATCAATGTCCATGAGAAAGGATGGGTACTTCTCCCTGATTGTCCCCTCCTCCGTATTATGCTTCTCATAAGAGGTGGAGTGTCTTGTTTGGTGGGTGACAATAGGGAAATGGTCCTCTCAACTTTTTCTCAACAATCCCCTGGCTGCAACTCTCCTGGGGCAGAAGGAGAGTGCCTTGTCTCTGCTTCTGCTGCCCTAAATAAGCCTGAGAATCTGGAGCCTTCGCTCTGCATGGAAGGCTTGCATTTCTCCTTTTCCACGCATGACTGAGTTGTGGGTCATCTCAATTGAGTGGACAGATTGGAGATTCGCAAGATGACCTTTCCAAGTGGTCTTTCAAATTTAAAGAATACTAACTTTTTTTTCTGGTCAAGGCAAAACTTCATTCTTTTTTTAAAATTGACTTTTATTGAGCTCTACATTTTTCTCTGCTCCCCTCCTTGCCTCTCCCCTCCCCTTCAACTCTCCCTCAAGGTCCCCATGCTTCCAATTTACTCAGGAGGTCTTGTCTTTTTCTACTACCCATGTAGATTAGATCCATGTATGTCTCTCTTAGGGTCCTCTTTGTTGTCTAGGTTCTCTGGGATTGTGATTTGTGGGCTGTGAGCAGGAACACTTGGTTTTACTTTAACTTTGGGGGGGGAGGTATCTGGCTTTTCCTCATTGGCTGGCGTCTGACCTCACAGTCCTATTGGATAGGAAAGTCTGGGGAGCATTAATGCACAGAAAATGTAGGAGGGGAAAGGGGTCACCACTCCCTGGTGGGGAAAAGGGTCACTGCTCCAGGAATCTAGGAATCTTGGAATGCAGCAGGCTGCCTTTGTGTAAACAAAAGTTTTACTGGCGCAGTGGGGGCGGGGTGGGAATTAAAAATTTGCATCATAGTCTTACAAGGTGAGGAAGATAAGTACATCGTCCTAAAGACAAGTTTTGTAGTATTTGATAGAAAGGACTCATATTTAATTTCTTACAAGTCCTTCTTCTTATTTTCTCTTCAAACCGATTAAGAAGTCAGGCCTCCTTTTTGTCTTGTCTTGGAGCAAGAAAAATTCAATAGTGAGAACCTCAATAAATGAGTCAGGCCTCTACTCCAAATAATTAATTATTCTATTGCATTGGCATGGTTTTAGGTGAACACAGCTTCGGGGGTGGTTTCTCGGACAGGAGAGTGATTGACCTGGACTCATTGGAATGTCAGATCTGCACCCAGACTAGAGCTCCTATTCTCGTGATCAAGAAGAGCTTTCAAAGAATACTCTTTACTTGTCCCCAGCATGAAGTGTTCATCTAGAGGGAGGTGTGAGTAAGCAGCTCCCTCAAATTCTAACAATGTGGAAAACCTCAATCTGCTAAGCACAATTCTAAAGAACCAAATAAGCTTCATTGAGATTAAACTTGGCACAAGCATGGATGCCAGCACCACCTCAAAGGATGCAAAGCTTGCTTATCACCTTCTTGGATGAAATTGCTTCGTATTTTTGAGCATACAAACCTTGACACGATGCCCCTCAACACTGCATTTTAGATGAAGCTAAGAGAAAAGGCTACATCTAGAAGAACATAAGCACACATATAACAGTGAAAAAGACTACTTATATCCAGAATCAGAGAAAATATTAGGAAATGGGAGAGCAAAAGAAGAATAAGACAGTCAGTTCTCATTTTTTTAGTATATGTTTCTTGCTTAATATTTCATTTCTCATTCTTAAGAGTAAGGAATCTTCAACGTGTTTTTGCAAACCAACATTTGGCACTACTTCACACTTTTATATCCTCCTCCTCCTCTTCTTCCTCCTTCCACTCCTCTTCCTCCTCCTCTCCCCTCCCCCTTATTTTTGTCACAGGAACCAGGAGAACTAAAGAAATCTGGGACCTTGGATCAAGAAAAAGGGACTTTCCTCAGATAAGCTTTCAGCAGGAAGTGGTTGGTTTTATGGTAGATGGAAGGTTATGGAAAATGAAAAAAAAAGTATTTAAGAAAAAAAGTTTGCAGAGATAATCTCTGGGTATCTGGCAGAACTAAAAGCAAGACTGATCAAACCATGCTTAAGAATATATTTTGAGAACTAGGCAGTGGTGTTGCATGCCTTTAATCCTAGCACTCTGGAGGCAGAGGAAGGCAGACCTCCAAATTTGAGGCCAATCTGGTCTACAGAGTGAGTTCCAGGACAGCCAGGGCTATACTTAAAAATCTAAAAACCAAAAGCAAAGCAACGGAAAATAACATATGTATTGAGCCAAGTGTGGTGGCACACACATTTAAACCCAGTACTTGGGAGGCAAAGGAAAGCAGATTTCTGAGTTCAAGGACAGCCTGGTCTACATATTTCCAGGCTAGTCAGGGCTATACAGTGAGACTGTGTCTTAAAAACAAAACAGCAACAGTAGAAGACAATATATATCAAATAGAAGAGCTAAGTGATTGATGTCTTTTAAAGTTAGAATTTAGGGACTGGAGAGATGACTCAGCAATTAAAAATAATAATTTCTGCTCTTGCAAAGGACCTGGGTTTTGATACTGTAGCTCTAGTTTCAGGGAATCTAATGTCATCTATATACATACAAGCAAAACTCCCATACACATAAAATAAAAGCAAAATCTTAAAATATATAAATTTAGAGTTTATATAATGTATCAATATACTATATTACATTTTGTATACAGTACAAATTATTAGTAAAAATCTTCCCAGGCACAGTTTTCTAAAAGAAAACAAACTTTAAAAATTCACCTTATGAAGAATATGGTATTTATCTCTTGAGGTGACTAATTTGATCATAAACCCAAAGCAAAATAATAAAATTAATCATTAATACTTAACAAAGTATTTGGTAGATAATCAAACCCTGATCTGAATATTTTAATAGGCTATCTCATATTGCCCCACAACTAACACATGTACAAGGTGGGTGGACCTTATCAATATTTATAATATCTGAACAGTAGGCATATACATACAAGCATACATGAGCAGACATATATGCAGAAGTACATTGTGTGTGTGTGTGTGTGTGTGTGTGTGTGTGTGTGTGTTAGCAAATGTGCATAGCATCATCTTTGACTTGATTACCTTTCTGGAAAGTTATCAACCTATTCAGCATTATTTTTTTATAAACTGACAGTCAAGCAAGGGGAATGGATGGCTAATTCTCAAACTATGAAATCAAAGCAAGTTTGAAATGCACCTTTTGTAGACGGTGGATAACTAGTTGTGGGAGAAGAAGGATATTGGTTAGGACAGAAAGATGAGAGATACAAAGTGGATGAAGAGAAAGATGTTAGGAATATTTCCTAATGAGAGCTCTCTGCCAACGCAAAAATCCCAATCAAGCCAAATCACAACAAGCTGAATTAAAGGAGGTCCAGGTTTAATGGGATTTCTCTGATCTTGGGTGGCCCCTGAGGGGAACCAGGAAGCTGCCAACATGACTACCTGGGGGAAAGAGGGAAGACCAGGAAGGGACTCTCCAGGGAGCAGTTTAAAGAGACTAGGGGAGTGGTCAAGGTTTGGCAGGCTGCCTTGTCCCTCCACCAGGGGAGGGATCAAGGTTTTGGCAGGCTGCCTTGTCCCTCCTCAGGAGGAGGGGCCAAGGCTTGGCTGGCCTCCCTGATACTCCTCCAGGGAGAGGTCAAGGTTTGGTGGGCACAGGGGTGGGGCCTCCAAAGATGGAGGCCAGAGACTGGGACATACCTTCCAGACTGTTTGTATAAGGGGTGACAGGAAGCTGAGGTGATATTGTGACTAACATTTAGGCTCTCTTTGGAAAGACTCAAGTCCGGCTACTTCCTGTGGGCATGAAATGATGTGGGGAAGGGAAGAGCTGTTGGTGGGTCCATGCTCAGCGAGAGGTGTGGCTGGAAAGGCATCCTGTGTACTGTCATCCTGGAGGTGCCAGGCATCTGTTCCTTGGGGGAGGTGAGAAGGCAGGTGTCATGTGAGGTCCTGTCCATTGACGTTCGAGAGACCTAGAAGTTAGCTAAGGATATCTCAACCCAGTAAAGGTACTGGGCAAGCAGGTATCACTAAGAAAGAATGATAGAAAACTTGTCCTACAAGAATGTAGGACAGTGGCAAAGTTTTAATTAGGGAGGAACAGGTCCCCTCTACCCCCGTAACTGAAATTGGTGAGGGGAATGTAAGGCCCGAGTGAGATGTTAGAACAGAATAGGTAGCTCCCATGTCCAAAATAAAAGTAATGAACTTACGCGCTACTTGCAGCTTTACCCTAGGCTCAGATAGGGTTACGGGATATACCAAGTCTGGGCAGCGTCAATCCTCTGCAGGGCTGAGAAGTTCAAAGGCTGGCACAGTTTCACTTGCCCATGTTGGTAAGGCCGGACCTCCATGGTGTGGCATAGAGGACAAGCCTGCATGGGGGCATTGTGATTTCCAGTGTTCAGGTTGCTGGCAGATAGGACTTGGCCTCTTAGGAGGTTTATTGCAATATCGTGCCATGTGGCCATTTTGGCCACACTTGGAACAGCTTGCCTGTGAGGTTGACTTAGGCTGGGCTCCATCAGAGTAGAGCCTTGTGGTTGGCTTCCCTTGTCCTCCTTCCTGTAGCCTTAGGGCAGTTGCTAAGGGCTGAGCTTGAATGGCTGGATTTTTAAAATTAACTACTTTTTTTTTTCCTGAAGCCATTCCCATACTCTGAATGAGGCAACGAACTATAATGTTTCACCTCTGTAATGAAACTCTTTACTATAAGCAGAAGGATTAGTAGAAAAGGAACCTAGGCACTTTTCTATCTGAGAGAGATCTGGAAGAGAAAAGGCAACATGGACTTTCATAATGCCAGCGACTCCCACCACCTCCCAGAGATGGCAGAGAAGGGCGGAGCTATGGTGGGATCTGGTATGGGAGGAGACTGGGGAGGGTTGGAAGGGGCTAGTTCAGTGTATAGAGGGGGTATAAAGGGTGGGGAGATATGGTAGAAGGGGGAGGGGAAGGTGGGGAAGGTGGGGAAGGTGGGGAAGGTGGGGAAGGTGGAAGTTGACCTTGAACTTTCAGATTAGAAAGGAGGGGGTAGGCAAGGACAGGGAAAGAGAGGGATGTGGAGAATGTTGCTTCACAGGAGGGGGTGGGTATGTGGGTTTGAGGGAGAGGGTGAGGGGCCAGTGCCTCTGGCTGCATGGTCCAGCTAGAATTGTGGAGGTCCTGGGAATTTGAAGGCGTCGCAGTCCTAGCGACCAAGACTGGTGCTGCAAGACACTGGCTACTGAGGGAAGGGCAAGAGCGCAGAGCCCCAAAAACATGGACATATGTAAGCTCTGCCCTTTTGTCCCTATGGTGACAAAAATTTTCTAGGTCCCAGAGAATGGTAAGCTTTAAGAGGCATCCCAGGGGCAGCAGCAGATCTGCCCATTTTAAAGTGCCCATTTTAAAGTCTATGCCCAACTGCATGGCCTAAGTTTATCACAGCGTGTCTGCCAAAGTAGCTCTTAGGCCTAAGCTGGGTCATGAAAATTGAATGCTAAGCATCCCTAAAACAAATAAAATTCACCTCAAGTAGGCCGGCCTAGCTGCTGAGACTCTTGGAGCAGGCCGCATCTTCCACAAGAGTCTGATAATCGACAAAAGTAAATATGAATAGGTCCCTCAAAACCCTATAGCATAGACAAGAAAAAGGGACTCACCAAGACACAGCTGCTGTAGTCTGGGAGCAGGTTTTAGCCTGGCATGGACAGCTCAGATCGTGGACTATGGTGCTTTCGACGTGTGGCAAGGCCATCCTATCTTGGTGGGACCTCCAAATATTAGGAATATTTCCTAATGCGAGCTATCCGCCAATGCAAAAATCTCAGTCAAGCCAAATCACAACAAGCCGAACTAAAGGAGGTCCAGAATTAACGGGCTTTCTGTGCTCTCAGGTGCCCTTGGGGGATCTGGGAAGCTGCCAACATGACTACTTGGGGAAAAGAGGGAAGACCATGAAGGGACTTACAAGAGAGGTGAAGAAGGGGTGTGTATTCTCTTATTACTCAAATAGGGGCTACATTTTATGAAAACAGGAGAATATATTGCAGTGTAAAGAAGCATGCTCATCTAGTTACCTCATCTGCATAGATTTTCCCAGGTCATATATAACTAGCCTCATCTTGAGACATTAAGGAAAAAGCAATGGGCATAAAGGCTTGTGATGGTTTATATTGATTTTCAACTTGTCAGCATCTAGAATCATTTAGGAGCCTTATTTCTTGGCATATTTATGAAGAAATTTCTAGATTGGGATAACTGAAGTGGATGAACCACCCTAATAGTGGACATCATGTGGGTTCTTTAAAAAAAGTTATTTGAGCACCAACATTCATCAAGCTCTCATTCTTGATTATAGATACCATGTGACCAGCTGCCTTCCAGCTCCAGTTTGCATGGTCTCTCCACCACTATGGACTGCTCTCTGGATCTCCTGGCCAAAAGAAACCCTTCCTTCCTTCCTTCCTTCCTTCCTTCCTTCCTTCTTTTCTTCCTTCCTTCCCTCCTTCCTTCCTTTTGTTGGGTATTTTGTTACAGAAATAAAAAAAGTAACATATACAGTGGTGGAAGCAGATTTGATACTCTGTGCTCTTATTTTTATGTGGCCCTTCTACTAGTAAACAATGCTTAACACACACCTGCCATGTTGCTGCATAAATACATGGGGTATGCAAAAATGATAGCCACAAATATATTTAAAGAAGGTGATTATACATTTTTCTCCTTTTTTCTTATTTTTCTTTTCTTTTTTTTCAAAAGTAAACAAACCATACCAATTTTGCATACCAATCCCAGTTCTCCCTCCCTCCCCTGCCATTCCTTCCACCTATTCACACAGCATGCCCATCCACTCCTCAGAGAGGGTAAGGCACATTACTTTGGGGAAGGTCCAAGGCCCTCCTTACTATATCTAGGCTGAGAAAGCTATCCATCCACAGAAAATGGGTTCCCAAAAAGACAGTGAAAGCAGTAGAGATAAATCCTGGTGCCACTGCAGTCTGCCCCAGACATACAACTATACAGCTGTCACGCACATCCAGAGGCTTCTCCAGCCAGCCAGCAGGCAAGTTTCCTGCAGGCAGGCTGCTGCAATACCCCCATCCCATTGATCCCACTCTGCCCCCAAACTCTCCTACTCCTTGCCCCCCTGCAACCTCAGAGGAACTCTGAAACACAGGCTACAAATTCAAGAAGAGGATGAAAACACCAGATACTCTCTAGGCCCTCCACACAAGGGCAAAACTCTAGGCCCCTCCCACAACTGCCTCAGCTCCTCTACCCATCCAGCAGGCAAACTTCCTGCAGGTAGGCTGCTCCAAAACCCCTATCTTGTATTTGTTTTTATATGTTTCTTTCCACTTTGGAGACCCGGCTAAGGAGCTCAGAAATAGGACATCAGCACCCAGGAGGGATGTCATACTCCACTAGATGGCACTCTCTGTCATACATGTGAAACTGCAGTTGGCACCTAGGTATTCAGGAAGATATTAGGAGAATTATAGTAAACCTATCTCACCCTCCCAGCTCCCTCACACACAATTTAAGTAGCAGTTTCATTGTCCAGGCTGAGATTCTATTAGCTCAAATTTGTCCCAATACTCTTGTTCAATTTTTTTCATATCTTAGCTCTGAGCAGAACTGCCACCTCTAGAGAAAGTATTTCTCCACCCCCCAAATAGGGCCTAGTGGGGAGCTCTCTTTGTGTGTTTAAGTAGAGCTCTAGTCACTGGGAGTGGGGGAATCAAGGGTCATACACAGAAGAGAAGGAGCGTCTGTGCACCCCGGCCTCTCAAGCTTTATTTATTAAAGAGATCCACTTATGAGCAGCTGCTGGGGGCTCCTGAGGAAGATGTGCTTCCTAAGTTTCTCTCTGGGCCAGCTTTCTCACCAATGTTTGGGTTAGTTGCTGAAGTGCACATTCCTGGGCCCCAGTGACCAGAATTTCTGGTCTGGTCTGGCCTGGAATGCACCTTGTTTCCAAGCTCTTTGGGATGATCTAGTCCCAGATGACTTGAGGACAACCGAATAGTCACGCTGGATCGAGATAATTCTGTTTTGGGTGGGTCCGGGCCTTCCTTGATAACCTTCAGCAGTCACCTTCATCTCTCCGAAGGGTCACTCGTCGGTCCTCAGCTCACCTGCTATCTTCAAGATGAAACCATTAACCCCAATCTCATAGCCTGAAACCATGATTTAATGGAATAAACGAAGCTCCTAGTTTGCATTTGCTGCTTAATAAACGTAACTTCTTTCTTTATCTCCCACCCCACCATTGGAAAACAGTGTGGGGGTGCCAGTGACTTCATCTTGTAGCCTTCTTCCAATGATCCTAATCGCTTTCTCTTTGCCTGCCAATCCGTTTTATGGTCCAGCTCTCATGAACAGGAACAAAAATAGAGGGCATTTTAAAACCCATTTTCCAAGAAGCAGGCATGTTGACACACACTTGAAATCCCAGAATTTAAGAGGCTGAGGAAGAAGAATTACTGCAAACTTGAGGCCGGCCTGGGCTACATAGCAATACCTTAGCCCAGAAAAACTGAAACAAAACCTAAAGGCCCAAACCTCTAGCCCAAGCAAAATGCATTCTCCTCTTTAATTAGTTAGCTTAACCTGGAATGCTGCTCTTCTCAAAGATTCTGTCGTGATCTGTCAACAGGCAAGAACAATAATGTGTTAAAAACAGTCCCTTGTAGGTTATGTTACCCAGGAATTGCAGCCATGATGCCTCAATCTAAAGGAAATTACCCTGTGGGAAATGCAGGCCTAAGAATAAGACATATGAGCTTTAACCTGACTTATTTAGTTAGTATCACCGGGTAACTGTCTTAGTTACTGTTTTATTGTTGTGAAGAGACACAGTGACCAAGAATGAAGAAAAGAAAACATTTCACCAGAGTTTGCTTGCAGGTCAGTGGGGCAGTAGCTGACTAGAAAGTTGGAAGCAGAGAACAGAGACTAGGCCTGGCATGGAGTTTTCAAACCTTAAAACCCATCCCCCAGTGCGACACCTCCTCCAACAAAACCATACCCCCTACTCCTTCCCAAACACTCTAGCACTTGAGCACAAACATTGAAATCTATGAGTCCATAGGGCAATTCTCATTCAAAACATCACAGAACCTGTTCCCTGGATGGTGGGTATCCATCTGGACCTTGTCAGAAGATATTGTTCACTGTGACCATGGGAGAACAACCAAGTTCCGATTTGTTACAGAGCTCAGGGATCTTTGAACCAGAGTGGCCTTCTTGAATAATGGGCCACAAATATGGGCTAATGTAGCTGTCAATATCTTTTTTCCGCCACAAGATGTCAACTCTTACAGTTTGTTGCTCCATAAATCCCTGGAAAGTTCATTCCACTGAGTGATATCATGTGCCAGTGTTTGGCCAACAGAAACAAGACAGTGGCCTTGTTATGCATCTCTGCAAAGTCTTAGCCTTGAGAGTTGTGTCCAGCTGGAAGGACATTAACAGTTATTTTTTTTCCTGCGGAGGCTACTGCCTGCCTCCCACTGCCAGCTGCTGGGTTTGAGGACTGTCTTCTACAAAGCCACCAGGACTTCCTCTTTCCCTGCAGACTCTATCAGATGATTTCTGGAGAGTATTCATTTTGAAACACTGTGGCTCAAACCTCTTCAGTCATTTTAAGGCTAGGGTTTTTTTTTCCCCAAAAGTTTAAATTAATGTAAATCATCAAGAAGGGACAGGGATGAACATGCAAAGGAATGCAGTTGCTGAAATGCCATAAAATGTATCAGAAATGAACTATTATCTGAAATTCAGGTAATCTTCCAGGTGGAGTACCTGGTTGTATCTAATTAAGTTGGAAGTTAAGATAAGAAAAAAGAATCTGAGTCAGGTGTGGTTGTGCATGTCTTTGGAGGCAGAGATAGGTAGATTTCTATGAGTTTGAGACCAGTCTGGAAGACAGAGAGCTAGTTCCAGGAGAGCCAGAGCTACACAAAGAAACCACATCTCAAAAAACAAACAGCAACAAAGAAGGAAAGAAAGGAAAGAGGAAAGACTCTGTATTTGGACGTGACAGAGCACGATATCACTAAGCCAATTAGAGACAATCATGCTCACTCAAGTAGGGAAGGGAAACAGGTTTTAATCCCACAGTCGCACATAGGTAAATGGCCACTGAAGAGTCCACCTACAACCCTGGCTACCTTCTTCTTTCTCAGGAATTCCTAGAGGTTTTTCATGGGCTTCTAGAATCAAAATGAAACCAAGAGGAATGGAAAAATAAAAGAAGAACAGAGAGAAAGGAAGGAAGGAAGGAAGGAACGAAAGAAGGAAGGAAGGAAGGAAGGAAGAAAGAAAGAAAGAAGTCTACTAGTGGGAGAGAGGATGAAATACCAAGTGAATGTACGTTATTGACATGTACATGGCCATGTCAAGAACTCCAATGCCTCAGACCCTTAGGAATGACAAGGTCTTTCCCGAATGGAAGTATGGGATGGATATGAATGGCATGTGCAAAAAGTCTGAAGCAAAGCCTCTTCCTCCTGAATGACTGCAGCCTGAGATCACCCCTTACCCTATAGAAGCTCCCTACTGGGGTTAGCTAACCCACCTCCTCCTCCTTTGATCAGTTTCTCTGCTGCTGGTGTGTCTCCATCAGGATGCGTAGCCCACCAAATCCCAGCTTTTTTGTATGTGTGTCTGTTATGTCCCAGTTAGGTTAATATGAAAGCCATGCAGGTCAGGGCAGAAATTAGGGTGTGAAACTGTCCTGTTGTAATTTCAATCTCACTACACCCTTGGCCTCCTCTGATCACCCAAAATCACCATGACCACACCTTCTGATCAAGAGTTTGGGACCTTTTCTTCTTTCCGCCTTCACCCTCCTCTGTAGCCTCATAATATCTTTTCTCACATTAATTCTTTGGTTGCTTCCTTCCCATACTGCTGGCTATTTGGCCTTCAGTTTGAACAAAGAAATTCCCGACATTCCTTAGCTCAACTTTCTATCACACGCAACTGGTGGCGTATCCCAGAGCCTGACAACCAAAACTCCAAGAAGAAATGAATAATTCTACTCAGCTGTGGTGCCTATGAACTATAATATTGACCAGCATTGCACAGTTACCCTAATGATGCTACAGTGGCATTCATCAAGGTGGTAACCTTGTTCACTACTTGGACCTATGGCCAATTCAATATGAGAAAACTCTAGCCTGGTACTAGAAAGCTAGCCAACTACCCCCAGCTAGTGAGGTCATAGACTTTAGAGGAGAATCTACTACCAAACCACAATTGTTAACCATACTCTAAATATTTATCTGACTATCCATAGATGAATATAGTTCTCACCCCTCATCAAAGAAATTTCTCTTTGCAATATATGAGAGACCATTACAGAAAAGTACAACTGGTCAAAATGTAGATAACAAGTGACAGTGTGGTACCCAGCAATCATTGATACATCTATAACAGTACTCCTGCATCTAAGGCTCAGAGAACATCTTGAAAGTGGAGGTAGAAATATTGTAAAAAGCCAAAGGATCAAGGAATCTGCTCTGAGATTTTGTGTTCTAGAAATGACAGGGAAGCTTTACCCATGCTACCTCAGCAATATGGCTGCCTAAAGAAGGCCTGAACATATTTATAATTAATAAATGGGACCTCCTGAACCTGAGAAGATTCTGTAAGGCAAAGGACACAGTCAATAAGACAAAACGACAACCTACACAATTGGAAAAGATCTTTACTAACCTGACATTTAACAGAGGACTGTTCTCCAAAATTTCTAAAGAACCCAAGAAACTAGACACCAAATTACCAAATAATCCAATCAAAAAATGGGGTACAGATCTAAACAGAATTCTCAGCAGAAGAATTGCAAATGGCAGAAAGATATTTAAGGATTTTCTCAGCATCCTTAGCTATCAGGGAAATGCAAATCAAAACAACTCTGAGATACCATCTTGCACCCTTTAGAATGGCCAAGATCAAAAGCACCAATGATAGCTTATGCTGGAAAGGATATGGACTAAGGGGAAAACTCTTGCATTGCTGGTGGGAGTGAAAACTTGTACATTCACTTTGGAAATCAGTGTGATGGTTTCTCAGAAAATTGGGAATCAATCGACCTCAAGACCCAGCAATATTATATATCTATATATCTAAAGGATACATCTGAAGGATGGGCATATATCTAAAGGGTACCCAATCATACCACAAGGACATTTGCTCAACCGTGCTCATAGCAGCATTATCCGTAATAGCCAGAACCTGGAAACAATCTAAATGCGCCCCAACCAAAGAATGGATAAAAAAATGTGATACATTTGCACAATGAAGTACTACTCGGTGATATAAAACAATGACATCTTAAAACTTGTATGCAAATGAATGGATCTACAAAAAAAAAACATCCTGAGTAAGGTAACCCAGACCCAGATAGATAAACATGGTATGTACTCACTCATAAGTGGGTCCCAGAGAAGCTAGGTAACAAGGAGAACCCTAAAAGAGACATATTGGAATCCCCAGGGAAGGGGAAACAGACAAGATCTCCTGAGAAAATTAGAAATGAGGGGAGGAGGAGGGAGAGGAGGAAGGAAGGGTGAGGAGAACATGAGGAAATGGGATGCTCAAGAAGGGAGAAGGGCAGAGGGAGAGAAAGGAAAAAATATCTTGATTGAGGGAGTCATTAAAGGGCTAGAGAGAAACATGGCACTAGGGAAATTTGCAGAAATCCACAAGGCTGACCCCAGCTAAGACTCTAAGCAACAGAGGAGAGGATGTAGTAATAAGGGCGGCGGGGCTGCGCCCCCAGCACCCCGGCTGCCTGCTCGGCTAGCTTATGCCCTGAAATAACAACACACAAACTGTATTCATTTAAACACTGCTTGGCCCATTCTCTTCTAGGCTAATTCTCACATATTAATTTAGCCCACTTCTAATCATCTGTGTATGGCACCCCAAGGTGCGCTTACCAGGAAGATTCTAGCCTATGTCCATCCTGGGTCGGAGCTTCATCCTGGGAGCGGGGCATGGCGTCTCTCTCAGGCGTCTGCTCCAGAGAGGAGAGCTGTCGAGACTGAGCTCACTTCCTCTTCCTCCCAGTATCCTGTTCTGTTTACTCCACCTATCTTCTAACCAATAAAATGGGCCAAGGCAGTTCCTTTATTAGCCAATGACCTTCCTCCATCAAGAGGACACCTAAACTGGCCTTTCCCTATAATGAGATTGATGGCTACCTTAAGTTTCATCATAGAACCTTCATCCAGCAACTTATGGAAGCAGATACAGAGATCCACAGTGAAGCACTGGGCCGCTACCGGAGTCCAGCCCAAGAGATGGAGGAACAAAGGGGTCAAGATCATGATGGTGATACCCACAGAAACAGCTGACCTGAGCTAATAAGGGCTCACTGATTCTGGACTGACAGTGGGGAAAGCAGCATAGGACAAAACTAGGTCCACTGAATGTGGAGGACAGTTGTGTGGCGTGGGCAGGCTGTGGGGCCACTGGCAGTGGGACCAGGACTTATCTGTAGTGCTTGAACTGGTGTCTTGGAGACTATTCTCTTTGGAGGGATACATCACTCAGCCTAGATACAGGGGGGAGCACCTTGGCCTTGCCTTGAAGTGAAGTGTCAGACTTCCTTGACTCCTTGTGGAAAGCCTTACCCTCACTGAGCAGTGTACAGGAAGGGGGTGGAGAGAGGGGGGATGGGAGGAGGGGAGGGAGTGGAAATGGGGATAAGCATGTAAAATGAGAAAGGACTGCACTCAAAAAATTCTTAAGAAAAAAAGGAAAAAAATAAAAAAAAGTCTGAAAAGAGTACAATGCCAACAGACATGCTAACATGGAAGTGGAAAATCTCCCAGGGCTTTGTCTCCTTAGACAAAGATCTACAGGCAACTAAAGAATCCTGACAATGAGAGAAACAGTTCTTCGCCTAGAATGAGGCCCCGACTGGTTATGCGACACCAAGTGGTCATCTGTGAAATCATATATACACAACAAGTGATGCTCAGTGGACCAAGCAGATTTTGTATGTGTGTGTGTGTGTGTGTGTGTGTGTGTGAGAGAGAGAGAGAGAGAGAGAGAGAGAGAGAGAGAGAGAGAGAGAGAGGAATTAATTTTAAAAAGGCTATGCCTTCTAGAGGGAACAGAGAGGGATCCACAGGAGGAATTAGAGGGAAGAAAGGGAGAGGGAAAATTATGTAATTATATTTTAAGTTTTGAAACAGATTTGTTTCATTTTATGTGTATGGGTCTTTTGTCTGGATGGATGTCTGTGCAGCACCAGTGTGGCCAGAAGAGCGCATCACATACCTTGGAAGTGTATGTAGTTAAGGATGGCTGTGAGCCACTTTGTGGATGCTGGGACTTGAACCAGGATTCCTTGACAGTACTTTCAACAACTCTTAATCCTGTCTTCAGTTGTAAAAGGCTTGTTCTAAGATTGGGTAACATAATAGGTTGGACCACAAAGAAGTGTATGCGCTCATTACCCTCATCGTAACTTCTTTTGGAATGATTCAAGATGCTCACATTCTCAGATCACTGCATTCTTTTATGAACTCCACATTCCCTGACTACCTTTAGGAGACCTAAAAAAGTTCCGATAGATAGACCTGCAAGTTCATAGGATGCTGAACCCAGAGAACCCGAGTCACGAACAGTGTGCTACAGACTGAAGGTGTTCACTTTGTCTTTTCTCAGCCATATCATATGCTCTGTCCAATGCCCACGTCTGGGATCATAAAAATATTGACATCTTGTCAAGGTACAATATTGATCCCAGGTCAAAAGATGTGCCCTCATCAGGGCCATAGTTTCAAGGAACTAGAAGCCAAATCATGATGGTGGAGTGAGATTTATGGAGAATCTTCAAGTCCTTCCTGAGACATAGCCATTAGATCAGCAGAGAAACTCTTCATTGAGAGCTTTCTGTGGAACCAGGGAATAAAGTTCTCAAGGTAGTCTAAGGCGGTGGCTTTGTTCTGTGTACTTCATAGACAACCCTCCTCCTATCGACCCTCACAGAGAACCCTGAGGTCATTAAAAGAGTGACTCATAGTGACAATACAGGCAAGCAACAATAACCATCTGTTGGTGTGTTCTGAGGTGTTAGCCCACATCAAATCACTGTATATCATGTACAAATATACTGGCTTATGAGTCATGGTATTTTTAGTTTCCCCTCTTCTTAATGCTTTCTTAGAAGATCCTTAAGTTGTCTCAGAGTGATTAATACTTTATAAATCACCAAGATAGCATAAATTTATGAATTTATGCATGTTAGTAGAAGAAACTATATAGCAGCTAAGAGCTGAATTTTTGTGACATTATCTGTGTTTTCACTTAAGCAGAACACCATTTATTAAATACAACGAAGCTCAGAGAAATTGTGAAATGTCTAAGTTTAATTACTTCTCTGTTGTTTTCTGCTGTTCCAGAGGTTAGTTTGGAATTTTGTGAAACTTCTTACTAGTTTCCTTTGGAAACAACTTACGTACTATCTCTTCCCAGATACTCCTAAATTGAGCCTTTTGGTATTTCCACAGGTGAGGAAAATGCCCTTCCACTAGGCTATCACTTCATGTTTTGAAACCTGTACACATCTTTTTCCCCCCAAATGGCAACTTGGTCATATTTCAAACTTCAAACCCATGTGAATTTCTACCAAGTTTATCTTAATAATATCTGAGTTCTTTCTGTTATCTTTGGATAGGAAAGTCGAAAATAAAAGTGATGTTTTCAGGCTGGAGGCATGGCTCCAGTCAGTAAGGCACTTGCATTGCAAGCGTGAGCACCTATGTAAAAATGCCAAGTTTAGTGCCAGACACACTAAGCTCTGAGGCTGAGACAGGCAGATCCCTGTTCAGCCAGGCCAGCTTAGTTGTTGAGTTCAAGGTCAATAGGAGAAACCTGTCTTAAAAGGACTGGATATCATTCCTAAGAAGGATGCCTGAGTTCACACACACACACACACACACACACACACACACACACACACACTCCCCTGATGATTTCCTACTGCTAAGCTTATTTAACCTCTATGATTTTCCCTCTCCATTAAAAAACAGAAATCAAATTATACAATTGAGATCCATCTAATTTGTCATCCCTGATAATTCAAAAATACATATTCTTTCAATCCCCCATTTGGGTTTATCATGGAAACCAGCTAATATTGATGCACCACGGTTACATATACTTACAAATATCGGCACTAGTTCACAAAATAACATTAATTACCACAGATATCTTTAAAAAGCGTTTTACTTTGGAAACAGTATTTGCCATGCACATAAAATGTATTTCAGCAGATAATTGTCATCAAATGAAAAGAATATAATTTTGCCTGAGGGGATATTATTTTTTTTCCAGTTATAAATTGACCATGTCCATGGATGGCACAAATGTTCCTCTATTTCCCCACAGAGCCCATCAATGGACCCTAGGGAAATGAGTAGGAGGCACTGAATAGCTCCCAACTGTCCAGTGCCAGCATTTGGTGTGTGCTGCAGGGGATGCCACATGGTGGTGACACAATTGTTTGAGAAGTTCTCTCTGCTTTTATTTCATTGAACTTTGGTACAGTTTAGTCAGAGAGACAGAGCTTGACCACTTTTTATGGACTACTGAAAATACTGGTATTTTTTAAGAGCAGATGTGAGGTTCTTCTCAACGGCATGCAGACACATCAGAGCCTATGCTTCTTCTCAATGGCATGCAGACACATCAGAGCCTACGTTTCTTCCTAGGCACTCTTTTCCCCAAAATATTTTCTAGATGAGCTGGGGAAGATATTTGAATACGAATGGTGCCACAAAGAAAGAAGAAAGCAGCGAGCCTGCCAATGTCCTTTTTCTGATTTCTGTGCCGTGTATTGATTATTTCCCACTGATCTGAGCAATGGCAGCTGTTAGAAAATTTTTCAGACATTCTTTTATTGAAACCTTTATGAAAAATTCAGGCAACCGGGCCTCTTGCCACATATGACCACATTCTGCAAAGAGCTAGACTGTTTCCTTGAACACCCGACTATAAGCTACGTGATTGTCTGTGGTCAGAGCATTTTTCAGACACTGCCAAAAGTATGGGTGAGCCTGTGGATTTGAAGGCCACTCCAGGACAGAACTCCCACAGAGTCTCTTCCGGAGCTGAAGAAACTTAGACTTCTGCAGAGGCTTCTCCAAGAAAATCAAGATAATCACATCTACTTTTTCATCTATGAGCCTCTGATGGGACAGATAAAAGGCTACCTTAAAACTCTCAGTCTTTGCGTATTTCTGGGTCATCACAAACACTGTCTTTCTGCTGAGTTGTATGCTCTGGGAAAGATTTTCTAGAACTGGCTGTCCTGGTAGCCAGTCCCTTTCCTCTAGACACAAATTAAAATGTTTCTCTCTTGGGTCTTCCAGTTTAGCCACCAGCTCCTGCAAAACCCACTCCGTCACAGCTGAATTTTTAGTGTCATACACAATAAAAGCATCATAGCAAGACTCCATTGATTGCAGACGCTGGTAGCCCTTTATCTTGGCTTTCCAGAAATAGTAAATGCACCACATATCCCAGAAAAAGAGATGACTTGTTGTCATGACTACCATCAAAAAAGAGGACTGAAGCAATGGAAACTGAGAACAGAATCAGGTTCGTGAGATCTAACTCACACGTATACAGATCCAAGGATATGACACTCTGACCTTTGTGTGCTCCTGGTCCGGCACAGGTCACTTCAGTGGCCAGGTGAGGAATAGTAACTTCTGTATGATTAACCCACCAGACAAACCACACAGCATCACAGTTGCACAGAAAGTGATTGCGATGTAAGAGCAACATATTCAGTTTATTGAGGACATTTTCTGAGAAGCTAGTCTTCTGAATGACCTGAATCTTATTTAAACTGAGGTCTAGATAACGCAACTGAATCAGCTTCGTGAGATTTTGGGAACAGTCGGCTAACCTTTTAGGGACAGTTGTCAGCAGGTTGTGGCTGAGGTCCAAATTTTTTAGATGTTTCAGTAGCTGGAGTTTTTCCCAAGGGAAATGCTTGATACCATTTTCTGCCATGGAGAGGGTCTTTAGATTTGGTGGCATTCCCTCAAACACCCCATTAGGCAAGGAACTCAGCGAATTCCTGGAGATATCTAATTCCTCCAATTTCAACAGATTCTTGAAGAAGCCCAAGTATCTGTTATCACCGTCTCTCCATAGAACATCCAAATGGTTGCCTCTAAATTCCAGAATTTGAAGAGAGTCGCTTTCCATGGTCCTGCTGGCAGAGGTAGAGATGTCATTGTCATTCATCATGAGTTTCTTCAGAGACCGTAGTTTCTTGGTGAAGTTCAGCATGTGAGTAATTCCTTCTGCTTGAAAGTAGTGACTGTTGCTACTTAAATCCAGAACTACCAGCTTGTGGAGCTCCTCAAAGGCTGTGGAGTAGAGTAAATCAAGTCGGTTGTTGGAGAAGTCTAGGTATCGCAGCTCTCTTAAGGGCTGGAATTCACTGCCATTAAGAGTTTGGCCAATGGTGTTTCCTGACAAGTTGAGGCATGTAAGGAATGAAAGATGCTGAAAATCAGAGGGCTTGATAAAAAATATATTATTTCTACTTAGGTCTAAGGTATGTTCATATGTGTGGCAGTCTTCATTAGAAGGTAAGTAAGTAGGCAACTCTTTGGTTTTGTTCCTGCAGCTCCGTGCATATTCATCATACCGGAAATAATGCAAGGTCTCAAGGACCTGGGGCCCATGGCGGTCTACAGAAGTTCTGGCATTAGGACAGGAGCCAACTTCCCTTGGCTCTTCAGAAGGGGATATTTTATTCATCGAAAGGTCTATGAGTTTGAGGTTTTTAAACTGTTTGAATATGTTGAGGTCAGCAATTTTTATGAAGTTAGTGCCAAGGTCAAGAACTTCGAGACTGGAAACATTGTGCAATACAGAAAGGCTAGAGTTTTTCAGCTCTTTAAAGACATAGCCTTTTATATGCAGAGTTTTTAAGTTTCTCAGCAATGAGAGTGACTGTGGTAAAGTTATAGATGCATGGTAGACCTGCAGCTCATAATTGAAAGACAGATCCAACTGGACAAGGTTAGGGAGAAACATCAAAAATTTGGCCTCCTCAATTTCTTTGGCCAAGTAGTTTTGGGAGAGGTCTAGTTCTTGGAGGTTTCTCATGTTTTTAAACCATGCTTGAGGCACATGCTGAAGAGAGTTACTGTGGAGACGTAAAACTTTTAATTCTGTCAATGAACTGAAAGCATTGTCATGGATCTGCAAGAGGGAATTATTTTCACATGGTGTACACATATATGGGACATTGTAACAGCGAGGGCAATTTCCACTTAGGTCAAGAATTTGCAATTGGTTGAGGTTATTAAAATCGTCTTCTTGGATCTTTGTAATGATGTTGTTATAAAGATAGAGTTTTATTAAATTAGATGGCAAAGTGGTGGGGACAGCTGTGACATTGTTATCTTTCAGCGAGAGAACTTTTAAATTTTTCATAACAAGGAAAGCATCCTTTTCGATATAATAAGAAACATTGCAAGGATTGCGATAATAACAGTTTTGACCTAGATAGAGTTCTTCAATGTTGGCCAGTTCTGTTAGATTCTCCTTTGTGATGGAGAAGATATTGTTGGCCTCGAGGCTCAGAAGCTGTAAGCTGGATGGGAGATCCTGAGGTATCTCTAGAAGTTGGTTTCCATCCAGATAAAGGGCTTTTAAGTCAGAGAGTCCATTAAAGCTTCTAGGTCTAATCTGAAGCCTTTTGGTACACACATTGACTTTGGACCCCAGTAGAATAGGTACACAGTTGCATCTGAAATCGATCTCTTCCAGATGGGTCAGCTTACGGAAGGAGTCTGGAGAAATGCTTGGTATGTGGTTGATGGTAAGGGTGAGGTTGGTGGTGTTAGTGGGAATGCCCTCAGGGATTTCTGTCAAATGCTTGTCTGTGCAGTCCACAGTCACATAGGTCATTGTACTATCTTGATTGACATCACAAGGTAGAGTTTTAGGAAACCATCGAGACCCAAGGACTCTAGAAACTAAGGTCATATTTAAAAAGATAAAGATTTGTCTCTTTAGTGTCCTTACTGGAAATACCTGAAAATAAAAGAAAGAATAAATTATTGTTATAAAATATACCGAGAAACAATTCAAACGTCCCATTTGCTTCCTCTCTTTTGGCAAATTATAAAAATAAATAGCATAGATCTCTTCTGTTGTAGTGTAAACAGCACCTCTGGCCCTATGACTGTCCTTTTCCAACACTAAAGTTTTCAATAAATTGGTTTTATGTTTCGCTTGTAGAATCTCAGCTCTCTAACACAATATCTTAAAGCATTTTTTCATTTATCTATTTATCTTGTGTGAGTGTGAATATGTGCATATGCGTGCGGATGTGCACACACCATGGCAAGGTTGTGGAGGTCAGAGGACTTGTGAGAGTCTGTTCTCTCCTTCCACCTTGTGGGTTTTGCAGATCAAACTTAGGTCTTCAGGCTTGTTGGCAAGTAGCCTTACCGTTTTAGTTATTGCTCTATTGCTGTGAAACTCCATGAGTAAGACAGCTTATCAAAGGAAGCATTTAGTCAGGTTCCTATTTATAATTTCAGAGGGTTAGTCTGCTCATCATGGCAGGAAGCATGGTAGCAGGCAGGTAGGCACGACACTGGAGCAGTAGCGGGGAGTGTTCATGTGTGATATGTAAACAGCAGTCAGACTGGCGCTGGCATGGACTTTCGAAAACTCAAAGCCCACCATCAGTGACACACCTCTTTCAACAAGGCCACGCCTCCTCCAGCAAAGCCATACCTCCTAATTGCTCCCAAAAGTTCCATTAACTGGGAACCAAATGTTCCAACATAAGCCTATGGGGCCATTTCATTCACACCACCATACTTACCCACTGAGCCATCTCCTTTGCTGTCCAAAACAGATTTTAAGATTCTATTTGTTGTTACATAGAGTGCTACAACAGAGAGGCAACAAACTACAAAATTTGGGGGCTAAGGAATGCTGAAATATATATACACTTGAGGGCAACAATGCACTAAGACGCTAGTATAGCTAATGCTTTCTTGCTAAGCCTTCCTTGGAATATATGCAAAAATGTTTCATGATTGTCAAGTCTCATAATATTCCAAGGACGAAAAGAAAAAATCAATCCATTCTCTCTCTATTACAAATTAAGACACAGCTCAGCAATAGTCACGGATTTTCGTAATGGCTTCCAATTATTAAACATGTGCTTCTGCCATTTTGTAATCAGGGTCTCTCCTCACATTCTTTTTGGAAGTCACTGCAGAAACCACCTGCAAGATGCTTTCTCCTGCTTTCCTTGCGCACTGGGGTTTGTTAGGATTGCGAGCTTGAGACACCTAGTTTGAGGGAAAAACAGTTACATAAACCTTCAGGCAAAGGATTGCTTTGAGCTGACCATGCATCAGGATTTGAAGGAGAGCGTTATCCTGCTTGGAGAAAGTGGAGCCCGACCTTCGAAGGTTCTTTGTGAGAAAATAGGGAGAGAGGAAGGTGTACCATTGGGAAATGGGTCCAGGATTCACTGACATCACCATACTAGATTAGAGAAACTTGTTTTTTTTTTTCTTTTGTAAAATGAGGATGTTTCTGAGGAGGGTGTTTGAAACATCTCAAGGACATTCTCGGATAAGGGGCTTCTGGAAGAGCATCGGTTCTAGTTAGTCTGTGATGTATCTGTTGGCCACTTTTCCTGCCTATTAGCCAGACTCCTTTTAGGGCTTTGTTGTCTGGAAGAGCCCATTTACAGGAAGCTGAGGAGCAGAGAGATGTCAGGGGAGGAAGGCTGCAACTGAGTGTGGCCTGTCAGCTTCCTATAGTGGCTGGGCTGATCAAGAAAGAGACCGTACCTGGAAGGCATGGATTCTACTATATACTTTGGAAAGGTGTGTATAGCATCATCAGGGCACTGCCTGGGTGAGCCATACTCACATCAGCCACACTACTGGTAGAATGGAATGTTTAATAGGACTGAAGGAGACCATAGTTAATCGTTGTGCTAAGACTAAACTAAGGACCTCTCAAGCAAAATGGAATATATAGACACCCATTTCGAAAGGCAATACTTGTGAGCATTTCAATATAGCACAGGAGGTTTTCTGGTGATAAATGAGAGTCAGTGAAGAGCTCTGCTGATCCACTGGTACCAAGGCAGAACAGGTTAAAGTATGCATGGTCTTGCTCTTATGTTTCAGGAGTTTGTTAGTAGTTTACTCCTGAACTCTCTTTCAGATTTTCTAATACTTGTCCATGGGACGATGCAGTCTGCTTCTTTATGAACAGACATCTAGTTCAACTATTGATTTTGTCCTGCCTCTGACAATCTATTATTAGTACCATCTAACAAACCGAATGTTTATATGCCTTAATTCCTCTAATAGGGAGAAAACAAGCCACAAAATTTTCTCCATCTTTCTCTTCCCTAACACGGGATCAGTGACTCTCATTCTGTGGGTCGTGACCCATCTAGGGGTCGTACATCAGATATTTACATTAGGATTCCTAACAGAAGCAAAAGTACAATTATGAAGTAGCAATGAAATAATGTTATGATGGGGAGGGGCCACCACAACATGAGGAGCTGTATTAAAGGGTTGCAACATTAGGAGGGTTGAGAATCTCTATACAAGTTATCTCTTAAGTATCTCCTAGGGCATTTTGTTGTTGTTGTGGAGGTGGTTTGTTTTTTACTCATCTTTACATATCTAAACTTTGTGGGAAGTTGTGTCCTCTGCTTCTCTTGCAGGGCCCTGTGCTTTCTTCTCCATAATTAAAACCATTCATTGGAAGGCTGGGGAAATGACTCCTTGATAATATGCTTGACGTACAACCATGGGGCCTGACTTCAGGACAAAGGCTGATGCTTGGAGCTCACTAGTCAGCCAGTCAGTCCAGCCAATCAGTGAGTTGGGGATTTAGTAAGGGAACTTCTCTCAATAAATAATGTGGAAAGCAATAGAAAAAGACAATGTTGACCTCTGACCTTTACAGGCATGTGCCTGCTCATGGACACACACACACACACACACACACACACACACACACACACACAGTGAGTTTGGATGAGCTCATTCATTGTCTTTTTCAACATCCTGTTTGCTTTCCCATTTTTAGAGTATCTATCTTATTTTTATTTTATGTGTATGTGTGTTTGGGCTACATATATGTCTGTATACCATGGGTGTGCCTGATGCCTGCAGAAACTGGAGATGAAGACAGTTGTGAACTGTCGTGTAGGTGCTGGGAACTAAACCTGGGTCCTCTGGAAGAGCAGCCAGTGTTGTTAACTGCTAAGTCATCTATCTTTCCAACCCATGTTTTCCCATTTTTACTGACACAATATTAGCTCTGACTATTCCAAAACTTGTCTCTAGGACCATATACTTTTAACCCACATTACCCAACAAGCTTTCCAACCTTCAACCATTATCCCACTGTACAATGTTTCAAATGATTTTCTTTTCTAAAATATGAACTTAGGATTTTTATTATAGACAAAAATATTGCCTGCATAGATTAACTTTTTAAAGATTTCTCTCTGTATCTGCATCTGTTTCTCTGTGTGTATGACAGAGGGGGGTAAGGAGGGAGGAAAAGAGAGAGAGACAGAAAGAGTCAATCTGTGTTTCCTTCTGTGTGGATTAAGTGTCTGTTTAGGTGCCTACAGAGGCCAGAAGAAGGCATTGGATTCCATGGAGCTGTTTCAGGCTGTTGTGAGCCTCTTGACTATTTCTAACTTTGATATTTTAACTCGCCCCAGTTAGGATAGTCAAGATCAACAAAACAGTTGACAGCAAATGCTGGTAAAGCTGCAGAGAAGGAGGAACCCCTCATTCGCTGTTGTTGGTCAGGCAAATTGGTACAGTAACTTTGGAAATCAGCATGGAGGATTCTCTAAAACATAAAAACTCATCTACTATATGACTCAGCTTCTTCACTCTTTGGCATATGCCCAAAGGACTCAACATTCTGCTCCACAGACAATTGCTCAGGCTCGTTCATTGCTATCTTATTCACAATAGCCAGAAATGGAAACAACCTAAATGTCCTTCAGCACATGAATAGACAATGAAAACGTGAACATGTACACAATGGAATACTATTCAGCTGCGAAGAAAAGGGAAATCAGGAACTTTGCAGGCAAGTGGGTGGACCTAGAAAAGATTATATTGAGTGAGCTAACCCAGACACAGAAAGACAAACGCCACATGTTTTGTATCCCATCTGAGGTTCTTAGCTCCAAATCTTCAGGTGTGAATATACCGTATGGAATAACCACAGAAAAAGGTACCATAGGTGGGCTGGGTGGGAGGGAAGTATCAGGATACAGGTGATATGAAGTGACAAATTGAATAATTGGGAAGGGACTTCCACCACGGAAGGAGAACAGTCAGTACAGAAGAAGTGAGTGAGAAAAAATATTATACTTGTATGAAAAAGACTCAATAAATCATATTATTTTATATTTACTTGAAATTATAAACTATATATGTGTCTATATATGAATGTATGTCTATATATGAGTATATGTGTTTGTGGTGGATATATATATATATATATGTATATATATATATCCCACTTTGACTGACTATGTTCCCACAATATCTATAGGCAAAAAAGCAAACCAAACAATAACCCAGTACCCCAAACATGAAACCTCCTTTCAAAATATTGGTTAAGGTAGCCTAAAGGATACAGGTTATTGATGTAGCCCATGGTTGCCTTTCAGGGGTTGAAGGCGGACCCTATTGCTGAAGACACCACAGACTTAGGACACCTGACAAATATGACTGAAGCTAGATCTGATATTAAAGTCTCTTTTTTGCAGTCTAGCTTCCATGGGGACCAGAAAATCCTATGCAGACTGCCAAGAGAGGGAAGCAATCAAACATCCCTACCCAGCTGCCCATGAATCATGACAATGACCAGCCTGGCAAGACATGCATACAGGTGCAATAAGTGGCAATCACATATTAATGGCAACCAACGGCTGTGTAATTGGACTAATGGACCACTCAACAGGAGGGAAATTATGCCTGGTGCTGAAAACCTAGCCAGCTTCCCAGGGATAGCAAAGTCACGGCTGTTAGAAAATATCCGTGACCACCACTTATAGCTAGATAGCACAATCCCTTACAATATTTTGAATCTTATCCTTACACTCTCAAATATCAGATCATTGTAGCTAGCACCCCTCATCAGAGAAGCTTCTCTTCATAGCAAATGGAGCCCATCACAGAAAATCAAAACTGGACACAATGCAGAGATCAACAGATAATTGGGAGCCTGACCCAAACGGCTACATTTCCATGACAGCTCCTGCATCTATGGCTCAGGGAACACTGCAGGAGAGAGAGAGTGGAAAGACTTGGAGAGTCAGAATACTTGAAAAGTCGGCTGTGAAATAGTCTTTACCAGAAAGAGCTGCACAGAAAGACCAGAACAATGGCAATGTGAACATGAAAGAGAGAAAATTGCCAAGAACTAAAGGTGACTATTGATTACTGGGAGAAGGAAAAGGAGCCTCTTCCTGTGATGAGTCCCTTATTGATTGTTTAATGCAAAGTTGTCAGCCTGAAAGCCACATACACAAAACAACCAAAATGAACTCAACAGGTTGTATTTTTATATATTTATAATACACATAGGTACATAACAAATATAATTGAAGAAAAAGTGGCTATCAACTTGAGAGTGGGCAGGCATGGGAGGGGCTGGAGGAGGAAAGGAAGAGGAAGTAGTATTGGTCTGTTTTAAGCAAATACATTTTTAAAAAGAAAAAGCTCTCTAAGGAAAGTCATAGACAAATGAAGTCAGAATTTCACTAGTGGTGGACTGGTGTTTAACAACCAGCTCCCCCCACCTCAAGAATACTCCCTCATTTGTTAAGTCTTGATTTGTTAGCATTCTCAGTTTCTTTTTTTTAAAAAAATAATTATTTGTATTTTATATGTGGGTCTACTCCACGTATGTAAGTGTAGCAATGCATGCCCACACTGTAGTAAGTATAGTTCCCATAAAAGTCAGGAGATGCTATTGGATCCTTGCAAGCAGAGATACAGACAGATGAAAGCTGCCATGTGGGTGCTGTGATCTGCACCCTGGTCCTCTGGAAGAGCAGATATTGCTCTTAACCACTGCGCCATCTCTCTATCCAAGCATTTTTAATTTCAATCTTGTAAATATTGCCACCTGGCCTATCTTGGGCTACAAGGATGATGTTACTGAGTGATCAGCTGGGGATGGATGCATAGCATTGCTCCTGTAATCCAGTATTTGTTGGGTCTAGCATGCCGCTGGGCTTAAAACACACAGAGACAATGACTGTGAACTGCACCTCATGGTGCCGACATATTACAAACTCCAACACAAATTTAATCAGAAAGCCTTTTCACCTTCATTTCTCAATTCTCTCTACCACCTGCCTACTCTTCTCTACTGCCACCTCCCCTTTCCGATTCGTCATTTGAGCTCCTGTGGACTCTGCCCTGGCTGCCAAACGCCTCTTCCTGCTTCCCCTCTTCTCCAGGATTCTTTCATCAAAAAGCATCAGAGCAGTCAACATTGAAGCAGATCAACTCGAGGGATTGCTAACTGCCCATTGAATAAAATACAAAGTCGTTCTCATTGTTTTCATTGCTCAGGGCCCGAGTCTAGTAGCCTGCTCTGACCTTGAATCCTCGCTTCCCTTTCACCGCGTACCAGCCATCTGGTCTGCTTTCTGTTCCACATTCAAGCCAAGCTCATCACCATGTCGCTCTGGCCACCTGCTCTTTCCTTTTCCTGACATTGTCTTTCTCCTCTTCCTGTGGTCAGGTCATTTCAACTTCTTTGGTATCTGCTCAAGTGACATATCTTCAGAGAAGATCACCAATGATCTGTGTGCCCTCCCATGTCATAATAGTGATACTTATAGTACTAGTAGTTAACTTAGGCAACACTTAGCACAGGCTAGGCAGCACTGAAATGTTGTGATCTTTACAGTGCCAGCTAGAGATATACACAAGTCTCCAGTCTTTTATTTAAAGAGATTAAGAGTAGGAAGGTTTTTTGAATTTTTGATACTTTGGAAAGTAACATGGTATTGCATGATACCTATTAAGTCCTGGGGGCAGCAACTCCTAATTTAAAACATAAACGTTTCTGCTACAACACACAGGGTTTTCAACTCTAGGTGGGATTTAAACAAGAATAGGTAGCTTTCCAGTTTAGGTTAAGATTCTCCTTCACATGGATTCAGTTATGTCTCATTGCTATGGAAGTGATTTGGGACTCTATATGGCATCTCTATTTTGTGGATAAGTCAGCTGAGACACACAGGAGTGTCTTTGTTCTGTATTAGATTTAGTGGCACTTCACACAGTGAGATTTTCTTGCACGTAACTGGTGCTCCATTGTGTTGCTAAATACACAAGTGAAACAATGGATACATGAAGAAATTAATGAATATCAAAGTAAACAAAATACTTTTTTTTTAAAAAAAAGACATATTTCCTGGTTAGATTGACAGATGGCTCAATGGTTGCTCTACTAGAGGATCCAGGCTTGATTCTCAGCATCCCCATGACAGCTCACAGTTATCTGTAACTCCAGTGCTAGGTTATCTTAGACCCTCTTCTGTACTCTGTGGGCACTGCACACATGGTGCATAGTCATCCAGGCAGACAAAACACCCATACAAATAAAATAGATATAGAGTAACCAAGGGTCTCCTTAGAGAGTTCCTCACTGTGTATACTCCCACACTCAACATAGGTTTCCTTCTATCTCTTTTATTTGCCCAAGTCTTCCTCATGGAAAAGGATTAAGAAGTCCTGCTTCTGAAATGCTCCGTTCAAATCCATCCTCTCACATCCTGTTGTGCTGAGTTTACATGGACCTGTGAAGGATGTCCTGGATTATGAATGAGAAGAACTGACTCCTGGTCCTGGTTTTGCTGTACATTACCTGTCTTTGAGCCAGATCTTTTGCTTAGGAGACCTCCCACAAGACAGACCCAGGAACAATGTAGTGCACACCATGTACCGAGCCTACACCTCGGAACCAACACAATAGGCACAGAGTAGGCTGTACTTCAAGTGTTCCGTAGGTAGTGATTGCCCCACGTATTCGGTGAGAAAAAAATTATGGGCAAATATTAGGATTCTACCTTATTAGCTACTTAAAAAAAAATCACTGTGGCAGCTGAAGGGGGGGGTGATTTCTTAGGGCTTGCAGTGACGGTGGATTTCAGTTCATCATAGCTGTAAGTGCATCTCAGTCCATGTTGGTGGGAGAAAGAGGCCACTAGTCATATTGTGTTTGCAGTCAGGAATTAGAGGGGATAAGAAGTGGGGTGTGTCTATAAAATCTCAAAGCTCACCTCCTAGGGGACCTACTTTCTCCAGCAAGGTTCTACATCCTTAAGGTTATACTATCTTCCAACACAGAACCACCACCTAGTGACCAACCCATAAACTTGTGATATACAATTCATGCCTGAACTATAATATCTACTGACTCACATAAATTCTTCCATTGCTGGTTATGGATTAGTTAATAGAAAATACACTGTTTGTGCACTTAAGAACCTCAAAATGTAATGAAGTGAGGAAAAACTTTGCAAATCTAAAATACAGTGTAAAACTCCATTAGTTTTTCCAAACAAGATGCTGGCCCTTCTGTTATAGATAGCTTAAACACTTGTTGTTCTTATTCTATGGAATATTTTTATATTGTCAATTCCTTTAATTATTCTCAAAGTCTGAAGACATCTTTTCCCACTTTTCCATCTGACAGTGACAAAATTTGCATAACAATGTGTTAATTTCTCATAAGTACCCGGAAATCAGTAATTTAGAGCCACCATGTCAGCTCTTCTCGGTGAAGTCACAAAAGAATGGATTTAGATATTCCAGATCACTCACTCTCTTGTCCTATAACCACAAACACATATTTCTCATTTGCACCATCAAAGGTGGCTGCCAGCAACAATGTCCACGTTAAGAGAAATCCTGTGGAAGTACATGGAAAGAAAGGGAACGATCTCCATTGTTTAAGGACAAGTTTCAGAAGTTGAGTGTCTGCCTTCCTCTAACATCCTGTTGACCCGAACTTGGTAGCATGACCTCATGTATCTGCTCTGTTAAGAGTAATTGAATTCTGTCTGCACACATGAAAACCTATAGGGTTTAGAAATAGGTCGTAAGGCATGATAGAGCTTGATTGTGGAATGTTGGCTTGGTCAGGCTGTGGAGGCTGAAAAACTAGTGGCTCACGTGATGTTGCCATGCATGGACACTTGATAGAGCAGCTGTCTGTGCCGTGTTGGAAGGCAGGATATGTGCAGACGATGTTCACTCTTAGGGGGAAGGTTCGGCAGTGGTCACAAGGACAGAGTGTGCAGGAGGCTTTCTCCCTCTGGTTTAGCAGTTTTGCATGTGAAAAAAAACAAAACAACTAAGACAGAAGGTGGCCAGTCTTCAACAGGACTGGAAAGAAATAGAGCTTTGTGACGAGAGATTTTTGTCTTTCTGCTCTCCTGAGTGCAAAGTCGATTACAACTTTCTTTAATTTGGAGCATGGTCAAGTGGAAAAAGCCAACTACTTCACCACAAACAAAGACAGACATAATAGGTAGAGAAAGGAGCGCCTTAGAGGAAATTAATGTCTGCTCACATACATTGTTTTTAAGTGCTTTCCATTATGCATTGCTAGCAGACAATGAAAGCCAGTTCAGGGCAAAAATCTGATTAAGAACGCTGTCTTGCCTTGACTCACACAGCCTCAGGATGGATGATCCATTTGAGAGAGAAATACAAAGCACAGAAAGAAGACAGGACAGGGAGTCCTTAGGCTGCAAATGGTCTGGAACTGCTCTAATGTGATAGCCACAAGTCACTTTGTGGCTATTTCATTTTAAGTTGATCAAAATTCAGTTTCATAGTCACATTAACTGTAATTGAAGCCCTATCAGGCTTGTGGCTACTGTACTCCAGGACACAGATGCAAGACAGCTTCATCATTGCAGAAGGTTCTGTGAGACATGGGTCTAGACCAGGAGTTGGCAAACATTTTACATGAAGGCAAATATTTTTGTGAATTCTGAGTCAGCCTAGGATATAGTGTGAGACCTGGTCGCAAAGAAACGAGTGCAAAAATAGATACTTGACAATAGTCTCATTGTGTAGGTATTTAAATAAAGACAGCATATAACAGATCAGAATTACCAGATCCAGTGTTAACAAAAACAGGTCATGGAACAGACTGAACCTTCGGGTCATAATGTGCAGGCCTCTAGATTCAGCATTGCCGCGCACCGCGCCCCCGTGTCTGCACTCTGTGCGCTGGCACCCAGTTCGCGAGCTTCGGGCAAGGGAGCTGGAGGTTAAAATACACAACACACACACACAGACAGAGAGACAGCGACACGGGTCATCCTTGAATTCCCCAAGAATGCCCTCTTTATTGTGTTCAGGGGCAGATTCTATAGAGATAGCCACACCACAGCCAAACCCACCAGAAACCACTCTCCTGCCATCAGGAACTCCTGAAGGTCTTATGCTCAGAGCAGCTGTAGGCACTCAGATCAGGGGATTATAAGAAATTCAGGATCTGGGGGCTCACTGCTCCCAACACAGCATGACACTAACTCTAAGCACATTCAATCCAAGTTCACAGCGGTTAAGAAGAAACAACTCCTCTTGCAAAGCCTAGAAATCTATTCGTGTCGCTGATTTCAAAATGATGTCCACTTCCCAATTCCAAGGAGTGGATTCATTTCCAAGAAAGAGAGTAAAAAGCAGACGTGTCATCAGGTGTACAGGATGGGACTGAGGCGACCAAGACACAGATCTTGCTCTCCTATTTCTCATACTATCCCCATCTCCCCATACTCTCCATATCAGCGGGGAGCAAACACCTTTACATCCCCAAACTATGTTTTGTCTTTACATATACTCCATTGTAATGATGCCAGTCAGTCACATGATGAGTACAAGGGAAAGATCTGCTAAGGAAATCAAAGCTTCAAACATTCTCAAAATCCCACAGAATCTCCACATTCTATTATCAGAACTAGGAAGGCTTTTGCCCCGAATATCAGATTTTTCTCTGTGTGTGGGATGGTGACTCAGTGTGCTTTATCATGGCTTCTCACCTGAGTATGGGTGAGGGAATATTGACAGGAGCATGGGTAACTTACCAGTCTCTACACCACTAAGGAAAATGTCTCCCCTTTCTTCACTAACTACTAACCGCCTATCCATCCTCAGGGGCGGGGACTGAACTCTTTCTGCCTCCAGGAGGGAATATTTATGAATCTTGTGCAAACTGAAGATCAGATTCTATCAAGAGTACAGGGAGAGATCAAGGAGCTGGGCCTCTAAAGGAAGGGGTTAAGAGCAACCCGGAAGTGTCACAGGAAGGGCATGGAAGAGGATCTTCTTTAGGACTCCATCATTATCCCTACTTCCAGCTCTATCTTTTTGAAGCTGAATGTCCAGTGAGCACGGACTCCAGCTGTGTCATCTGGTAACAGGTAGAGCCAAGCAAAGGCTACCAGTACACATGTCCTGTGCTCAGTGATTGAGTGAGCTCAAGCAGAATTGGCCCTTAGAGCATTATAAAGCTTCTGAAACTTCTCTTAGCTTTCTGTGCGGGCTGCATTGCAAGCCTGGTACTTGGAAACAAGCCGCCTGCAAACTTTGCCCTGAGACTCCCGCCAGCAGGAACCTGAACTGGACTGTGAAAGCTGGGCTCTGAGCAAGCAGCTGAGGGGCGGAAACGCACTGTCTGGACAGAGCCTTTCTAAATTTGTAATTAAAGGGAAAGTGTGCTTTTCTGAGACCGCCCAATTCAAAAGATCTTTTGGAAAGCAGGTTAAAAAAATAGAAAATATTTCTTGATTGTCATGGAAATTTACCTTTTTTAAAACACTGGGAGGGATTTGTCTCAAAAACATGTCAGTTTCAATTAACGTGATTTTCAAATTTAAAGCCAAGTCCCTCTGTCTCTGTCTTTGTTACAAATCACATTGTTTTCTTTTGCTTGCTTTGGGGAGGGGAACAATGAATGCTGAAAGACATATATCTTTCAGTAATTCCATTTCTAAAATGGCATAGTACCCGTGACATGGGCCTAGCTTTGATAATGAATCACAGCTAATTACACATGCAAATGTACTGGGTAAATTTGGATGCTTAATTAGTGAGGTAATTATGGTTGAAGTGGAAATACGCAATTTTCTATGCACAGGTGTTTCTATTCTCTCAGTAAATCACCTCATTTGCTAAAATGGAAAATACAGAATTCATGTGGCGCAGCCACAAATCATTTGTATGCGTATGAACACACTCTCTCTAATGGTTGCCTTTTATTATTTTTGGGTTTTTTTTTTTTCGAGACAGGGTTTCTCTGTGGCTTTGGAGCCTGTCCTGGAACTAGCTCTTGTAGACCAGGCTGGCCTCAGACTCACAGAGATCTTCCTGCCTCTGCCTCCCAAGTGCTGGGATTAAAGGCGTGCACCACCACCCCCTGGCTCTGCCTTTTATTCTTAGCATGTGCCAGGTAAAATAGACAGATCATTTAGATAACATCACTAATTCTTCATATGGAAGTTGAAAAAGGCACATAAATATGCCTGGTTTACTGAGGAAGACCCAGAGGCCTGCGAGGCAATTGCGACCTCAGATGCCAACTCAGTTATGATCGATCATCTGCTAGTCACCTCACGTAGTTCCGGTAAACCCACTCAACACAACTTGTGTTTGTATTTTTATTAATTTCCTTTTGGATTAAATTATTCCTGGAACTCTAATGTTTCAGACTGGTTTTATTTACTATTATCTGGGGGAGAAGAGGAGGAGACTTTTAATAGGAACAATTTGCAAGTATTTAAAAAGTATTCAAGCCAGGCCCAGTAGTGCAGGGTTATAATCCCACTGTTTGGGAGGCTGAGGTAAGAAAACCATAAGTTCAAGTCCAGTCTAGCAAACTTAGCCAGACCATGTCTCAAAACAAAATCTAGAGCAGAAGACTGTGGATGTGGATCTGTAAGAGAGCTCGTCCTGGGTTCAATTCTTAGTACTACATCGAAATTAAAAGAAAAAAAACTATAGAAAGTATTCTTATGTTTTGGATGAGTCTGATTTGAAAGGGAAAAACAGAAAAACTTCTTGGCCTCAGCATTTCTTAGGAATTTCATTCTCTGCCCAGAAATGCTGCCTTAGGCATTTTATGAATTTATAAACTAAATTCCACTTTTTAAAGAAGGGAACTCTATAATCATGTTCTCACTCAACAAACACTACTGGTAATGGAGTCAGTGCTAGACAACATAGGAGGGGAGGAAATGAGTCAGGTCTTCATCCCTACCCAATTAGGAAGCGAAGGCCTCCACTGCTGGCTTGCCCAAAACCCATCTGTTTCTCTAAAGAAAAAAAAATTATATATTAATGATAGATAATAGTGGGTTTCATTATGACATTTTCTGCATTGTATAATTATTTTGATTATTTTACCCCTCCTACTCCCATTGATCCACCGTCCTTCTTTCATACTTATTTATATATATATGTATGTATGTATGTATGTGTGTATGTATGTATGTATGTATGTATGTATGTATGTATGTGTGGCGAGAGCTGGCTACATCTTATGCACAGAGCTCTCTTTGCCTCAGGAAATCCATGTGAGGGGAAAATTAGAGGTTATGGGACAAGGGCTGCCAGGCCTGCATGCATTGCTGTTTGGCTACCCTTCAAACAGAAGCTAGAACAAACAGGTCTTCCAAATTGCAACAACCTCTCTACTCAGGTGCATAGTTTGTAAAACTGCAATTTTTTTCTATTCTTGGGAATTTCATACATGAATGCAAGGAAATAGTAATCATATCCATCCCTAGTTCTCCCCTTGAACTCTATCACATCCCTTGCAGCATGTCCCCTCTTGATTTAATGTAACTATTTTTTTTTAAACCAGTAAATCCAGTTAGCACTGCCTATATGTTCACGGTGCCAGAATATGTGGTTCCAGCTGCTGTAGGAGAAAAGATCTCAGTGATCTTACCCAACACGGTACTGGGCATGCCACAAAACCACCCTTCCTGGGAAGATGTGTTATAGTGTTCTTTTTTTTGGTTGGATTCGAGACTTGTTCCACATGAGGTAATTTCCTGCCTGATACTGTAATCATGGTCTACTGCTCATGGCTGCGGAGGCCACACTCCCTTGTGTTGAAGTTGCTATTTTTATCTTCCTAAATGGTCATGTTGCCAAAATGCCTTGCAAATATTCATGTTTCTACTCATAGACTGGTGTTGCTCTCAGCCTAGATCAGTGAAGCTTCTGCTTGCAGTGGGCAGCGATCAATTCAGAGGTGGATAATTGGCCAAAGTGATGAGACCAAGAGCACAGATGCATAGCTTTAGTGGTAGGACCCAAGCTTGAATTCAGATCTGTACTGGCTGGGTTTGTGTGTCAATTTGACACAAGTTAGAGTCATCACAGAGGAAGGGGCCTCAATTGAGGAAATGTCTCCGTGAGATCCAGCTGTAAGACATTTTCTCAAATAGTGAATGATGGGGGAGGGCCCAGTTCACTGTGCGTGGTGCCACCCCTGGGCTGCTGGTCTAGGTTCTACAAGGAAGCAGGTTGAGCAAGCCAGGGGAAGCAAGCCAGTAAGCAGTACTGCTCCATGGACTCTGCATTAGCCTCTAGAATCCTGCCCTGTCTGAGTTCCTGTCTGGACTTCCTTCAGTGATGGACAACAGTCTGAGAGTATAAGGTGAATAAATCCTTTCCTCCCCACCCTGCTTATTGGTCATGTTGCTTTATCACAGCAATAGAAACCCTATCCAAGACAAGACCCAAGCCCTCTTGATTTTAGACCACCATGAGTTTCCTACTCAACATTCACAAGCGTAGATATATGACTAGTAATTGCAAGCAACCATTACCAAATTGTACCCAAATTCATGCTTTGCAAATAGTTATTTTTATCTTCTAAACATTGCTCATGCGTGAGGTGTGGCTGTAATCTGAGGCATGGGGAGGAGATGCATGTCCCTTCGAACTATTTGATGGTGAACCATGAGGAAGTAGAGTTGAGCGATTTGTGTTTCTGCGGCTTAGGCTTGCTTTTGCAACTCATTGTACACTGCAGGCCGTTCTCAAATTCTTGGTAGCCATCATGCCTTAGCTTCTTGAAGCAACTCCTTGGAGTGTAATGGTGGTCTAAACAAATGAATTTTACTCTTCTGGAGATGAAGTTCTCTAGACGCAGAAACATGCACCTCTTCCAAGTTGTTTTAGAAGTAGATGGTTAGTTTTACAGAGAAAGAAAGTTCAGTCTATATATCTGATCAGGGAGGTGGGGGTGGAAACATGACCACAAAAATATGGTGGCTTAGACAGGCACCCTCAAAATTTAACCTCTGAATCAATATTTATGAAAGGAAGAAGATTCCTACATAGATATTAAAAGGAAAAGCATCCAAGACAGAGAGAAGCACCTTCTACAAACATTCCAGCATGGAGACATTGTGGAGCAGTCACACAATAGCCAAAGGAAGAGTCTAAGGAATATAGAAGATGAAGTCAGAGAGGGAGCCCAAGGCATATCCAGCCTCCTTGGGATGCTGGTCTGTGTTGTGAGTGGGATTCAGAGTCACTACATGTTTTGCAGATGACTGGAAGCAGATGTTAATCTTTTAGAGTGGTGTGGAGAACAGAGGATGAAGGACAAATGGGCAAACATGGAGACAAGTGCAGATGCTGTTAAGGAGGGAGGTCAAGCAAAGACCAAGATGACAGTGCTGGAAGTGATGAGAACTGGCTGTGTACCCAAGAGACTTTGAAGGTACAACGATTTCTAAGTTCCTAGAGGAATATAAAGTATCGAGCAGCACACACATTTTGAGGGATTTCCTGTCAAGAGGAACAAAGACCTAGCCAGCAGTTGTTTCTCTCTTTCCCACACTCTTTCTCTCCCTACCCCCTTTCTCCCCACTTTGGAGTCTAGTTAAAAGTCTTTCTGTACTACAGATAGTGTAGTACAGAGATCACAAGGAGAGGAGCCCCCACTGCTCTGGACCCGAAGCTGTTAAGACTCCTAGGTAGTTCAAAGCACAATGTCTGCCTGCCTATGCAGAAAAAAGTTAGTGTGAGGATTACCCAGCCAAACCCAGGCAACCCCTGACCATGACAGGAAGTAGCATAGACTTGTCTTGTTTGACGCCTTTCCTTTTGGAGGTGATCTATGGTTCAGGGATAGGTTATGAATGGTACAGGGTGCAGGACCTAAGACTGAGGATGCCCTAGATAGGTCCACAAAGGGGAGATAGAGAAACGTTCTTTTCTAATCACTTTGTTTTCTTAGCGGAATGGGAAGCAAGGTAATTAACTAAGAGTGATGTTGGGAGATGAGATGCTCAGGTTTAGAAAGAGAGGAGAGTTGTCCAACAGACCATGAGCTGAACATAGGAGGAGGTATATTGTAAAGGACAACTTGGAGCAGTAAGGACACTCCAACCTCAACAAAACTGACATGTTGATGCATTAAACCCCATTTTAGTCTTTAAAACACACACACACACACACAATTTTTGCACAGCTATTATGGATTAGATGATTGGGTTGATTTCATAAAATATCACAGAATGGAATTCAAGTTGAGATTCACAATTCTCCTTTTTCTCCCTCTCTCCCTCTTTTCCTCCCTCCCTCCCTCCCTCCCTTCCTCGCTTTTTCCATCCATCTTACTCTTACTTTCTCTCTCTTCCCCTCTCCTTTTTTATCCACGCATTCAATCAACTTCCGAGAAAGCCAGCACAGTGGATCTCCTCTAGGCTACAGCATGTCACTTTTCAGAGCATGGATTTCCTTAACTCAACTACTTCTGCGACCTTCTTTCAAAACCCCAGAGCAGAATAAATTTAAATTGCTTGTGTCTAAAGGCAATGTTGTAATTCACTTGCAGGGAGGGGAGGAGCAAGCAGGGAAAGAGACAGAGGGAGGGAAGGAGTGAGGGAATTCAGTGAAGCTGTGGAAGGAACCCTGGGGATTTTACACCCCGTTGGGGAACTTGTGGCGGATGGGCATGGGTGATCCCGAGGTGATGGGAACCTGGCTGGATAAGAGAGGCACATGGAGTAAGGGAGGAGGAAGAGGAGTGGGCAATCATTGTTGGAAGCCCTTGAATTTGACCTGGACTTTTGGCTAAGTTGATATGACACCAAATGGTGTGCTAATGAGATTTGTAAGAAGCAAATCTCCCTAGGAGTGGCCCAGGAGCTGAGAATAAGGGAAGTTGCTATTTATAGACTGAGATCTTGCTAGACATTCCCCTAATAATAGATTTATGACCCAATATCTTCTTTTCCTGAATTTTGAAATATTTCTATTCATAGGCTAATCTCTGCAAAAAGGTAGATTCCATGGCTTATCAAACTCCCATTGCACAACAAAAAATAAAGTTCATGTCCAAGGATGTAACCCTCTTTTTTTTAAAAAGCACACTCATTTTTCTTTTAAATCATACACTCTCTACCATTTTAGCTTCAGGTGTGAAACTAAGAAAATGAAATGATGTACGGCCTTCAGAAAATAGACACTCAGCAACTACTATCTTTTACAGTCATCAAAGACCACAAGGCATTAAACGGAGGCAGCCTTCAATTTTATTATCTCCTTGATTTCTATAAACCACAGAGTGGAAAACTGTTTCTGCACAGAGCGTTTTAGACTCTGTAGGTCATACAACTTCTGCCACCATTTCCTTCATTGACTAGTTGATCGTTGTAGTCCAAAAGCAGCTGTAGACACGAACAAAACCACTATTTTGTGAGCACAGAGATTTAAATTTAACTTTGAGGTATAGTGTATTAATAATTTCCCTTGATATGTTTCAGTTATCTACATATTTGTTTAACAACACTGAGGATTGAACCCAGTGCCTTTGTGCATGCTAGGCAAGTACTCCTCCACTGAACTACATTCACCTCTAGTAAATAACCTTTCATCCATTTTCATATGAACAACCCTAACTAAGTGGGCTGCACATGGGGAAAAAAAGATATACAAGAAAAAAAGGGGACTTGAGGAGGTGTGTTTCACCAGAGTGGGAGGGAGATGAGAGAGGGCGCTGGAGGGGTGAGTGACTAAAATTCGTCTGCACATGTATGAAACCATCAAGAACTGAAAATCACATGTATGAAACCATCAAGAACTGAAAATCACATGTATGAAACCATCAAGAACTGAAAATCACATGTATGAAACCATCAAGAACTGAAAATCACATGTATGAAACCATCAAAAACTGCAAAAACATAGAAAGACATTCTTAGTTTTTGTGGTTTACAAAACTGACAGCTTGGATATGGCCACAGTTATTCAAACTCAGCCATAAACTTTTGTGAAATTATGAAATAGAAATAATCTACTTTGGGGGTGCAAAGAGGCTGTCTGATTAATCTGGAATGATATGATGTTTTTTTAATTCCACCAAGAGCTTCCAATTTTTAAAATAATTGTATTTAATTAGTGTATTAAGTGCTTTGTTGTCCCTTTATTTAACCATGAAAACCAATAGCTATAGTTAAAAGTAAAATGTTTCACTTTTAAAACTAACTGTTTAGACACTGTAAACAGTTTGGTGTTTTTCCTTCTAATATTGATTGACTTTACATCTATTTCATGTAGTGAGGAACATGTTAGTAATAATCAGGGCTTTGTCAGAGGGGAGATTTGGTTTCAAATCCTGAGTCTGCTACAGAAGAACTCTTACAGTAAGTGGCCAATGGATTCAATTTTGTTTTTCACCATCCTCTTAGCATGCCACCCTTAGGGGGCAAAGATAGATGTGGGCATGTGTGTGCATTAAAAGAGACATCTGGGTTTCTAGGAAATGAAACTCAAAACAGTTGCTTCCTTTGTAGTAGTGTGGCCCCATGGGTAATGCTTCATTAGACTTTAGAAATTGAGTTTGGGGCCAATGTGATGAGCTGGAAATCACAGTGCGCTGCTAATGAACACTCCTTTATAAAGTCTGGCGTGGGTGAAAAACTCATTTCAGAAGAAGCTTTTCCTGATTTGCTTTGGGCCTACCTCATTACCACTTGCAACCGTTTTGAGTGAATGTATGGTTATTTGCATGCCGCTGTGGCTCTGTAAGATGCCTATAAAGATATCATAACGCTCACATGGTTAAAGAGACTGACTTCCAAAAGACTGAGGGGAAGTGGACAGAATCTCCCAGCAAGGCATTATCAGACTCTCTTTGACTCATTTTCAGCCAGGCTTCTCTAAACCCTAGGCTTCTGGGTGGATTTTTGTGGCCATCTTTGTTTTGCCTGACTGGAGCAGGGATCCTGCTAAGTCATTGCATTGAGATCCTACCCTTGTTTATGATTACACTCTCACCACAACTTCCCTACCTCCTGCCCCCGTCGGGTCTCGTGGCATCTCTCACTCTCCTCATTTCCCAGGAGACTGTGCACCATCCTGGCCTGCCTCCAACAAGAACTCTGTCAAGCCACGTTAGTTAGAATCCGCCCCCCACATGCCTGAAGTTTCCTCTTAGTAATTTTCCATCCACTGGTTGCCACTCATCCTATGCTTTAAAGTCCCACTTGTTCTGGCTGTGTACAGAATTGAGTCCAGGTGCATCCTGGGGCCTCTTCCCCTGGTCTGCTAATCCTGATAATCCCATTTCATTCAGTCACAAGCTCTGGGCATATTTCATAGCAATAGAGCATGGATGGGGGCCCCCAAATCCTAGTTATATGTGTCTCCCGACTCCACCCTTTCTGTACAGTCACTCAGATATGGGACAGTCACAACATATGGTAGAAAAAAACACTGTATTAAAATCACTTCAGCAACCTATATGCCTTAACAGATCAAACTGGAGACTAAAACAGAATCCTCAATTCAAAGATCTACTCTTGCTCGCTCCAGTATGTGTTTAACTTGTGTGGGAAGTTGGTCAGAGCAAGCAATAACGAATCTGAAATTATGAAATACTACCTTGATTCATCTTGGTTATGAAATCTCTCAAAGTAGCCTCTCCGAGGAAACATCCTGGCAAGGGTTTTGCTCCTGCGCTACATCTCAATCCCTGAAGAATTTTCAAATATTATTCTCACCAATTGGGTTCAGTTCTCACCACAAGATTACCAATGGCAAATTCAGGCTCCAGTAGCTGTGCTTACCATTTTCAGTTTTCCTTCAAAATGTGGAGGAGAGCAGAGGCGGAGATAAACCAGGATCAGCCTGAGATGGAGCCAGTGGCGTCAGCTGTGAGAAACAGAGACATCAAACATGACACTTGAAAGGCAGCAATATATATATATATATATATATATATATATATATATATATATATATATATACTGTAGCTTAAAGACATGCTGGAAACATTGTTTAATAAATGTGATGTTGAGAATACTTAGTTATTTCCTTGAAGTTAGAAGCAAAAAGAACAGACTCCAGGAGACTGTTTCCAATCTTACTAAAAGTCTGTCTTCGAGGAATTGACATTTTTGGACTACAATATTATTTGCCTTAATTCTAAAACATTTTTTTTGCTTATGACTTGGATTCCTTCCCGCCCCTTCCCCACTCCCTTGCAACAGCACATCCATCTACTTACTTAAATTATCCACATGTGTCGCAGTGCTTAAAATACCTTTCTTGGTGGCATGGAGTGGTTCCGTATGTGGAGTCTTCTAAGAGAGAGAGAAGGCAGCAGGAGGCACAGACTCACAGAGGCTCTGAGCTGCAGGTTCTGGGATTTCCAAGTACAAAATCGAGGCTCGGTAGTAGGAGGGGGGCAGGAAGGAGCATGGCTATTTAAGCCACCCCACACATGAGGTTTGCAAACACTAGGTTCCTCTTATTTCTATCACCAGACTTGAGGTAACATCTCCAACTCCAAATAACCTTTTTATACAAATCTTTCTTTTCATTTATAGCAGGGATTTTTAACGCTGTCTCTATTGACTGGTTGATGTGTGTATGTTCACGTGTGTGTGTTAATGTGGTATTGTGAAGGTACAGGTGCATGAAGGCACTTGAGGCCAGGGGAGGTCTTCAAGTGGCCCACTCCGTCACTCTCTCCCTTATTCTTTTGAGACAGTCTCTTACAGAATCTGAAGCTAGGCTGGGGTCAGCCAATCCTAGAAATCCCCCTGTTCTCACCCCACAGTGCTGAGATTAGAGAGGTTATGGCATAATCGCCGTATTACTAGGGTTCTGAGAATTCAAACTCAGGTCCTAAGCTTGTGCTACAAATTCTCTTATCCACTGAGCCATCTCTGCAGCTCACTATGGACATTTTTGACTGAATCGTTTGTTGTTTTATTGTGGGATATTTGGTGGCATTTTGTCTCATCTCACTAGAGGCTAATGGCACTGTCTCTTTCCATTGGTGACAATCACAGATACCCTCAGAGACTGTAGAGTATGCCTTAACAGGCTGTGTGCTTTAGGTTAAGAAACATTGTCTTAGAAACATCTTCAAAACAAGCCTAAATTTACCTTGCTTTGTCTTTGGCCCAGTTTGAAGGGATACTAGTTTTTGAATGGCAGAAAGGCCACCAGTTGGGTCACTCACTTTAGTTTTCAAAGGTCAGCTATACTTGCAGCCAGGAATCATATAAAGAAAGGCTAACTTCTCAAAGTGTGGTCCTCTACTCTTTATGGAAACCTTTTGTGGACACACTTAAATCACTGTAGCTGTGTTTAAAGTTATTTAACACAAGTATTTCATCAAGAAAGAAGATGCAGAGAACAACATGTGGAAATCAGCTAATAATGTTAAGGGTTGATATGCTGGATTGCATTGGTACCCCACGTTAGCTGAGAAAATACTAACTACAACAACTAGGCCGTATTTGTTGAGGGATCGTTATGTTAATGGTAAAACATGCAGTTGTAATAGGTTCATATTTATGTCATTAAGTACTGAAAATAGTGATGCAAATGTCTTCAATTTTCTTTAGATTTATTTATTTTGTGTGTGTGTGTATTATTGTTTGGCTCAGATGCATTGCCTGTGTATCATGAGGAAGTTGGAAGAGGACACTGAATCCCTTGAAACTGGAGTTCTCCTCACAGGTGGTGATGAGGAGCCAAAGTGTATTGTTCAAGCTACTGGGAAAAGAAGCTGAGATCTTGAGACTGAGGGTTTAATATAAAAACTGATTTCTGGTAAAGCTGCAAGTTCCATCTTTATTTGCTGTAGCATGGCAGTAGATTTAGAAATCAATTTACCACTGAAACAACCCAGATGCCGCCCCCCTCCCCCGCTTCTGTTTTTCATGAACATTGATGGAAGTTAAAAGAATGTGAAGGGATTAAAAAATTTCTTTTAGGTGACTGTGACCCTGGAAAAGGCATCAGAGGAAAGCAGCATTTGATTGCTCCCAATTATTCTGAATTACTGAGAAGCAAAGTAGGCATTGCAAAGGGAGAATCACCTAGTCCATGTTCATTTTGATGACTGTACTTTACAATATGCCCGGAGTATCTTCCTATGATCCACTTCTCAATTTGTGGTTACGTAAAACTGATAAATCAACTTCAAAATCCCAGGCAACCAACAATGCATGTAAACCCAGTAGACCTTGTTAACTGAAACAAGCAGTAGCAATCTCCTCAAACGGGAGTTAGGAACACTTGTGACCTGCCCCGTGGGTGCTGCGAATCAAAACCCACGTATGTCAGGATTCAAACTATGATCTTTTCCAAGTGCTTCTAACCACTGAAGCAAATGTCTCATTGTCTATTTCTTACGATAGTGGAATTGGGACAAGAAGAGCCTTGGACATGATTCAGATTGCATAGCACGTGATAGCCATGCACGTGATAATAAGTCTTCTTCAAGCACTCTGCTGAGAAAATACTATATAAAAATTAAGAACCATCTCACATCGAAACAATAACTGATCTGAACTGGTTGTGGAAGGGGAGAAACCATTGGAACAGTAGAATCTAAAAAGTGTGTGAGGAAAAAGAACTGACAGGAAATACAAGCGATTCGGGTGGAATAACAAAGGGCTTACCACAATATATACTTACTGCAATGCCTACCTACACTTCACCCCCAGCAGTCTTCCAACCTTTCTAGCTGGCTTTGTGTGGTTGGAGCCCAAGCTGGATAAACAACATCCCCTTGCTAGCTGCTGCCTTCTGATTGGATATGAGCAAAGAGAGGCCATAGGTTTGCCCAGGAGGGTAGTAGAGGCTCTCTCCCTGTGACTTCAGTCCTGTTTGTCTGGCATTGGTTGTAGCCCTTACCTATTGATAGTCTCGTCCATCCAGCGTTGTCCCTGCTCAATTCTAATAATCGTTCCTTTCCCTTGCCACCTTGGGCTCAAACTGGGAATGCTCTTCCCTGAAGTGCTGTGTCATGTCTTTGATTTCCTTAAATCCAGTCCAAATATACACTCACTATGCTGAACTCAACAATTTCTAAGATGAACATCATATCTGTTTCCTGGCAGGGCTGTGGAAGCTGAAAACATTTATATGATACGAAATATATTGGTACTGGAAATAGTGCCCACAACATGGTTTTAAAAAAAAAGTAAGTGTGGTTTAAATTGATCTGTAGTTACTGTGAAATCTCAGTCAAATACCAACAGGATTTCATGAGAAACTTGCCAGATTGACTTGTAATGGGTGGGTACATTTGGGAAATCAGGTCTCTTTATTTATTCAATAATATGGGGCAGCATTATCTATGGATGTTATTTTATTTGAATAATGAAGGAAAAAAAACAGTGTTAGGCATTGAGTCTGGTAGGGTAAAACCACATTTGTGAACAGTCAGGTAATTGTAAATGAAAAAGTGTCAAGGCAAAGCCTTCGCCCCTAGATCTATGAATGCATTTCCATAAGGCTGCAATCCAGAAGCAGCATGACACCAAACTTAGAAAGGAAACAGAAAAGTAAGAATTAGGCAAAAGCACTCATAAGGATATGAATGTCACTTCAATGGCAAAAGAGATCATTCAGATAATCTTGGGTAACTGGCTTGAAGTTTAGAAAATTAGTAAAGATATTTGTCACTTTCAAATTCCTTTCTTAGAATCCAAAACATAAACCCCAGCACATGGAGAGTGCTCAAAGAAGCCATAGGGAGGGCTGGAGAGCTGGCTCAGTGATTCAAAGCTCTGGCTGCTCTTTCAGGGCTCCTAGGTTTGATTCCCAGTGCCCACATGGCAGCTCACAACCATCTGTAACTCCAATCCCAGGGCATCCAGAGCACTTTTCTCTGATCTACTTGGGCACCAGACATGCATGTGGTGTGCATATGTGAATGTGGACAAAACACTCATATACACCACACAATAAAATAAAAATGAAACCAGAGAAAAATTATAACTTTGAAGTGTGAAGGTCCTTCTAAGTATGACAGATGCCAAACAAAAAAGCCTCATCAGCAACAATCCAGTGTCTTAATGAAAACATGGAACAGCCAGGCATTGGCGGCACCTTCTTGTAATCTTGGAACTTGGGAGGCAGGGCAGGAGGATCAAGAGTTCTAGGCCAACTACGGCTACATTCTCAAAAGCCTGTCTCAAAAAGAAAGGAATGATAGGATGGAAGGAAGGAAGGAGTGAGAGAGAGAGAGAGGGAAACAAGAAAGGAAGGAAGGAAAAAAGGAAGAAAAATTGATTCCACAAATGACTAAAAATTAAATATAATTCTTTATCCACAAAGGGAAGAATAATGCTCTACAATCAGAAAAGATGGGTTTAGGACTTCCATACCAAGATCATGAGAGATTATGATATTCTATACTGTGTTCTTGTATTGCTATCTGTTCTTGATTCACATCTCTTAGTTACCCAATAGCACTGCAGAACGCCAAACCTTGTACATAATGGGCACTTAAGAAATTGCTCTTTATTGATGATGGAAGTGACCATGAAGATCAAAACAATTCAACCAGGTGAATTTTGAGAGGAAGCTCATTAGGCAGATTCATTGATTGAAGTGACCAGTATAATCCTATTGGGGTCACTATCTGGTTGAGTTAACTAGCTGAACCAAGTGCAGCCTTATAACTCATTTATAATTAGTAAGGCCTCTGTTTTCTTCTTTTCTTCTGGTGCAAACGTATAAGGCACTTTGATCATACGCTCCCCATTACCATCCCCTTTCTCCTCCCCCTGTTAGTCCGTTTGTTCCTCAGAGAGTTTCACTTCTACATTTCAGTCATTTGTACACGTGCAACTGTGTGTCCTTAAAGTCTAGGACCCGCAAAAGGAGAGAAAAACAAGCAATGTTTGCCTTTCCAAGACTGATATAATTCTTGTAATACGGTGACCTCCAGTTGCATCCCGTTTCCTGCAAATGACATGACTCCATTCTTCCTTGTGATTGGAAAAATTCCACGGTACATATATACCACACTTCCTTTATCCACTCACTGTTCTGTGGATGGACATGTTGGTTGATTCTGTAACATGGCCATTATGAACGGTGCTACAGTAAATGCTAATGTTTAAGTGTCTCTACAATATATTGGCTTGAAGTCTTTTGGATAAATATCCAGGAGTGGGGTCGCTGGGCCACATGATAGTTCTAGTTTGTGTTTTTCTTTGAGAAATCTCCATAGTAACTACCACAGAGATTGCACTAGTTTGTATTCCGTCAGCAGTGTATGATGGTTCCCTTTTGCCCTTAATTGTTTTCTTGATAATTGCCATTCTGGCAGGTGTAAGCTGGGATCCCATGGTGGTTTTTATTTGGGTTTCTTGGTGGCTAGCAAAGTTAAGCACTTTTACATATGTCGATTGGCCATTTGCACCTCAGCTTTTGAGAACTACATGTATGCTTATTTAATTAACCCATTTATTGCCTGGGTTTATTGAGTTATTATTCTTTGTGTACTCTGGATAATTATCCTCTGTCAGATGTTTAGCTAACAAAGATTTCTTTCTGTTCTGTGGACTGGTTATTATTCCATTGTTTCCTATGAGGGGCAGCTTTTTAATTCCACACGTTTCTGTTTATCAGTTGTTGGCTCTATTTCGTGACCAAATTGGAATTGTACACAGAGATGTCCTTTTTAAATAATTATTTTTATTGTATGTATATACATGTCTTGTCTACCTATGTCTGTACAGTACACACATACCCAGAAGAGCATGTTAGATCCCATGAAATGGAGTTACAGATGGTTGTGAGCTGCCATGTAGGTACTGGGAATCAAACCTGGGTCCTCTGAAAGCCCAGCCAGTGCTCTGAACCCCTCTGCCATCTCTCTAGACTGTAAAATTCTTGACTATAAAGATGTTTTAAGACATTTTCCCTCCCTTTTTCTATGCCAGTTTTAATTTCAACTCTTACATTAAGGTCTTTGGCCCATTTGAAGTTGAATTTTGAACAATGTGAGAGACAGAGATTTAGTTGAATTCTGCTACAAGTGCATACCTAGCTTTCCCAGCACCATCTGGAGGAGAGGGATTTTTTTTTAACCTCATATATATGGTATATTTGTCTAAAATCAGGTGGTCGTAGCTGTGTGGCTTTATTTCAGACTCCCTTGTTCTATTCTATTGGTCTGTGTCTGTTTTAATAAAAAAATAGCCATGAAAACTCTTATAATAAACAAATTAATTAAATATTTAAATAAATGAATAATAAAAAAGAAAAGAGAGACAGAGAGACAGAAAGAACAGTAGATTGAATGGGACTTTTGGGCAAAAAAGAAGGCATTGGCCATTTTCACATTTTACAGCAGCTAGAGTAGGACATTGGCTGTTAACTCAGTTGCCCTTTGCCATATTGTCCGGATATAAGGCGCTGAAACTGAAGCTTGTTATTTCAGTTTATCTGGCTGGACAGGGAGCTCTTGGAATCTATCTGTCTCGGTCCCATTGTTCTGTAGTTATAGGCATGCCCAGCCATGCCTGGACTTTTACATCGATGCTAGTGATGCAAACTCATGCCCTTGTGTTTTCAGAGCAAGCACTCTAACCCGCTGAGCCATTTCCAGCTCCCAGATGTATTCCTATCTCCATTTCCCCAATAAACTATTTTATTCACATAGACTTCGCTCCATCCTTGGCATTTTAGTTGAATATTTTTTTCATACTTCAATCTGGAGAGCTTCTATACTGTAAATTCTATAGCCTTTCCTTACAGCCACAAAATATTCCTTGGCATGAACAGTCCACAATATAATTCATGTTTTCTCTATTATGGCCATATGGGCAGTGTTCTAGCGGAGCTTGACTTCAACTTGACACAGCCTAGAGTTATCTGAGAAGGGAGTTTCAGTTGAGTTTTTAGATAAGATTGCCTTGTGGGCATGTCTGTAGAAGATTGCCTTCATTAATGGATGTTTGAAGGGCCAGAGCACTGTAAGAAGCACCCTTCCCTGAGCATGTGGTCCTGGGCTATATATAAGAAAGCCAGAGAGATGAACCTGAGAAAGCATTCTTCCATAGTTTCTGCTTCAAATACCTCCTCAAGTTCCTGTCCTGTCATCCTTCAGTGAGGGATTGTGGCCGGGAAGTTTAAGCCAAATAAACCCTTTTCTCCCCTAACTTTCTATTTGCTCACAACATTTATCACAGCGCCAGAAAAGGAACTAGAAGAGATAGTTTCTTATCCCTGGTATTACAAATCTCTTAGAACAAGTATCACATGACTTTTCCCGGGGAGCCACGCACAAAAGTCTAGCTATTCCAGCCAGGGCACTGATGACAAACTAAAGCATCCGCTGAACCCAAGTTTACCCTTTTGAATGAGTACGTCTAATGGGTTACTTCCAGGAACACGGGTTAAAAGTTTCTTACTACAATGGAAACTTGCACCTGTAATTTTACTAATATTTTGCATCAGTGTTATCAAAACACCAAAAAAAAAAATGAGCAAGTGCACTTGGTTTGTGTAATCATGTGTTCAACCCTCAGGGTGATGTGCTCTGTAGGCTGGTTGTCATTCATCCTGAAGGTGATAGTTACTGCAGGCAGTTTCCTGTGTCTCTGTGTCGTGACTGCTGCTAGCGCCTCCTGTAGGGAGTTTCTGCTGGCGTCCGGGGCTGAAAATGTTGTTGAAATGTTGTTCTTGATGTCTTCCAGTAACTGATGGTTGATCATTTTTCACAGTACAAACAACTCCAGCCCTGTGTTTTTCCCTTTATTTCTCCTCCTTTCTCTTGTATTGTTTTTTAAAATTGTTTTTATTGAGGTATATATTTTTCTCCATTTCCCTTTCTTCCTCCCCTTCCCCTTCTTACCCTCTCCCATGGTCCCCACACTCCCAATTTACTCAGGAGATCTTGTCTTTTTCTACTTCCCACGTAGGTTAGATCCATGTATGTCTCTCTTAGGGTCCTCAGTGTTGTCTAGGTTCTCTGGGATAGTGTATTGTAGACTGGATTTCTTTGCTTTATGTCTAAAAGCCACTTATGAGTGAGTACATTTGATATTTGTCTTTCTGGGTCTGGGTTACCTTACTTAATATGATGCTTTCTAGAACCATCCATTTGTCTGCAAATTTCAAGATGTCATTTTTTTCTGCCGTGTAGTACTCCATTGTATAAATGTATCACCCCTTCTCTGTCCCATTCTTCAGTCGAGGGGCATTTATTAGGTTGTTTCCAGGTTCTCTCTATGACAAATAATGCTACTATAAACATAGATGAACAAATGTCCTTGTAATATGATTGAACATCCTTTGGGTATATACCAAAAAGTGGTATTGCTGGGTCTTGGGGTAGGTTGTTTCTGAGAAATCACCATACTGATATACAAGGTGGCTATATCAGTTTGCTCTCCCACCAGCAATGCAGGAGTGTTTCTTTACCCCACATCCTCTCCAGCATAAACTATCATTAATGTTTTTGATCTTGGCCATTCTTACAGGTGTTAGATGAAATCTCAGAGTTGTTTTGATTTGCATTTCGCTGATGGCTAAGGATGTTGAACATTTCCTTAAGTGTCTTTCAGCCATTTTAGATTCCTTGGTTGAGAGTTCTCTGTTTAGGTCTGTACTCCATTTTTTCTTTCTTAGATTATTTGTTCTTTTGATGACCAATTTCTTGAGTTCTTCGTATATTTTGGAGATCAGACTTCTGTTTGATGTGGGGTTGGTGAAGATCTTTACCCATTCTGTAGGCTGCCATTTTGTCTTGTCGACCATGTCCTTTGCTTTACAGAAGCTTTTCAGTTTCAGGAGGTCCCATTTATTAATTGCTTTCCTCAGTTTCTGTGCCCCGGGCATGGTGACTCTCTTCTCTAATTTCAATATAGTGTGTTCCAAGTCAGCTGAGCTGCAAAGTGAGGTTCTCACTCAACAACAAACAAGAACACACATCACAGTGTTTTCATAACAGTTCCAGAGTTCTGACCACTTTAGATATGACTTTGGACATTTAAAATATAGTAATCTTCTTTATAATATATTTACATATTTACAGATAACTTGATTGTTGGTTTTTTCTTCTTTTTTTTGCACCTGGCATGTGGTAAAAGAACACAAACTATGAAAAGCTTTGTGTGTCATGCATTTTTAGCCTGGTAAATCCCCCACTGTCATAGTCAACTTTGCCTTTTGTTTTTCATCCCCCCTTTCAACTGCAGCATGAAATACCCTGCTGCTTAGCTCTTCTCCAAGTTTCCGTTTACTAAGAAACGAAAGTGCCGTGGAGACAACTGTGGCAGGGCATGCAAATTTCTGTGACATGTGCCTTCTGCAGGGCTGAAGGCTGCTCTTCAATGCAGACTGGAGTTCACCCAATGAGTCTGAAGGGGCAAATGTTTAGAAAGAAGTCCCCTGATCCAAACCATAGGGGAGCTGACTTCGTTTCAAAGAATGGAAAGGCCCTTTAGAGATGAAATCAAAACTATGGGTGACACTTAGCTAGCCATTTCTTGGAAATGCATATATTACAGAAAATCAGGGACTGGGGGCCATAGCTCAGTGACAGAGCAATTGCCTAACATGAAAAGAGATGGGAATTTGATTCGTCAGAGTCACAATCCCCGAACTCAGAACTTAAGCTCATGCAGTTGGAAGCAAAGGGCACATTTCTAATTAAGACAAAGGTTTGCTAATGCGTAATTATAACTGGTCAAACATTTCCTTTACTTTGGTGGATATCCTACAGAAGATTTGTCTCCTTTTTGTGTTTCCTTCGCAGAGTTCCTGAGTCACCCTGATTTGGAGCTTCTGCTATATAAAATCTTGGTTTTTGACAGAAACACTTTGAAACTTTGGTTGTTCCTCAGTTTGCATTTCCAGTAATAAATTCATTCTGTTGACATCTCCATGGAATTACAGGTACCATCACACATGTAAATCTAAACACAGAATACCTGGGAGGCAGTTATTATTAAACCTAAACTGCCCACAAGGGAGCTAACCCTTGAAGAATCATAGATTTATTAAGAAGTCAGACTCTTGTCTTTTTATTTTTAATTATGCATGCATATGAATATATGTCAAGTTTGTACACATAAGTGCAGTTCATGTGAAGGCCAAGAGAGAGCTTTCGATCCCCTGGAAGTAGAGTTACATGTGGTTGTGAGCCACCACACCCAGCATTGGTGCCTGGAACCTAACCCAGACCCTATGTGCTCTTAACTGCCGAGACATCTTTCCAGGACCTCAAGTCTTGATTCAATCTCTTACCCTCATATTTTACTATAAGTTATGGAATCAGCCAGGACCTTAACAATTTGACATATCCCGAGTCATGAATTTAAGGATCCCCCCATATTTGATGTTTCTACTCATATTAGATACTGTCATACTTTGCTCATGTCTTGTCTTGCTATGTAAAAAACCAACACAAATTGTAGCATCTTAACATAGTACCAGCTTGCTGTTAATCCCACATTGTTGGCTGCAGCTCTGCTGGAATGCTTCTCAGTTGGTCACATATATGGTCGTTCAGGAGACCCTCTTCCAAAAAGGCTGCCAACCAGATGGTTTTCTTTTGTCTATTGCCTCTGCGCAGGAGTTTGGGAAGCAAGGAGATGCCTGGTGGGGCAGACCTGTAGTTCCAGCTGCTTGTGTTTGAGGTTTCTTGGGGTACATGACCACTTTTCTTTTTTTCCATGTGATTAAACCCAACTTTTTTTTTAATAGAAGAAAGTTTATTTGGGGCTTACAGTTTCAGAGGGTTAGAATCCATGACCATCACAGAAGGGAGCACGGCAGCAGACAGGCAGACATGGCTATGTGGTGGTAGCTGAGTGCTCACATCCTGAGACACAAAGGGAGAAGGAAGAGAGAGCCAACTAGGAATGGAATGGGCTTTTAAATCAGGGCCCAGTCCTGGCACCACACCTCCTAAGGTTTTCCAAACAGTGCCACCAGATGGGACCAAGTATTCAAACATATAAGCCTAAGGGGTCCATTCTCATTCAGCACAGCACACAGAGGGTCGGTGCAGATTGTAATTAGAATTTATATCAAAATACTAAAAGCTGTTTAGGGTTGATGTGTTGTTAAGTGGTAGAGCACTTGCCTGTTATGTTCGAGGGTTCAATCCTTATCACCGTTCCTCCTCAAAAAGGTTACTTAGAGAAGTGCTTGAGTAGGCGTGTTGAAGTGTTCTTCCTACAGGTCCTCAGTCTAACGGGAGAATGGAGTGCTTGGAGTGTTCCAGGGCGCATCGTTCAACATTCGCAGAGCAAACTCGGTTGTTAACTTAGGATGCGCTTATTTAGAAGGCATTTTTTATGTGGCTTGAAGGTGTCAGGAAGAAAGGACCACCGGAACAGTCTAGTCACTTAATGGCTTTCTTGCACGAATGGAAGGGATTCTTCTGGAATATAGCCAGAAAATCCAGAGCCTCAACTTAGTCTCTCTGGGAGTGTACTTTCTTTTTTTTTTTAATAAATATACCAGCAGTCAAGAAACTTTCTCTAGTGAAAATCTTCGTCGCATTTGTTACTATATGGCATTTTGTCATCTATCATCTTTGCCTCCCAGGAAACTACAGGATCGAAGATGACATCGTATGTATTCCTGAAGCACTCGGCACCTGTTACTATGTATATAAGTATTTAGAGGATGAAGAGATGGATACATAAAATTGAATCAAACTCGTTCTCTACTGGGCCTTTAAAGGAGAAGGGATGTGAAGAAATGTTGGGATGTGAGGGCAGGGGCATGTGTACCTCTGGGTAGCGGTTACCGAGACACAAGCTGGAAACCACTGAGCACTTGAGATGAAGTGATGGAAATGAGTTGTCTAGTTACAGTTCTATCCACTGTGTGTGTGTGTGTGTGTGTGTGTGTGTATCCCACAGTACATGTTACTTTCCACCTTTCATTAAAGTCTGGCTTATAAAACTTACCAAGTTAAAGCCTATAACTTAGCAGCATGATGGATAGTCAGAATATCATGTAACCAATACTTGTGTCTATTTCATCAAAAGGATGAAGACTTAGAGAGAAGCAATTCCTAGTAAAATAGAATAATAGACTAGGCAAGTGAGTAGCGAGTGACTGAAAGTTCACAGTGACACTTAAGCCCTGCCAGTCATCCTTCTTTTGCTAAGGCAAGGTTTTTTCTCTGTAGTAAAGCTCACGTTCTAGAGCCTCCCCGTGTCCTCAGTGCAGGGAGTCTAAGTACATACCATGCCTGCAGCCTCACTTTTTCCCTTCATGTCCTAGCATTAGTTCACATGACTAGGCTGTCTCATCTCAGGTCAAAATTATAGGGCCTTGAGCAGGAGAGATTTGGCCCACCTTATTCTCAGCCCATAATAGGGCAGTTTCCTTGAACGGAATTAAGCATTGACAGGAAACACGATAAACTCAACTTTTTATAGTGGCTAGATTCGAAAAGCAAGAATTTCCAGAGAAACCGGGTCTGGTATAGGAGCACATACTAAGTCTTTGCTTGCTTCATTCTTGCTAGTGTTTTACGACATGAATACTGAGAAGCACAGCCCATTAGGAGACATGAAGTAATAACCCATCTCTTGGGAGTTCTACAATATCCTTGTGAATCAGCAGAGCAACATTGGTTGTTTTTGATTCTTGGAAAGATGTTGGATTGCAAACATCATGAAGCCTCAGCTGGGCATTGGAGTGAATGCAGGTGCAGGCAATCTCAGCCTCAGAAGGCAGGGGTAGGAAGTTCACTAGTTCACACCCAGCCTGGGCTATATAGTGAGACCTTTTCCCAGAAAACAATAATAAAACGAAAGAATACTGCAGAGGGACTGGGCAGATTGCTCAGCAGTTAAGAGCACTTGCTGAAGATCTGGGTGTGGTTTTCAGCACCCATATCAAGCAGTTCAGAACTGCTCCTAACTCCAGTTCCAGGGGTTCTTAGAAGCTCTTCTGCCCTCCAAGGCCACTAGGCAATGGATACACAGACATATCTGCAAGCACTCACACATACACAGAAAATTTCACTTTTTTATTTTTATTTTTTTTATTTTTTGGAGACTGGGTCTTTCTTTGTAACCCTGGCTGTCCTGAAACTGGCTGTGTAGATTTTTTTTTCTTTTAAAGAATGCTACAGTTCTAAATACCGTGGCATTAGATTTTTTTTTTGAGACAGGATTTCATGTAGTACAGGCTTACCTCAAACTTACTATTTAACAAAAAATGACCTTGAACTTAACCCTCTTACTAGCCTCCTAAGTGCTGTGGTTACAAGCATTTTCCATGTCCCATTGCACTTGATTGTGTGGTTAAAGTGCTCGAACCCAGGGCTTTGTGCATGTTAGGCAAACACCTACTAACTAAACAGTCTATACTTTTAGAATATCAAATGGCATTAAAAAGTATAATGTGCTAAGAAAGAAAAAGTTCTAGAACAAGTATTTGTTTGGATATAAATCACCCTTTTAGTCATTGCTAATATTGATCATTTATTACATTTCTTGTCTTGGAATTTTTTTTAAAAATACGATCACTGAGTGCTGTCTTGGTTACTGTTTTATTACTGTGACGAGACATCATGAGCAAGGTGACTTAAGAAGAAGTGACTTAAGAAGGCGGGGGTGGGTGAGAACAAGCTAACATGGACTAGTAGGTGTGTGTGGGGAGAGAGAGAGAGAGAGAGAGAGAGAGAGAGAGAGAGAGAAGACAAGCTAACTGAGAATATCAGCCCACCCCCAGTGACACACCTCTTCCAACAGGGGACCAAACTTTCAAATATGTAAGTCTTTGGGGGCTGTTCTCATTCAAACCACTACAAATGCTTACTACTGAGCCGTGCATACATAGGAGACAGTTTGCTCTCCTCAGGCTTCTGCTTCACTTTGAGTCATGCACATACACACTCACACCCCTTGTAACTGTGCATCTGACAGCCTAGTGCATGTGCTGTGCACACATGTTCTCCTCCAACCAATGCCCCGAGCCACTTTCAAATCCCCCCAGCTTCCATCTACATCAGTTACATGTACTTCCATCTCTGAAAAACAGCGCTGGGACTCCATCATTTCTGGCTTTAGAAGGAACTATGGTTGTTCCTGGTTGCTCAGGATTGAAGTTTCCAGAGATACCATATTCCCACTTCTTTTTCTTTTTTTTTCTTATTGATTTTTATCTGCTCCCTTCCCTACCTCTCCCCTCCCTCTTCATCCTTTTTTTTTTTGAGACAGGGCTTCTCTGTGTAGCCCAGGCTGTCCTGGAATTCACTTTGTAGACCAGACTGGCCTCGAACTCACAGAGATTTGTCTGCCTCTGCCCTCCCCTCCACAAGTGCTGGGATTCAAGACATGCACCGCCACTGCCCTGCTCAGACTTCCAGTTCTAAGACTGAGAAAAAGTCCTAGGCAAACTAAAGTGAGTTTAATTGAGGAAGATGAAGAAGCAACTTTCTTTCTTTTTTTGTTTTTTTTTTCCGTTTATTTATTTGAGAAGCAACTTTCTATCATTGCCTAATTGGAACCATAGTCAGCAATGAGCCCAACTATTTCAGGTAAATGTAGAATGATAAAATTGCTGCAGCTGGCAACCTGTTGTGGAATATTATTTTAACTAGGCAAAGATATGTTACTTCTGTTTATGCTGTGGACTATTACCTTAACTGTGTAAAGGTGTGTTACATTTGTTTCTGCTGCATCTGCTTAATTATATAAAGATGAGCTGCATCTATTCCACCTTGCCTGCCTAAGAGCTGAATGGTCAATAGTTAGGCGAGAGAGTGAGTGATAGGCGGGGCTGCTGGGCAAAGAGAACAGGATAAATTTAGGCAGAGAAAGAAAAAAAAAGAAAGGAGAAGAGAGGGAGAAAGCGACATGCCTGGGGCCAGAAGTCAGGCAGCCACCAACCAGACATGAAGACAGTAGGAAAGTAAGAGATACAGAGAAGGGAAAAAAGTAAAAAGTCCCGAGACAAAAGTAGATAAAAAGAAACAGTAAAATAAGAGCTAAGGCCAAGCATTTAAAACTAATAATAAATCTTCATGTCATAATTTGGGAGCTCGTTGGTGGCTGAAAAGAAAAGGTCTGGTACAGTAACCATCTTCTCTTACATGAGTTTTGCAGAGACATTTAAGTCTCGCAGAAGTGCAGGAATTTATGGTGAGGTCACAATGTGCTTACAGTATGTCAGGACCAGACTCCAGATTGCCATGTTCCCGAATGAGGGCACTTCCCACTGCTTTCCATTTTGGGGCATTCTCATTTCCCATTTTATCATGCTTTTAAAATTGAAAATGAATTCAGCTGGCTTAGTTTTCGGTCACAGAACTCAACTGGGCACCACTTTCAACTCTACTTTTGATGGGCCTGTGGTGGAGGGCTGGGGCACAACCAGCTTCTACCAGACCCCAGTGGAGCAGCGTCTCGATGGCTATGAGGCAGTCATCCCTAGGTGCTATTTCTGGAGCCCACTTTAGAGCGATTCCCACATGCATCTACTTGCTCTTGCCCCAGTGCTCCCTGTGACTCAGACAGGCATGTGCAAAGAACATGTACTTACTCTTTTCACAATAGGGGGCAAGGAGGTTGTGCCCCCCTTAAGGCTGAACTCATGACTATCTCGCTTCTTCCTGTCTTATACCCAACGCACACGAACAACTTCTATGTAGCTTGTACTTGTTTAGACCACTTGATCCAAATTCAGATGGATACTACTGAATTTCACTGCTTAGATGCAGAACACGCTATAGTGATTTATGGGTCTGTGTGTGTGTGTGGGGGGGGGGATGGACGTCTGCATGCCACAGTTTGCATGTGGTGATCAGTGGACAATTCTCTCCTTCTACCATGCGAGCCCCAGGGATTGAACTCTGGTTGCTTGGTGGCACCTCCCATCCCATCTCAGCAATCTTGGTCTTCAATTGGAGATTTACTATGTAGAATGATCACTATGAGGCCTTCACACGGCAGAGGCGTCAAAATGGCGAGGAGTACATTTAATTAACTTCTGGCTTTCCTTTAGTTTTGCAAACCGGGTCTTAGTAACATGGTAACAAACATTTTCAGTGACTTCATCAACAGGTCACTTCCTCAAAAAGCAAATGATTCCAAAATAATGACACAAACTATGAAACCAAGTAGTCAGCAGGATTTTATTGAAATGTCTTAGTAAACGTCACAGGATCTCAAGATTCTCTAGTCTCTAACACCAGAGCAAGCACTGCAAAGAATATATTCCTGAACTTAGTCGTCGACATTGTAGCTCACGAAGGAAAGTTAGCCTATGAACATCTACCAGGTGAGGAGGAAAATTTTAGCTGGAGGCTAAACAACTTTGGTATATTCCTGTTTTTCTGGCTCCCCCTTTTGGCCCTTTCCATAAAGCCAGACGAAGCTGATCTGTTGGTGATTTTCCCCTTACGTTTCCTTACCACAAACAGCAAGAATCAGGAGCGTCCTGGGTTTAGACTGCTCAGGAAACAGCCTTTGTCACTTTGGTCCAACTGAAACTGTCAACTATTCAAAGTCTCTGTCTCCACTGTATAAGGCTCATTCCAGTCTAATCAGCTCCTCAGTGTATTCAGTGGTTCTCTGGATACACTAACTCGGGGCCAAGTAAAGCCAGAAAACATCCGTTCTCATTTCCGAGGTCAGCCACGCAGGTTTGGCTATAGGGGATTTACGTTTGACAATCATTATTGTAAAATCTACTGAATACATCCTTAAGCTTTGAATATCTTAGATAAAATGATGACCAATGGACTTTTGTCATGCCAACGCTTTGAGACATGTGCACACATACATTAAGCTGTCTCCATGTGGATGTGCACTGGAATGTCTTCATTCAGCACAGGCATAAACCCCCACGAAATACAGACATCACATACTTATCAAAACTAACAATTGCATAGCGTCAAACAGGACTTTAACACTTGTCTAGCCAAGACTTTACAGACAGTATGTATGACAGAGCTGAGTATCCCAGGTGATGGGACCACTTTCTTCTAAACAGTTACAAATAAGGTATTGTCAAAATGCCAGTCTCCGTATTAACATAAACGATACTTTTAACATTGATTTGACTTCTGCTGCCCTGGAGTTTGATATTCTAGAGTGCTGGCCCAGTGTGTTACTCAGATGGCTAGGATTTTTCTACCCTCAAAATTTAGGGCTAGAAATTTATCTACCAGTTTTAAGATTTACCAAGGGGGAGAGATTGTTTAGCATTCTGAATCTTTAGGTACTCAAGCAAATTATCTTCTTTGGGGGCAGGGAAATTTGGCAGGTTGTCTGCCAATATACATATAATCAGTCAGTCAATGGGTGACCTCTGCCACTTTAAATGATGCTACAGGGGACTGCCTTTTTGTTTGTTTTTATTTCCTAACACATGGGCTCAAGTCTAGCCCAGGTTGAGCTGGCACTCACTATGTAGCCGAGGCTGGCCTCAAACTTGTGTTAATCTTCCTGCTTCAGTTTAAAGGTATGAGCCTCCACACATCGCTAAAAGAGAATTTTGTCAAGAACGCAACCCTCAGTGAAATTCTCCTTCACGATGCTATTTGGACCAGTTTTTAAAGATGCTCCTAAGGGAACAACTATTTACTCTTGTATCCATTGTTTTTCAGGCCTCTCTTATCTCTACATTTTACAGCCTTAGAGATGGTAATCAGTAATTAGAGATTTAGTACTTCTGCTTACAAAGGCCAAAGAACACTTCATCCAAGCTCACTAAACAGTGCTTGAATAAATACATTTGGTGGCACTCTTAAAACTTCCCTGTTTTATGTATGTGAAAAGCAAAAATAATAATCAGTCTAAAAAATGTGAGGGGATTTCCAGAAGTTTTTCTTTTGGTGGATAACTATGCCAAGAAATTATCGTGAAAAATGCAAAGTATAGGCTAGTGCTAAAATGACGACGTCTGGGAATAAGATGATAGACAGGACATGAGGTGCATCATAAAGAATAATTCCTCTGGGATAAACAAAGGTGCACATCGATGTGATCATGAACTCACTGACTATATCCTCATCATAATTTTGGGAGTTTCAGGTAAGTTGACGGTTGTGACATATGCTCAAAGTGAAAATTAAAAGTGATAGAGCCTTATATTGTCTTCAATACGTATAATGTTTACTAAGAAAAGTCAATATGTCAGTGACCATCTTAGGCTCAATAAAATCCAATCCCAATTAAGGGCAATAATAAAATAAACCCAGCTATCAGGTTTTCCTAAAAAGCAAAAAAGTATTCAAAATGCATGACAGTATAAATTTTCTGAGGTTCCCTCCAAAGGAAAGGGTATTTAGGATTGTACCCTAATGTCCACAGGCATTATCAGGATCTATTTACACAGAAGGCTTTCATTTGAAGTCACCTTTGGCAACCTGAAAATATATATAGGACAAATTTCCACTATAGGATTTTAGGCTTAAAAGTCGCTGCCCCAACGTCCTAAAAAAGAATGAGGGAAAAGACTAGTTCTCATCGACAATGGTTCACTTAAAGACCAAATAACCACCACCTTCCCCTGCCCCCACAAAACAGAAAAGCAGTAGTCTTGAACATTAGAAAGGGAGACAAGGAATCTTAGAGTGTACATAGATCGGATGCTTTTGCCAGTGATCATCCTAGAATTGCTGAGTCCTAACGCTAAAACAGCAGGCAGACAAAGACAGTGAGACGCAGGAGGAGGCTTGCTCCACCTTCCGTATCCCATGGGACTACAGTGGTACGTGGCTGAACAAGTAGGACACAGACTCCCCATTGTGGGTTCTTCGAATGGCCTCGGCCAGGATCATTGAAATATCAATCACCTGAATAGCAAGGAGAAAACACAAAACACAAAAGGCAGGAGTGAGTTCGATTTCTTTATAAGCTGAAAAGGCAGAAAGCCTAAGAATGTTTTCTCCAGCACCCATGTGGTATGCTTTGGTTAAACCTCCTCTGGCCATTTCTTTGGGAGTGTCCACACTGAAAAATCTTCAGTTGTTTGTAGAGTTTAGCTTTAAAGACATCACAGCCAGTGGAGGTGACTACTCTCAGTTCCTGGGAAGATTTTCAGTGTTGATACTCAGGGCTGCTGTTACCCACAGATGGTCCCTTTTTGGGACACTGGTTATTTACAAACTAGTTTTCTTTCTTCATCGGGAGAGGTTTTTTCCTAGTTAGAAAAGATAGTGGCTATAATTTTTTAAAGTTGCAATTTTCATTTTATTTGTTAAGTCTTTACTATAATCCCAGTACCAATTTTTAAAACATGGCAATGTTTTTCATAAAATATTATAAAGCAAATCTTACACTACCTATCTTTCTACTTGACTATACTTCAATTTGGAATGCCAGCCCAATATGATTTTTAGAACTCTTTCATCTGTTGCTGTTGTTATTATTATTATCAGTGTGTGCATGTGTGAGTGTGTATGGGGGGGTTAGCACACATGTGCCATGACATGCACGTGGAGGTCAGAAGACAACTTTGTGGAGTCAGCTTTTCTCCATCCACCTTTGAGTGGGTCCCAGGGATAGAGCTCAGATCTCCAGATTTGTGCAGTAAGTGCTTACCTACTGAGCCATCTCCCTGACCCCAAGAATTGCTAAAAACATTGAGTGTCTGTCATGATAAAAGCACAACCATGATCATTTTAACTTGGGGGGTCAGCAAACTACTTTTCCTGAAAAATATTAGAAGGTTAAGAGTTTGGGGTTATCTGTGTACCAAACACTCAATTCTGCATTGTGGTGCAAAGGCAGTCATGGGCAACACAGGAATGAAACATGAGTATGTGTCAATAAAACTTTATTTAAAATACAGAGGTAGGCTAGATTTGGCCTTTGGGCCGCAGTTACTACACTACACTAATCACACATAAAAATGTAAGGGACCCACTACTCTGACAATTTTCAAGCTTATCTCCTTGTGTTCAAATAACAACTTTTGTCTGGTACCTATGGGCATATATATAGTCAGAAGGGACCTGAAAAAGTAGTTCCCCAAATATACTTAGTATAGCCTGCTGCCTCCCCCACCCCATTTTTAGTGGACTATATATGTAGGAATGGCGCATGCTACAAAGTCATTCTATGTTTAACCTTGTTGTTCAGGGTTGGGCAGTCCAGGCAAGTGCTACATCAAGCTACTTCCTCATTGCTCTTCCTGTTTTATATTGTGATTCTCTTTGTTTGCTACTTCTTCTGTTTCTCTCCTTCTACCTACTGAGCCATCTCATGGGTGCTATTTGTTACTTTTTTGTTGGTTTGTGAGACAAGATTGCATGCAGCTTGGGGTAGTCTCCTCGCAGTACTCCTGCTTCTACCTTCCAAGTACCATACATAGATCGTTTCCCGTTTCCGGTTAAAATCCTTGTTTGAGATACTGTCTCATCCCTTTTAGGATGGCTTTGAATTTGAAGATGACCACGAGTACTTGATCTTCTTGCACCTACCTTCTCGAGCACAGGGATTACAGGTAAGTGCCACCATGACTACTGTATTGGGTGCTGGGGCTGGAACCCCTAGACTCAGCCATGCTATGTAAGCACTCCACCTACAGCATTGCAGCCCCGGTCTCTTTTTCTCTCTTCCATTTCCTTCCTTCCTTCCTTCCTTCCTTCCTTCCTTCCTTCCTTCCTTTTTCTTTGCTATTTCCAAGTAGTGACCATTGACCTCTTGATCCTCGCCTTTCTCAGGGATCTAATATGACTGGCTAGCCCGCTGTGATGAGAAGCTTCAGTCTCTCTTAGCCTCTGTCTTAGCAAACAGAAAGCTGGCTACTATTTTAAGGGTCTGAAGCAGGTACCTTGCTGCATGGTTCTGCCTGGAGGGTAGACAGTACCTGAATCTTGGAGCAGTGTTTCATTTTGTCCTCTTGTGGGATTGTGTTGGTGACAACAATGGCTTCAAAGGCAGCATTATTTATTCTGGAAATAGCTGGCCCAGAGAAGATTCCGTGGGTAAGGATAGCATAAACTTTGGTGGCACCAGCTGAGAGCAACCTGCAAAACAGAAGAAAAAAAGTTCCTAGTGGCATTGAATCCCTGTAACCCTAACACTAGAGAGGCCAAGACAGGAAGACTGTGAGTTAAAAACAAGCCAGAGCTACCGAGCAAAGTCCTGTCTCAAAAGAATTAAGTGTCCAAAAATACTCCAATATTCTTAAAACACTGTATATTGTCTCAAATTTATTAGTGAAAAGTCTACCCTATAAAAATGAAACAAAAATCCATTTGCATTTATTTGGCCATACTATGATCTTTTAATTGTGTATGTTAGTAAAATGCTCTGAGTTCCATTAAATCAAGGATCATCAGCCCTGGCATTTGGAGCTATATAATTCTTGTCATGGTGGCCATCTTGTCCATCATGGGAAAGTTCAGTAGCACCCCTGATTCATACACTACCAACATTCCCATGTGTTTAATTGTGACAAGCAATGATATCTTTAGGGGAAAACTGTCCTGTGCTGAGAACCACTGATTTTAACCAATAGTGCAAAATACATGTGACATGTAATCAAGCGTCTCAAATTGTATTCCACAGCCATGTGTGGCGAAGGAGTTGGGGGGCTCCCACTCTGCCACGCACAGCCTTTGGAAAGCCCCATGAGCAATGAGACTAGCCCAAAGGTTGAGCTGAAAGCAGAAACGGTACAAACAAGCAAATAAAACCTCTGTCTTGCTGGACCTGATTTCTAGGGAAGCACATTCTCTGATCCTTTACAAAAATGACCTGCAAGTCCAATCTAGAAAATAAAAATGCCCATGGATGTTTGTTGCTGGTGGTGTTTGTTTTTCTTGCAGGGGGAAAAGAGGACTGAGAAAAAAATGAGCCCAGAGTCTCCCGAGGCTTAAAACTCTACTGCCAAGTCATCGGCAACAATTAAGAAACATAGGCTCAGTTTCAAATATTACATGCCTCATGGGTAAATGCATTTGCCACCAAGCCGGACAAGCTGAGTTCAATCCCTGTGACTCATAGTGGAAAGGGAGAACTGACTCACAAAGATTGTCTTCTGACCTCCACGACTGGACCATAGCATGCATCCCTCCTCAACTCGTGCGTACAAGCATGCATACGTGTAAACACACACACAAATAAACAAATAAAATACAATTTTATATGTATTTTTGTGAAGGAGATGTTTTCTTGTCTTTGCTGAACCAACCCACGTACTTATCGGCAGCATGGCAGATGGTACCACAAGTGTCAGCCATGTCGTCGACCAGGATAGCCACACGGTCCTTCACATCGCCCACCAGAACCATCCGGTCCACTTCATTTGCTTTCTTTCTCTCTTTGTGAATCAAAGCAAATTCCACATTCAGCCTGTCTGCAATTGATGTAACCCTGTGGAAAGACGGAAACGAACATGGCAACACAGCCCACCTAGGGATTTACAGCTGGGCCCTCGGCTGGGGAAATAGCTCAACTGAAAATTGTTTGCCTTGGAAGAATTAAGAACCCCAGTTCAATTCCTAGAACTCATGCTTGTGAGCTTAGCTTTTGGGAGGTAGAAATGTGCAGATCCCTGGGTCTTGTTGGCCAGTCATGCTAGCCTATTTTGTGCACTCCAGGCAGGCCCTCGGTGAGAAACCCTGCCATAGACTGTTCACTAGCATATGTGAGCCCCCCAAGTTCCATAGCCAGCACGGGAAAAAATAAAATCTGTATTTGTAAAACATATTTGAGGAACTCAGCAAGCAGCCACCCTTAAGATAATGCAAAGCGTTAGGTCACACTGGTGACGGCAAGCATAGTCGAGATTATACACCACGCAGTCCACGTGGGAAAGCGTGCTGCTGCTGAAGTCTGCCTCTGCGGTTGCTTGTCATGAATGTCAGAGCCGCCTGGCACCTGGATAAGATTGCTGGTTAAGAAACTGCTAGTCAATTTGTTAGGAGCTGGGAGTCCATTTAAAACTCACAGGCAAAACTTAAGACAAGCTACTTAGCACTTAATTATTTGCTTGGTTTCTGGAGCCAAGGTCGGGACAGAAGGCTTTGTTAGCATATTCAGGCGATTTGTAGGCTTCTGAGGAAGGGCTTCATAAAATGAGACCCTGTCCAACTGTGCTCAACCTCAAGTTGGTAGGCTGCATGCTGCCAAGGACAACGATGAATATGGCCCAACACAAGATTGTGGACTTGCTCAAAACCCGAGATTTAAAAAGAAGACTTATTGATTTTTGTTTTATACATATGGATGTTTGCCTGATGTACCGTGTGTATCCAGTGCCTATGGAGTCCAGGAGAGGGTGCTGTATCTCCTTACACTGTTATAGATGGTTGTGAATTACCGTGTGGGTGCTGGGAAAAGAACCTGGGTCCTCTAGAACAGTAACCAGTGTTCTTAACATCGAAGCCATCTCTCCAACTTGAGATATTTTTTTAATAGAGCACATGAAGTTGGGAGGAGAATGTGGTGGAGGAAATAGGGCAGGAATTGGAGGTGACGGGAGTGAGGATTGATCAAAACACATATGCACGTATAGAATTGGCAAACAATAAAAAACACGATTTAAAAATAAACTGCAATTGCAAGATGCTCAGGTGTAAACTTTCTACATGACAATAGGTTTTATAATGTCAGAAGGGTGGCCATGCCTGCCTAAATCTACTTCCTCTCCCATCCAACATGGCTGTTCATTGTTGCTAACTCAGGAGAACATGAGTACACAAGAGAAAGAGAAAGGGAAGACAGGAACAGTGAATGAGGTCACGGGATTTTGGATTCGTCTGTGAAAAACACACTTTGATGATGAAACTTCTTTTAAAACAATGCATAAATACAATGTGATAAAGGTCCTCCTATTATAATTTTAAAATAATAATCAGTCACAAGACAATTCACATTAAAAATGGAGGTACTAAAACAAATAGACCCCAACTTAGGAAGCAGGGGGATGGAAGATATCTTTTTAATATTCCATCCAGAATAGCAACCAATAAATCCTGTCCTGCTACCCCAGTCAATGGGAAGGATATTTACCCTGCCTTGTTTCTAATTCTGGGTGAAGGACAGTTTTTTCTAGAACATTCCACTATCTCCACTAGAACATACCACATTTCCACTATCCTGATGGTTGCTTATTTCAGTTCCCATTATTATGTAGCAAAAACCCTCAAGCAGAGAGTTGAAATTAAAGTGATAATTTGGGATAGTTCTCCAAGGGATTGCAAAGAAACTTTTCTGATAAAAAAAAGTGGACATAAGACATCCAAGGATAATAAGACACCCAAACTGGAAGCCAGAAACAGTTGTAACTGAAACATTAAGTCCAAAGAATGAACCACTGGAATTAGTTGAAAAAAAGGCTAAAGGAATTGTTTCATGTTTTAAAGAAATAAAATGGATACCTGGATAATAATAAAAGGGTAATGAAGAATGTTCAATCAAGACTTGAGAAAATAGAAAGTTGAGAAATAGAAAATACATTTAAACTTTATTGAAATTTAAAACACAGTGGCTAACAAAATGAAAATATCTAATATAGAGTAGATTAAAGATGAGATGAAGTTATAGTTCAGAATGTAACATAAGAAGAGAAAGAGAAAGTTCACGAGCTCAAAGTCACGAATGGCAGAGTGACAATATGGCAGGAGTAGCTGTAGTCTGTCAAGAGAAAAAAAAGAGACCAGAGGGATGTCATAGCTGGTAAAGCACTTGCCAGGTATACACAGAGACCCGAGTTGAAGCCCCAGCATCTGCCTAAAAGTTGGATGTGGTCATGTGTACTTCTTATTCCAGTTCTGGAGGATGTAGAGATAGGAGGATCCCTGGCACTCACTGGCCAGCCAGGTTGACTATCTGGGAACTCCAGGTCAGAGTGAAAAAGCCCATCTCAAAACAAAACAAAACAAAAAACAAGCAGATAGCTGCTACAGAATGACACCCAAGGCTGACCTCTGGCCACACACACACACACACACACACACACACACACACCCCACTTAAAAAAAATAAAAAACAATGCCTGAGAATTTTCCAGAATGACTAGAAGACATGCTACTTTGACCACTAAATGCAATGAAAGAATTCCCAAGCAATTTCATGAACAGAAGACCAGACATCTTAAAAGAGATGAAAGAGGTCCCATAGAAAGGAACAGCTGTCGGATTAGCAGTCAAATTCTCAGCATCCACCATGAAGTCAGGCTATGAGTCTACAGACACCAAAATTGTACTTCCGCAGTGAAGGCAGCATGAAGATATGTTCAAACTATACAACCTGAAAGCTCAACTCTAAAAATCCACAGTAGGAGTCAAAACTCTAGCCATTCGAGCAGACATCCTTCCTTCTGAAGGTGTCTGTCTACCAACAGCTGCCTTGCTTTAACAGTTAATTGAAAGAAGAAACCTGTAATTTGAAGGCAGGCAAAAAAAATTTTGCCCCATAATCATCTTCAAGTATATACTACATAGATGCCAATTTCATGTTAAACCTTTTAAACTTGGATTAGGGAAAGGAGGTCTCTCAGAACATCAGACAGCATTTTTGTTTTTGTTTTTCAAAAAAAGGTACTTGGGCAGATTATGTAAAAGGTAGATACCAAAGAATTCGTATTTATTTTGAGGAACGGGAAGGGCCCTAGTCTGCAGCACTGCAATGGGAGACACTACCATTTGTGGCTCAGGTTTTAAGTCCATGAAGTCGAGGCTGAAGATCATAATCCCCCTGCAAACAGGCAGGTACAAAGGCACAGAGGCCAGGGAAAGAAAGGTGAACTATGTGGCTCTTGGCACTGAGGCGCTTGGACATCTGACCTGGGTAAAAGCTCCGGCCACATCAGTTACTTGCTGGTTCATGTAGCATAAGAGAAAGGGATAGATTCTGGACCCCAACCCCCTGGGTCACTGTAAAATTATCATTTCCTGAGACAGCTGCATGGACCTAATTCCATATACACACTGGAGACTAACATGTGCTTCTCAGAAGTGAGGTATCCCAGAAATCTTAGATGGGAAGAAAATAGACATTAGGTTTGATTGGTGCATGGCTGTGGGGAGGTCAGAGGTTGGTGCTGGGTGTCTTCCTCTGTCACTCTTCACATTATGACTGCACATAGGGTCTCCCACTGAACCTGGAGTGAGTTCACTGCTTTGGTTAGACCGCCTGACCAGCAAAGCCTTGGAATCTGTGTGTCTCTGCCTCATTGGTGTTAGAGACACACACTGCCACACCTAAGCATTTCTGTTGATGCTGGGGGTACAGATTCAGGGCAACATGCTTAGACAGCGAGCACTCTGCTCACTGAGCAATCTCTCCATCTACACATTATGATTTAAATGTTATTTATTAGTAGAATGGGGGTGTGAGTGCAGGGTGCCCAGACCACTCTATGCCCATGGAAGTCAGAGGACAACTCTTGTAAGTGGTGGATTCTGGGGATTGAACTCGGGTCATTAGGCTTGTGTCGCAAGCATCTTGATCTGCTGAGCAATTTCACTACTATTGCCAGGTCCCTATGTGTGATTTTGGTTTCCACTCTTTTCTCTTTGTGTGTGAATATGACTTCTCAGGACATCTAATACACCAAATTTTTCCTACTGGTGTCCCTAATGTTATAAGACAGTTATATATATTTTTTCTTTCCAGCTCTTAAATTTTTATAGCATATGAGCAAAGAGCATAATAAGAAAAAGTTTATATATTAAGAAACCAGTTTCATTCACTTCCCACATCACTTTATAGTTAGCTGCTACACACACACACACACACACACACACACACACACGTGTGTATATATATTTACTATAGGGTTGCTTCTTTCTTATTGGTCTATGTTCCTCATCAGTTCAATTAAGCTTCAAAGACTACCCAAGAGTGACCTCCTGTGGCAAGACAAAGCTTTACTTAAAAAGATGTCACCCCAAAGTTTTTTCTAAAACATCAGTCTTAGATTTCCCAGATAGATGATAAGATGATATTTTTTTCTAGTGAAATATGACTTTTTGCGTTAAGCAAAAGAAACCAAAGATATCCACTGTATAGATCACATACTACCTGCCAGGGTGTTCCAGCAGGACTGTCAGTCGGAGAATACCTCATTCCAAAATAGGACGATGACAAAGAAGTATAGAAGACACTTAAGGTAAAGAAAAAGGAGGTGACACAAATTCCTACATGTATACCCTTAAAAAGCCAGTCTTTCCCAGCAGAGGGAGCAGGGGTGGCTAGAAGAGAGTGTTCTGAGGAGTCGCACACAAAAGAGCATTTTAAACTTGCTCACTTACTTACTCTGGTCTAGTCTCTGTATTTCTGTCTGTCTGCCTGTCTCTGCATGTGTGATGCAGTATACCTACGCACCCGTGTTGTAGGTACATATGTCTAGAGGCTAGAGAAAGCCACCAAATTTCTTGACTATCAGTTCCTACCTTATATTTTGAGGCAGGGTCTCTCTCTGAACCTGGAGCTCGACTGGCAATTAGCAAGCGCCAGTGATCATTCTGTCTCTTCCCCTCACATGCTAAGGTTACAGGGGTATGGGGCCATGCCTGGCTTTGGGGAACTTCAATGCAAGTCCTAACGCTTGAGCAGAAAGAACGCTTTACCCACTGCTCATCTCCCAAGTCCTCTTCTGTGATTTTTCAAAGTAGGAACCAGCAAGTAGATAGAGGAACTTGGCATATAATAAATGATGTTGTTTCAAACCAGTAGAGAGAGGATGGGTGTTTTAATAGTTCTTGAATGACTAGATAGCTGGTGGAGGAGAGGGGGAATTGGACTTTTATTTTACTTTTTATTTCCCAATAAATGTCAAATGCAAGAAAAATCAGAACATTAAAAAGAGAAAAAGAGGCCTTTAAAATATCTAAAATCGCAAGAGAAGAAACATTTTAGGAGAAAGCCAAGTGCTTCATAAGTCTAGAAGACAGAATGTGAAGAAAGCAGGACTGTAAGATGGTTTTCCAGGTTCTTCAGGGAATACGAATATAAAAGGGGGAGGACATTAAAATTCTGAGAAAATGGCCGAGACACTCATGAAAAGCAGAGCTGGGATTTCCTACCTTTGCCAATCCACAGGTCAGAGTCTCCGCAAGAAAACACCAGCACTCATGGAAAACCCGTCATGCCAGAAAGGATGCTGGACCTCGCGCCTAACAACCTGAGCTCACAGGAAGAAATACCACAGGTAACCTGCCTGATATGTTAACTGAAACTAATCATGTGCTATGTGAGCAGAGCCGGGTACCAAGATACTGGCAGCCATACTGGATAATGCCATCCAGAATATCATTCTGAAAGAGCTACTTTTGGCATTGTCCACCAAAACACAAATGCCTTGCCCCTTTGGATTGGCAGTTCTATTTCTAAGAATCTACCTTACTTAGACAAGTATGTAAAATGTCAAAGCAAGTCTGCTGCCTCTGGACTACACAAACTACAGGGCCTATGTATGAGTGAGTGGCAAGAAATCACAGAAATGAGGACACACGCACACACACACAAGGGACTATTATATAGCTGTAAAAACAACCACGTAACTGAATGCAGGCAGTACCACACCCTGGAATGGTTTCTTGCACTGAATAAACAGAGAAGTAATATTAGGAACCAGCATTTATTTATGCCTGCTCTACGACCAAGAATACAATGTGACTAGCTGCTGCCACCCTGGCCATGATAGGCTGTACCTTCAAATCACAAGCCAGACCAGATCCTTCCTCCCTTAAAAAAATGATCAAGGACCACTGTTACATAACCATGAGATTACTGCTAAACTATAGCAAGTACATCTTTTAAAAATCTCAGTGGCGAAGTGTGCACAGCATCTACGCTACTTTTACTGGTGTTCAAACACCCAAAAGAAAAGAAACGCAGAGAGGAGAGGCTTCACTTGGGCTCATTGTTTGAGGAAATGAAGCCCATCATGGTGGGAAGTGGCTGGGAGGAGGCAGCTTCTTGGTGGCAGGAGCAGGTGGCTCATATTTGCCACATCTTAGGGGAACAGGAAGCAGAGAACCAAGAAGAAACTGATCAGGGCTATAAACTACAGGGCCCACCCCACAGTGACCCACTTCTAGCCACACTGTACCTCGCCAAGCAGCTGCGGAGCAAGTGTGCAGCCACAGGAGGCTGTGGGAACCGTTCCATGCTCAAACCGTAGCGCATTATCTGCTGTGTTTATGAAAAAGGGGCCATCTGTGTTTGCACACTATCCTAACATCAGAAAGAACAGCAGTGCTTAGCAAAGCCGAGTCACTTTTTGTACGATTCTTCAATTTCTTTTAATATTTTTACTACTGTGCGCTTGTGTGCGTGTACGTGTGTGCATGTATGTGTGTGTGCGTGTGTGTGTGTATGTGTGTGAACATGTATAAATACCAGGGCAAAAGTGTGGCCATCAAATAATAAGTTGCGGAAGTCAGGTCTCTCCTCCTACCACGAGGCTCCCAGGTATCAAACTCTGCTAGTCAGGCTTCGATGCAGGTACCTGTAGCTGCTGGGCCATCTCCCTTGTCCCTACTTCAATTTGTCTTTCTGAAAGCATGAATGCTATTTTTGTCTGTACATAGAGATAGTTGTGATAAGAAAAAGGAAAAGGCCAAAAGAACTCCAGGGAATCTATTATTCTTTAGACTTTACTTGGACCAAAGTTCTATTTTGTTCTTAATGCTAGACAAGATGGTCAGTTACTGCATGATCAATTGACATGAAAATGTCTCTGAGTGCAGTCCCAGGCAGGTGAGCTGGTATAGCTAGAGGCTGAGTCAGGGACATGGCTGGCAACTGCCAATGGGCATGGGGTTTCTTTCCTCTTGATGTGATGGAAGTATCCTAGGGATGGACAATGGTGGCAATTGCACAAATATGAGAATATACTGAAAAGCACTTAGCTTTATATTTACATGGGGAGCTATAGGCATATGAATTCCAACCTGCACCTGATATTATAACCCAAGGTATCTAATACTCCTGGACCCTTTGGCCTAGGAGGGATCTGATAGATGTGAATAGATATTCTACCTCGTGACTTTGGGAAGCTTCCATAGCAACTGCAAGCATTTCCAGGAGAAATGACGCTGCAAAGTCACTCACACTGCTAAAAAGACCCAGGCAAACCTCAACGTATTGACCAAGGTCACAATTGGTCCCATCATGCTCTGGGTACCAAGCCCAACCCATGCCTAGCTGGGGGTTAGCTACCCTAACTGCTGCTGACTTTTATGTATCTCCTTCCTGTGTAGAGGCACTTCCGGCCAGTGTCAGAGGTCCCTCTCGAGTAACTGGCCCTCTTTCCTTCTCCTCTTTTGTGCAGGGAACCAAAGTGGCTACTGGACACCAGTTGTGAGCACAATTGTGCTCTCCTGAGAATCAGGGCCTACACTGTACTGGATGGGCCCTGAGACTGCTTTGTAGGCCATTCCTAAGTTCCTAAGTGTCATTCTAGGTCTGCGGCTGGGCTGTAGGTGGATGAAGATATCAACACTGGGGAGAAGCTGCATGCATGTGTGTGTGTGTGTGTGCGCATGTGTGTGCATATGTGTATGTACTCCAGTGTGTCCGTGTAGTGCTGTGGATGGAACCCGGGGCAATGGGCATGCCTAGCAATGTTCCACCACTGGGCCACACATAAGGTCATTTCACTTTTGAGTCCTTCAGAAGTCCAATGGCAATTCTTGACCCTGGATTCCAACACTAGACTCACATTTCTGGGCCTCTTTACTTTAGCTGGTGGGTAGAGGTCTCTCCTACCTTTCCCTACTTTGGCAATAGACTCTTGCCATGTTTTATCTTCCCAGAGAGCGGCTGGTAAGTTCTGCAAGGTTCAGGGTGTTTAGCTTCACTTTGCAGTAAGCAGTGTGTCCGAGCAGCACTACCTTCTTATTATTCTTGTTGCAACCTCATCCCCGTGCGCTCTAATGGCTCACACATTCCTGGAAGCTCGTCCATGGAGCTGATTGACTTGGCCACTCAGTGCTACTTTCTTAGGCTGCCATGATGGCGCTGGCTAGCTTGTCCGTGAACTTGCTCATTTGACAATCATTCTAGCACCTAAGCACTGGCTGGCTGTGCCTGAAGGCTATACACAACTGAGTCCAGGCACATCAGGCCCTCAGGGCTAGCTGGCTTTAGATAATCAGATGGCAGGTCACATTGTTCAGTAACTGCTCCTTGACCAACTCAAACTTTCTCCTTAGGGCTGCTACAGCCTGGGACTAACGTTTGCATTAATTTTCTTAGCCCAGGGAGTCGGGTACCCCAGGGAGACGCTGCATTCACCTGCCTATGGCATAGGCTTGGGGCTGGATTTCTCGTGGGTGGCTACTTTCTCCCTTATCCAAAGGCTCTGCTTATTGGCCTGGGTCTGGCTTTCAGCACCCTGCTTTATGGAGATCCCTGCATAGGTGGGAGAGGCCAAGCTGACTGCCCTTTCCCATCTCAGTCCTACCCGCCAGGCCACCCAAGTACAGCCCCCAGTACCATCTGTATACGGGCAGGCAGTAGCTATTTCCCACTCTTGTTGCTCCTCAGACATACATTTCTCTGCAATTCTATTTCGGGTTCTATTCTGGCTACTCTAGTCATGTGTTGGGGTTTAGAAGAGACATACATAGATCTAATCTACATGGGAAGTAGAAAAAGACAAGATCTCCTGAGTAAACTGGGAGCGTGGGGACCCTGAGGGAGGGTTGAAGGGGAGGGGTGAGACAGGGAATGGAGCAAAGAAAAGTGTAGAGCTCAATAACAATCAATAAAAAAGGACTAATTCAGTCAACTGTTAACTAAAACCCTTTTGATAGAGAGTATATATGTGTTCATTGTATTTTCATAAATGCTGTGAAATGTGGAGAGAGTGACGGGCTTCTGTGCTAGGCAAAGCCTAAGGCCTATTTAGTGGCTCATTTATAGGATAGAGTGTTATATAATTAAAAGCAAGCTTCCTGGGGAAAGGGATATAGCTCAATGGTACTTGCTTACCATCTATGAGGCATTGAGTATTATCTGTCTTCAGCAACACACATACACACACACACACACACACACACACACACACACACAGAGAGAGAGAGAGAAGAGAGAGAGAGAGAGAGAGAGAGAGAGAGCACTTTTATAAAATGTTCTTCATGTAGTTTTGTGTGGTGTGTACACATACATGGAGGTCCCAGGCTAATGTCAGAAATGTTCCTTGAGTGTTCTTTTATCTTCTTCATTGAGGCAGTGTCTCTCAATTAAAGCCCAAGCCAGTCAGACAGCTCTGGGGATTCCCCTCTCTCTGCATTCCGAGGCTGAACTCAGAGGCAGATCATTAAACACACCCAGCATTTATGTAAGTTCTGCAGAGTCAACTCCAGCCGTCAAGCTTGCAGGGCAATAGCTTAAAGCAGCGAACTATGTCTCCAGGACACAAAGCAGGCCTTCTAACTTAAGACACAGAGAAATACAGAAAGCAGGGAAGCAGCAGGTAGAAACAGAAATCTGCATGGCATCGCTTGCGTGGTACCTTTTGGCTCCTCCAGCATCGGGGGAAACAATAATACAGTTTCTCCATTCAGTGATGTTCTCCCGAATCCATTGAAGAACTGCAGGCTCTGCATATAAATTATCCACAGGGATATCAAAGAATCCCTAAGGAGAGAAATCAATGTCACTTTGCAGGCTTGTTTTCGGATTGAGTATGAGGTTTATTAGAGTACATGGTTGGTGGTGTCAGTGGTTCAGCACAGTGGAAACCCTCAGGAGTACAGGGCCTATCTCATGTCTAAGGGACCATGATTGGAGATGTATTTGGCCCACATTCACTGGGGAAAAGCTGCTTCTCAGCTACTATGCCTTCCAACTCATCTGCATTAAACTTGGTGAAGTCTCAATTCTTTGAGATGTGGATTTACTAGCAGTCAGGGGACCTTGAACTTGATTGTGCAGGGTCTCAATCACGTTCCTTTTTCTGCAGGTTTGTACAGATCAACATGATGGCCTGGCTACTGTGCTCTGGAGCTTCTCAAGCGTGTTCCATATACCTATCTGAAGTCTAAACTAGAGACAGCATGAGAAAAGAGACACGACTATCTAGCAGAAAATTCTGTTTCTGTGGTCTCTTAGAGAAACCCATACAAGCAGCGTCCCAAGTAGGCTGCTATTCGCTGCTACTGCACACCAGGCCCCAGGAGGAAAGGAACATAGGCAGCATAATTGGATAAAGGTTTTTTAAAAGAAAAAAAAAAGATTTTTTTAAAAAGATAACTGCTATCTCTAAATCATATTTGAATTACTTATCCAAATGTTACCTTTATATAACTCTCTCCCTTTGGCTAATTGTAACAGAATTAAATCTAACGGTAGAGATGTTACAAGCCATCTTTTGGTCCATCCCTTTTCTGGGCATGCTCCGATATTTATGTGATGGTCAGTGCACCAAGGGAAAGAACAGCACTGCAGGGCAGAGGGGAAAGCAGGTGGCTTTTTGTCATTGCTGTAGTCCTAGCACTTACCACAAATCAAATACTTCACAGTCATTACATACCATAAGCAGGCACTGTGAAATGTGACCTGTTTTAATGATAGAAGAAGGAAGGTATGAAGAACTTAAAAATGTGTATGGCAGGACTGGGGAGATGGCTCAGAGCGTAGATGTGTAAAGTACTTGTTGTACAAGCATCATGTCCTGAATTGGAATCCCCAGAAACCATAAAACAGCTGGCCATGATAGTGCATATCCTATAGCAGCAGTGCTGGGGAAGCAGAGGCGGGAAGAGCCCTGGAGCTCATTGGTTAGCCAATCTATCAGAATTGATGAGCTCTGGGTCCAGTGAAAGATCCCGTCATAAAAAACAAGATGGAGAGTGATAGCAGAGAACATCTGGTGTTGACCCCTTGCCTTCATGTGTATGCGCACACAAGTGCACACAAATACACACAGTGCATACTACAGTGCTATCATTTTAACTATCTTACAGATGTTTAGGTGGAATCGCAAAGCACATGAAAGGTATTCCTTGCTCCTCCAAAAGGAGTTGGAGGAAAGGTGTGACAGGGATGGCAGCAAAAACAGGAAAGACAAACAGCCCAGAGAATAGCTGTGCAAACTCTTAAACCTTTCAAAATTAAGTACAGAGAACTAGGACCTGACCATGGGCAGAAAGACAATGCTGGTACCTGGATCTGAGAGGCATGCAGGTCCATGGTGATGATGTGATCGTCCCCAGCAACTGACAGCATGTTGGCCACAAGTTTAGCAGAAATTGGAGCACGACTCTAAAAAATAGAAACAGGGATTTAATATCAGACAAAGATGGAAACTGTTAGAGTCCTTTTGCAAAGATATTCATGAGGAAACCAAATGGGTGGTTTGGCATGGATGTAACCAAGGAGAATTACAAGCTATGATAACAAAAGATACATTTAACACATTGCATTTGGTTACTAAATATTGACCATTGGTTGCCACTGTTGGTTTTTGAGCCTGGATCTTATATAGCCCAGGTTGATCTCCAGCTCACTAATGCAACCAAGGATGACCACGATCTAGGCATGTGCTACCATGCTCGGTTTCTGTGGTTGTGGGGCTGGGACCCAAGGTTTCCTGTATCCCGGGCAAGCACTCTACCATCTAAACTACATCTCCGGCCTTCTGTATCCTACTATGAGGCTATGCACCTGACACTACAGTAGAATACAAATATCTAAGGAATAAAGTCAAACTGAATATACTTGACATTACAGTTTCTATAATTCAAATAGTAAGGAAGCATGAGGAGGTTCAACAAGACGGCTTAAGAGATCACTTTAAAGGGAAGGCCAGCCAGTGCTAGGCTAAGAGTGTTCTAGAAGGAAACAACGAAATATATGAAGTCTCCCAAGCCAAAACAACATCAAAGAGCTTATCCAAGGCCCCAAAGTCCAGTTATGAAAGAAGTACCATGCCCTGAGAGATGAAAGCTAACCCTACTACAAATTCAGCAGCAACAACAACAACAAACAAAAAACACTTATAGGCAATTGAGAACTCAACGTTCAGAGAAACAAGTTCATTGTCATCACTGTCCTTATGCCTTTTCTAAAGTTATCTAACTTCTTTATAGCTTTTGTTTCTACATCATAAATCATTGGCAATAAAAATGCCCACATCAAATCAACCAAAGAGTCCACACAGTTATCACTAGACATAGTCCAGACATGATGTAGGTGGAGATAGTTATTAATAGCATTGCATGCCCATAAACAAGCCACACACAAAAATACAACCTGAAAATTATATGAAAATGTTAATAATATGTTTATTTCCTTTCAAACACAATCCTGTTGTTTCAAAAAGAACTACATATCCCCTTATAATAAAATATATCTATAAAATGTATATATTTATAAGTATAATCAATAAAATTAATAGTATACAATCAACATTATTAATATATAAACATACTCATTTATATATTAATTTTACATTAATTACACACACATAAGGAATCGGAGGAAATACCCCTAACATTACCAACAGATTTTCTGGAAACGATGGGGATGGCTTTCCTGTTTTTCCTTTTCTGAGACAGACTCTGTAAGATCCCTAGATGTACTGGAGTATGCTTTGTACAACCAGCTGGCCTCGAACTAACAGAAATCCACCTGAAGCTGCCTCCAGAGTGCTGAGGTTAGAGGGGGAGTGCTTTTCTTTAAAGTTTTTAAAATTAATTTTAGGTGTGTGGCTTTTTTGCCTGTATGTATGCATGCAGTGCCCTCAGAGGCCAAAAGAGGGTGTTCGATCCCCTGGAACTAGAGTTCCAGATGCCCGTGAACCACCATGTGTGTGCTGGGAACTGAAAGAAAGGACTTCCGGAACAGCAGCCTGTGCTGGTTATCACGAACTCATCTATCCAGCATCTCTTTTCCTTATTTTCAAAAGGTGGGTTTTGTTTTGGTTTAGTCTTCTCTATACTAACTATTCATCATTACTTACATTCTCTTTTTCTTGTTTGTTTTTTTTTAACTCTTCTGTATAGTATTCCATGTTGCCTTTGGGAAAGAATCAAATTTTCTCAGTTTTAATATCCAAAGGACTGAGGTCAGCCTGGCTGTAGCTAACTCCAAACTGCTCTCCCTTGCCTCTGCTCCTGTGCCCTTCCCTGTTTGCTCTAGAGAATGCCATGTCTTGTCTCACATATTCAACTGCCCCTTCTCACCCCAGATCTATACCTGTGTGACTGATCCTTCAAGGCCTGGCTCAAATATTGCAATTTAAAGTACCTATAAGAACTTCGGAAATAATCCCTCTCTTCTAAGGTGAAACTTAGTTGACCAAGAAACTTTGACTATATAGCCCAAGGACCTAGGGTGAAACCAAATAATACTGGTATAAAAATTGAAAACTGTGTAGTGATTAAAATAACTCGTAATGACATTCTGCTATACTCATAGATCACTGCCTTGCTCAGCCGTCATCAGAGATGCTTCCTCCTACAGCAGATGGGAACAAATACAGAGACCCACAGGCAGATAATATGCCAAGAGGGAGACACCTTGAAACACTGAACCCTAAATGCAACGCCTCCATCAAATCTGTCCCTTTAGAGCTCAGGGAACCCTGTGGAAGAGGGGGTAGAAAGAGTGTAGGAGTCAGAGGAGACACCAAGAAAACAAGACCCTTTAAGTCAACATGAGCAAAGCTCCTATGAATTCGCAGAGACCTAAGCAGCGATTATAGGGCCAACGTGGGTCTGTACCACGTCCTCAGTGTATATATTACAGCTTCCAAGGGAACTTCCAAAAGAAATCATTTAATTGGAAGATTACTAGCAATTTCAGAGGTGAATCTAAGACCATCACGGTGAGGAGCACGGTAGCAGGTGGGAGGCGTGGTACTAGAGCAGTGCTGAGAGCTTGCCTTACCCATAACCAGGAGGTGTGGAGAGAGACTGGGCCTGGCCTGATGTGGGCTTTTAAAACATCAAAGTCCACACTCAGTGACACACCTCTTGCTCCAAGGCCACATTTCCCAATCCTTTCCCAACAGTTCCACCAAGTGCAGACCAAGAATTCAGACATAAGAGCCTACAGGGGCCATTCTTATTTAAGTCATCACAAGTCTACAGAGAGAAAAATCAGTGTGGCATTTAAAGAGCAGGTAAAGAAAGCGCTTACCTTGCAAATGTGAGTATCTGAGTTCAAGCCCCAGAGTCCACATCAAAAGGCTGTGGTGTGGTGACAAGTGCTTCCAATCCCTGTGCTGGGGAGGTGGAGACTGACATATACCCTGCGACTCACTGGCCGTCCTAGCATACCTGACAAGTTTTAGGCTGCTGAGAAACCTCATCGAAACAAAAACAAACAAACCCCCAAAGACAGACAGCACTGAACACCAGAAGAATGACGTCTGAGCTTGTGTTTTTATTCATGCACACAGATGTATACAGGACTCGTGCACATACGTGTTCCCCCAAAGACAAACACACACATGTATGCAGACTCCAAGATTCCAGAGATTTGTGTCGATCACTTTATCATTGAAATATGAAGCTGACCTTACAAATTATTTGGAAAAAAAGAAGAAAAAAATCCAAGTTGACAGCCCTTTACTCTCTCAGAAGTAATTATCCCCTGCCCGGCTCACAACCTGCTGTTCTCTCAAAAGCAGAAAACCAGTAATTACTGAGTGTCTCCTACAAGAGCCAGCAAACGTCAGCTCACAGGCTAGACTTGCCTGATGCCTTGGTTGGGGCTAGGGATGGTCTCCACACTTAGAAAAGCACTGGAAAACAGTCAAAAATAAGATTTTGTAGCATTTGAATGTGACATAAAATCCAGACTTTACCAGGCATACATAAAGTACCTTTGGAACACAGTCGCACCCGTTTATTTGCATATTGGCTATGTCAGTTTCTGCACTAAAATAGAAGTTGAGCTGTCACAAGAACCATTCGAATCTCAACACAGCCCTGAATCTCAACACTTGGTTTTTTTTCAGAAAGCTCGTCTGCTTGTGTACGATAGGACAGGATCTTCATCCATAGTAGCTAAGACGGTCCTTAGCATACAGGTGAGGGCCTGAAGTTGCAGAGTGTAAGTGACCTTCAGAAAGGGAAAACTGGTGTTGGAATTCAAAGCTGAGCTGGTTCACTGCTAAACTGGCAAGTCTAGGACTTACGTCATGCCTTTGACAATGACTATGACATCATTGCCGTTTTCCTGTGGGAATATTCCATTGTCTTAAGTGGTCATTTATGAAACAGTTTCTTTCCTGCGAGAAGCTGCCCTTAGGTTCTGGTGCTTAGAAATCAAAGCTAAATAAACTGTTCCACATACACAGGACGAAGGGTCAAAATACACGAAACAAGTTTGGAAGATGGTTTAAAACCCCAAGATTTTCTGGGCATTTCCAGCAAGTACTTCTTGGTAGAAGCAATTACACAGAATTTCTCTGTGCCGTTAGAGGTTATGGGCAATGCAGTCCCAAAGGAAGAGAAAAAAACAAAAAACAATAGGCGGCCTGGGAGGGCTGCCCAGAGCTCCTCCCATAGCCAACAAGAATGTTCTGTTTCGGGCCAGAGATTAAGTGTAGCATATGGCTTTCTGCGATATTCAAACACCACCTGGCTTTCTGCCTCCTTAAGTGAAGAAAAAAAATAGAAGTACCTTCCTTCATCCCAAATCATGGTTGGTGTCCTCACGGTTCCTAGACACTGGGAAACGGCTACAGTAGGCTAAGAAAGGAAGTACAGTACTAGGTTCTAGTCGTTTCTTATTTTTCCTTCTAAATCTTCATTGCCATCACCCAGCAGCTTCCCACCAGCATGCTAGGCTGCATGGTTCAAGGGAAGAAGTGAATTGTGAGAACTTTCCAGAATGCCAGGGGTACAGCTTGAATGGCGGGTTGACCGATGAAACCGAACGGGAGAATGAGTTTCCTCACTGTTGTTTGGGTCATACTGACTACACAGACCCATCCGAAGTCATGGATGGAGGTTCCAGCCAGGGAGCTCAGTGGATGAAGGAGCTTGCTCTGCGAGCCTGAGCCGGACCCACAGAAAGGTGGAAGGAGAAAACAGACTCCACCAAGGTGCCCTCTGACCTCCACATGTGTGGCATGGGGCACACCCATGCACACACACACACACACAGACACACACAAAGACACACATACACACTAAAAAAGTAAGATTAAAAGTAAAAGAAGCCATGGCCCCAGAACAGTCCACGGGTCCTGGCCTCCTTACAGGTCCCTTTAGCTTACATAGCTATATAAGAGTGGCCATGAATCAGACTTGCTGAGAACAGTGCGAAGAGCGGATACTTGGTTCCAGGAAAATCATCCTTGGCTGGTCTTTTAAATCGCTGGAGCAGTGGTTCTCAACCTGTGGGTCCTGACTCCCTGGGGCCAAATGATCCTTTCACAGGGGTCACTGAGACCATCCTGCATATCAGATATCTATATTATGATTTATAACTGTAGCAACATGACAGTTATGAAGCAGCAGTGAAAATAATTTTATGGTTAGGGGGTCACCACAATATGAGGAGCTGTATTAAAGGGTCACAGCATTAGGAAGGTTGAGAACCCCTGCTCTAGAGTGTCCTGCGGGAAGTGATCAATGATAGGAAACCTACACTATGTCAAAGTGTAACTAAGCCCGAGAAATGTTCACCCCATCCATCAACGACTGCATGTACTACTCATCGGCGCAGCTGCAATGTTGGTGCCTGGTTTGGGACTGTTGAGCTTCAGAGTTAGAAGAGAAGACACTGCTGCTTTCTAAAGCCATTCCCGTTTGCAGTAATCTGTTGCAGGGGTGCTAAAAAAAATACAACACCGCTCTGGTTGCTTCCCTACCAGAAAGTGTCAGTTTCCTGAGCTGCACCCAGTGTTTCTCCAATGTCATCATATCCTCCCCTCTGAATGATGGTCTTATTTGCCACTAGGTTTGGAAAGGCATGGGACACATGTTCAAAAAGGATCCCATATAGAAAACATATCTAAACATCTAACAGCAGGGAAACTGGTGGATAGCTGGTCATACAATGCAGTTCTGAGAAACAGAGCCACTGGGGGCGAGAGAAGATGGGGTGAGATGATTCGGTTGGTAAGGGTGCTTGTCACTAAACCTGATGACATATGTTCGTTTCATGCCTGGTACTCACATGCTGGAAAAGACAAAGCCTTCCCAGGTGTACCCAAACACTCAAAGACCCCCACCCCCACCCCCACCCCCACACTAAATGTAATAAAAACGTAACAAATAAAGTTCCTGATGTTTTGAGAAACCCATCGAGTTCTTTTTGTAGGCACAGCAGATGCCATCTGTCAGGGGACAGAGACCAAAAGACCAACAGATTTTCTGCAATGCAAGGGGCAGAGCTAGTTTATCTATCAAAGAACTGGGAATAAAAACAAGAAAAGAAATGAGCAAATACGACTTTCGAAAATGTTACCATGTATCAGTGATGTCAACAGCCACCACCAAATGTGTCCCAATATTTGTGTTCCTTAAAGAAGAATCTGCAGTTCCAACAAATGCCACCCTTTTCCCCCCAAGCTGACAGGCCACCTGTAAGGAAAACAATTTACTGAAGACACAATGTAATTTTATCTTCTGCGTGAAAAACAAAATATAAAACCTACAAGAAATACACTTGATTCAAATTAATCATACCAGCAAACCCCTTGCCAATCCGTTTCATTTGGGTTGCTGTAATAAAACAAAGAGAACTTAAAGAAAAAGGGGCTGAATTGCCTCCTGATTCTAGGATACAGCTCATCATCCTGGGAAACACGATGGGGAAGGGACTTCAAGCAGCTAGTCACATCCACTGTCGGGAACAGAGAGAATGAATGCATAAACGCTTATCCTCAGCTCGCATTTCTTTTATTCAAGCCAGAACCCAAGCCAGAGAGGGCTGGTGTTGCCCATTTTCTCCCTGGGTCTTCCGACATGAATTCCTGATAATTTGCAAAGACAAGCCCAGAACAGAACCCGACCAAGCCAATCCCTCATGAGGTTTTTCTTCTCTCAGGTGATTCTGGGCTGTGTCACATTGACAAATAAAATTAACCATCTCAGTGAGCAACTTCCTCCAAGAGTGTGTTATGAAAAGAAAGAAGCTGGTCCATTCCTACTCTCTTCTTCCTTGCTCACACATATCCCTTCTACACGTGGCTAGCTCTTTTCTCTGCCACATTGTAAACACCTGGCAGGATGCTAGAGTCGAGTTTGGCTTTTCCAGCTCTGCTAAATAAACCCCTTTATTTTATAAGTCATTCAGCATAAATCCTTTAGTCTCAGTAACATAAAAGTCAGTGTAAAGTTCCGCAGTACCCTAATGCAGTGTGGCTTGTAGACGGAACCTAACCTGCTACATGTTTGCCACTGCTTGTGAGCTCTTAAGTTTAACTGAGTAGGGGGAAATGAAAATAGTACTTTATGGCGTATGAAATAGAGAGTCAGATGTGTCCATAAATAAATGTGGATTCTGATTTGTTTTACAGTTTCACACACGCATGCATGCCACAGTGACCACTGTCATCTTGAACCTACCCTGCCACGTCTGTCCATCCTCCTCCTCCCCCTATACCTGCCAGTTATATATGGTCCTCTAGCTCTGTTTGCGAGATACACAGTTGGGGAGGTGCAATAAAAATGAGCCGTTTATAGAAGAAACTGGCTGACTCTTTCTATCCATATACACTAAATCGTATCTTGAGTGCTGAGTGGACTTCTTCATGTCACATTTTAGTGAAACCCGGAGTGACTGCCTGGGTGCGGCACATACTCTGGAAACTGGTCCTGAAGATGCTGGGATTAAAATTCAAGGAGATCTTAGGACATGGACTCATGTTTATACAGGTTATTTTGCTTTTCAAATCTAGGGGAATCTTGAGTGCTCTTCTGAAACAAGAGCTTCAAGTAATCACTGTTGAAAAGTGAATGCTGTCATCCCAAATTCATACCTGCCTACAAGTCTGGAATGGGATCTCACTGTAGAAAGGTGCTATTGTGTAAAGATATGGAGATGTGGTCATTTTGGATAAGAGTGGCCCAAATCCGATTATAGTGTCCTAATATAGGATAGAAGTGTGTTGTAAGTGTGTTGTTAGTTCCCGGCTGCTCAGCCCCAAAATAATTACTCAGAAAACATAGTATTTGTAATTCTGTTTGGCCAATAGCTTAAGCATATTTCTGGCTAATATTTTAATTTAACCCATTTCTAGTAATCTGTGTATTGCCACATGGCTGTGGCTTACTGGGTAAAGTTCCGTCTGGTTCCAGCGGGTGCATGGCTTCTGACTCCGCCTCCTTTCTTCCAGCATTCAGTTTAGTTTTCCCCACCTAGCTCTACTTTACCCTATCACAGACCTAAGACAATTTATTAACCAATGGTATTCACAGCATACAGAGGGGAATCCCACATCAAAAGTGGAGACACAGAACTTAAGAAGCCATGTCATAGAAGACAGAAGCAGAGACTGAAAGAGTATAGCCAGAATGAAGGGATATCTGAAGCCCCTAGGAGCTGGGCAAGGCAGGGAAGATTTTTCCCTAGGGTCTTAGAGGAAGCTGGAAGAAATTACAAAGAATTGAATGGAGACCTCCAAAAAGATAGGTCCATGTCCTGAGCACCAGAACCTACTAATGCCTCTTGGAAGTAGCATCTCTGCAAATGGAATTAGTGAAGGATCATGAGATGCGATCACCCTGAATAAGGATGGCCTTAAATTTAGTGACAGTGTCTTGAAGACAAAGGCAGAGATTGAAACAATGGGGCCACGGGCCAAGAGAAGCCTGAGTGTCTGGGGACTTGGAAGAGTCAGGAAGGATTCTCCCCTAGAATAAGCATGGTACTGACATCCTTCGACCTCAGACATCTGGTCTATGAACTAAAGAATAATTGCCTGTTCTGTAAATCTGCCCAGCTCCTGGTAATTTATGATAGTGACCCTAACCAACCAAGAGAAGCTCCTTCAATGTTTGCTTCAATTCCAACTTTTCTCATGTTTTATAAAGCTTAAGAACAACTATATTTTCTCCAACTTCTGCAAACTTACAGAGCCTCTACTAATGGGTAAGGAAACGGTGGTGAGCACAGCGGGTTTCTAGGGCAAGACACACCTCGCCTACCTTGTCCTTTTTATCTTGCCGGGCGTATGGGAAGCAGGGTATCACAGCAGTTACCCTGGATGAGGATGCAATCTTGCACGCGTTGATCATGATGAGCAGCTCCATCAGGTTGTCGTTAATTTCCCCACAGCCGCTCTGGATGATATAGACATCTTCCCCTCTCACACTTTCACCAATCTCAACGCTACAAAAGAACAACGCCATCTTAGTTTTCTTTGCCTGTTGTTGTTTAAAAACACTCTAGAGAAGTGACAGTGTGTGTGTGGGGGGGGCACTTATTTCGACTCACATTTCAAGGTACATCCCATAATGGCTGGGGAGTTAAAGCGGCGGGACCTCAAAGCAGCTGTGCACATTGCACTCTCGGTTGGAAAGCAGAGACTATGAACTTAGGTTGTTTTTCAGCTCCCTTCCCACTCACAGAGTTTAGGGTCCAGTCCGGGGAATGGGGCTACACACAGTGGATGGGCCTTTCTGCATCCATGAACACAATTAAGATAATAATTTCCCACAGGCTGGCTCACAGGCCCATCTCCCAGGTGACCCAAGGTTCTGTCAAGTTGACAATTAACAATAAGCCATCGCAACATTGGGTAATATCAAGGTTCTATGACTCCCTGAGACCACCTCCAACTTCAGCAATCCAGCAGGTACAATCATGGGACTCAGCACAGAGTCACAATCCTGCCTGTGACTTATGAGATGGATTGAACACAGGACAAAATCAGCAAAGGGAAAAGTACACCAGGCAATCTCGGTGGGAACTTACAAGCATTCTTCCCGAGGGGAGTCACAGAAGCCCACCTCAAAGTGTCCAGTAGCGAGCTGTGACAAGTGGCAAGTGTTACCTTCTAGGGTAGACACAGAGACTTAGGGCCCAGGCTTTGTATTGGAAGCTGAACGGTGTAGTCACCCACTGCCTAGTGCATACCAAAATGCTAGCTTTGCAACAGGCTGGTGGGAGCTCAGTGTAAGCCACATTGTTTTCTGGCCATTAATAGTTCACACACAACAGGCTATTCTTATGAAAGAATGGTGTGGGAATCCCTGTGAGAGCTAAGTTCCCATAGGCCAGTCAAGAGCTGACCGTACAAAGAACCTTTCTAAGTTCTAGGCCTTCTCTGTTAATTCCTTGTGGTAATTCTTCTGTTATTAAAGTTAAGCATGGATATTGTCTTAAAAATTCAAATCATGGGAGCTGGGGAGATGACTCATTTGGTAATGTGTCTTCCAGCACATGCATAGAGGGCCTGAGTTTGGCTCCCCAAAACCAACCTTTTAAAAAAAAAAAGGCCAGGTGCAATGGCCTCCTTAACCCCAGCTCTGGGAGAGCAGAGACAGCAGATCCCTGGAACTCATTGGCTGACCAGCCAGCCAGTTGAATAAATGAGCTCCAGGTTGAGTGAGAGTCCTGTCTCAAAAAGTAAAGCAGAGATGGATGGAGGAAGACATCTGGAACTGACCTCTGACCTCTACATGTACATGACCAAAGAAGCATGTATACATACCACATGCACACAATCAAATCATGATCAAAGTGTGCTAGTTCAGCCTGTAATCTCAGTACTCAGGAGGCTGAGATAAGAGGATTCCTGAGTTCCAGGCGCTCTCTCTCTCTCTCTCTCTCTCTCTCTCTCTCTCTCTCAGCAGCCTGGAGACAACCAATTTCAATCTTTGATGGCTTTTTAGAGAGAGATTTATTTTCAATTCTCCAGCTACCATGAGAGACTTGAGTTGATTTTTCCTGAGGTGTCCATCAGGTATTGACTTCTCACTACGGAAGACGAGAGTTTAACATCTATCTCTTCCTCTCTGCTCCACGACACGGATGGATTCTTCCGACCTCATCATCATGGCAATACAGATCAGTATTCAAGCTAAAGATTGCCTGCTGCATTTGAACTCTCCATGATGATCAGAGCTGAGCTGTGAAGTAAACTAAAACCAACATTTGTATTTTTCTTTCACGCACAAGCTTAAGCTTCGACATGTGTGTGTTTGTGTGCGTCTTTTCTCTTAGCCTTTCTCTGGTGACTTTTCTATTGACTACACATTAACATCCCACCCCCACCCCCCATGAATAATTGCAATCTCCTAGTGCTAGTCTTCAAGTCCATCTCCACTTTCCCATTCTGCCCATATCTTCCCCACATTTGGCTGACATGGATGGCCAAGCTGCCATAGGGATTCTCACCACCTCTTTGTTGCACTCCATCGGTAATTTTCTGTATCCCTTTACGGTATACTTCCTTGTTTTGCTAGCTGTCATCCTGTAGCTCCTAGAGACTTAGTAGTAGCCAATATTTTGAAAATCATGTGTCTAAAAATATCTGTATGTGAAGTTAGAGACTATGGGGTACTCAGCATTGGAAAGTCGGCCCATTCGTGTTATATGACTGCTGCACAGAGAAGAAAACATCACACACTCTGGCATGTCCTTCACAGAGTATCAGACAACAAAGAATCAGATCGGCGCTGATAGAACTCTCATTTTAAAATGGCGACCCTATTCCAATAGCTGGGAGCTTTGCTGTTTTGGGGACACTATGGACTTCAGGTGAATTTTGCTTCTAGGTAACTTAGCTTGAGACAAGAGGCAGAAACCTGGGGCTATGAATGGAGCTCAGTGGGAGGGCATTAGCATAAACAAACAGGAAACCCTGGGGGTCCATCCCCCATACTAGAAAGTGAATAGAGAAAACTGAATATAGCTACTTAAAAATCCATCTTCAGAATCTGGTGTGAGGGCACACACTCGGAGTCCCAGCCAGACTTTGAACTTCTCTTCCTTTTGCCTCCATCTTCTTAGTCAAAGAATTACAGCTAAATAAGAAGGTGAACCCAAAGAAAAACATATATTTATCCTCCTGGAAATTGGAAGTCGACAAGACCGCCGGGCAAAACTTGGGAGCATGGGGGTGGGGGTGGGGTGGGAAGAAGGGGAGATGAGGAGAAAGGAGAGAGATGGGAGAAAGGGAGGACTGGGGAGAGCTTGAGGGAACAGGATGGTTGAGATGGAGGAAGGGTGGATATGGGAGCAGGGCAGAAGATATCTTAATTAAGGGAGCCATTTTAGGGTTGGCAAGAGACTTGGCTCTAGAGGGGTTCCCAGGTGTCCAAGGAGATGTCCCCAGCTAGGTCCTTGGGCAGCAGAGGAGAGGATACCTGAACTGGCCTTCTCCCATAGCCAAACTGATGAATATCTTGCTTATCACCATAGAACCTTTATCTGGCAAAGATTGGAGATAGAGACAGAGACCCACATTGGAGCACTTGACTGAGCTACCAAGGTCCAGATGAAGAGCAGAAGGAGGGAGAAGATAAGCAAGGAAGTCAGGACTGCGAGGGGTTGGTCAACCCACTGAGACAGTGTGCCTGATATAATGGGAGCTCACCAAAGCCAGCTGGACTGGGACTGAATGAGCATGTGATCAAATGGGACTCTCTGAATGTGGCTGACAATGGGGGCTGACTGAGAAGCCAATGATAATGGCACTGGGTTTTGATTCTACAGCATGTACTGGCTTTTTGGGAGCCTAGTCTGTTTGGATGCTCACCTTCCTAGACCTGGATGGAGGGGGAGAAGGTCTTGGACTTCCCACAGGGCAGGGCACCCTGACTTCTCTTAGGACTGGAGAGGGAGGGGGAGTGGGAGGGAAATGGGAGGAGGTGGAAATTTTTAATAAATAAATAAATTTTAAAAAAGTAATAAAAACCAAAGTGTTTTCAAAAAAAATGAAAAACCTCATGGAGATCACCCCTTGTCCTTCTCCTTCTTGCTACTTTTTTGTGCAAAGGAATAAAGAACACGTAGCAGTAAAAAAAAAAGAATTACAGGCATGTGCCACCATGCTGGGCTCTGAAAATGGGTTTTAATATTCGATCCCACTCCTGCATAAGGCTCTCTGTTATGGATGTTGACAGTACACTGTAAATCCAGGATGAAAAGAACAGAAAGAAACTGAAATCTATCTCCTTATTTTGAGTGCTAAAGAATGAATACAATGCTTGGGCTAACGAGGTGGCTTAGCAGATAAAAGCAGATGCTTGCTGCACAAGCCTGAGAACCTGTGTTCAGTCCCTGGAATCCACAGAAGAAGCTGGATGTACCAACTATTGGATTCACACAATTACATCAAGTAGAAGGATAATTTAATTGGGCATGTATCTGCAACCCCAGAACTCCTACAATAGGGTACAAGGATTGGGCAGGACAAACAGCCTCGAGTTTGGGAGTCAGCTAGTCTGAAGCCTGAAGCAGGGCAGAAACACCCAAAAGCTTGGCGGCTCGCCTGGAGAACATAGCATTGCAGGAAGGAGAAAAATCCTACTTCTACAAGTAGCAAGGAGAGAGCTGATTCCCAAGTTGTCTACGTGTGTCGTAGCGTTCATGTGCACATACGTACAAATAACTTACGTAGCACAATTACATCAAGTATTGGGCTGATTTAATTTGGAAAGCAAGTATTGCATAGTTCAGGGCTGACAAAATACAGCACACAGCCTCTTTTTGTATAGCCCCCTCCCCACCCAATAAGAATGGTGTGGTAGTCCCAGTAATGAATACCCCCCATCTATACCCTAATCCTTTGAATATGTTACATTATATGGCAAGGGGGATGTATACATTCAGATGGAATCAAGCCTGCCAATCAATTGATCGATCATAAACCAGGATGGTCAGCCATAACCATTTAAATTTGTCCCATGGGAGCCGGGTGGTGGTGGCGTACGCCTTTAATCCCAGCACTCGGGAGGCAGAGGCAGGCGGATCTCTGTGAGTTTGACACCAGCCTGTTCTACAGAGCTAGTCCCAGGACAGGCTCCAAAGCCACAGAGAAACCCTGTCTCGAAAAACCAAAAAAAAAAAAAATGGAAAAGGGGACTGGGACTCCAGCTTGTCCAATATGTAGGAAGTTTTGAGTTTGATCCCTATCAGTCTATCAGTAGGGAACAACCAGGTATGGTGACACCCACCTGTGGTTCTGATACTTGGCAGGTGGAGACAGGAAGATCTGAAGTCCAAGGTCATCATCAGCCATACTCAGAGTTCAAGGCTAGCCTAGGCTACCTGAGTGAGACTGCCTGTAAGCAAAAGACTAGAAAGCTGGAAAAGGCAAGGGCATAGAGTTCTCCATGAAGCTTCGGGAGGAAAGGCAGTCCCTGCTGACCTATACGGCACTTGTTCTGTATAGGTATAGATATGTAACGCAGCAGTAACACGGACGGCATGTGGCTGGCAATGCCTAAAATATTTATGATCGGGCTCTTTATGAAAAGTTTCCCAACTCCTGATCTTATGACTGCTTATCCCCACAAGATCACATTCTTTGGCCTGCCTTTCCTCACCAAGGAACTGCAATCTTCCTATGACTAGCAGTCCAGGGGAGCACAGGAAACACCATGGTAACATTTCTTCCAAGTCAGTTCTGCTTCTCCTTATAAAGGAGACATCCCTACCGAAATTTGTGGTGTCCGTCTTTAATAGGCTGCGTGGATCAGCTCAAGGACAAGAGACCCTCAGACAAGAAGACTGAAGCAATGCTGAGTGGCTAGGGCAACGTAAAAGATGGCTGCATATTTGATAACACTTATCTCTATTGTGGCATAGGATCTAAGTCTCTTCCCTAGACTCTTGATCTCTTCCCTAAGAGGGTTTTGACCAATACAAAGTTCTAGAAGTGATGATATGCCAGCTTCTAAGCTCAGGCCTTAACAGACTAATACTTAACTACTTCCTGTCTTTTGAAACACTCCCTCTTGGAAAACTGCTTCTATGCTAGAAGGCAACCCAAGCAGCCCTGTGAAGTGGTTCTTAGCCAAGCATCCAGGCGAAAGCTAGCCAAACTTATCAGCCACATGAGTGAGCTATCTTCAAAACTGGGTCTGGAGGTCCCACTACCCACCCTAGCTGACAACAGTGCAAACAGAAATAAACCTTCCTTGCTTTGACCTATACACATTTTGGGGCTGGGAGCCCCATAAACAGATTGTTTAAAGCCATCGAGTTCTGGGTGACCTGGCAAATGGCAGTCACCAGAATACTGGGTCCCCCGGCACAGCAGTAAATTAACCAGGGTAAAACCCTACAAGAGACCTGGGATGCCATTATGAACAGTGCCCTGCAAGTTATGGAGGGTTCACTGGGGTGAGAAGAGAAGCTGGAATATACTGCTCCCTGAAAAATGGAAAGAATTTGGAGAAGGTAAAAGTGGAAGCATGCCTGTCTCATGAACTAGCAGTTGAGAAAACTAGGAACCAAGGCGCTGAGGGCTAGGGTGCAGCATCCGGACTTCTCCTCACTACACAAGAGACACTGAGGAAACAGGACCTTACATAAACTGAATCCACTTTTTCTTGTTTCTGCTCTTTGTTTTCTCATTTCTACAGCCAAACAGGAACAGCCAATTTGAGGACTATATGTAAAAATCAACATCTGTCCCCGTGTAGCGCACAAGAAAAGTTAGCACATTAGCCCTGCAAACTCTTTGAGGCGACAGAAATGTGAGCTGTAGCTAGATGCTGTGCGTGTTGGCACTTCCAGCAAGCACTGGGGAGGTGAAGGCAGGAGGATCATGATTTCAGGGCTAGACTTAGTGACACAGTAAACTTTGGAACAGGCTAGACTACATGAGATCCTGACTCAAAGGAAGGAAAAGCAAACAAAACAAAATCCCAACCCAATTAGCAAAACACAAGAAACATAACACGGGCCTGAGGAGTCTTGACCATCTTACGATCTCTAATGGTCAAACGTGGGTAAAAGAGGACCCAAACTAAATAAAAACAAGTCTGCTTTCTATTTCAAATAAGTGTATGAATAATTACTCTTGAAGATCCCAGTGAGTTTCACCCAACAGCCCATATAGGACTGGTAGCAGAAATCCAATACTAACCGAGCAATGAATTCATCTAGATTAGCTATGCTCTGCAGCAAAGGATAGCGCTGCCCTGGGAAAATAAGGAAGAGTTGCTTTACTTACTTTCAAAACCCACTCAGCCCAGAAATGTCTCCTCTATTTACATGACAACACCTTCCGAACAAAGACTCTTATTCTATTAGAGTTCCCAGAGCTGCTGAAACTTGGACGGGACTGAGAAAATCCTGCAATATTCAAACCTAGCTCAATTCACCAAAGTCCTAGAGAACCCTCCAGATATTAAACTCTTTGTACAAAGGGAGCTGTGGATGTAGCTCAGCAGTTGTCTTCTTGCCCAGCATCCACAAGGACCTGGGATCCATCCTCAGTACTGAAAAACAACCAACCAACAAAGGCAAAGTGTTTTATATTTAGCTAAGCAGGTCTCAAATCTCCTAGGTAGCCAAGGATGCTCTTGAATTCCCGCTTCTCTTGCTTCTTCCACCCAAGTGCTGGGATTGTAGTGTATGCTACCACATCCTGTTTTGATGTGGTACAGGGAACCAAATCCAGGGCTTCATGCATACTTGGCAAGCAACTCTACCAACTGAGCTACATCCTCAAGTCCAAAGGGGCATTCTTAGGCTGAACTGTCTACAGGGCAACACCACCAGCCGTCCAGAGTTCCTCCTATTCTCATGCAAGGGATGTAAATGGAGTTTACCATCTGGGAAAGGTCACACGGGATGCATAGAGCCTTTAGAGAAATAATCTTTGTCATTGATATTCATCTAACTCTTAGCTGGGTTTGGTGAGACTCATATACTTGTAATTCTAATACTTGGGAGGTGTGTGTGGGGGTTTCTCCTGTGAGTTTGAGGCCTGCTAGGGCAACACACTCAATTCAATACAATCCTACATACCACAGACAAATCCTGTCTCAGAAAACCAAAAATAAAACAACAAAAAGGAAAAAAATGCCCTTAATTTCACAAATTCTCGATTGACTCAAAGTCATCAAGATTTTCTGATTTCTTCTGGAAATTTCAAAGTTCTAGATTTGAGATTTCTGTCTACGATCCATTTCAAGTTAATTTTTGTAAATACGAAGAATGGTCTTTCTCTATATGTTTTTTTTTTCCGTAAACTTGTTGGATGAAATGCAACTTTGCCAAGTGTACAACGGGTTATCTGTCACTGTATAGTTGGTTAACTGAACTAAACAGAAGGAGGAAAAGAAATTGGCCTCGGGCAAGTGGGACAAGGAGCCCCCAGTTCAACTTCGGAGGAGGGCTACCGTCTGCCTGATTGCACTGAATACTGGTGACCACCTCTTGCTCACGTGAGAAAGGGGTGTAATTTTTGCCAGACTGGCTGTGCGCAGCTGAGGTCCATAAACACAAAGAACCTATTAGTTCGCAACATTCGTTGCAGCAGAGTTAAAGGAAGCCCAGGGGCTTTCAACACGTGCGTCCTATGTTCTCAGGCTCTTTCCAACTCCCACACAAACGCACCCTTCTGGATAAGACGGCTCAACACCTAGGCTACTCGGAAGAGTCACCTGAGCAGCTGGCAGCACTCTGATCGCCAGCCGCTGGAAGAAGCGTTCGAAAGTTCCCCAGGTAAACCCAGTGCCGGGGACCTGTGCAGAACCTTTTCGACCACGCTCTAGTCTGGGGTGCCGTCTGGCAGAGACTCGGAAACTGGGGCGGGCAGATCCACAGATGTCTCCCTGCCCCCACCATTCCCGGCACTGATGTGATGCCCACACGCTGCGCCCACTCTCAGACGCTCTGTGACTGCACCGATGTCGCCCTTCCGGACTGAGAATACCAGGCTAGGCGGCGCAAAAGAGGGGCCTGGGGTGCCTAGGGGACGACTGGTCGCCAAAGTCCGGGTGCTGGAGGTCTGGCCACTAGAGGGACAACAGCGCGCAAAGACTCCAGGGTGGCGGGGTGTGTGTGAGGGGATGGAAGGGGGGGCTCCCTGGCTGGACTTCTTTTTCCCCGGGCGCAGACGCGGTGGCACTGAAGACGCGTTGCTGCCGTCCCGCCCCGGAAGGGAGAGCACAGCGCCCTCGGAGGTGCCCCGGGCATGCGTTGGCTCCTGCCTCAGCCCTGGTGTGACTCCCACCTGGTCTCCTGGTTGCTGAACTTCTTGGTGACCACCTTGCCCAGCTCCAGGCCCAGGCGATCTGCCACGCGCTGCGACAGGTCCTGGTGAGAGCTCCCGCTGAAGAGCACGATGTTGGGCATGGTGACGCTCCGGGGGTGAGGGGCGCTCTGTGAAGGAGAAAGCAACAGCGACACAGACTGCTACTGCTGCTGCCCCTGCTACTGCCGCTGCCCCTATTGCTGCTACTTGCCGCTGCCGCTGTTGCTGCTGCGGTGCCCAGGGCTGCTGGTGGAGCGGGAAAACGCGGCGGGACCTAGGGGAGGGGAGGAGCTGGGGGAGGAACCAGAGAGAGGGGAGGAGCAACGGACTAGTCACTGGAGGGTGCTGGGAAGTGGCTTCTGCCCAAGCAGGCTGGGCAGCAGGTTGTGAAGCTCTGGGTGGTCCAGAATCTCCTAGGTGCGGTTGCTCCGTCGGGGAGGTCGATGCTTCACACCTGACCTCTCTGACTTGCCTCGAAGTGAAGAGGTCAATGAACCAGACGAAGTGGGCACATAGAGCCAGCGACTGCAGGAAGGGACCATGGGGTGCCTCACATCAAAAGCCACCTTTCAACCCGGAAACTCAGAACCCAGGGGTGATACATCCAGTGTCCATGTGGGAGAGACCCACAGAGCGGCTCTGCATTTGCACCCAAGAATGAAGCATGTTTCACTTTCTGTGATGGTATACACTACCTCTGAAGCTTGACTTGCAGAAAGGTTTTCCCACCAGCGACAATTCCTTTCTCTCATTGATTTAGATATGTATATTTTGTTTTCGATTTTTCAATAATAGCTGAAAACTCGTTTCCTTCCTTGTTATATAAATGCCTACGCAGTATCTTTTCTTTTGCCTCTTGGTCCACAAAGCCTGGAAATTTTAGCGTCTAGTTCTTGATAAATCAGGTGTGATGCTCCTTAAAGGAGCCATTGATGTGAGCCACCATTTGAGCCCCAAGCCCATTGACTCTACTCAATGGGCTTGCAGTGACTTTTATGTAGATAGGCTGGTCCCCTGGCTCCCTTCACAGCACCTTCTCTTTGATTCTCTTGAGCCTGCCTCCTCCAGGATACCTCTGCTTCCGCTGATCCCAGACCTCACCTTTTCTGAGGAAGTTAATCCGGTATCGGAGCCAAACAATGTGCACAAGCGAAATATCAGTAAAGAGATTTAGCTTGAGCTCGTGGAGGAGTGGGGGCACTGGTGATCCTAGTGACATTTTTTTTTAAAAAAAAGCCTTGAGAGACAGATTAAACTTGTCAGATAAATGGTTGGGCTCTACTAATGTCCACCAAGAATCGGCTTGCCATCCACAGCCAAGGCCACTTGCAGCTGAATTCTAACCCACTCTAAAGGTACTTCCTGTGTTACTTGGATTAGGAAGAGATTGTTCATATCCTCGAGCTTTTTTTCATTCGGGTCCTTCCTTGTATTTTGCAAATTGGATGGCAACCATAGTGATGGAAGCCTTTAATCTCAGTACTCTGGAGGCAGATATGGGTGGAGCTCGGTGAGTTCAAGGCCAATTTGGTCTAGTGGAACCCTGTTTGTCAATGCTCTAAACCCAAGCAAATTGGATTTACCAAAGGGTTTCTTTTCAAACTCCAATGAGCTGATTAACAAAACGTTTTCCAAAGCACCATTCCAGTTGAATTTCTGCCCCCTTTCATTCTGCTTACAAAGGTGTATATATCCTAATGAGTTTTTTCTTACTTTATATTTTTATTGATTTTATTAAGCTATACATTTTTTCTCTGCTCCCCTCCCTTTCTTTACCCTCTCCTTCAACCCTCTCCCATGGTCCCCATGCTTCCAATTTACTCAGAAGATCTTATCTTTTTCTACTTCCCATGCAGATTAGATCCGTGTATATCTCTCTTAAGGTCCTCAGTGTTGTCTAGGTTCTCTGGGGTTGTGATTAGTAGGCTGGCTTTCTTTGCTTTATGTCTAAAAGACATTTATGAGTGAGTATATATTATATTTGTCTTTCTGGGTCTGGGTTACCTCACTCAATATGATGTTTTCTAGATCCATCCATTTGCCTGCAAATTTCAAGCTGTCATTTTTTTCTTCAGTGCAGTGCTCCATTGTATAAATGTACCACATTTTCCTTATCCATTCTTCAGTTGAGAGGTATTTAGGTTGTTTCCAGGCACTGTCTATGATAAACAATGCTGCTATGAACATAGTTGGGCACATGTCCTTGTGGCACAATTGAGCATCCTTTGGATATATACCCAAAAGTGGTATTGCTGCGTTTTGAGGAGGTTGTTCCCTAATTTTCTGAGAAATCACCACACTGACATCCAAAGGCCTGTACCGTCTTGCACTCTCACCAGCAATGAAGGAGTGTTCCCTTTACCCCACAAATTCTCCAACATAAGTTGTCATCAGTATTTTTGATCTTGGCCATTCTTACAGGTGTAAGATGGAATCTTAGAGTTGTTTTGATTTGTATTTCTCTAATGACTAAGGATGTTGAGCATTTCCTTAAGTGTTTTTTAGCCATTTTAGATTCCTCTGTTGAGAGTTCTCTGTTTAGGTCTGTACACCATTTTTTATTGGATTATTTGTTCTTTTAATGGCCAATTTCTTGAGTTCTTTGTGTATTTTGGAGATCAGCCCTCTGTCCAATGTGGGGTTGGTGAAGATCTCCCATTCTGTAGCCTGTCATTTTGTCTTGTTGACCTTGTCCATTGCTTTGCAGAAGCTTTTCAGTTTCAGGAGGTCCCATTTATTAATTGTTTCTCTCAGTGTCTGTGCTGCTGGGAATATATTTAGAAAGTGGTTTCCTGTGCCAATGTGTTCAAGTGTACTTCCCACTTTCTCTTCTATAAGGTTCAGTGTGGCTGGCTTTATGTTGAGGTCTTTGATCCTTTTGGACTTGAGTTTTGTGTATGGTGATAGATATGGGTCTATTTTCATTCTTCTACATGTTGATATCCAGTTATGCCAGCACCACTTGTTAAATATACTTTCTTTTCTCCACTATAAATGTTTTGCTTCTTTGTCAAAAATCAAGTGTTTATAGATTTGTGGATTGATATGTGGGTCTTTGTTTAATTTCCATTGGTCCTCTTGTCTGTTTTTATGTCAGTACTAGTCTGTTTTCAGTACTGTAGCTTCCAGAAGTTCTTTTATTATACAGGATTGTTTTGACTTTCCTGGGTTTTTTTGTTTTGATTTTCTTTGTTTTGTTGTTTGCTTTTCCATATGAAGTTAAATACTGTTATTTCAAGGTCTGTGAAGAATTTTCCTGTGATTTTGACTGAAATCAGGAACAAGACAAGGTTGTCCACTCTCTCCATATCTATACAATATAGTTCTTGAGGTCCTAGCTAGAGCATTAAGAGAACAAAAGGAGATCAAAAGGATACAAATCAGAAAAGAAGAAGCCAAACTCTCACTATTTGCTGATGATATGATAATTTACATAAGTGACCCCAAAAATTCTATCAAGAAACTTTTACAACTTATAAACAATTTCAGTAATATAGTAGCTCAAAAAAGCAGTAGCCCTCCTGTACACAGATGATAAATTGGCTGATAAAGAAATCAGAGAAACATCACCCTTCACAATAGCCACAAATAGCATTTTATGCTATTTTTATCTCAGAGTAACTCTAACCAAACAAGTAGAAGACTTGCATGACTAAATCTTTGAAGAGAGAAATTGAAGAAGACACCAGAAAGTGGAAAGATCTCCCATGCTCTTGGGTAGGTAGAATTAACATAGTAAAAATGGCAATCTTACTAATGATTTTTTTTAAAGTCAAGGAGATGATGATGTAAATAATCTCCTCAGTTAGGAGGTTGAGATGGGGATCAAGAATCCCAGGCTAGCCTGTGCTACATAGTGAGACTTTGTCTCAAAAACAACTCCAGCAACAACAATCTACCTCCAGTGGGTTTTCAGCTACACCTAGTCATGTGTTGCATAAAGATTCAGATGACAAACCACACCATCAAGAATATATTGTTTAATGTTGTTACACTGTCTTGGTTCATTTATGTGCACTCTACAGTCTTTGCAGGAGCATGAATTCACCTCATGATGTATTTCTCAAAACATACCACATGGTAAGTGGCATATGACTGTATCTCACAATTAAATTTGCATAATAAATTACCATAGAGATGAGATTTATACTCATACCCAACCGTATGTCTAAAAATTTTATTGAATGAATCTGCTAACATAATTATGCTTAAACTCATCTAATAAAATTTACTAGCAGTAATGTTACTGTAATTTTTTCTGTCCTTAAATATTTGTCTCATAGATGAAATTTATTAATCATGACATTTCTCTAAGTATATACATGCTTTTATTAGGGGGAAAGAAGTTGCTGATCTGTGTGGGGTCCTAGGATTCTTTGATAACAAAACCAATGGAGCATAAAATAATATTTTAAAGTTCCTGATCTCTAGGTTAATTCTAGATGAGATTCTAGAAGCTAAGATTAAATGTGACCTTGATAGTAGCATGAGATGAAATCTCTGTGGCGGCACGACAAGGAAAATGCTTGTTGAGGGATGTTACTTGAGTATTGAGTCTACAAGGGGCAAACTGCACTTACAATTGATGAGGATCCCAATGGGAGTCAGCAAAAATTAATCCTAAGAAGGAGGCTTGCACCAAGCTATCACTGAGAAATAAACAAGCTTCAGAAAGCAGCTATAGATTTTGGGTGAACGCTTTCTCTCCCAAGCACCTTTTTTCTTTGATCCACAGGAGACAGATTGTGGAAAACCCTTATCTACAACTGTCTCTCAAGTTTAGCACAACTGATGAACTGGGTGATTCTTTGTTGTGGGGCTCCCCTCAATATATAGGATACTCAGAAACATCCCGCCCTGGTTTCAACCCATAAGAAACCAGTAGTCCTTCTCCACTTGTTGTGACTACCAAAAGTGTCTCCAGGCACAATTAACTATCTCCTGGCCAGGCAAAATGACCCTGGCCCTTTCCTCCTCCATGCAGACTTTTTCTGGTGGCCATTGAGGCTCCCCCACATCGTAGCTTGAGAGTTCCAAAAAAAGAATCTTCCAAAAAGACAAACCTCAATGATAAATAAATACATGAACAGAAACGTAGTGAAATTCATCTTGTACACTCCTAACAAACTAATTAAAAACAAGAAATGCCTGGTGAGCAAACACCAACACTCTGCTTGTATCTTGCTTGCTAGTATCCTGCTGCCCAAAGCAAGTCACATGGTCAAGATCAGAATCAATGTGCCATGGATGAATGAGAGAGTTGCACCTTATGTCTTACAAAGTTCTGTCCCAGGGAACTTCATTGCTCAGCGGGGAGAGGGACTCTAGAAAAGCACAGTCTCTGCTCACTGTTTAAATTCAGAGGAAGCAAAAATCAAATTCTCTGTGCATATGGGTTTTCAGTCCGTACCCATATTGCACAATGTCCAGTATTTTAAGATTGATATATTTGTGGGAAAAGCTAAAATGGTGAGAATTCCCGTTGTTAATATGTGACTTCACTTATGAACAAAGAGGAGTGAAATGGGCAAAGAAAGGTTCAAAGTTGGGGGCAGGTTTATATCTTGTATTTTCTACTTCATATTTCTAATTTCTTTTCATGTAGTGAGATTTCTACATGTTAGCTGAATGAATTTATTTCTTATCTAGGACTAACGTATAGAATAAATATCTCAAAGTTGTATGGCTATTCAAAAGTAGCAAAGGAATCAGAATGTGATTGTTCCAGCACATTCTTTGTTACTTTAGGACAGCGTTGCCCCAAGTACATATGTGACAAGTTTCATAGATAATTCACATTTTGAAAATAGCACAAAGAAAGTGGTGTAGTTATTTTAATAGTGCGCATTATTTAATACAAAATATTCAAACTAGTATTACTCCAACATGTAATCAACAAGGAGGGATTAATGAGAAGTTCATTGTCTTGTTGGTAGCAATCCCTCAAATTCTGGTGTACATTTTATACCTACAAATTATACACTACAATTTGGAATGTGACTTTGCAACACTTGAAGTGCCAGACAGCCAGGGATGGCTAGTAGCTGCTGCCTTTCAGTTATGGTTTCTAAGAACCCTCAAAGCCAAGGACCCCTATCAAGGCCATTCTCTTAGAAAGTACTATAGAGACAGCTATAAAGCACTGAAGCATATCTACAATTACTTTTCAAAATAACCGATAGAGGGACCTCAGAAGGTGGCCCAGCTGCTAAGAGAGTTTGCTGAGTATGCTTGAAGACATGTATTTAGATCCCCAATACCCCAGATAAGGGCCAGGTAAAAGTCTAATGTAACCACATGGCTGCTACCCAGTTCTGGGAGTTGGGTCACTGGAGACAAGAGTAGCTCTGGATCTTGTTGGCTGCCAGTCAAGCTCCAGATCCGGTTAGAATCAGGTTCAGGTTCTCAAGGGGAGAAAGAGAAGGTGACAGACAAGGATACCTTAAGCTCTCATCTGTACACATATCTGTACATCACATATGAGCATTTGCACACACCCCTCCATACCCCCTGCATATCCTAAAGTGAGTTCAACTTTATTCCTCTATTAGTGACATTTTCATTTGGAGTCTATTACAACAGTCCATTAATTTCTTATTTTAATTTCTACATGTTTACTTCTTACTTACTGCTTAAAACAAAAATTTGAGTGGAGTTTTAAAATCTCTCCACCACATATAGGTGTTGGAACTGTTAAAGTTGTTGCCATATTTTCTTCTAGCTGCTTCAGATGTTCATCTAGTTCTCCTATTCTTTAGTTAGTATCTGTCAAAAGAATAAGAACATCAAACCATACATACTCATCCCAAATAGATAAAAGACCCCAAGGGAGGAGGTAAAATTATAAAACTCTTGGAAGAAGACCTGTACGAGTCTTCATGACTGTGGCTCTAGCTAGGGTTTTGTTGATATGACATGACAATTATAAGCAGCTGCCACTGTAAAAATGTATGAGCTGGACATCATAACTGAAATAAAGAACTTCAAAAGATAGCATCAAGAAAGCACAGGAGAGCTCAAAGAGTGATAGAAAATGTTTGCCAATTCATTATTCATGAGAATTTATATCTAGAATATGGTATGGAAAAACGACCACAACTCAGTGCGGAAAGAGAAGTCAGTTTAAAAGTGGGCAAAGGCACCTACCTACACATGGATTTTTAAAGAAGTTTTCTTCTTTTGTTTCTACTTGCTAAAACTCAGAAACATCTAAAATAGTCTTCAGTAGGTAAAAGGCCAGGTGAATTATGATATGTCCAGGTGATGGAATACCATCTGTGGATAAAAGGAAATAGATCATCAAGCTATGAAAGGACATGGAGAATAGGGTTGAAGATGCAGCTCACTTGGTGGAGTGCTTTTCTGGCCAGCTTGAAGCACTGAGTTCTCTCCCCAGCATCCCACAAACAGGGCATGGTAAGGCATACCTATGTTCCCAACACTTGAGAGATGGAGGCAAGACCAGAAGTTTCACTGTCTGGTTTGGCTACATAGTGAAACGGTGGTCAGCATAGAATGCATGATGAACTGTATTGAAAAATTAGTCACGAAGGAAACTCAAATGCTTATTACCAAGTGAATATCTCCAATCTGCAACTGCAGGACAATCTGAAAATGACAAAACTCTAAATCCAGTAAGAGAGAAATCAGTATCTGCCTGTGGTTTGAAGGAAAGGAAGGATGGATAAACAGAAGATTTTTGCTTAGGGTGCAGAAACTATTTTTTACAGCAGGTATGCATCTTTGTACATTTATTAAATCCACAGACGCTAGAGCATCAGGAGTGGATCCTAACATCAACTCTGACATGCTGTCCCACAGAAACTCATGGACTACACGTAGTGTGGAGCTACAGTGTGGTGAAGGCTGTGCCCATGTGAGAGTAAGGGTCTACCTTTCCTTTTTACTTCATTTTGGTGTGGACATAAAACGTCTCTAAAAATAAGCTCTATTAAACAATGGGAAGATACATTCAAGAAAGACCTGATTATATATATCTTCAAAAAAAACCCCCACAAGTGACTACTAAGCCACCCAGGGTAGCAATCATCAAAAAGACAGTTAATGTCAAATGTTGATGAGAATGTTGAACAACTGGAGTCCTGCTATACAGCTGGTAGGGATGTGAAAAGGTTCATCTGCTTTGGGAAACAGTCTTAATGCTTCTTCAGCTTTGTGCACAGAGTTACTTTACGAGCCAGAAATCCCATCTATTGGGATATTCTTAGAATAACTGAAGGCAGGCACACCACCACTTTACATGAATACTCTCAGCAGCAAGATTCAAAACACAAAAAACTAGGAAAGCAACCCAATTGACCACAATGAGCATATAAATTAAATGCCATGTAATCATTTCTTATAGTTTGAATGTAATTATCCCCCTTAATCTCATAAAGAGTGGCACTATTAAGGGGTGTGCCTTTGTTGGAGTTGGGTATGACCTTGTTGGAGGAAGTGTGTCACTGCAGGGAACAGACTTTGAGGTTTCCTATGCTCAGGATACTGCCCAGTGTCTTGTTGATTTTCTGTTCCTAGCAAGATGTAGCGCTCTCAGCTTCAGCACCATGTCTGCTCGTGTGCTGCTGTGCTTTCTGTCATGACAATGGACTAAACCTCTGAAACTGTAAGCCAGTCACCACAATTAAATGCTCTCATTAATAACAGTTGTTGTGGTCATAGTGTCTCTTCACAGCAATAGAAACTCCAATTAAGACACCGTTCAGTAGACTGGTCTTCAGCAATACAGAAAAGGGAAAAGCTAGCTGGACAAGTAAGTGAATGGGTTGCTGAGTAAGCATGAGGACCAAAGTTGAAATCAACCTAGATTTCCATCACTTGGTGAATGAGGATGTGGTACATATATACAGTCAATTTCATTAAGCCCTTAAAAAAATTACTGACTCAGCAGGGAAATGGATGGGAAAATACAAGATTAAGTGAGATAACTCATGCTCAGAAAGTAGTGCTGGTTCTTTCTCGTATGCAGATCCTAGTTTTCTATTTTCTTTGCATTTGTATTTTTGTATGGGCAGATGTGTAGAGAACCCCAGAAACTAAACAGGGATTCATGAAAGGAGAAGAAAGATGCTTCCAGGGAGAGTGCTAGGGACAATAGAATCCTTGTGACATAAAATTGCAAGAGGAATAGGATAGAAAGTATTTAAACAGGGATGAGGAGTAGGGGGGATGGGAGGAGAAGCCTGGACAGGAGTGAGGGGCAATAAAAGCTATGTATATATGAGAATGACATAAGGAAATCTGCTACTTTGCAGACCAGCTTTAAAAAAATGTTCTGCATGGTGACACATGTTTATAGCCCCAACACTGGGGAGGTGGAGACAGGCAGATTCCCTAGGCATGACTGGCCAGCCAACCAGACCAACTGGCACATTCCAGGCCAAGCTGACAAAAACAAAAACATCCAAGTTGGATGGCACCTCAAGAAGACACTAGAGGTTGTCAAGGTAACATCTGGTGCTTCCATGTTCATAGGTGCAAACAAGTACACATGTCCGATAAAGTAATGAAGTTCCAATACATGTTACAGTATGGGTTAATCCCAAAAACAAGTGAGTAAAAAAGATCCAGACACCAAAGACTACCTTCTGCCTGATCTTATGTATGTCGAATGTTTAAAATTTATAGATCTATGGAGAGAGAGTAAATAAGACGTTATCTAGGGTTGGGAGGCTGGCATGATGGAGGGAGGTGGAGCTATGGCTAGGGGTTGTGAGTACTTGGTAAGATGTAAAGAGAGTGTTCGGACATCGACCATCGTGCCAACTCTGCATATAGGCTAACAGCCATCAAATTTTATACTTTAGTTAGGCACATTGGGTAATAAATAGTATCTCAGTAAAGTTGTTCAAAGCAAAGATACTTGTGGTAAATTTGAATGACAATAGTCCCCATAAGCTCATCTGTTTGAATATGTGGTCCCCAGTTGATGGAAGTGTTTTGGAGAGATGACAAGGTGTGGCCATTGAGGAAGTGTGTCACTAGAGGTGGGGAAAGCCCACACCATTTACTGTTAGTTGTCTTCTACTGTGCTTGGAGGTCAAGATGTACGCTCTCAGCCAGCACGTCCATGCCATGCCTGCTGCCATACTCCCAGCCATGGTAGTCATGGGCTCCAATCCTATGGAACTATGGACCTCCAATTAACCTGTTTCTTTTATAAGTTACCATGGTCATGGTGTCTTATCATAGCAATGGAAAAGTAACTAAAACAGAATAAACATCACTTTTGTCTCCAGCACCATGATCACACAGAGAGTATTACACATCAAAGTCTCCTACAGTTACAGTGAAATCCATTGCTGGTTTTCATGTAACAAGAACCAGTTTCTTTCCATTGTGAAGCTATTTTTGAAACCCCTCCCCCCAAGCAAACATTCTAATCCTGCCATCCCTTCCTATCTACAGGAATTAGTTGGAATTGCTCAGTAAGGCGCTTCCCTTTCTCTTCTGGTGACAGTTGATTACCCTAATATTTGGTTTGGATTAGAAAGGCACAATACAGGTTTATATTTTAACCTAGCAAGGTTTGTTTGCTATCTTTAAAGGCATTTGCTCTCTTTGGAAGCCTGGTCCATTCAAGTTCTGGGGCAGGAATGGATGGGATGTGAAACAGGACATAGTTTGTTTGGTATCTCAAAGAAAAAGAAGCCGGGAGGGGTGGCGTACACCTTTAATCTCACCATTGTGGAGGAGGCAGAGACGGGTGGATCTCTGTGAGTTCAAGGCCAGCCTGGTCTACAGATCGAGTTCTAAGACAGGCTCCAAAGCTATATAGAGAAACCCTGTCGTGAAAAACCAAAAAAAAAAAAAAAGAAAGAAAGAAAAAGAATAGGTCAGAAGGATGAAAATGCCAGTTTATGTCAGTTACTATGATTCAAAAGTAAGACAATGTGAGCAAAAATTAATTCAACTGTATACATATATAAATTTTTATAAGAATAAAAAATTAATGAAATTGTAATGGCTTAAAACATAACAAATATATAAAAACCAATAAGGCCAAAATGCAATTACTCAAACAAAAACCTGAATGAACTAAGTGAAAATTTTTTATTAAATTCAAGTTATATCTATCTTTGTTGCTTTGCAACTAACTGGTTTTTATGAAAATTGTTCATAAAGTTTCTTGAGAGGCAAGGTGAAGGTGGAATGACACCAATATCTCCGGTTATTCCATGAAATTTGATGGTGTTAATGAGACTGTCATTTTCATGTGAGCTGTGTCAGGCACTTCTGGAAATCAGGTCAAATACAAGGAGTCTGCTGGCCTCTTTGGACTGCAGATAACTGGATACAGGAGGGCAGTATGCATAATTCACACAGAGTACGCGTGGAGGCAAGACAGCTAGTGTGGAAATTCCCAACCTGCATACAGATGGGAGTTTATGGCTGTTATGTGTGTAACAGCCAAGGTAGAAGGGTCATACGGGGAGTCTCTCCACAATTCATGTGTTGGAAGTTTGGTCCCCAGCACGGCGGTGTTGGGAGACTGTGTGGGAATGCGAAGAGGCAGAACCCTGTGCTTGGTCAGTGTAGCAATGTTCTGGGAAGAGGAAGGTAGCACTTGATAGACCCTGAGCTGGCTCTTAGGAGAAAGTTATACAACGAAGCAAAACAATCCCACAAAAAGGCTCTTTGCTTTCCTGACACATGGGCTCACTTCCATTTGATGCCATCTGCCATGAACTTAGTGCAGACAACCTGGCCAAATTTAACTTTAGTAGGAGGCAAACGCATAGAGAAGTGGAAAGTTTAAAGTGAATAAGGACCAATAAAAACAAGTTGCCTCGAATCTTTCCCAGAATAAAGTGGATTTTAAGAGAAGGAGAAATTATGCTGCGCATGCTTTTATTAGAGGGCTGACTTTCAAAGAGCCCCGTGAGGTCAGAGAGCTCTGTGTCGTGGCTCTCTGTCTCCTTCCTCACTTCATGTAAGCACAAGCGACAGAAGCCATTTGACATTGTTCAGATACAAAAAGAGGAGTTCTCATTTCTTGGGACAGTGGATTCAGCTTCTAAATAATACTAATGTGTGTGTATGTGTGTGTGTGTGTGTGTGTGTGTGTGTGTGTGTGTGTTGTGTTTGGATGCTCATGTGGATGCATGTGCTTGTGTATGCACATGCGTGGAGGGCAGAGGTCAAACTTGAATATTTTTTCCCAGGCTTCATTCATTGTTTTTCTATTTTTTTGAGACAGTCTCTTACTGGCCTGGGCCTTGACATTTAGATGATCAGTCTGAGCTGGTCTGCCACGGGTGGGTAGGGATCCACCCGTCTCAGCTTCCCAGCCCCCACAGTGGACTTCTTTATATGAGTTCTGCGGTTAGAACTCAGGTCCCTATGCTTATATTCCAAGCACTTTACCTACTGAGACATCTCCCCAGTCCTCAGTGATGCAGTTTGGATGAAGATTGACCCACAAGTCAAGAAATGCTGAAAAGTGTTTTAACATGCTTCTCCTCCGCTCCCTCCTTTTACCGCCCCCTCCCAAGTTCTGCTCATGGAATCCAGACCAGATTATGTATGCGAGGCAAGTGCTCCACTAACAAGCTATCCACCCTGCCAGTGAGCCTTGGCTGTTTAAATTTTGCTCCTTTGCACTCCCTTGGATGTCAACAATGCCCATTACTTAATCCTTCATATCCCTAGCTTACACCTTTTCTCTGAAGGCCACAGTTGAACATACAACGATACGCACAAGGGTTAGCAAACTGTGGCCCAAGAGCTAGATCCTGTCTCTACCTTAGTTTTTGTAACACAAGCTTTGGTAGCCCACATGTTTTCTTTGAGTATGCTCATGCCACCAGGTGGGTTGAATACATAATCTTGCTGGCCTGGAATCTCCCAATCTGTGCTTCCTCTCCCTGGCTCCTCTACCACTTTTTAATCTTGTCATCTTGGCTTAGTTAATGTTACATCCTTACTCTCCCTGAACACAATTCTCTTTCCTTCATGTTCCTTCCCCCGGTTTTTTAATTTCATTGTTCTCTGTGTGTATTGCCTTTGTAACAGTTATCTTAGTTTATCAATATCTTGACTCTAGTCCCATGCTGATTGTCTTCAACGTTGTGACTAAAATGTAGCGGAGATTAGTCCGGGGCTCACATACATCTGAAGTACAGTTTGATCTTCAGACTCCCCCACACAGTGGTAGTTGAGACAGTAAATATGCTTGGCTTTGTAGGCCATGGAGTCTCTTGTCATTACCCAAGTCTCCAGTTTTAGCACAGATAAAGCAATGGGCGTGGTGGTGTAACTATAAAACATTATTTATGGATACCCATATTTTAATTTTATTTTATTCTTAATATGCCATGAAATCTTTTTTTAAATGTATTATTCCTGTGGATTTAAAAATCCACAAACCATTCTTAGCTACAGGACCATATGGAAGTGGAACACGCAGAATTTGGCCAGTAAGCCATAAGGAGCTTATTGGTCCCTCACCTAGCACACTGGCAGTCAGATTCACATAAAGAAGACTCTGTTTTAAATAAAGAAGGCATACAAAGCTGGACAGGCTGGTACATGTCTGTAATCTCAACTTTCTGGAGGCTGAAGCAGGAACTGAATTTTAGGGAAGCCCCAGCTGTATAGCAAAACCAGTTTTCTGAATAAGTAAAGAGCGAATGTAAAATAAAGAATTGTGTAGTCAGCTTATAGATTGGACATGGTCTCCATCAGAGTCTCCTTAAGCTTGCTTTTCTGAGAAAGCATAGTGCATGTTTATACGAAAGCATGATTCCTTTGCAATTGATGTGATGTAGGCAACACCCAGGAGTTTGCTAGGTCTTTGGAACCTTTGAGACCCCCTCTCCTTATCCCATGCAGGTGCAGCCAAACTCATAAACAGTTTAACTGTAAAACATCATTTGGAACTGTGAGTGATCCCTAGAAACTTCTTAGAGTAGTAGGTGCTAATAGCAGCAAGACACCTTTCTGATCAACATGTAAAAAGGCACATGCCGCTAAGAGAGCGGGGACCTGCTAAGTTCTACCACAGGTGTTTGGTCCCTCCAGATCCCGAATTGTCTGTTCTCTGTTTTCTCATGTATACAGGGAAGGGGATGGGTGGGTGTTGAACATTACCTCATCTAAGGGGGTTTGAGCTCGACATCATGACTCAGATGTTTAGACTGCCCTTGTTGCTTTCTACCGTCATCGGGTGGTGAGGACTGAGATTATAGTGTTGTTTCTCTTTATTAACCCGTGTACAGGATTCTTTGTAACTTAAAAGGCCATAAATGGCAGCTAAAAAAAATAGACATTAACTAGTCAGGCGGTGGTGGCATATGCCTATATTACCAGCATTTGGGAGGCAGAGGCAGGTGGATCTCTGTGAGTTCAAGGCCAGTCAGATCTACAAAGACAGTTCGAGGACAACCAGGGCTACACAGCGAAACCCTGTCTCAAAAAATGGCTGAGAATGGTGGTGCATGCCCCTTAATCCCAGTACTCAGGAGGCAGAGGCAGGTGGATCTTTCATTTCAAAGCCAGCTTGGTCTACGGAGTGAGTTTCAGGACAGCCAGTGCTGTTATACAGAGAAACCCTGTCTTACAAAAAAAAAGGAAAGAAAAAAAGACATCAACAATAACTAAAGTTGGTGACACATGTCTCTAATCTCATTCAGGAGACTAAAACAGGAGGATCATGAGTTTGTGTCTGAGTTAAACAGTGGGACCTTGTATCAAGAAAAATAAGATAGCAATTTTTTATGCTAATATTTTTCTCCAGGCATAGAGGAAACACTAAAATCAAGGCTTCCTTAACTTTTAACTGTTTGTATAAAAATACTATTTTTTAAAAGGTAAATATTTTCTAAACATTTCATTTTTCCCAAAGAGAACTCAGAACGAGGAAGGGAGTTCAGTGCGTACTCTCTCTGAAGCTTCAGCATCATACCAGAATTGGATTGTACCCACAGTTTGGAAACAACAAAAAAAATATGTTTTCCCATGAATGCCAACTTATGTTAAAAACTGTCTCCAAAAAAAAACTGAAAAAAACATGATGTGGTTTTGTTTTAGAGCTTTTCAAAGAAGGATTAATGTGACCTTATTCAGACTTGAAAAGCTTCAGCTCAAGTGTCTTTGGGGAAAAAGCCCTGCTTAGTAAATGATTAACTTCCCTGGCATGACTTCAAGGTCACCCTGTCGCGGGTAAGAGAAAAAATGGCCAGCCACTACCAGGGATTTTCGATTCGGCAGTCTCCTCTCTGCTGCTGTGCAGACCCTCAACACCAGATGCTTCGGACAAAGCCATTACAGCATATTGTGTGAAATACAAAAGCTAGAAATCATATCAATCAACTACAGGAAAAGGCTGATTCATTTGCTCAAGGATGGGACTCCAAGAAGGGCTTGTGAGTCTAATGATGAGCTAAGTTTGCTTTCTTATGCATATGGGAGTCTCACAACAGCCTTGCTGGGCATTGCTCCACCAGTTCAAATGAAGAAAATCCCTGGTAGTGGCTGGCCATTTTTTCTCTTACCCGCGACAGGGTGACCTTGAAGTCATGCCAGGGAAGTTAATCATTTACTAAGCAGGGCTTTTTCCCCAAAGACACTTGAGCTGAAGCTTTTCAAGTCTGAATAAACCACACATGAGAACACATCCAAGGGTATCTAGTATTAGAGAGGGCAGGCTGACCCTAGGGGGCTAGAGGAATTCAAGTTACCTTTAGATATCTTGGGTAGCGCTACTTTACCAGCTGTGAGTCCTTTTCTGTTCCAGGATCTAATCCAGGTTACCATATTATAAGTAGTAGGTACTTTTTGTCGCTTACATTTCTTAATTTTGTTTTATTTTACATGTCTTCATTTGTGTGTGTGTGTGTGTGTGTGTGTGTGTGTGTGTGTGTGAGAGAGAGAGAGAGAGAGAGAGAGAGAGAGAGAGAGAGAGAGAGAGAGAGGTGTACCATGGCATGGCTGTGAAGATCAGAGGACAACTCTTAAGAGTTGATTTTCTTCTCCCACCATGTGGGCCCCAGGGATGGAACTCAGGTCATCAGACTTTATGGTAAGCGCCTTTATTCGTCCAGCCATCTCACCATGCCTGCTTTGTTTTTCTAGCCCAGGCTAGCCTTAAATTCATCTTCCTGGCATACCCACACTAGGAATTGGGGATGTTGCTTGTTTGTTTTTACTTCCTTCCTATTTGTCTTTTTTTTTTTTGAGCTGAGGTTTCCATGTCACTCAGGTTGACTCTGAAGCTACCATACAGATATGGATGATCTTCACCTTGTTATCCTCCTGACTCCATGCCCCAAATGCTAAAATTGTATATGGGCCTGCACTGCTATGCTCAGATATTTGTAAACCATTTTTTTTTTTTTTGGTTTTTCGAGACAGGGTTTCTCTGTGGTTTTGGAGCCTGTCCTGGAACTAGCCCTTGTAGACCAGGCTGGTCTTGAACTCACAGAGATCCGCCTGCCTCTGCCTCCCAAGTTCTGGGATTAAAGGCCTGCGCCACCACCGCCCGGCTGTAAACCAATTTTTGAGGCGGGATTTTACACATTTTCGACTGGTCTGGAACTGGGTATGTAGGTTAGGAAAACCTTTAGCTTTGACCCTCCTATCTATGTGAAGATCATCTCGGACCTCTAATCCTCCCGCTTCCATTTAGCCTGTGCTGGAGATAAGTGAAGAGGTACTGATCACACCTGGCTGGCATTTCCCCCTTAGTATGTCTTCTAGAGAAAGAGAAAAGGAGCTCCGCGTTCGCCTCAGTGTTTACTTTTTGAAGAATTCATGCCCCTATGCCACAGTCAGGAAACCGACTTCCTACTCGTCTCTCTTCCAGGTCTGCAAAGACGTGTTTTGCCGTTGCCTTGCATGGGAGCTACAGGCCAATCAACTGTAAAAATGTGAAAGACTCCGATAAACATCAGATCTGTGACTTCTCTTAAAGAGCAAACCGTCTGGCAACGCTGATACTGTCTATCTTGCCCTGCAGCCACGGTAGTCTGCCTGTTCTACAGCTGGGACTGACGCCTTTGCCCAGGGTAGCATCCTTCCCCCTAGCATCTGGACCAGCAGTCTCTCCGCTAGTTCCACCAAGCCTAAATGGTCATTGTACTTGTCTGATTCGACGGTGCTTGAGTTTGCCATTGAGCCAGGGATTACCTCTCTGCATGATTTGTAAGCTGTTGTAGGCATCTGCTCTGGCCTGTGTGCCTATAAGCCTCGGGACCCGTTTAAATTAGAGGGCAAATAGCTGCCTGTCTCCAATTATGCTGGGCCTGCACTGCAGCTCGGGACGTGCACCAGGCTGCAGAAATATAATTATCTTCCTGGAAGAGAGGGCACATTCCCTATGCAGTGAAATACAACCAAACAACAACCCCAAACCAACCAAACAAAAAGGGAAAAAACAAACAACCAACAAACAACCAAGGAACCCACTAAGCAGATTGAACTAGCTGCTGTCTTACCACAGTGGTTGTACCTAAGTTCTGGATCATGTACTGTCCATACTAGAACACTGCAGCAAAGGCCAGGATCCCAGGGGATGGGGACCCACTCTTCCTCACCGCAGAGGATCTGCTGCCTGACTTGTATTCTTCGATAAATAAAATTTTCATCCTAAAATAAATAATGTAGCCTCCAGAAAGCAGGTAACAACAGAACTGTGGGCCTTCTGATTGGTCTTTCAGACGCTGCTTCTTGAGAACTTCTTGAGGTGTTAGCTATCGGGAGCTGGAGAGTTGCGGGTTTAGCTTAGGGTCCCGAAGAGTACTTATTTTAGAACATATGTCTCTTTTCATTGCATTCCAGTAAAAGGATTTATTGAATAATCATGGTTTGAATATTGTCTGTATGACTGGGAAGAATTTAAATGGGGAAAATAATTGCTATGTATGGTAAAACGTTTAGTGAGAATGAAAACACACCATTTTACCTTTCCAGAAGAAACTTCTGAGGAATTTGTTTCTTGAAAAGTAAAGAAAATTTAAGAAAATATCACCTCTTAGCTATATGAGCTCATGTATTGTAAACTTGCATTTTTGGAGGCAAAGAAATGAGATGGCTTGTCATGGATCATGTATTATATTACACAAATAAGACAACAAACTGCCCTAATAAATTAGCACTTGAGGACAGCTACCCTTCAAAGACATGGGTATACATATAAAGACACACACACACACACACACACACACACACACACACACAGGCTTTCTTTTAAGTGAGTCAGCTTTTGAAAAGGAAAATAACTTTATTAAAACCTTTTCATAAAAGAAAATAATTATAATTATGCCTATTATTCATAATGATGAAAAATAAAATATTTCTTTAATTTTCTTCTTGAGAGCTTTCTTGGAGGCTCTAACAGTGGAACACAGGTACATGTCCAGTCCTCATCTAGTCTTCAAAACAGTGAGTGGGTAGCTTCAGGGGGGACATGCATGAAAGAGTACATGAGGAAGGAGACACTGTCTAGCCAGATCGCCCTCGTATCCCAATTTTCTCCTTGAAGTAAATCATTGAACTGTACTCTATTCAGCTCTAACATATAAAGAGACCACATTGTGAATTTTCAAACATTCCAGTATTTTCATTCTTTTATTAATTAATTTTCATGAAACCCAAAGAGGAATAAACATTTTTTAGATGAACGAACTAAAGAATAGAGAAAAAAACACCAGCCTGGTGGACTTCTATGGGATGGCAGAGCTGAGATTTCAGGAGTTTCTAATCTCCCAATCTGTCTGCTGAATCCTCACACCCACTCTCCCAACTTACTGTAACGACCTTATAGCTTGTGATTCCTGTGGTAAGCAAAAGAAAAGCAGCACCTTTCTTTCTCCATCCAATCCCCACCCACCCCGTTGCCACGGCTGTGAGCAAAAAACAGGGCTCAGAAGTTTCTGGCCTCCAGTCGTCTGGACACCTGCTTCTTGATCAGATATCAAAAGTCTGGATCTAAAATTATGAAGTGTGTGTGTGTGTGTGTGTGTGTGTGCGCGCGCGCGTGTGCGTGAGCGTCTGTTTTAATTTTATTTCCATTCCTAAAGGGATTTGGACCAGTTTCAAGACAAACAGCACATAATAACCAGACTAAACCCTACTAACACAGATTAAAAATGACCAAGTTGATTTGGAGGAATTATGTTGGAAAGCCGAGTTACAAAAAAACATCTGAAATGCCAAGCAGCTATAAGCTTCCAGGAACCCATGGGAGACCTAGAAAGAAACAAATGTCTTCATGATGCATTGCTGGTGACAGAGAGATGAGCCCACAGGCTGGGGCCTTCCTTCCAATGATGCCTTGGGTGGTGTCTACTTGCAGGAAGAAATGAAACCCACAAGCCATGATAAATTTAGTGCCTATATTCTTAATCTATCCATTTGTTGAGTTCTTTACTCTGTTAGAGGATAAACCCCCAAACCAGTGGGCAAGATTGAGTCCATTTAATGTTTCTCATATATGTATGGGTTTAAGGCTGACTGCCTTGGATTGGTTCATGGTTCAGTGGTCTCAACCATGGAGGAAAATGAGCTCTCTTTACAGGAGTCAGAGAGACATTTGTACTTACTAGCCAACCCTCCAAAGACCTTTAGAAATAGACTGACCCAACATAAGTGAAAAGGATCAAGCTGAATGCAAGCGAAACTAATTTTTGCAAAGAGCAAAACTGGTGAGTATGACATTGAAGGTCACTTAAAGTTCATGGTGTACAGTCAGATAAGTCAACAGTACATTTTGTTAGTGGGACTCTAACATGAAGTTCTAATATGAACTGGAAGAAATCACTCCCCCATATTGTCCAAGATCCACTCCCACCTCTCCACACATTCAGCTTCCTGTTGTGTCTCTTTTTAAAAAAATATTGAGTCTAATTTTTGTTGCTCAAATACTCCTGGGTTTAGGTCCTGCCTTTGACTGTGGTTAACCTACCAGGGGTCACACCTTTTAAAAGCCACGACTCTCTCTCTCCCTCAACAACCAGATGCTGTTATCTCCTCAGCTGGGGGGTGCTACTTTGTTCCTGCATCCCTAGCTCGACGCTAAGACGCTAAGATTTTATCTAGAGCAGGACCTTGAGTAGGTATTGTTTGTGCTGTTGCAGCCACTGTGAGGTGAGTTCAGGTACACATCTGTCCTGCTGTATCCGGAAAACACTGGTTCCTTGGAGTCATCCATCACATCTGACTCTCCCAATCTTTCTGCTCCTTCTTTCTTGAGAATTCTTGAACCTTGGGGGGGGAGGGGGTGATACAGATGTTCCACAGTGACAATTTGGCTTTTGAATGGGATAATAAAACTATATAGACAAGGAGTCAGTCATCAAAAGAATGCTGTGGTGATTTAGTCCTAAAAAAACATTTCATAGAATAATAATTTCTAATGATTAATTTAGATTTTTCTTCTGTATTGAACTTGGTCCAGGGGAACACTGGTAGAATGCCTAGATCCCAAGTCTACAGAAGAAATTGCATGCCCAGTTCCTAGGTCTGGCCTCTCGTTGCTGCCATGGGTCACTCTGCCTCCTTTAGAAAGCTAATTTATTCAATGGAGGAGATTTTAGGCTTACACATTCTTCATCAATTTCCCATCCCTGTCATCCTGGGACCATGCACTCGGCATGCCTATACAGAAATTTAAGAGCCGCCCAGGAGCCTTGGATGCATGCACACTACAGGAACTGTACTCCTGTGCTTACAGCGGATGTTAGAGAAAGATCATCTGTTCCAAATGGTTCTGGTGAACTGGGCAGTTCCAGGCTCATGCTTGATCCCAAAGCTTAGAAATAAGTGCTAAACACTAAGGATCCAGTGATTCCCAGTGATGGTAGCATCTGGAACTTCAAAATATAAATGCATGGGTCATTAGGATATTGGGATTTAATTAGTTAGAAATGTGACCTAGACTTCGGGAGTTTTAACAGACAGCGGGTGGTTATGGTATGTAGATATATTTCGGGAGCACTGCAAACTGACTTCGGGTCTTTTTTCTTTGGATGGTGACTATGGTGACTGAGCTCATTAGCATACACGGAAAAACTCATGGTACTTGTACTTGTCAGACTTCTCTTACCATCAGGCACGGTCATCCACTCCTTTAATCCCAGCATTCAAAAGTCAGAGGCAGATGGAATTCTATGAGTTCCAGGCCAGCCTGAGCTACAGAGCCCCCAAAAGAGGAGGAGGGAGCAAGGGAAAGGGGAAAGGGAAAGAGGAGGGAGGAGAGGAGGAGAAGGAAGGAGGGAATAGGGAGAAGGAGGTGGAGGAGAATTTTTGTTTGGCTAGATGCATACTGGATTGTCGTGCCCTGATAAAATAATTTAGATATAAATTTTGTCAGATGTCTTTTTAAAACATCTCCTCGTGTCTGTCATATGTCACATCTTAAAACTTTTGGTTGAACCAGATGCCATTTATGCATCCAACATCTTTGAACAAATGCTCTGCATTAGTTCAAGTTCTCTCTGCATTACTTTCAAGTTTCAAGGAAAAGATACTTGAGCCCTCTGCATAGACTGGCAACGTCAAATGAGATATCACTAATTTGGCCACTAGATGGCAGGACTTTATAAATTAAAATAAACCCACAGTCTGTAATAAATCAAGCATTCTTTTCTCTAAAGCAAATGCCTGTTGGTGAGGATGACATGATCTTAAGTAGTATTTTAAATGCAATTGACACATAGAATTTTACAATTTTCTTTCTCTTTTATCTGCTTGTTACTTTGTTTATTAATTCTAGCAATGGAGCACGCATGCTCCCTCTTCCACAGTTTTCTCTGGTAGTCTCAGTGCTCCGGCAAACTGAGAAGACCCAGGAGAGCGAATCAAATGGCCCATTAAACAAATTAGCCAACCTCGGGCTCTTTTATGCAAGGCCCGGGCAAATGTTTGCTTGTTTTTGCATTCCCTGTCTTTTTTCAATTCATGCTTCTCCCAGGCAACAACACAACCAGTAATGCCAGGAAGGAAAGATGGGCTTGCTGCCACGGGATGCATTCTGTGTCCACATGTTGGTGAAGGAAGCCAAAGGTCTGTGGGATGGGAGTCCAGTAGGCGCACTGGTCTGGGCACATAGACCACAAAAGGGAGACTGGAATTACCTTCAGGCTTAGGCATTACAGAGAGGGAAAGTAAGGATAGTTTGAGTAATCCTAAATTATTACCTGTCTGTACTTGCAGGGAGATGTAGCTGCTTTGCTTCTTTTAAAAATTATTTTCTAGCCTCAAGTAAGGTAGTTTTTTTCTCAATAGGCCTGAATTCTTAGAGACACTACGCCTCTTTATGTCTACCCTTGCTTTTGCTCGTGAGCCTAGCACTTCTGTTAGTAGTCTTGTTTCTTTTACCAGTGACAGCTCTAACCAGTTTTCTGCAACTGTGTTTTTCCTTCTTTTGGAGTCTCTTGTTTGAGTGGGGGGAAGTCCTGATATTCAGTGGTAAATGGTGGACAAGAAATACATTTTTGAACTCCTGAAAGTCTGAACGATGCCTTGAGCACACTTAACAATTTGATTGACTGTAGAATTCTTGATTGGACACCACTTTGCTTCAAAATTTTATACTTGCAGCTTCCATTGTGTCTGCTAAGAGGTTCAAAATTAGTTTTCTTTCTGTTGTTTCTCACATCTAGAATCACCTGTGTGCTTCTCTCTCTTCCTAGCATGTGTCTTAGTGTGGGAACATTTTCCTCCTGCAGACTAGATGACTCTCACAGACCCTTTCAATCATGTTTTTCAATTCTGGGGTAATTTCTTGAATGATGTATCCTCCCGTCCCATTTTTTCCTGTTATTTCTTTCCAGAATTTCTCTTAATTTAGGAGTCAGAGCTCCTAGAAAAGAGATTTTCAATGTGAGTTTCAACCCCTTTGGGGGTTGCATACCATATGTCCTGCATATCACAAATTTACATTGCAACTTATAACAGTAACAAAATTACAGTTATGAGGCAGCAATGAAAACAATTTTATGGTTGGGGGTCACTACAACATGAGGAACTGTATTAAAGGGTAGCAGCATTAGGAAGGTTGAGAACCCCTGCTCTAGAAAGACAGATCTTATATTATTTCTAATTTTTCATTTACTCTTCTCTTCCCTCTATTTCCTGAGAAATCCCTTCAACTTTGTGTGTGTGTGTGTGTATGTGTGTGTGTGTAAGCGTATACATGTGTATGCACATGAGTGAGTAGGTGCACATGTGGAGGCCAGATGTTGACATCAGACATCTTCCCACCTTAGTTTTGACAGAGTTTCTGCAGAACCGGAACCTCCAAGGATCTCCCTGTCTCTGCCCTGCCCCAGCCACAGTCCCTGTTTTAGAAGCCGGTAAACTTGCTCAGCTTTAGGTGGGTGCTCTGGCTCTGTCTGATCCGTGGTTCCCAGGAATCCTCAACAAGCGCTTTACCCAATGAACCATCCCCTCATCCTCCTCAATGTTTTATTCTCTTGAGTTTTTCATTTCTGAGTTCATATGATGCTGAAGCATGAAATTGCCAATATTTGAAGATTGTCATCTTAAGAATGGCAATTTCATATACTTCTATACTGATATTTTTAATTTCCAAAAGCGTGTTCCTGCTTTCCAATGTTCTTCTGTTTTGACAGCATCCTAATTCTGATTGCAGGATGAAGTCTCTTCTGTTATCTCTCTGAGAAGTTCTTAATGGCAGGCACTCTTGTGCATTTTTGTCTTCCCGTGTTGTCTTTCAGTGGCATGCTCCTGCCTAATCATATTGTTCTCTTTCACTTTTAAAAGTTTCCTCAAATGATGATAAAAGCAGGTAGTCTGAAGTCTTTTCTCTATATTAACTCAATTCATCTTAAGAATAGTCCTCCGTGGTAGGGGTTTTTACAGGTGAGTGAAGCTATGACACATATGTAGAAGCTGGATGCTTCTGGTCACAATGTGTATCCAAAGAAAGGGTGCCAATAAATGGAGTTGTGAACTCTGAGGACTTGCTGAGAGTCAGGTAGATCTTCATGCTTGGCAGAATAATGATCCCGAGGATGTCCACACTCCAGTCTCTGGAACCCAAGGATATAATATCTCATATGGTAAAAAGGGACTTTACACAGGTGATTAAGTGAAGGACTTTGAGATGGGGATCATTTCCTGTATTACTCAGATGAACCCCATATAATCAAAAGAGCCCTTTGACGTAAAAGAGTCAGTCTGGCAAATAGAAGTCAAAGAGAACATGACAATAGAAGCAGGGGTTGAGGTGAGATGGATCTATGAGTCAAGGAATGCAGAAAGCCTCTTAATACTGGAAAAAAGAAATGAAGGGAGAAAAGGAATTCTTCCCACTCTAGGTTTTTGTGGATATAATAAAATATTTCAAGCTAGGCACTTTATAAAAAGAAAAAGTTTATTTAGAAGGTTCAGGTTAGGGTTAGAGTCAGAATTTGGGTTCCTCACAAAGGCAGGAGTGTGTGTCAAAGAGAGTACATGATAAAACCAGAAGCCAGAGATTGCAGGTCACCTAGGCTCTCTCTGTAGTAGTCTGATCTCACAGAGTGTCACGTAAGAGGAAGAACACACTAGTATAAGAACAGCATCAGTCTCTTTTACATACACAATCTCCTCCCTGGTTGGGTGTGGCTCATGGTTAGTGTCTTGGCTTAGCCTTCCCCAAGCTTTTGTTTCCAGACACTGCAAAACAGAGACCTGAGTACTTTTCTCTAAGCTCCTCCCCTTTAAAGTTCCAGCTGTGTCTCACTGGGGACCAAGCAGAAGCACAGGAGCTGCAAATCACATTTAAATTACGGCACTCAGTTCCATTGACATCTTGATTTTAGTTCAGTGTCACTCATTGTGCACTTCTGTCCTTCAAAGCTATAAGACAACAGAGACAACAGATTTGTTCATTTTGAACTACTTAATCTGTAGTTACAGCAGCAACTGACAACTCCTAGGTTGTAAGCAGCGTAAGCAACCAGGCTAGCTTAATATGAAACAGCACATTTTAATGGAGGGATAGCTTACAACACCAGGGATCCAGCGATGAGCAGGAGATACAAAAAAGAGAGCGGCGGGGCTCACTCCTTCTAGATTTATGCGTAAACAGTATCCCAAGGCGAACACGCCCCCCCCCAATGGGCTGGGCTATCCCTACATCAGGTGGTACATTCTTTCACAAAACCCCTAATACTGTTTGCAGTTTTGTTTGCGGTTAGTTCTCCCTCCCTCCCTCCCTCCCTCCCTCCTTTCTTTCTTTCTTTCTTTCTTTTTTTCTGTGAGGTAGGATCTGGTTGTGTAGTCCAGGCTGATCCAGAATTAATGGTTCCTCTACTTCAGTTTCCAAAGTGTCAGGATCACAGACATCAGTATCATTTCTTTTGGGTTAGTGCAATTTTCCAGGGAAGAATTTTGAATTTTCTGACTGAATGTACATAAAAGAATTTAACATAGTTCTGTTGTTGATCTGGTTCCTTTATCCTTAACCACAGCTTGTTTCTGTAAGGGCAGGGGATCTTTTAATTTTCTTAGTTAAGAGTATAGAGCTGGTTCTTTTCCTAGGGCAGACGAGAGGATGCTTCCTGGTGGGGACAATCACTTGCTTCTGTCTTTCATTAGTATTCTAGGGCTGCTGTCATAAAGAACCATAGAGCTGTGACTCATGGAACCAAAAATGTATTTTATAACCATTCTGGAGGCTCAAACTCTGTGGGCAAGGTGCTGGCACCTTCACCCAGGTATTACTTCTGAGTTCTAAAATGGGTGGTTCCATTATAAGTCTTTCTCTGTGGCATACAGTCTTCTTGTCTTTTCTTATTGTCCACCCTCTGTCTATGCCTATGCTCAACTCATCTCTTCATATAAACCCAACAGTTGTACAGCCATGCTAACTTAATCGTCTCTTTAAGGACCCTAACACTAAATAGGGTCATCATCTTGGGGACTAGGGGAAAAGCTTTTAACGGGTAAATTATACAGCATAACTCATTAATGTTCTTTTATTTCTGCTTCAATAGGAATCTGGGGTTACCAGTTTCTGAGCCTTCTTGGGGACCAGCTTCTTGACATCTGCATCATGGAGTTAGGATTTGGCTGTCTCCAACTATCAAATCAGTTACTATTTATTTTCTCATTTTCTCTCTTTCAGTGTTGTTTTATTATACCCTCTTCTCCAATTTCCTGTGTGTGGGTGTATGCCTAACAATGCACTCCAATATTCTGCTTGAGGAGACTTTTGAATGGAGCAGAATTATTTCATTTTAATGGTCGTTTTTCACTGAAAGTTCTGGTTATTAAATTGGTATCGGTGTGTCTAGACAGGAACCAAAATAAATTGAAAATCTGATTTTAAAAACTCATGTGGCATCCCTTGAAGATGAGCCAAATTAGCTAGATCAATGTCTGTTCTGCCTACGTTTTTACTTGTTCCCATCCTTCTTTCTTCACTCACTCTTCCTTCCTCCCTCTGTCCATCCTTCCCTCCCTCCTTCTTTCCATCTTTCCTTGCTTTCCAGGTAAGGTTTTACTGTGTAGTGAGGTTGGCCTTGGACTCTTGGTAATTGTGCCATTCCGTTTCTACAGTACATGGATTATAAGCATATGCTAGCATTCCTGGTTTTCCATTTTCTTTAAATAGTTGGATAAAACTCCTAGAAGAGTTTTTGAGTCAACCTCAAATTTTTGTTATCTTTAAATGGTAAAAAAAAAAGATGGGTGATAATTACCTGGAAAACAGGAAGCAGGAAACTATTGTCATATCTTAACATATTTTTAAATAACTACTTCTCTTAGTCTCTAAGAAGTGTAGATTTTGTCATTTACCTTTTAGTTTAACTTTTGTGTTTTTTAAAAAGCAAATCACCAGATACACATTCACTCCCTCCTCTCCAATTCCTTATATCTCCTCTGCCATGATATCTTCCCAACTTCATGTGCTTTTATGATAAGAGAGCTTGGTCCACTTAGTGCTGCCAGTGTGTGGATGTGTATGAAACTGAAGCGTGGCATAGCCTCTTAGAGGGACACATCCTTTAAGACTACTTTCTCTCCCCGAGAAGCCATCAGTTGTCATTAGCTCCTCAGCTATGGGTGGGATCTGTGACCCCCTCATCTGTCCATACATGTATGGCTTGATCTTGTGCAGGTCTTGTAATACATTCATAGTTCATGTGTGCGGCAGTCGTCTCAAATCCAGAAAACATGATTTTACTGCAGTCATCTTCTATCTCCTATCATTTTTCCATACCTCTTCTGCAATGACCCCTGAGCCTTGGGAGGAAGGGGTTTAATGTAGATGCTCCATTTAGGTCTGAGCACTCCAAGTTTCTTCTTCTCTCTTCAATGGCTAGTTGTGAATCTCTGTATTAACAGCCCTCTATTACACAAAGAAGCTTCTCTGATAAGAGTTGAGAGAACTAATGGATGGGCATAAAGATAACTATTTTGAGGCAGTTTAATGCAGTTTATTTATACTAATTGTTTGTTTAGCAAATAGTGACAGGCTTTCCCTTCAGGCCCATGATTCACCCAACCATACGTCTTCCGTTTAGTTATTGATATAAGACCTGAGTTTTATCTTGTGGACCAGGCCTTAAATCCAGTTATAAAATGGTTGTTTACTCCCATCCTCTATTGCAGCAGTAAGCATATTCCTGTCAGGCCAGTAGTTAATGCTAACTCTCAGAGTTTACAATGGGGTAAGACTGATGATGTGAAATATATTCTTGATTCAATAGATTCTCACATGTCTATGAAGATCTTAGGCTCCATAGAGATGGATATTGTTGGGAATAATCCTGGGACTCTTTTATGAATGAAGCTGTGGGAAAGAAACAAATGCTTACAATTTCCAGTGATCTTTCAGCACACATATCATCTTTTCATAGCATCTCGATTATGGTCATTGTATCTTTTCCTCAAAAGATCCTAAGTTCTTGACAGAAAATAATTACACATATTACAATTGACCCCATTATATGAACATTCATGAAAGAAATTAATATTCTGTATAGTTGGAAATCAAAATGATTTAATCTTCCTTGGGTGCGTTTATCTTTTACCATTCTCCCTTCTTCTTGAATCTTACATCCAAAGCACGCAACACTCTTGAAAAGCCATGCTTTAGGATAACTACTTTTTATTTTGCATGTATATGTGTATGTGGTATGCAAATTCACCTGTGTGGGGGAACACATATGTGGGGGTGCATTTGCGTCCGTGTTAGGTATAGGCCAGAGGCTGAAGTTAGATACCTTCCTCCATTGCTCTCAACTTTACCTTTTAATTTTTCTTTTTATTTCTTTTTATTTCATACAATACATCCCAACCACAACCTACCCTCCTCCCACTCCTCCCAACCCCCCCCATTTCACCCCTTTTCCAAATCCATTGCTTCTCTATTTCCCTTGAGAAAAGAGCAAGTCTTTCAGTGATTGCAACTGAATATGATATAATAAGGTGAAATAAATCTAGACACAAACCTTTATGTCAAGGCTGGGCAAGGCAACCCAGTAGGAGGGAAAGGATCCCAAGAGCATACCAAAGAGTCAGAGATACTCCCACTTCCACTGTTAGGAGACCCACCAACACCCCAAGCTAACCAACCACAGCAGTTACGCAGAGAACCTAGCAGCAGACCTATGTAGACTCCATGGTTGGCTATTCAGTTTTTGTGAGCTTCTATGAGTCCTGCTCAGTTGATTCTGGGGGCTTTGTTCATCTGGGTATCTTCAACCCCTCTGGCTCCTACAAACCTTCTTCCCCCTCTTCTTCAGGCTTCACTGAACTCTGCTTTGTTTTTGGGCATGAGTCTCAGTATCTAATTCCATCTGCTACTGGAGGAAGCCTCTCTGAGGGCTATTGAGCTAGGCACCAATCTATGATTATAGCAGAATATCATTAGGAATAATTTCATTGACCTTTTTGGTCAGTTGTATTTGGTTCTATCCTAGTTCTCTGATCCATCCAGCTTCTGGTTCTGGGCCATCCAGGTAGTATCAGGCATCGGCTTCCTCTGGTGGCTTGGGCCACTTTATTTACTGGAGCTTCATAGTCTAGCTAGAGACCTTGCCTTGGCGATCACCTGTTTCTGCCTCCCTAGCACTAAGATAACAGGTAGCCTTCATGCCTTGAATCTTTTTTTAAAAATATGGATACAAGGGACCTGAATGGTGGCCCTTAAACATGTACAGCAAGTGCTTTGCCCACTTAGTCATCTCTCGGCCTGCAGAATGTCTACCTTTTCAGACTGCTATTGGAGCAGTGGTTCTCAAAGTGGGTTCCACGAAACAGCAACTTCACTGGTACCCTGGAACTTGTTAGAAATGCAAAATTTCCTTCCACTTCTGCCCCACACAGACAGTTTAGAACCTTGGGATTTGATTGTAGCGAGAGCTCTGGGAAGCTCTCCAGGAGACATGTTAAACAGCCAGGCATCTCTTTGAGGACTCAAGAATAATCTATGTCAACAGCTGACATCGTGCCTGACATCATGAAGGTACTCAGTGCCTTCTTCAGAGAAGGACTCCTAAGAAGCAGTCACTGGAGACACGAGCTGTTGGAAGAGAGGCAGCCTATTGGGCACAGCTTGTCTTTCATCATTGTGCAGAATCAATAGTCGACTCCTTCATGCAGACAGTCAATGAGTATTGCTTAAGCATATTTAAAGATATTGTATCCATTTCGCTTATTTAGTACCATGTTGTGATAAATGAGCTTGCTTTGAAGAAAATGTTTGTCTCCGAAGAGGAATGAAAACAAAATTTGTAACCCAAAATTGCCAGGAAATTTACCGCTGTGCAATAATTTTCCACTTCCTTTGTCCTCTTCACATGGGCCATTTTATTCGGAACTATCACCTCATGCCTTTTTTCTTGACCATGTGAGCAGCCTCAAAGCCATTGGGAATAAGTAGGTTACAGATTTTCAATAAAAAGTTGCATGAAGGATTCAAGGCAGCTGGGAAGGCAGAGGCAGGTGGAAGACGCTGAGGCCGGAAAAGTGACCTTTGATCACTAAGTTTCGCAGTCAACACTAATGAAAAAGCAACATGTAGGGTTGTGATCAATGGCTCGCCCTTCAGAGCAGGTCAACTGGGGTAGAGCTTCAGAGCTCTTGCTGAAGTGGTGGTGACATGCACATGAGGAGAATACGTGATAGAGACTAGAGAACTAACCAACCAACCAAAACAACAGCGCACATGGACAAACAGCCACCACCAGCTTCTGAACAGATTCTGTTCATCCGAATCTGGGGTCTTGAACTCGTGGCCTTCTTGCTTAGCCTCCCAAGGCCTGGAATCACAGGCATCTGCCACCATATCTAGTTTATGTAGTGCTGAGGATTGAACCCTGGCCTTTATGTATGCCAGGTGTCTTAGGGCTTCTATTGCTGGGAAGAGACACCATGAGCACAACCACTCTTATAAAGGAAAGCATTTAATTGGGGGTAGCTTACAGTTTAGCGGTTTAGTCCATTATCGTCATGGCAGGAAGCATGGCAGTATACAGATAGACATAGTTCTGGAGAAGGAGCTGAGACAGTTCTATTTATAGATCAATAGGCATCAGGAAGAGAGAGTGATGCTGGTTCTGCCTTGCGGATTTGAGACTTCAAAGCCTACCCTCAGTAACACACTTTCTCCAAAAAGGTCACAGTCACTCCAACAAGGCCACACCTTCTAATAGTGCCACTCTCTTTGGGCCTATGGGGCCATTTTCATCCAAACTATTCCAGTAGGCAAACACTCTACATTAAATTAGGAGCATTTTAAGCCACAAAATTAGTGTTTTGCTATGGTGATAGACAGCTGTCACAGGAGCTGACTGTATGTGTCCCTTAGATCTCAGAATGTCACGTTCTTATCCTATGTACTGTAGCTCCTTTCTTACCCCTGCCAGTCCCTTAGATTAGATAGCTGGATTTTCTATACTCCTATCCTCTTCGCTTTCCATTCTTTGCTCTTTGCTGAGATTACATGGTTCCATTCATAATCAATATAGTTCAGATAGTCACTCAGCAGCCCAGTCTTCAAACAGACAGTGACTTGTTCATGTTATGGTGGCATCCCTCTGCTTCCAGGAGAGTGGGCTTCTGTCCCAGCCCCAGAGATCTAATGAGAATCAATGTAAACCAGTCATTTGGTTTGAGGGCATTTCCTGGTGGTCTGCCTGAGGAGATGAAAAGGGAGGTTTTCTTACAAGTTTCTCCTCTCAAAACAAGACATTTCAAAGTATTGGTAGGGAAGTTCTTTTGACTTTGGCCTTTTCCATTCATTCCTGTGTGGAGCAGGAATTGTTCTGACTGGATGTTTCAATGCTGAAGACAACATGTCCAAGTGATACAGGAGCTTGCTCTCTGCTGGCGCTAAGTGAAAAGGAACCGTGATGAAGATGGCAAGTTGCTTACAGATGCTTCCATGAGAACAGAAGCTATTGTACAAATGAAAAGGTTAAAACGGACTAAGGGTTAGCATGGCAAAGTCTAGAATAAGAGGAAGATAAAAGGAGGACTTGTGGGTGGATGTGAGATAACTGAGATAGATAAGAGGCACAGAAGGCCTCTGGGTCGGTGACAGATGCCCCATCCCCCTTGAGGGACATACCTTGGCACTGTTGTCCTTTATTTTTAAAACAACTAATTAATGATATTACACAGGCAGACAGACAGACAGACAGACACACACACACACACACACACACACATTACAAGGGAGCATCCCATGGAACACATGTGAAGGTCTGAGGACAAAATTTAGGAGACAGTTCTCTCCATCCACCATGAGTCCTGGAGATGGAACTGAGGTTGTCAGGCTCTGGAACAAGGTCCCTTACCTGCTGAGCCATCTTTTCTAATATCCTTGTTTCTACTGCAGCTAATTTTGACAGACTACATTGAAAAAGGACTACCTTAAAACACTTCACAGAGAAGAAGTTAAATATGAGGTAACTATGATATGGGCATTCCACGGTCTTGGGTCCTGTTGGAACAACAACAACAAAAAGGTGAAGCAGAATGAGTACCAGCATTCCCTTCTCTCTGCTTTCTCACTGTGGCTGCCATGTGCCTCAGTGGCCTTGTTCTCCTGCTCTCACATCTTCTCCACCATGACAGGTCCTACCTTCAAACTGGGAGACAAAATAAAGCTCCCTCCCTTTAGTAGCTTTTTCGTTATTTGGTCATGGCAATGAGAAAAGTAGCTAATAACTAGAAGGAACAATTTAAAAAGATACTGCAAAGTTCTCCCCAAATTTAGGGGCTATCCTTTACGGATTCTGAAGGCTCCTTCCCCAATTTCGGTGCATTTTACTCCTGATTTCGAATATCTATCACTTTCATTGAAGATCCGCCATTGGTTCCATGCGGTTCTGGAACTAGAGCAGCAAGACCATATGATCCATGACAGCATCTATTCTTTTTTTTAAATATTTATTTATTTATTATGTATACAATATTCTGTCTGTGTGTATGCCTGCAGGCCAGAAGAGGGCACCAGACCCCATACAGATGGTTGTGAGCCATCATGTGGTTGCTGGGAATTGAACTCAGGACCTTTGGAAGAGCAGGCAGTGCTCTTAACCTCTGAGCCATCTCTCCAGCCCCCCCAGCATCTATTCTTGAACAGCAGTGGTAGCAGACTGATGGGGCAGGAGGAGGGATGTCTGGCTCCTTTCTCACAATGTAGAAGCGACTTGAAGAGGAAATATACACACTGATGTCCATCATACACCCTCAGCTACTAAAACATGAGGAGGATGGGACCCAGATCGATTATCTCCAGGGTTGAAATGCTCTGATTTGGCACTCTTTGTTATGTATGTACAAGGGACAGAAACACAATCTAAACTTTATAAAATTGTTTGGATGTTTATCAAGATCGCATTTTGGCTTTCAGATGTCCCATTATCCTCGAGTTCTTGTCACTCTGTGCATTCAATTTTCATATATTTACATCACCATATGGCATTTCATGTTTGGAATTTCTTCAGTATTACACAAAACACTTTCTTCAACCCACAGTCTTCTCTTCCCAATCCTCTACACATTGAAAGTCATCCTTTTCGAGACCCACCTCCACCCCTTCTCAAGGCCGCTGATTCTAGAAACAGGTGGAAGGTGCAAGGATGGAAATACTAGAGTTAAAATTTTGGCTTTGCTCCATCTGAAAGGTGTAATTATTTCAATTCTTGAGCAATTTAGTTTCTTCGTGTCACATCTCCCTCAGCTATAACACTCAGGTCATAATAAAGGTAGTGACTTAATGTGATTTTGGGGAGGCAGAAACAAATATGATTTATACTGCCCAATGGCAGAAGGCCTGTAAAATAACAAATGTTTAATACATTACTGGGAACATTACATTTTGCCCTCATTCTGCAATGCCATTCTGGTTGGATACTGGGGTTTTCATCTGCAATGTTTCTTTCCTCCATTTTCTTTACAGTTTATGGATGTTATTTCACTTTTTTAGTGCACGAGGTAAATATGATAGCCTTTATGAAAACTGGCCACTTCTTTCTATATTGTAATATTTAGTGTTTTTGAAAATGATGATGCTAATTCCTGTCTTTATAAGTAACATTGTTTTGCTGTATTTTAGGCTTTTATATGTGCATATAGTATGTGGTAAGCATATTCTGCTCAAGGCGCCATTACTCCCTTCTTGCTTTCCCCTACCCTCCTCTTGGTTCCCTTTGTTTTCCTCGGCAGGTTTACTTCTCCTTTCATGATATATATATATATATATATATATATATATATATATATATATATGTGTGTGTGTGGTGTATGTGTGTGTATACATATATATATATCACATACATTTTATAAATATATACATATGTGACTTTAAGGAGCTATATAAAACCTTGGAACCAGAAATGAGAGACAATGTATGACATTTATCTTCCCAAGAGTCATTTAATTTACTAAGTACGTTTAGCTCCAGTTGCATCCATCTTTCTGCAAAAAGTCTTGACTTGCTTCTTCTGTATGGCAAAAATGTATTCTTCTGGCATGAATTCTACGTTTTCCTTCTCTTTCCCTACTGTTGTTGGACATTTACTATGATTTATTGCAGTCTGAATAACGCTTATAAGCTTCCCTCTGTGCTTCCAGAGATCAAGAATATTATTCAAGTGCTGCTACACAAATCTCTCCGATTATCTGGACTTCATAGAGTCTCTTCACCTGCAGACTTATTTTTCTTTATCCCAGGGGAAAAAAAAAACATTCTTTCATTATTTCTTGTTCACATCTGGCCAGGCCCCCTTTTCTTTCCAGTAGCCTAATCACCTGCATGTTATATTTTCCCAGTTTGTCTTCTGGTGTTTCCTCTTGTTCCTTCATAGTCTCTTTGGGTTCTCTTCTCCAGAACTTTTTCATCTTTCCAAACTGAGTTGTACTTATTAAATCATTTTGCCTTCTTCCTCAGCCTCTGGAAAGTACCTTCCTATTTGCTGTCATTGCGAATATCAGCACTATATATAAGTGGAACTATACAGCATCTGCCCCTTTATTGTCGTATCTTTTTTCTCCTAGTACAAGGTCTTCAAAATTCATCCAGGCAGCAGCATGCTCCACGACTTCAGTCTTTAAGGTTAAATAACATCCTATCGTCTGTGTATAACATATCAGCATTAGCCTTTGATCTGTGCATGGACATTTGGGTTTCACCATCCTTTTACTTATTGTAATCAGAGCTGCTGAGTCACTGATGTTCCAAACTTCGAAGGTCTGGGCATGTGCCAGCAATGGGATGGTTACACAAGAATATAATTCCACATGCAGTATTTTAGGAGCTACCATGCTATTTTGCACGGTGGTTTCAAGATTTTAGATCCTCACCAGCAATGCCAAGATTCTAGTTTCTAGATGTTCTTATTGGAACTAGCTATTCTGAGGGTTTATTTTTGATTTGGTTTATAGTTTTAGATAATATCCATACTAATAGATGTGGGAGCATCTTGTTGTTTTGAATGGGATTTTCTTAATTGTATGGCATCTTCAGCCCACCTTCCCTGGGGTGAATACATTTTTCTGAGGTTTCATGTGTCCCGCACTGGGTTGAAGGATGTAACCAAGGATGACTTTCAAATCTGATCCTCCTTCCTCCACCTCCTAAGAGCTGGGATTCCTGGTTTGTGCCACCACTTCTGGCTTGAGTGATGCTACGGACTGAACCTAGGTTTTTGGTGTATGTTAGCCAAGCACTCTATTGGGATACATCCCCAGATATTGAGGTCAAGGATTTCTGGTCTCATTGTCACGTCAGTTTCACCCATTGGATTTTATTCATTTAATCATTGTGTATTTCTGTACTTACTATGTGTAATGAACAAGGCTAAAAGGAGTGAAGAAAATCAATAAATTCTTTTTTAAAAAAATGGAAATAATTTGTTTTTAGTTCTGTAAGTCTTTTCCTAACGTGGAAGGGATGATTTGGAGATGGGAAGCAGAGGCAAGTGGATCTCTGGAGCTCACCCGTCAGCTAACCTAACCCAGTGAGAAGTTTTGTGAAGTTTTAGGCCAATGAGAAACTAACATTGGACACCCAAGGAATGATACTCGTCTTGGTTAGGTTTTCTATTGCTGTGACAAAACACTATGACCAAAGAGCAAGTTGGGGGAGGAAAGGGTTTAACTTTACACTTCTGCATTGCTGTTCATCAATGAAGGAAGTCAGGAACTCAAACAGGGCTGGAACGTGGAGGCAGGAGCTGATGCAGAGGCCATGGAGGGGAGCTGCTTACTGGCTTGTTTCCTATGGCTTGCTCAGTCTGCTTTCCTGTAGAATCCAGTACCACCGGAACAGGAATGGCACCACTCACAATGGGCACCACCACCTTCCATTGCTCACTAAATGAGAAAATGCCTTACATCTGGATCCCATTGAGGCATTTCCTCAGCTGAGGCTCCTTCCTCTGATGACTCCAGCTTGGGTCAAGTTGACACACAAAACTAGCAAGTACAATACTCAAGGTTGTTCCTCTTATCACCATACACACAAGTACACATGGGCATTTGCATACCTGCACACACACACACGTACCCACATGGACATGCACCTCCATGTACATGAACACATGCACACACTCATCCACAAGGGAATCTTCTCCTAGTGATAAAATTGAATTTTCAACAAATTTAACAGTATCTTCTTTGGTCAGTGGTGAAATGTGAAATTATAATAAATAATGACTAGTAATACATACATTATCCACTCTTGTTCCCTATTTTAGGGGGTTTGATTTAATTCTTTTTCCCTGAGTGTTGGGATCCATTCACCGAGAGCTAGTCTTGTATAAGCAAGTGAACTGGGCGTGTTGATACAGGTGTGGCAAAATGCAGTCTCTACTCTTAGGTAGTAAAGGTAACCCTCATGTAGCCTGGTTGGAGAAACAGCATTTCTCGGTCAAGATCTCCCTAGCTGTCACTTTAAAGATCTTTTGCTTACTGTTTTTCTTTTCTTGTTGTTGTTGTTTTATCTCATAGGCAAAACTGGGCCGACCTGAGAAGTTATCGCTCACAGGTGTTTTTGGAAAGGAAGAGTGGGTGAGTGGGCTCTCCTATGATACTGCACACTCGGGCAGATAACAAACTTCCAAGGGAGAATTCATACATCAGCCAATTCCAGAAGACTGGGTTCCCTTTATTAACTCTATCTCTTTACCGGAAACTATTGTGTCCATCCTGTTTCTGTCAAAGCATGGTTGTGTGATAAACTTGCAAAGCTTCCTCTAAACCTGAAGGCTTTGATAATCTGAAACTTTAACCTACAATCCCTCTACAAGCTCTCTCTCGTTTCATTGTTTTGGAATGGGGTTTGAATTATGGCCACTGGTGAAGTAAACAGAAGCAGTGGAGATAACAGTAGTAATAAGAGTGATTGACAGTATCCAGTGCAGAAGTTTTAGATTGGTACTTGGCAATAGAAGTGGTATAACTAAGACCGGGGTAGCCACAGGATCTCCACAGGAAGGGAAACATAACATTATACTTGATACTACTTGATGGCGCTACTTTGTTCAATTACAGCATCATAAAATGGTCAATTTTATGTATCAACTTTTTTTTGGGGGGGGGTCACAGGGTGTCTGGATAATTTCCAAACACTGCTTTGGGATTGTCTGTAAGGGCTTTAGTGGATGAAGTTAACATTTAAACTCTTTTCATAATGTTGATGGGCCTCACTCAATCAGCCGAAGAACTGGGTAGAACAAAAAGACAGACCCTCTGTGGCGAATTAGACTGCCCGGCAGCATTTGAATAGAAATATGTGCTCATATGTGCTCTTTTATTTTATTGCATCCTGGTGGCTGTTGGGATCAAAGTGCTGTGTCAACTTGGCAGATTTTTGATTTGCCACTCGCTATAATCTCATGAGTCAACTCCATACAACACTTTGGTATAGGTATTCATACATATGATTGGTTCTGGTACTCTAGGAAAGCCTGTGTAATACACTCTCCACAGGTTTCTGGAGAATTGACCTTCAGCTTGGTGGCTTCATCTTCTCTTTCTCTGTTCACTAAAGGAAGGAGAGTGCTGTGCCTAGCCTGGAGAGATGGCCCAGCAGTTTAAAAGCACCAGCTGCGCTTGCAGAGGACCCAGGTTTGTTTTTCAGAATCCCAATCACAGTTTACAGTTGTGTTTAACACCATTTCCAGGGGACCAGATGCCCTCTTCTGCCTCTGAGGGCACCAGGCACACATATAGTACATACTCGCATACATGAAATAAAATAAATATTTTTTTAGAGAAAGAGAATTAATTGTTTAAAAAGGAAGCCATTATTTCTTGTGACAGTAGACTGTAAACTCCCTTTCAGAAATGGATCAGGTTGAACATCCTCAGTTGAAGGAAGGAATGGCTTTACTTACAAATAACATCCATACAACACTCCATTAGTAAATTCCTTATAATCCAATGAATGGGCCACTCTGTTAATGTAAGAAATGTGTGATGCAGAGATGAAAAGTATACGCCCACAGTTTTTCTCTTTTACTCCAGTTAACTGTGCATGAATTTTGGGGTGTTTGCACCCCATATTGTAGACATTAGCAAACCTGCTGAGATCTGCCCAGGGCTAAACTGTGGCTGGAGGATGTTCTCCTGCTCTTGCTTCTCTGCAGAGATTCTACCTCAAGGACATGTTTGTCATAAGACACGATGTGTACATATGGTTGTCACATGATTTCTTCTTGTTTTTGTCATTATGCCTAGCCAGTCACATATCAATTTTATCATTATGATGATGATCTAGATATATGGTCATCTTGCTCTGCAGTTTAAAGTACAGGGAGTTGGGGATCAGAATGGCAAGTAGATTTAGAAGAATAGTGTAACTGGGAGCCCAGGATGATAGTAGAGTTGATAAAGTGCTTGCATTGCAATGGACTGGAGATTCACTCTCAGAACCTGTGTAAAACAAACAAACAAACAAAAAACACCAGCTGTCATGGTGCCCACTTGTAATCCCAGCCCTGTAGTCAGAAACAGGTGGATCCCTGGGCCTAACTGGCTAGTCAGCCTAGGCTATTTGGTTGAATACTAGCCAGTGATAGAGCCTGTCTCAAAAAATTAAATAAAAGTGGGTAGTACAGAGCCTGAGCTTGCCAAAGGTAAACACATATGTATCACACAACATGAACACACACATTTTTTTTAAAAAGTCATCAAATAAGAAAATAAAATAAGGGTTGGAGAGCTTGTTCAGTCGTTAAGAGATCTGGTTCCTCCCCAGACGACCTAGGTTTGATTCCAGCACCCACAAGGTGGCTCATAACTGTCTAAAACTCTGGTTTCAGGATATTTGACTCCTTATTCTGGCCTCCTCGACTACCAGGCATGCACATGGTTCATAGACATATATGCATGCAAAATACACATACACATAAAACAAAATATTAAAAATAAAAAGTACAGCCTCATAACTGAGATTTGATTTCTAATCTCCATAGCTTCCACAATTCTAGTTCCAGGAACAGTTCTGTATACTCTGTCAACTGTATTGCTGTTGGGTTTTTCACAGTTTAGTAAGGAACAGACTTTACTTCAAAAGTAAACCTGGTCTTCTACAGATTAACTATTTATTAACTCCTGTTTATACATAGTCTATGAGAACATGCAGGACTGGAAGCAGGGATTATTGGTTCCTAAAAATAAAAAATAAAGCCGTGACATTAAATTTAACTAATATATTCATGAGATTTAACATGTTAACTTTACACATTATCAGATAATGGCCATGGGATTTAACATGTTAACTCTACACATTATCAGATTTGGTAAAAATAAATGTTCCCAGAAATTCATGAATTTGACAGAAATTTCTGTGTATTTTTAACACAACTTACAAATTGGAGTTTGTTCTTCATGAAGTGTCTGAATGTTCATGAGAAGAGCCAAGAAATTATGGTCAAATGTTAATTGGACGATTACTCACAGTGAAATAGGTCCAAAAGCAAATTACAAAAACATTTCTTTTAGAATGAAAATGTTTGCTTAGTGCGGGAACAAAGTGACTTTTCCAATTCTGCTTTCCACCGTTTTACATGGAATTGTTGGAAGAACAATGAAATGATCCCACATGTACTGCCGCCTAAACTGAGCAATTGGTAACATTTGTCATAATTTGCTTTGCTCATTAGGCATTTATGTATAATTTTTGTCAAGACCTGAAGGAAAATTGCAGTGATGATATTATATTATTCATCTCCTAAAATTAGGACATTTACAATGATATTTTAATTTATTCTTTGAAAATTTCATACATGATACAATGTGCTTTGATCATATCAATCTCCCTGTCCATGTCTCCAACTTCTAATCAGCCTCCAACATATCTTTTTCCTGACTTTATGTCCCTTTGTTTTTTAGTAACCCACTGAGTCCAATTAGTGTTGTCCATATGTACGGGTATGGGACCATCTACTGGAGGATGATCAACTTAACCAAGGCCACACTCATAGAGAAAAGAGACTTTCCCCTCTCTCAGTAGCCAACAACTGCCAATAACTCCTCTGTTAAGATTAGGACCTCAGAAACCTTTCCCTCATAAATGTTGAAATTTTTACTGTCTCGATCTTGTGCAGGTCTTATGCAAATGTGCTAGTTTGAAAGAAAATGTCCCCCAAAGGGAGTGGTGCTATTGGAGGTGTGTCTTCATTGGAGTAGGTGAGGCTTTGTAGGAGGAAATGTGTCACTGTGGGGTTGGGCTTTTAGGTTTCCTTTGCTCAAGCTATGGTCAGTGTGGTAGACAGTTCACTTCCTGTCGCCTGCAGATCAATATGTAGGACTCTCAGCTCCTTCTCCAGCACCATGTCTGCCTGTATGCCACCATGTCCTGCCATGATGATAACGGACTAAACCTCTGAAACTGTAAGCCATGCCAATTAAATGTTTTCATTATAAGAGTTGTGGAGGGTCATCGCATCTCTTTACAGCAATAGAGACTCAACTAAGATGACATGTTACCATAGTTGTACAATATCTATGCCCTGTCCAGAAGAGTACTCATGATCAGTCACTTATCTCAGTTCTTTGACCAGTTAGGAGTCTCTGTGTCAACCACTGTCTACTGCAGAAAAGAAACTTTTCCAACTAAGGCTAAGAAGATCACAGATCTATGGGCATGAACATAAATATTTGAAAGGAAATTTGACAACAGAACTATTTACCAGAACAGCAGTTGGTTCCTCCTCTAAGGGCTATGATTTCCCAAGCCTTTGGCCAGCTTCACAGGGTCATGAAATCCCTCTTGGGGAGCTTGCCTCATATCCAGTCAGAAGGCTGTTGAATACCTCCATAAAGGTGTGCCAGGATTGCACAGTTGGTGCATCTTGCCTGACATATCAGCATTGTAACATTTAGGGCCAGTGTTAGGTAAAGTCATTGATACCTTTTCTTCCCCAGTAGTCGGTGTAGCACCTTATGGCACTATGAAAGTCAGTCATCTGGGAGTATGTTTCCCCATCTGGCTGATCTCTCTGCATACTGTAAATGAATTGTGCTGGGTCTTCAGCAATAGAGGATGGCATCTTGTTATGACCAGGAATCATGGACAGAGGCAAATAATAGCTTTTGTTCCTTTGGGTACCTCTGAGACGTACATGGCCAATAATTTGTAGGGAGATAGCCTGTGTTGGGCACGGAGGTTTTCCTTTAATCATCTATGTCTTCTGGGAGCAGTATTGAAGCACATAGTTTTACACAATGTCTGGAATGTTATTGTACTTAAGAAAAGTAATATTGACTTGAGAGCATTCTATAAAGTGTACATATGAGATATTATCATTGTTCCCTGTGTATGTTATCTGTTGCCATGTAATAACACCCCCAAACTTCATACAACACTCATAGCTGAAGATGCCTTACCTCACTCCTAAGTATAGATTGAGCTTTATTTGGTTGTTCCAGTTGCCTTTGAGCTCTTATGTAGCTATGTGTTGTTGTAGATAAGCCAGGTCATTCTGGTTTTGGAAGTTGTCTGTCTATCAGACACGGTATCAAGTGCAACTCAATTGTTATATCTCTCTTCCTCTGGCAAGCTTGTCTGAGATTACCTGAGCCTAACGACAGAACCTATGGGACAGCTCTCTCTAGTGAGTGCAGTTCTTTCCTGGGTCCCCAGCCCTGTTTACCACTAGGTTCATCCTTTCTTTTATTATTTCAGTTACCCATATGGCAGTTATGTAAAGCCAAGCAGCATGAGTGACTTAGTAATTATGTAACAGTCAGTCAATCTCTACTTCTGGTTTGTTTTCTATCTTTTGTCTACCTTTGGGCCTTTGGTCAGTTGTGCCTAACCTTAAGTCACCTGACCCTCCAAAATTCATAATGGCAAAAGCCAACCATATATATGCATAGGGGGTAGTCAAACACCAACCAGCCAGGAGCCAGACCATCTACCGCTCTTTAATTCCTGGAACTCAATGTAATCTTAAGAGTTACCGAACATGCCTCCTTAACCCTCAATTCTGCTTAGCACAGGATTCTGACCATTCTTTACTTTCTTTCTCCTTCCCATTGAAAGCGCTGGGCACAGTTGATGTCTTCATGAGTGAGCAAGAAAAATAGCAGAGAGAATTTTAGTACACTCAAATGAGGGACATTCAACTATCCTTGAATTTTCTACTAGAAAAAAAGATGAATTCTCAACATATCCATATGTTTTAAATTTCCCTATAGCATTACCTCAAAGATCAGAGTCATGTTTCTTCCCTGCTACTTCCTCTTTTCAAAGTCCAGCTCATCTTTCAGATGTGAGAAGTAAAGAGGACCACAGAATTCTTTGGAAGATTTAAGGAGCACAGCTGAAATAACAACACTGTGTGAACCTTGGGAGTCATTGTTAAGACAAGCTGATATAAAGAACATAATAAAACTTGGAGATATCAGCTTCTTTCTGCTTTGTTTTTATTTTTTCTCGGTGAGATAAGGTTTCACTATGTATTATTGGCTGCTTTGCAGTTTGTTATGTAGACCAAGCTGGCATCAAATTCATAGAGCTCCACCGGCTTCGTTGTCTTGTGTTGAGCATTGGGATTAAAGGAATGCATCATTACATGAGGCCTGAATCACATTCTGAATTACCTGGAGTGGAGGGTAATTATTCCCACATTGTCTTATTTAGGATTACTATTGGTGTGAGGTGACAACATGACCAAGGCAACTTATAAAAAAGAAGCTTTCAATGGAGGCTTGCTTAGAGTATCAGAGAGTGAGTCCATTATCATCATGGTGGGGTGTGTGGCAACAGACAGGCAGGTATGTTGCTGGATAAGTAGCTGAGAGCTCGTATCTAGTCAACAAGTTGCAGATAGAGAGGAGGGGATTGGTCCTGGACCTGGGTCTGGCAGAAATTTTAGAAATCTCCAAGCTCACCAACAGTGCAACAGCGGCACAAATCCTCCCACAAGGCCATACCTCCTAATCCTTCTCAAAAAGTTCCACCACCTAGGGGTCAAGCATTCAAACATATGAGCCTATAGGGGTCATTCTCATTCAAAGCACTACACACGCACTCATCAGAATCTCACCAAAACTGCTGCTGCACTTGAAGAACAACCCGCCCTGCCAGTGATGGATAGACATTACAGACAACAGTCTCCAGTGAATTGTTCCCTTCATTCAGAGCATTCATTTTGTTTGTTAGAACTATTATGTAACATATAGTTTTGGGAAATATCTCTTAAATAGTGTACACCATATAAAAACTGTCAAATAGGAACTTTTTTCTCTGTGTCATCCAAATAAGAAGACTGAAACACATCCACACTGGATGCCTCACCCAAATTCACAAGTCACCAAACCAATGAACAAGCAAGCAACAACAAAAAACCAAATCAACAACAACAAAACCAAAGACAAACCTTTGGGTTTATTATTTCACCAACAGCAAAATGATTCTAAGTACAAAATTTCTTCAGATCTAAAAACCAAACACCTAAATACAGAACGTTGTTTTCATTTGTGAAAATTTTTGCCACAACAAAAGGTTCCGTTTATTCATAAAAACAAGGCCCATTAGGACAACTCTCCTTAATAAAGCTCACACTATAGAGCATAAGTAAAAACACTTATCTGCAAAAATAATTCTATGTATCATTAAATCTGAAAATTAAAAAAAAATCATTTGGAGCTCAGCAGCCTAAAAGTGTATTCCTCCCTGGAGAGTCGTATTAAGCACTGAATTATGTATCCTTCATTCCCAGCACTACTTGGTGGGGCATTTTAGCCTAATGATACTTCAAAGCAGCCAAAATGAACAAATTTGCATAAAGCCAGGTCCTAAAGGGCTATTGGAGATCAGGGTTTATTACCGTTATTCATTCAACAGTAAACATTTAATGAATTTCTGTTATTTGCTGTTTACTAAGGATATCTCTAGTTGTTTAAACATATATGTATATATGTGTGTGTGCATGCATTTATATATATGCATATACATATAATTAAAGTACTTATCTGAACCTGAGGAATGCATTACTCAAGAATTAAGGTCTAGTGAGTTGGGGGCTTGGAACAACCTGGAGAAGCACTTGGGATACAGAACAAGGCCTGTTTATGTGAGCTGAGGCTCAGAAGGACAGATGTTTTATTAATAGGAAAATTGAGAGCGGGGAAGCATTAGTAATTTCCCCATGAGTGTCCATCTTAAGACTGAGGATTATAAGCCAAGGCTTCATATAGGGATCTAGGACCCCTTCCTCCTTACAATGTGGGATTTGTGGGATTTTAGCATAATGGGCCACTTCCACATGACAGATGGTCCCACGACAGATTTGAATTTTCATCCAGTGTACCATATACAAGCAGTTAGCCTGTGACACTTAGGGAGTGTCCATAAATCGTAGATTTTAGGGGCTTGGGAACAAATCTTAAAGTAGTATTTCAAGAGAATATGCAGCAGCAGCCACCTCATTTGGGAACTTTCCAGAGTTGCAGATTCTTGTGCTCTGAACTGGAAACTCTGGGACAGTAATTGTGGGCAAAAATCCAACTGTCATATACCTTTCCAAACGTCTATGGTGGCTGAGATGGAGAAGTGCTGTTTTAGGTAAGTTGACAGATGCCAAGGTGTAAGTTGTATGTTTCTACAAGTTTTAATGTGATGACAAATGGATAGAATAATATTAATAATTTAAAATTTTATATATCCACTAGGGTGGGGATGCAGCTTAGTTGGCAGATGTGGTGCCTATGTATAACCTAAGTGTTTATTAGATTGAGGCTAGAGGACCAGAGGTTGAAGGTCAGCCTTGGCTATATTGTAAGTTGGAGGCCCATCTTGAGTTACATGATATCCTGTCTCAAAACAAAACAAAACCCGACAAATAAATGAACCACATTTTGTTTATCCATTCTTCTGTTGAAGGGCTTCTAGGTTGTTCCCAGGTTCTGAATATTAACAATAAAGCTGCTATGAACGTAGCTGAGCAAATGTCCTTTTGATATGGTAAAGCATCCTTTGGGTATAGGCCCAGGAGCAATATAGCTAAATATTGAGATAAATAAATTTTCACTTTTCTGAGAAATGGCCATACTAATTTCCAAAGTGGCTGTACAAGTTTGCACTCCACCAGCAGTGGAGGAGGGTTTTCCTTGCTCCACATCCTCGTTAGTATGAGTGGTCTCTTGTGTTGTTTCTGATATTAGTTATTCAGACAGGTATAGGGAAATCTTAGAGTTGTTTTGTTTTGCATTTCCCTGATGGTTAAGGATGATGAACATTTCCTTAAATGTTTCTTGGCCACTTGAGATTCCTCTGTTGAGAATTCTCTGTTTAGATCTGTGTCCCATTTTAATTGGATTATCTGGTTTGTTGATATCTAGCTTCTTACTTTCTTTATATATTTTAAAGATCAGCGCTCTATCAGACATGAAGTTTGTGAAAATCATTCTCTATTCTGTAGTCTGTCATTTTGTCCTATCGACAGTGTCCTTTGCCTTACAGAGAAGCTTTGGATTTCATGAAGTTCCATTTATTAATTGCTAATCTCAGTGCTTGCATTGTCGGTGTTTTGTTCAAAAATTGTCTTCTGTGCCAATTATTACTCATCTCTTAAATTATTAACACTATGACATTTGCAGGCAAATGCATGGAACTAGAAAAATATCTCGAGTTAGGTAACCCAGACAAGAAGGAAAAACATGGTATGTACTCATTTAAAAGTGGATATTAGTTGTAAAGTAAAGGATAACCATACTGAAATTCACAGATCCAGAGAAACAGAGTAAAGAAGAACTCATGGTAAGATGCCTGAATCTCCCTAGGAAAGGGAAAAGGAATAGATATCATGGGTGGGGGAACTGGGGATGGGTGAGGATGGGCACAGGAGGGATCAGGTTGAGGGAGAGAGTACTTGGAGAGACAATTTGAATTGGGAGAGGCATTTTGGGGATGAGCTGAGAACACAGTGAAATGGAAACTTCCAGGAGTCTACGGGCTGACCCTAGCTAAGGCTTCCAGCAATGGGGAACTCGAAAAAATGTCAATGAAATGCTCCCCAATGATATCCTGCTATTGTTGGGAGCAATGAGACCCCAGATCCTGAATTTTTTGTAATCCCCTGATCTGAGTGCCTACAGCTGCTCTGCACATGAGACCTTCAGGAGTTCCTGATGGCAGGAGAGTGGTTTCTGGTGGGTTTGGCTGGGGTGTGGCTATCTCTATATAATCTGCCTCTGAGCACAATTGTCGCTGTCTCTCTGTCTGTGTTTGTCTGTGTATTTTAACCTCCAGCCCCCTTGTCCAAAGCTCAGTAACTCGGTTCAAGCGCATAGAACGCAGACAAGGGGGCGCGGTGTGTGCATTTCAATTGAAGGTCTGCACTGAAATATCGGCATGCTATACTTGTAGACAGGGGCCTACTGTAATTATCACCAGAGAGGATTCATCCAGCAACTGATGGAAACAGACTTGGAGATTCACAATCAAACATTAGGTGGAGCTCAGGGAATCTTGCAGAAGAGGAGAATGAAGGATTGTAGGAAGCAGAGGGGTCAAGGACACCACAAGAAAACACAGAGAATTAGCTAACCTGGGCTCATAAGGGCTCCCAGAGATTGAACTGATAATCAGAGAGCCTGCATGGGTCTGACACTGGTCCTGTATTCATATGTTAGAATTGTGTACCTTGGTCTTCCTGTGGGACTCCTAACAGTGGAAGTAGGGGCTCTTCCTGACTCTTTTGACTGCTTTTGGAAGCCTTTTCTCCCTCCTGGATTATGGCATCCAGCCTTAATACAAGAGGAGGTGACTAGTCTTACTGTAACTTAATATGCCATGTTTAATTGATATCTCTTGCTGGGTGCTGTCCTTTTCTGAATGGAAAGTGGAATAGATGGGGGATGGGGGACTGGGAGGAGAGGAGGGAGATGAAGCAGCAGTTACAATGTAATATGAAAGGAGAATTAAAATGCAACAAAAATATACTCCATAGCATTTTCATCACTAAAGAAAGCCTTAGTATTTCAAGCCTTCTTAATCGGTTTCTTTTGTTGTTGGCAGTGTGTACGCACGTGTGTGTGTGTACATGTGTGTGTTTTAGTAACATTTGTTTGTCATGTGCTAGGTATTGTCATTAGTGCCAGTAATACATCTGAGTAAGAGATCAAACAGATTTTTTTTAAAGTTAGTATTGTAATAGAAGCATTAAGAGGGTGGCAGCTCAGAGGATGGCAGTTAGGTGTAGTCGGAGGGTCAGTCCCACATGGCAGCTCAGGAATCTCAGATGTGCTTTCAAAAAAGATGAGGACTGGAACAATGGTTTAGGAGTTAAGAATATGTGTTGCTCTGCCAGAGGATCCAAGTTCATTACCCAGTACAGACATGGTAGTCACATCCACACTTGTCCAGTTCCAGGTTATCTAATGCCTTCTTCTGTCCTGCTTGGGCATGAGGTACAACATGCGGCAAAGAGACATATATGCAGGCAAAACAGCCATACACATAAAAAGGTGAAATGAAATTAGAGCAGCAGGCCTTCGGTAGTGGAACAAAGCAGGAGTAGGACATTCTAGACTACTGATGGAAGGCACTGACCCAGGGAACACTTGGGGTCTTCAGGGGGAACTGCACAGATTTTTAAGGAGGGGAAGCAGTGCAATCGAATTTGCACTTCAGAATGATGCTTTTGAAGCATTAATATCACCAGCAAAATCTAGGGCTCATTGTGTCCCAGTTTTGCTTCTCCATCACTGTGATAAATCCTGAACTAAAGACAGCTTGAAGAGGAAGGGGGTTATTTCAGCATAAAAGGAATATTTTACTGTCGAGGGAAGCCAGGGATGGAATTGAATGCAGGAACCCGGAGGCAGGGACTCTTGGAGAAGCCATGGAGGGATGCTGCTTATTTTATTTTTTGTTTGTTTTCCATCATTTGTTCAGCCTGATTTCTTATAGAACATAAAACCACATTTTCCTACTGTCTTTTACTTTCAAGTTAGAGGTTATTAGCTTTCCAAGTTGATAGAAAATCAATGGGGTCGGTTCATCATGGACTGAAGCCATCAACGCTATAAGTTAAATCTTTCCTCTTCTAAATTTGACTATCTAAAGAATTAGGTTCTAGTGGACATTTGACTAATACAGGCACATTAAAAAAACACTTCAAAAAATCCCTTCATCAGCTCTTCCCACTATTTTTTACTACTATAATGTACTAAAATGTTTCCATGAGCATCCCTGCTCAAAGGTTGCATCATTATATGGGTTTGTTTCTCTCCAGCCTATGAGTGGAGTTCCTGAGTTATATAGTCACTACAGTTAGTCATAAGAGGAATCAGCAGGATATTGTCTCTATATTTGAAGTCATGCAAGAGCACTGATTAGTGAGTGGAAAGTTTGTTTCATGCCACATTCAAGCCTGGCTTCAGGCCATGAAAGACCTCAGTATTATGGATTATGTATGGATTCCCGTTTTCTTTCTTTTTGTGAAATACAGTATTTAAATTAATTTTTAAGAATTTCATATAATGAATTTTGTTCATATTCCTTCTTCCTCCCCAAACTCTTCAGATACCCCACCCCAACTTTGTACCCCCTCTTTACAATCCTTTTCATATAAAATTTAATTTATGATTTTCTCTTCCTTCCTTCCCTTTCTTAACTTAATGACATTTGTTTTCACATTTATATTTTCCTTTCTTTTCTTGTATAACCATTGTTTTCTACCCAGTGCCATTTACCTTCAGGCTAAACTACTTTACTTCCTATTTCTTGTGCTGAAATTCTGCCAGCAACACATTCTCTGGTCTTGTTCATCAGAGAATGTTTTTTTTTTTAATTTTTTTTTATTTTACTTCCCACTTAAAAGGTAGCTGTTCTGGATGGGTATGGATAAGGAATTGCTAACCATTGATTCTGACAGTTCTAACACTGCAGTCTAAGAATGACTTGACTTTCTGTCTATCTTGAATCCATAATTAGTTTCTGTTTCCTCTCTGTCGCCATTCCTGAGGAACTATCCTACAGCCTTTGTCCCGCATCCCAACACACTATCTCAGTCAACACCTGGAGGGACTCTCAACCTGGGTATCTGCTGGTTATGCCAGCCCAGATTTTTTTGCAGGACATCCTCACTCTCTTCTGTTCTCCATTTCCAGTTCTCCCAGTCTCATCCTTAGCCCAGTAGCAGGGCCCCGTCTTCTCCCTCCATTCCCTTGCTACTCCACAGATTTTCATGGCAGGCCAAACTTTCTTGCCTCCTGTATACCCTTTCAGCACCCTGCACCTCCAGTTCAGTCCCATTTCTTTGGTGTCAGCTCCCAATACCTAGAAACACATTCTACTCAGGACCCAGTGGCCATACTTGGCAGGGACTCAGAAGTATTCTACCAAACAACCCACAGCCAGGCCACTGTACTAAGATCCAAAGAGGATAACAGAATCAAAGAACACCCACCCAACAAAGATATGACCAGATACTAACACCTAGAATTACAATAATTTCAAATCCAGATACCTAGATGCCAGCACAGACAGTAGCCATTGCACTATGCCTCCTTGACATACTAGACATACTAGAGTCCACCAACCCTACTGTGGGAGGCCGTGAGAAATGCAATATAGGTGAAACACAAGACAAGAGCTTCAAGCTAGCTATAATGAATACATTCAAAGACCTTAAGGATACACATGTATCCATTAATGAAATGCATGTAATTATTTTCTGCCATATCTTTTGCTTGTTTGCAATTTGAACCAGTTTCTTGCAGTGTAGCTCTGGGTGGCCTGAGACAGAATCGTAGTCTAGGTTGACCTTGAACTCACAGAGATCCACCTGTGCCTGCCTCCTGAATGCTGGGATCCTTGTTTTACTGAAATAATGATAAGAAGAGCTGCAAAGAACTTCAGACATGTTCCTTGTAAAACAAGTCAACTGGTTTTAGTATCCTCCAGGGCAAAAATGATCACCAATGCTTAGCCAGCCATAACTGTTAGCGCATTTGTAGTATGTTTGTGGGCAAGTCTCTGTGGGCTTCTTAATTGGATCATTAAAACAGCAAGCAGGTGCAGTTTTGAGAAGGATTTCTCACAGAATTTTTGATGCCTACAGAAGATATATGTAAATTGAAACCATGTGTAATAAGTATAAATTGTTTTCTGTGAAAATCTTGGCACAAGTGGGGCTCATGAGAGTCTTGGTTTCTTATTCTTAGTTGCATACCCGACAAAGGTAAGTCAATACTTTGAGCTTAGTGCTAAAGGTATTTCAGGTATATAGAGGAATTTGGGAAAGGGACTTCTTAAGTTCAGAACTTCTGATATATTAGGCCAGATATATTTTTAAAATTAAATTTATTTATTTATTTATTTATTTATTTTACACCCTGACCACAGTTTCCCCCTCCCTCCTTTCCTCCCATTCCCTCCGCCACCTCCCCTCTGCACCCCTCATCCACTCTGCCTCTGTTTCTGTTCAAAAGGGGATAGGCCTCCTATTGATATCAACAAAGCGTGGCCTATCAAGTTGCAGTAAGACTAAGCATCTCCTCTTGTATTAAAGCAAGGCAGCCCAGTATGAAGGAAAGGTTCTGAAAAGTCAGCCAAAACATTAAAGACAGCTACTACTCCCACCGTTAGGAGTTGCACAGGAAGACCAAGCCATACATTTGCCACGTATATGTAGAGTGCCTTGGTCGGACCCATGCAGGTTCTATGGCCCAGGCTGCTTATATGGGTTCCTTGTGATGTCCTTGATCCCTCTGGCTTGTGTAATCTATCCTCCCTCTCTTCAGCAGATTCCCTGAGCTTGGGTTAATGTTTGGCTGTGGGTCTCTGAATCTGTTTTGATCAGTTAGTGGATGAAGGCTCTCTGATGACAGTTGGGGTAGTTACCAATCTTTGAGCATAACAGAATATTGTTAGGCATCATTATCTTGACATTTTTTTAAATCCAATCATGCTTGGTTCTTATTTTTTGTTGGTGTGTGAGGGGGATATTAAGCATTTGGGGATATTTTAGTTTTGTGTCTGTGTGTGTATTGCATTTGTCCATGCATGTGCATGTGAAAGCCACATGTGAGTGTCTTCCTCTATCACTTCCCACTTTGTTTTTGGAGAAGTTTCTCTCACTGAACTTGGAGCTCACCAATTTGTCCAGGTTAGTTGGCCAAGCAAGCAGCCCTGGGATTTCAACTGTCTTCATTTTCCAGTGTTCAGAATGCAGATGTGGACTGCCATCCCCAGCTTTTACATGGATGCCAGCAATTACAGCTCAGACCCTCATGCTTGTGCAGAAAAGTACATTACCCTGCTGAGCCATCTCCCCAGCCTTCCACAGTCAAGCACTGGGTTGAGTTCAGGGAGTCTTGCTGAAGAAAAGGAGGAGGATTGTACTAGCCAGGGGGTTCATGAGGGGGAGACTCACAGAGACATCTGACCTGAGCTCACAGGAGCTCATGGACACTGGACCAGCAGTTAGGGAGACGCCACAGGACCCACCTAGGCCTTCTGCATGTGTGTGACAGTTGTGTAGCTCGTTCTGTTCGTAAGGCTTCTAGCAGTGAGATCAGGGCCTGTCCCTTGTTCTTGGCTGGCTTTTGGGAACTGGTTCCCCATCCTGGGTTACCTTGGCCAACCTTGATGCAAGGGGAGGGGCTCCATCCTGCCTCAACTTGATGAGAAACAGCTTTGTTTAAGTCCACCGGAGGCCTATCCCTTTCTGAGTGGAAGAGTGGAAGGGAAGGGGGGTAGATGGGAAGTGGGGAGTGGGGATGAGAGGAGAGGAAAGGAGGGAGGGGAAACTGACTGGTATGTGAAATAAATGAAGAGAAATTATTTAAATAAAATAAAAGAAGATTTTTAAAGCAGCATCCCTGGCCTCTACCCTCTGGTATTATTTCATGTATTTCAATACATAAAAATAAGTTCCAATCTTGCTCCAAAGTTGCTAATGATAAGCAATTGTCTCCAGACAATAGAACTACCCAGGCAAGGATTTTCTAGTCTGAACCAACACTCTGCTACATCTGTGTACCTAAATCAGCGGAAAAGTCTGATTTTGGGGGTGACCAGAATGTACTTGGAAAAAAATCACAAGACAATAGAGAATATTTGAGGAGAAAAATGGAATGGATAAATTTGATAGAGCCAAGTCAAATAAGAGGTAGAGTCAACTCCTGTTCGTTTAAATCATAGAATTAAATATTAAAAATAGTCCATACGGAAGCACTGTATGGCACATCCTTCAGTTTTCTTGTCTCTTGGCAGAAAAACCATAGATTCCCAAGCTCAGGCTTTTTGTGGTAGACTCCCTTTGTGGTGTGTGTGTGTGTGTGTGTGTGTGTGTGTGTGTGTGTGTGAGAGAGAGAGAGAGAGAGAGAGAGACAGAGAGAGAGAGAGAGAGACAGAGAGACAGAAACAGAGAGACAGAGAGACAGAAATAGAGACAGACAGAAACAGAGAGCACCCAGGGATCCATTATCTTCGCCCCTAGCACTGAGGCTGTAAGCACATACCATCATGCTTGAGTTTTATACAAGGTTTCTAGGGGCCAAACTTATGTCCTTATGCTTGGACAGAAAATAATTTCTCCAGCCACAGAATCTTCCTTAGAGCTGAGGGATGGCCATGTGCAATGTTGTACATGAGAAAGTCCATGTGTGTGTGTGTTGGGCGTGTGTGTGGGAAGGTATTGAGGAAATTTTATATGGAAGCTTCTTGTGCCAGATGAACTTTCGCTTGACTCACTGAAGCTACAGAGAGGTTAAACGATGTTTAAAGCCACTGACGAAGGGTTCAGAGTCCATGTTCTCTCTTACTAGACTGCCCATCTGGAATACTCCTTCACTTGTCTGGCCAGAAATGTATTAATAGGGCTATCACTTTGTAAAACAATGTGGTTCCTGTAGTAATATGGGGCGGCAGGGCTGCGTCCCCCACACCCGGCCGCCCACATGGCTAGCTTATGCTCCGAAATAACAACACACAAACTGTATTCTTTTAATCACTGCTTGGCCCATTCTCTTCTAGGCTAATTCTCACATATTAATTTAGCCCATTCCTAATCATCTGTGTGTAGCACCCCAAGGTGCGCTTACCGGGGAGATTCTAGCCTAGTCCATCCTGGGTCCGAGCTTCATCCCGGGAGCAGGGCATGGCGTCTCTCTCAGGCGTCTGCTCCCTAGAGGAGCTGTGTAGTCTCTGAGCTCACTTCCTCTTTCTACCAGCATTTTGTTCTGTTTACTCCTCCCACCTATCCTCTAACCAATAAAATGGGCCAGGGCAGTGCCTTTATTAGCCAATGACCTTCCTCCATCAGGTTCCTCTTTGGATGACACACCCCTGACCCATTTTGGAAATCACATGTCTAGTGTGGCTCTGTCAGGTGGTGACCTCTCCATTTTTTTTTTTTGAGACAGGGTTTCTCGGTAGCTTTTGGTTCCTGTCCTGCAGCTAGCTCTTCTTGACCAGGCTGGCTTCGAACTCACAGAGATCCACCTGCCTCTGCCTCCCGAGTACTGGGATTAAAGGCATGCGCCACCACCGCCCAGCTGTGACCTCTCCATTTTGCCTCCCTCCTCTTAATAGGCTCTTAATGGGCATTTCAAAATGTTTCCCAAGGCACTCTGCATCAGAAGAATCTTTCAAGAAAGAGCTCAACCTTCAAAAGTCAGAACACTTAACTTGGGACCTCTTCAAGCCACTTGCTGATAAGCCCTTCCCCAGGATACTTAACTTTATTTGAAATTATGATGTGTAACTTGCATACACAATAGTGACTCATATATATATATATGATTGATGACTTTTTATAGAGCAAATGCCTGTGCAACAACTGATCAAGGTGTAAATTAGGGCATAATTCACAGCTCAGAGCCTCTCCCATCACCTTTTAACCACATCCTCCTTCCCTTGTAGACATAACTGCTCTCATAGCCTTAGTAATACCTTGCTTGAGGCTTGTTTCAAAGCTTTAGTACAGGTATGTGCATCAGTGTCTTTCAGTTTTTCTTGTCTGGTAATGCTTATCAAAGCTAGTTTGATATTTTTTTGCTTATTCTTTAATGTTACATAGCACATCTTTCAAAGAATTTACTTCATGAGAATTTTAGATCAACTATCCTCTAAGTTTAAAAAAACAACTGTTTTTAAAAGATAAATTTTAAGCAATAGCAAACAAAAAGCATTCATAATGCCATGAACTTGAGAATCTTCAGTATAGTACCCAGATTTCAAGATGGCTTCCAGTGATCCTTCCCTCCTACAAGTCATGCCTTTGTGTAGCTTGTATTCACATTGTACCAGAATCCATACAGGTAACCGACAGAATGCAGTTGAAATTGTAATATATGGCTTCCAAGATGATGTGTCTTTAGTCTATTTGCGCTGCTGTGAAAAAACACCCACAAATGAGTAATTTATGATAAATACCAACTTCCTTCTGATGGTCTGAAGGCTGAGGAACCATTACTTGGTGAGAATTTTGCTGCATCATTACACAGAATGAGACAAAAGAGCAAGAGGGAGGTAGAGATTGGGCAAAATGATTTTTATAAATAGCTTATTACTTTGGTAACGCATTTACCCTTGATACCAACATTAATCTACCCATGAGAACACAACTCTTTTTTTTAATTAATTAATTATTTTTTTTAAAAAAAAACAGTCCTTTTCATTTTACATACCAATCCCAGTTCCCACTCCCTCCCTTCTTTCCCTTACCTCTACTTCCTCACACCCCATCCCCCATTCACTCCTCAGAGAGGGTAAGGCACATTGCTTTGGAAAAGGTCCAAGGCCCTCCCTACTATATCTAGGCTGAGCAAGGTATCCATCCAAAGAGAATGGGTTCCAAAAAAGCAGTAAAAGCAGTAGGGATAAATCCTGGTGTCACTGCCAGTGTCCCCGTCGTCTGCTCCAGTCATACAACTATCACCCACATTCAGAGGGGCTAGTTTGGACCTATGCTGTTTCCTTCCCTATCTGGCTGGAGTTGGTGAGCTACTATTAGCTCAGGTAAACTGTTTCAGTGGGTGTTCTCATCATGATCTTGACCTCTCTACTCATATTCTCACTCTTCCCACTCTTCAATTGGACTTTGGGAGCTCAGTCCAGTGCTCCGATGAAGGTCTCTAACTCTGTTTCCATCAGTTGATGAATGAAGGTTCTATGGTGACATTTAAGATATTCATCAGTCTGACTACACGGCAAGGCCAATTCAAGCCCCCTCTCCTCTATTGCTTAGGGTCTTAACTGGGGTCATCCTTGTGGATTCCTGGGAGTTTTTCTAGTACCAGGTTTCTTGCTAGTCCCTTAATGGTTCCTTCAGTAAAAATATCTCTTTACTTAGTATCATCTCTGTCCTTTCTCCATCTTGACTATTCTATTCCCTCATGTTCTCCTCCCCCGTCCCCTTCTCCCCTCATCTTCCCCTTCTGCCCTCCCTAATGATCTGGGTGGATATATGTATGTTTTTCTTGGTTACTTAGCTTCTCTAGGATTATAAACTATAGGCTCAATATCATTTGCTTTACAGTTAGTATCCGCTTATGAATGAGTACATACCATGTTCATCTTTCTGGGTCTGGGTTACCTCACTTAGGATGTTTTTTTTTTTATCTAGTCCCATCCGTTTGCATGGAAATTTCAAGGTGTCATTGCTTTTTACCGCTGAATAATACTCCAATGTGTAAATGTGCCACATTTCCTTTATCCATTCTTTGTTCGAGGGGTATCTAAGTTGTTTCCAGGTTTTGGCTATCACAAATAATGGCTGCTATGAACATAGTTGAACAAATGTCCATGTACTATGATTGAGCCTCTTTTGGGAATATGCCCAAGAGTGGTATTTCTGGGTCCTGAGGTAGATTGATTCCCAATTTTCTGAGAAACAGCCATACTAATTTTCAAAGTAGTTGTGTAAGTTTGCACTCCCACCAGCAATGGAGGAGTTTTTCCCTTACTCCACATCCTCTCCAGCATAAGCTATCATTGGTATTTCTGATCTTAGCCATTCTGACTGGTGTAAAAATGGTATTTCAGAGTTGATTGGATTTGCATTTCCCTGATGGCTAAGGATGTTGGATATTTCCTTAAGTGTCTTTTGGCCATTTGAGAGTCTTCTGTTGGGATTTCTCTGTTTAGACCTGTAACTCATTTTTAAATTGGGTTTTTTGGTGTTCTTCACAGACCTTGAAAGAACATTATTCAGCTTCATATGGAAAACAAAACTTCAGGATAGCCAAAACAATACTGTACAATAAAGGACCTTCTGGAGGCATCAACATCCCTGACATCAAGCTCTATTATAGAGCTACAGTATTGAAAATAGCTTGGTACTGGCATAAAAACAGAGAGGTTGACAAGTGGAATCAAATCAAAGACCTGGATATTAATCCACACACCCATGAACACCTGATTTTTGACAAAGAAACTAAAAACATGCAATGGAAAAAAGAAAGCATCTTCAACAAATGGTGCTTGCATAACTGGATGTCAACATGTAGAAGAATGAAAATAGATCCATATCTATCCCCATGCACAAAACTCAAGTCCAAATAGATTAAATATCTCAGTATAAATCCAACCACACTGAACCTAATAGAAGAGAAAGTGGGAAGTAGCCTTCAATGCATGGGCACAGGAAACCACTTCCTAAATATAACCCCAGTAGCACAGACACTGAGGGCAACAATAAATAATGGGAACTCCTGAAACTGAGAAGCTTATGTAAAGCAAATGACACGGTCAATAAGACAAAAAGGCAGACTACTGAATGGGAAAAGATCTTCACCAACCCTATATCAGAAAGAATGACTGATCTCCAAAATATATAAAGAACTCAGGAAATTAGACATCCAAATAACCCAATTAAAAATGGACTACAGAACTAAACAGAATTCTCAACAGAAGAATCTCAAATGGCCAAAAGACACTTAAGGAGAACACGACTCTTGTGACAAAAATCCTTCTTTCATGTCCTATCTCAAAAATTCCTCCAATTTCTAATTCATAAATTCTGGGGACACATTTGAATCATAGCACTGGGCCAGTGAAGAAGTTACTTTTTTTTGTAAAACTATGGAAGCTCATGCATTACTTCCCTGGACTTCTTCCAAACCTCTTGTAAAGGCCTTAGTAATGTATTTGAATGATTATGAATTTCTATACAAAGTTATTGTAAATGGCATGTGATTTAAATGACATTAGCTAACAATACTGTCTCTACCCTGACATCTCTTACATTACTCCTGTTACTCATTTTTAGTAGCAGGAGGACAACTGTAAATAGAAGCTAAATAAGAAATTTATTTAGCCTGGACATGTAGGCTGCAGTTACCCAATTCTTGGTTGCTTGTGTGTGCACTTGAGTTAGTGCTTGCCACCTTGGTGTAGGAAGACCTTCTAAGAATACTGCTCTTTCCTGCTGACTTGACTCATTTGGTGACAAGACTGAAGTTTTATCTCAGTGCACATATATGCACAGCACCTAGGATTTCAAACAGCAAAGAGAAATCCAACTAGAAATAGCTGAAGTCAGAAGTTAGTCTGTGGAAAATCCTTCCTCATTATTCAAATGTGTACTATTGTAGGCAGAGGATTCAGTTTTGATTTCCAGCTACTTAAAATGTAAATTCTCTCCGATGAGAAATAAACCATTTTACAATTTATTTCTCAGGGTATTGATACAAAATTATATCAATTAAGCCATAAAATTTATACTATGATACTACCATATAGACAAGCTAGCCTGTCAATGAGTGTTGTCAACACACACACACACACACACACACACACAAATAGCTACTGCACAAGTACCTTCAAACACCTTGAAGAAGTCATAGCTTATATAGGACATAAACTTGATAAGTTTTCACCAATGTTACAATTCTCATACATTTTGTGATTTTATTATTTGAAAAGGTTTTCTCAGTAAAGAAGAGGAAATTAAAAAGTATAAAGCAAAAAGACTGTGGGCAAAAAAAAAAAAAACCCAAGGCACTTTAGCAGTCGCTTAATACTTTTCATTTTATGACTTGTGTTTACAGTATTTACTAATGTCTTGAGGGAATATTGTTGGAATTTTTCTCATCATAGACAAATGGTCCCATACTTATGTTTGTTTCATTTTCTATTCCATAATGCATTTATCAGGAAGAATACACTTCTTCCTGATAAGTTACTTCTCCCACTACTGGGACAAAACAAGCAAAGAGTATTTTGCATCACTATTTGAAGATAAACTTGTTTATTGAAGGGAAGGCGCAGTGACAGGAGCAGGATGCAGCTGGGTCCACTCATTACACCCTCAGTCAGGGAGCAAGATGTGATGACCACTGTTGCTCAGCTCATTCCTTCTGATTCAGCTTAGGACCCCTACCCATACAATGGTACCAACCACATTCAGGGTAGATCTTCTAACCTCAGTTAACCTAACCTAGTGACTCAATCCCAGAAGTTCCCAGAAGCATGTTTCTCTAGTTATTATAAAACCATTCAGGTAGATAATAACGATTAACCAAATGCCATCATGCTTCACAAATCTGGAATGGACTCGGATAGGCCCAATCAATATGGATGACTATTGGCTTCTTAACTCTAGCTGAGTGAGTGATGACCAAAACACATTTAAAGAATTGCTCAACCCCGGAAGGGAGTGCAGGGCACCTCCAGCTCCTGCTGCAGGGGCTTCTTTGTTCCACACGACTCTGCCCCCACCCAAGTTCACCCTTTTGTCTGCGGGGGTCCTTGGCCCACCAGGAGTCCCTATTCCTGTGCTGAGGAGATCCATCCAGAGGGCCTGCCCTATTGTCTGCGAGGTCCTTTGCCCAGGAACAGATCCTGCTCCTGCACTGAGGAGATCCAGCCAGAGGGCACGCCTTTCCATCGGTGGGGTCCTTAGATCCACCAGTGATGTGGGAGTGTCATATATCAATCTGCTGATTTCATTGGTTAATTAATAAAGAAACTGCTTGGCCTGATAGGTTAGAACATGCTGGGAGGAATAAGGCAGTGAGTTAAGATGCCTCAGATAGACTCCATAGCTCTCCTTTCTGAGGCAGATGCGATGAAGCTCCGACCCAAGATGGATGTAGGCTAGATTCTCCTTGGTAAGTCACCACCTTGTGGTGCTACACACATTAATAGAAATGGGCCAAGCAGTGTTTATATGAATACAGTTTGTGTGTTGTTATTTTGGGGCATAAGCTAGCCAGGCGGCCGGGAGCTGGATAGCAGGGACACAGCCCACAGCTCCTTCTACACACCAGCATGACTGGCTCCAGTGCTGAGGGGCCTTGAGAGAGGCCAGACCAAGAAAATTCCCCAAGTACACAGTCAGTAACAGCAAAGATTGGACCAAGACGCCAAGACTCTTCTGGCTATAGTTGAATAAAGAAATGGGCAGGCGTCAATGCAATAATTCCTCCAACAACCTGAAAAGCAACATGACAACACCAGAATCCAGTGATCACGCAACAAGAAGACTTGAACACCCTATTCCAGAAGAAGTAGAAGAAATTGACTTTAAACGTAACATTATGAAAATAATAGAGACCCTTAAACAGGATGTGAAAAACTCCTTTAAAGAAATGGAGAAGACAAACAAAAAGGTAGAAGAAATGAATTAATCTCTCAAAGATATCCAAGAAAACCAAGAAAAAGCAATCAAACAGGTAATGGAAACAATTCAAGACTTACAAAATGAAATGGAGGTAATGAAGAAAACACAAACCAAGGGAAAGCTAGATATGGAAAAGCTGGGTAAATGAACAAGTACTACAGAGACAAGATTAACCAAAAGAATACAAGAGATAGAAGAAGGAATCTCAGATGCTGAAGATACTATAGAGGAAATAAACTCACTGATTAAAGAAAACAACAAATCCAACAGATTCTTAACATAAAACATCCAGAAAATCTGGGACACCATGAAAAGACCAAACCTAAGAATAATAGGGGTAGAAGAAGGAGAAGAATTACAGCTCAAAGGCCCAGAAAATATATTCAACAAAATTATAGAAGAAAACTTTTACAACCTAAAGAAGGCTATTCCTATAAAGGTACAAAAAGCACACAGAACACCAAATAGACTGGATCAAAAAAAATCCCCTAACCATATAATAATCAAAACACAAAACATACAGAATAAAGAAAGAATATTAAGAGCTGCAAAGGAAAAAGGTCAAGTGACATATAAAGGTAAACCTATCAGAATTACACCTGACTTCTCTATGGAAACCATGAAAGCCAGAAGGTCTTGGATATATGTGCTGCAGACACTAAGAGACCATGGATGCAAGCCCAGACTACTATACCCAGCCAAGCTTTCATTCACCATCAATGGAGAAAACAAGATATTCTAGGATAAAAACACATTTAAACAATATGTAGCCACAAATACAGTCTTACAGAAAGTAATAGAAGGAAAATCACAACCCAAGGAGCCCAACAATGCCCACAATAACTCAGACATCTATTGATGCTTCATCAGCACAACTCAAAGAAGGGAAATACACAATCTCTACCACCAAAAAAAAATAATAATAACTGGTGTTAACAACCACTGGTCATTAATATCACTTAATATCAATGGACTCAATTCACCTATAAAAAGGCACAGGTTAAGAGACTGGATGTGAAAACAGGATCCAACATTCTGCTGTTTACAAGAAACACACCTCAGCCACAAAGACAGATATCTACTCAGAGTAAAGGGTTGGGAAAAGGTTTTTCAATCAAACGGACCTAAGAAACAAGTGGCTGTAGCTATACTAATACCTAACAAAATTGATTTCAAACTAAAATCAATCAGAAGAGATGGACATGGACACTTTACACTCATAACAGGAACAATTCATCAGGATGAAGTCTCAGTCCTGAATATCTATGCCCCTAATATAAAAGCACCTACTTATGTAAAAGAAACATTACTAGAACTCAAGGCACACATCAAACTCCACACACTAATAGTAGGAAACTTCAACACTCCTCTCTCACCAATGGACAGGTCAATCAGACAGAAACCTAACAGAGAAATAAGAGAACTAATGGAGGTAATGAATCAAATGGACTTAACAGACATCTATAGACCATTCCACCCAAATAGGAAAGAATATGCCTTCTTCTCAGCATCTCATGGAATCTTCTCAAAAATTGGTCACATACTTGGTAACAAAGCAAACTTCCACAGATACAAAAAAATATAGTAACCACCTGTGTCTTATCAGATCACCATGGAATAAAGTTAGAATTTAGCAATAATTCTACCCCTAGAAATCCTACAAACTCATGGAAACTGAACAGTCAACTACTGAAGCACCCCTGGGTCAGGGAAGAAATAAAGAAAGAAATTAAAGTCTTCCTTGAATTCAATGAAAATAAAGACACAACATACCCAAACCTATGGGACACTATGAAAGCAGTGCTAAGAGGAAAGTTCATAGCTCTGAGTGCCCACATTAAAAAATCAGAGAAAGCTCACATTAGAGACCTAACAGCACAGCAGAAAGCTCTGGAAAAAAAAAGAAGCAGACTCACCCAGGAGGAGTAGAAGACTGGAAATAATCAAGCTGAGGGCTGAAATCAACAAAATAGAAACACAGAAAACAATCCAAGGAATCAATGAAACAAAGAGTTGGTTCTTTGAGAAAGTCAACAAGGTTTGACAAACCTTTATCCAAACTAATCAAAAGGCAGAGAGAGAATGCACAAATTAACAAAATCAGAAACGAAAAGGGGGACATAACAACAGACACTGAGGAAATTCAGAGAATCATTAGGTCTTACTACAAAAGCTTATATGCCACAAAGTTGGAAAATGTAAAAGAAATGGGCTTGTTTTTAGATAAATATGATTTACCAAAATTAAATCAAGACCAGGTGAACAATTTAAATAGACTTATAAGTCGTGAGGAAATAGAAGCTGTCATAAAAAACCTCCCAGCCCCCCCCCCCCCAAAAAAAAATCCCAAGACCAGATGGTTTTAATGCAGAATTTTTTTTTAAAGATTTATTTAAAGAAAAACATATATAGATCCTCCTGGAAATTGGAAGCAAAGCAGATTGCCAGGCAAAAGTTTTGAACATGTGGGTGGGGCCAGGAGTGGTGGTGTGGTTGGAGGAAGGGGAGAGGGGGAGAAGGAAGGGAGAAGGGAAGCACTGGCAAGAGCTTGGGGGAGTGGGAGGGTGGAGATGGAGGAAGGGCGGATATAGGAGCAGGGAAGAAGATACCTACATCATGAGATCCATTTTAGGGTTGGCAAGTGACTTGGCTCTAGAGGGGATCCCAGTTGTCTACGGTGATATCCCCAGCTAGGTCCTGGGACAGCAGAAGAGAGGGCGCCTGAACTGTCCTTGCCCCACTATCACACTGATGATTATCTCGAATATCATCACAGAGTCTTTATCTGGCTACAGATGGAGATAGAGACAGAGACCCTCATCAGAGCAATGGTCTGAGCTCCCAAGGTCCAGCTGAAAGGCAGATGGAGGGAGAAGAAGAGCAAGGAAGTCAGGACTGCGAGGGGTTGGTCCACCAACTGAGGCAGTGTGCTTGTTTTAATGGGAGCTCACCAAATCCAGTTGGACTCGTTCTGAATGAGCATGCGATCAAACTGGACTCTCTGATTGTGGCTGACATTGTGGGCTGACTTAGAAGCCATTGATAAAGGCACTGCGACTTATTTTCTTGGGACCCTAGTCTATATGGATGCACAGCTCCCTAGGCCTGGAAGTAGAAAGGGCCTTGGACTTCCCACAGGGCAGGGTTCCCTGCCCTCTCTCAAGTAGGGAGGGAGAGGGAGGAGGGGATGTGGGGGAATGGGATGGGATTAGGAGGAGGGAAGGAAGTGTAAATACTTGAATGGGAAAATAAAACAAATAAAAATAAAAATAAAATAAAATAAATAAAAAGAAAGAAACTCAACAGAGAAATAAAAGAACTAACAGATGTTACGACTCAAATGGGTCTAACAGACATATATAGAACATTCCACCAAAAAGCAAAAAAAAAAATACACCTTCTTCTCAGCACCCCATGGATCCTTCTCTAAAACTAATCACATGAGTTGTAACAAAGCAAACTTCAATAGATAAAAGAATTTGAAATAACCCCCTGTATCTTATTGGGTTACCATGGCTTAAAGTTAGAATTCAACAACAACACTAATGGTAGAAAACCCATAAACTTATGAAAACTGAACAATGCTCAACTGACTCACCAATGGGTAAAGGAAGAAATGAAAAAATCAAAGGCTTTCTAAAACTCAATGAAAATGACAGTAAAACATACCCCAAATTATGGGACACAATGAAAGCCATGGTAAGAGAAAAATCTACAGCATTAAATGCCTACATGAAGAAAATAGAGAAATCAAACACATAGTGAATTATCATAAAAACTGAAATCTCTAGAACAAAAAGATGCAAGCTCAACCAGGAGAAATAGACAGCTGGAAATATTCCAATTGAGGGCTGAAATTAATAAAAATAAAAGAAGGAAAACAATACAAACAATCAATGAGACAAAAAGTTGGTTCTTTGGGAAAATCAACAGGATAGACAAACCTTTATCCAAACTAATCAAAAGACAGAGAGAGACTATCCAAATTAACAAAATCAGAAATTAAAAGGAGGATATAAAAACAGAGACTGAGGAAATCCAGAGAATCAAGTCATACTTTAAAAACCTGTACTCTATTGGAAAATTTAAAGGAAATTGACAATTTTCTGGATAAGTGCCATATACCAAAATTAAATCGAGACCTGATAAACAAATTCAATAGAGCTTTAACGTCTATGGATATAGAAAGTAATCAAAAGTCTCCCAAAACAAAAGAAGTCCAGAGTCAAATGGTTTCAGTGTAGAATTCTATCCTCAAAGAAAAGCTGATAGCAATACTCCTCAGATTGTTCCTACAATAGAAACAAAAGGAACATTGCTAAACTCTTTTTATGAGATTATAGTTACCCTGATACTCAAACCACATAAAAACACATCTAAGATAGAAAATTACAGAGCAATCTCACTCATGAACATCAATACAAAAATACTCAATAATATAGTGGCAAACCAAATTCAAGAACACATCAGAAGTATTGGAGAGATTAGGGATACAAGGGTCATACCTAAATATAATAAAAGCTATTTACAGCAAGCCAACAGCTAACATCAAATTAAACAGAGAGAAACTCAAAGACATCCCGTTAAACTCAGGAACACGACAAGGCTGTCCACTCTCTCCATACCTCTTCAATATAGTGCTTGAAGTTCTAGCAATAGCAATAAGACAACATAATGGGATCAAGGGGATTCGAATTGGAAAGAAAGAAGTTAAACTTTCGTTATTTGCAGATGATATGATAGTGTACATAAGCGACCCCCAAAACTCCACCAAAGAACTTTTACAGCTGATAAACAGCTTTAGTAATGTGGCAGGATACAAGATCAACTCCAAAAAATCAGTCGCCCTCTTATACACAAAGGATATGGAAGCAGAGAGGGAAATCAGAGAAGCTTCACCTTTCACGATAGCCACAAACAGCATAAAATATCTTGGGGTAACTCTAACCAAGGAAGTGAAAGATCTATTTGACAAGAACTTTAAGGTATTGAAGAAAGAAATTGAGGAGGATACCAGAAAATGGAAGGACCTCCCTTGCTCTTGGATTGGGAGGATCAACATAGTAAAAATGGCAACTGGACTCTCTGAACATGGCGAACAATGAGGGCTGATGAGATGCAAAGGACAATGGCACGGGGGTTTGATCCTACGTAATGTGATGGCTTTGTGGGAGCCTAGCCAGTTTGGATGTTCACCTTCCTAGATATGGACGGAGGTGGGAGGTCCTAGGTCTTACCACAGGGCAGAAAACCCTGACTGCTCTTTGGAATGGAGAGGGAGGGGAAAAGGAGTGGGGGGGAGGGGGAGAAGGGTGGGAGGAGGGGGCGTAGGGTGGGAGGAGGGGGAGGGAAATAGGAGGCTGGGAGGAGGTGGAAACTTGTTTTTTTTCTCCTTTTCTCAATAAAAAAAGAAAAAATAAATAAAAAAATAAAAAAATGGCAATTCTACCAAAGGCAATTTATAGATTCAATGCAATCCCCATCAAGATCCCATCAAAATTCTTCACAGATCTTGAGAGGACAATAATCAACTTTATATGGAAAAACAAAAAAAACCCAGGATAGCCAAAACAATCCTATACAATAAAGGACCTTCTGGAGGCATTATCATCCCTGACTTCAAACTCTATTACAGAGCTACAGTAATGAAAACAGTGTGGTACTGGCATAAAAACAGAGAAGTCAACCGATGGAATCGTATAGAAGACCCGAATTTTAACCCACAAACCTATGATCAACTCATTTTCGATAAAGAGCTAAAAGTATACAATGGAAGAAAGAAAGCATCTTCAACAAATGGTGCTGGCACAACTGGATGTCAACCTGTAGAAAAATGAAAATAGATCCATATCTATCACCATGCACAAAACTTAAGTCCAAATGGATTAAAGACCTCAATATCAGCCAGAACACACTGAACCTGATAGAAAAGAAAGTGGGAAGTACCCTACAACAGATGGGCACAGGAGATCGCTTCCTATGTATAACCCCAGCAGCACAGACATTAAGGGCAACATTGAATAAATGGGACCTACTAAAACTGAGAAGCTTCTGTAAAGCAAAGGACACTGTCACTAAGACAAAAAGGCAATCTACTGACTGGGAGAAGATCTTCACCAACCCTGCAACAGACAAAGGTCTGATCTCCAAAATATATAAAGAACTCAAGAAACTAGACTTTAAAATGCTAATTAACCCAATTAAAAAACGGGGCACTAAACTGAACAGAGAATTCTCAACAGAAGTTCAGATGGCCAAAAGACACTTAAGGTTATGCTCAACCTCCTTAGCAATCAGGGAAATGCAAATCAAAACAACTTTGAGATATCATCTTACACCTGTCAGAATGGCTAAAATAAAAAACTCCAATGATAGCCTTTGCTGGAGAGGCTGTGGAGGAAGGGGAACCCTCATCCATTCCTGGTGGGAATGCAATCTTGTGCAACCACTTTGGAAATCGGTGTTTCGGTTTCTCAGGAAATTCGGGATCAACTTACCCCTGGACCCAGCAATACCACTCCTGGGAATATACCCAAGAGATGCCCTATCATATGACAAGAGCATTTGTTCAACTATGTTCATAGCAGTATTATTTGTAATAGCCAGAACCTGGAAACAACCTAGATGCCCTTCAATGGAAGAATGGATGAAGAAAGTATGGAATATCTACACATTAGAGTACTACGCTGCGATAAAAAACAATGACTTCTCGAATTTTGCATGCAAATGGATGGAAATAGAAAATACTATCCTGAGTGAGGTATCCCAGACCCAAAAAGATGAACATGGGATGTACTCACTCATAATTGGTTTCTAGCCATAAATAAGGGTCACGGAGACTACAATTGGTGAACCTAAAGAAGATAAATAAGAAGGTGAACCCAAGGAAAAACATATAGTTATCCTCTTGTCTATGGGAAGTAGACAAAATTGCCGGGGAGAAAATTGGGATCTTGGGGGTGGGTTGGGATGGGGGTAAGGGGAAATGGGGAGAGAAAAGTGAGAAGGGGAGGAGGGGGGAACTTGGGGAAACAGGAGGATTGGGATAAAGGAAGGTTGAATAGGGGAGCATGGAAGCACAATTCTTAGTTAAGGGAGCCACCTTAGGGTTGGCAAGAGACTTGACCCTAGAGTGGCTCCCAGGAGCCCATGGTGATGTCCCCAGTTAGTCCCTTGGGCAGCTGAGGATAGGGAACCTGAAATGACCCTATCCTATAGCAATACTGACGAATATCTTGCATACCACCATAGAAACTTCATCTGGTGATGGATAGAGATAGAGACAGAGACCCACATTGGAGCACTGGACTGAGCTCCCAAGGTCCCAATGAGGAGCGGAAGGAGGGAGAACATGAGCAAGGAAATCAGGACCACGAGGGGTGCACCCACCCACTGAGACAGTGGAGCTGATCTACTGGGAGCTCACCAAGGCCAGCTGGACTGTGACTGAAAAAGCATGGGATAAAACCGGACTCTCTGAACATGGTGAACACTGAGGACTGATGAGAAGCCAAGGATAATGGCAGGGGGTTTTGACCCTACTTCATGTTCTGGCTTTGTGGGAGCCTAGCCAGTTTGGATGTTCACCTTCCTAGACATGGACGGAAGGGGGGAGGACCTAGGACTTACCACAGGGCAGGGAACCCTGACTGCTCTTTGGACTGGAGAGGGAGGGGGAGAGGAGTTTGGGAGAGGGGGAGAAGGGTGGGAGGAAGGGGAGTGAAATGAGAGGCTGGGAGGAGGCGGATACTTTTTTTTCCTTTTCTCAATAAAAAAAAAAGCACATCAGAAAAATATCATCCACCATAACCAAATAGGTTTCATCCCAGAGATGCAGGGGTGGTTCAACATATAAAAGTCTGTTGATGAAATCCACCATATAAACAAACTGATTGGGAAAACCATTAGGTGCCAAAAAAGTCTTTGACAAAATTCAACATTCCTTCATGATAAAGGCCTTGGAGAGAGCAGGGATACAAGGAACATACCCAAACATAATAAAGGCAATATATAGCAAGCCAACATCAAAGTAAATAGAGAGTCACTAAAAGTGATCCCACTGAAATCAGGAACAGGACAAGGCTGTCCACTCTCTCCCTCTCCATATCTATTCAATATAGTACTTGAGGTTCTAGCTAGAGCAATAAAACAACAAAAGGAGATCAAGGGGATACGAATTGGAAAAGGAGAAGTCAAACTTTCGCTATTTGCTGATGATATGATAGTGTACCTAAGTGATCTCAAAAACTGTGCCAAAGAATTTCTACAACTCATAAACACCATCAGTTAATGTAGCAGATTACAAGATTAACTCAAAGAAATCAGTAGCCCGCCTTTATACAGGTAATAAATAGACTGAGAAAGAGATCAGAGAAACATCACCCTTGACAATTGTCACAAATAACATAAAATTTCTTGGGGTTACCCTAACCAAACAAGTGAAAGACCTGTATTATACGAGATTTAAGCCCTTGAAGAAAGAAATTGAAGAAGACACACACACAAAAAAATGGGAAGATCTCCCATGCTCTTGGATAGGTAGAATTAACAAAGCAAAAATGGCAATCTTACCAAAAACATTCTACAGATTCAACACAATACCCAATAAAACCACAGCAAAATATGGCCCAGAACACAAAAGGATAATATTCACCTCCATATGGAAAAACAAAAAACCCAGGATAGCCAAAACAATCCTGTACAAAAAAAGAAACTTCCGGAGGCATCACCTTGAGGCTGACCTCAAGCTCTACTATAGAGCTACAGTAATGAAAACAGTTTCGTATGGCACAAAACCAGACACCTGAACAAATCAAATTGAAAACCCTGACATTAATCCACACACCTATGAACAACTAACTGATTTTTTGACAAAGAATCTGAAAGTATAAAGTGGAAAAAAGAAAGCATCTTAAACAAATGATGCTGGCATAACTGGAGGTCAACATGTAGAAGATTGCAGATATATCCATACCTGTCACCATACACAAAACTCAAGTCCAAATGGATCAAAGACTTCAACATAAAGCCAGCCACACCGAACTGCAAAGAAGAGAAAATGGGAAGTACACTTGAACACGTAGAAGGATGCTTGTTGTTTCCTGGCCACCCAGACTCAAAATAACCACACAGAAAATTAAATTAAATCACTGTTTGGCCTATTCACTCTAGCTTTTTGTTGGCTAGCTCTTACCTCTTAATGTAGCCTATTTCTGTTAATCTGTGTAACATCTTGTGTCTGTGGCTTACCTATGCATGGTTCTGTCTGGCATCTGTCTCTGGCAGGTCTACATGGCTTCTCCTCACTCTACCTTCTTTTTCCCTGCCTACCTCTATTCTGCCTTGCCAGGCCAAAGACAGATTCTTTATTAACCAATGATATTTACAGCATACAGAGGGGAATCCTACATCACCTCCTCTTTTTTGTTTAAATAAAGAGGCAAGTTTTAACTTTCACATAATAAAATTACATATAACAAGACAGGTATCAAGCAAGAATTATAGTTACAATATTTATATCTACTTTATCTTTTATCATAACTAAGGAAAACTATAACTCTAACTATAACATCTATTCTTCACCTCAATCAAAGAACTCAAAAGGATATAATATTACTGTCCCTCAACAGAAGAACAGATAAGGAAAATGTGGTACATTTACACAATGGAGGATAACTCAGCAGTAAAAATGACATCTTGAAATTTTCAGGCAAATAGATGGAACTAGAAAAAGCCATCCTGAGTGAGGTAACCCAGATACAGAAAGACAAATGTAATATGTATTCACTCATATATATATATATATATATATATATATATACAAATATATATTATACAAATATAATATGTAGATAATAAACATAAAGCAAAGGACAATCAACCGATGGGCTACAACCCTAGAATACCTGAGAAACAAAGAGGACCCTAAGATTGACGTACATGTATCTGCCTAGGAAGGGAAAAAAAGACAAGATCTCCTGAGTAAATTGGGAGTGTGGAGGGCAGGGAGAGGGTGGAAGTGGAGGTAAGAAGGGGAAATGAGGGGAGAAATGTATAGCACATTCCTACTCAAACAGTTAGAATGAGAAGGATTTAATAAAAAAGAAAAAAGTAATGTTGAGAACAGTGCAGATGATAGAGTCTGGTCTTAGGAAGTTTCAATAGGAAATTTAAAAACTCTTTTGGGGCATTTGTTATTTTGAATTAAGAGTCTGTGGTTCTTGTCAGCTGGGCTGAAAAATCAGCCGTGGTTAACAAGATACCAGAACTACTAAAGTGAAGCCTTTGTTTTTCTGGGAAACTCAATTCTGGTCATCTGAAGCTGAGAAACTAGCAGTAATTTAGGACAGACCAGCATCATTGATGTGAAAGTATTTCCAGAGAGTCAGAACACAGAATCTGTGTTCCAGACATAGCTGGCAGCTGAATGTGATAGTCCAAGCATCACCCAGGTGGTAGTGGTTTTGAAGACATGAAGGGGTCGGGGAGAGCCGCTGCAATTTGGCATTATAAAAGGCTGGGAGAGACCATTGGAGAAGTTGCAACCGCAGTAGCAATTGAAGGCCTAGGACTGAAGGGGTCATGGAAAGAAGTGTATGCTTGGCAACATGAAGAGAGCCTAGGAGAGGCTATTGGTGAAAGCGAAGCCCAACTGCAGGAGAAGACCCCAGCACTTTGGAGATGCCAGTACAATGGGATAATCACCAAGAACAGCAGCATCCTTGAACTGGAGCCTGGCAGAATTTAGAAGGCAAGCTGTGTATGCTGCAGAGGGCAGAGGCAAGAAGTGACCCAAGCCCTTTGGAGGAGCCCAGAATACGTGAATCCCAGACATTGGAAGTTTGGTCTTGTTTGTTAGGATTGTGACTGTGCCCTGGTTCTTCCCTCTTGAAATGTGAAGTTATTTAATTTAATTTTGAGTTTTACAGGAATGTAAAGCTAAAAGACTTTAAACATCTTTTTGGGGGGAAGGATTATAGGAACCAGAGAAGTCAAGGACATCACAAGCAAGCCCACTGAATTTACTAATGTGGGCTCAGAGAGGCTCAGAGAGATGGAATGGACAACCAGAAAGCCTGCATTGGACTGACCTGGGCCCTCTGCATATATGTTACAGTTTTGTACCTTGGTCTTCTTGTGGGCTCCCAACATTGGGAGCAGGGGCTGTCTCTGACTCTTTGAACAGCATTTGAGATCCTATTCCTCATACTGGGTTTCCTTGTCCAGCCTTAATACAAGGGGAAATGCCCCGTCTTACTGCACCTTTGATATGCCATGTTTTGTTGATATCCATGGGAGGGTTGCCCTGTGCTTTTCTGAATGGAAATGGAGGAGGAGTGGATGGAGGGGTTATTGCAGATGCAATTTTTTAATAATCATCTTTAAATGATTTGGAAATTTTTAAAGAAATTGGATATTTTAAAAAGACTGGAGTTTTTAATATGTTTGAATTTGTAAGGACCTCGGGACTTTTAAAGTTATTTATATTTTACATTGTAATATGGATATTAACATGGGGGACATGGGAGATGAATGAGAAAGGAAAGTTTCTAAATGAAAAGTCATGTGTTTATGTGTCGTCAGGTTGACAAGATGCCAGTTGTACTGGCTAGTTTTTTGACAACTTGACACAAACTAGAGTCATCAGAGACAAGGGAGACTCAACTGAAAAAATAAAATGCCTCCATGAAGTCAGGATGTAAGCAAGTCTTTAGGGTATTTTCTTAATTACTGGTGTGAGAAGGTCCAGCCCATTGTGAATGGTGCCACCCTTAACACAGTTCATGGGTGTTATAGTTAGTTAGGACTGTTGGTTGCCTCTCTTCTTTGAAAGCTTACATGGTACCTTCTGGTATCATAAAGCTAGTCCTCAGGGAGGGTGAATTCTGGTCAGTTCTAGCTAATGGATCTCTGGGCCATGTTTTTGAGTACATGTCATTTTCAGCAATAGGCATTTACCTTCAAACTCTGAGGAATAATCAAAGACAACAGCAGTAAGCTATATTTTGGTGAGTTTCTGAGACAGCCCTGGGCAAAACTCAAAAGAGTACTTCTCATGTCAGGTATTGAGTATTTTTGTTAGGTGGTCCTTGGCTCTTTGAGGAAGTACCATTAGCACAGATGAAAACAGTTCAACGAAACTATGTATGTATATAAGTATTTAATTAGATGTGTTATAGGTTTTTTAGGTAAATGGTTAATAGAATGATTTCTTATGGCCTTTTCAGTCATCCATATGGCTATTTTATCCCCCATCTTCCTATATCTACCTCTCTCCCCTCCCTAAGGAACTTGCCCCCACATGATTACTTAAATACTGTTATTTCCCCTTACCCTCCTCCCTTCTTCTTCTGTATTTACCTCCCTCACCCTCCGTACAGAGCCTCTTTCCCCATTTCTGCTATCAGATCACTGTACCCTACCATTCCTCTTTACCCTCTTCCAACCTTCTTCTGTATTTGCCTCCCTCCCATTTCCTAACGAACCCCCTTTCCCACTTCCCTGATCAGATCACTTGTAACCTGCTACTCCCCTCTCTATTGCTCCTCAACTCCCCTGTTCTAGCAATGGCCCCATTGAACTTTGCTGGTTTCTGTAGTTACTATAGGCAGTATATTCACATTTGAAGATCTGGAGCTGGGAGCCATCAATTAGAGAACACGCAACTTTTGTAGGACAATTTTCAAACTCACAATTTTAAAAGAATCCAGTTACAATAAGGTGAAACTACCATTTTGCTTATTTGCTATATAAGAATTCTATATTTAGGACTAAATTACAGTTTGAAATGAGAAACTTTCAACTCTTTTTAAATAAAGCAATTGTAGTTTATTGGTTTGATTGAACATTAGGAGCTGAAATGGGGATTCTCCTGTCTTCCACAAAAAAGTCCAGTCTTAAAAATGCTACCAATTTTATCCTTGCCAGTCTGTAAAGATTAATATTTGTTAATATTGTTGTCCACATTGGTATTAGGGTTGAGCAGTTAGGGTATGTTTGGTGATGGAAGGCTGATCTCAAAATAGCACTTAACCCACAGATAGATTTTGATTGTTGATCACTTCATCTTCTGGTACACTGAAAACTCCATGCCTGTCTTCTTTATTGTCCCTTTTCTGCCGCCAGCTCTTTGTTAACTTTGGGGCTTGAGTATGTTCACACTGGATTGGTTGGTTTGGGTGGTTTAACTGTTCTTCATCACATGGCCATGGCAATGGTAGTTTAGTGTTTAAATGTCTGTTTAGCTGAAATGTTCTTTCTTGATCAGGCACATTGGCCCTGATTCTGAAGAGAAAGGTGGGGAGAGGAGCTTCTGGATTGTCACAGCTTGACAGAGGAGCAAAGTAGCAAGCACGATGTTACAGATCAATTTACATGGACAGGTCTTTATGGGCTCCAGGTATATACCATAGAGTGTGGTGTGAAGTACAGGAGGAGTCGGAGGGGGGCACCTTATTGGGAGTGCTGCAGGGCAAAGGTGCACTTTTTGTATATCGCATACAGGAGGAGGATCGAGCGTAGCATCTGCTTGCACATAGCCACGGTCATCTCAATCTGAGGCTCCTTGAGTCCTGTGGGCCATTGTTGCTCCTTGCTGACAACTTTAGAGAAGGCCGATGTGTCTGAAACCCTGAAGGTTCCAGTCCACTTAGGTGGCTGGACTGTAATAAACCTGCCAAAGACAGAATCCACTCCAAGGAGGCGGACCGGCTTGGGCCTCTTAATCAGTACTTTCTTCTTGATGGTGGTCTCGTGCCCTGATGGTTGGTCAGGTGACCGTGGGCACCCTGCATGGACCACCTGTCGGCTGTCTAAGATAACAGCAACTTCATGAAAGCACCTGTGGACTTCAAGGTCAGAAGGGGTCTGTGGGAAGAAAGGAGAATCCCTAAAAGGGTGTTTGGACGAAAAGGTAGGTGTTGTGTGCCGCAGCCATTGCAAATTCTCGTCCAGTGGGGTCCACGGTGAAAAGAGCTGGTATCCTGCCATTGACAGCAAGACTATACTCCTGCACAACACAGACTAGATAGATGGTCACAGCTGAGTCTCTCTTCTTTTCTCCACCCAGCACCTAGCAACCTTTGTGACCCAGACAAACAGAACCTGACCAATAGCAAGGCTCCAGGCTCGAGGCTGGAGGTGCCCCTTTGTGAGGTGTCAGAACCTGCCTACTGCCCAGTCCTCAGAAAGTCAGTTGTGGGACTCTGGAGACCAGGCCCTTTTTTTGTCACATCATCACGTTATGAGTGAAAGATGATAGTTTATAATTATTTTCTGATGTGCAATAAAAGTGAATAGGAAATAAGATGTTATAATTATACCAGTAATGCAGAAAATGTCACTAGGTCACCTTTAAAAGCATTTAAATAACATAGCATAATGAAAGCAATGAACAAACCCAGAAAGACATTCTCCCCTGTTGTTCTTCGTTTCTCTTCTTTGTGGTTCTCTTCTCATTGGATGTTTCTGCTCAGAAAAACTCAGCTGTGGTGTTAGAATGATTTCTTTATCTTGTTCTGTGTTATTTTTGTCTTATTTTTTGTTTTGTTTGTTGGTTTCTTCAAGAGCGAGCCTGTGTGTTGCAGTTGGAACTCGCTAGCATGTGTGAGGCTCTGAGTTCAGTCTCCAATGCTTAAAAAACAAATAAAAAATAATGGCTTGCTAAGTAGACTAGTCTAGTCTTGAGCTTTCTATATTTCCCAGACTAGCCTTGACCTTGCTTTATATCCCTAGGTATCTTAGTACACTAGGTAACTCAGGTTAGCCACCAAAACATGATCATCTTGCGCCTCAGTTTCCCAAATGCTGGAACTACAGTTGCACACCATCATGCCTGTGCCTGTTCTGGTTTTGTTTTTTAAATGTATCTTTGAAGACAGAGGGGCATTCATAAGTGTGAAGTAATGCCAGTGGCCTTAGAGAGCCAAGCTCCATGCCGGTGGAAAGAGAGGGGGCATTTGTCTTGGAGCCTCAAGTACCTCTAGGCATGTTTGAAAGTCAACGTGAAAAAAAAAATCAGTGAGCTTTTTGGTAAGGGGAAAGGACAGATATCCTTGAGAAGAGTCAAGTGCAGGCTTCAGGGGAGGAATAGATGCCGAAGTACTTAAGGAGCAGTTAGAGAAGTGATAGGGAGGCTTTGGGGGTACACTAAAGTAGTCTTTCACTAAAGTTGAGGGGGAAGAGCAAAAATATCTTTGCGTAGTAACTTCCTTATCAAAATACATTTTTCATTTTCATTTTTAAAATTTCATCTTTCATTCCATCTACTGTTCTCCCTTCCACCCCCCCCCCCCCCGCCTCTCCCCAACCTACTCCCCATCCACTCCTCCCAGTGGGTAAGGACTCCCATGGGAAATCAACCAAATGTTTTCCATTAATTTGGGGGAGAACCAAGCCCCTCCCTCCTGCATTAAGGCCGAGCATGATATCCCACCATAGAAAATGGGCTCCAATAAATTAGTTCATGCACCAGGGATAGATCCCAGTCCTACTACCAGTAACCTCACAGATAGTCCAAGCTTCACCACTGTCTCTCACTTATGGAGAGCCTAGTTTGGTCCCATGGAGGCTCCACAGCTGTCAGCCTAATGTTCATGAGTTTCTATGAGCTTGGTGCAGTTGTTACTATAGATATCTCCATCATGATCTTGACCTCCCTTGCTCACATATTCCCTCCTCCATCTCTTCAGTTGGATTCCCAGAGTGCAGCCTGGTGCTTAGTCATGGAACTCTGCATCTGGTTCTGTCAGCTGTTGGATGAAGGCTCTATGATGATAGTTGGGGTATTCATCAAGTTGATTACAAGGGAAGGCAAGTTCGGGCTCCCTCTCCACTATTGCTAGGAGTTTTAGCTGAGGTCATTTTTTGTGGATTCTTGCAAATACCCCTAGCACTAGGTTTCTCTCTAATCCCATAATGGTTCTCTCTATCAAGATCTCTTTTATTGCTCTTCCACTCCATCCCTCTCCCCAATTTGACCATCTTGTTCCCTCATCTTCTTATCTCCCAACCCCTCCTCTTTACTGTCCTCCTTCACCCCCAGTTTTTTCAGAAGCGCTCATTTATCTCCCCATCCTGTTGTTTATGCTTGCATCTGTAGTTCCTGATCATTTGCCCATATTTTCCATTTCCAGAGTTCCCTAGGTTTGTGTTTCATTTATTGCTTCTCAGTTTTAAAATCTTGAACCATTTCCTTTACCTGTTTGATTGCTTTTTCTTAGTTGTCTTTAAGGGATTTGTTGATTTCTTCCAATTTTTGTTTGTCTTTTCTTCCATTTCTTTAAGGTAATTTTTCATTTCTTCTTCAATCATCCTCATAAAGTTTTTTCAGTGTCATTTTCTTTTGCTTCATCTGTGTTAGGATATTCATGTCTTCTTGCTATAGAGCCACTAGTTTCTGGTGTTGCTCTATTGCTTTTTTTTAAATTTATTTATTTATTAAGGATTTCTGTCTCTTCCCTGCCACCGCCTCCCAATTCCCTCCCCCTCCCCCAATTAAGTCCCCCCCTCAGCCTGAAAAGCAATCAGGGTTCCCTGTCCTGTGGAAAGTCCAAGGAACCCCCACCTCCATCCAGGTCTAGTAAGGTGAGCATCCAAACTGCCTAGGCTCCCACAAAGCCAGTGCGTGCAGTAGGATCAAAAACCCATTGCCATTGTTCTTGAGTTCTCAGTAGTCCTCATTGTCCGCTATGTTCAGAGAGTCCGGTTTTATCCCAGGCTTTTCCAGACCCAGGCCAGCTGGTCTTGGTGAGTTCCCAGTAGAACATCCCCATTGTCTCAGTGTGTGGGTGCACCCCTCGCAGTCCTGAGTTCCTTGCTCGTGCTCTCTCTCCTTCTGCTCCTGATTTAGACCTTGAGATTTCAGTCCTGTGCTCCATTGTGGGTTTCTGTCTCTGTCTCCTTTCATCGCTTGCTGAAGGTTAATATTCAGGAGGATGCCTATATGTTTTTCTTTGGGTTCTCCTTATTTAGCTTCTCTAGGATCACTAATTATAGGCTCAATGTCCTTGGTTTATGGCTAGAAACCAAATATGAGTTAGTACATCCCATGTTCCTCTTTTTGGGTCTGGCTTACCTCACTCAGGATAGTGTTTTCTATTTCCATCCATTTGTATGCAAAATTCAAGAAGTCCTTGTTTCTTACTGCTGAGTAGTACCCTAATATGTATATATTCCATACTTTCTTCATCCATTCTTCCATTGAAGGGCATCTAGGTTGTTTCCAGGTTCTGGCTATCACAAACAATGCTGCTATGAACATCGTAGAGCATATACTTTTGTTGTATGATAAGGCCCCTCTTGGGTATATTCCCAAGAGTGGTATTGGTTGTTTAGTGTATTCTTACCTTGTTGTCTCTTCATCTCTTCCTCCAATCAGTATGAGTGGAGCCTGTGCTTCAGGGGGCTGGTCCCTCTTCCTTCAATTGATGTGGCTGGAGGCTATTGCTCTGTTGAACACACCTTCAGGTGCAGGCAGGGCTAAGCCTCCAGCAATTGATTCTCTAGGTGTAGATGAGCCCAAGGCTCTCAGATGGTCACTCTTTTTGGTGCAGACGAGACAGTGGTTCCAGTGGTCACTCCTCCAGGTGAATGCGGTATCATGTCTCGGGTGTTCACTGCTCTAGGTGTAGGTGAGACTTAGGCTGAGATTCTGGTGGTTGGATAGTTTATGGAGGTCTCTGCTGTCACCATGGCCACACTGTGTTTTGGTGAGGTCTGGTCCCACAGCAGAGCAGGCAGTGATGCTGTATCTTGGCACGGCCTGGTTCCATGGCTCTTCACAATATTCTCATCGTTCAAGCTCCTACAGAATATCTCATCAAACTTTGAACACTCAATGGCTTTTGTAACCCCAAATTCCAAAGTCCTTCCACAATCCTCCTCAAAACAACATGGTCATGCCTTTTACTCTAGGTACCAACTTCTGTCTTAGGGTTACTGTTGCTGTGATGACGCACCATGACAAAAGCAGCTTACTCTTCCATATCACAGTTCATCGTCCAAAACAGTCAGGACAGGAAGTCAAGTAGCACGGGAACCTGGAAGCAGGAGCTGATGCAGAGGCCATGGAGGAATGCTGCATACTGCCTTGCTTACTATGGCTTTCTCAGCCTGATTTCTTATAGGACCTGATAACACCAGCCCAGGCATAGGACCAACCATAGTGTGCTTGGCTCTTTCCTATATATCACCTATTAAGAAAATGCCTTTTTGGATTACCTACAGCCGGATCTTATAAAAGCATTTCATCAGTAGAGACTCCCTTCTCTGATGACTCTAGCTTGTGTCAGCTTGTCATAAAACTAGCCATTACAAATGACAAGCATGACATGATAACCCTCTGCGTGCAGCAGTAGTACATATACCTTGGCAGTAACCAATGGCCCTTTACTTAGACTTAAGACCAACTCCACAAGAAGGATACCATTCCTGGTGCTGGAAACCTAGCCAACTCCTCAGTGCTAGTGACATCATGGATACTGGAGGATAGTCGATAACCACTATTATATTAAACCAGCATAATCCCTAACAACAGTCTATAAACATTTGTCCTTATACCCGCAGATAAGTGTAGTCTTCACACCTTGGTGTGGGAAGTCTTTCTGTATATGTGTTGCTTTTCCTGGATAATAAAGAAGCTGGTTTTGGCCAATGGCTTAACAGAATATAGCCAGGGTGAAATATATATATATATATATATATATATATATATATATATATATATGGAGAGAGAGAGAGAGAGACAGAGAGAGAGAGAGAGACAGAGAGAGAGAGAGTAGGCAGAGTCAGTGAGAAGCCACAGAGCCTTGCTGGACACAGACACAAGCAGTCAGCTAGAACCTTGCTGATAGGCCACAAGCCTCATGGTAAAATATAAAATGGGTTAATTTAAGATATTTAAGAGTAAGTCATTAATCCATTTGGACTTGAGTTTTGTGCACGGTGAGAGATATGGGTCTATTTTCATTCTTCTACAGGTTGACATCCAGTTGTGCCAGCACCATTTGTTGAAGATGCTTTCTTTCTTCCAATGTATACTTTTAGCTCCTTTATCGAAAATGAGGTGCTCATAGGTTTGTGGGATAAAATCCGGGTCTTCTATACGATTCCATTGGTCGACTTCTCTGTTTTTATGCCAGTACCACACTGTTTTCATTACTGTAGCTCTGTAATAGAGTTTGAAGTCAGGGATGGTAATGCCTCCAGAAGATCCTTTATTGTATAGGATTGTTTTGGCTATCCTGGGTTTTTTGTTTTTCCATATAAAGTTGATTATTGTCTTCTCCAGATCTGTGAAGAATTTTGATGGGATCTTGATGGGGATTGCATTGAATCTATAAATTGCCTTTGGTAGAATTGCCATTTTTACTATGTTGATCCTCCCAATCCAAGAGCAAGGAAGGTCCATCCATTTTTTGGTATCCTCTTCAATTTCTTTCTTCAATGCCTTAAAGTTCTTGTCAAATAGATCTTTCACTTCCTTGGTTAGATTTACCCCAAGATATTTTATGCTGTTTGTGGCTATTGTGAATGGTGAAGCTTCTCTGATTTCCCTCTCTGCTTCCATATCCTTTGTGTGAATATGGGATGTACTCACTCATAATTGGTTTCTAGCCATAAATAAGGACCACGGAGTCTACAATAGGTGAACCTAAAGAAGCTAAGGAAGAACGTGAACCCAAGGAAAAACATATAGTTGTCCTCTTGCCTAAGGGAAGTAGACCAAATTTCTGGGGAGAAAATGGGATCTTGGGGGGGTGGGATGGGGGTAAGGGGAGATGGGGAGAGAAAAGGTAGAAGGGAAGGAGGGGGGACCTGGGAAACATGAGAATTGGGATAAAGGAAAGGTGGATAGGGGAGCACGGAACCACAATTCTTAGTTAAGGGAGCCACTTTAGGGTGGGCAAGAGACTTGACCCTAGAGGGGCTCCCTAGTGGCCAAGATGAGGTTCCCAGTTAGTTCCTTGGGCAGCTGAGGATTGGGAACCTGAAATGACCCTATCCTAGAGCAATACTGACGAATATCTTGCATATCATCATAGAATCTTCATCTGGTGATGGATAGAGATAGAGACAGAGACCCACACTGGAGCACTGGACTGAGCTCCCAAGGTCCCAAGGAGGAGCAGAAGGAGGGAGAACATGAGCAAAGAATTCGGGACCACGAGGTGTGCATCCACCCACTGAGACAGTGGAGCTGATCTATTGAGAGCTCACCAAGGCCAGCTGGACTGTGACCGAAAAAGCATGGGATAAAACCGGACTCTCTGAACATGGCGAACAATGAGGGCTGATGAGACACCAAGGACAATGGCAGGGGGTTTTGATCCTACTTAATGTGCTGGCTTTGTGGGAGCCTAGCCAGTTTGGATGTTCACCTTCCTAGATATGGACGGAGGGGGGAGGACCTAGGACTTAACACAGGGCAGGGAACCAGGACTGCTCTGTGGACTGGAGAGGGAGGGGGAGAGGAGTGGGGGGAGGGGGAGAAGGGTGGGAGGAGGGGGAGAAGGGTGGGAGGAGGGGGAGAATTGTGGGAGGAGGGGAAGGGAAATGGGAGGCTGGGAGGAGGTGGAAACTTGTTTTTTGTTTATGTTTTTTTTTCTTCTTTTCGCAATAAAAAAAAAGAGTAAGTCAGAAATATACTTAAGCTATTGACCAAACAGTATTGCAAATAATATAGTTTTTGTGTATTTTTTACAGGACCAGGCATAACAGAAACATCCACCAAAGTGGGTAACTACATCCACATAAAAACCTGAGAAAGTTTGAAAAGGAATTCTAGACACACAAAAAAACAGAGTTTAATGCAGCTTCTTGCTTTGTTTGCTAGAAGCAAGCAGAGGCATCATTCTTTTTAGAAAGGTCGTCCTTATTCAGCAGTGACAGAAAAAAATACTGCACAGTTTTGAAACGGCTGCTTCCTGGACTATGCTGCTAGCATAAAATCTGACTCTTTTCGGAGGTCTGGCTATGGAGTATTTAAATGGGGTTTGAGAGGAGAGTGCTACAACTTGCTTAATGGCATCACAGATGTGCTATGAACCAACCCTAGATCTAGGGTGGAGAGAATGGCTCTCAGACGCAGTGAATGGACCTCTGACATATTGGACAGGGTGGAACCAAAAGGCAAAGCAGCCTTAGTCCTAGTAATGCTGTTTAACATCTTAAGAAGTGCTGTTGGACAGAAAAGGATTTTAGATACACAATAGAGCAGATTCAGGCATAAAATACCTCTAAAGGAGACACAGAGGCTTCCTGACTCAGCTTTAGCTGCAAATCCCTGCAGCTCATTAAGAGGTCCTGCCACAAAACACTTAAAGGGTGTTGACGAAAAGCTGAACGCATGCTTTTGGTTTTCAGCCATAGCAGGAAAAAAGCTGCGCCGTTTAAAAATGCCGGCTTTCTGGGCTGTCCTGCCAGGGAAAACTCTGACTCTTTTTACGCAGGCAGTTTGTGTGGTTTGCAAGCACAGGCTGCTGAAGCTCGCTTGCTGGCAGGGACCTTGAAATGCCATAGAGTTGTGGCAGTAAACGTGGCTACAGCCAGTACCTCAGCCATGAGGGTGGAAAGCTAAGGAATGGGCTGGATCCAGCCATCAAAGCCATGGCTTTTGTCCTACTGATATTCTGATATTGCTGGTAAATTACTCATGTGGTCAGAAAAAGAGAGATATACAGTAAAGAGAGATTCAAAGACAAAGAAAATTTCTAAATGGTTTACAGTGTGTTGAAAATATATGCAGACTAAAAGTTAATATTCTTAAAGTAAAAAAACAAAAAAAAGGAAGAGAGTTGTTGTGTGTGGTAGTACACACCTTTAATCCCAACACTTGGGAGGCAGAGGGAGATTGACCTCTGTGACTTCAAGGTGTGGTAGCACACGCCTTTAATCCCAGTGCCTAGAAGGCAGAGACAAACAGATCTCTGTGAGTTCAAGGTGTAGTAGATACACCTTTAATCCCAATGCCTGGGAGGCAGAGACAGGCGGATCTCTGAGAGTTCAAGGCCAGCCTGGTCCACAGAGTTATTCCAGGTCAAAGATACACAGAGAACCTGTCTTAAAAAGCAAAAAGTTAAAAGTAAAAATAAACAAAATAGAGGTTAAAATAAAGCACACAAAGATGGAAAATACACAGAGAATTTTGATACTGTATGCTATTATGCTCCGTTTGAATTATTTGAATGCTGAGGAAAGAGTAACAGCTGCTAAAAGATATTTGTTTATAAATGCTGCTGAACTAATTCAATATAGATATTTTGAAAATGCCTTGACTTTGAAATTTGGATCTAAGGACATAATGCTTTGGAAAGGAGTTTGTTATTTTGTTTTCACAGAGGATGATACCCTGTTCATTTCTTCTATTCCGATTTGGTATGATGGATCACGCCCTCCTGAAGGGTTGGTGTGAACACCTTCAGAAAATTGCTTCACTCAACTGCCAACTGAGATGAAACTAGCAAATAGGTTATACCATGAAAGACCTAATTAACAACGCCCCCATTCAGCAGGAAGCAGTTTGGAGAGAAAAAACTGTGCCCATGTGCCCAAATATGGTTTATAAACATCCTTTTACATTTAAAGGGGGATATGATATAGATATGAATAATTTGTATTAGTATAGATTTTGCTTTATTGATAGAGATTTAAGGTCAATTTTGTTATATGTATATGCATATTTCTGCTATTGATTAAGATATTGTGATTGCGTAGTTCATTAAAAAATGTAATGTATAATTAAGAAATGTAGGTTAATGGATAATCATCAGTAATAGTCAAGTTTGTAGTCATGTTATTTAAGATTTTCTAGATGTACATAGATATATTTTAGATAGGCATTCTTCATATCTTTCAAAGATTATAGAATATGGCATTTTAAATGTTTTAATAACTTAGGATTTTCATGACAATGAGACACTCTGCTCCTGGCAGCACCAATCTACTTCAAGAAGAAGATGGGCATTGAAGAGGCTCGTTATGGAGTTTGATAGCCATTTGGGCAAGAAACTGTTCTTGCCTGGACTATTGCATAAACTGGACATAGAGAACATGCAGAGAGAGGACTGCTAAACTTGCCTAAAGGTGAGATTGTCTTTCGGGGATCCTGATTCATGAAGGAGTCTGCAAGACATTCTGCAGGACACAGCAGATAGTGACTGCCTTTGAAATTTCCTGCTTTGTGGAAATGTCTGCTGGAAACTATGGGCTTGTAGGCCGAAAATGGATGCCCCAACAGTACAGAGAAACTTTGGATGACTGTCCAGGCAGTGAGATGTCTCTGTCATTTCTAGAGTTTTGGATTTCTTGTTTGCTTAGGTAATATTGTATTTTTCTGGAGTCTTTGATGGAGTTACGAATAGTTAGTTACAGTTATAGTTTTCCTTAGTTATGATAAAGATAAAATAGATATAAATATTGTAATTTTTACTTGATAACTGTTTTGTTATATGTAATTTTGCTATGTTAAAGTTATAGCCTTTTTTTTGTTTAAACAGGAAAAGGGGAAGTGATGTGGGAGTGTCATATATCAATCTGTTGATTTCATTGGTTAAGTAATAAACAAACTGCTTGGCCTCATAGCTTAGAACATAGGTGGGTGGAGTAAACAGAACAGAATGCTGGGAAGAAGAGGAAGTGAGGTAAGACGCCTCAGACAGAGACACCATGCTCCAAGCTCCCGGGTAGACGGATGCAATTCAGCTCCGACCCAGGATGGACGTAGGCTAGAATCTTCCCAGTAAGTGCACCTTGGGATGCAACACAGATGATTAGAAATGGGCTAAATTAATATGTGAGAATTAGCCTAGAAGAGGCTAGATAGAAATGGGCCAAGCAGTATTTAAATGAATACAGTTTGTGTGTTTTTATTTCGGGGCATAAGATAGCCAGGCTGCCGCGGTGCTGGGGATGCAGCCCCGCTCCTATTACTACATATGTAGGCTGGGGAGAGAGAAGAAAAAGAGTAAAGAGACAGTAAATGTAATATAAAAGAGCACAAACAATCATGGATTAAAGGAGTAAAGATAATAAAAATATTAAACTTGTAGAAAAAGTAACAGAGTAAGAAAAATAAGCCACATAAAATTGAAATATACACAGAGAATCTGGATTATGTATATGATTGTGTTTTCTTTAAACTTTTGACTGTGCAGAAGGTAAGTACAGAGAGATATGTCATTGTATGGGCTGCTATGCTAAATCAACATATGTACTTTAAAGGTATTTTGTCTTCAAAATTCGGGTCTAAGGATATGTTGCTTTGGAAAAGAGGTTCTTCTGTTTTCACAGAAGATGAGAACCTGTAGATTCTTTCCAGACTAATGTGGTTTGATAGATCAAGACCCTCTGAAAGGTTGCTGTAAACACCCCCCAAAATACTTTGCCCAAAAAAAAGGGCAGAAAGCAGTTTGGAGAGAAGTATGCCCCAATTCCCAAATATTGTTTATAAATGTTTGTTACCCTACAAAGGGGTAGTTGTTCCTATTGGTAATCAGAAGATATACATTACAAATAATGAAGAAATAGAAATGTATCAAATAGGCAAAGTGATGAAGAATCTGGATGAATGGTAATATTGAACTCTTGGTTAGATTATATGAAGTAATGCCCTGTGAGAATGTAGATAAGGTGAAGCCATTTTGGTCAAGTGGTATGTGTGTGGGGTAGGTGGGTAGGTGTTTGTCAAAAATTTTTAAGAGGACTATATTGAGTATATTCACTTTAGTTTTGTTTGGAGGAGGAAGTTGAAGGTCATGTAGTTGTTCATCACTGGGGGAATAGTAATGATGGTAGAGGTACATGATGAAATATTATACAGTAATTGGAAACCAGAATTCGGCAATGGAGTCCATAGAAAAACATGGAACCAATTTTTTTTCAGTAGTAATATGGTAGACATACAAATTAAATAGTAGAAATGAGATCCATAAGTAATATACATGCACAAAACAGCACTGTTTTTTTCTAAGGTACATTAGAAGTTGTATAATGTATACAACTCCTGAATAAATAGGTTCCTTTTCTTTCCTTTCTCTCCCCGTCTCATAGCTTTGTCTATTGATTTACCTGGGTGTGCCTATGAATTTTATTAAAATTCCACTGCAAATGTTTTTCTATGTTGTGAAAATAACAAAACATTTTCTCATAAAAATAGGAGTTAAGGGGCTGGAGAGATGGCTCAGTGGTTAAAAGCTATTGTGGTTAAGTAGCATTGGCTATTCTTTCAGAGGACCCAGGATCAATTCCCAACATCAACACAGTGGCTCATATTCCTTTGTAACTCTAGCTCCAGGGGATCTGATGCAATCTTCTTGTCTCTGTGGGCACCACACATGCATGTGGTACTCAGTTCTACATGCAGGCAAAACACTTATACATATTAAGCAAAATTAATTAAAAATAAAGGTAGGAATTGGAGAAGAGAGAGTAGAAGTGAATTTGATCAAAACACATTATATATATTCATTAACTTCTCCAACAAAAATAAAATATACTTAAAATATTTAAATATGAACATGCATATTTAAAAGCACTTTGATTTGGGTCAGTACAGAAGAATGCCATATAAAATAAATAATTTAAATGTTTAATTAGATATATAAATTATATATAATTTTTCCTGGTGAGAGCAATTAACTTATATCCATGGCTATCTCTCCTGATGGATCTCTTTTAGAAAGTCTGTCTGCTTTGTTAGCCTGCATAGAAGGACACAGTAAGGAACTGACTATCAATAGAAGGAAAGCCAGCATGATTGATGTAGCCTGCTTCTGTGCGTTATTTTGCTTTTGCAATCCCTGTTGCTGGTTAGCCCTATCCAATGGAGGGTAATCAGTACTGAGAAAGCAGACAAAGAGCTCCTTTTCAACTTTCAAACCTAGACAGGTATTCTAGTGATACATGTCAGGACCTACAAGAACTTTTTTGTTGTTGTTGTTGTTGTTTTACAGTTCTTTGGCAGTAAAAAATTGTAAACAACTTGAATATCCACTAAGAAAAGTATAAATTTCCTTTGCAATACACTACTGTGAAACAGTGAAAATAAATGACTGGTGAGCTATGTTCATCAAAAAGTATAGACCAATGTTAAATTATAAACTAATATTAAATACTAAAATCAATGATTGAACCTTCCCCTGTAATCAGATTGATGACTAACTTAATTGTCAACATAGAACCTTCAGCCAGCAACTTGTGGAATCAGATACAGAGATCCACAATGAAACACTGGGCTGAGCTTCTGGAGACCAGTCCAAGAGAGGGAGGAGTGATGATATAAGCAAAGGGGTCAAAACCATGATTGGAACACCCCCTGAAATAGCTGACCTGAGCTAGTGAGAGCTTACTGACTCTGGACTGACAGTGGGGGAGCCTGCATAGGACCAAACTAGGCCTACTGAATGTGGGGGACAGCTGTAAGGCTTTGGATGTCTGTGGGGCCACTAGCAGTGGGGCTCATCCCTAGTGCCTGAGTTAGTGTATAGGAGCACATTCTCTTTGGAGGGATATTTTTATCAGCCTAGATATAGAGGGGAGGGCCTTGGTCCTGCCTCGAAGTGATGTATCAGACTTTGTTGACTTCCCATGGGAAGCCTTACCCTTTCTGAGGAGTGGGTGGGGGTGGGAGAAAAAGGTGGGACAGGAGGAGGGGAGGGAGGGAGAATAGGGATAGCTATATATAATGAAAAAAGACAGTATTAAAAATTCTTACATCAAAAAAGTCAATGATTGAAAGGATATGTCTGCTTACATACAGTTTCACGAATATGTTTAAAAGCATTGTACACTGTACATATTAGATGAGTGTTGAGGAATATTATCTTAAAGTGTGTGACTTTTGTTTATGATGCACTTGTTTAACTCTGTGAAGCTGTGATTATTTGCCTGTCTAAAACACCTGATGGTCCTAATAAAGAGTTGAAGGCAAATAGCAAGGCAGGAGCAAAGATAGGCAGGCCTGGCAGGCTGAGATGATAAATAGAAGGTGAAACAAGGAAGAGAGGGAGCAAGATAAGAAGAAGAGGAGAACACAGCTACACAGCAAGCCACGGTGAAAGAAGTTAAGAAAGGTATACAGAAATAGAGAAAAATAGAAGCCCAGAGGCAAAAGGTAGTCAGAAAAATTTAAGAAAAGTTGCTTAGCAACAAGCCAAGCATAGGTTAGGCATTCATAACAAATAAGCCTCCATGTGTGATTTACTCTGGAGCTTGGTGGTGGGTCCCCGAAAAAGCCAAAACATTAAAACATTACACAACAGACGAGCACATAACTTAATGGGGATTATACAAATAACTAGAGGTATCATAAAATCAAAACCAAGTGTGTTGATTTTGGGGGAGGGAGGGATAAGCATGTGGCAGGGAAGGTGACTCAGAATATTCCAGCTGTGTCTCTGATGATTATTTTTATAAAAGCAAGAGCCACAGCAGCTGCCAGGATCTGACAATAGCGATAGGTAGAAACACAGGAACTGATGAAGAATGCGCGCTACTGCTATGTCACACTAACATCACAATGTGCACAGAGACCCCCTGAAGGAGAGACATGAATAGAGTCACCCATGGATCTGTTTATGGAAGTCTATATGATGGTCCTAGATTGATATCAATACCGGCCATGGCCACGCCATAACTAAGGATCATAAACGTTTCAGAGCACGACTCTACATGCAAAAGAGGATTTCATGAAAATAACCTACCTCTTTGCTCTGAATCCACACCTATGAATAACTCATGTTTTTTATTCATTGAGAAAACAGACAATGGTAAGACAGCAACATGACGAAACAAATAAATGGAACAGAAGGAAAACAATCGAGAATTAAAGAAAGACACACGCGGCCGGGCGGTGGTGGCGCACGCCTTTAATCCCAGCACTCGGGAGGCAGAGGCAGGAGGATCTCTGTGAGTTCGAGACCAGCCTGGTCTACAAGAGCTAGTTCCAGGACAGGCTCCAAAACCACAGAGAAACCCTGTCTCGAAAAACCAAAAAAAAAAAAAAAAAAAAAAAAAAAGACACACGCTTCCAAGGGAAAAGCAGGTAGAAAGAATGACTGAAAATTCTAGACTTCAAAACAATTTTTCAAAACTGCGACTATTGAGTATCATTTTGGTGAGGAAGGAGAATACTAGTAGAATAAAAATAACTCATCAAACTGATGCAAATAGATCCTGGGGCAATGGCATTTGTGTGATTGTTAATTCTAGAACCCTATACACAGTGAAATTATCAGTTACACAAGGGGAAAGCCAAGCTTTTTCGAATGGTAAGAATCCAAAAAGGTTACATTCTGCATAATCTTTATGAGAAAATTCCTTTAGGTAGTACTGGGTATAGAAACTTCAGGCTCTATTCTGAGAATGAAGGAAGGAGACAGTTCCAGCATACTATTTGTGCAGATTAAAACCAGGTTCGTGCTAGAAATAGAAGTCAGAAGCTCCAGGCGCAGCTTATTTCACGGAACAGATAATGCGAATGAAATGCTGGATCATGGTGTGGCATTGGTGACTCACGTTGCTCCTGTTTGCCTCAAACTTGCTGTGTGCCAAGGATGACCTTGAACTTCCAATCTACCTGCCTTGACCTCCCCAGTGATGATATTACTGAAAAGATCTACTATGCCCAGGAAAGAAACACCATGCCCAGTTTTATGCCAGGTTGGACATGTAGCTTAGTTGGTAGAATGCTTACCTAGTATTAAAAAAGATTTGGATTTGTTCTCTTGCACTGCATACACCTGTATGGTGATGCATGCCTGTAATTCAGTGGTAGAGGCAAGAGAATTAGAAGATCATGTTCATCCTCAGGTACTTAACAATTCAAAGATAGTCTGGCTTATGAAAAAGACATATGCACAATTAAAGGTGGTTGCAGATTTCTTTCTTATTTTTGTCAACTCTACATTTGATAAGAGACTTATTTCCTTTTGCTTAAATCTGGCTTGCTTTGATGACTCCAAAAGTCATTCAGTGAGTATCTAGACTAAGAGAGAAGCCTCATATCTTGGCATGCTCATACTGAGATTTTCTACCATTGGGAGCCATTCACCATGTAAGAAATGCTGGTTTTCCTCAATACTGTGCTAGCAGAAAGTCGAGCCTCAGGGAAATGACCCTAGGTTTACTAAGGCTTGATAAACCCAGCTAGTCTCTCAGTCCAATGGTAGCTAGCCATTTGGGAAGAATTATCAGACCTGGGTCAAGCTGCAGTAGGTCTGACTCCATAATCACCTGATTGCAAGTCCTTGGGAGACTTTATTTGGGGACCACCAGTTGAGTCCATTACTACCCCAATAGGCTTGACAGTAACTGGCTCTTTGTTTCCACATCTTGGGCTGGTTTTCATTGGTTATTGCTTTTGGTTTGGCAATGATGCAGGCTTGAATCCAGGAACTTGCATATACTAAATAAATGTTCTATAGCTGAGCAACATCTTTGACCTTTTGAGATAGTTTCTAATGTATACATGCACAGTGTGTTTTCATTTTGTCAGTATGAAAAAAGGGAAAAATCTACTGAAACTCCAAAGAATCTTTAAAAGAAACCTAGCAAGTACTGAGTTTAAATATAAGGAATTCAAACATGCCATAATTTCGAGAAACTGATGTACTTTAATAAAAGAATTAAAAGAGCACCAGTTATAGTTAAGTTCAATGAACGTTATTTCAAATGATCCAGGAAACAGGATTTTGATTGGGTAGAGAAAATTCTTGTAGCCCAATGATAATCATAACAGAAATGTTGATTATTTGACTAAGGAAACCTAAATCAATGTAACAATGACTTCTCTTTGATCAGGAAAAGGGAAAGAAATATTATTCCATACATGTGCATTGATATAAATGTAAGATTATTTTTGTCATACTATATGCATGCTTCTACTTCTGTTTAGGATATTTTTATATTATGCAAATTAAGGATATTTTTGTCATATTGCACTATACAGTTTTTCCTCTGATTAAAATATTTTTATATATTGTTACAATTTCAAGGTCATTGTCCTTATACTGTTTATCTGTCTACAGATTGTTTATTTTTATAATGTGAAGCTTTAGTGTTTAAACTTTATAGGTTATTAAATTTACAGGTTAATTTGTCACACTTATAGTTATGTTAGTTAGGTTATCTAGATGCACAGAGATGTATTTCATATAGATAGATAATTCTCAAACACATCAAAGACCTACAGAATATGACATTTAAATATTTTAGTAACTTAAAATTTTGTTGATGTGAGACATGACTGCTCCTGGTAGCACCCATCTATCTACTCCAGAGAGAATGATGTGCACCCAATACACTCCATATGGAGCTTGTTTTCTTTTTGGCAAAACTAGCCTATTGGGCAAAGGACTGCTCTTGACTAGATTGCTGACAGTTAGCATGCTGTCCAATCCCAACAAGAAGGACTCAAGGAAAAGTGACTGCTGAACCTTGCCACGACAGTCTTTCAAATTTTCATGTTCCTGAAAATGGTCTGTCAGGGATTCTATGCCTATAGCCAAAGTTGGATGCCCCAATGTTGCAGAGAAACTTTAGGTAACTGTTCAGGCAACCAGTCGTTTCTGTCATTTTTTGCATTTTTTGGAAATCGTTTGCTTGTACTTCTGACTTATCAGGTAATAATACTTTCATTCTCAAGTCTTTGATGGATGGAAGACTAGATAGTTATAGTTACAATCATCTTGCATTTTAGCTAAGGTCATACTAGGTATAAGACTTAAACTCTTCATAATAAGACAATTATTGGATTAATCTCTGTAATTTGTCAATTGCTTATGGTCTGGACATTTAGAATGTATTACTTGCTTGATGTTGTTCTTGTTGGTTGTAGTTTCATTTTTATGTTATTTCCTTTTCTTTCTTCTAGACAACTTGATAGTTCTTATTGTATATAGTCTTATGTTATGATTAGAACTTTCGTTTTTACTCTAATAAAGCAAACTTTATTATTTATTTTTTATGTTTATCAATAGCATGTTGTTGATAAACCCCTTTATCGTTAATGAATTTCTTTTTTATGATTCTTTTTATTTTTTTAAATTTCATTTTATATTCACATCACAGTTCTAACTCCCATGATCCCCTTGCCCCCCCCCCCAGTCCATCCCCCCCATCCACTCCTCCAAAAGGGTAAGGGCTCCCATGGGGAGTCAACAAAGCCTGGCCCATTAAGCTGAGAAAGGACCAAGCCTACTCCCTCCCAATATTAAGATAAGTGAGCATGGTATCCCACCATAGGGAATGGGCTCCAACAAGCTAGCTCGTGTGCCAGGGATAGATCCTGGTCCAACTGCCAGGGTGCCTCAGATAGACCAAGCTGCATAACTGTTTCCCATATGCAAAGGGCCTAGTTTTGTCCCTTGGAGGCTCCACAGCTGTTGATCTAGAGTTCATGAGTTGCCTCAAACTTGGTTCAGCTGTCTCTATAGATTTCTCTATCATAATCTTGGCCTCCCTTGCTCATATATTCCCTTCTCCCACTCGAAGTGGGTTCCCAGAGCTTGACTTGGTGCTTGGTTGTGGATCTCTGCATCTGGTTCTGTCAATCACTGGATGAAAGCTCTATGATGATAGTTGGGGTGTTCACCAATCTGGCTACAGGGCAAGGCCAGTTCAGGCACCCTCTCCACTATTGATAGGAGTCTTAGCTGGGGTCATCCTTGTGGATTCTTGGGAATTGCCTTAGCATCAGGTTTCTCCCTAACCCCATAATGGCTCTCTCTATTAAGATAACTCTTCCATTGCTCTCCCACACCATCTCGTCTTTCTTCTCACCTATCTTGTTTTCTCATGTTCCCATCCTTCATTTGCTTCCCTTTACTGGCCTCCATTCCCAGTTTACCCAGGAGATCTCATCTAATTCCCCTGGCCAGGCCACTCCATGTGTCCTCCTTGTTACCTAGATTCTCTAGAGCTGTGGATTGTAATTTGGGTGTCTTTTGATTTACATCTGTTATCCAATTATGAATGAGTACATACTGTGTTTATTTTTCTGAGTCTGGGTTGCCTCATTCAGTATGATTTTTTTAGTTCCATTAATTTGCCTGTAAATTTCATGATCTTGTTATTGTTTTTACAGCTCAGTAATACTCCATTGTGCAAATGGAATACATTTTCCTTATCCATTCTTCTGTGGAGGGGCATCTAGGTTGTTTCCAGGTTCTGGCTACTATGAATAAAGCTGCTATGAATATTGTGGAACAAGTGTCCTTGTAGTATGATTGGGCATCCTTTGGGTATATGCCCTAGAGTTATGTCATTGGATCTTGAGATAGATTGATACCCAATTTTCTGAGAAACTGCCATACCAATTTACAAATTTGCACTCCCACCAGCAGTGACTTACTCCATATCTTCTCCATCATAAACTATCCTCAGTATTTTTTTTATCTTACCCATTCTGACAGGTATAAGATTGTCTCTCAGAGTCATTTTGATTTGTATTTTCCTGATGTTTAAGGATGTTGAGCAATTCCTTAAATGTCTTTTGGCCATTTGAGATTGTTCTCTTGAGAATTCCCTCTTTAGCTATGTACCCCATTTTTTAAAAAAATGGATTATTTTGTATTTTGATGTCTAGTTTCTTGAATATATATATATATATATATATATATATATATATATATATATTCGAGATTAGCCCTCTGTCATATTTGGTGAAGATCTTTTCCCATTCTGTAGGCTGTCATTTTATCTTATTGACTGTGTCTTTTGCCTTGCAGAAGCTTTTCATTTTCAGGAGGTTTCATTTATTGGTTATTTCGCTCAGTGCCTGCGCAACTGGTATTATCTTTAGGAAGTGTTCTCCTGTGCTGATGTATTCAAGGCTACTTCCCAGTTTCTTTTCTATCAGGTTAAATGTAGCTAGATTTATGCTGAGGTCTTTGATCCATTTGGACTTGAGTTTTGTGCATGGGGATAGGTATGGATCTATTTGCATTCTTCTACATGCAGACATTCACTTATGCCAACACCATTTGTTGAAGATCCTTTCCTTTTTCCATTGTACCATTTTGGGTTCTTTGTAAACAAATCAGTTGTAGAACCTTCTCAACTAGAAAATAAATAGGGAAATGTTTTGGGAGCTCAATCCATTTAGCCAATGACATTTGGTGTGCCTAGCCCTATGGGTGTGGTTTTCTTTGGATATGTGGCCAGATAAAATGGAGAAGCATCACACACACTTGTCCCCCCCCCAAAGTACTATTCATGTTCCATTTATTCTGATTTCTCTTGTGGAATAATGTTGAAATCCTTTTGGAAATGTTTATCAAAGTCGCTCTGTGTAAATTTAACTTTTCCAATATAGCTTAAAGGATTTAACTTAGAAGTCAATGGATAATGGCATGACGGGTGCTGGTTCTTAAACAGTACATGTTAATCACTCAACATGCAAGTATTAAATTTGAGTATTCTTTAGGGTGATGTGGAAGATATGCTAAGTTACAGATGTCTAGATACTAACCAGTTCCTTCAGTTTTGGGTGAAGCCCAGTGGTTGCCATTTGCATCATGTTTCTAGAGGATACTGATACTGTTAGCTGAGGGGCCTCATTCTGAAATCCACTACTTCACAGCAGTGAATTTAGTTAACTGTATTTTCCTTTCATGCCTAGGGCTTTTTGCTTTACTCCATGGAAGAGCTCTGGATAACCTCATGATGTTTTGTTTATTTATTTGTGTGCATGTGTATGTGTGTGTGCATGTGGAAGAAGTCAGAGGTCAGTATTAGTGTCTGTCCTCAAGTGGTATCCACTTCATCATTTGGAAGAGTGCCTTTCACTGTTCGGAAAGTTGCCAGATAAGCTAGGCTGGGCATCCATTTAGCCTCAAAGATCCCACTTGTGTCCACCTCCCCAGTGCTGAGATTACTGTGCCCAATTTATGTACCATGGCTTCTGGGGATTGAACTCAGGACACCTGGCTCTTTACTGAGATTTCTTCATAGTCCAACTTTGTGGGTTTTTTTTTTTTTTGTGAATGCAGTTGACCATGCTGTTTCTTTAGTTACACTGGTTTAAATAGATGTGACCCTAATCACTACAGAAAATGTTATTAATAACGACAAGATTAATTATGTAAATGGGGAGAAACGGTGGCCTAGGATAGAAAGGAGTAAAGAAATGGTGGGTGGAGGAAAAGAGACGACAGGGACACAAAATGCTTCCTTTCTCATAGGTGAAAACTCAGAGACACTGCCTAAAGAGTATTGAGCAAAAATAAAAATGTAACAATACAATATAAACTAAATAAACAGCCAAGACTATAACATAATGATGTCCCGGCCGGGCGGTGGTGGCGCACGCCTTTAATCCCAGCATTCGGGAGGCAGAGGCAGGCGGATCTCTGTGAGTTCGAGACCAGCCTGGTCTACAAGAGCTAGTTCCAGGATAGGCTCCAAAACCACAGAGAAACCCTGTCTCGATAAAGGAAGGTTGGACAGGGGAGCACGGAACCATAATTCTTAGTTAAGGGAACCACTTTAGGGTTGGCAAGAGACCTGACCCTAGAGGGGCTCCCAGGTGCCCAAGCTGAGGTCCCCAGTTAGTTCCTTGGGCAGTTGAGAATAGGGAACCTGAAATGACCCTATCCTTGAGCAATACTGACGAATATCTTGCATATCATCATAGGACCTTCATCTGGTGATGGATGGAGATAGAGACAGAGACCCACACTGGAGCACTGGACTGAGCTCCCAAAGTCCCAATGAGGAGCAGAAGGAGGGAGAACATGAGCAAAGAAGTCGGGACCATGAGGGATGCACCCACCCACTGAGACAGTGGAGCTGATCTATTGAGAGCTCACCAAGACCAGCTGGACTGTGACTGAAAAAGCATGGGATAAAACTGGACTTTCTGAACATGGCGAACAATGAGGGCTGATGAGACGCAAAGGACAATGGCACGGGGGGTTGATCCTACGTAATGTGATGGCTTTGTGGGAGCCCAGCCAGTTTGGATGTTCACCTTCCTAGATATGGACGGAAGTGGGAGGTCCTAGGTCTTACCACAGGGCAGAAAACCCTGACTGCTCTTTGGACTGGAGAGGGAGGGGGAAAGGAGTGGGGGGAGGGGGAGAAGGGTGGGAGGAGGGGGCGTAGGGTGGGAGGAGGGGGAGGGAAATGGGAGGCTGGGAGGAGGTGGAAACTTGTTTTTTTTATTTTCTCCTTTTCTCAATAAAAAAAAAGAAAAAAAAAAGAAAAAAAACCATAATGATGTCCCCATGGATAACTTGTTAGGGGATGAGAAGATAAAGTAAAAGGTGATCTAAATAAATTACTTAATTGTTTTTCAGGGGTAGTTGACAAAAAAAATTCCAAAGTCAGCGAGCCATGAAGTTGGATTAACTATACCTTTGAAGAATCACACAAGGAAACTGAAGACAGTAACTGGGGTCAGGTAGGGCTGGAGTATGTGCTTATGTGCTTATTATGTGCTCCAAGGCAAGGACCACCAAAACAAGCAACACTAAAAGGAAGAAAATAGATGAATTATGGATTATCTTACATGGTGGGGTGAAAGATAGTTTTTTTTTTGTTGTTGTTGTTGTGAGTTCTTTGGCAGAGGTTATTTATTTTGTGTGGGGGAGGAGTTTGCCACGGTATGTGTGTGGGAAATTGAAGGACAGGTTGTTGGAATCTGTTCTCGCCTTCCACCATGTGGATCCCAAGGACTAATCTCAGGTCATCAAGCTTGGAGACAGGAACTGCTGTCCACTGAATCATCTCACTGGCTGGCCTACTTTTGTGGAACTTAACGGAAAACAACAACCTGCATACTGGGATTTCTTTAGTAAAAACATGTAAGCAGGCTACTCAGTTTATAACTACAAAGAAAAGTGTCATAAATTTTTCTTTTTCTTTTTGATTTTTTTTATTGAGAAAAGGAGAAAAAAAACAAGTTTCCACCTCCTCCCAGCCTCCCATTTCCCTCCCCCTCCTCCCACCCTACGCCCCATCCTCCCACCCTTCTCCCCCTCCCCCCACTCCTTTCCCCCTCCCTCTCCAGTCCAAAGAGCAGTCAGGGTTTTCTGCCCTGTGGAAAGTCCTAGGTCCTCCCCCCTCCGTTCATTTCTAGGAAGGTGAACATCCAAACTGGCTAGGCTCCCACAAAGCCAGCACATTAAGTAGGATCAAAACCCCGTGCCATTGTCCTTAGCGTCTCATCAGCCCTCATTGTTCACCATGTTCAGAGAGTCCGGTTTTATCCCATGCTTTTTCAGTCACAGTCCATGGGATGTACTCACTCATAATTGGTTTCTAACCATAAATAAGGGTCACGGAGTCTACAATAGGTGAATCTAAAGAAGCTAAGTAAGAAGGTGAACCCAAGGAAAAACATATAGTTATCCTCATGGCTAAGGGAAGTAGACAAAATTGCCGGGGAGAAAATTGGGATCTTGGGGGTGGGGTGGGATGGGGGTAAGGGGAGATGGGGAGAGAAAAGTTAGAAGGGAAGGAGGGGGGGCCTTGGGGAAACAGGAGGATTGGGATAAAGGAAGGTTGGACAGGGGAGCACGGAACCACAATTCTTAGTTAAGGGAGCCACTTTAGGGTTGGCAAGAGACCTGACCCTAGAGGGGCTCCCAGGTGCCCAAGCTGAGGTCCCCAGTTAGTTCCTTGGGCAGCTGAGGATAGGGAACCTGAAATGACCCTATCCTAGAGCAATGATGACGAATATCTTGCATATCATCATAGAACCTTCATCTGGTGATGGATGGAGATAGAGACAGAGACCCACACTGGAGCACTGGACTGAGCTCCCAAGGTCCCAATGAGGAGCAGAAGGAGGGAGAACATGAGCAAAGAAGTCGGGACCATGAGGGATGCACCCACCCACTGAGACAGTGGAGCTGATCTATTGGGAGCTCACCAAGGCCAGCTGGACTGTGATAAATTTTTCTTTAGACAGATTCTCACTACATAGTTCAGTTGGCCTTGGACATTCGGCAGTTCTGCCTCAATCTCATGAGCCTGGTGAGTTCAAACCCCAAGTCTTTTGGGGGTGGGGTAGGATGGGGGTAAGGGGAAATAGGGAGAGAAAAGTGAGAAGGGGAGGATGGGGGGAGCTTGGGGGAACGTGATGGTTGGGATAAAGGAATGGTGGATATGGGAGCAGGAAAGTATATATCTTAATTAAGGGAGCCATCTTAGGGTTGGCAAGAGACTTGACTCAAGAGGGGCTCTCAGGTGTCCAGGGAGATGTCCCCAGTTAGTTCCTTGGGCAGCTGAGGAGAGGGAACCTGAAATGGGCCTATCCTATAGCCATACTGATGAATATCTTGCATATCACCATAGAACCTTCATCTGGCGATCAATGGAGATTGAGACAGAGACCCACATTGGAGCACTGGACTGAGCTCCCAAGGTCCCAATGAGGAGCAGAAGGAGGGAGAACATGAGCAAGGAAGTCAGGACTGCGAGGGGTGCACCCACCCACTGAGACAGTGGGGCTGATCTATTGGGAGCTCACCAAGGCCAGCTGGACTGGGACTGAAAACACATGGGATAAAACAGGACTCTCTGAACATGGCAGACAATGAGGGCTAATGAGAAGCCAAGGACAATGACACTGGGTTTTGATTCTACTGCATGTACTGGCTTTGTGGGAGCCTAGCCTGCTTTAATGCTCACCTTCCTAGACCTGGATGGAGTGGGGAGGACCTTGGACTTCCCACAGGGCAGGGAACCCTGACTGCTCTTCGGACTGGAGAGGGAAGGGGAAAGGAATGGGGGAAAGGGGAGAGGAGTGTGGGGAGGGGGGAGCAGTATGGGGAGGGGGCAATGAGTGGGAGGAGGGGTAGGGAAATGGGAAATGGGGAGGAGGCGGAAATTTTTCCAATAATAATGAAAAAAATAAAAAAAAAACCTCAAGTCTTACCGACATGAATGATTTGGAGGTAAATTGCTTAGAGTCTCTAGCCTCTATTTTCTTTCTTGAAAGTTGGGAAGATAATTTATCACAGATTGTTTTGGGAATTTGATGCAATAATTATGCACAAAGATCACTTAACACAGTATTTGGCATAATAAACAAATAATTTTGACCACTATTACTATGAACATCATTATAACCATACTGGCAATAGACTAGCAACTGGATCATCAGGAGTTATAGAATGGAGGCAGGAAACCCAATTCTGATCCTGCATGGATTACTGAATGGCGTGTTATAGTACACATATTTACATCCTGTGGTATAAATATATGAGTGTCTGGATTACTATACCTTTGTAAATAAATTCAAGAAGCAATAGAGATGGAGTATTCTTTCTCTGTAAATCTGATTCAGTAGTCTGTTTACTATAGCTTTCCTAGGTGTGGTGGCATACATCTATAATCCTCGAATCTGCAAGGCAGAGGCAGGAAGAGTCTTATGAGTTTTCTGGCAGCCTGAGCTACCTAGGGAATTCTAGGCCATCTTGGGATACAGGGTGAGATTTTGTCTCACCTCCCCACCCAATGTAACTTGATAGGACTTTGGAAAACAAAGAAAAGGAATAAATGGGCATGGAGTGTATAAAGAAATGAGTCGTACTTCATATTCATCTTTGCTAGAAGGCACATAAAGGGAGCAGCAGCCTCTTATGGCACTTTGTCTGGAGGGTCCAAATGGAATCTGCGGGAAAACTGAATTTGAATGCATGGGCTTTGTTTCCAGATGACTAATATAGGAGAGAGTGACCTGAGCTGACCTCATCTTCCTGCCCTATACATTCTTGAGAAAGGCGTAGTTACACTAAAGTTTCGCATCTTCAATAATTCATCTGTCAGGTTGAATTAATTCATCTAGGCTGATCCTGACGTTATAACTTGACTTTCTAATGAGTGCAGTGAGAAAAGTCATGTTGTCACTAGAAGCTTACCTATAAAGTTAGCACTAATAAAATCCTGACCCACACAGGTCAATGCATAATAATGATTGGACTTTCCATCCCTGGGGCAACTTGGCATGTTAACACAGAAATATATCTAGAGAATGGGCCTAGCCAGGACAAAAAAGACCACAGACATCCCCTGTGACCTTTAATGACTCACACAGGGGCTGTATTTCTGCAGTAGAAGAAATGTCTCCATTATTCCTTCTGACCAGGAGATGATGTAGTTGAGTCAGTGGTTGAGGCAAACAGATGCCAAGGTGGTCTTGATGGTTCATGTCCCCAGTGTTCCTGCCCTGTCCCGTCCTTTCCCCTGAAATCTGAGCAGGACCTGTGTGTGATGTGCTTCCAAGAGCACACAATAAAGGGAAAAGTTCAGAGATGAATTAAATTTCCAAATAGGTTAGTTTATTTTTTTTAGAAAATCTGTTTATTTGTGTGTGTGTGTGTGTGTGTGTGTATGTGTGTGTGTGTGTGTGTGTGTGTGTGTGTGTACAAGTGAGTATGGTTGTTCAAAGAGACCAGAAGACAACATTGGATCCTCTGGAGCTGTAAATATAAGCATTTTTGAGCTCCCTGATGTTGGTTCTGGGAACTGAACTTACATCCTCTGTGAAAGCACTACCACAGAGCCATCTGTTGCTTATCAACTACTCGACTACATTTGCAACTAAAACCCCCAAATGGAGGGCAGACTTGCAGTGGAGTTTTTGTTGTTTAATTTGAAGATTTACCTCTAGTCTGGATCTTTGAGTTAGGAAGATATACACCCTTCATCTAGGTCTCATGTTCTGCTGGAAGCCTGTAAAAGGACATAGAAGAAGGAAGCTTTTGTTTTTCGCCTGCTTGCCTTCACTTTGCTAGCAAGTCCTTTCCTTCACTGTCATTAGAGCTTACTTCTACAGAATTGCAGTGTACATTGAAAGGAGCTGAGACGTCCAGCCTTGTGGACTGAGCAACTTCTGGATTCTTGGACTTTCTGTTCACAGCCAGCCATATATAAGCCATTCTATTCACAGTCAGCCTATAAAAGGAATTCAAGGAAATCTTATAAATATATATTCTTTCTATAAGTTCTGTTACTCTAGAAAACCCTAAGTAATACATGCTCTTAAATGCTGAGCCATCTTTCCAGCCCCAGTTTTTGGGAAACCAAAAGGAAGATTAACTCTAGCCTGACATAATCAGACAAAAAGAGGGACTGGATCCCCTTTAAGTCAGAATTCTCTCCTCTAGGGAGATATATCTATCTATCTATCTATCTATCTATCTATCTATCTATCTATCTATCTTACAGAATGGCAAGTAGCCTCTATGACCTCCTAGCAGACTCAGTTTTTCCAGTCTGCAAAATGTCAGGGCTTCAGGAAAATGGTTGCAGGAAATATATTTTTCCAATAACCTGTGTAAGCTCAAAAACTGACTCTTCCCCAGATATAACCTTGATTGAACTTTTGTGAGACTAGCTACGCCCAAATTACTGATCCACAGAGACTTCACCACAGTAAACGTATTTCATTGTAAGTCACTACTTTGCTTTTGTTTTGTGGAATGGAACTGGGAATCTAACTGAGAGACTCATACATACTAGCTCGGCAAGTACTAGACTTCTGACCTCTATGTTAATGTTTTATATAAGTGACAGGAGGAACAAAGGGGAGAAAGAAAACATTCAGGAAATAATGCACCTCTGAAGACCATATTTCAATTGGCATCCACAAAATTATGAGTACATATCTCCCCGACCTTGACGCTGCCTCATATCCACACATGCCTAAAAAACATGTTGGGCTATATTCCATATATCCCATGAACTTTGGAGTAGTTTTGAACCTAAGATGTAAGTTGGATCCAAGAATAGGTAGAAAGATGAAGCCTAAACAGAGTAAAGTTCAGACTCTGAGCTCTTGAGTGATATAGGTTCAGACTATGTTAGGAAGGACGTGTTTCAGGCAAAAAAAAATGTGCTGGCTGTTAGATCTGTATTTTCCATTCCCTACTGCTTCTGTCAATGATTTTGAAACTCAGGTGTACATAAAATTCTATTGTAACTGTTCAGATCTTGGGGAAGAATAGTTATTTGTGCAAGTCATACATTACTGCATAAGGCATTATGAAGAACATTTGAGTGTGTTTGTATGTGTGTGTACATGTATGTGTATGTGTGCATGCACATGTTTTATTTTTTAGAGTTTTCCCAGATGTTTGTTTTTTAAAATTGTTTTTATTGAGCCATATATTTTTCTCTGCTTTCCTCCCTTCCCCTCCCCTCCCCTTTGGCCTTTTCCCATGATCCCCACACTACCAATTTACTCAGGAGATCTTGTCTTTTCCTACTTCCCATGAAGATTATATCATGTGTGTCTCTCTTAGGGTCCTCTTTGTTGTCTAGGCTCTCTGGGATTGTGAATCGTAGGTTGGTTTTTCTTTGCTTTATGTCTAGAAGCCTCTTATGAGTGTGTACATATTGTATTTGTCTTTCTGGGTTACCTCACTCAATATGATGTTTCTAGATCCATCCATTTGCTCACAAATTTCAAGATGTCATTATTTTTTCCCATTGTGTAATTCTCCATTGTGTAAGTGTACCACATCTCCTTTGTTCTTTAGTTGAGGGGCATTTAGGTTGTTTCCAGGTTCTGGCTATGACAAATAATACTGCTATGAACACAGTTGTGCACTTTTCCTTGTGGTATGATTGAGCAGCCCAGATATTTCTTAACCTAGGACATACACAGAGCTAAGGAATGGAGTTTGGGTAAAGTGAACTCATGTTGAATCCAAAGAGAGAAAGAAAAATCTTTATCTGATGCAATTTTCATCAAATATACCATTGAATGTTTTCAGCATTTCCTATGTGAAATGGGTAGCTAAAAATGTCAAGTAAGAACACAAGTTTATGCTTAAATTAATTTAAATTATATAAAGTTACAAAATCAGTTCCTCGGTCAGCCATGTTCAAAGAACCCAGCAGTCACATGGAATTAATTGCTACCATTTTTAGCATCACAGTTAGAAAAATGTCCATTACTGCACAAAAATTCTTTTGGATAATGAAGGATACTATTTTTGAAGGATGGCTTAGATACTTTACATGCCAGACTATGACACTCCTCAATATTCATAATTTGATAAACATGATTTTCAGTTGCTATGTTTTATCTGATCACTAGTGTCTAGCAACATGGTTTGAATTCCCTTATTATGGCATGTTATCTGTCATTGTTTAGAGGACCCACTTTGGGGCAAACTCTTCAATCCAAAAGTCAATATGTAAATAGATTATTGTGTGATGGTTAGCACCCAATCACATCATGTCTTTCAAAGACTGACAGCAACTGCTCACTGAGTACCCGCTGGTCAGTTCCTGCACAGAGCAGAGCCTGTAACTGCGCTGCCTCCCTCGGTTCCCCGAGTGATGAGACAGACCCAAGAACAGTTTAGAAAAATGGGACACTGGGATAAAAAACCAGCTAGCAAAGCTGAAAGGGCCACAAAGAAACCAAAAGTGGCTGTGCTGGAGGAGGCGTAATTGAAGCCGCAGCTGACAGCGAGAATGACAGCGTCTTCATTTGGAACTATCCATGTGCAGTCAGAGACATGCAGTGAAGGAGAGGACTTGAGAGAAAAAGATGAAGCTGTCTCAGAGGAAGGGACAAAAAAGTCACATTAAAAGAACTCTTTGAGGTATTTCATAAGCCTCAAACCACAAATGCAAAAACTGTTAGCAGCTTATCAAAACATCGAAAAGTGCATGCAATTTGTCAAAGCGCAGAACTTTTCAAACTACTCTTGATAAGGTTTTATGGGAAAGACCTGCTTAAGTTCTTTAGTTTCTCATGTTCTTTGCTTATTTCTTGAGTTCTTGAGAGTTTTTAAAACTGGTACATATTCATTATCCATAGTGGTTGGACTTAACCAAAACAATTTTTCTAAACTATATTTGAGTACGTTGACCACATTTACTACCCCAATTCTTTGTTTATCTTCTAAGGAATGGCCTCACTAGTGATTCCAGGATATGCCTGTACCTGGCAGGAAAGTAATGTAAAAGACTGGAAAGCCAAGCATGGCGTTGCTTAGATATAGTCTTAGAACTCAGGTGGGTGAGGCAAGAGGGTTTCAAGTTCCTAGCCAGTCTGGTTTACTTCGTGAGAACCTAAACAAACAAAACTCCAACTAGTTTCACAAAATTTTCTAATGTCCTTAGCCATTTGGAATTAATTGATAGAAAGTATATTTAAGTTTTGAGAATTTTTTTTCTTTTGCCTAACTGTATTTTATTCTGGTCACCAAGTGTCAAGCCTGCCATTTTCTCATTCAGATACAGCCTGCAGATAAAGGCTGTTTGGAATGATGCTGCTTCTGAACTCCTCTTTTGGCAGAGAATGATAAAGGCATTCTCACTCTAGAATAGGCACTCTGTCTTTGCTAGAAGGTTTATCAGTCTTATTAATCACTATACCCACACGGTATTTGCCCACCATTAGGAAGTTATTTATAGCTGTTGAATAAGTGAGTAGAATCAGCCTGCCTTTTTTAAGTAGGAGACAGAAAATAGTCATGGATTATGGATGGGAAGGCAGGATAGATAGATAACAGACACCAGTGAAGATGGAAACAGTAGAAATAGCATTTAGTTGGAGGTTTCCAAGGAAATTAAGATCCCTGGTAAGAAGCTTCTGTAGTAGCAGTTTTCCATTGGGCTTTTTCCAAGGTCTGTAGTGTTCGTGATCTCCGTCTTACCCCCTTACCATCAGTCTTCCCCTGTTGTGAACCTTGTGACCGGCAATAACTACAGGCCTGGCAGGGTAGTCCCACTTGCAAAAGTGTTATGGAAGTAACCAACCATTTTCTGATTTGATTTTAGGCCCACTCCACAGAATTATGGCAGGTACTATTATTTGGACTAAAACCTCATGGATTGATATAGTCATAAACCATAAGGAGACCCTAATGCCTTCATTCTGCTAAGTGGACACAGTATTAAACTGACCTCCTATTTCGTATTTATATATGTATATATTAATTTGTTCTTCTGTTATAGATGAGCTCATCAGAGGAGCTGCTTTTTTCTGTAGCATTCAGAAAATAAGATACTATAGACTGCTCAGTTCTAAATTGGACAGCCATATCACACCGCCTCCCCAAAACTCAAGAATCATAGTGAACGAGGGGTCAGAAATATTGTAGGAGTTAGAATCAGTGGGTGTTTGCTGTGAAACTGCTTTATTGGCTATGAGAAGACTACTGCATAGACGAAATTACAGTGGCTATGACTATGTACACAAGATGTACAGAAGAACGAACGATGTAGGCAAAATCTCCCCATGAATTTGGAGGGGGCTCGTGAACTTCTCCTAGTTGAGCAGCTATTGGCAGTTGATAGCTGGGGAGGGAGGGGTCAGTTTTCTTCAGGGATGAACTCCCTGAAAGGCTTCCACGCACTAGTAGATAGTCCCACACTCATTCACATAAAGACAGCACTAAGTAGGCTCCGTGGGAAAGGAAAGTGTTAGGGAAATAAGAGAAGGGTTTGGGGGAGAGAATGGGTTAAGGCTACCATGCACCGGTAGATAGTCCTACATGCACTCATACAAGGGCGGCACTAAGCAGACACTGTGGGTTTCAAAACAGAGTAAATGAGATATGGGAAAGGAAAGTGATAGGAAGGTAAGAGAAAGGTTGGGAGGGAGGAAATGGACTGAATTTGATAAAAAACATATATGCATATATGAAACTCTCAAACAATAAGAAAATAAAGTACAAATACCACATAAATCTATGGCTATAGTGAATTTTACGCACATATTGTGAACAATATGTCACATATGGCACAGAAGTTAGCTTCAAGCTGTGAGGTGGAAATGAGAATAACCAAGAAGAATGCAAATTAAAAAAATCGAAGGCTCTAAAATGATTATGTGAGAAAAATTGAGGTGTAATTATAAATATGGTGGGAAAGACCAGGAGGATCTCAGCTTAAGGTAGCAGGTTAATTTTCTAAACCACATGGGATAATTATCTGTGTATTTCCCAGCAGGGTAGGTTTTGTTTTCTTCCACTATTTTGTGCAGCAACAACATTTTGTAGATAGAATTTTCCCCATGGATTTCCTATGTGGGGCTTTGAAATTACAAAATGATCTTTCTCAACCCTCCTTCAGAGAGAGCATCCAGAGATGCTCAGAGAATATCCTGGGGGTGGCAGGCGAAGAACACGAGATCCTGAGCCTGGGCAGGAGTCTTAGGACATGCTGGTCTCTAATCATCACATGGCCAAGCCACTTTTGCCCTTGCAGCATCTGTGGCCACCTGCACAAGAGTGAGCCAACTAAATTTCTTCTTCCAGCGTCGGTGACGGAGAGACTTAGGAGGCTCTGCCTCTAACTGAGGAGGAATAAGAAGATGGGGGTGCATGTGCTGGGGAGACCTGGGGGGAATTGAAGAGGAGAAATTGGAGTGGGTATTTCAGTTATATATTGTGTGAAATTCTCAAAAAAATCAGTTTTAAAATATTTTCAAGTTGAGATAGGTAGCCAAGGGATAACTGGAATAACTAAGAACACCCAGTTTGGTGATGATGGTTAAGTTGCTATAAATATAACCTCAGTTTAAAAAATTGAATTCTTGTTCCTTGATATTTTAAAGCCGGGTAGCTATTACTATAATCTGCCTTTGAGGGAGGATTAAGCTCATCACATCTAAATTTCTTTTTCATAATTTATGTACTATCAGAGAAAAAATGAATATTGAAATCCATAGAGACAAATTGAAAGCTTGTCTCATAGACAGACAGACAGACACACACACACACACACACACACATCAAAAATTGATCATGTTCAAAGGAAAAACAAAATCAGGCTAGAGACAAAGTAATATTTATGTGCTTTTATCCCCCACAACCATAATCTTCTGTGTCTATCTCTTGTCTCTTCATTTTCCCCCTTTCTTTCTTTTCCCTTTCCTTTCTCTCCCCTCCCCTCTACCTTCACTTCTGGGGATGGAACCCAGAAGGGCATACATGTAACTTTCTAAGTGTTTAGATAAGAAATTGACTGAACATAGCTGATTTGATCTCCTTAGATTTCCAATTTCAAAAAACAGTTATCAGGAGCCCAGTGAGTGATAAAGAACAAATTGCCCCATTTCCAAATCAAGCAAAATTCAGGCAAAAGAGATTAAAGCAACATTCTAAGTGGCTCAGAGATAACATTAAGGTATATGACAATTTGCGTTGGAAGTCTGTGGAACCAGAATGTAAGTGGGTGGAGCGTCTTTACCATGAAAGATGGAGTTCTTAGCAAAAGGAATCAAACTCTTGTATTGATATTGTACCTGGTGGTTTCAAAACTTATTTTCAGCCTCTCTTTTCTGGAAAATATTTGCCTGTATCATTGGATTCATTCCTGTTGAACAGAAAGTTGGTGGCATTTGTGTTAACTTTGACACCCAAAGAAACTGTATAAATTGTGGATCTCACTAATGCTTCAATTGTTTTTCATGTGACATGTCTCCCTCTCATGCCAACTATGTGCCTTGTGATAAATCCATTTGCATAAGTATGAGGGAATTGGGGTCCAAGTGCTCAGACCACTTCTGAGTTCAAAGTTAGACTCAGAAGAATGAAGACCCCGAAATGTATATAGAAACTGGTGATGGGGGAAAGAGACAGCAATTGTGGATAATGTCTTTGGCTGCCGGGTTCGTCAAGGATTTTCGTTTTCATTACCATTCATTTCTCTAACGCTTGTTTAATGATGTGGAGAAATTGTTCATTTCTGATATGAGAAGTGGCATGTGTTTACAACTTCTTATTCCCAGAAGATTCTTACTGAGATATTTATGGATTAAACAATATGATGTCTGGGATTTGCTTCTAAATCATACAGGGAGGAAGGAGATGAGTAGAAATGGAGAAAGCAAAACTGGTCAGGAGGTGATGGGCAATGAGTCCCCAGTTGGTTCCTTGTATAATTGTGTGCAACCTTGCACACATTTGTACCTTTTAAAAGGACTGCCTAATAAAAGTGGTGGGGTATATACTTGGGAAAACAGGCTAGACACTGAAAGGTAACAAACTTCAGTGCCAGGAAGCTCTGCTCTCCAGTTCCATGCTCTTCAGACTTTAATGACTGTAACTCTACCTGTGACTGGATTTTTGCATATATGCACCAGGCTCATTTGTTTGATTATTTATTTCTTTATTTATTTAAAATTATGTACATATACCACTGTACTATTAGCCATTAGAAAACATACACAAACATAAAAAACTAGATAAAAATAAACACAAGTATCATTCTAGTATGTTCTTCCTATATGCTAATGGACCTGGGCTTCAGGGAGAAGCCCCATGCTTAGTGAAAGGAAGGGGGACTTTTGAGACTTTTGAATAGTAAAGACTGTTTAGGAGAACAGAAACTTACTTGAGTAGCCACAGGAAATATGAGATTGACTAGAAAGACCCAGAGCTATTTCCCTGAGGCTTCTCAAAGAACCACAATGGACTAGGAAGTTGTTCTAGCTAGATTTGCAATTTGAGAAAGGACCATCATTTCCTTGTAAGCTTCTTTTCAGTATATGCACTACACATAATGTGTTCTGCACACAGTCAGGATACAATATGCATAGAAAACAAACATCCTCCACATAGTATCTTGGGCAATATATGTAACACAACAATCATGATAATTATAATATCTAACATTGAATACTTATTCTCCATCAGATATTGTGGAAAGAACTTTACAATACACAATTTTACTTAAAACTTGTGAAAACCCTATGGAAATAGATCTCATTACTGAAGTCCATTTCACAATAAGGAAATCGAGACTGCAAAAAAGATAGCTTTCTGGAGATGAAAGTGCTAGCGAATAGCAGGACCAAAATTTAAATCAAGATGTTTCAGATCCCAAGCCCCACATTTCATAACTTCTAAACCATAATGCCACCAGAAGGAACTAATATAGTGTCCAAACCAAGAGATCATATAGATGATTAAATGAGATAATACATGTGATAGTGTTTAGCACATTGTCTGACACAGAGCACACGTCCTATTATTGTTTGTATTATAGTACACAGAATATTTACTACAATTTTCCACAGTAAACACCACTAAAGTCTCTCAATAGCAAAACACCAAATATTTAGAATCCTAATGAAATAATGTTTTATTATTTAATCAAACATTATTTATAATAACACATGTCTGAACTCCTTTCATTGATTACAATCTATAAATCTGTGGTGTGGCTTTTGCTGAGTCGCTGTGGACCTTGCTAGGCCTCCTGCACGGCAGGCTAGAAAAATGGGAAATATTGGTTCTTGCTATACTACTCTTATTCTAAGAAGCCATTTACATAAATAGAATGTGGAGAGCTTGACTACTGAGTGATCCAGGAACTACATATGTACATATCAATTTAACTTATGATCAAAGAGTTTGCCTTCTTTTGTTTTGATCCAAATATAGTTTTAGAGAGATGATAGTTGAGAACACACCTTTGTATTCCCGTAGTTTCACTTGAAATGATCCAAATTTGCCATGTTTCTGTTCCGATTTCATATTTCTATCAGCCAAATGAAGTATTCATAAAAGAAATACTACGTTTTGAATCATGGTTTCAATGATCAGAGTAGTCATCTCTCCTTGATTTACTGGAACATCCTAGATTTGAACTTTTGTCTCAGTAGTAGTAGGCTGTCCTTCCATGGTTTGTGTCTAGCCATAGCTCCAATAAGGTAGGTGCCACAGGAAGCTCTTAGAGCCGAGGGCTGGGAGCTGAAGGCTAAGATGTGCTTCGCAGGTGCTGGTGTGTGGTCTGATTTACAATACCGGGTCTGTACTTTTTGTGATGATTATGTCTTCTGTTTTGTGTAATTCTATGAATATTTTACTAGGTGCTCTCTAAAGGAAGTCATAAGCTTCATGGTTGAATCGGAAGAAAAGAATGCCTTTGGTTTATGTATTTTGACGTTGAGTCAAAGCAGATCTCTCTTTTTTCACTAAACAATTTAATTTTGGCCTTACTAATTCCGTTTATTTTATGCAATTAGATAAGCCATACCTTTAGCTACTGCTTAGGATCCTGCCCATTATTTCCTCTGTTCTTCTGTTTGGGGAAGTTTTAAAGTCTAGAAATACTGTAAAGAGCATTTATGTTGATACAATGGAATCTGCCCCACCCCCTGCCCATCTGCAGCATAAACCAAAATTAAATATGTGGGAATTCTTGGAAGAAAGCATCCAAAAACAAAACACTATGAGCAAAAGTTAATTTATTATAGATATTTTCTAATAATTCATAATAGCTTCTTGAATTTTAAATATCCTTTTGCTAGTTCCAATGCTTAAAATCATAACTTTTAAAACACAAGAACTATTTTATATACATTTTGATTTCTTTTCTATTTTTTCTTGTGATTTTTACTTCTAAATATGAATGATAGGGTCTCTAAGTATCCACTTGGAAGGAGAGGGAATAGGATTCATTGTTTTCCTCTAATATGGTAGAATTTAAAATTTCACATCATATGCCTGGAGTTTTGACTATATGAAAAATAGCCAAATGCCATCATTTTCTCATATATTCCTTTTACATGTAATATATGTATAATATAAACAGAATACATCTGATTGGGACATTTCAACATTTCATCAATGTAACTTCTATCTCCTATTTTATATAAAATAACAAAATATACAGAGAGAAGAAAGGAGACATCTGTTCATTGTACACAGAAAGTAAAGAAAAGTTCATGTATGGCTTTGCAAAGGTAGATTATGATGTGACTTTCATATTTATTTATTTAAAAGCATCTTGAGAGAACGTGTTAGTGTGCTTACAAGAGCGGCCATGGTGGTTGAATGTCGCATCGATAGTCCAATACTAGGATCCCCAGTGGTCTTGCCAGTGGCTGCCTCAGCAGCTTTCAGGAGACAAATATAATTTATGACCACTTCATCAATCTTCGCTACAATTTCCTGCCGCTGTGTTTCAGAGTTCACGACTTTCACCAACTGCATACAAGCTTCTGTTAGGCAACAGAGCACTTGAAAACTGGAACTCATAGCTAAAAGCATCTCTTCCGGGCTTTTCTCGGCCATTGCCATTTTTCTACAGGCACTTCCCAACTGTCTGGACTCAATGGATAACAGTTGCTTATACTGAGAAAGTGTAAGGTCGTATGCTTCAGGGCGTGATTCCTCCCTCTTCGCCTTGGTTGCCCTGACAAGGCAGAGCACCTCATTGGCATCATTCTGGGCTTCAAGGAACCCATCGGGCATTCCATATGTGGTAGCCTTTAGGGCATTTATTCTTGCAATTTGGGCATCAAATGCCAGACTGCTGAAGTCCAAGTCATCTGGGCCACTGGAGTCTTCTGTCCAGACCTTCAGCATTGGCCCCCTCAACAGTTCTCCTTGTTTCTGCAGTCCAATACCCAGAGATGACTTGCTTGGTTCCTGCATGGCTTGAGTTATCTGTGGTCGATAGAGGCAAGAGACCTGAAGGGTGGTCTCTTCCTCCTCTTCCTCCTCATCCCCATCTTCATCCTGCCCTTGGTTCAGAAAACAGTAGCTGAAGGGTCCTCGGCATCTCCAGTTGCTGCCCTCCAGCTTCCGCAAGGGTAGGGTCCTATACAGCTTTGAGTCTTTATGAGACACTGGGGACCTTTTGTGAAATTTTCCCTCAGAGATAAAGTGCATCAAGCTTTGGGAAAAACTTTTGGTGAGCTTCTTCCCCAGGGGGAGTTCTGTTCGTCTTTCTGAACTGGCCTCATGTGCTTCTGTGATACCTGGATACTTCAAGCTGACTGCACCCTTGGTTCTCTCTTGGAAGGTCTCCAAACCTACGGGTCCTGAGAGGACACTGCTGCTTTGTCTGAGTGCCCTCTGGCTGGGGGGTGTCTTGAGGCTCCCCCCCTCTCAGATCCGCTGGCCACCAGCTCACAGCCTCTCCAAATGCCTGGTTTGCTTGGGAGAAATCATTAGGGTCTTGATTTGGGCTTGGCACCTTTGATTCCAAGTGAATATTTGATGGTAGCAGGATGGGATCAGCTTCAGAGTGTTGAGACCATGCTGAAGGCATGCCTCCTTGTCTCTCCTTCCCAGGCTCTGTCAAAGCTACACTAGGGGTAGTAGAAAAACAGAGAGGGTCGTTAAGCATTCCCTGGGTGAACATTTTCACTGCTGCTTTATTCGATAGCTGTTATTTTTCAAGGGTCCATTTTAAAAGAGCTGCCATGTGTCAGGGCTACCCCACTTCCCAAAGATTCCTCCCTGACTTCACATTACAGCTTCTGATGTCAACATATGGCAAGAACTAGTGAAGTCTATTACTCCTGGACCTACTGGCCCAGATGAACTTGTCTAGAAATCTGAAACATTTGTATAGAGACAATTGCATTTCATGAATTTTCTTGCTCATGGTATGTACCTATGAAAGGTTAGACATATAGTTAGTAAATAAACATTACACTGCATATATTATTCCAACAAAATTGAGATTGAGATATTTAAGTTCCATCTTAAGGGAGTTGGCTTAATTGTGGCACAGGTTACCATTTTTAAGTGTCCAAATTGAATTCTTGCTAATTAATTCAGCTATACCTGTTTTAAAGGGACAGCATGAGTTGTGACATTTGCTTGGTATAGCGCTTAAGGTCAAGACACTAGACAAGTTACTCAACTTCCATAGAAAAAAGAAGCGGTCATGTGAAGAAGAGCAAGAGGTAATGGAGGAAAAGGTACTCTGCAAGCCATGGAGGGTTAAAGGGCACTGTTTGTATGATTTAGAGGTGACCGTGCTGCTAGACAATAAGTTGGGTAACATTCACAGTCAACTTTCCCAAGGCAGCCAAAGCTAACAGTGAGTTTGGGGGAGAACTAGAAAATCTTCTGAAGACTCTTAAGGATATTATTTTAAAGGTAGAACTAGAAATCAACCTGTATGAGATCTCAGTAACCTTTACTGGCCACTATGGGTAAAACACTAGTGTCAGAACAGGAAACATTAAGAGCTTCTACTTGGGTCACCTGATGACCAACCAAATAGGCCAGGAAGAGGGTGAGCCTGCTGGGTGGTCGGTTAGGGTGGACACAAGAAGTGTCTGTGTTATTAATTCTACTTGATATAGATTTAATTTGAGGGGCTCGTCATAACCCTTTATATTCTTCCCAACACTGATGTCCATAAAAGACATGAGACTATTACTTTAGGGAAGGTGTTCCCTAAGGGTGAGAGAAGAATCTATGACTCTGCTGAGACACAGAGAATCTTGACAAACCTCCAGCCTCCCTTCATGTCTGCTCTATATCCTTCCCTAAACAACACAACAGCAAGACTAGAAAGGGGTTATCTCAGCAAGAAGGAAATGAAAGTTCCATGTGACCTTAAGCAATACTATGTTGTAGGCGGGAGTCATATGGGGACCTCTACACTAAGAACTCAGAACAGAATTTATGACTTCATCAAATCCTAAAGTAAGAGCAAAGCAAGATTATTATGAGAAAACCCTATTTCCCACATTGTTCCAGATTGAGAAGTCACTATTTATTGCCAATGAGTCAATGATTGCTTCTTAACAGCTCTGTGGCCTCTTTTCTACCTTTTACTCTATACTTTTAGGTTTGTTGTAAATAAGGTTCCCTGTGTTCCTGGCACATAAAATAAAACACTAAATCCATCATTGCTGTACCTGTGGTTTCCTTAATCTTGGGCAATCGATGGCATCCATCTCTCAAAGTGCCAAACAGGGGGTCGGCATTAATGACTGTGTGCAGAGCAGGCACTGACATGCGCGGGCACATTCCTTCTGTCTGTGGGTGTAATTCCTTGAAGGTGGCTCCATGGTTGGGATGGCCAGGGACTCTCTCATCCGGTGAAATATAACTCCCTCCTTTCCCAGAAGCATCTGGAATCAGGTGCTTGGCCATGGAGGGGCAGAGGGGCGATTCCACAGGAGTGGCACAGGTACTACTACTGCTGCCTGGGCCACAGCCTGTGTCCACTGAAGAGCCTTGAGAGCTCTGTAGAGAAAAATGGCCCTCACTCTGCAAGGATGACATCCGCTTGGCCAAATGGTAGTCACAAAGGCGGGCCACGCTATCTTCAGCCTCAGGAAGCTTAGTAGCATGGTCACAAGGGGGCGAATCAGCATCTTCAGGGTTTTCTAAGTCTTTGGCTGAGGCCACGCAGGCCATGTCTGTTAGGAAGCGGTCCCCTTGGTCAAGTCCTGAACTGTCATCAGCCTCTCCTTCCACAGCACCCTCATCCTTCCCTTCGGCCTCCCTGTTTCCCAGACCCGGACCTCTGGGAAAAGTTTTCATGGCTGGTGCTTCCACGCCGCTTTTCTCTACCACTCCACTATCAGAGGCCACATACCATCTTTGGCTGTCCTTGCGAAAGGCAGTTCTTTCCAGGTTAAAAGTGCTGAGGTGTGGACTGTCTCTCGAAGACACAGTGCCAACTTTGCCTTTGGTGTCCTCCTCCATCTCTGCCATTTTGGTTCCTTGCTGCTTTTTTCCTGGCACATTCCCACTCAGGGAGGCTTTGCCCTCTCCCTCAGCAAGTTTGCTTTTCCTTTTGCTGGTACAGGAATATGTCACTGACCCCATATGCAGTTTGCTAAAATAGTCCGTGACCGACTTGGTCTCCATGGTTTCTGGCTCCATTTCCATGTGGTCTGTATGAAGAATCTGCTTGGAAGGCACAACTTTGGGTGGGAGGTCGGTTGCTGGGCGAGCAGCCAGGCCATGGGAGGACTTTGGAGGCAAGCCCACTGAGGGGACCTTGGAGGTGGGGAACTCTGTCTGCTCTTCTGCCAGAGGGTGATAGCCTTCGTGAGTGGCCAAGAACATGCGGGAGAGACTTTCCGACTGCTTCTGGGCTGCGGCTAGCTCAGAACCCTCTGTCATTTCAGAAGAATTAGTCTCATTGCCCGAGTCTGATGAAGACTCAGGGCTATAAGCCCGCAAGATGGCTACACCTGTATGCCATAAAAAACAAGAAGCAGTTAATGGCTGGAGCAGAGGCACCTAGAGACATGCAAGAAAATGTGACTCATTATTATTACAAAAAATGAAAGCAAACAACCACAATGACCAAAATAACAAAATAAAAAAAAAGCAAGATGTTTTTCCCTTTTCAATAAGGACTCTGATTTTATTGCACAGTTGTTCCAGAGAAGGGGAGGGGCACCGTAATTTATTTTTAAATTAGCAACAAAGGAAATCACCTAACACAAAACCCCCATGATGATATATTTACGGATCAGCATATTTATGGAATGGGACATGTATGAAATGGAAAACATCACAGAACAGGACTCCAAGGACAAATGGCTCAAAAGGATGAGATGACAATGGTTATCAGTGAATAAATGTAACAATGGTGAAAGAACCTGAACTGTCACTTTTCTGTTGTTCTTCGGAGAGAGCTTCTAGGGCTTCTAGTGTGGAAACGACAGCAGGGTCCAGTCCCTTCTCACACTTGCCCTCTGCGCTGGTGGGCACAGCATCAATGAGGGACACAGGAATCTCCTCATTCTGTAGGCCGCTGCTTTGTTCCTTGTCCTCTTGGAAGGATGTCGCCTGGCTCTGAGTGTCCTCCTCATCAGAACTGTCTCTAAAGCCAGGTGGGGGAGCAGCGATGGCCATGTTCAGAGAACGCAGGAGGAAGTCATCCTCATTGTCATCGCCTTCTGGAGGAGGCAGGGTCGTAAGGTCAATGATGTCATCACTTGACCCGGACAGGTCAAGGATGGCTGGTTGATTCATCTCACCCACCACAAGGTCCTCCTCGCAGCTCACCTCATCTTCCTCTTCTGCATCATCAGTGTTTTCTGCGTAACAGATGTCATGTAAGAGGGGCTCCTCTATCCCTTCAGGGGCTTCAAAGTTCTTCACATCACCGATGTTTGCATATACAGAATTTGCCACAAACTGGATGCTGTCTGTGTCCGGAGTGAGGTCCAGGTTTTTCATGTCATTGGCACTGCTGATGTAGAGATTCCTCTGCTTCTCCAGCATTTCTGGATTCTCGTCTAACAGTCTTTCATAGCCTAGAGTTGGGGGACTCATGCCATCATCCAGGGCAAGATCTCCAAAAATAAAGGACACTTTAGCTCCTCGTGGGGATTCCTGTGCTTTCTTAAGAGTGTCTGGTCCTGAGAGGGTCAGCAGGGACCGCTGAGCTAGGTTTCTGTAGTCAGCTTCACAGGGGGCATCTCCTGGCTGAGTCAGTGGTTGGCTAAGTTCATCAGAATTGTATGAGTTGTCAATGTATAAATGCCGGTGCTCTTTGGGACATAAGGTGCTGTCTGGCATCTCAACTGTCTTCTGCTTAGAATCTATATATGTGATTTGGGCTTCTTGTTCCCCTTCGCCAATGAAGGTGGTCATCTGGGGCATACAGTTCCAATCAGGGCCAAGGACATTGTGTTTGCCTTTATTTTCTGTTCCTAAAGAGAAAGAATTAGGTAGATAGGTTATTATGCTGTATGGTTTTAGGGATGGTAGAAGCTCTGTCTGTCTGTCTGTCTGTCTCTCTGGTATGCAGTATATACATATGTGTATATGTGGGTATGCTCAGCCATGAGTGTGCACATGAAAACCAAACAAATGACTGCTATCTAACTCTATCATTTTTCATCTTATATTTTCCAGTCAGGGTCTCTCACTGAACCCAGAGCTTGGTGATTCAGTTACTGGTGACTCACCAGTAATTCTCTGGGGTTCACTTTCCATTGTTGGGGTATAGTTGTAGACCACCAGACATGGATTTTCCTCATAAATGTGAGAGAACTATGGAGATCCTTGTCTTTCTCATAACTCAAGGAAGAGGAAATCCATTATCATCTTTCACCAAGTATAGAATGTTAGATATCACTTCACAAAATAAATGAAATAATTTCTGGGAATTATTAAAGGAATATTACCTTTAAAGACTATAAAAGTCATTTTACATATTTCTGTTCATAGACATTATTGAGGCCCAATAACAGTAACAAGGGTAGAATTAAAACATCATCCTCTCCTCCAAAATGCTAGTTATTAAATAGCAACTCTATTTTATGCAGTGTCAATTTGGTTAAGGGCGAGTCTCCTAACCAAGGAATCTAACATCTGGAGCTTACATCAAGTAGTGCCCTATTTGGAATGCTGGGTGATGTACTAACACTGTGATAGTACAAGCCATTAAATTATGAAACACAGGCTGGGCGGTGGTGGCGCATGCCTTTAATTCCATGTAATTCTCTGGGGTTCCTTTCAGCTATTTCTGGTCATATTTAATATTTGGGCTCATTTCAACATTTGTTTGCATCATGAGAACTTGCGAAGATTTCCTTGATGTTTCTCACCAATTAAAATTGCAAAACACAAATTTAAATATTATTGTGTCATTTGCTCTTCAAGGATGTTTTAATGTGGAACTTACATGTGGAGATTTACTCTGATATTTAACAAGAGCAAAAAGTAGGTCATTCTGTGGCTATTGTTGTGTCGATTCCTGAAGCAACATTCTGAGGAAAATTCAGAGCCCTACTATCTTGTCCTCTGTTTTTCAGATGTCCTCAGTCCCATATTTGGGGCATACTGACCTCAGGTGTATGTGACAGTGACATTTGGAAAAGAAAGTCAGTTTTACTAGAGTAGTGTTTTGTTCTTCACAAATTATATAATGTTGTGCAATAATACACTGGTCATATTTGCATCTTACTTTGCAGTCAAACTGTCAACCCTGTTTCTTCAAAAACAATAAATAGATCATGATACTTTAAGTGTGTTTGTATGTGTACATGTGTGTATATGTGCACACACACATGTGTACAGGACTGATTGTTGCCAAGAGACAGAATAATTAGCAGAGCTTCATTGTAACATGGCCATAAATTTAGACAAGAATTTGGCAAAGACTTTCTAGAAAGAGGGTCAAATAGTAAATATTTGATGTTTCTGAGACCAATTTTAACATAATAGTAGCCAGAGATGAAAGATACGTAAACACATGGGAGTGTGGGTTGAATGGCAGTCGGCAGTCTCTGAAAGACATGTCCACTTGAAAAATGTTTCTTTATTGAATGTGTTGCCATATTTGGAAAATAGTTTTATTTACTTAATTAAGGATCTTGATATGAGATTATCCTGAATAATTTGTGCAGTTTCTTAATCCAGTGGCAAGTAGCTTTAAGGCAGAAGAGAAAGAAAAGAATCTGGGCCACACAGGGAAGAACTGAAGGCCATGTGAAGACACAGGCAGTGGCTAGAATCACTGTTCTAACCTCAAGGAATGCTGGCAGCTATGAGTGATAGGAAGGAATAGGAAATATCTTCACTTAGATCTATTGGAGGAAGCCAAGATATGTCTACACCCCTTGATTTTAATCTACAGCTTGATTTTAGACCTCTGGCCTTCAAACAATGAAAGAGTCAATTTCTGATTCTTTTTCCACATCATCACATTTACAATTATTTCTTGTCAGAACCTCAGGCAAGTGATATAATGTATATGGCTTCATTTCAATAAAACTTTATTAATAAGAACAGGAGTCAGCCCATTTGTCCTGGTTTTCTAACTCTTGAGTTTGAATAATAATTATTCTAAGTAGGTCAGAAAGCTTAGCACCAATTACACGTATTTAGAGTTTTCTAATGCTAATAAATGCATATGTATGCAGGGTCAGGGATTTTGAAAACGTTTAAAGGTAAAATTTCAAGATAGGATAAAAATGTTAGCTTATAGGTTCTTATAAGAAGGTATTGAATAAAGCCTATCTCAACTTGAGATAAGAAAAAATACCTGTGCTCCATTTGGGCTTTTTTCTACAGTGTACACTATTTACCTTCTTGGAATGGTCCAGGAGACCTAGAAGACTCTGGGATGGGAATTGTGGCTTAGCCTTCACTGAACTAAGCATGAAGTGTAATGACTAATCTCCATTGTTGACTTTCTGATTTTCCAGCCTCCGGGAGACCCGCTTACTGAAGGTGTTTACAAAAAGGTGTTAACAGTGCAGGGGAGACACAACCTGAATGTGGATGACAGTGTCCCATGGGCTTGGGTACCAAACTGAACAATAATGACAAAGTGCTGAATGCTAACCTAGCAGTCAGTACTCTTGGCCTCCTGACTGTTGATGTGGTGTTCTCAAGTGCCTCAGGTTCCTGCCCCCATGCCTTCCCTGCTAGGTTGGACAGTATCTTTCCCTGCTGTGTTGGGCAGTAGCCTCAAACTGCTAGCCAAGGTAAACTTTTCCTTAAGAAAGTTTGTGTCAGGGATTTGTTCACAGCAATGAGCAAGGTAACTGATATCCGAACTTTGCTCTTTATCTTTCCTCTATCTCAGGAGACCTTCTGGGAATTTCCAAAGCAGGGGTAGGGGTACTACTACCCATTACAGCTCCTAAGTATCCTAGTTCACCTGTCAAGAAGTAACTTAGGGCAGCAAAGGTTTGTTTTCGTTCTAGTTTACAATCCATCACAGACAGCGGCAAATCAAGGTGACAGGATCTAATGACAATCTCTTCACAGCCAAGAGCAAAGAGCAATGAATGCATTGCCATTGCTAGTGCAAAGAATACTTCTTCCACTCTATTTTATTTATTTATTTTTTGAGACAGGGTTTCTCTGTGTAGTTTTACAGCCTATTGTGGAACTCTCTCTGTAGACCAGGCTGGTCACAAACTCACAGAGATCCACCTGTTTCTGCTTCCCAAGTGCTGGGATTAAAGGTGTGTGTCACCATTTCCTGGTACTTCTTCCATTCTTATACAGTACAGTACATAAATCCTGGGAATGATACCATCCACAGTAGACTCAATTTTCCCATGCCAATTAACACAATCCAGAAAATCCTTTCCAGACATGCCCATAGGCCAGCTAGACAGCTCCTCATAGGATCTCCTTGTGGTGGTTTGAAAAGGAACAGCTCCCATAGACCCATATATTTGAGTGCTTAGTCATTGGGGAGTTTCACTACTTGATAGCCACTAGGAGGTGTGGCCTTGGAGTAGATATTGCTTGTTGGAGAAAGTATGTTACTTGGGGCAAGCTTTGAGGTTTCAAATATTCAAGCCAGTATCTTCCTCTTTTTGTTGGCTGTGGATCCAGATGTAGAACATTCAAGCTATTTCTCCAGTACTATGTCTGCCTGAATGACACCATGCTTCCCACCATGTTGGCGATGGACTAAACTTCTGAACTGGAAGCCTTCTCCAATTAATGCTGTTTTTAAAGGCGTTACCATGGTCATGGTGTCTCTCCGCAGAAGTAGAACATTGACTAAGATACTCTCCTAACAGGTTATTCTAGATTACGTCAAGATGACAACTTATTTTATGTCCAAGGCCTTAAGCCTTAGGCAATCTTGATGCAGGATCAAACTGAGAGCTAACTGATTATCACACTTAAGACCCAGGCTATTATTCACCTTAGGCCTAGTGCTTCAACATTTTGTTCTTTCGGTGGCTTGTCTGTGCCACTCCGTTAGAGTGACGAATGTGTAGAGAGCACATATCTGTACCTTCATTCTTGCGATAGCGTTGAGCAAGATCACTGAGAGGCTAAACCTTTATTCTTTCTCCCAGTAATAATGCCTTTAACAACTAAGTCATTTTGCCTCCCACTTTCAACTGCACATCCCATCATGTGTTACTAAGAGCTGGACAGCAGCAAGACTTCTATAACCATTTTTAGAGTGGTCAGTTTCCTTTTGTTCTTGCACCTGTAGAATTTCAACAGCTTATGGGGGAAAAAGGATTTATTTTCTGGGTAAACTTTATGATTTGAAAATAAAAAGCCAGACACCAGTTTTCCGATGTGAAAAGATTGCATTAAATTGCCCTACTGTTCTTTGGAATCTCAAAGGTCATTGTTGAATGGCTGTAAATCTCCCTCAATGAAAAACATGGTTGTAAAAATGTTCACCACAAGACTCTCTGTATGTACTTACCACTTCCTTTTCATTTTGTCCTTTAAAATTTTTTTTGTTATGTGACCCAGGGGATGGAACTCAGAATCCTGTGCATGGTAGGTAATTGTTTCACCACAAGCTGCATCCTTGGCCCTTTCATTTTCACTCATTTATATCTCTCAGGGCTTCTCCTCTCTGTATTTCTTTGACTTTCATTATTATTTTTGTATCATCCCCCAATGACTATTATTAGAATCACTAAACATCATTTTAAGCATTGCACACAGATATTTTTCTAATTCTTACTTCCCAAGCTAATTTTTTTTAGTCGAATTATGTGACTGAGGTAACTCAAACTTCAAGAATTTTGAAAATCCATACCACTTAAAGTGGCCTGGAAATTAAAGGTGCCCTCAGAGTATCTTTCTTTCTTCTCTTTATTTCTTTTGGTATGGCTGTCCCTTATCCATGGCTAAAACTCCTTCTGTGTTTCCCAGCTATCATAATAAACATTACACAAGTCTACATGTACAGATATATATATATATATATATATATATATATATATATATATATATATATTATAGTGAAGACTTATGTTTTGGGTTCAGTTTGAAAATGAAATAATGTTTCTTTTTGCCTTTTAGAAATAGCGAAAATGATTTTGTTCTCAAGAATTCTTTATACATACATACATACATACATACGTGTGTGTGTGTGTGTGTGTGTGTGTGTGTGCATGTGCACACTATGGCAAGCATGTACAGGGCAGAGGACAACTTACAAAAGTTAGTTCTTTCCCTCCACCATGTGGGTCCTGGAGATCAAACTCAGAAAGGTTTAGCAACAAGTGCTATCTTATCAGCCTATAATTCCTTTTATTTCTTCTTCTTCTTCTTCTTCTTCTTCTTCTTCTTCTTCTTCTTCTTCTTCATCTTCTTCTTCTTTGTCTTCTTCTTCTTCTACTACTACTACTACTACCACTACTACTACTACTACTACTACTGTTGTTATTATTTTGAGACAGTCTTCTTGTGTAGCTCTAGCTGACCTGGAATTTTCTACGTAACTAAGGCTAACCTCAGACTTGTGGTTATTCATAATAATTTTCCACTGAGTAAATTCTGGGTACTTGGATTACAGGTGTGCTACTATGTCTAGATGGCAGATCTCAATTTTCTAAAAACAGAATTCCTATTTGTGGGACCCTTGATTCTAATTGTTTTCATTGTTCAGTTCTGACTTGCATCGTAGCATCTCTTAGCTATACTTATTGGGCATCTACTCAGTCAGAAGAAGATGAAGACTGTGGAAAAAGTCACGAAACAAATTATAACAACTTAAACTCACTGGAACAGCTAATTTAACACCTATGACCCTCCTTGACCTTACTCTGGTATAATTTTTGTCCTATCAAGTGGCTGGCATGAACTATGTGATATTTTTGCCTTATCATATGGCTACTAGGTGGTGCCAGGGTAGAAGAGATTCCTTCTGGAACGTCCAAGTTCAAACTGTGTGTGGTGACTCACACTGAGAATTCCAGCACTCTGGAGGCAAAGCTAGGAATGCCATGACTTGAGGTTAGCCTGGGACATGGTGAGTTCCAGGCTAGCTTGGGTTGTACATTTTGTCTTCCTAAATAAATGCATACACACATAAGTAAATTTGTGACTTTATAAAATGTCAAAGCTGTAGTCTAGGATTTTAAAGGAAGAGACACTCTACAGCAGGGGACTTAATTCTCAGGGTTCTGGCTAAATAAGCGTGGGGCAGAAAAAATGTAGTCACAGGACCATGACAGTAGCTTAAATGGCAGAGTGTCTGTCTAATATAGAAGACGAGGTGAGGATCTGGGTTCTATCCCACAAGCACCAAGAATAAAAGAAAGAATGGGAAAAGGACTGTCAAGAGTTCACAGCAATAAAACCACTGTCTTTGAAGTGAGTGCCTGTCATTTCCAAGTTACATTCCAACTGCAATGGGTAAATCAGCATGTTGTTTAATTGTTATCAATGCCATCAGTTCTTAAAGGTTCCATGTTATATTTGGATATTACATTTTTTATAGGTGCAACTCTAAATTTTCTCTTTTCTTCATGGTAATGGGGATTGAAACAAGGGTCTCACATGTGCTAGGCAGACATTCTACATAATTTCTCTCTCTCTCTGATCATATGTGTCTGTATATGCAGGCATGCATATGTCATAGTATGCATGTGGGGGTCAAAGAACAGCTGTAGGTGTTGGTTCTTGCCTTCTACTGTGTTTAAGGCAGGGTCTCTTTCTTGTTTGCTGCTGAGCTGTATAATCCAGGCTAGCTGGCCCATAAGCTCTCAGGGATTCTTTTGTCTCTGCCTCCTATTTTGTTGTAGGGGCACTGGGAACACAGACATATATTATGTCTAGTTTCATGTGAATTTTGAGCATTGGAACTCAGGTCCTCATGTTTGTATGAAACACACTTCCCATCTCCCCAGCCCTTGGAACCAGTATTCCTAAGTATAAGACTTTACTTTTGAATTCTGTTCCTGATTACTATTGTTGGCGAAGTTCTCAATAGTTAGGTACGAGGGTTAGTAATTCATGAATTTAGGAAGAAAATACCTGTGTCCTGTGTGCCTGCATTTTTCTTGTTGGCCATGTTAAATATTGATCTCCTGGAGTCCACAAGCAGCCGGTAGTATCCAGCCGTCAGACAGGCCAGGTTCATGGCATCTGATGACTCCATAAGGAGTATGATGGGCTGCAAAACAAAGAAATGCACAAGAAAGTAGTTTTTATTAAAGTATTTCCCCATATATAAATACAGAGTATTTATAAATGCTTATGAACTGTAAGCAAATGAAGCTACTGAGTAAACATTGCATTGGAGAAATATAAATGAGGGGGAGAAACTCAGAGACAACACAAGGTTGCCTTACTGCGAAAACCTTTAGGAGACATGATTGTTGAAGCCTGTTGCCTTCACAAAGGGGTTGACATATCTAGCACAAGAGCTCTGAGAGAAACAGGGGACCGACCTAGCCCGAGTCACACTTTTAAGTAGAGAGGAGTGGATTAAAGGTATTAGAATCAATGGGAAAGATTTTCTGCAGAGCAAATGAGAATGCACCCGTTCTCTGCAGCAGGAAATATGACCATAACAGAAACAACATAGAGTTCACATATGCTCATTGTGAATATATGCACTTAACTTAAAATTCCCTTCCAACTCATTCTAGACAAAAAAAAAAAAACCCAAGTACCAAGCTCCATGAAACATTGGTTTTCTTTTTACAATAGCTAAACGTCTGAAGAGTAATAGTTAAGGCTGCTATTTTAGTTACCAAGAATTAAGCCTATGATGTGAAAACATCAGGAATATTAAACTTGAGATTCATGGGGCTGAAGAGATGTCTCTGGTGGAGAGCTAGGACTGCTCTTCAGGGGCCCTTGTGTTTGGTCTCCTACACTTCTAGTTGGTGGCTCCCAACTGTCTGTAACTCCAGTTTGGGAAAGCCAATGTCCCCACTCCTCTCTCTCCCTCTCCCCCCCCCCCCTCTCTCTCTCTCTGTGTGTGTATGTGTGTGTGTGTGTGTGTGTGTGTGTGTGCATGGGTGCACACATACAAACACACACACACACTTCAGAAAATCTCTTTGAAAATGTAAGATCTTTGGTGAAAATGAGTGTTCAAGAAAAATGAAATGCAAGTCAGAATTGAGACTGTCACTGTGTGGAAAGTGTCAAAGAGCTGAGTAAAGATTGTTTCTAAAAGAAGTTGTAAATTTCCACAAATGTAAACTAGAGCTGAGAGCTGGGAAGAGGCACTGTTAAAACTGGAAGCAATGAGCTTGTAAGAGGCCATGTATCTTGGGTATGGAATGAAATGCTGATAGGATAATATTTCTCATTGGCTTGCAAGGATGTGTTCTTGTTGGAAGAAAGAGCAAAGGATACAGAAATGTGGGAACAGAAGAAAGCAGAGAACAGAAAAGATCAAGAGAAGAAAGTGGCTGGTCTCTATTTCTCACTCTTAGAAGTAGTACACTGGCCAGGTACTGTGCCCTTGATTATTGGAACAACACTTGCCATCCAAAATTCATGAACTGTCATTTCCACCAGAACTGCAGTCCCTGCTTAATCTTTAAGCCATCCCACCATCATCAGTCAGTCCAGAGATGAGACCTGTAGCTGGAAGTATTTTCTGTCCTGCTGGCTCCCCTGGACTAGTTTTTCTCTGGCTGCCTGTTCCTGAAGTTGCTTATGAAATAACCATTCTAAGGCTTATTATCAGTTTTATTGTTTAGCCAATGTCTTGGGCTTCTTACTGGTTAGCTATAACTATAAATTAACCCATTTCTATTAATCTGTGTATTGCCACAGGCTGTGGCTTACTGGTGCAGCATGTTACTCCTTTGTGGGCTACATGGCATCTCCTCAGCTCTGCCTACTCTCTCTCTCTCTCTCTCTCTCTCTCTCTCTCTCTCTCTCTGTATCTTTATTTGAACTTCTCGCCTAGTTTTACTCTGCTAAACCATTGGCCAAAAGAGCTTTATTCATTAATCAATAAAAGCAACACATATATGGAAGGACATCCCACATCATCTTCCCTCTTGTCTAATTAAAAAGATTTTTTTAATTTTAACATAGTAACATTATATATAACAAAACAGTTCTGTCCTTGTCTTTGTGAGAAAATAGAAAATACCCATCTTCATTAAGTCAAGAGACCTTGGACATCTAGACATCTAAGGAAGAAAAGATAGCTAACCATCTGACTTATGATACCAATATTCTTTGCAGGGTAAAAATCTTACTACCTTAACATCCATATTTCCTTACTTTTCAACATAGTGGTAGACTGACTCACTGAAAAATCAAAGTTGGCATTGTTGTTATACTATGGCTCTCTCCTTCTCCAAATCCAAGCATTTTGTTAAAAGAAAAATTCAGAGTTTCTATCTCATATCAGAAGACCCACCTGCTTCTGAAAATGGTCTGTAGGATATTCAAGGCCTTAACCTAAGTTGGTTGCCTCAACACTGCATAAGAGATAATTCAGGTTGCCAGCTGTCTCTGTCATTTCTTGCACCTTTTTGAAGTTGCTTGCTTGCAATTCTTGCTTACTCAGGTATTATTAATTTCCTTTTCATGTCTTTGATGGGCTGCCTGTTCCATAGTTGGTCATAGTTATTTTCCTCTCTTAACTTAGCTAAGACATTTTTAGTATAAAACTTAGACTCCTCAGGTTAGGATAATTATTTAAATAATCTTTGTTATTTGCTAATCTCTTTAGACTAGGTATTTAGTATACTTTTTCTGTTTGATGTTGTTCATGTTGGTTGTAGTTCTATTTTTGTATATGTTTTCACCTTTTCTTTCTCCTGGACAATACTTGATAGTTGTTCTTATTGAATATGGTTTTGTATTAGGTTTAGAACCCTCTTGTTTAGATAAAAGGAGCAGGTGCTGTGGAATTCATTCAACCAATAGCCTTTTGGTAACCAGCCCATTATGGCATGGTCTGAGGTACTATGTGTGATTTGATAAGTGCAGACCTTTTTTGCTTGCTTTCTTGGATGGTGTTTGGAATTCTGTTTGCAGCTTCTAGTACCGACAGAGCAGAGGACCACAGCTCTCTACCCTTATTGCAAGTATTTTTCCAAATAAATACTTGTTATCCATTATTCTGGGCTCTTGTGGACTTTCCTAATTGTGTTTAAAGAGACCATTTCCACGATCTCCTCACTCAATTCTCTTTGGGACACACTATTCTTATTACTAATGACAACATCCAGTTCCCATCCATTGTGTATTTTCCCTACAATGTGACCATTTCTCTCAGCGTCTTGGACCATGAACTACCAAGCATCTTGCCACACTTGTGTTTGTCTAAGAAGCCAGTTGGAGTCATTTGGAATTAAGGGCATGGCATCATGTGAACCTCCATGTTCTCGCTATCATGGTAATCTCCTGCTGCAGAGCATGCTAAAACATTCTGATGTGCTTTGCAGAAAATCTCTATAATCACCACAGTGTCCCTTAATCCTTTTTTCCAACTCTGCCATAGTGGGAGTGACATTAGGGCTGGGTATCCCAATTTAACCAAAGAGAATGAGAATTTTAATACATCTAGGGGAGCTCTTGCTGATTCCCCATGTGAACAATCTAGTCTAGAAGTCAAATGGGAACACATTTTCCCTGATGTTATATGATCACCAGTATTCTATAATCAGAAGGGCCCGAGAGATGATGATTTGCTTTTTGTACATAAATGAGGAAACTGTGCTCTAAGAACTGTATCAACCTGTCCCCAAATCATACAGCAATTTAATGAGGCCTAGAGTCCCTGGACTGGAGTTCTCTAGATTTATTGTTCTTTTTTCTTTTTTTCTTCTTTGCAATATGGCATCTTTGAGACCCTGCACACATCAACTCTTCCCTGCATGTGAGTGCCATTGATGTTATCAGAAATGATCTGTTCATGCCAGGACCAAGGGTCAACATCTGAAAGCCTACCTTCACATCTAACACGTGCAACTCCACCCTCACCAAGCTCTCCTCTTCCGTAAACATTTCAATCCTGTTGACGTGGCTGAAGTCCGCTAAAAGAGCCACCAGATTGGTTTTGGTGTTTATGACATGGCTTATGCCATAGCAGGGGCCAACCAGAAGAGTCACTTCTGAGCGCTTCTCTGCCTGCTGAGGGAAAGAGAATGACAGAATATTTCAATGCCTGGACTTCTGAAGCACTTTGAAAATCTCAGTCTGAGAGTCTGTTTTCATAAGATCACATTGTTTTCTTTAGAAAGTTTTTCTGGGTCACACTGTACTAAATCACCCAATTAGGAGGACGCGGATCTGAGTGTATGGAAGCGCTGATAAATTATGAATCACATAGAAAGTAAATGTTATCATGCTGCAATAAATTTATAAACGTCAGAAGCTTTTAGAAGTGAGACTTGTGGATATTTTCCCCTTCCGGTCCAGTGATTGAAAGACTACTATTTTTAAGAGTCCTTTGATTTCCCTGTTTCTTTGCTTTTCTTTTCCCAACGATTGCTGCAGCAAAGCTATCTGGTTTGATATTTCGCAAGCTATCTTCAGTCTGTGATGGAGTCAGTTAGGATTGAAGACTAGGAAAGATTCCCAGCCTCTTTGTTTTTGTCATCATGGACAACTCCTTGAAGATAGCCTGTGTTGTGACATTTGGCAGACCTCTGTGACTGCAAACAGGAAGAAAGAAAGAAAATGAAATTACCACTAACGTTGCCTTGAACACACGACCTCCATATAGTCGCAGGTCGCTGAGGAACTTGAGATAGTGAACCTTGGCTTGCAATGCAGACAGCTGAGGAGAGAAAAGAAAGCTTAAATGTGGATTCCAGTGGGTGGGGCCCTTTCTACTATAGAAACAAAGGCACAGGAGAAAGATGGTTTTTTTTTGTTTGTTTGAGACAAGGTTTCGTGTATCCTCGGCTACCATTCAATTTGCTATTTAGCTGAGGATGACCTTGAACTTCTGATCCTCTTGTCTTCAACTCTAGAGTGTTAGAATTACTCATGTGTGTCACCATGCTCAGTTTATTCAGTACTGGGGTGAAATTCAGGGCTCTGTGTTTTCTGTCAACTGAATTTCACCTCCAGCCCCAAAGGATGCTTTTATTGCTGGGGAGATAGGGTGTGAGAAAGAGTCTTCAGTAAGAAGGGTAGTAAATTGGAATATCCTGGGTATTCTGGTGTCAGACTGCAATTTGACATCAAGATTCAAACTTGATTGCTTCTGGAGGTGTGCGTGTGTACGTGTGTGTGTGTGTGTGTGTGTGTGTGTGTGTGTGTGTGTGTTGGGGTAGGTACATAAGTGTGAACACACAATACACACCATTCAAAAATGAGAACAAAGTAAGACATTGCTCCCTGAAAATGTCTGCCCACTGGGAGTTTACAATAGGCAAGGGGTACTTTCCAACTGTGATTAGGGGCAAAGCAATGGGGCATGTGGCATGTAAATGCGCCAACGACACAAGAGACACACCTGCACATAGATTTGTGGAGGTATCTGAAATCTATGCAAAGTCTTTAAGAAGCTTGCTCACTTCCCCTCTCAAGTTGCTTCCACTCCTTTCAAGTTTCCAGGGAGAATGAACTTCCTGAGCTCCAACCACTAGGAACCAGTCTGAGCCTGCTGTGTAAGCCCTTGTTGTGTTAATTCAGCTCAGAGATCTGTTAAGAATTCTCTGAGTTGAAATACAAATACCCAGATAGAACTGATCTGTATAGAGACTTCAAAATTGTAGGCTTTTATATCATTTTTTCAAAAAATGGAATTTGACTAGGAATCTGTCTTTGTTTCATATTGAATGCAAAAGGAATGTTTCTCAGAGTAAAATTTTCAACAAGGCAGAGATGATCACCATTAAGTAGCAAAGACTAAAATTCCATTTCAGCCACGCATGACTTTCCAACTCTTGCTAACTACAAAGAGAGAGATTGCCCTTTGTGTGGTTGGGATTTTGCACTGTTCCCTCACTCTAAATCTTGCCCAAAACCTGAAACAATTTAAGCAAACCACTCACTCATGACTGGGAATGATAGTTTTATAGAAAACACATACACACACACACAAAATTGGTACATGATAAATAATAAAACTAACTAAAATTGGTGGTTGCCAAATTATTATGAGACCAGTAGATGAGGCTTTGAAAATAAACCAAATAAAATTGGATAACAGAAATCAATTTTGGGTAAATAAGGACAAAATCCATGAAACTAAAGTCTAGGTGTGTTTTTGTATATGTGTGTACATGTATGTAAGGGGTATGCATGTGTATGAGTGCATGTGTGTATGGAGGACAGAGGACAAACTCAGGCATGAATTCCCAGAAGTAAGCCACCTCATTTTATTGGAGAGTGTAGCTCATAGGCCTGAAGGTCTTTTAAGCAGGATAGACTGGCTGGCAAGTGCATTCAAGTGAGTTGTTGCAGTGAGTTGCAGTGAGCCTATGTCCATCTTCCCAGCGCTGGGATTGTCACCACATGCACCATCATTACATGGGTTCTGGGATTGATAGAACGATGTTTTTTTGTTATTGTTACTGGTGTTGTTTTTGTTTTTTCAATACAGGGTTTCTCTGTGGCTTTGGAGCCTGTCCTGAAACTAGGTCTTGTAGACCAGGCTGGCCTCAAACTCACAGAGATCCACCTGCCTCTGCCTCCCAAGTACTGGGATTAAAGGCATGCACCACCACCACCTGTCCTGGGGTTCTGGGATTGAATTCAGGTTCTCCCCCTTGCATAGCAAGTGCTTTCTCGACCAAGCAGTTTCCCAGCCCTAGGGATCATAAAACTCTTGACCCATGGTATCTTGCTATTTTTCTGAAGTCGGGTGCTCACAGTGAGATGATTGGAGTCATTTTCCTTTGAAACTGGGAAGGAGAGTGTGGCTGAGAGTGTACTGAAGTTGATCATATGTTTGAAAAAATGTTTATGAGGTGAAACCTTATAAAATGACAGAGAATAGGATACTAAAAGCAAAGGACTACCCGCATGAATGGTGAATTGCATTGGGGTCAGGCAAATATCAATAGCCCATATCAGCTGCAATGTATACTCAGGCCGTTCCCTGTTTTATAGGTTCAGAGATTTATGACTCCTTACCCTTCTCCTTACTGGTATTTTTGTTGTGTTATTGCTTCTAAACCATATCTTTCTTTTCCTGACCAACAGTATACTTTTAAATGGACTTTGTGTGTCTCCCACTTAATGAAAACAGAAATGAATACAAAGATTTTAATACTCATGACCAGTGACAGAAATCACTTTGCTTTCTCTTCCCATTACAGGATTTAATCTAATGGTTGTCACTGGGAATGTTGGTGGTAGTGATTTTGATCATTAGGACACCTTTTTTTTGTGACAATTAAGGGAGGGGTGACCCTGGCATGTGGTCAGAATGGATCAAGGAAGGATGCTGCGTCATATTTCACAATGCCAAGAGTATCACCATTATATCTTACCCAATGTCCACAGCTTCCTTGGAGAGAATCCCTAATTACTACAGTAACTGGCCTGCAGGGCTCCTTACTGCCTGCTGGGCATTTAAGTCAGTCTGAGCATCAACCAGTTATAGGATAAAAGTGTACAATTGTCTTGTGATTTGATCCCTTGACGGAAAAGTCTCGTGTGAGCACTACTTGCCTCCAGCCCCGTACAATAAGGAGTTTCCAACTTGTGAGAAAGGAATAGATTTCTGGAAGGATCAGCAGTTTTTGTTCTTTTTAGACATATGTAAATAGTGTACAAAGTTCTTCTGGAAATGTGGTATGCCAAGTGTGTTCTTTATGGGCTCATTTGAAATGACTTTTTGAATGAAGGCAAATGTCTCTGCTTAAAATCCAGATTCTATTAAGATGTAACTGGGATACCTTTTTACCCGGTGGTACCAAGTTTTGATTTGCTTTGACAAGGTGGGAGAGAGCTTTTTTGATGTTCTTCTCTTTCATGCTCTGCAGCACAGCAGATGGAAGAAATGTCTCCAGGCCCCATTCTTTCCTGCAACAGAAAGCGCATCATTCATTCCCCAATTCTTGTGATGATGACTTCCATAAGGCCAAATGACACTCTGCTGTTTGTCGGAACAAATGAACTCTTGGTAAGACCGAGAAGCAACTTTTCATTTCCATGTGGGAAACACCTTATTGGATCATTGATACACATGTTCACATTTAAAAAGAAACATATATATTCCTCACTCTGTAGAAAGAACACTAAGAATGGACATTAAAGAGTCATTTTGTTCAACCAATTTCAGTCTCCTAAATACATACATCCTATATCCAGATATTTCCCAATATGTTTCTTTTTCTTCCTCAGCTTGTCCTTACTGTCTTCATTGATTTACATGTCTTTATTTTAAAACACACACACTCACATGTCACACACACACATACACACACACACACATATGGGGGAAGTGCTAGGGTTCAGAGGAGACCTACAGTAGAACAAAACATGACTGACCACCACAACCAACAAAACAACAAAAACAAAAACCTAGAAACCAGTGACATGATTCCTAACAATCTTCTGCTATTCTCATACTTCAGTGCCTAGACCAGTCTTCATAAGAGAGGTTTTCTCTGGAAGCTGATGGGAGCAGATGAGGATTCCCATACCCAAATATTAGGCGGAGCTTGGGAACCCCATGTAAGAGGTCAAGGAAGGATTGTAGGAGCCAGAGGGGTCGAGGATACCAGGAGAACATGGCCCACAGAATGTACTAACATAGCTCATAGGGGCTCACAGAGACTGAAGTGGCAATCATGGAGCCTGCATGGTCTGACCTAGGTCCTCTGCATATATGTTACGGCTCAATAGCTTGGTGCTCTTGTCAGATTCCTAACAGTGAGAGCACAGGATATCTCTGGCTCTTTTGCCAGCTTTTGGGGTCCCTTTTCTCTTATTGGGTTGTTTTCTCCAGCCTTGATCTGAGGGGTTGTGCCTAGTCTTATTGCACCTGATTATGGTGTGTTCAGTTGATATCTCTGGGAGTCCTGCGCTTTTCTGAAGGGAAACAGAGAAGCAGTGGATCTGGGGGAGAAGGGAAATGGAGGGGGTTACCTGGGAGAATGGAGGAAAGGGAGGCTGTAGTCAGGATGTTTTGCATAGATAAGAATAAAAGAAAAATTCAAAATAAAAAAGATAAAATACGCACACATATAAAACACTTATATGCATTGGAGGGGCACGTCACTAGGGCAGGAACCCAAGGCTGTAGTTATGCTAGTGATGTGCCCCAGCCCTATATTGTTATCTTAGTGAGTTTTCACATCATTGTATCTTTTAAAATATGGTTTTTTTTGGAGTTTTCTACAACATGTTTTGATCGCAGTGATCCCCACTCTCCTATCTTCCCAGATTTATCCCCTTCTCTGTCTACCCAACTCTGTGTGTCCCTGCTCTCCACTTACTCTGCAAATACTAATTTGCGCTGTCTAGATATTCTTGGACGTGTGTTCTTCCACTAATATATCTTTGCACCTCATCTTTACACTCAGACCACAAGTTCCTTGATAGTCAGGATTATATTTATTACAAATTACTATATGATGGAAATGCCAAATACAATTCTCAGTCAAATATTTGGTAGACGAACTGAGTGTTGCCAACACAGTTGCAGACTGCAAGATTTCAAGTGGAGCTACTTATCATTGAGAGGTTCTGGGCTGCACAATGTTCTCCTTGGGAAGAGTGGCTAGACTGGAGGGGCAGAAAGGTATGCTAGTTTTCTGATGATAGGGTCTTTCACTGACCTAAACCTCACTGGCTAGGCTAGGCTTGCTGATTTTGCTTTATCAGTGCTGGGATTACATGCACATGCCACCTGCATTGCCAGCTTTTAAAAGCACGGGTTCTGGGGCTCAAATTCTGGTCCTTAAGTTTACACAGCAATCACGTTAGTGACTGAGCTGTGTCCCCAGCTCCCCAGATGCATTTTAGTTGTCTGAATACATTCTCTAGTTGTATAGGCGCCTTTGCAAATGGCAGCCAGTTTTATCTGTCCCTAAACACTTTAGGTAGCAGGAGAAGGAACACGTGACTGTGTCCAGCTGAGACCTGTTTGTGAACAGTCTCTCAGACCACAGCCATTATAGGTACGCCCCAGGGAAAAAGGAATGGACCGCTCAAGGGAGTGAACCATATAGGAGGGCTTTTCATCATTTAGTTGCCAGTAGGTAAATTTATAATAGCCCGAACAGTGGCACTGGGGGCAGGGAATTGGAGCTTTAGTCTTCCCCAACCCAGGCTCTAAAGCCTGTTGAGCAAAGGCTTCAGGATGGGTAGTGTGGCAGCCCCTGAGAAAGTGCCTTTGGAGAGTGGGATTATTTTCATTTGTCCTTGTTTTGAGTGCAGATGGGGAGAAATCCAAAGCTTTTGGCATGGTGTGGAGATATGGATTCAGTCTGGTGAGTTCGCCTTTTTGTTAGCATAAAGAGCTGCTGGGATGAAGTAACTGGTGTTTGCTGTAGGCTAGAGAATCTCTTGCTGGGAGACTAAGCGTTCCCTCTTACAGGATGACCCTTAAATAGATTCATCAGTTGGAGGCAATACAAACCATCTATTTTCTAAGAAAAGCGAATTTTCCTTGGCCAAAGAGGGATGCGGCTGGTAAAATGGCATCCTCGACGAGAGAAGGCATCTAAAGTTTACAAATAAGATGTGCCCCACAGAGTCAGCTTTGTTGAGTGACATCTTTGCCAGCCACTTCTCAGTTTTTTTTCCTACATAGATACCAAGGCACCATGCTTTCTGATTGTGGCATATTTTTGAGATGTATTTTTATTTTATGTGCATGCATGTTTTGCCTGTATGTTTGTATGTGTACTAAATGCACACACAGTGCCCACATAGGCCAGAAGAAGGTGCCAGTTTGTGCTGCGACTGGAGTTACAGATGGTTGTAAGTCATCAGATGGATGCTAGGAACCAAACTCACGTCCTCTGCAAGAATAGCAAGTACTCTTAACCACTGGGTCATTTCTCCAGCTCGCTCTTTTTTATTATTTTTGTCATGGTCTTATTATGTAACTTGGGATAGCTTCAAACTTGTGATTCTAACTCAGACTCCCTCAATGCTAGGATTATTGGTGTGAGCCACCAGGCCCAGCTGATCTCCTGCCATGATGACGCTTCAGAAAATGTCCCTCCGTAACAGTGGTTCTCAACCTTGCTGACGCTGCAATCCTTTAATAAAGTTTCTCAAGTTGCGGTAACCCCCAACCACAAAATTATTTCATTCCTACTTCATAACTGTAATTTGCACTGTTACCTATCGTAACATAAAGATCTGTGTTTTCTGATGGCCTAAGGCAACCCCTGTGAAAAGGATGTTTGAACTCCAAAGGGGTTGTGACCCACAGGTAAAGAATCACTATTCTATAACCACCCTAGCAGGAGAGGAGGGATTCTAAAGAGACAACCGTGCCCATTCTTTGTTCTAGCAGGCTGTTAAGACAAAGGAGCCACTAGAAAATGAATTCTTCCAAGAATATCACACTGGAAGAAGGCAATGGCTGAAGTGTGGTACCATCCAGAGGAGGAACTTGCCTCCTAGGAAGAAATATATACACTCCCCACATTTTATCTGAATACCATGCAACAGAGACCAAACAATGAAGATTAAATGGTGGGCAGGACCACACTTTGATCAAGACTGCTGAGTTACATATACCTCTTGCCCGCTATTAAAACCTAGACTCCACAAATCTAAATCTCATGTCAGGACCCTAAAGATAGACTTGGGGCTCAGTATACCCATTTTTTGTTCCTCTTCTCAGTTCTACCACATGAGATTCATTTTCTTTCTTCTTTTCTTCCTATAGTTATATAGAAGTCTCTTTAATTGGTGTATTTTTGAGGGGCAGCCAAGCCTAACTAGACTCTCACAATAATCCCGTCTATCACACAAACTCAGACACAAAGAGTAGTTCCCCTGCTTGGGATTTAACCCTTCCCCACCCCTAATCCTATATGGTGAATTGGAGAAGTATCAAGCTACTTAATAATCTTGTACCTCAGTTTACCCATTTATCTTGGAAGTAAACCCTGGGCACCAAATGTTCTGATACTGATTTTCTTCCTGACTCTGAGAGAGGAGCACAGTAAGTTGCTCAGGTTGGCCTTGCACTCAGTCTGCAGCACCGGAATTCGGGATTCTCCTGCTTCAGCCTCATGAATAGCTAAAATTATGGGCCTGCACCATCAGGCCTAGCTGTTTCTTTATGGTGTTTTGGGGACAAAATCTTGTTTTATGTGGTCTCGACTGGTCTTGTACCCATGGTAAGCCTTCTGCCTCCGGACACTCTACTGCTAAAGTTGATGGGGTGGCAGGAGTGAGCCATCAATCTGGGGTGTACATATCATTTTAAAGAACTTGCTTTCACTTTGCCTGTAGTTTTCTAAAGGTGGGTAAAGTGAGAAATGCATCTTTCCTATTATAAAAGACAAAATTTTTATCTATTTTTCCACTAGTTTACAAAGATTTGGCCACGAACAAGATGAACTTTGCAAACAGATACAGAAAAGTGAAGGAAACCCCACGGCATCTCACTGCACCAAGTGGGAACACTTACTCAATGTATTTGAGGGAGATTTTCTGCGTCTGTTTGGTGGTGACAGTGGCGATGTACATTTGTAAGGCGGCCAGCCGCAAGGCAATGTCGTATTTCAGCTCAGGTCCAAATCGCTCCTGAAGGACGTCGTTACAACTCTGCAAAGAGACCAGCAGAGGGCGCAGTTCATCAGCGCATGGGCTGCCTTGTGCTCCCCTTTAGAGGAGCAGGTGACAAGCGTTTCCCCAGTGTTTCAACCTTCACTTCTAAGGTACTGAGGCTAAATGTAGAAACATTCCCACCGTGCTGCTTGGAGTCGAGTCAGTCTTTAATTGCACGAACACAGCGACCACACAAAACGTTTAACAGTCACCGACAAGCTGTTATTTAAATATTTAGCTTTTTGTAAGAATAATTAAGAATTTGGGGACGGAACTGCCAAACACAGGTGCTGAAGCTGAACACTGGAAGCATGGTGGAGGAATGTGGTTTTTGCTGCTGGACTTGGAATCCAAGCTTCCAAACTTCATTCATTTCACACAAGTTGTGGCTTTGGGCAGATTTCTAACTTGGTGGTGCCTCAGTTTTCCTTTCTCTAAAATGGAGTGATGCTGTTTCCTAATTGCATGGTGTTGTGCGGACTAAAACAGTTAAACTGTACTTGGAAGCTGTAAGCACACTTCTAAAGGTTTATTTATGTCATTCCTAGTCTTGCTTTGTGTGGAACTGGGGTTTGCAGTCCTGGCTTTGCCAACGATAGCTATCACATTTGAAACCTTACCGTTTATTTGAACCCATGACCTCAGTTTATTCATCCGTGAGTGGGGCTCATAGGAAACACTTCACTAGAGCTGCTTAAGGATTATGAGGCTTGTGCTTTATTACAGACATTGGCACATGCTCTAAGGGTAGCTATTAAAACCTATTCATTTCAATGGCTGCAGCCCTCCCATTTCAAGCCTGTGATTATGTGGGAGTTATCTCTTGGAATCGGTTTTTTCAGAGCATGGGTCAAAATGTAGGCCATGTATGGTATCACACCCTATAGTTTCAGCTACTTCTGAGGCTGCGGTATGTGAATGTCTTAGCTTTTCTATTGCTGTTCTAAGTGTCACGAACAAGGCAAATTACAGAAGGAGGAGTTTATTGGGGGTTTACAGTTCAGAGGGTGAGTGCATGACCATCATGGCAGGGAACATGTCAGCAGGCAGGCAGGGATGGTGCTGGAGCAGTAGCTGAGAGCTCACATCCTTATTCAAAGTGAGGCAGAGACCTAACTAAAAATGAGGACTTTTGAAACATCAAAGCCCACATCCAGTGTCACACTCCTCTAACAAAGTCACACTTCCTAACTCTCCCAAACAGTTCCACCCACTGGAGACCAAGCATTCAAAGACAGGAGCCTATGGGGAGCGTTCTCATTCAAACCATCACAGTAAACTACAAATTCAAGGATAGCCTGAGCAAAATAACCAGACTGCATCTCAGTTAACCAAAGTGGCTGAGTATGTATGGTAAAATGGCCACAGATACTAGACTCGAGTAGTGGATTCCTCTCTCTTGTTAGGAGCAAAGTTGGGAGCGGAGAGTGGAAGGAACATACAGAGTATGTAAGAAGATTCAGTATGTGTGCTGACTGATTTTTATATTGACAACTGGGTTCTAGTTCGAGAAAAACGTATACTCTTTCCTGCATCCTTCTTGGATTCTTTGCCTTCTCTCAAGTAGACATTAAAGGGAAACACTCGCAGCAATTTTTTGTCTGTTCCCTTTCTAAGGGAGGCACATTAGTAATCACCTCATACTGATTTCATGAAGTTAGGACCACGCACCACTACGTGGCTTCTGTATGTAGTATTTAAACACTGCATGCTTACCACATCATAGGTTTTGTATCTACATATGATGGATGCATATTTCTCAGTCCACTGCTTCATTGCTAAACGAGTTCAGCTGTCCTCCCAATGCCTCCCTAAAAAGGATTTTCGCCTTTTTTCCCCTGAAAAACATTATAGTTTCCTGGAGCACACTTCCTGGAGCAGCTTGTGTTTGAAGGGGGTCTGTTAAGCAGCAAGACCTGGGATGGTTGGGTCATACCCTCAAAAACACTTTAAAGCTGCAACTTGTTTTTTTTTTAATTTTGATTTTAACAATCATGCCCAAGTGCTTGAGGCGATCTTGGCCCCAACATGTTAACAGCCTAGGTAAGATTGTCTCATACAGTCCACAAAGAGAACTGGAAGCCCAGAATGTGGTGTGTGCCCGTGTGTATGTATATATACATGTATGCATGGGTGCACAGGCATATGTGTGCTTTATGTGTGTTAGGGTCAAAGGACATCTTTGAATGCTAGACCAAGAGGCATCCACCTTTTTATTATTATTTATAGTTTGACAGGATCTGTCACTAGCTTGGAATTTACCAAGGCTAGGTAAATTCCCAGGCTAGGCTAGCTGGCTGGCAACCCTCTGGGCTCTACTCATCCGTCTTTACTTCCTTGATGCTGGATTACAAGCTTGTTCTTCTATGTCTTACTTTTGCTTAATGTGGGCTCTTGAGATGAAACCCATGTGTTTATGTTTCTAATGGACCGAGCTACTGTCCCAGTCCTAGAAGCTGGTTTGTGAGAAGTTATTTTGTCAAATGATGTTTTTTGAAAACAGCTACTGTATAAGGATTCAAAGCAGATGTGTGTGTGTGTGTAGAACTTAGATAAAAATGCCCAGGTTTGACAGTATGTTATTTCAACTATACATGAGTGCATGTATAAAGCTTAAATAAAAAAAAGCCCAGGTTTGACAGTAGGCTATTTCAACTACCACTACAGTTACTTTAGCCATGACATGTTAGTTTTCTTATGTAAAAACTGGTTGAGCGCTGAAGATCAACTAACTTGAGAGCTAGTTAATTTGAAAGGTTGCTGTGAGAATTCATAAATGGAATATGTTATAGAAACACGAGTCATTACTGTTACTTTCCCTAAGACCTCTGGCTGGCCTGAACCACTTTTTTTCATTCCTGTTTTACCTTGCTGTGGTGGTTTGAATAAAGATGGTCCCTGTAGGCTCATACGATTGAATGTTTGCTCTGCAAACATTTAGGAAGGATTAGGAGGTGTAGCAGTGTTGGGGTAAGTGTTTCATTGGGAGTGGGCTTTGAAGTTGCGAAAGCCCATGACTTTCTCAGTTATCACTTTCTGCTTTGTGGCTGTGGATCAAGATAGAAACTGACAGCTACTGCTCTAACAAAATGCCTGCCTGCCTGCCTGCCACCATAATAGCACGAACTCTCCGAAAATATCAGCAAGCTCCAATTCAATGCTTTGAAAGAAACATTTGAAAAAAGTTGCCTTGGTTATGGTGTTTCATCACAGCACTAACTAAGACACTTGCATTTAAACAGACTTCTGCATGACTCTTTTGACAAGGCAATTAATTAGTCGCTTAGTTATTATATAATTAGTTAAGAATGACCCTGGAGAGGTGGTATGCAGTATGAATTATACATACACACGAACGTGTGTATGTGTGTGTGTGAAAGAGATTAATCATCCTTTTATTACTCTTAAATCTATTACTTAAAATACAGTCTTACAGGTGAATAGTATGTTTATAAAAAGTTCGTTTGTAATTAATGCATGCTTAAGAGGAAAACAATACTATATTAACATGTTTGTAAAGATTTGGTGGCTTATGGGTTGTATCCTGCTTACTAATTGGTATAAACAATTTTTTTTTTCTGAATAGAGAGTGAAGAGGTCAAACATCGGCAAGCATATAATCATTATGAATTAGAACAGTCTAGATCATTAGAGTTTACTGCTAATATATATGCTAAAATCTGTAAAAGACCTCACGGGCTATTAATGACTCTGAGATGAATACGTATGATCACTATGAAACCAATTTGCATCTTTATGTTTTATCTGGCCAATGGTGACTGTCCTCATACCGAGTCTGCTAAGTTGAATTGATTTGGGTCTTCTAAAGTACTATGTGTGACTTCTGTTTCCTCTTCTGTTCTCCGGGCAATTTCATTGCGTCTTTGTACTAGCTTAAAACCCAACACGGGCACACAGGAGACCTGTTGACTTCTAGTAGACAGATGGGTTATTTTAGACGCACCACACTGAAGGTGTAAGTCTGTGATACAGTCATTTTCAAGTAGAGTCTGAAGTCAAAAAAAAAAAACCCACGTTCATTTCTTATTCTCTGAGTGGGAAATATAATATGATAGTCACTTGATTTTAGTCTCCATTGCCCATAGTATACGGCTATCCATCTCCCGTGCAGCCTATTCCTTTAAGAAGTAGATAAACCACCACCCTCATGAAAGGGAAGGCAGGAAAACAGAAACAACATCAGCCTTTTTCTTCCAGTCCCCAGGCAAACTCTCCAGACAGTTTGTCTTATTTTGAGGCCAGTCCTCTGCTATAAAAGATGTCTTTCAAATGAGAAAACTCTCCGTGCATTTAATTTGAGCAGACACGCCTTAAACAAAACATAATGAGCTTTAGAGGTACTCCTTGTCTCCCTTCCCCAAGACAAGCACAGCCATGTTTTTTCCCTTTTACAAAGGCAGTAGACTTCTTGTGGTGTTTCAACAGAAGCCGGATGGTTTGAAAGCCCCATCCTGTTCTCAAGATGAGACTGTAATTACAGAGAACAGCCTGTATCTGTATTTCACTGTCTAAAGCTTTATACTAACAGGTACCTGGAGCTATTCATTTGCTGCTAACTAGCTAATAATTGTAGCACATGGTCTTATCAGAGGTGACCTAGCCTCTGAGTGAGGCTCAGTTGGATTATGGTGAAGGCACAGTAACCGATAAGCTGAGAATCAAACTCTTGATTTTATGCAGCCATAATCGGCTAGGTTTCCTGGCCTATCGGAGGAACAGAGGCCATTGTTGTCAAGTCAGGGGTGCATATGATCTCATTTAACACTGAGAAAACCCAGAACATGATAGTCTCTCTGTTTAGGTTGGAAAATGCAATATACATTTAAAATTATTTTTTATAAAAGGTTGTACATTCTGAACAGGATTGGACTTATCTTGGAGGAGCAGAGCTATCTTCATGAACATTAATCGACTTCTTGAGCTAAAAAAACAAAGTCTTGTTCAAAGACCACAGAGATGGGGAAAGTTACTAGGGTCTTTTCTGAGGATCCTGCGTACTAGAATGTATCTGTACATTCTGCTTCTTTTTTTCTCTGGCTTCTTTTCTGATCTCTAGGGCTTATTGCCACTTGATTCCAACAGACGTAATTTGCCACATCTATCTTGTTTGTATCTCTCTAACCTAATATGTATTGTCTTTTGACTTGTTTTTCTCCTGGTTTTGTGAATGTGAAGGTAAAAACATGCTTACAGACACTCTGGGTGATTCTATGTACTACACATTAAAAGAATAGATTCTTTTTTGAGATTTATTTTTATTTTTATGTGTATGAGTGTCTTGCCAATAAGCTTGTCTATGTACCATGTGCATTCAGTGCCCATAGTGGCCAGTAGAGGTCATTAGATCCCTTAGGACTCGAGTTACAGGTGGTTGTTATCTGCCACGTGGAGGCTGGGAATCAAATTAAGGTCCCCTGGAAGAGTATCCAGTCCTATTAACTGTTGAGCCATCTGTCCAGATCCAAAATATAGATTATTAATGTTTACTCCAATTGCATTGGGAAATTTAAGTCAGAATGATAGGATGGATTCACAAAAATATAGGAACATCTAAATATTGAATCACCTAAACTTACCCACATATATCTATATCAATACATTTCCTCTTGGACAAATTGTTCCAGATACTCATCCCTGGCAGTTTTGTTTTGTGGGGGATTATATCCCATAATAAAATATAAAATAGACAATCTAGAGAAGATATATATATATATATATATATATATAAATCTTAAAATTCTGAAAATTATTAATCCTAATATTAATCATTACTGTGGTATCTCAGAGAAATTTAAGTGCCAAAATGAATGAATAAATATACGGAGAAGGAAAAACTTTTATAGTATGCCAACTGATCAACAAAGAAGACATAATGAGATTAGACATGTCATTTTAAATCATCCTGATAACAATAGATTCAAGCAAGAATCACTAATTAATACTATTAATAAAAATTAGTGGGTGACAATTTGATGAACTATAAGATCATAAAAGTCACAAAATGACTTGCCACAAATTTCATAGTCATTACTAAAGAAAAGTTGTTAATTTTTACAAGGACACCACCCACATAAGAGACAAAGTCAGCCTCACAATTAAGGGGCTAACCAGGCAACATGTTGCTCCTCGTATGCTACCCTGAGAAGGACACAGTCACTCATGCCATTCCTTGCAAACTCATAACTTCAACCTAATCCTGAGAAAATACTAGAGAAACCCAAACGGAAAGATTTCTATGCAATGTCTGATTAGTACTTTTTAAATTCAATGTCACAAAAGTCACCAAAGGAGGATAAAGGATAGACCTGATTTACGGACACCAAAGAAATTTGACAACCAAACTACATGCAAAATTAGATTCCACAGTGAATTCTATTCTGAAAAAAATGATGGCATAAAGGATATTTGGGGTACAACAGGCATCATTTGGATGTAGATAAAAGATGAGATAAGGGGAATGCATCGGTGTCCTATTTCTTGATTTTTTTATTGAACAGAGTTTATATAAGAAAATATCCTTGTAATCAAGCAACTAGCTTTCTTGTGCTGTAGAATAAACATTTGTGTGTGAATTTCTGTGATGAAAGAAAACAGGAATATGTACCTGTATTAAACTAAAATACAAATGAGATAATACCAATGATCGATGAATCGGGATGGAGGGTGTAGATTCTTGAAACTTTTATAGGAGTAATAAAATTATTTCAAAACCAAATATAGACATGTAAAGAGTATCACACACTTATTTTATGGTTTGTTGTGCTTAGGATGGATGATGGAAAGAAAAACAATGGTGGGGTTGATTTATGGTCATATCAACATTTATATAGAATGATCTAAACATTTACCTACCTGAACATAGAGATATTCAAAGGCAACCGGATCTCTCCTTAACAGGTCAATGGGATCCTTTGGGACAAAACTGATCCAGAAAAGACACCTCATTTTATGGGAGCTGGGTCTCTGTGTCACCTGGAAGAGCAAATACATCATTTAAGAATTCATAGGTGCTCACTGAGAAAGGACTGAGACCCAAAGAATCACATTCCTCTTTTTTTCTACATTAACAAAATCTTCAGTTTGGCCTTTGTGCAAGGCTGGGGTCCCCAGAAGCAGACTCTGGGGCTAGGGGTTGTACATAATGGACTTGTTATGGGAATGTTCAAAGGAGAGGCTGGGGAAAGAAAGAGAAAGCATCATGAGAAAGGAGAGAAGATGACAAGAGCTCATATACACAGCTTTATCACACCAGTTCTTTTCCTGCTCTGACTGTACTGGACGGTTCAAAAGGATGGAGTTGCTTGGTTTCAGGCTATTTGGCTCATTTTATTAAGCTCTAGATATGTAGCATCACAAAAAGTTTTGATTCTTTGTTCACCTTAATCACCATAATGTTTTCCTATAGGGCCCGTGTAGTAGAACTGTAAGGGAAAGATAAAGTTGTGGAACATCCATTAGATTCAGAAATGGGTACGCTGCCCACATCACTCTCACTTACAGTCACAAACTGAAGGCTATTTATTCTATGCGCCTGGGACCATTGGATGGGTCAGGGAATTTGAGGAGTCATCAGGCATAGCCTGCTACCAATGCCAACCTTACCCCAGGTGAGGTACCACTGACACGCATGTGTTTGATGCTACCACTCTGAGCTTTCTAATCAGATACGGCTCTAGTCCCATGCTGGAAACTGGCTTGCTGAGAAATTTCTGTTGGTTCCCAATTTGCCCAATTCCTATTTTCCACCCCTCTCCCAGTATTGATCATAATCTCTCAGGGAACTTCCGCACATTCAAGTGTTTGGCTAAGGTTCTATTTCCAGAGGAACTTGGATACACAATGAGCTTTCATTTGAGAGGTTCTGAATAGAAGTGATGGTTCGCCTATGACACTGCATAAAATAAGCTTTGTTGTGGTTTATTTTGCAAGTGATTTTAAATATGGCTATGTAGATTTAAACTTGATCATAGGTCAAATTAGATACAGAAGTGGCAATCAACATGCCTTGCAACTTTCCCAGTCTGTCACATCCTGTTGGGATTCTGTCAAAATAGGGCTACTTGAGGGAATTGATGTGCAAAATGTGAGGTGTTGATTTTATTTAAAGAATTATTTTCAGTTTTAATTATGTGAGCCGCAGGTACCCAAAGAAGCCGGAGGTGTTAGATCTGGAGCTGATGTTCTAGGCCACTGTGAGCCACCTGATGTGGGTTCTGGGAATTGAACTCAGGTTTTCAAGAAGAACAGTACATGTTCTTAACTGCTGAGACATCCCTCCAACCCATTACAGATATTAGCTTTTAATTATGCACCAAATAAGAAGCACTTTAGCAGGGCAATGCTTCCTGTCATTTCATCCCTTGGTGGTATCTGGCTGCTTCAGCTGATCATGTCCCCCCACCTCCTCTTTCTAGAGTTATCTCTTCATTGAACTTTCCTATGCAAGAGTGGATACTTAGACACTTGAGCAAGATGCTCAGCTTGTTTCAAGTTGAGACAAGTGAAGGTGTTATGTTTGATGCAGCTGTAAGCACTCAGCTTGTCTCCCCAGAGAACAGATGGGGTGTCACCTTTGGAACCAGGAATTGGGACACATCAGTAGATCCCATATTTATAGTGGGCATGACTGGGGCAGTGATTGTAGGCTCCCAAAAATAGTCACGAGTATGCACCCAGAGCAGAGGACTACATAGATGACTCTGTCTTCATTTACATACATTTGTGAACAGTTTTGCTTTTAATGATCAAAACAAGCAGGGAAACCACTGCAGAAACATAAAATGTCACTCTGCAGAGCTACATTCCAGTATCTGCCTAACCTCTGAATGACAAATCTGGAGAACTACTGAAAGTCTATGACAGATTGGCAATAAAAGGAGGATGTCTCCTTGAGGTGTCTGAGACATGCTAAAGGTGGTGCTTCCTTCAGAGAGGACCCGGGGAATAGAGACGCTGGAGAAAGGGCCTTCGGAGGTACCACAGGCTCTGCTCCCATCGGCATTATCATTCTTGGGGTTACTCCACAGATCTGGGTGAGCGTCTCCTGCTCATGAAGCAACAGCAGCTTGGTTCCAGCCCCTTCGGTCCTCTGCTCCAGCATGAGGGAGAAGTGTTCAATGCCTTTGATAGACAGCTTCTCTTGCAGGGTTAAGATGACATCCTTACAGAGCAAACAGTGACAGGGAGAGATCAAAATCAACACTGTCCTTTTTAGTTTTTAGAGACTATCGTGACCAGAAAGTGTTACATCAATGTAGGCTTTACATTCCGTAATGAAATACCGTCAAATGGTACTGAAATCAAATAGCATTAAGAGTGAAAAGCACAGAATCGAGACTCTTTTTCTTGGCCCTTTCTAACTTCCAGCACCACCCAAACTTCCTGTGGAGTTCAATACTGAGAGGTAAGCTGGAAAAGGAGCTTGGTGATCATATAAGTTTCTTTTCCTTCCTTCCTTCCTTCCTTTCTTCTTCCTTTCTTTCTTTCTTTCAAAATGTGTTTGGGTGTTCTTCCTGCATGTGTGCTGTGTGTAGCATCGCATGTTTGGTGCCCAGGGAGGCTAGAAGAAGGCCTGGAATTAGAGTTACGGGCAGTTGTGAGCTATCATCACAGGAATCAAAGCTGAATCCTCTAGAAGAGCAGCCAGTGCTCTTAACTGCTGAGCCATCTCAGCAGTCCCTGCGAAAGGGTTTAGATTAGAAAGGTTTTTTTGTTTAACAGATAGAGGTCTAGTCTACGTCTCCCTTTTTCTCAGTGAGGACACAGTTAAACCAACACTGAAAGTGTTCTATATCAGGGACCTGGTAAGTATGGCCTGCATGTCAAATCTAGCCCGCCAACCATTTTGATAAATAAAGTTTTATCGGGACTCAGTCAACCCATCTCTTTATTGTCACGGTTGCTTTATTGTCCATACACTTCATGAACAGAGTTGAACCTGTGAGGCCTGAAATATCCATCATTTTTGTCCTGTTCCCAGATAGTATGTCGGCCTGCGCCTGTTGTTCTGAAAGAGCACCATGGTAGTAATGAAGCTTCTGAGAATGTCTGGGCTCTAATTCCAGTCCTCATGCTTAAAAACGTCCCAGCACTGAGAAGTTATTCAACCTCTCAGTATCTCAGTTTCCCTACCTGTAAACTGGAAGTGAAAATAATGCCTGCCTTGGGATTGATATGGGAATCAAACGAGTTCATACTTACAAAGCATTTATTATAACACCATTTGCACAGAGAGCCCTGCCATAGCAGTTTATTTTACATCCCTGGGGAAGGTGAAATGAGCAAGCTATGTCTGTAATACTTCATAGGATTAAACATTTAGAGTCAGAATGTGTTGAGTAAACAAGGAAAGACTGTAACTGCAAGGCGCAGCTAGTCTGCTCAGCCTTTCATTGGCTCATAGATTCGAGACTAGCAAATTATCACTCTTTAGGGTAATTTTTAGTCAAATACCAAAGTCTTGTAGAACAAGTCTTCTTAATGGGAGGAAACGGTGTCCTGGAACAACATTTGGACATTTTGGGGAGACATCCTTAGGTTGTCACAGCAGGGTTGGAATTGTCATGGGATTGGGTAGGTAGAGAGTGGGATGCTGTTTTAGCAATGCCCAGGACAGTCACAACAGAGTCATCTATTCCAAAACTGCAATAATTGGTTGCTAAGGAAAAAAAAACCCTTCCCATCTATAAAGTTGGTTTTTGATGGACTGTTTTGCTATTTGAGTCTACTTTATGTTCCTTTGCCATTTCTTCAGGCTTTATTAAGACAAAATCCACAAAAGCCAACCCTACCTACACATACATACCCCCAAAGAATAACTGTTCAACCCAAATTCCTTGATTGTGTTGAATGTGATCTAAAATATTTCCTGATATATATATATATATATATATATATATATATATATATTTGCACAAAATCCAGGAAAGAGAAACACAACCCAGGTTTTGGAAGGCTGTGTGAACTCTATGTGACATTTTTTGTAAACCAGTGGGGGGCATGGAAATTGTGCCCTATTATCTAACTCTGTAAGGAGAGTTCTGGCAAAATGTATTCAGCAGTTGTCAACTTCCTTTCATCACTGAGCTGCTCTTTCCATTTTATGCCCACCAACCAGTGACTGTCGTGCTAATAGGGCTGTTAGGTACAAGATAAGATAGCTTGAATTTGATGGGAACTCTTTACACTGCGCCTGGTCTCTTCATTGTCACCTGTAATCCACCAGGAAATAAAACTCAGACTAGTGTGGGTTGCTGTGATAAGGAAGTTAAAAGGAATAACAGCAGAACTGTCCTTCGGTTTAGACTGGTTTCTGGTAAGAAATGTACTCAAGTCTTATCATGCGTCAAGTGAGCTAGAAGGTATAACAGCAAGGAGCTGAACAGTTGAGAACAAAGAATGAGCCCAAAAGGCCAGAGAGATTCATAGTCATGTATTTCTGTGCATGCGTTCTAGGGTCTGCAAACAACAGCCCATGGGTCCAACTGGGCATCCTCACTTGCTCATGCAAAGTGTATGCAGGAATGAATTAGCACTACCTAAAGCAAGGTGTGGCTCTGCTGTGTCACTCGCAGGAAAGGACCTTTTTGCTCTTCAGTGGTCTGTTGGGCAGGAGTCATTATTCTGTCTCTAAAGGATTGGACTACAGCATACAGTCTTTGCTAAACAGTAGTCCACAAGTCTTGTGTCATGCAATATCAACTTGACCTCTAGAGGGGCGAATTCCTAAGTCCAGCCATGCAGTTGTGTCTATGTGACCAACCTCTAATAAAAAAAATTCTGAACACCAAGACAAAGGGAAGTTTTCTTAATAATACTCTGTGTATATTGTTACATTATTTCTGGGAGACTATAACACTGCCTGTAGCTGTCCATAGGAAGGAGACTCTGGAAGCTGTCCTATGGGCTAATGTCCCTTGTTGAATCCAGCTTCTTACCCACTTCTATAATGAACTAGAATGTGAGAGGACCAATGGTCGAGTTCTCAGTGTTCTTCAAGAAGATCCTAAAAGGCGATCCTGAGGTCCTTCCAATACCTCCTCCCTGTGGCTGTTTTCCTCGTGCAACAAATAATCCAAAAATCCCCACAGACAACAGATGACCCCAAAGCCCAAATTCTTTACAGAAAGAATTTTCTGATTCTCCTTTTAGGTGATTGATTATTAGATCAACTATGTTGGTATTGAGTAGGAAAAGAAGGAAAAATATTTTATCAGCCATCCACCATTTCAAAGTAGCAGTCTTAGATGAAGGAACTAGTATTTCATCTGGGGCAATTAAGGATGACTTAGTGTTCCTACACCCTCTACTAATATTGTGCCTTCTACTGCCTACTGAATCACCATGTATTTAAGGCAATTTAACTCCAGCTGCTTGCTGGTATTATGAAAATAAGAAGGCACAGCAAGTAGGCTTTGTAGAACCGTTTGCACAGGTGAGATCTACTCTGAGGCCTTTCAAACGCAGAGAATTAATGGTTGACTATTGATAGACATTTTAAACACAGACTTGATAGTCTCTTGCTAGATTATGGTACAGATCATCGCTAGGTACATTTTTACCTCCATAAAGTCTTTCTGACTGTGCCATTTGAAGAAAGTCTATTTTAGGCTGATGAGACATTAGGGAGCAATCAATTTCTGAACATACTTTTGTACAATAAGAAAAAGAGGAGAATGTGCACTTTTCTTTTCTAGGAAAAAAGCATGGGGGGAGACCCATATGCTTTGCTACGAAACCTATTATGTAAAACTCACCCGTGGCTCAGAAATCATGAGACTGCTTGGTGGCTCTTCCTTTAACCTCCTCCTGAGAAGTAAACTCAGGTCCAACTTGTTATGTAGCATTCTCCAGCAATTGGTTAAAGCAATCAAAAGTAAATGTTATCTTTAAATTATTATACCCATTGATTTTGCTGGACATCAAAAGTGACAGATGTTTAATCAATAGTTAACATCCTAATCTTCTTGGTGGCTGAAATTGCTGGGAAATCCTGTTGGCTTTGGGTAGGGTGCCAAACCTTCTTGGTGACAGTCATGCTATTTTAATTAATCTGGAGTTGCATTAAAATCACTAGCCCTGGTGTTTCTTCATAGACAGCATGTTATAGTGTTTGCAGCACCAATAGTGACAAAAAGCTCAGAGCCTTTTCTTTTTCTGCACTCTGTCTTGGTTTGATCTCACATATTGAGTACAGGCCCAGAGGTTCGAATGTCATCTTACCTTGATGGAGGTGCTGCAGTCAAAGCGAAAGGATTTGGTCTGCCCATTTTCCAAATAGACTTTCAAAACATTTGGCATAAAGAGAAGTGAATTGTCTTTAACAGTTTCCTGTTTAACAACAGAAAAGAGGAATGGTAGATGTGAAGGTCAGTCAAATTAGAATTTTACTCTGGGCACCAGCGACATATGTCTATTGTTTATTCTTATCACAATAAAATAAAGGATAAGTAACCAAATGCTCAAAGACCAATTAGGTATCCCTTTGGTGGTATCTGAACTGCGGTGTTCATAGTAATATTGTTTTCCAGCTACAAATAACTCAGAACAATCTAACAAAAGACATTTTGCCTTTCAGAAAAATCAGATGCAGTTTTTTACAAAGCAAGACTCCCAATGGAAAACATTATTACAGGCATAATTCCTTTGTAGTCAACCATCTGTGTTTGTGAGCACAAGTCCTGACTTGTGGATCAGGATTAAATGAACAAAATGAAGACCATCAATGGCGCTGTGTGACAGGAGACTGCTGGTCTCTGGTGGCTGTCATGCAAATCAGTCACAAGCCTGAAGGAGCTCAAGGGTAAAGTTATTTTTTGAAACTCTTTGTAACCCATTTAGGAATGTTTTTCAACTCAAAAGGGAAACGTAAGAGGTGAGCTAGTGTTCTAAAAGAGAAAAACACAGGGTCAAGGCTTTCAGCTCTGTGGTCTAGCACTTGCCCGATGTCCTAGTTAGCTTTTTTGTTGCTGTGATAGCACACTGTGACTAAAAACCACTCGGAGAGCAGAGGATTTATTATAGCTCACAAGCTACAGCTCATCATTGGAGGAAGCTAGGGCAGGAATTCAAGGTAGGACCGGGAGGCAGGGATCGAAGCAGAGATCATCGAGGAATACTGCTTACTCGTTTTGTTCCAGGCTGCCCTTCAGTTGCCTTTCTTATGCAACTCATGACTACCTGCCTAGGGATGGCACCGCTCACAGTGCCCTGGGCCCTCCTCCACCAATTAGCAATCCAAGAACACTCTGGAAACAGGCCCACAGGCCAACCTGATGCAGACAGTTCCTCAACTAACTTTCCCTCATCCCAGGTGACTCTGGTTGATACCAAGTTGACGAAAACTAACGAGCAAACCTGGCATGTAGGAGGGCTCTGCATTTCATTCCCAGTGCCACAAAAAAAGAAGTGAAGTGCTAAGTCTAAGCGATAATGAACAGCTCATAATATACTCTAGAAATAACTCAAACGGCATGCCAATTTGAAATATGACCAAGAGTGAACCTGAGAAACGCATTCCTTCGGATCCTTCTTTAATTGGAAATCATGCGAAACAATGAGAGAGATTAAGGAGAAAAGGAGATGTCTTCCTGTAAGATTAATGCGTCCTTGGAGGACACTGGGTTATACACATGTATTTGGTGTCACAGAGTCATGGGGGGGGGGTTGGGGAGGACTCAGAAATAGCAAAGCCATATGTCCTTTGGCTTCCAGATGGAGGAAATGAAGACCAGATGCACAGATGTTTCTAGGTGTTTTACAGTCTGAGCAGACTCGATCCCTGTAGAAGTCATTAACTGGTCCCTTGGTTTTCCCTGTTCATTTCTTTCTCTGAATGTCTTCTCATTTCTATTGCCATGACTTTCTGCTGTGACCTTCTTGCTGCCTGCTTCACTGAGTAAGCCTAGTTTTAAATCAGAAGACTAGGCACCTTGTGACTGAAAAGAGCAGATTAGAAAGGATGAGTTTTCATGAACCTCGGGTTAGATATGCAACTGAAGGGCCTACCTCTATAGAATCGTGACAAGGCAGCAGAGGCTGCAGGAGACCACTGGCCCTGCAACAATGCCCTCACATTCCAGCTGCCTCGCAGGAGCCCTGTTATAAATGGGGTTGAAATGACACTGTCACAGAAGCTTCTAGAACATTATTTTCTCATTAGATGCCCAGTCACATGCTGAGAAGCCCTGGTGTGGAAAGGTAAGTTTCTTATGAATTTTTGATGTGATGCACTTATTTTTTTTCTATGCCTGGAATCTTCTGCTCCTCCACTGGGACAGAGTTCTGTGTTGGTGACACGTGGTAACAGTGTGCCTAGATTAAGGGAGATCCATTGCAGCGAGCAGAGCACATCAAGTTTACAGGGCAGTATAAACTGTGCCCAGGATAACAACCACAGCCTCAGACCTTTCACCCAAAATGGCCCAACAGTTTGCCAGATTGACCAGCCACGATCCTTAATTTTTTATCAATTAGTTTTGATTGATCACCAACTAGGAGATTAGTAAAGCATGTCTCGGGGAGGACTTTTCAAAGATGATTGACAGAGAAGACCTGCCTGAATAAAGGGGATGTCATTAAATAGGTTGAGCCCAGATGCAATAACAGGGAAGGAAGTCTCAGACCCTCTTTGTGCATAGATTTTCCTTCTCTCCTTCTTATTTTACCTGTCTTTATTTCCTCTCCTTATCTATCTCTAGCTCAATTTGTCTCGACTTCCTGGATGTTTTGAGCTGAGTAGCCTCCGCTACAATCTCTTGCTGCTGTGATATTCTGCCTCACCACAGGGGATGAATCTTTGCAACTGTGAGGATCCTTCCCCCATTAAGTGGTTTAGCCTTGGTAATTTATCATAGCTGAAAGAGAATTATCATGTATTTCAATTTGCTGCTCTCCAAGTTGGACAGCCTTAGGTAGAACTGGTGATAAGAAGACTCACAAGTGCCTTGCTCAAAGCTTGTAGACACATGTCCACAGTTTCCAATACAGATCCAGGGCTAACTTCAGGAAAGAGTGTGTGATCCACAGCAAACTGATCCCAAATGACGGTCTATCCTTTGGGATTCATTTACACAACATCAAAAGCAGCCAACAACTATCAACAATAAAAATTTGAAATTTCCAAGGCCCCCAAACTAGTAGTACCCTTGGGAAAACCTTCCTAAAACCTAAAACAAAAATGAAAATGAAATAGAACCCTTCTCCTGTCTTCAGAAAGTGTAGAAAATGAAGTATCCTCTTGATGTCGGCATTATCCACGTAGAAGATTATGAAGCCATTCTTTTCATGAAGACCTATTTGTATTGACCTGGGGGATCATTCTTCAGTTGTTGCTCTATATACAAAATCTGTTCTTTCAATGACTTTCATACATACACACACCATGCAACTCAAGGAAGACATAAATCTTTTCACAAAATACATAAAAGGCTATTCTGTGGAAGCAGTTAATTGGCACAATGTAGTGGAAATTTCAAAGGACGCTTATTTTACATAATATAAATAAGGCAACCTTAGTGCTCCCAGACCAAAGTAGTGAGACTCTAAGACATCCAGTATCACCAGAATCACTGGTTGTGTTAGCTCTGATGACAGTGAGGTGGTGGCTGTAGTGACATTTCATTTTAATAAATAAATAAAGCTTGCCTGAAGATCAGAGTGTAAAACAGCCCCCCCCCCCCGGTTAGCCTTATAGACCAGGCAGTGGTGACACACAATTTTAATCCCAGTAGCCACACTAGTTTGCCATAGAATCTGGGCGGTGCATGCCTTTAATCCCAAACCTAGAGAGGATTATAAAACAGGAGAAGACAGTTCTCAGGCTCAGTCTCATTCTGAGATTCCAGGAGGCAGAATTGCCAGTTTGAACTGAGGTTGAGGTAAGAGCCAGTGGCTAGGTGCTTTGCTTTTCTGACCTGCAGGGTGAATCCCAATTTCTGTCTTTGAGTTTTTATTATTCATACTTCAGTGGTGAGTCAAGTCCTTTGCAGTTAAGATTTGACACCCCCATGAAAAACAAGAACCAGGCCCAGAATGAGCATTCTACTAACATTATTGGCTTCACTAGAGTACAGAGTCTCTGCCTCAGTGGTTCTCTGCATAGCCACACAGATAGTTGTGAACTTACCGACACTTGGCCATTGATGATGACCTCTTCAGAAAAGCGCACTTTGACGGGGTTGGATTTCAATCTTGCCTTCTTTGCAGCACTAATAAATGCTGATTTGGGAGACTAGAGGAAATGGAAAGATTTTTATCTGATTAGTGGCATGCTAACACAAACTTTGTGACATTAGTTTTTTCATCTTTATCCTCAAAGGTATACACAACATTGTTGCTAAATCAGTGCATGCATGATTCAAGGACAAACTGCAAATTTTGGGTGTGATTGAAACATTGTCATGACTGCAAATTAATAATCTTGATTTAGTGTCCAGATCCATGTTCTTACTAAGTACAATTCCAAGGATTTTAAACTTTGTCTGAATGCAGAGCTCTGAACACAATTCAGAAGTGGGAAGTGCCTTAAAACTCTTTGCTTCAGGTCTCTACTGAAGGCCTGACTTTCAGTCTCCTACTGGTATCTGTGATCTTGGATCTTAATGGGCAGAGTGGGAGGAGACTCTGACTTACAAGGTCTGCCTTATCTTACAAGTGCTTTGTATTTTGTGATTCTTCCCTGTTTTTCTCGGAATTGAGGACTGAATGGCACAGAGCCTTCTTAGAATCCATAAGAGCAATAGGAACATTGTTTAAAAGGGTGCCGGGACAAAGGGGAGTCCTTGCTGCCTGGCCTTGCTCAAGTCAATCCATCTGAAAATAATCCTTATGTAATTTTAGCGAAGCTTAAAGACAGTTGAACTCCCATCTATTGATAGCATCACTAGTTAAAAAACAAAAACAAGTCAGACAGCCTTTAATCCCAGCACTCAGGAGGCAGAGGCAGGCAGATTTCTGTGAGTTCAAGGCCAGTCTTGTCTACAGAGTTAGATCCAGGACAGTCAGAGCTGTTACACAGAGAAACCCTGTCTCAGAAAACAAACAAACAAAACAAAACGAAAACAACCTTCATTCTCTATTGAATTTAGCAGAAAATCAGATGATTTCTGGTTCATAAACTAAAATGGTCAAATATTGACTATTGCCTACCATACAGATTGATGACCACACTCCTTATTCTCCAGGCATTGAGGCTTTTGCACAACACATTCTAGTAACTGACCCTTGAATCTACATAAAGGCTTAATATGATGGATATAATGTTAATTTCGTGGCCCCCAAACTAATGATCATAACCCATACTTCTCTTTTTAAACAAAAACAACAAAGAATTTAAAGGACTCCCAACCTTGCCAAATGCGCATATTCTGGAAATTGATTAAATAAAGAAACCCCAACATGTTGAAATGGTATATAATATGTGGTATGTCCATACAAGAGAATATTGATTGATGCTATAGTCTTGAAAACATGGTATAAATAAAATCAGACAGAAAAGATCAAATATAGTATAATTATATTTACGTGAAACAGCCAGAATGGAAAAAAAGTCAGAAATGTTGGAACAGGGGCAGAAGGAAAAGGAGGAATAAATGTTTAATAGATACGGGATTTTCCCTATGAGTGATGAGAAGGTTTTACAATGAGATAATAGTGATGCTTAATGCATCACAGCTGTACTTAATATCACTGAACTGCACAGTTAAAATGGCACACTTTGTCTTTGCAGATACAATCTGCAAAGACAAAGTCCTCCTGGAGGTCCTGTGTGATCCTAGGCATGCATCCGGGGCCCAGTAACATCTGAAAACCATTGTCCATTTGTTGAGAAGACTTCCAGGGAAATTTCAAAGAAAAGAAGTCAAGACAGAAATAAATAAATAAGTCAATGGATGATCCTTGAACATTTCCTGGAATCCTGGTGCTGAAGCAGGAGAGAAAAAGACCTTTGTCTCAGTGTCTGAAAAAGCATGGGATAAATCCGGACTAGCTAAACATAGCAGACAATGAGGACTACTGAGAACTCAAGAACAATCGCAGTGGGTTTTTGATCCTACTGCACATACTGGCTTTGGGGGAGCCTAGGCAGTTTGGATGCTCACCTTACTAGACCTGGATGGAGGTGGGTGGTCCTTGGACTTCCCACAGGTCAGGGAACCCTGATTGCTCTTCGAGCAGATGAGGGAGGGGGACTTGATCGGGGGAGGGGGAGGGAAATGGGAAGCGGTTGCGGGGAGGAGGCAGAAATCCTTAATAAATACATAAATTAAAAAAATGGCACACTTTATGTTATGCACATAAATACATAACATATGCATAATTTTTATGCATATCATAATATGAAACCATTGTTAGGAATATCCAATGACTAATATAAATGTTCGGGGGCAGAGATTTTTGTCTTAATATTAGGAGAATACTATTTTTTGTTTATTTTTGAGACAGGGTTTGGTTATAAATTCCTGGGGCTTGGAATTGGAAAAGTAGTTCAGGGTAACCTTGGCTTATAATCCTTCTGACTCACCCTTCCTGGCACTGGAATTACGGGTTTGCAGAACTATGCTAGGTGATGTTATTTCCAACACTCCCCTGCACAGCTTTCTGAAGCTATCTGAATTGTGAGCAGTATCTTAGAAGACTTGTCAGATGGATGATGATGAAGCTTCAATTCAGACACTTACATAAGCCATTTAAAAGAGAATGGATGTTCTCTCTCTCTCTCTCTTTTTTTTTAAAATCCTCCAAAAGGACTCTGAATGAGTGCTCCTCAAAAGATGCCTGTGTTTGGTAAGCTCTGTGTGCGTTTTAGAAGTCACACTGGGATGCTGGAGCGATGTGACAATGTATGTTCTCATAGTGTCTGTGTAATTATAGGCCAAGTGGAGTGATGATTAACGAGCAAATCATACAGTGGTGAGTTCATTTGCTTTTGATGTGCCATTTTTTAGCTGAAGGAAAACATTATTCTCCCTTAACGATTCTGAGTGGCAGTGTTTACATTGACTCAATGAGTTTAGCACAAGTGAAGTATCTGTAATGAAGATACCAGAGCAGACCTGAGTCATAGGCTGAGATGTCACAAAGAACGCATGATTGCTCTAGCATTATTTGGCAATAAAATGTTCAACTCATGCAACCATATTCTCAAATTTGACTTCTCTATTGCATTCTGGGTATTCTATTTAACGATTTACTGTATTTTTCTAGAATGTTCTACATAATTCTTTACTTCAGTAAAAAAGTATATCAGAGCTGACTTTTGAGATGTGGATATTTGATATGATTTTAGAAATAGAGTGATGCTAATCAGGTTCATTGAAAACCTGGAGTTATTTGTCTAAGTTATGGTTTGAATATGAAAATTTCCCCATAGGTTCATGCCTTGAACATGTGTCCCTAACTAGTGGTGCTGCTTTAGGAGGTGAAAGGAACTTAGGAGCTAGGTGGAGGAAATGGGTCACTGGGTATGATGCTTAATATTGCTTGTTAATTTGACAGGCTCTGGAGTCACCTAAGAGACAAACCTCAGAGCCTGAGCAAATGATTACCTAGATTAGGTTCACCAAGGCGTAAAGGCCCACCTGAATATGATTGCCATGAATTGTGGTCTTGAACTGAATACAAGGAAGCAGAGATGAAAGTGAGTTGGGCACCGGCTTTCCTTGCTCTACTTCCTGTTTGGGGATACAATGAGATCAGTTGTCTCAAGCTCCTGACACCATGATGGTCTGTATTTTCAGACTGGGAGACGAGACAAACCCTTCTTCAGTTGCTTTGATCTCAACAACAGTATCTAATACACTGGGTGTGTGCCTTTCAAAGGTTTGACCTGGTTTCTGGGCCCTCTCCTCTCTGTCTGTTTCCTGTTTGCTATGAGGTGAAGAGTTTCCTCCTCTGACACACTACCACGTCATGATACTTTGTTTCACCATGGGCCGTCAGCAACCTCTGCAACTGTGAGCCAAACATTTCAACCTTTCATCCTTTAACTTGTCTCACAGATACCTTGTCCAGATCAGGTTTCTGTCAACTTGATAGAAGCTAAGTTGTCAGGGAAGAGGAGCCTAGATTGAGACAATGTCTCCACCAGATTGCCCACGGTCTATTTCCCTCATTAATGACTGACATGGGAGGGCCCAGCCCACTGTGGGTGGTGTCATCCCTAGTGGTTCTGGGTTGTATGAGAAAAGCAGGCTGAAAAGGCCATGAAAGAGGAAATCACTAAGCAACGTTCATCTATCTACGGCTTCTGTTTCAGTTCCTGTCTCCAGGTTTCTGCCTTGTTTGAGTTTGTGCCCTGACTTCTCTCAGTGATGGACTGTGATGTGGAAGTATAAGGTGAAATAAATACTTCCCTTCCCAAGTTTCCTTTGGTTGTGGTTTTCATGGCAGCAATAGAAACAGAACTAAGGTACAGTTCTATGGAAAGTAACTAATGTAGTTTATAAAGTAAATGACTAGAGAGAGCAGGATGTGTCATGCTGGAGATGCTTCTCTTTTCTTTGTAACTTTACTATGGATACCCTGGCTAGTCTCTCATTACTATATTAACCCATGTATTACTGACTAACATGGGAATCTGAGATGATCAAAATAGAATTCTGAAGTCATTAAAATGGCTTTTTAAGAGCGGTAGAGATGGCTCAACCCTTAAGATCAGTAACTGTTCTTCCAGAGAAAATAGGTTCAATTCTCAGCACTCACATGGCAGCTAAAAACCATCTCTAACTCCAGTTCCAGAAGATCTGATGCCCTCTTTTGGCCTCCGTGAGCACTGCATGCACACATGTGCAATACAGACACACAGGCAAAACATCCATTAACAAAACAAAAGGAATCAAAATACCTCAAACCTTTAAAACGACTTTTTGATGATTAAGAACACAAAAAGTCCCCAAGAAGGCTATCTAAAGAGAATTGGCAACAGGGTGCCTTGCTTACTTTGCTAGCTAGAGTGTCAGGTGGATAGGATAGTGCAAACCAATTATGAACACAGTTTTAACTTATAATCCCCTCTGTTAGTCAAAACACATACCCTGTACAAGCTCAGAATCCTGGCGAATTAGCTATCAGCAGCTATAAGCACTAATCCGATGCATTTTATAACACGTGGCAGAACTGACAAGCAATTAACACTTAGAAGAATGAAATTCTCCTGCTGTGAGTTGATTTTAACTCTATCACGTCCCTAATCAGTTTCTACATTATTTTCCACATTTGCTAATTGCTATGGTGGCCATAGGATGGTGAATATTCCCCAAAGGCCTTTAGAAATGTCCAGAACAGTACTTGAAAAAAATACACACAAATAAAGGGCTGGAGAAATGGCTTAGTGGTTAAGAGGACTTATTGCTTTTGCAGAAGATCCTAGTTCACTTTTCAGTGCCCACATCTAGCAGCTTACAATGACTTGTTAGTCAAGTTCCAGGGGGATCTGATGCCTTCTTTGGCATTCTAGAGCACCTGCATACACACACAAACAGACTCACACCAAAACCAATAAGGAAAAATGAGCAAAACAGTTTAAAGAGCACAAGTAAGACTGATTTCGGTAACTACATAATAGGGCTTTGAACCTGTAGCCTGGGAGTAACCTATAGCTAATAAGTGATTTGTTTTGTAATCCTCACAAGCAGATACTTAGTTACTGTTTCATAAGCTGGTAGCTAGTTGCGGGAGGTGCTTCTAAGAAGTATGAGCAGGTGACGTGGGAAAAGGAGACAGACAGGAAGGGGAAATACGCCAGTGAAGTTTTCATTGTTAACGAAGTACCACTACAGGCAACTGGAACTTATTCCTACTGAGAATCTCTGGGAAGCAAGGCTGACCGTATTCTCCAGAGTTACCTTGTTCAAAGGACAGAGACAGGTAGTGTATTTATCTGCCAGCTCTTGCGATCACAAACTACAATTTAAAGCTTTTGTTTTCCTGAAGTGTCAGCACCCCAGCAAACAGGCTCTGAGCACCCAATCTAGGCAAGTGGGTACACTTCACTAGTGTGAAGAGGTGGTCCTACCACAAATTCACCTTCATATCCACCCCTGATTTTGATCTATTGATGTTTAAAAATCCTAATGCAACCATCTTACAAGTTTTTTTTCTCTTCTTCCTCCTCTCTTCCCTACTCCTTATTCTTTGACTGGATCTTGCTAAGAACTGTCTAGACTGACCTTGAACTTTTCATTTTCCTGGGTTGCCCTCCCAGGTGCTACAATCAAAGGCACATTCAATCAGACCCATCTCTCCTCAACTTCTGTGTGTGTTCTCCTCTCACCCTCAATAAATGTACTTGTCCACAGGTCCTCTTTCTGTCTCTCTGTTCCTCTTCTACTAGGTTGAACCCACTCCCTTGGTGTTCCCTTTCATGTGACCCTCCTCTTGATACATAGTGACTAGGTCTCTTTAGGACCTAACCGTTTTCCTGTTCGTTTCTTTGTGCCCCCTTTTGTGAATGTTCTGACTGACCATCATCATGAAGAACGCAAAAATATGCCCTCCAGGAGTGGATTCCTTAGCACACCCAGCTTGCTTCATGAATATCGGCCATCTGGGAGTTTGACTGCCATGCTTTATTAGCAGGGGATGTGGCTGATGCTGAGAAACCATGTGCTCACCCAGGAAACTGCAGCAGCAGGGTGTCCAGCAAAAGGCTCAGCTTCTCAGGTGCATGGAACACACTGCATTGGAGCTCAACAGGAAGCAAACATCTTCAGAATTTTTTGCGAGCCAGTTCCAAAAGAAATGTAAGTGCTCTAATAGCCTTGAAAATTCACAGATTTTTCTCAGACAGAAGCAGAATCTACAGATCTTCTCTTGTTTGCCTGGGTTGTCATTTTTAACCTATCTTGTTTATAACGATTTAAACCCTGATTTTCGCTTGTTTGTTTATTTTGTTTTGATACAGGGTCTCACTATGTAGGCCAGGTTGACCTAAAACTCACTGTTATAGCCCATGCTGACCTCAAATTTGCATCAACCTTGTTATCCCAGCCTCACAAGTGTTGAGAATATAGCTTATACCAAGATTAAATTTTTTTAAAAGAAGCAAACTAGAAGGGAAAAAAATCTCAATATAAAGATACAAGTAAAATCATTACAGTCTCTTCTGCCATCTGCTCTTCTCTGTCTATCCAGTGTACCTATTTCAGTAGCTTTAGAATATGCACATCCATGGTTCAGAGGAGGGAAAAGTCATACTGGAACAGTTAGGATGGGCGTTAAAGCAGTACAGTGGATCTCTGCTGAGAACAATTTTATTTTGAAGAGACACTTAGCAAAATCTGCAGATATTTTTGCTTGTCATAACTTGGGTGAAAGGGTGCAATTCGAATCTGTTGAGCAGATGTTAGGGTTGTTCCCAAGCATCCCCTTTTATGCAGGCCCCACCCCAAAACAGGAAACTCTCCAGCCCAAATGTCAGCAGTGTCAGACCATGAAACCCTCTGGCAGCATTTAGATCAGGGCAGAAGAATGAAAGACTGGAAGATTGGACTGATCAGAGGGAATAGGAGTATTGGAAAGCCTGGCCGGCATCTCAGGAAGGAAGGGTAGGTCAGGGTGAGGATTCCTCTGCAATAACTGGCTACGAGAAGAACGGAGTAGAAGAGTGGCTACTGCCAAGAAGTGTGTGTGGCATTCTCTCCTGAATGGATAAACTCTCGGTGTCAATGTAGAAAAGAAGTCCCTGGACTCTGGAGAACAATTGAGATTATCAAATCTGGCTTCAATGGCAGTAAGGAATACTTCTGTACCAAGTCATGAATACTCAGCTGGACAGAAGAGCCAGTCCCTAAACCCTTACCCTAACCTATTAGGTTCCGTTTGAACTTGAATGCCAAATGCCTCCTTTGAGTTTGCCTTTCTCTTTTTCGCATGGGCTAAAACAATAGCACACAAGGCAAGAAAAGAAATTAGCCTGGAGTTATAAGGGTTCTGATCATGTGTTTTTAAGAGGTTGCAAAGTAAAGAGAAAATTCAGGTAAAAGAATGCCAATTTGGGAGATGGGAGTAAGAACAGCAACCAACATCGCACTTCCCTTAGAATACACATATTATTCTGTGAGGAGAAAACACGGAAGCTATGCTGGTTAGATTCTCTCCCTGTCTATATAAAGGCCCAACAAGGTGGCTGGCCATAAAGGCATTTTCCTTGGTATCATTTGAATGTATGACATTTACAAGTAAATGCCAACAAGCCTGTAGAAAGAGATAAATGAGCCGTTGCCTGGGGTGGATGGTGGCCACAGGGAGTAACTGGAAATGGGAATCCAAGATTGGAGAAGAGTGGTGGAATACTCTGAAACTGGACTGCGGTGGTGAACGTGCACTGCCCTGTGCTTTGCAAAGACCTTTGCCTCACATGTGAAAAGTGAGTGAACTGCACACCACGAAGGTTATACCATCATAGAATTGGTTTCAAAAATCCTAAAATTTGGGTTTGATGGTATAGCTCAGTTGGTAGAGTGTTTGCCGAGCCCATGCAAGGCCATGGGTTCAATTTTCAATGCTTTATTAACTGGGAGTAGCGAGGAATGGCTGTAAGCACAGCCTTAGAGAAGGAGACAGCAGGATCAGAAGTTCAAGGTCATCCTTTGGCCGCTTCAAAAGTTTAGAGCAGCCTTAGCCGTGCGCAACTGAGTCGCAAACAAACAAACAAACAAAGCAGAAAGCACAGGAAATGAAAAGAGCGTGATTATAATCAGTTCCTCCCTCCTAACCAAGGTATCTGAACTCAAATTCTGACAGCGGTGTCCCTCACCTGCCTCCTTTGAATCAGGCTTAATTTGCCAGTTCTCTACCAAAATAATTAGTTGGGGACAAGAATAAAACTTTCACACAACTTCCTGTAATTAGATATTCCCATGAGACTTGTGACTTGGAAGCTGGCAAACAAGAAAGTCTCGGGTTTTGTATTAGTTGCAGATGTGGAGTGCTCCCAGGCCTGCATAGCTGATTGTCTTTGACGATATTTAGGGAAGCGCGGTAGTTTCCACGCCAATGAATGGTTTTGGCAACACAGAACACAATAGAAATGATCAAGAATTTTAAGCTCGCATTGTGAACACATGCTGCTTGTCTCCACTGTTATTCATCCTGGTGGCTTTCCTGGAGTGGGTTGAGGAGACCAGAAGCTCAAGGACATGGAGTGGCACTTTTGCTCACAGAACACTTACAGGGTAAGGCTGGATGACAGTGAGCAGGATCGATTCTTTGCAGCTTCTGAAAGAGAGAAGAAAAACAAACAGATTTACACAGCGCACAAAGCACAGACTCAAACAGAGACTGCTTGCTTTTGAGAAGAAATGTGTGTAGCGTGTTGACAAATATTCCTTGGGCTTCCAGGGCAGAGAGAATGAAACAGCTCAGAAGAGGGCTTCAGACCACAGAGCAACCCCCCATCAAGTGTTTTCTGACTGCAGCAAACCATCCCATCGGCAGATTCATAAGCAGATTCTATCGGCCATTTGATTTGCATGACCAAACAACCGGGCGTCTGAATCAGACCCGGTAAAGGGAAGAATGATTTCAAAAGCACCAAACTCAGTCAGCCTCTAGACTGTTCTTGGCTCTCAAAATTGATTCTCCCTTTCTGATTTTCATATAGCCTACTTTCCTCTGCTGCTGGAAAATTTCTGGTGCTTTCTTTAAGGGGAGAGATCTTGAAACATTCTATCAATGCATGAAATGTGTTCTCAGGGAAAACATCATGGAAGAGAAGTGTCGTTTGGAAGTTGTTTATTTTCAAACGGTAACACTGGTAACATTGTCCCCCACACTGTGCAACCCAATGCATGCAATACCCAGGACCAGAGCTGCTAAGTATTTCTGACAGGCAACAATTGGGAAATAGTGTTCACAGTAGGGAGCACTTCACAGCTAGAGCAGAACAATGGACTAGAATGGTTTATTTAATTTCCTCCAAGTAACCAAAACCCTTGAGGAAAAATCATATTATGGCTTAGAATATTCTCTTCCCTCTTTCTTTGTTCCTTTTAAATCGTAAGTAAAAACCATTCGCTGTTTTGCTGAAGAGGAAAGAGCTATTTTTACTTTAGGCTTCAACGGGTTACTTGTTTTGTGATTTTTGGTCAAATGAGTAAGGTGAATTCTGTTGCCTTGGAGAAACCACTGCAAATGCCATTTCTTTCACTTTTGTGGGTCAGCATACTCCCTCTGTATGGTCAGACTGTGATCTACTGACTCCTGGAGGAGTGTGCGTCCCTTGAGCCGAAGTAAGATGGCAAAGTGAGGGCTTGTCGGGATTAGGAGGGACTCTATCTAGATCTGCAACTCAAGGAAGAAGCAGGACACTAAGGATGATGGTGATACTGACAGGTGGATTGCACAATGCTATTGGCGAGACCACCCCCACAATTTCTCAGTTTCCAGGCTGGCAGATTACCCCAAAACTGCAGTATGCAGAGTCACGATATATAATGAAGGTTTCAGTGGGTATGAGAAAGGATTATGTGGTGGTTAGTTCAGTATTTAAAAATACAAAAAAACCCTATTACCTAGCCAGTACATCCTGATTTTATTTCTCAAAGAATCCTGCCTCTTTCTCTTAAGGAAGTGTAGATAACAATGCTCTCTAAAACAGAACATGTGGGGCTGACATGCTTGGAACAGAACAGGTGGGGCTGACATGTTGGAAGTATGTGGAGTGTCCATTTCAGGGGATAGCAGCTAAAAAACAAATAGGCAGGAAGCAATGCAAAGAGAAGAAAAGTGCTGCAACTTAGTTTTCACTTCTTGTCCAAAAATACATGTTCTACAGATGAAACGCAATATAGGGCCAAGTAGGCAGCTTAGTCAAATAAAGTGTTGATTCTATAATCAAGAGGACCTAAATTCAATGCTCAGTAACCACACACACACACACACACACACACACGCACACACACGTACAACATATTCATATGTTTTACACACAAGAGCACCCACACACATATAAACAACACGCATATATGCATGCACACAAATAATGAAATAATCCCCATAGATCACTGCATCTCTCAACCCTTATTAGAGAAGCTTCTTTTCACAGTAGATGGTAATTAATTCAGAGACCCACAATTGGTCAGTGTGCAGAGAAGAAGAATCTGGGGAATGCTCAGCTCTGAATATCCCCCCCAACCCCCCCCCCCCCAAAGTCTCTGGATTCATTGCAGAAGAGAAGGAAGAAAGATTGTAAGAGCCAGAGGTGACTGGTGACCGCAGTGAAATGGTGTCTTCTGACAAAAGAAGGTTTTGCACACGTGAGCTCCTAGTAGTTGTGACTGCATGAGCAAGACCTGTACAAGATTAAGCTGAACAAAATCCTAGTCTGGATGATCGAGGTGCTCATGAAGTCCCACCCCTACCTGAGGAGCTATTGGCAGTCGATGGCTGGCAGGTGGATAGAGAGTCAGTTTTCCTCCAGGATGTCACCCCCAGGAGGCTACTCATACTGCGATAGATGGCACTACACTATGCACTAAGGACTAAGTAGATTCTTAGTACTGAAAAAGTAAAGAGCACCTGAAGTTGGGAAGGGAAAACATGTTCGACCAAAACATGTTATAGGCATGCATGAAATCATCAAACTATTGCAAGTTAAAACTGTACATATGCACATAGCTTCGAAAATCGTTCTTCTATTCTAATATATAAACAAAACAAACCAGTGGAATGCTGTTGTAGAATATATTTTTAAAAGTGTTTCATTGACTCTTGCTGTGGCACATTTGTTTAATGATGCAAAGATGTGTTGTATTCTTTATCTTCCATTTGTTTACCTCTGTGAAGCTGTGCTACTTCGTCTGTGGAAAACACCTAACTGGTCTAAGAAAGAGCTGAATGGACAATAGCCAGGCAGGAGAAAGGATAGGCAGGTCTGGCAGGCAGAGAGAAGAAATAGGAGGAGAAATCTGGGAAAAGAGATAGAGGAGCAAGAGGAGGAGGAGGAGGACACTTGGGGCCAGCCTCACAGCTGATAGCCAGTAAGAAGTAAATGTATACAGAAACAGAAAAAGATAAAATCCCAGAGGCAAAATGTAGATGGAATAATTTAAGTTAAAAAAATCTGGCTAGAAACAAGCCAAGCTAAGGCCGGGAATTCATAAGTAATAATAAGTCTTTGTGTGTATGTATTTATTTGGCATCTGGGTAGCAGGTTCTTCAAAGAACCTAATAGGGGAAGAAAGCAACCAACTACAGAATGCTATTCTACTTAGTTTTAAATTTATAGTCTATTAAGAACCAAATACATTCATTTAAAATATAATATGTTGGAACTCCAGAGTGTGGCAGCCAAGTCAAACGTATCTACTCAACATGCCCTATTTTGCCCAAATTTGTTCCCAGAGACTTCAGTAGTAGGCAGCGGATCCTGAGGACTCATCCTCTGGGACCAGGTGATCATATGAGAATGTTGAAATGAGTCAATCAGATTTCCTTTCTCCAACATTAGAATGAGGAGATGTGGAGACTAAGAAGAACTAGGGGGCAGGGTACCAGAGTACAGGATAGAGATGGCCTGAATCCCTGAACAATCTTGACTCTGTCTTTTATGAGGGCTGCTTGTTCACTGCTCCATTAGAAATAAAATAATTGATGTAAAAATTCTCAGTGTGATATCTATCACCATTCTAGGGAAGAGCTTTTGCCTCTGTTTTCTCTCATTTGTAAGTAGTTAATCATCACCTGCCAGACAGGAAGAATGAACTCCATTCTGTTTCAGATCCCTTAGGATTCTTAACCCATTCTTAGAAAGAAAAAGACAATCAAAGCCATATGTGTTCATGTGTTATAGGATGCTAAAATAGATTTAGACAGCTTTAGTGGGGCCCCATGCCAATATACACCAGTCATCGCCACGGGTGAAGGGAGGGTGCTGTGAGGTGTTAACAGGAGACATTGGAAACCAGAATTTGTAATATTAACTCTCAACTCACTTTGAGGTCTATATCATATCTTCCTCCAAACCCCAAATAGGCAACAGGGAGAGAGAGTCAAAGCAGCAGACACCCAGAGGGCAGAAGCTACATTTGTGAAATGTCCGCCCTTCCAACTGAGGTGGTTCCTGGGGAAATTAATAGAAGGTACGGTGGAAATGTGGGATCGGACCATTTTATGAGGGTTTCCTAGTAAGTAACTGGTTCTAAGGGTGAAAAGGACTTAGCAGCAATGTGTGGAAGCATAGCAACAGAGTTCATTCTGACCCAAGGAGGCTACGATTGCAGCCTCTCAACAGAGAACTCATCTAGGCATCCGCCAAAGCACCCGCACAAGAGAGTCAGGGATGGTTCTTGGCAATGGATAGAGGAAATCAGTGCTGACTTTTACCGGTAACAGTTAAGGGAGAACTTTCTTTGATTTCATCACACTGGCCAGAATTATTACAATTCCAATGTGTCCACAGCTAGAAAAGAATGCTAGAAAGACAAAGAAAATATTGTTTATGTTCCCTGATGCTCTGCAGCTTTCCAAGTCCTTGAAAGGTGACAAAAGAGAACTTTCGTGGAGTAGGGAGTTTAACTATATCACAAATGAACACTTTAATTACACTGTGCAAATTGTTGTGATTACAAATGAACTAATGACTAGAGGATATTTCTGAACCTGTTGAAAGCATTTTGGAGACCATCTTAAGGTTTTATTGAGGCTATAATTAAAGATGTGGAGCTGTTATCAATGGACAATGATAGAAAAACACTTTTGCCTTGTGATTGCACCCTGTGAAATCTGTTTGCCACATCCCCACCAAAAATTATCTTTAATTATGTGGTCTTGAATAGATAGATGATTTTCTTTGACTTCAAGAAATTGACTTAAGGCAGGTAGAACTCCAAGCCAAGAAGGAGTAATAAAAAACATGAATATATGATTCAATGCTGAAGATCAGAGTGCAGGGTGCTGGAGAGATGGCTAAATAGATAAAGACATGTGTTGCACTCATATGGAGGCAGGAGTTCAATGCTGGAACTCACATACCAAAGTCAGATGCAGTGAAGAAAATCCGTGATCCCATACACCGATGGGAGTTAGAAACAGTGGTTCAACATTTGGCGTGATTGCTAGTATGGAATACACACAGTGTAGCAGTGGAAACAAAAAGAGGGACCCTGGTTCAACACAGGAAGAGACAAGACTCAGGTCACCAAGGCTGTCCACTGACCATCACACACGCACTTCAGCATGCACACATGCATGCCCTCCCTCAAAAATGTTTTGAAAGCCAGGCGGTGGTGGTGTGTGTCTTTAACCCCAGCACTCAGGAAGCCGAGGCAGGTGGACCTCTGTGAGTTCGAGGCCAGCCTGGTCTACAGAGAGAGAGAGAGAGAGTTCCAGGACAGCTAGGGCTATTACACAGAGAAACCCTGTCTGGAAAAAAATGTTTTAAAAGATCAGTGTAGCTCATGAGACAATGGATGTAGTGGAAGGGATGAAAGTGGGAGATACCATAACATTTGAGATAAGAGTTCCTTTACTTTTAAACAACGCTCAGTGTCACTGGTTTTCTTGATTCCCTCAAGTCAGTGGAGCTGCCCCTTCACAGATCTGGTGCAGTAGTTGCTCAGAGAAAATGGACTCACTAAGCAAAAACTACTCTATTAGCTGTCTTCTGGTATTGTAACATAAAGGATAAAGTTAGTAACTTAAGATACAAATTTACTGTCTCTATCTCTGAAGGGCAGATGTCAGATCAAGAGTTTCCTATGCTACATATAAAGACACAGAACCCAAAGCAGCATGCGCAGGGCCTTCAGGGGTCTGCATCAGATGGGGTCCTAGAGCTGAATGTAGAGATGGACACATGCCCCCAGTCCTGACCCGGAAGCTATCTCCAACTGATAACAACTTACAAATGAAAATTTAGTTTCTGTCTTCACAGGAGTCTCACTGGAGAAACAAACTACTCTTAAAGGTAGGCCGCATGCCCAGCTACTGGTAAACAACAGAAAATGACCTCAATGGCACTTTGGTGGTTCCGTGTCTCATAATGTTATTTCAGGGCTTTTCCATTTTTGCTTTTCAAAAATAATCTTATTATCGTTTATTTATTTTTTCTCTTTTTACCATGTAGGTCCTTTGTATACATATTATAGCTTCCACTTTAGTGTTTTTATGGGATTCCTGAGTGGGTAAACAAGTGGATTTCTGTTTCTTGTGTCTTGTTTGTTGCTCTTTTCCTTCTTTTTTTTTTTGCTTATTTTGTCCCATTCTGATGTATTAGATTCTATTTTATTTTATATATTTATTTTATCATAAAAAGATTTTCCTTTGCTAAATCAAGGTGTCTGAGCTTCTGATACTCACAAGTGGTTATGGGAAAGATGGAATTTACCATGCAGAAAAAAATGAAGCTAGAACCTTACCTCTCACCCTAGAGAAAACCTAAACAGAAGTGGACCACAGGCCTCAACATAAGACCCGATAGTTCCAAAATGCTTGGGGAAAAAGCAGTGAGCACATGTTGACTTACAGGCACAGGTAAGAACTTTCGAAATAGGACTCCAACAGCACAGAAAATAAGACCAACAACCGACAAAGCAGATCTCATACTAAAAAAGCGTCTGCACACACAGCGAAGGGAATTTTTAATAGGGGGTTGGTGTAGCAAGCAGAATGGGAGCAAATATTTTCCAGCTGTACATCTGACAGAGGGTACGTATAATATTCTAGACGCTAAAAATATTAAACATCAAGAAAACAAGCATCCTAATTAAAACCAGGTGGTAGGTGTAAAAAGAAAGTTTTCAAAAGGAGAAATGCAGATGGCCCGTAAACAGTTTTAAAAGTGGTCTGTTTTCTTAGCTATCAGGGAAGCACAGATCAAAACTGCTTCAAGAGTCCATTTCACCCCAATTAACACATAATCTAAATGACAACACATGCTGTCATAAATATGGTGAGAGTGGGTGTCTTAACACACTGCTGGTGGGAGTGTAAATCAGTGTAGCACCTCTGGAACGTGTATTGAAGTTTCTCCAAAACAATGAGAAGTAGAACTACAATATAAGCCAGCTATGGTACTCCTGGGCATAGCCCAAACGCCTTTCTATCTTACTACTGAGGCACTTTGCACATCCATGTTTGCTGCTGCTCTATTCACAATAGCTAGGAGATGAAACAACCTAGATGTCCATAGGCTGATGAGTGGTCAACGAAAATGTGATTCAGAAACAAAATGGAATATTACTCAACTGTAAGAAAAAGTAATTAAATTTTCAGGTAAATATATGGAACTATAAAGAAATTATACTGACTGAGGTCATCTAGCACCCTGAGGACAAACACTACATATTTCTCACAAATTTTCTTTCTTCAAATCTTATGATCTTATGTTTTGTTTTGTTTTTTTCGAGACAAGGTTTCTCTGTAGCTTTGGAGCCTGTCCTGGAACTAGCTCTTGTAGACCAGGCTGGCCTCGAACTCACAGAGATCCACCTGCCTCTGCCTCCTGAGTGCTGGGATTAATGGTGTGTGCCACCACTGCCCAGCCAAATCTTATGTTTTGTGTGTTGAAATTGGCAGATAAATCGAAGTGAGGAACCTAGAATTGGGCCATTTGTATAGAGAATGTATTTAGGGAGAAGAGGTAGTAGAATATACGTGGAACAGACCTAGAGAGGGGGAATACTGGAGGAAGACGGTTCAGTCAGATAGTGGTGATGAGAGAATGACGGGACAGAAGTGTGGACCAAAATGAAGTAAGCATGAAGAAGCTGAGGGCAACCTGTGATCTTGTAAACCAAGTAAATAGAATAAAAATGATAGTAGAAACACATGGGACAGGAAAAAACAGACCCCCAAAATACTGGAAGTTAAAGAATTAAGTTAAGATGGGAGGAATGAGAAGAGGAAGGAGTATACCCAGAGAAAGGTTTTATGAAGCTTTATGACTGCCCACTAGTTTGTGCTTCTTTAGGGGAATTTAAACAGAGGTATCACATATGGACAAACAATGCTGCTCCCAGAAGACGTAGATTATTAAATGAAAATCTTAGTGCCAGGACCAGGTACAGGTTACCTCTCCGAGTATTGGTAAAGGAAGCCCCAGGGACGCCCATAACAAGACAGGCTACTGTTATTTCTTTTGATTGCCCATGCAAACTACATGGTAAGATCCTATTGTGGAAGCTACTTCACATTTTAAGAGATTGAGACATCAATTCAACAGGGCATTTGCTTCATCAAAGCCAGCAAAAGAGAGCCAATTGGCATGACAGCTACAATTTTATATAACATAATTGTGGAAGTGACTTGACCTTTACCATATCCTGTTGGTTAGAAACAAGGACCCCAGTCATGCAAAAAAAAGGGGGGGGGGATACACGAAGTTACAAATACAAAGAGGCAAGGACCTTAGCTAGTCTTGCATTCTGCCTGTCACACTGATAAAGGGGAACTGTGACCAAGTGAGTTTTCTGGTTTCTGTGACAAAATGTCATGACAAGGGCAACTTATAAAAGAAAAAGTTTATTTGTGTTTACAGTTCCAGAGGGATAGAGTTCCTAATGCCAGCCGGGCAGTGGGGGACGCATGTCTTTAATTTCAGCACTCTGGAGGCAGAGGCAGGCAGATCTTTGTGAGTTTCAAGTCAGACTGGTCTATAGAGTGAGTTCCAGTACAGTCAATGATGCATAGAGAAACCCTGTCTCAAAAAACAAAGCAAAACCAAAGTTGGTCAAAGTGCTCATAATGACAGGGGGACATGGCAGCAAGGGGCAGGCATGGCTACCTCACATCTAGAACCACAAGTAGGAAACAAAGAGAGTAAAGTTCAAACGGCATGAGTCTTCAATGACATACTTTCTCCAGGAAGTCCCAAACTGCTGAAACAGTGCAATCAGGGACTAAGTCTTCAAGTACAGATAACTCAGGGGGACATCCCATTCAAATTATCATGCCGAGGGGAACAAGAATTTATTATGCCTCACACCTCAAGTGCACAGACCCAGTCCATTGTGGCAGGGAAGAGAAAATAGCAGACAGAAGCTGGAAGTGACTGGTCACATGGCATCACAGTAGGAAAGCAGAGAGCAATGAAGCATGTTAATACTCTGTTTTTTTTTCCCTCCAGTTATTTGGTCCAGGATTCCGGCCATGGAATGGTGCTACCCACATTGGTTAAGTCTTTTCACTTGAATTAATACAATCAAGTTGATGCTCATAGGCAGGCCCAAAGACCCTTCTCTCAGATGGTTCTAGATTCTGGCAAGTTGGCAACCCTAACCACCAAACTTAAGTGTCTCAAAAGTGGTTTCTATTCATGGCTTCCCCATATATGGGTTTATTTTCCTGCCAACTACTAGAAGAAGTATTGATCTTTATACCTTGTAAATCTGACAATAGGAAACATTAAAAACTGTGTTCATTGTTGTTTAAAATTGTCTTGCTTGTTGTAATGTTCTATAATTTGCCTAAAACATAACTTAGATTGATTTTCAATTTTACAAATTAGGGCAAGAAGTTATCTAAATTGAAGCAAAGTATTCTAAAATGATATTTGTCATTAAGATAGGAGATATGCTTCTCTTGTGTTTCCTCTCATCTAGGCATTATTTAATTAGAACCTGCCAGGAAGGAAAATGAACTTCATACTATTTTGTGTTCCTTAGTATTCCCAATCATACAATCCTAGGGCAAAATGTAAGGCACTTTAAAATTGCTTTAGCAGAAAGATAGAATCAGGAATAGAAGAGCAAACATTCAAGCAAGAAGATAACCTCTTTTTAGGAAGGCCTAAAATAACTTGAGGCTTTTAAACATCTAGGCAGAAGCAAATTTAGAGAAGTATTTCATAATAAATTCCAAGTAAAATTTCTACTTTTGAGAAGTAATTTTAAGTTCAGAGCCAATATTTTTTTTTACATCAGCATTTGTTAAAATGTTGGCCTGTCAATGTGGGCAGGGGAGATTCCACATAGTCCAAGCCCTAGATGAAGAGCTCCATGGACCAATAGCTGCTGAGAAAGGGTGAACTGGTTGCAGTGGGGAACAAACTCCTGCATAGGATGCATCAAGTGGTTAGCTCTGGACATGTGGACATACTGACAACACTAACTGAGCTGAGATTGAATATAAGTGTGCGTGTGTGTGTGTGTGTGTGTATAAAATAATAACAATTAAACAAAAGACTATGAATGTAGGACACACGGGAGGGGATTAATGGGCTAGGGAGGGGTGAAAGTGATGTAGATATGGTGCTTATATATAAAGTTCTAAAAATGAGAAAACAAATCATTTGACTTTTTAAATCATAGTGTTGACTGACAGGGGAAAATTAAGTCTAACACTCCTAGATTACCTTTTCCAAATTTACTCTCAGGTCCTATGTTTTCATTTCTTTCACAGAAGCCTTGTGTCAGCCTTTCTTGATGGAGGGTCCCTTGAACCTGCTTTGGACACCGAGCACAATCATATGCTTGCTCAGTTTCATTGGACATCATTCTACAGATGTAAGCAAACAAGGGGAAGGAGAACCTTGCATTTTAATGAGGTACAATTTTTCTGTGTTAAATCTTTCTGATCTTCTTCTACTTCCCATGTACATCAGATCCATGCATGTCTCTCTTAGGGTCTCATTGTTGTATAGGTTCTCTGGGATTGTGAATATTGTAGGTTGTTTTTCTTTGCTTTATGTCTAAAAGCCACTTATGAGTGAGTACATATGATATTTGTCTTTTGGGGTCTGAGTAGAAAAAGACAAGATCTCCTGAGTAAATTGGGAGCATGGGGACAATGTGAGAAGGTAGAAGGGGAGGGGAGAAGAAGGGAGGGATGCAGAGAAAAATGTATAGTTCAATAAAATCAATAAAAATTAAAAAACCAGTACTCATTCCGCAACAACAAGAACCAAGTCTTTCTGACCTAGCCCCACTAGCACTGCGGACTAAAATCCAAACCTAGGGCATGCTAGGCGGGTGCTCTACTACTGAACTATATCACTACCCCTAAATTCCCTCTGAACGATGAAGCTAAGCTGATACTCTCAATTCCTTAGTGCAACATAGTTTGGTACCTTTCTTTAGCTGCCATTCCCATTTTATAGTTCGACTATTTTAGGTCTTCACCATTTAATCATATGAGCATGTGCACCTTCTCCACCAACTAATTAGATCCCTTGATCCAACTTAGAAACTGTTATGAATTTAACTGCACCTAGATTTCCTCAGAGATTGTGAAAATGAATGGAAATAAAACTCAAACAAAAGAAATCAGCGGCAGAAGGACATTGTTTATGAAAATTTAAATGTCTTTCTTTAAAACAATTAAATTCAGACAAGTAAACAACTGGACTTTCCACCTTAAAAGGAGAAGTACTCAATCTGGGGAGGCTGGAAGGTTAAGTTTTAAAAGGCAAATAAAGAGGTAATTTAGGAGTGCAGAAGAAAGGGATTCTGTAAATTATAAAATGACATTTAAAAATAACTCAAGAGACTGTTCTGTAGTGTTGTTATTTGGAAGGCAATGTGGTGAGACACAGCAAGAGAGATTTGATCTTGCCCTTCTAAGCTAAGCATGTATACACATAGCATTCTTCTTCTCATACTTCAGAGTTCTTAAAGGGGATTAAAAAAATTATTCTTTCCTGCAAGCTAGTGCATGCCAGCTCTTGCCCTCCCAGCTTGTGGGCAGCCACTGTTGATGGCAACAATAACCAACCACCAGGATTTCTCCCGTGACCTGGCTGAGGAGGGGCTTTCTTTGGTCCTGGGGTGTTTTGCAATAGAACCTATTGCTTTGATTCTATTTTCTCTATTCCAACTCAGACATGGGAAATAAACAAGAAGAAGCTATTGACCAAATACCCAATCATAGGGCAGTATCAGCCTAATCAGTCACTGACAAAGCTGGAGGAAGTACTGTTGTCACCGGCCACTCTCAGAAAAGTCAGCACAGAACTCAACTTGGTTCTAGTGCTCCATCCCGTTGATCTCCGCAACAGTCTGAGTAGAGATTTTAATTATCCACGGAATCAGTTCCTAACGGGTACTGAAGTCATTTCTCGGAGAGACTGGAGATGTCCAGAATATGAGTGAGCTTTCAGCAAAGGTCAGTCAGTTGAGGCTGTACTCTATCTTGGACTAGATGAACCATTTAATCTCTACTTATTGCTGCAGAAGTCAAAAGTCTGCCATTACAGTGATACCATCCAAGGAGAAGAATGGGGTTATTCGTCATTCTCAGTTACCTTGTAGGGTTGCTATGGAAGAAATTATGCAAGAATGAAGCCACCTTATCCGTATTAGTAATAAAGGCAGACAGAAGCTGGATTTAAGGGTTCACTTGTGCTCATTTGTCGTTCTCTCAGATGGCCCAGGTTTGAGTCTCAGGACCCACATGATGGCTCATTACCATCTGTAACCCCCATCCCCGGCATCCAGCGCCTTCATCAAGCCTCAGCATTCATTTAGCACTCATGTGGTACATAGTTCATGCTATAGGCCAAACACTCATCTACATAAATTAATAAAATAAAACTTAAAAAGACTCCTCTTGTACAATAGAATTGTCTTGCATTTTCTGATTTTTTCTGACAATGTCTCTCCCATTATCACCTTCACTCTTGAGTGAGAAGTCACATTGCCAATACAAAAGAGCACCAGTTTAGTTATCAATGGAAGAAGCCGGGAGGATTTAACAAAGCATCTTATGAAGCAGTATGTTCTCCCAATACTCGATGATTGCCCTATTTATCTTTTTCCATTAGCAACACAGAGGCTGTAAAGATGAGCCTTAGTCATCTCTGGTATTCATACCTTCCTGTGGTCTCTATCTCTTGACTCTTAGCTAGTCCTGCAGTCATAGCAAAAAACTTCCAGGTCTTATTTGGAAGACGTTGAGAAGCCTTGTATCATCCACATGGGTACCTTCGAATGCTCAGTTTGGAAGAAGCCAGCTGCCATGTGCATAGACCAACAACCCTGTGATCTTCATGCTTTAAAGAAGTTAGCCATGTAAAACAGTGTGGGAGAGAGAGAGAGACAGAGAGAGAGAGAGAGAGAGAGAGAGAGAGAGAGAGAGAGGTGCCTAGCCAGTCCTAGCTATGTCAGATCTCCAAGATCAGAAATAGTTGTGGACGCCTGGCCAATCAGGCCTTTCCATAGGCCTACCACAGCTGACATTTAACTGCAGCCGCACTTGAGGCAGCCCACTGAGAACCATCTGGATGAGAAGAGCCACTTTATGAAGCCAGGAGAGTAATAGATGGCTTTATTAAACCATTATGTGTGTTTGCTAGACAGTCACAGATAACCAGAACAATCATTTCCCCCCAAAGAATGTGAAGGGTATATATTTAAAACAATAGACAACCAAAGGGGCGAAATGGATTTGAAATGGCACGTATTTCTATGATCAAACAAGGAAAAATATCCAAGAAAATGACTCCCCAGTATGTTGTCATTATGACCTACACTACAACAAACAAAACACAAACCAAACAAACGAACAGAAAAACCAAACCATCTTAGGCAAACATGTCGCTGTGAGGAATGTAATGTCCTTATTGCCAGGGACAGGGTTAACACAACTGTAACATTCATTACGGACTTTTGGAGATTGGTGTCGAAGAAGAAGAAAACTAATAAAATTAGGAGAGAGGACAGGACTCCATTAACATCTTGGCCAAAAGCTGTCCTCAAAGAATAATTTGGAGAGCACTAGTGGAATTGCACCGTGGAATATAGATCTGAATTATAAACAGAAAGGATTAAAGTCCATTGCAACTTTCAAGTTCAATCTAAACAGCTCACATACAATCAGTGACTTGATAGAAGCACAAGGGAAACCAGATTTGTTTGCACGGACGTCACATTTTTAAAGATTTCTTTTTAAACGAGTGTTTTGCCTGCATGTATGTATGCACACCTCATGCATGCTTGGTGGAGATCAGAAGAGGCTGTCTGATCTGCTGGAACTGGAGTTACAGATGGTTGTAAGCCATTGTGTGATTTTTGGGACTTGAACCTGTGTCCTCTGCAAGAGCACTAGGAATTCTTAACCTCTAAGGCAACACTTTATCCTCTATTTCACATTTTAATTGAAGATATTTTCTGTTTAGGCTGTGATTTTCTTTGTGAAGCACATTAGGGTATTAACGTTAAAATTCAGATAACTGGTATAATGATTATCAAAATTAACATTTTAATGAAATCATTTCAAACACTTTATTTTATTGATTTTTTTTATAATCTTGTAATAAATTTTAGGATCTGACACTTGGAATTTAGAGGCTGCTGCTAAGAGGGCTTTGTTTACATGCGGTCTGTTTTTGGCTTGATGTGATTGCTTTGTTCATTAAATTTATGAATGAGTGCTGTCTTTTACATTTGAATTAATTTAATTAACAGAGTAAAATGGCACTTACATTGAAGATTTAATAGAGAGAAGGATCTGCTGAGGTGCTACACATGTATGATACTAAATGGCTCTCACTTGAATCATCCCTTTAATAAATATTTCCTGAATACCTACCTTAGACCAAGCTTTTGAGAAACATCACTGATTCTCAACAAGGGCATTTAGAAAAGTCTGGAGACACCTCTGGCTGTTTCAACTAAACAAGGGGCTAATACATAAGCCAGGAATGCTGAAAAACATCTTCAAATGCTGAGAATGGAAGTGGGAAGATCATGCTTCGCAAGCATGAGGGCCTGAGTTCAATCCCCAGAGCCCATGCACAAGAACATTTCAGCATGATATTGGGCACTTAGAATCATGGTGTTGAGAGAGGGAAACAGAAAGCTCCCTAGGGTTTGTTGGACAATCAGCTTAGCTTACTTGGAGAGTTTCAGGCCAGTGAAAGACCCTGTTCTACAAAATATAGGGTGGACAGTGACTGGGGTACCTGAGGAAAGACACCAGAGTTTGTCCTCTGACATCCACACCCATGGAAAAAAAGTATACAAACATGTATGCATGTATACCCATACAAACAGACACATACACGTACCATTAAATATTTACAGGAAAACGCCCACCACAAAGTATTCTATGTAGCACAATATACCAATAACAATAATGGAAAGTCTTTGAGCAATATCATGAATGAAAATAGACAATGAAATGTCTAACTTGACACATTTAACCTTCTAGAAAAGAAAGACATTCAATTACAAATAAGTAACAGAATATGCACTTTTTTTTTCCCCGAGACAGGGTTTCACCGTGGCTTTGGAGCCTGTCCTGGAACTAGCTCTGTAGATCAGGCTGGTCTCGAACACACAGAGATCCGCCTGCCTCTGCCTCCCAAGTGCTGGGATTAAAGGCGTGCGCCACCATCGCCCAGATATCTGAAACGTTTTCTCTTATTGTATTATTTTCTTTTTTATAATTTTTGGTTTTTTGAGAAAGTGTTTCTCTCTGTAACAGTCTTAGCCATACTGCTATAAAGCCAGTCTTGCTTTATAGACCAGGCTGGCCTCAAACTCATTGAGATCTGCCTGCCTCTGCCTCCCAAGTGCTGGGATTAAAGGCATGTGCCACCACATCCCACTTTCTTCCCTTATTCTTGACAGATGTTTCAATTTCCCAGTGGATGCTCAAAACTGTGAGTAAAACAGAACTTTGTACTTCCTGAATGTGAACTCCATGTAACCTTGACAATGGCTCTGATAATCAAGACAGACACTGTTGTGATTTTAATGAGAACTCTCTCTCCATTTAGTGGTATTATTTATTTGAAAAGCTTTAAGTGGTGTAGTTCTACCTATTGGAGGAAGAACATCACTTTGTCAGTCTTTGAAATGAAAAACCTCTCAGCACTTCAAGTTTGCTCTTTCTACTTGGTGCTTGCTGCTGTTTAAGATATAAGCTCACAATTTCATGTCTCCATGTTCTCTACTCGCTGACATGCTTCCTCCATGATAGACTCTTGTTCCTCTGTAACAGTAAGCACAAATAAACTCTTTCTTGTATGAGTTGCTTTCTCGTGGTGTTTTATAACAGTTGGAAAGTAACTAACACAACTACCTATGCCTACTAGATAGGTGTCTCATATTGTGTAGCTATGTAGGTCAAAGAGATGAATATATCTCTCAAGGGATGTGAGCAGGGCAGTGGAAGATTTCATCAAATTATGCAGAAGAGTGAACAAGAGAAATTTTGAATTTTAATTTTTGTAATGTTCAATTTAATATTTTGAGACTGAGCTGAGCACAGGTGAGTGGAACTATGGCAAGTGAAACTGGAGGTAAGTGGTGATGCCGTGAACTACATGTAATGAATAACACTTAAGATAATGTGGAAAAGAGAAAGATAGGATGCAACTTATTTCAGAAGTCGAGGATACATTAAACATGAACATGCTCATGTAAATAGAATAATATGCTAATAAATGCAGACTTCTAGGAGGATACCCACTGTCAAAAAAACTTAGCAAATTGTATGCCTTATTTGAAAAAGAGGGATGTAACCAGCCATTTTTAAAGCAGAACACATTCTATATATTATGCATTTGTTTCTCTTGTTCAGTTATTAATATTTCCATTAGAGACTAACTGTAAGGAATGTCAGGAAATCATGGGTCCTGAACCTTAGAAATCCCTCACTTCCACCTATACTACTATAAAAACCCAACCGTAACTGAGCTCGGGACTCTCCGATCACTCTGAAACGTTGGATACAACGAAAAGTCTGAGTCTGCAAACTTGCATAAGAATAAAGGCTCTTTGCTTTTACATACAGGACTCAGTCTCCTAGTTGGTTTTTGGGGGGATTTCGTGATCTGTACATAACACCCAGTTAAACTCAGGTTTTGATTCTATCACACAGGGTTGCTTTTCTGTTCTTCAATGTGAGGAACACTTATTCCCTTGCCTATCTAACTGTAAAGAAACCTTCAATAATCATAGACTTTCTGAGTGATGGTAACTACAGCTTACACTATAATAAAGTAGAAAGCAGAGGGAACGAAGAAGTGTCAACCCTGCAGCTTCCCTATCTAGGAGAGGATGGGTTGGAAGAAGGGACTTTGTTTCCTGAGACCAAAGTTCATTTAAGATCTTCTAGGGAGATACAATCTATATGAAGACAGGCTCTAAGATCCAGAGGGCATGGTAACTACTTATTTAATCAATTAAACTTTTAAGGCTAAATATGGACATAGAAACCTATACAAGTCTGAAGAGTACAATGTATTAAATGTCTATAAGAGGAATGTCCACTTGATAGGCAGACATCAAGATGGTTTACAGCTATCTGTTCTTGTGATGTTTGGACTTTTTCTGAGGAATAAGGGAGGCCCTGGATGATAGTCATTAAGGAACTGGGGTCTGTCAATCTGTGAGAAATAAATGCCCATCTAAAGTGAACCCTCTGAATACCTGAGTCAAAGTGGAACCCTACCCTTTATCAGTTGGTCCTCAGGTGAAACTATAGCCTCAGACACTTCCTGGATTATGGTTATGTAAGGGAACTTGAGTCATAGGTGCCCAGGTAAACAGTACCCAATTTCCTGATCTACAGAGAACATGAATTAATAAAGAATTATTGTTTAAAAATGCTAGTTTTTAAAGGTGATTTGTTATGTGACAATAGTTAATTACAAGAGAATTCAGTTAGAAAAAAACAACAAAATATTATCAGTACTCCAGAATTCCCTATGCCTTTTGCAAAAGTAACTGAGTATAATAATCTGATTTCTAAAACCAGGCAATAATGTAATTTCATTTGAAATGTCACATAAATGTTACCATGAAGTATAAAATATTTTTCTTCTTGCTTTCCCACAGGACTGATTCTGAGATTCACTTACATGTCGTGCACACTGATGTAGTAGCTATTACAGAAAGGTATCACAATTGATGTACTCTGTCAGCCACTGGCATATGAGTATCTCTCAATCTGGGGTGTAGTGCTGCATGCTCATAACTATCTCATATGCGTGTTTGGGTAAATGTGCATATAGATTTCCACATCACACATACCTAATATTGAAATAAATATGCTGAAGGATTTGAGTATGACCCTGTTTCATTTGGCTATATTATTTCTTCCCAATTCTGTGGCTTGTGTATATCTAATTGTGTGGACTCTAATAACCTTCTTTACATTACTCTTCTAGGCTGCTTAGCATCTTATGGAGCCCCATTGATTCCACTGGCTATTAGAATGCATTGTAGTCCATCAATACAGGCTGTCATCTAAACACTTATCTCTGAGTACATGTGGAGATAAATGCTACTATTACTGAACAGCATCATGTTGAATAAATGGTCAATTTATGTTCCATAAAGAAGAGGCTGGAGAAGAATGTCTGTAACTTATGTAAAGTATTTGAAGCTTTGTCAGCTGACCCAGAGGTGCTGAAAATGAGTGTGTGTATCCTATGCAACACACTCAAGGTAAATAGCAAAAACTATATAAAAATTACTGTGATCTCCAAGCCCCAGTGTGCAGGTGGATTAACAGCCCATGCTCTCCATGCAGACTTGGGAAGAGTGATTTCCACACTGTCATTCATTTGGGGGATGCTGTGATACTTTACATTTATTTTCAGCTTGACGGGATCTAGAGTAACCTAACAAAGGAGCCTCTGGGCATGTATGGAAGGTTGTAGATTAGGTTAATTGATGGAGAAAAACCCATCCTCGAAGTAGGTAGCCGTATTCATGGGCTAGGATCCTGAACAGAATAAAAGGAGAAATGGAGCTGATCAACAGCATTCATCTTTGTCTCTCCCTGATTCTTAACTGTGGACACATCATGACTAGTCAGTCCTACAAGCTCCTGCTGCTGTGCCTTATCCACTATGACGGATATAACCTGGAATTCTGAACAAAAGCAATTCCCCTTTCCCTTAGGTAGCCTTGGTTGAAGTATTTGATCACAGCAATAAGAAAATAATCTAAGAGATTCTGCGACACATTTCTAATGCAAAGGCTTCCTATCTTGGCTCCAATGATCTTGAGGAGTTATTTCAATAGTTGAATATCAAAATTTCAAATAACATTTTCTAGAAGAATCAGAGATGCTTCAGGATCTATAGCAACTAAAATCTATAAAATAAAACAATAATGGAACTAGAGGTTTCTCTTCTGCACACCAGTTCCCAAATAACCACTCTGAGGTTTAATATTAATAAAAACTGCTTGGCCTAGTAGCTCAAGCTTATTATTAACTAGCTCTTACAACTTAAATTAGCCCATTTTTTATTTTTATATATTTTACCTAGAGGCTCATGGCTCCTCACCTCACATCTTGCTTCCCTGTTGGCTGCTGGTGTCTCCTGACTACTTCTTCTTTTTCTCTGTACCTGTTTGGATTTCCTGCCTACCTATATTTTGCCCTGCCATAGGCCAAAGCAGTTTCTTTATTAACTAATGGTAATGAAATATATTCACAGCATACAGAAGTGTGTCCCACATTACAATAAATTCCAGGTCATCTGTTACATGAATTACATTTGGGGTGTCCAATTTCCCTATGTAGCTGGAGGCTACCATATTCCACCATTGCAGAAGGCTACTATAGATGATCTTCTAGAAAAAGTGTCCCTGAAAATAACAAGATGTTCCTATCCCCATAGGTTAGCATGCTTTTTCCCTTATTTGAGAAGAGGCGTGTGTGTGTGTGCGCACATGCATGTGTGTGAGCAGTTAGCAACACATTACTATAATGCACAGAGACACAGAAGTGGTACCCAAAAGCTTGGCCTATAAGACTCATGTCTGTGATCCTACCACTCAGAAATCTGAGGAAGGAGGATTGCCACAAATATAGGGAAACCATGCCTGTAATCGCAATTCTCAAGGGGATGAGGAAAGAAGAGTGTCGTGTGTGCAAGTCTAGTTTGAACTACAGAATGACACCTTGTCTTAAAGATGAAATGAAATGAGGGAGGAAAGAAAGAAAGGAAGAAAAGAGTGATGTGATGGAGGGAGGAATGGAGGAAGGGAGGGAGGGAAGACAGATGTGTTCACTTGTTCAAAGATAAGAAATTGCCCTGAATAATCCTCCTGACATAATCCTCACAAAAGCCCATTCTCTTGGTGGAAAACCTTAAATAATTTCTCCCTAAAGTTAAGACAGGCTGTGTTTTGAAAAACTACAGGATGATTTCTAAAGATTTTAAGTACTGATGTCTCACTTTCCACCAAATATATTCCCCTATGTCTGAGTAGGTACAAAACTGAGAGAAACTTGAAATATTTGTAAGAAGCACTCCTTAGGAGACTATGCATTATTCACATTGCTTAGGACTCCTAGTGGGTCAGTTTCCAGGCGCTGTAAGCCTCAGTTGGAGACTAGAAAGCTTAGGTGCAGATAAATTGATTTGAGAACTTCAGTTTACAGTCGGGTAATGCAGAAGGACCCATGGACCCATGATTTTCAGACTCCACAAGACACACATTAATGATTCAGTTATTATACTGAATTCAGGGATGGGTCTTCTAGAAGAACAATACTTAGAAAATAGCATGGTGGCACTTTGAAAGCGGTACTAATAACCCCAACATGATGAGTGTTAATGATGTTTAACAGAAGATTCTGTGATTCCTCTACATTCACACTTAGAACATCCTACAAAACTAGCATTAGCCTCATTCCACCTAGACGACACTGAATTCAGAGATGCTAAGGATTTTCCCCACATCTCTACACCTACTATGTGAGTGAGAGTATTGACTTGTAGTTCATGGCCGTCTAATATAATTGTCGTAGCTGGCTTCAGCTGTCAACTAGACACAAACCCAGGCATACCTGGGGAGAGCGAGTTACAACCAAGGAAGTGCCTCTAGAAGATTAGCCAGTGGGCATGTCTATGTGGTATTTTCTTAATTGCTAACTAATCAAAGAGGGCCTAACTTGTTGTGAAAGTTGCCATCTCTGGGCATGTGGCCCCAGGTGGGATAAGAAACCAAGCTGAGTAAACCATGGAAAGCAAATCAATGAGAAGTGTTTCTCCATGGTCAGTTCCCGTCTCCAGGTCCTGGCCTTGATATTCTGCCCTGGCTTACCTTGAAGAAGGATTATAATCAGTAATTGAAACAAACCCTTTCCTCCCCAAGACGCTTTTGGTAATGGTATTTATCACAGCAACAGAAACCAATCTAGAACAAGAATATACTTCCGAGTCGTGGAAGTTGTATATATTTGTATGCACATGCATATAAATGGATAGTTGTATATATATATTTCTCATTCATATATATCATCCTGTTTCCTGTTCATCAATCTCTTCTACTTTTGTGTTATGAAGCCTCTTTTCAGTAATATATCTGAGTTCCTCACTTGGGGTTAATCATACTTGAGAACAGTGAGTGCATCCAACTATGGTATATAGCTGAAGCGAGGGCAAATTGAAGATGCAGACAGGAGGATACAGTAAACAGAAGAGATTATCATAGACCAGTAAGGCCACTGAAAGTTTACAGAGCTCAACACAGTATGAACAAGGACTTAAGAACGTCCACACTCCTCTTGGCTCCAACATTACTTTGCTATGTGGTTTGAAAACAAATCGCATAAACCAAACAGATTTGATTTGATTTTCAATCTAGAAGAAGAGAAATCTTAGGCTACACTGAAGATTTTCAAGTAGTGTCCAATGTAACTGTTCTGAGATAGATTCACAAGTAAGTGGCCAATCCATGGATATCCCTGTGGCCTTTTAGACAGACTCCCCCTTCACTTACTGGGATTGTGATATCGCTTGAAACCTTTGGAACGGGCAGATTCATAGAGACAAAACGTAAGACAGTAGGTTACTAGGTCCCTGCAAAGGAGGGAATGGAGTATTATCACTTAATGAGTATACAGTTGCTGTTAGAGGTGACAGAAATTTTAGAAGTGATAATAATTATATAATATTGTTAATTTAATTAATGTTGCCAGTTATATGCTTTAAAAATAACTAGAGTAGAAAATTTAACCACACACACACACAGAGACACAGAAAAATAAATATACAGGAAGTCATTACAATCTTGTCATTATCTGTTAGAAGAAGATAGCTGACTGATACAGCCGTCATCGAATGGGGCAGCTGGTATATAAAGAGAATGTCACCGAATACGAAGAAGGAAGGCAGGCACAGGAGTTGTAAGATTTAACATCTGTCCTGTTGAATGAAATCTGTCTATGTCAAAAATAAAATTTGGTAGTGGTCCAAAGGAAGAAGTAACTGTTAAGGCAATTAGAAGAGATCATTGGCAAGTGGCTCTTGTCAAGTCAGGACATTCCCATGGGGAGACCTTGTATATAAAATGATGACAGGAATTCAGAATGTAGGAAATATTTTTGAGATATGAAAATGTGTGAGCCAACATAAATTTGGAGGCTGAACTAGTAGAGATTCAAAAGAGACTGATAATGTAACCTGCAAAGTTGATATACAAAGTCATTAAAAAATATATGCTTATGCAATTCAAACCAATTAGCCTTGACAGTTCCTTTCCATTTCCTTTTGAGCTTGGAAGATGTTTCTGTGATTCTGTTCTCTCTCAGTGTTCCTTTTGGCTCTCATGCCGCAATCCTGCAGGCTCTCACAACACAGGGATTTAATGCATTTTTAAATGATAAAATTAAGCAGAGGTCCAGAAATTATAATAGAATATGTGGCACAGTCACAAATGGGAGGTGGAGATAGAAGTCTGTTTTTTGGACTTAGAATAAGGGGCTAATATCATCCAAGAAATGAAGTGTTAGCTAAAAGACTCAGCAGCAAGACACGTGACCGTAAAATGGAAATAATAATAATGAGGAGGTTAATAATAATAACAGGCCTGCTCAGGGGACTGTTATGAGAACAAATTATAGATGGGTGAACTGCTTTTAGTGTCTCAGAAGGAAGGTATTACATAAATTCCAGTCCTTTTTTTCTTCTCATTATTTTTCCTTGAAGAGTGCCAGAAAGAAAAAGTCTTTGTGGGTGGATGTGGATAAGAGCGAGAATTGAGGGAGGAGAGAAAATGTTTCAAGGAAGTAGGAATAGTGTGTTTGAAGTACTTCTCAGCGAGTGCCTTTGCTGCAGTAAACTTCATCTATTTCACCAAACCCCTGCTACTCAGACACACTGCTTAGAAGGAGGTAGAATGATGGGGAAAATGTTTTCTTCAGTCACTCTGGTCCAGCAAGTATCTAGAGTCTGTACTGCAAAGAGGGTCCCTTTCTTGGTAGTATGACTATAGCCATCATGATCATCATCATGTCCTGTAATTTCAACATGCACAGAAAATGTTTTACTGAGCCAAGTGTAAATTAGTTTCCAGGGTAGGTGCTGATGCTTTCAGGCTCAGTAAAAGAAAGTGTGCAAAGGACTGTGTGTGTTTTGAACTGAATATTGAGAAATTTAGGTTGAACATCATTTTTTTTTGCAATTTTTGATGACAGACATCCAATTCCTACTTTGATTCTATAAATAAGAATCTAAGTGAGACGAGACAAGAAGCTTATGGTTTCTGTGACAACCGCATTATTTTTGAAATTAATTCATCCAGGAACTATTCTTGGAAAAACAACTTTTAGGAAGAAATGGAGTGCCTGTCTTGTTTTCCTCCAGTCTGTTTAGAAACAACTGAAATGATGTTCTTAAGGCATTATAACAAGAGTCCATGTTCTCCAGGGTTGCAGCTTCTGAAAGGTTACCCATGTTCCAGGACATGGTTCAACACATATGCACATACAGGCAGCACTTGGTGGATTCAGTGAGTTTAAAAAAGGAGTATATAAAACTGGGAGGGAATCATGGGGAAGGATGGAGGAGAAATGGCAGGGAAGAGAGGGATGGTAGGTTTGATTAAAGCACTTTTATATGCATGTATGAAATTCTCAAACAATAACATATTTTACAAAATTCTGTGATGATTTCCAAGTTTATTATGGTTTTAAATACTCCTTTATCTTCCGTTCCATTAGCAGGCCTTCCCTGTAGTTGTGCAATTACTTCCTTTTATCTACCTACACTTTAAAAATTATTAAAGTTCATTCCTCAAGGATTTAACAAGTTCCCACTCTCCATCAGACTGTTTGAGACTATATGGACACACTATGTAGCTTAAGCCATTTCTTGCCCATTCCGGGTTGCCATTCTAGGAAAGTAATTAGGACTCAGTTGATGGAAAAGAGGCTCCCCCAGATGCCTGGAAAAATCTCTGAATATTCTCTTGTACCATTTGGCTGCCTTGGTTCTCATCCTGAAGACAGATAAATTGGAAAATATTTTAAACTACATACATTTGCATCTTCTAGAAACCCTTCCAGTTGCTGAGTGTCCTATAGTAGTCAAGAAATATAAGCAAGGGTCCGGAGAGATGGCTCAGTGATTCAAAGCACTTATTACTCTAGCAGAGGATGTGGGTTTGGGTCCCAGCACCAAGAAAGTGGCTCCCAATCACATGTAACTCCGGTTCTGGGGGGATCTGAAGCTGCCTTCTAATTTTCACTGCCTCTTGCACACACACACGCGCACGCACACACACACACACACATACACACACACACACACTAAGTAAACAAGTATCTTAAAAAAGAAATTTGTATAAACTTGTTCCTATGATTTGATATAGTTTTCTTTCAAGTGTCATGGTGCTGGAAGTGGGATGTCTAGCACTGTGATGATGAGGTGGGCGTATCTCACAGAAGTTAATTGGTAATTATGTCATAGGTGTTTCATAAACAGATTCATACCATCTTATCAGAGAAAGGTGGTAGAAACTTAGGCTACTCCATGCCTTGGTCACCCCTTGCCAAGATATTAAGGCAGTGGTGTTTGGTACTTCCACCCATTAGAACTAGAGATCAACTTCTTCTTTCTTTTCAAGCGCACACTCTGCACACTCTCAGACACTTTGTTACAATAATAGAAAATGGAGTAAGATGGCCATTCATCTAGAGTATTTGGCTAAGTGTTTTTTTTTCAAATACTCTTCAGAACACTATCCAGAAATCACTCATTCTGACACTTCCAAGATTACCCCATCTTCTTATTCTTCTTCTTAGAGCAGAGAGAAAAAAATGGGAAAAGAGAGAACAAGTTTCTTGGACCATTTTTGCCACAATACAATACTGTATTAATACCTGAGAATAGCAGCCTAAGGAAGGGTTTATTTGGGTTCATAGTTTGAGGATACACTTTATCAGAGCAGGGAAGTTACGGCAGGAAGAGCTTGAGGCAGCTGGATGTAGTAATCCGTAGTTAAGAATGGGAGAGAGAAAAGTGATAGTGTTAGCTCACTTTCTCTCAGTCCAGGACTCCAGCTCATGGAACGGTGTTGGCAATAGTTAAGGCAGGCAGGCATTTCCATCTCAGTTAACCTAATCTAAACAACACCACAGAGGCATGCCAAGAGGCTACCCTAATCTAGAGAATCCTTCACGGGTGTGTTTGAAGGCATGGCACCTACGTGATCTTAGATATTATCAACTGCACAGTAACCATTACAACTACTATGTACAAAGCTTCATTATAAAAACATTGAGAGGTGTTCAGAATCCATGTGAGGATAGCCAAAGTTATTCTCAGAGCATATTCTTTTATAAGCAGCCATTTATCTCATGTCTACTGTAAGCCATGTAGTGTGGAAAATACCTCACGCTCATGAAGTATTTTCATGTCCTCATCTATATATTGGGAAATTATTATTAATACTTCAAATAAGAGTTGACTATCAGAGGCTCTAGAGTTTAAAATGTTTTTAACCTTAGATGCCATGAATAAAAAAGAAACCCCATTTGTCAAATTTCTTCATTCCTTCTTCAATAGCAGGGGCCTCGCCACCATGATATAATCACAGATCAATGCTTCAGAAGGATCTGGGTCCAATATGAAAGCTTTAAGGAGGGAGGAATATGGGCAGGGCATCATACACAGTCCTCAGGGAGGACATTATAAATGCTTGTGCCCACTGTCATTGTTCATTATTAGTAATTATCACTAACTCTTGCTCCTGGATCTCCACAATCAGCATGTCAGCAGACCCAGAGGAAAGTCTAGCCAATTGATAGAGTTGGCTCATCCTATTACCACATAAGGAATGGCTCTTCTCCCTCCTCCCATGTGTGATACACATTCTTGGAGCTTCTTTCTGAACCCGCCATCCTTGAGGTTCCCAGAATAACTTCTGAAGAAGCTGAGATGACGCTCTAGACCGTTCCCAGCCATGACTCAGAGAACCCTGGGGTGCACTGAGTTGCAAAACAGGATTCTAAAGTAAGATCTTGACACTTGTCCGGGTCAGCAGTATCACCTCTAAGGATAGAATTCTGTCTCACGGGTCTGACAGTCACTTTTTCTCAGGCATTGTCAAGTCACATAATATTGTCTCCCTCCTAGGGTGTGAGTCTTAGTCTTGCAGGCTCCTATAGGAGTGTTGGGAACTATTTGGGGTCCTGCTATCAGAGCTATGCCAGCTTCCACTTAATATTCTTCATGACTAAGCCAACCTGAGTGAAGCTGCTTGGCCCTCATTGTTTCTAGTCTTTACAATAATTCTGTTAAATGACTTTGTTATTTCTACTTCACCTGTGAGGAAATAGATATTCTTCAAAGAGATTATACATGATGTTCAAGGTGCAACAAATCATTTGAGGTAATGGAAGGAGTCTAAACCAGGCCAGGAACACCAATGTTCTTTCCCTCTATCCACAATGAAGTCATCTTCAATATTGAAAGTAGTCACATACCGGGATTTTGCTTTTATTGATTGCTTTGTAAGCACTTTGTATTAGAGCTACATGCAGAATTATTGTTTTACAAGTTCAAAAACAGGATTCTTTCAATCTCTGCAGTGCTGCTGAAGGGCACCAATCACCTCTTCAATTTGGAATTCATTCAACAGAGGCGTAGACAAGTTGTTCACTTCACCTAGCAGGTTGGATTTGAGAGCTACAGGACAGAGTTACTACAGATATCCTGAAAGCAAAAGGCAAAAGAACCAAGTACAACTTATGGGATATAGAAAAGGAATTAACAGAACACCTTAAAAGGGCAGCCTTTGAGCTGGTTTTTGATCGATGGTTTAGAACTTGCCAAGGAAAGTAGTTTCTTGGAGTAATAAAGATGGGGCATCACACAGACATATATAGGGTCCAGTAAAGGAAAAATCTGCTTTCAAATATAATTTGGATTCAAGATGGGTGGGACTGGCACCTGAGAGACATATTTGCAGTTAAATCAGGGAAGAATTGAGGAAGATCTTGTATTTAATTCTGGTAAGCATTGCTCTTTGGGAAAGAGTTCCTACAAAGTATGAGAATCTTACCCATGCACCAAAATAGTTCTGAATCCAAGCCTGCATATGGTATAGCAGGTGAAATGTCAACTGGGTGAGTAATACATGGGCTTTGGTGGGCGTCACACAGCAAAAAATGCCCTACAATGCCTGTCATCAGTAGTAGAATTCAGAAGCTCATTCATCTGTTCAGAAGGAAGCTAGACACAAGAATAATGGTTTTCAATGGTCTTAAGCTAGGATGTGAAGAACATGACAGGTTCTCTGTCTTCAAGCAGCTCGTAGTTTAGCTTGATAGGTAAACAGATGAAGACAATGAAGGTGAAATGTGGAGGCATGCATAGGTACATGGAACTCGAGGGAAGAAGGCACTAACCATTCTCAGGATATACATGAGAAAAGTTATACTCTAGGAAGAGTTTTCAAAGTAGTTGAACTTACAGGAGGAGCTTAAAAGATAGGCAAAGAAATGAAAGGAATTACATGGAGTGAGAATGTTGCAGAATATTTAAAATGTGTTACATTCACTTATGCTGTGCAATATTTGTTTATTGATACAAAGATATATTTAATTCTATGTTTAGTTTGTTTAACTCTGTGAAGTTGTGTTATTTTGCCTGTCTAAAACACCTGGTTGGTCTAATAAAGAGCTGAATAGCCAATAGTTATACAGGAGAGGGATAAGCAGGACTGCCAGACAGAAAGAATAAATAGGAGGAGAAATCTAGGCTTGAGAGAAGAGGAGAGGAGAAGAGAGGAGAGGAGGGGAGGGGAGGGAAGGGAAGGGAAGGGAAGGAGAAGGGGAGGGGAGGGGAGTGGAGGGGAGGGGAGAGAAGGGAAGGAGAGGGGGAGGGGAGGGGAGAAAGGAGAGGGGAGAGGAGGGGAGGGGAGAGGAGCAGAGGGGAGGACAGAGAGAAAGGAGAGGGAGGAGGAAGCCACTCAGCCACACAACTAGCCACAGAGTAAGAAGTAAAGATAGGTATATGGAATCGAGAAAGGTAAAGCCCAGAGGCAAAAGGTAGATGGGATAATTTAATAAAAACTGGCTAGAAACAAGTCAAGCTAAGGCTGGGCATTCATAAGTAAGAATAAGTCTCCATGTATTTATTTGGGAGCTGGATGTTGGGACACCTAAGAATTATAAAACAAAAACAAAAACCAACTAGTTATGTGGGAATAATAATAAGACTGGCGATAACACGGTGTAGTCAGGGGTGGTGTCAACATGGTTACCACCATCCTACAGGATGGCATGGAGTGAGGATTGCAGTCAAGTCAGCATGATGCTGATCACAGTGATCTATGGGATTAATATGAATGTTGTTTCTGAAGACAGGGCATTAACCTGATATGTTAAGTCTCTGAGTTGAGTGGTAAATAGGGAGACCAAGAGAAAGGCCAAAGGAAGGGTCAGTGAGCGTGGAGAAAAGGGCTCAGGGAGAGGCAGTTCAGGAACCAGGAGTTTGTGACATTAGAAGCAATTCTTTGTAAGTGTCAAAAAAGTTCAAGGTGTGGAGATAGGAGTTCTTGTTAAAAATAGAACGCTGAAAGAAGGGAGAGTGAAGGAGATGGAGAAACTGAGATGGCATTTACCCATTGAACATTTAAATGTTGAGATTAACCCAGCATATGGAAGAGAGCTCAGAAGGTGCCAGCTCTTAAATGCATCTAGGGAATATCTTTACATATGAAGAATCTGTGGTGGTTCTGTTAGAGAACATAAGTAATGAACAGGCACAAAGTTTGAAGAGCTCGGAAAGAATAATGGCCTATGAATTAATAATGAGAAGCCAATAGAATGGCAGGATAAGGTAAGAAAAGAGCAGATCTCAGAAAACAGCAGAGATGAAATGGTAAGGTTTGTTCATTTTCAACAGAATAGAGATTCTATTGAAATGAACAGTGGAAAATATTCAGAGCTATGGCAGACAACTAGGGTTCCTTTCCCACTTCTACTGGCCTGTAAGATCACTCTGCTAAAGTCTACCCTAGTCATGTATGCTTCAGCAGAAGGGCCAGGGAATTACCTCCCAGAGAAAAACTAGACAGGATTCAAAGTATAATTACTCCAATCAAGTTGATTCTCAGTTGTATAACTAAGGTATTCAACTGAAATTAAAAAAAAAAAAGTTCTACTCCAGATGATGATGTTGCATTTTCCCACAATGGTAAATGGTTTTATAACTTACCATCTAGGCTAAGCATGGTAGTGCATGCTTTTAATCACAGCACTCATGAGACAGAGGTATGCTGATCTCTGAGTTTGAGTCTAGCCTGTTCTACATAGTGAGTTCTATTTTGCTATCTTTTTCTTTTTCCTCCTTTTCTCCATTTCTTAGAGAAGTTAGTACACGAGTATAGCATTTCCACCATTTCCACCCATTTCTCAGCACTCTCCAACTCCCTCTCATATTTATAACCTCTTTTTCCAAAATTATTATTGTTTTCTACACACATACACAGACACACACACCCTAATGAGTCCATTTAGTTTTGCCCATATGTGCTTGTTTTTAAGGTTAGCCAGTTGGATGTATGCCAAGGAATGGCATAACTGGATCATATGCAGATCTATTTTCAGCATTTTGAGACCTCCGCACAGTGACTTTCATAGTGGCTGCACCGGTCTCAACACCCAACAGTAAACGAGGGTTCCCTTTCCTCTGAATTCTGACTACTATTTTTTGTCAGTTGTCTTCTTGATCTTCTTGCCACCCTGACTGAGATGAAAACTCCAAATAGCTTTAATACATATTTGTAACTGTTATGGATGTGAACATGTTTTGAGATATTCTTTAGCTATTTTTCTTTCTGCCTTTGAAAACTCTGTGTTCACATTCATAGCCCACTTTTTAATTGGATTATTTGTTTTCTTGATTTTTGTTTATTTAGTTCTTTATATATCCCGGATATCAATCTTCTACTGGATGTATAACTGTGATAGTGATTCTTTCTCCCTCTTTGGACTTATTCACTCAATTGATTGTTTCCTCCGTTGTATAGAAATTTGTTAGTTTTATGAGGTCTCACTTGTCAACTGCTTGTCTTAATTTCCACTTTATGCAGCACTATAGATACAATATCAATTTCATACTTCTACATGTGGATACTGAGTTTTTCCAGCAGCATTTGTTGAAAATGCTTTCCTTCATCCAGTGGATGATTTTGGCATCATTGTCAAATAGCAGATGGTTGTTGTACCATGTACTCATGTTTAGATTTTCTCTGCTGTTCCGTTAGTGTGCATGGCTGTTTTGTGTCGGTATCACGCTGTTTCTGTTACTATGAACTTTGCTAGCCTTTTCATCTCTTTTTCTCTATTCCTCACCCTCTGATTTGCATTTCTTGTGGGTACAATTGGAATTAACTGTATACAAAGAAATGCTTTCCTCAGAGTTGGCTTGGTGGGGGAATCAAAATTAACACAGAGGTAGCTACAGGGAGACTACCAAGTCACAGTAAGGAAGGACCTGGTGTCACAGAGATCCTGGTGTCCAGGGAAATCTGTTGAAAGAAGGCTGCTTGTTTGTTTTCTGGCCTTCTGGCAGCTCAGACCCAAAATAACCACACAGAAACTGTATTAATTAAATCACTCCTTGGCGCATTAGATATAGTGTCTTATTGTTTAACACTTATCTTAATTTAACCAATTTCCATTAATCTGTGCATCACCACGATGTCGTGGCCTACCAGCAAAGTTTCAGCATGTCTGTCTCTGGTGGAGACTCCATGGCTTCTCTTTACTCTGCCCTTCTTTCCTTATTACAAAAGAAATCTGTGTCCAAAAGGCTCCCATTAGGAGTGTTGTTTAAGACTGGACAGGTAAGAGGCACAAACGGAATTAAGTGCAATGGTTCTATTTTTTGGACTTAGTGGCCCTGCATTTTGCATGTAGAAGTAGTGCGGGTTTCCGGTGTTTCTTAGGGTTAATGGTCTACATCAAGAAATTGGAATGATGTAGAGCTCTGCTAGGATTGGTCTTGTGCTTGAATACTAGCCATACAGGTAGAGTTGGGAAAATCTCATCCTAGTTGGAAACGTTCATATACATGGGGGAAGTGAAGCATCAAAATGGAAGTACTATTTTAAATGTTGGCATGGGTAAAAATAATGGCCTCAAAGAAGCTTCAATTAAAAGATGATAACATGCAGATATTTATATAAACTTTCATAGTACAGACTGGATTATCTTATCAGAAGGTGAAATTCAGGTTAAGGAAGAATGGATGCATAGTTCAAACATGACTATTCTGAAATAAACCTCAAAATTGCAGAAATGCTAGCAATGCCCTGATCCTTCTTAAAAGCTTTGCAGTAAATCACTATAGAATTTTCACTGAGGGAAGGATGGTGGTGGAATTACTACTATATTTCTAAAGTGTGCCTCTCTGTTTTGTCTCACCCTAGGAAAATTCCTTATAAATTGGTCAATGGCTGTACTTTATCCACAGAAAGGCAAAGAGAAATCCTGTTTTCTGCTCTGTTGGGAAATCTGCTTTGAACATGAACTTGAGCTACACAAACTGAGAACTTCCCATTTTATATGTAGAGAGTTTGTAGTTTGCATTGGGGCTGGCTATGTGAAAAATGAAAGGGTTTCACTCCCCAAAGCTATCCATGTACTACATGAAAGAATCACAGGAAGATTACTTCTCCACAATAGTTACCCACTGGGGCTAAAGAAAAAAGATAAAACAAGTAAACAAACACAAGTGGAAAAAGAGCTTCCTCCCTACAGAACCCAAGAGCACAGCTTGCTCTGTTCCTTGACACATCCCTTAAGATAATAACACATCGCTTTCGGCAGTCTTGCTGTCTCTTGCTCTTTCCACTTTCAAGGCTCTATGACATAGACAGTTGAGGCTGTATCGTCCAGTTTTAGTGCTGTTGTAGTTTTCATTCTTGCTTCTAAATGGAATTTTAAGTGGAAGCTTAGATCCAGAACTAGAGTGGATTACAAAGGATGCTGCTCCAAGCACAAACAATAACCCTTTGAAAACCAGCTGCTAATTTTCACACCTTAAAAAAATTTTTTCTGGAGTTTGTCAGCACCCAAGCAAGAATCAATCCTTAAAGCAGTAAAAGAGGAAAATGTACTCAATATGAGGCAAGAAGAAAAGATTTTTTTTAAAAAAGACCAATTGAAGCTACTAAATATTATCTGATATGTGATATAATTTATTTTACATAAAGAATAATGTAAGCATTGACCTGGAGGGACAACCTGTATCCTCAGCACTTGGGAGGCTGAGCAAGGAAGGCTGAATCCAATTCAAGATCTGACTAGGCTGAGTAGAATGTTCTACTATATGTATCAGGCAGTGAGGGTGCCCTGTCTCAAAATCAAAAAATACTAAAACCTAAGAAAATAAATAAGTAAATCTAAAAATAAATAAAAAGGCAGCAAAAATTAAAAAAAAATAAAGTCTAAATGAATCATAATATGAAGGACTATTTCACAGTGATATACAGTAAGTAGAAGAATATTACTATGTGAATTCTATTTGGATAAAACTGTAAAGCTCTGCTTTTTTGTATCTGCTGCCTGCACTATCAACATTTAAAAGTGTTGTGAGGTGTGATAATAAGATGCACATTAGAGATTCTTTTAAAATTTTCATTTGCTCAGATGAGATCATAACAGTTCCTTTAGGACTTATATGATACATTATAAATTTATCCTTAGAGTTTGGGAGTCTCAGATTCAATCCTCAGGATAGATGGTGAGGGAAACAAACCTCAAACAACTCCACCCAAACAAAACTCCATGTCTATCAAACTGCTAGTGGAAATCTGAGTAGAACAGGTAGTTACTGTGCATAATTAATAACTAGCCATTTACATGTTATATCTCCATGACAATCTGTTGTGTTTTTTTTTAAAAAAAAAAAACCCAGGACTTTCCATATAAGTCCCCAGAAATGATTCCACACGAGTAGCTATTCAGACTTTTACACTGTATCAAACTTAAACCAGGGCTGTACTGTGGGACAATGGTTTGTACCCTTGTCAATTGTATTTTAATAAAATGCTGATTGGCTGGAAGCCAGGCAGGAAGTATAGGTGGGACAACTAGGCGGGAAGTAGAGGTGGGGCAACGAGAACAGGAGAATTCTGGGAAGAGGAAAGCTTATCCTGCAGTTGTGACCCAGCCTCAGAGGAAATAAGATGTGACTGCATCATCACAAAAAGTACCAAGCCATGTGGCTAACTCAGACAAGAATTATGGGCTAATGTAAGTTATAAGAATTAGTTAATTAGAAGCCTGAGCTAATGGGCCAATCAGTTTATAACTAATGTCGACCTCTGTGTGATTTCTTTGGGGCTAAATGGTTGTGAGACCTGGTGGGACAGAAAACCTCAGTCAAAATAGCTGGGCACATTACTTAAGAGATGTATGAATTTTCATATGCAACTCCTAACTTCTAAATTTTTTATGTATGTATTTTTGTGGATTAATGTCAGCAAACTAGAATGGGGTGTATGATAAGGTAGGGTAAAGACTTAAAGGAGGAAGTGGGAAAGATAACAGAACATGTGTGGTGATAAGTGAAAAGTCAAATATTGGCAGTCAAATTACAGATGAGGAAGGGAGTAAGGAAATGGGAGAGAGGAACAATTCAATTGAAACTATATATGAAAATGCCACAAGGAAGTTCAAAATGGGAAAATTGATAATAAAAATTGGGGATGGAGATTCTGTTCACCTTGGGTGGAGTAGAGCAGACACCCAGTGAAGCTTCTGTCTGTCCTCTTAGCTTAGATCAGTTGACTTGATGTAGGAGACCTTGTTAGGGCTTAGCATCCTCAGAGAAACTATTGCCCACACTATTCACAGTACTGGAATCTTATGATATAACATGGAACCTGAGAAATATTAGTGTTTGGTTCTCCAGGCTACCATTAACAAACTAAATGCTATGATGACAACAAGAGCCCCATACCTATGTGCAGGACCATACATTTAAAAATATTTTAAGATCTTAGGACTTTTCATGACAATGAGACACATCCACTCCTGGAAGCACCAATCTTCCATCAAGAGGAAGATGGGCATCAGAGAGGCTCCTTATGGAGTTTGTTATCCATTTGGGCAAGAAACTGCTCTTGCCTGGACTGCTTGATGTTATGCTGCATGAACTAGACATGCAGGACCCACAGAAAAATGACTGCTGAAGTTGCCTAAGAAGGCAAGACAGTCCTTCAGGTTTTATGCTTTATAAAAGAGTCTGCAAGACATTCTGTAGGACACAGAAGAAAGTGACTAACAAACTGCCAACATAGGTGGAACTGTCTTTGAAATTTCCTGCTTCATGAGAAACTCTGCCAGATACTATGGGCCTGTAGGCTGAAGATGGATCCCCACAGTGTTACAGAAGAACTTTAGGTGACTGTCCAGGCAGCGAGATGTCTCTGTCAATTCCAGAGTTTTGGAAGTTGCTTATAATGCAATTCCTGTTTACTTAGGTAATATTATATCCTTCTGCAGTCTTTGATGGAGTTGAAGAATAAATATAGTTACAGTTTTCCTTAGTTATGATAAAAGATAAAGTAGATATAAATATTGTAACTGTAATTCTTGCTTGATACCTGTTTTGTTATATGTAATTTTACTATGTTAAAGTTAAGACCATCTTTTTATTTAAACAAAAGAGGGGAAATTGTGTGGCAAGTCATTCTATCTATGTGTTACTTTTATAGGTTAATGAATAAAGACACTTCTTTCAGCAAATAGCTTAACAGAGTGTAACCAGGCTGGAATATATATATATATATATATATATATATATATATAGAGAGAGAGAGAGAGAGAGAGAGAGGAATATAGGAGATGCCATAGAGCCGCCAGAGGGGAAAGACACAACTGAAACCTTGCTGGTAAGCCATGTGGTAAAATATAAAATAATGGAAATGTGTTAATTCTAAATGTAAGAGCTAGCTAGCAATATGCTTAAGCTATTGGCCAAGCAGTGATTTAAATAATATAGTTTTCTGTATGATTATTTCAGGAGTCTGGGTGGCCGGAAAACAAACAAGCAGTCTCTGTACAACACAGTATGTCCCAAAGTTGTCTGCTGAACAGTTCATGCCAAGGTACATATACTTTACATTTGGAAGATTTTCATTAGTGATCTTAGACACTTGTAATGTTGAAAATAAAGCCAAAAATTAACTTTTGTGTATATATAATACATATGTGTATGCATAAAACTCTCAGGATTTTCATATACTCTAATGGGCTCATCTCAGAGTCCAGCATTATTACATATCCAGTGTCCAAGCTAGAAGGTCAAGGGCTTCATTCTATTTCTTTATATCTCTCAGTCTATACTTCCGTGTACAAAGCAAAGTACTAACAGCAATGCCCAGATTTTCTTTGCACCAAAAACACTGTTCTAAGCCAGTCTCATCAAGACTCTTTTAAGAAGTTTTAATGGCTTCTTGCTTCACCCCGGGTTTCCATTTTCCACATACTATATCTAGAATGATATTATTTTTTTATTTCATTATTTATTATTTATTCATTTATTTCCTTATTTCAGAATTGTACTTTATTTATTGGGAAAGGGCATGTGAATATAGTAGCACTTGTTTGAAGGCTAGAGGCCAACTTATAGGAGCCAGTTCTCTCTTTCTACCATGTGGTCAGGCTAGCAACAAGAGCCTGTACCTGCTGAGACATCTTGCTGATTTGAGTTGCCTTTCTCAATTCTATTGCCTAAAACTCTTTTGACTCCTCTCTTGCCTGGATTAAATTCCAGGCTTCTTGTCATGGTCTAGACAAGGGGTCAACACTCCTTTTCTGTAAGGAGACAGTAAATATTTTAGGTGTTGTGGGCCAGATAGTGTGTTACATTTCTTGCACTATATAATCATAGAGTAGAGATAACCAATGACAATACTTGAATGTGGAACTGTGGTTGTGTTTCAAGAAAAGTTGATTTATAAACATGGTTATCTGACTGTTGCTCATTTGCCAACTTATATTCTCAATTACCCCCTCTCACTTCATGGGTCATCATTTCTCACCTTTCCACACCATGTTTTCATTTGGAGATCAAGGACCTCCATGCAGCTCGTCCTTCACTTTCCTGAAAGTCAGTCAACCTCATTTCCTTCCTTCATTCTTGGCCTGCTTGACTTTTCTCATTTAAACTCTAGGCCACAACTTAAACATCATATCCTCATTGAAGACTTCTTTGAAGCTCTTACTCCTGTACCAATATTATCTTCTCTGGTATTCTAGTCTTTATTTCCATGAGAAATATCACAATATATAATTACTTAAGTGTTTTGTTTCACTTTTTTTTTAAAAAAATATATTTTCTACACTAGGTCATACCATCATGAAAAGAATAAACCAGATCCATTTTGTTTGTTATTTCACATAAACAGCACCCACCCTGTGCCTGCAACACAGCGATTGTGTAATAGTTATCAAATGAATACATTTCATCTCTTTGAGCCTTAATCTCCTCACTTGTAAAATAAATATTAACAGTGCAATTTTATGCCAAGTAATAATGTTTCAATCAAAGATGGACTGCATAAAAATGAAAACAACAACAACAAAAGGGCTGGAGCTGGGTGCAATGGCGCACACCTTTAATTCCAGTATTCATGAGGCAGAGGCAGGGGAATTTCTGTGAGTTCCAGGACAGTCAAGGCTGTTATACAGAGAAACCTTGTCTAGAAAAGCAAACAAACAAAACAAAAACAAATAACAACAATGACAAAAAATACAACACCCCAAGCAAGATGGACTGTATATACAATGGTTGTGATTGCCTTGCCTATTGATATCATAATTTATTTTGTTTAGTTATACCCTATAATGTTCACCCAATGAAAAAAAATCACCTAGTGATATACTCTCCAGTACATGTCCCCATCATGAAGTGGTGTGATGGAGGAAGGTCATTGGTTAAATAAACTGCCTTGGCTCTGATAGGACAGAAAATTAGGTAGGTGGGGTAAACAGAACAAAATGCTGGGAGGAAGAGGAAGTGAGCTCAGACTCTATAACTTTCCTCTCTGGGGCAGATGTGATGAAGCTCCGACCCAGGATGGACGTAGGCTAGAATCTTCCCAGCAAGTACACCTTTGGGTACTACACACATTAATAGAAATGGGTAATCAAGATGTAAGAATTAGCCAATAAGAAGCTAGAGCTAATAAGCCAGGCAGTGTTTAAATGAATACAATTTGTGTGTTGTTATTTCGGGGCATAAGCTAACCAGGCAGCCAGAGCCGGGCTGTGGGAAGAGGCCTGCAGGTCCTACTACAGTTGTGGATAAACATTTTTGCCTTAAAGGAATGCTATGATGTTTAAATACACCAAATACCCAGAGAAATGCCTGAGACTCGGACGCTTTCCTTGTTCTTGATTCTCTTCTGCATAGATATAGTAATAATGGATAGGGTAATTTCTTACCAGCACCATCCATTCTTTTAATTGCTATTTGAGTGGCTGGTGATCTCTCACCCCTGTCAGAACTCTCAGGCTTTTCTGTTTGCATATTTATAATTTGAGTTAAAGATCAGAAGAGCAGACATTTGACGGCAATTATCTTTTTTTCTACTTAATTTCTTTTTTTTTTTCCTTTTTTTTTCCTTTTTTTTTTTTAAATTTATTTATTTATTAAGGATTTCTGCCTCGTCCCCACAACCGCTTCCCATTTCCCTCCCCCTCCCCCGATCAATTCCCCCTCCCTCATCTGCTCGAAGAGCAATCAGGGTTCCCTGACCTGTGGGAAGCCCAAGGACTGCCCACCTCTATCCAGGTCTCGTAAGGTGAGCATCCAAACTGCCTAGGCTCCCACAAAGCCAGTACGTGCAGTAGGATCAAAAACCCACTGCAATTGTTCTTGAATTCTCAGTATTCCTCATTGTCCGCTATGTTCAGCTAGTCCGGATTTATCCCATGTTTTTTCAGACCTAGGCCAGCTGGCCTTGGTGAGATCCCAATAGAACATCCCCATTGTCTTAGTGTGTGGGTGCACCCCTCGTGGTCCTGAGTTCCTTGCTCGTGCTCCGTCTCCTTCTGCTCCTGATTTGGACCTTGAGATTTCTGTCCGGTGCTCCCGTGTGGGTCTCTGTCTCTGTCTCCTTTCATCGCCTGATGAAGGTTAATATTCCTGAGGATGCCTATGTGTTTGTCTTTGGATTCACCTTCTTATTTAGCTTCTCTAGGAACATGAATTATAAGCTCAATGTCCTTTATTTATGGCTAGAAACCAAATATGAGTGAGTACATCCCATGTTCCTCTTTTTGGGTCTGGCTTACCTCACTCAGGATAGTGTTTTCTATTTCCATCCATTTGTATGCAAAATTCAAGAAGTCCTTGTTTTTTACTGCTGAGTAATACTCTAATATGTATATATTCCATACTTTCTTCATCCATTCTTCCGTTGAAGGGCATCTAGGTTGTTTCCAGGTTCTGGCTATTACAAACAATGCTGCCATGAACATAGTTGAGCATATACTTTTGTTGTATGATAGGGCCTCTCTTGGGTATATTCCCAAGAGTGGTATTGCTGGATCCAGGGGTAGGTTGATCCCGAATTTCCTGAGAAACCGAAACACTGCTTTCCAGAGTGGTTGCACAAGTTTGCATTCCCACCAGCAATGGGTGAGTGTACCCCTTTCTCCACAACCTCTCCAGCAAAGGCTATCATTGGTGTTTTTTATTTTCGCCATTCTGACAGGTGTAAGGTGGTATCTTAAAGTTGTCTTGATTTGCATTTCCCTGATCGCTAAGGAAGTTGAGCATGACCTTAAGTGTCTTTTGGCCATTTGAAGTTCTTCTGTTGAGAATTCTCTGTTCAGATCAGTGCCCCACTTTATAATTGGGTTGATTAGCCTTTTACGGTCTAGTTTCTTGAGTTCTTTATATATTTTGGAGATCAAACCTTTGTCAGTAGCAGGGTTGGTGAAGATCTTCTCCCAGTCAGTGGGTTGTCTTTTTGTCTTAGTGACAGTGTCCTTTGCTTTACAGAAGCTTCTCAGCCTCAGGGAGTCCCATTTATTCAATGATGCCCTTAGTGTCTGTGCTGCTGGGGTTATACATAGGAAGTGGTCTCCTGTGCCCATGTGCTGTAGAGTACTTCCCACTTTCTCTTCTATCAGGTTCAGTGTGTTCGGACTGATATTGAGGTCTTTAATCCATTTGGATTTGAGTTTCGTGCATGGTGATAGATATGGATCTATTTTCATTCTTCTACAGATTGACATCCAGTTTTGCCAGCACCATTTGTTGAAGATGCTCTCTTTTTTCCATTGTATACTTTTAGCTCCTTTATCGAAGATCAGGTGTTCATAGGTTTGTGGGTTAATGTCAGGGTCTTCTATTCGATTCCATTGGTCGACTTCTCTGTTTTTATGCCAATACCAAGCTGTTTTCAATACTGTAGCTCTGTAATAGAGTTTGAAGTCAGGGATGGTAATGCCTCCAGACAATCCTTTATTGTATAAGATTGTTTTGGCTATCCTGGGTTTTTTGTTTTTCCATATAAAGTTGATTATTGTCTTCTCCAGATCTGTGAAGAATTTTGATGGGATTTTGATGGGGATTGCATTGAATCTATAGATTGCTTTTGGTAGAATTGCCATTTTTACTATGTTGATCCTCCCAATCCAAGAGCAAGGGAGGTCTTTCCATTTTCTGGTGTCTTCTTCAATTTCTTTCTTCAAAGACTTATAGTTCTTGTCAAGTAGATCTTTCACTTCCTTGGTCAGGGTTACCCCAAGGTATTTTATGCTATTTGTGGCTATCGTGAAAGGTGATGCTTCTCTGATTTCCCTCTCTGCTTCCTTATCCTTAGTGTATAGGAAGGCAACTGATTTTTTGGAGTTGATCTTTTATCCTGCCACATTACTAAAGCTGTTTATCAGCTGTAGGAGTTCTTTGGTAGAATTTTTGGGGTCGCTTATGTACACTATCATATCATCTGCAAATAACGAAAGCTTAACTTCTTCCTTTCCAATACGAATCCCCTTGATCTCCTTATGTTGTCTTATTGCTATTGCTAGAATTTCAAGCACTATATTGAAGAGGTATGGAGAGAGTGGACATCCTTGTCGTGTTCCTGATTTTAGTGGGATGGCTTTGAGTTTTTCTCCGTTTAATTTAATGTTAGCTGTTGGCTTGCTGTAAATAGCTTTTATTATATTTAGGTAGGACCCTTGTATCCCTATTCTCTCCAAGACCTTTATCATAAAGGGGTGTTGAATTTTGTCGAATGCTTTTTCAGCATCTAGTGAAATGATCATATGGTTTTTTTCTTTCAGTTTATTTATATGGTGGATTACATTGATAGATTTGCGTATGTTGAACCAGCCCTGCATCTCTGGGATGAAGCCTACTTGATCATAATGGATAATTTTTCTTATGTGTTCTTGGATTCGGTTTGCCAGTATTTTATTGAAAATTTTTGCGTCGATGTTCATGAGTGAGATCGGTCTGTAATTCTCTTTCTTGGTTGGGTCTTTTTGTGGTTTTGGTATCAGGGTAACTGTAGCTTCATAAAAGGAATTTGGCAATGACTCTTCTGATTCTATATTGTGAAATACATTAAGGAGTATAGGTATTAGTTCTTCTTGGAAGTTCTGGTAGAATTCTGCATTGAAACCATCTGGTCCTGGGCTTTTTTTCGAAGGGAGATTTTTGATAACCATTTCTAATTCTTCGCGAGAAACCGGTCTATTTAGATCATTCACCTGGTCTTGGTTTAGCTTTGGTATGTGGTACTTATTTAAAAAAATGTCCATTTCTTTTGTATTTTCCAGTTTTGTGGCATACAGGCTTTTGTAGTGAGATCTAATGATTCTCTGAATTTCCTCTGTGTCTGTGGTTATGTCCCCCTTTTCATTTCTGATCTTATTTATTTGCGTGTTCTCTCTCTGTCGTTTAATTAGTTTGGATAGGGGTTTGTCGATCTTGTTGATTTTCTCCAAGAACCAGCTTTTTGTTTCATTGATTCTTTGGACTGTTTTCTGTGTTTCTATTTTGTTGATTTCAGCCCTCAGTTTTATTATTTCCAGTCTTCTACTTCTCCTGGGCGCGTCTGCTTCTTTTTTTTCTAGAGCTTTCAGGTGTGTTGTTAAGTCCCCAATGTATGCATTCTCCGTTTTCTTTAAGTGGGCACTTAGTGCTATGAACTTTCCTCTTAGCACTGCTTTCATTGTGTCCCATAGGTTTGAGTATGTTGTCCCTTTATTTTCATTAAATTCAAGGAAGACTTTAATTTCTTTCTTGATTTCTTCCTTGACCCAGGTGTGGTTCAGTAGTTGACTGTTCAGTTTCCATGAGTTTGTCGGTTTTTTGGGGGCAGCGTGGTTGTTGCCTTCTAATTTTAATCCGTGATGATCTGATAAGACACAGGTGGACACTGATATTTTTTTGTATCTGTGGAGGTTTCCTTTGTTTCCGAGTATGTGGTCAATTTTTGAGAAGGTTCCATGAGCTGCAGAGAAGAAGGTATATTCTTTCCTATTTGGGTGGAATGTTCTATAGATGTCTGTTAAGTCCATTTGCTTCATTACCTCCAATAATTCTCTTAATTCTCTATTAGGTTTCTGTCTGATTGACCTGTCCCTTGGAGAGAGAGGTGTGTTGAAGTCTCCTACTACTAGTGTGTGTGGTTTGATGTCTGCCTTGAGTTCTAGTAATATTTCTTTTACATAAGTAGGTGCTTTTATATTGGGGGCGTATATATTCAGGATTGAGACCTCCTCCTGATGAATTGTTCCTGTTATGAGTATAAAGTGACCGTCTCGGTCTCTTCTGATTGATTTTAGTTTGAAGTCAGTTTTGTTAGAAATTAGTATGGCCACACCTGCTTTTTTCTTAGGACCATTTGCTTGAAACACCTTTTCCCAACCCTTTACTCTGAGTAGGTGCCTGTCTTTGTGGTTGAGATGTGTTTCTTGCAAACAGCAGAATGTTGGATCCTGTTTTCGTATCCAATCTTTTAGCCTGTGCCTTTTTATAGGTGAATTGAGCCCATTAATATTAAGTGATATTAATGACCAGTGGTTGTTTACTCCGGTTATTCTTATTGCTTTTGGTAGTAGAGATTGTCTCCCTTCTTTGAGATGTGCTCGTGAAGGGTCATTAGATGCCTGGGTTATTGTAGGCAGTGTTGGCAGTGTTGGATTCCTTGGGTTGCGATTTTCCTTCTATTACTTTCTGTAGGGCTGGATTTGTGGCTACGTATTGTTTAAATTTGTTCTTATCCTGGAATGTTTTGTTTTCTCCATTGATAATGAATGATAGCTTGGCTGGGTATAGTAGTTTGGGTTTGCATCCATGGTCTCTTAGCTTCTGCAGAACCTCTATCCAGGACCTTCTGGCTTTCATAGTTTCCATCGAGAAGTCAGGTGTAAGTCTGATCGGTTTACCTTTATAAGTTACTTGCCCTTTTTCTTTTGCAGCTCTTAATATTTTTTCTTTAACCTGTATATTTTGTGTTTTGATTATTATATGGCGAGGAGATGTTTTTCTTTGATCCAGTCTGTTTGGTGTTCTGTATGCTTCTTGAATATTTAAGTGAATATCTTTCTTTAAGTTGGGAAAGTTTTCTTCCATAATTTTGTTGAAAATATTTTCTGGGCCTTTGAGCTGTGACTCTTCTCCTTCTTCTATTCCTATTAGTCTTAGGTTTGGTTTTCTTATTGTGTCCCATAGTTCCTGAATGTTTTGTGTTGAGAATTTGTTGGCTTTGCTGTTTTCTTTGATCTGTTCGTTTATTTTCTCTATGGTGTCCTCAGCATCTGAGAGTCTTTCTTCTAGCTCTTGTATTCTATTGATTATGCTTGTTTCTGTAGACTCTGCTCGTTGGCCTAGATTTTCCATATCCAGCTGGTCCTCAGTTTGTATTTTCTTCTTTGCCTTCATTTCAGTTTTCAATTCTTGAACTGTTTCCACTACCTGTTTGATGGTTTTTTCTTGGTTTCCCAGGGTATCATGTACGTATTTACTCATTTCTTCAAACTTTTTGTTATACTTCTCATCCATTTCTATAAGGGCATTTTTTACATGTTGTTTAAGGGACTCTATTATCTTCATAAAGTCGATTTTTTCCATTTCTTCTGTGTTAGGTTGTTCAAATACTTCTGTTGTAAGATCATTGGGTTCTGATGTTTTCATGTTGTTTTTCGGATTATTGGGAGAATTCTTGCCTTGGCGCCTGCCCATCTCCTCCTATTGATCCTATCCAATGGGTCCTTTAAAAACCGGATCAGGTTTCCCTGCTGGCCAAGGGCTCCGCTTACAAAATGCCCTCACTCTCTTTCGTGGTTCCTGCTGCAGGCCAAGAACCCTCTCACCCCTCTGAAGGATCTTCAGGACAGGACCAGGCTCCCCTTGTGCCAGTGACCTGGCCAACCAAAGGCCTACCTCTTTGATTCGATTGTAGTAGGGCGATCTGCTCTCCTTATTGCACGCCTGTTCCCGCCGCTTGGGTCTGCCTCTGCGCTGGTACCCAAAAGCCTCTTCCTGTATGCGGTGTTGCTCCGCCGCGTCTGGCCGCCGCCGCTCCGCTTTCTACTTAATTTCATCCAAAATAGTTTCTCAAGAAATTTTAGTCAGTGAAAGTGGAATCTTTGCCTAGACAGAAACTTTAGACCTAAGTATAGGTCATCTCCATGTTTAGGTTTGGTACATTTCTAGAAAATGAACTAGAACTGGACATTTTTTTTTCATTTGAATCTTTGGAGCCTATAGAAGCTCACAATAGAAAGAGAGGGAATAGACTTCATGGAAGTAGAAAGTACCACAGGGCAGTAGAAAGATGGCACATATGCTGACCTAGGGTTCTCTTACTCCCAGCACCCAGCATCTAGCTTCGGCTCTTTTCAAGAAATTTTCTCATATCGCTGAGTTTGTGGTAGGTGTATGGTGAACCTACAGGCAGGTCTTTAACCAGGGAACATCCTAGAAAACACTATCCCTGATGGAACTACTCTTAGATAGCACCCAATGTATCTAGAATTCTCCTGCAGACTCATAGCACATCTTTGTCCCCCACCAAGTCCTTCTTCTTACCTTCCTAATTCAGTTTCTTATGAAGTCTTCCTACTGGACTACTTATACACTTCTGATCTTGGAGTGAGCTTCTGGAAGTTCACGCCAGAACTTAAGGCACTGAACTCGTGTTTAATGATTGAAAGCTGACACTCTCAGAAACTCTCATTTTTCTCCCACCTCTACACTTTAGGTAAATTTTTCTGGAAAATATACATTACCTTATATGTATTTTTTATAAATTTATTTAAACCTAAGCTTGGAAAGTCTTAATGCTCTTCAATAATTCTTAACCAGAAAGAAAAGAGGAAGAAGTAAATAACAATAAAAATCAATAAAAGAGAAAGAAATGACTGAGTTAAAAGTGTAACCTCCCATGTCAGGGCCATACTGGGAACATCTTCTCTGTATCAAAATATATTGAAATAAGCATCACTAATAAGGATAATTCTATTCAAGGCATGACTGGGACTGTTCTTCTAAACCAAAGAAACGCCAATCTGCATTAGGCTTACATAAAGATTTCTCTGAGCAAAGAGGTAATTACAGCTTGACAGATGCCTAGAATAGCCTTGATTCTATGTTTCTTTTTCAATCTAGAGGTGGGCAGATAACACCCTAGTGCCTCTCTGAATTAATAGCTTATAAAAGTTAGAAGAAAAAATTTAATGAGTTCTAATGTTTAGAATATATAAGTCTTGCAAATGTCTTCTTACCCCTTCTCCCAAGGGTATTGAACCTTTTGCCCACAGGCTGAATGTAGCCTAGGGAAGCTATGAATGCAGGCCAACAAAAAACCATAAGCTGACTTAAGATGTTATGATTTGTGAGGTTTTTTTTTGTAACTCATTTGCACAATTATGGAGTGTAAACTTCGTAAATGACAACATTGTGTCAAGGCGTCACAAGACTGGGCAGCTTGCAAGTTTTAACAGATGGAAAGCCTTGTTTTCTTCTTGAATAGCAATGGGTAGAGTCACAATAGTTTCCAGTTCATTCTCCTCTGGGAGATCTTGAGATCTGGGCCCTGCTATTAACTGGAAGCTTAACTGTAAGAAAAAGCACCACTTCTTGGAGTTCCTCAATCCCAGGTGAAAGTTAACAAAGACACTGTGGGTGAATTTACTATTTTGAGCAGGTGAACCACGTTCTCTACTCAAGTCTATTAATTATGGAAGCCCTCATTCACTGAAAAATAATAGTGGCAGAGGCTACAAATACAGGAAATCATTCCCAGGCTACTTTACAGAAGCTTCACTTTGCATAAATTCAATTAAAAAAATAGGATAGGTTTTGTCTGATGTTCACAATTGTAAAATTCCTGACAATTAAAATGTACACAGCCATTACATGTGCATCCTAACAAGTGGGTTGCTACTTACTTTTGGGGGGTGGGGGACTATCTCTGTTAGATCAGCTACATTTTATGCTTCCATAGTCGATGATTAACTTATTCTCACTAAGATTTTGAGAATTACCATTTGCTTAGATTTCTCTGCTCATTGCTAATTAAAGTTTTAAATGATCATAAGAAATATTTAGCACTTATTCTTCAAGGTACACTTTTTTGATAAAAAAAATATAGCCATTCTAGGATTATGGAAGTATGGAAAAATAGGTTGGCTCGCTGGATTTGTCCCTGAAAAGATAAGGGATTACTAAGATAGCAAAGACAAAAATCCAGGAATAATAACACCTGCCACAGGAGCTCCCAAGATATCCCTACGAGCTGATGGAGAGAAACTACAAACACTGTCTGTGTGGAAGGAAATGGGGGGAAGGAGAGGGTCTTGTGGTGTCTTATGAACCACAAAGCTGCTGGGCCTGTTCACAGGTCCTTGGAAGAAGTAGGCAATTCTCATGATGGCAATCAACCAGAGTGCAAGCTGCAGATACACACGATAACCAGCAGAGCAGCTGCTGAACCAGAGTGGGGAGACTCAGGCACACATTTGCCTACACAACCATGACTAACACTATATGGGAGACAGGAGACAACTGCATCAGTGTGATTCTCACAGATGTGAATACAATCCATACATGGGAGGAAGCAAAAAGTTTGGAAAGCATAGAGTGGGAAGCTGCTTGCATATATATATATATATATATATATATATATATATCAACTGGGAATAAAAAAAACCTGCTTCTACTCAACTGTTCAGGAAGAGAGGGAGGGATAAGAGCTAATAAAAGGTTATTCTGCTAATTTCCATAATGTATAGTAGGAAACAAGTAATCACTTGGGAGAAAAGATATAGATAGGGTAGGGGACTTAACTATTATATAAATGTATTTGTCTGATAACCACATAAATGAAAATATGAATCTTTGAAATTTTTAGAAGTTACACTTGTATACACACAAACACACCTATTCACACCCCTGTGTATGTGCATGTGTGTGTGTGTGTGTGTGTGTGAAGACATAATGCAGTGGGTGTTAAGAATATGCTTCTTCAGAAAACATCATGAATAAACACTTTTCTGGTATACCACTGTTTCTAAGAATGGAGAGGGGTTAGATTGCATACTCATATTTAACAAGGAGAGATGGAGCTGAGGTACAGCTCAGTGGTAGATTCCATGGCTAGCATGCACAAAGTCCTGAGTTTAATCACTAGCAACTTAAAACAAACAAAAATCCACAATGGAAGATTTCATTGTAAAATTAAATTTTAAAATAAGTGAGACATATAGTGAAGAAAGGAGAACAAGAACAAGGAAATGATTTGTGTTTCTCTGAATATGTATGTTAGAGAGTGGACTTAGGAGTCAGGTAAATATTATACACTATCTAAAGGTTCAATTAAAATCTAAAAAGCAATTCCCAAAGATTGCATTCCAAATGAAATGAAGAACTTCCATATCCAGCTGGTGGAATGGTTATAGTTACACATAATTTTAGAAACAAAATTAAATTAAAAAGCTGTCCCTGGGAACTACATGTAAGACAAAATAATTAGATCCCTTAATCCAGTTATTGGCAGAGCGACATAAAATGGAGCTCTCCCCAGTGACTATGCAACAGTCACATGATATCTGTGAAGCATGTCCCACCAAGACAAACTGATCCACTATTTAAAAAATTAATGAACTGTTTGGTCCTTTCCTTTTCCTTTCAGGCATATATGTGTGTGGTGTCCATCTATAGATGTGTGTTCACATGTGTGGGAATGCCTACGTATATATGTATGTCTGAATACACATGTATATGTCTTTGTATGTGTGTGTAGGCTCAGGCTTGGTGTTGGGACACTTCTCTAATGATTTATTCACCTTAATCACTGAGGTGGGGTCTCTTATGAGCAAGTAGGGCTTGCTGCTCTGGCTAGTTTCATTACCCAGCTTGTTGCAGCAATTCTGTCTCTGCCTTTGGGGGTTGCCATTGCAGATGAGCAGCCACACGCAACGTCTGCCATTTCCATGAGCTCTAGAGATCTGAACCTTATAGTCCACAGATTTGGGCAGCAAGTGCTTTAACCAAAGAGACACCTGCCAGTCTGATTACTGTTTTCATTTGTTTTGGTTGGTTTGTTTTGAGACAGAGTCTTGCTAAGTGGCTTTGGTTGGCCTAGAACTCTATATAGCCCAGGCTGGGCTCAGACTGAGTGACTATGATTCTCCTACCTCTGCTTCCTAAGTGCTGGGATTACAGGCCCAAGTTATCAGCCTTGACTAATAAAAACATTTTTAATGTGTTCTGTAGTTGCACTATTTGTGGTATTGTTGTTGCTCAGAGGCTGCTGTGGATGTGTGACATACGCTACAATCCAACAATAATGGTGCTGTCAATGAGAACTGGGATTTACTGTTAGAAGACAAGGCAAGAAAAATTTAAGATAGGGCTGGGATGGATCTGAGTTATCAGAGTACTTGCTTAGCTTCATGAGGTCTGGATTCCACACTCAGCAGCACTTAAAATTGCACTTGGAAGTAAAGGCAGAAGAATTTGAAGTTCAAGGTCATTCTAGGGTATGGGCAGAAGTAAGATTTAAGATAGGTGAAGTTCTACAAAATCTTTTTTTTTTTCCTCAAGATTTTATTTTTTTCGAGTTTTATGATGAATTTTCCTGGGATTTTGATGGGCATTGCATTTAATCTGCAGATTGCTTTTGGTAAGATAGTCATTTTTACTATGTTAAATCTGCCTACCCAAGAGATGGAAAAGCAACAAAACCAGGGTAGCCAAAACAATCCAGGACAATAAAAGAACTTCTGGAGGCATCACAATTCCTGACTTCAAACTCTACTACAGAGCTACAGTATTGAAAATGGCTTGGTATTGGTATGAGAACAGACAGGAGGACCAATGGAACCAAACAGAAGACCCGGATATCAATCCACACATCTTTGAATACCTAATTTTTGACAAAGAAGCAAAAAATATCAAATGAAAAAAAGAAAGGATATTTAACAAGTGGTGCTGGCATAACTGGATATCAACATGTAGAAGAATGAAAATAAACCCAAATCTATCACCGTGCACAAAACTCAAGTCCAAATGGATCAAAGCCCTCAACATAAAGCTGGCCACACTGAACCTTATAGAAGAGAAAGTGGGAAGTACACTTGAATGCATTAGCACAGGGAACCACTTCCTAAATATAATCCCAACAACACAGACATTGAGAGAAACATTTAATAAATGGGACCTCCTGAAACTGAAAAGCTTCTGTAAAGCAAAGGACACGGTCAACAAGACAAAACGACAGCCTACAGAATGGGAAAAGAGCTTCACTAACCCCACATCAGACAGAGGTCTGATCTCCAAAATATACAAAGAACATAAGAAATTGGTCACCAAAAAACCCCCACATAATCCAATAAAAAATGAAGTACAGACCCAAACAGAGAATTCTCAACAGAGGAATCTAAAATGACTGAAAGACACTTAAGGAAATGTTCAACATCCTTAGTCATCAGAGAAATGCAAATCAAAACAAGTCTGAGATTCCAACTTACACCTGTAAGAATGAACAAAATCAAAAACACTGATAACAACTTATGCTGGAGAGGTTGTGGGTAAAGGGAACACTTCTGCATTGCTGGTGAGAATGCAAGCTGGTACAACCCCTTTGGATGTCAGTGTGGTGATTTCTCAGAAAATTAGGAAACAAGCTTCCTCAAGACCCAGTAATATCACTTTTGTATATATATCCAAAGGATGCTCAATCATTCCACAAGGACATGTGCTCAACTATGTTCATAGAAGCTTTGTTTGTCATAGCCAGAACCTGGAAACAACCTAAATGCCCCTCGACCGAAGAATGGATAAGAAAAATGTGGTACATTTACACAATGGAGTACTACACAGCAGAAAAAAATAACGGCATCCTGAATTTTGCAGGAAAATGGGTGGAGCTAGAAGACATTATTTTAAGTGAGGTTACCCAGACCCAGAAAGACAATTATCACATGTACTCAATCATAAGTGTTTTTTAAACATAAAGCAAAGAATGCCAGCCTAGAAACCACAATCCCAGAGAACTTAGACAACAATGTGGACACTAAGAGAGACTTACATAGATCTAATCTTCATGGGAAGTAGAAAAAGACAAGATCTCCTGAGTAAATTGGGAGCATGGGGATCTTGTGGGAGGGCAGGAGGGGGGAGGGGAGAGGCAGGGAGGGGAGCAGAGGAAAATGTAGAGCTCAATAAAAATCAATTAAAAAAAGATTTATTTTTATTTTTAATTGAGTGTGAACACATGTGTGCATCTCTCTCTCTCTCTCTCTCTCTCTCTCTCTCTCTCTCTCTCTCTCTCTCTCTGTGTGTGTGTGTGTGTGTGTGTGTGTATGTGTGTGTATGTGTGTGTGTGTTAAGTTGAGTGCAGGTGACTGGAATCCAGAAGAAGATTTTGGGTATCTCGGATACGGAGTTAATGGGTGATTGTAAACCACCCTATGTGTAGTGGGAAACAGATAAAAGTGCTCATTCATTCTCTCCCCCCTCTTTAAAAAATAAATTTCATTCAATTCATTCTGATCATGACCATGGTTTCCCATTTTCCAACTCCTCCCAGATCCTCACTCTCAATGGCTGAACCATCTTCAGCCATCGGGAAATCTTTAGTTCTGACTTGGAATTGAGTACATCTGTGTCAGTGAGCTCATGGTGTATTCAACAGCATTCACATTGCTTTTTAGTTCTTCCCTTATCAATGATCATAATGGCATTCAGATCACTGAACAGTACTTTCTACTAATGGGAATAATGGGTCCTTGGGGAATTTACTGATTTCAGACATGAAGCAACAAACATTTAAGTTGATCGTTGTTATACTAACAAAAACTACTGGGATTATTTTGAAAGGAAAACAGCCAGTTTGAAAAGGCTCTTACTTACTGAAAGTGGGCAAATTGAGCCTCAACACAGAAAATATCAATGGTCTTGAATGTATCCCATATACTTAAACACTCTGTATTTTATTATAATGCTGTTTTTCCTTTAAAACACCCCTTTTTAATGTTATTTTTTTACTAGATTTAAAAAAAGAATACCAGTCCAAATTCCCAATTTTTTCCCTCCTCCTATTCCCTCCACACACCCTCTCACTAGACCCCCTCTAATTCTAAGAGAGGGTAAGGCACTTTGCTTTAAAACACCTTTTTATGGTTCTTTTTTTGGTACATTGTTTTGAAAAGTGGCAAATAAAGTCCCAGTCAAACACTTTTTTTGTTGTTTTTCACTGGAATTGTTCCTCCACGTATGCATATAGTTCCTCTTGATAGAGTCATTCAGCTAATATTAGCAGAAGAAATGATAGAATCCGAACACTCCCCTTTGGCATGCAATCATTAACAAATGAATGGATCCTATCAAGGAGTATCAAAAGATGTTTATGGCTCAGCTATTGACACCTAGTACCACAACCCACTCCATACAGAAGTTTATCAGTCTCTCGCAAGACTAATGTGAAATGACCCTCAGAGATGCAATCAACAGTATTCAGGCTCTGAGACTGTCTATGAGATAAATAACTATGGTGGTTTGAATAAAAATGGCCCCCATACACTCATATATTTGAATGCAGTCACTAGGGAGCAGCACTATTTCAGAAGATTAGAGGGATTAAGAGGTATGGCTTTATTGGAGGAAGTATGTCACTGGAGTGGGCTTTGAAGTTTTAAAAGCCCATTAGAGGCCCAGCACCACTTCTACCTGCATGTTCCCATGCTCCCTACCATGACAATAATGGACGAAACCTCCGAAACTGTAAGGAAGCCCCAATTAAGTGCTTTCTTTTATAAGAGTTTCAGTGGCCATGGTGTTGCTTCACAGCAATAGAACAGTAACTAGGATAATAACCTATAAAAATACAAAAATGTTTTGAAAAATAAAAGAAATGAAAACTGAAACCACAAATTAAAACAATTTTTAAAAAGATTTAGCAACAATCATGACTTTATGTCGATCTGGACTCACATAAACTAAGAAATTATTTTCTGAGACCAAGGAAGGGATTTGACTGACTAGATATTGATTCTTGTTAAGGAGACCTTCATTTGTAAGGCATGATTGTAATGTTGTGGGGGTGTCTTATAGAGAGGGCTTAGGTCCTCTTTGAGATATAAAGCAAATTACTACAAAAGGAGTGATGTGACATCTAGAGATTTTTACAGTGTTACCTAAGGTTGATGATGCTTCATTAGCAAGAACTTTTGAGCTTAGTGATGAGAATATAGGTTGACCATACTATTTCCTTCACTTACGATTCTTTTCACAGTTATCGATAATAAATGTTTCTAGAAAAACCTGCAGCCACTAAAGATCAAGAGCAGTGACAAATGTTTCCTCTCCATTCTTTTTTTTTTTTTTTTTTTTTTTTTTTTTTTTTTTTTTTATTTATTTATTAAGAATTTCTGCCTCGTCCCCACAACCGCTTCCCATTTCCCTCCCCCTCCCCCGATCAAGTCCCCCCCCCCCCCCTCATCTGCTCGAAGAGCAATCAGGGTTCCCTGACCTGTGGGAAGCCCAAGGACTGCCCACCTCTATCCAGGTCTCCTAAGGTGAGCATTCAAACTGCCTAGGCTCCCACAAAGCCAGTACGTGCAGTAGGATCAAAAACCCACTGCAATTGTTCTTGAGTTCTCAGTATTCCTCATTGTCCGCTATGTTCAGCTAGTCTGGATTTATCCCATGCTTTTTCAGACCTAGGCCAGCTGGCCTTGGTGAGATCCCAATAGATAGAGCAACCTTCCCCACACATACATAGGTGATGACAACCATGGCAGGGCTGTCCTGGACCCCTCTTCCCAGTGACAAGCACAAAATACCTGTGGTTAATTTTCGGTACCAACTTCACTGGATTTAGAAATTCCAAGTGTTACTTCTGAGATTATTTGTGGGTATTTCCAGAGAAGAATGGCGTGTTATTATTGAACAGAGCAACATGGGCACCATGCAGCAGGATGGAAGTATAGAAGGAAGAGGAAAGGCTCCCATGAAGGATCTGGAGCGGGTGACCTTTGCACTCCAGACTGGTACTGGCAGCCTTCTGTGTCTCTTAGGCTTTTACTCTTAGCTTGATGCTACAGCTTCTAGCTTATTGAACTGTGTTACGCTACAGACTTTAATGACTTGGTACCCAGCAGATGGCCTGCCATGGAATTGTCTACCTCTGTGGTCAAACATGCCTGCTTTGTTGCTTCCATTTCTTTGGAGAACTCCATTAAACCCTTCTAAGATATTCCACACCAGAATGACCCTAATTTATTTGAATGTAAAAATCACCATATTGGACCAATAAATGCTCTGAAGAATTGATCTAGTGGATTAATTGAGAAATGTGAAGTTGGTAGAACACAATCCCCGAATTTGTGTATAATCACAACACGACTTAGAGAGAGATTGCATGGGGATGCGGGGGGGGGGGGGGGTGAGACAAACATAGGAAGAGATGGAAAATGAAAAGTTTGTCACCAAGTCAAGTCTCAGCAGTCAACTTCCATAAGCCTGGCCATCTCTGCCTTTCATCTTTTTGCGTTGCCAGTCAATAAATGGCCTTCATGGCTTAAGGCGCCTTTAATCGTGTTTCCTTCACTTTAGATTTACAGGCTCTTACTAATCGCAGCTGGACTACTTTAGGAAACACTGTACATTTGAGAACCCAAAGAGAGGGGCCTTGTGGAGGAAATTATAGGGAAAGGCTACTTTTAAGGACCTCTCCAATATTGTGTTGTTTTGTCAAATAATGGAAACTTGTAGATCATTGTGCTGAAGAAACATAATACAGGCAGGAAATTAAAGGGGATCAGAAACATGTTCTCTAAAAAAAAAAAACCTGCACTTTTAGAAGTGTTCCCTAAATTGTGTTTTATTATAGACCCAAGAGAGCTTTCCTTTGTTACCATGTTAGGTGATTCAGTTTTTAAATACCAAGAACCAAGCTACCCAGATACCCTGAAGTGCTTCACTAGAAAGAACATTCCAAATGTTATTTCTGGAATTCAAAGTGAGCTGATACTGTTGATTGTACTCAATGGAGAACAATCTGTTCCACTTCTAATATCCTTGATTTAACATTAAATATAAATGAAAACACCCCGGGTTAGAGTTTCAGAGCGTGTGATGAAAATTTAGCTTTGACATGCTTCTTGTAAAAAATCCAAGAGTGCTCAGCCCAAAAAGCAATCCCATCTATTAGACATAGAGATGGGGGATGTTCTGTTCATAAAAATATAAATAGAACAGCAGCAAGGCGCTACAAGGGAAAGATAGCTTTTAACATTGGTAATTTCTTCTATGGATGAAGAATAACAAGATGTTTATCTTATGGATCCTTCAGCATTTGACAAATATGTGGCAACAAATCTGCCCCTTAAGCTGATTTAAGTTTGAAATAAGACCAGACTGTAGCAATATGAAGTAAAAATGAAAGATATAAGATATAAAAGGCAAAGGTAATGTTATTAAAGTGAAATCTCAGTGGGAATAATTATATATCACAATTGCTTCTATCAAATGTCAAGATGCACAATTTTTGGTATGTTTCTGTCTCATGTATCACTGCATGAAGGAAATGAGCATAGGAATTATCTTTTATGTTGCTATCAAATGGCTTATTAACTGCTTTTAAGTATGTGCAATATGGTGGTATATTACTTGGTGCACTTGAAAAGGACAGATTTAAAATATGCAGATGGCTGATAAGTAAAAATGTTGAAATACAAATGAAGTTATATCTTGAATACGAGCCATTTGATAGACATGATCACCTATTGTTGTACATGGAATCAGAAAGGATTTAGAGTACAATAGAATCACTAATGGAAGACTTCATTTTCTCCATGTTCTGCATTTTATCTAAGACTAGAGAAAAACCATGTAATATTTATAGAATATTTACTTCATATTCCATTAATTCCAAACATTATTTCTTAATTGTGTGTGTGTGTGTGTGTGTGTGTATGAGAGAGAGAGAGAGAGAGAGAGAGAGAGAGAGAGAGAGAGAGAGAATGCATGTTTGTGTGCATATGGGCTCATGTATATGGGCATATAGGCACAAAGGTGAGCATGCATGTGCAGGCATGAGGTTGATGTCAGGAATCACTTTCCATTTCTTATTGATTGAAGCAAGCTCTCTGAATCAAACTCAGAGTTCACCAATACTGCTAGTACTTGCTTTGAGGATCCTGTTTTTGTCTTCCGAGGCTGGGATTGCAGATGAGCTAGCACATGCACTTAGCACTTTAAGTGGACTTTTGAGCATCCAAGTTCTGATCTCCATGCTTATATGGTAAGTACTTTAACCTATGAGAAACCTCCCAGTTTTCATGCTTTAGTTTTCATTGGACTGAGTCCTATTTGGGGAGCTTTCCTCCCATGACTAGGTCATTTGAAGTTCTCGGGAGATGTTACCTGCTCTCACATTCAGAATCAGCTGTCTAGTGGCTCATCCCAACCAATCACTTCACCCTGGTGCCCTCACTGAAATTTAATTCAGGCTGTTTCCAACAAAAGAGCCTCTCTTTTTGAACTACCTCTGGAGATGCAGCCCAGTTCTTTCCCATACTCTACCATTTGTTATCCCTCTATACAAAAATTCATACCCCAAATGGCATATGTATGGATACAGGATTTACTTCATGAGCTTATCCACATTGCCCAAGTGTCCTTGAAAAAAATTCCAGAACATATCAGTAGAGTATAGAGGTCTTTACATCACTTGTCTAAGTCTGTTCCCTCAACTGTAAGGGAGACCAATTATTTCCACTCACAGAGATGTGCAAAGACCTGGTCTACATTGCCCAGAGGATAACTTAATAAATGATGGTTACTTCTTTCCATGCTCTGCCTTCTCCCCTTTCTACTTCTCATTCCCAAATTCAGTTCAAATGCTTCTTTCAGTATTTGTTTACACACAATAAAACAAGCTACCAAAGAACTAGCTTGAAACCACAAAAAATCCTCTGCACATCTTACTTATTCACAGAACAATGTTGTGCCTGATTTTGCAGCTATAGAAGCTAATACATGATACAGGTCTCATTATAACTAAAATTCTCTTCTTCCCATTTAGTTTATAAACATGCTATCATACCATCTCAGTTCCCAGTTGGAAAAGATCAGATCTTGGTCATTGCCAGCTCTTGCTCTCTGTTCCATTGCTTGGGCACAGGGATAGAACTTGCCTAATTATCAAATATCTCTTGAATATGCTTTATCTTGGAACATTTCTACCCACTAGAGAACTACCTACTTTTAGGTGAGATACTTCTGATATCAATCACAGTATGTTTAAAGTACAAATGGGAATTGTGGGGTGGGGAGGGTAGGAGGGTGGTAGGAGAGTAGGGAGGGGAGAAGGAGATCTGGGATGCGAACATGAGGGATCAGGAAGATCAAGTTGGATAAGACAGAAAAGAAGAGCAAGGAAAGAGATGCCTTGAAAAAGGGAGCCAATGTGAGGTTAGTGAGAAACCAGGCACTAGGGAATCTCCCAGGAAACCACAAATATGACTCCAGCAAAGAATCTAAGCAATAATGGTGAGGGTATTTTTTAACTGCCCTTCCCTTGTAATCAGATTGATGACTACCTTAATTGTCATCACAGACTCTTTATCCAATAGCTGATGGAAGCAGATTCAGCGATCCACAGCTAAGCAGTGGGCTGAGCTCCTGGAGTCCAGTCATAGAGAGGGAGGAGTGATATTATAAGCAAAGGAGCCGAGACCATGCTTGGGATACCCACAGAAACAGCTGACTCGAGCTAGTGGGAGCTCCCTGACCTGGGACTGACAGCTGGGGAACCAGCCTAAGACCGAACTAGGCCCTCTGAATGTGGTTGACAGGTTCTGTGACTTGGGAAGTTTATGGGACCACTAACAGTGGAACCGGTATTTATCCCTAGTGCATGAACTGACTCTTTGTAGCCCATTTCCTATGGAGGGATACCTTGTTCAGTCTAGATATAGTGGGGAGGGCATTGGTCCTGCCTTAAATTATGTGTCAGACTTGGTAGACTCCCCAAGGGAGACCTCACCTTCTCTGAGGAATAGATGGGGGTGGGAAGAAGGTGGGGGTAGTGGGAGGGGTGGAGGGAGAGGGAACTGGGATTGGTATGTAAAATAAGATTATTTTAAAAGTAAAAAAGTTAAAAAATAAAAGTTTTAATAACACTCATCTGAAGTAGTTCTCAATGGGGTGAGGGTATACTCTATTAGTGGAGAGCACCACCAAGATTTAGTGAAAAGGGTCCCAGACTTTCAAATGTTTTCCATGGAAGGACAGATGTGTACAAAAAAGAATGATACCAGAGAATTAATAACTAGGATATACAAAAAAATGAGCTAAACGTCAGGAAATCAAACAACCCAATCAAGTACAAGGCTGAAGTGAACAGGTGTTTCCCAAAAGATAAAATACAAATGATCAACAAATTATAAAAAAATGTCTTTCCCTACCTATCAATCAGAGAAGTTAAAATTAAATCCACACTAATATTTTATCTCACCCCAAACAGAATGGTAGTCATAAAATAAAATCAGAACAAATGCTGGTGAGGATGTGGAGAAAGAGGCATCTTTATACATTGCTGCTAGCAGTAGATTTTTCCAGCCAGTATGGAGGTCAGCATGGAAGCCTCTCGAAAAAAATAAAATTCAACGAAGTGTTCCATATGACTCAGCTTTAAACTCCTGGGTATTTATCCGAAGGACTCTAAATTGACATATTACATAGATATTTGCACATTAGTGGTTATCGCAGCACCACTCACAATAGCACAATAGCTACATCATGGAAGCAACCTCTGCAACAACAGAATGGAAAAAGAAAATGTGATTGTACACACAACCACTTTTTAATTTTTCAGCCATAAAGAATAAAGTCATATCTTTTGAGGAAAATGAATGCAACTGGAGATCATCCTCTTAGGCACATTAAGCCAGTTTCAGAGGGACAAATACATGTTTTCTCTCAGTTGAGATTCCTAAATACTATGTATGTACATAAAATCATATGTGAATATTTGACATGAATGTAGAAGGGAAAGTGTCCAATGAAACAAAAAAGGAATTATGGTGTGGGAAATGAGGGGGAGGGAGGCATTGAAGGAAACAGAATCCTGTGTCCAGTGCATATACAGAATGAAACATTTATAAGTAAATAATAAATAAAAACAAAAAAACAAAAAAAAACTTTAAAAACAAAAAAGATAATGGTTTCACATAAATGCCTGTAATGTCTCTTTCCAGCTGTTGGGAGCATGAGACTCTGAAGGTATATTATATGTAGTTGAAAAAAGTTGCTCAGAGAATTCCTAGTATAGAACTGGAACCTTCTCTCGCCTAGAGGCAAATATCTCCTGAGCATAATGGTATCTCTGCATAATGACAAAAAGTGGATGAAGGGAAATTCTACAGCTTAGATAGTGATTCAGTTAGTAGAGGAGAAAATGCTTAACTGCGTACTGATGTAAATGATACATATTACGGCATAAATATAAACCCCTAAAAGTCCTCACAGAAAGGGCAAGGAATGTTCCTGCCTCCTAGGAATTGAATTTAATGAAAAATTAGACTTCAGTAGAAATCCATGGGATTCTGCTTATCCTGTGTTTCTGATTTGACACAGAATTAGGACAGCCAGCACAGGAACAGCTGAATTTAAGAATGATGATTTCAAAAACTACCAAACACTTCATTTAATGAATGGAGCCTATGGTGACATGAAGAAATTGAGAACAATGAAGATAGTAAAAAGTGAGGCAGATGGAGAACGTCCAGTGAACGGCACTGATGAAGTGATGGAGAACTTTGGAACATATGTTATGTCAAGGATAAAATCAATGAAGCCCACATCCTGAAACTTGCAATGGGCCTGCTTTGGGGTACAATGGCTGAAATGTGGATCAATTAAATTTGATTTGATTTCCAAGATAAATTGCAGTGATCTTTTTAAAGGTGAGTGGTTTTAAATTGAGTTGGGGGTGTTCTTTCTGCAAACATCTCATTCTTTCCAATTCAGAGCTGAGCACCAGAGTAGACACCAAGACCAATATAAAAGATTAAAATAGGATCCGAGTAGAGCATAGCTATGGGCTTGGAAAACCTGGTCTCTGAACTCAGGGGGCAGTTAGCTGGGCTCCATGGAGCTTCCTGAGCAGGTGGAGTATGGCTGGTTTCTTGCCAATGGAAAGGCAGAAAAAGTCTTTTCCACTCCTTCCATAAACTCCTTCCACATGTTTTTGTATTCTTTCTTCTCTGCCAATTGGCAAGGACTAACTGGAAGTTTTGTGTTGACAGTAGCTGAGCTACAAGGTGGACAGGGTCTGGATCATGGTCCTGTATGTGTCTTTTTGAAGGAAAGATATCTTTCTACCAGGAGAACCTGTCACAGCCATTCCGTTCTCTATGCTTTTTAGCTATAACTGAGCAGTCATCCAGTTTGAGGTTTACAGCTCTAATACTGCCCCCATACTGGTTCTTGTCAGCAAGAATTACATAAACCAGTGACAAAGACAGACACGCTTGCAAATAATAACAGGTGTAGCACGGCATATAATGACAGTGTATTTACCTCTCAATGGGTAAAGATATTTCCCTGTAACAACCAGGGAAACCAACACAAAAATCTGTGTTGTTTTTCTGCCTGTTTGATGACTGTCTTGCCCATTTGACTACGTTCTACAAAAAGATTTTAGGTAATAGCTGCTTTGTCTTTATCCTGATTTCAAACACAACATCTCCACTTTATTTATTTATTTTTTTCGTCTGTACCTTCTATTCTTCAGCTTGGGTTTCTGGAAGATCTGAGCACTAAATTTGGCTCTTTCATCTCTTTTTAGTTTTTATATTGTTGTGTTCATTTAATTTTGAATTTTTGGGTAAAATTTGAACTCAAATAGAAGGTTATCATTTTCCTTTCCCTTGCCTCCCTCCAGCCCTTCTTAGGTACCCCCATCAGTCATTTCCACATCCAGCCCTGATGCGGGATACCCCTCGGTATGCTGTGAAGATGTTTTATTACCATTGATAAAAAAGAAGTTGCTTTGGCCTATGGCAGGGAAGAATACAGCTAGGTGGGAAAGCCAAACTGAATACAAAGAGAAAGAAGGCAGAGTTGAGGGAGATGCCAGTAGCTACTGGAGAAGCAAGATGTGAGGTAACACCACAGCCACATGGCACTACATAGATTATTAGAAATGGGTTAATTTAAGATGTAAAATTGGCCAGTTTGTAATTAATATTAAGCCTCAGTGTGGATGTTGAAAAACCACCTATGAGTGAGTACATGTGATAATTGTCATTCTGTGTCACGGTTACCTCACTCAAAATAATGTTTTCTAGAATACATACTTCTATGTCTGCACAACTCTATAAATATAACCTTCCGAATCCATTTTTGTTGTTGGCCTTCAATTTATAGAGATCACCTGCCTCTGCACCCTGGGTGATGGGATTCCTGGTATGCCCAACCAGGCCCAGCTAAAGGCCATTGAAAATGGCCTTGTTATGGGCCTTGTTTATCAGCTCTTTCTAGGAGAGACTGTTTTTATAGCAAACTTCCTCATACTATGGCTCTTATATTCTTTTTACCCTTTCTTCCATCATGTTCCCTGAGCCATGTATACAGGAGCTGTAATACAAATGCATCCAATTGACCTGAACTCTCCATGACCTATTGATCTTTGCACTGTGCCCAACAGCTTTATGGATATCATGCCATAATGGTCACAATTGTGGTTCATAGGTGTTGCAGTTGGGAAGGACTACTAACTGCTTCATTCCCTTGAAACCTTGCACAGTTTCTTTTGGTATCATGGAAGCTAGAATGTAGGCAGTCTTTCAGGTCTGATCCAGCTTGAATCATCTGATCATGTGTCCTAAGTGTGTGGTGTCTTTAGCAACAGGGACTTACCTTAAATAGCGACTATATCACTAGTCAATATTGTTTTGGGAGTTACTTGGACTAACCTAGCCAACCATTCAAAATGATGTTTCCCTCCTTCTCCTTCTGTACTGACATTCCTCACACCCCTGCAGTGGGAGCCCCTCGCCATTACTCCACTTTTCACTTCATATCACCTTTATCCAGCCATTTCCCTTCCAAGCCTCCCTGCTCACGGATGATCCCTGTATACTTTCCTGGTTTCTGTGGTTACTCTGTGTTGTATAAGCATATCTGAAGATCTGGAGTGAGAAATCACAAATGAGAGTGAACATTTTGTGTTTGTCTTTCTTGGCCTGAGTTACCTCTGTCAATATAATCTTTTCTAGGACCACCCATTTACCTGTAAATTTCAGTATTTCATTTTTATTTAAAACCAAACAGAATTCCACTGTCTACATGTACTGCATGTCCATTATCCATTCACCAACGAATGACATTTAGGTTGTTTTCATTCCATGTTTATTGTGAATAGGGTGACAATAAACATGGCTGAGCAAGTATCTGTGGGGTAGGGTGTCAAGTCCTTTGGGCATGAGGCAAGGAATCATATGGTATATTTATTTTTAGTGTTTTGAGGATTCTTCACACCAATTTTTAGAGTGTCTACACCAATTTGCATTCCCAGCAACAGTGAATGAGGGTTTCTATTTCCCCTCACCTCCTCTAACATTTGTTGTTAATTGTTTTGGTGATCTTAGCCATTCTGACTGGGGAGAGGTGAATCTAAAAATTGTCCTAATTTATATTTTCTAAGGACGATAATTGCTACGGACTATGGGTACTTTTTGAGGTGTTTATTGGCTATTTGCTGTTTCTTCTATTGAGAACTTGTTGTTTAGATCCATAGCCCATTTTTTTAATTGGGTCATTTGTTTTCTTGACTATTTGTTTTTGAGTTCCTTGTTGACAGCCTACAAAAATTCATATTCAACATATGAATGCTAAACAGAATACTGGAATCAATTCTTTGAAGTAAAGACAGGAATAAGCACAGCCGAGAGACTCTAGAAAGAAAACAAATGCAGCTGTAATTTAAGGAAATACAAAGTATAACTAAGAACACAAACCAGCAAAGAACATCAAAATAACTTCAATCTACACACCTTTCAATAATAACTAACTCTAAATGTCAATGGCCTCAATACTGCAATCAAAAGACAAAGGCTAGCAAAATGTTTTGAGAAACAAAATAAATCTATCTGTTGTCTACAAGAAACTCATTTTAGCTTTAAAGAAAGGTATCACCTCAAAGAGAAAACATGGTAAAAAAGTATCCCACACATATGTGATCAAGAAGCCAGAAGACAGTGCCATTGTAATATGTGAAAAAAATATAATTGTACTTTAAAATTAATAAGTAGATACAAAGAAGGAAAATCACTTCATTCTAATCAAGGGATCAACTAATCAAGAAAATATCACAATATAAAACACAGCTACACCAACCTCTAGTGAATCACATTTTATAGAAATCCTACTGATGGCATTAAAGATGAACACAAACCCCCTACAAATACTAGGTAATTTTAACACTATATTTCCTCCAATTGATAGGTCATCTAGACAAAAACATAAACATGGAGACCTTAGAATGAAATGACATGTTACAACTAACAGATATCTACAAGATAGTCCACCTAAATAGCAAAGAATATGCATTCTACTTAATAACTTTGTCTTAGTTAGGGTTTCTATTCCTGTGAAGAGACATCATGACTATGGCAACTCTTATAAAGGAAAACATTTTATTGGGGTGACTCACAGTTCAGAGGTTCAGTCCATTATCATCATGGTGAGACATGGCTGTTTGTAGGCAAACATGGTGCTGGAGAAGTAGCAGAGCATCATATAGGACGTGGACTGAAGTACTGGATGTGGCTTGGGCATATATGAGACCTTAAAGCCCATCCCCACTATGCCAAACTTACTCTAACAAGACCATACCTATTCTAACAAAGTCACATGCCCTAATAGTAATAGTGCCACTTCCTATCAGCTTATGGGGGCCAATTACATACCAACTACCACAAAGGCATAGAAGCTTCTCTAAAATAGACCACATGTTGAGGTACAAAACAAGCTCACAAACACAGAACAACTGAAATAATCGTATGTATCCTAAAATGACAATAAAACCTAAAATGACAGCAAACAAAACTCGAGTAGGTATATAAACTCATAGAAATTAAACAACTTACTACGAATGATGAAAGGATCAAAGACGAAATAAAAAAAATCAAATTATTCCTGGAACTAAATGCAAATGAAAAATCCCTGGGACATATTGAAAATAGTCCTCAGAGGGAAGTTTCTGACTCCAAGTGACTATATTTAAACATCTGAAAGAGCACGAATAAATGACTTAATGAATCAAACCAAGAATTTTGAAAAACTAGTACAATCCAAACCCAAGCCCAGCTGTTGATAAGAAATTAAAAAAACCTCTATTATGTCTACATATGTATTGTGTTTGTGCACAACATGTTGTGTGTTTGTGTGTATGTTCATTAACAAAGATCATGTTTTTATATGTGTGGCATTTGTGTATATGCAGATGTATACACTGTATGTGCGTCTGTGTTAAAAATCTTTCATGTCTGCATATGTGTGGTGTTTGTGTGTTCGCAGATGAATATGTTCTCTCTCTGTGTGTGTTTACATGTGTAAGTAAGAGAAATACCTATCTAAGGTGTCTTTTTTCAGGTGCTGACCAGTTTTTTTTTTTTTTTTGAGATAGATTTACTGACCTGATATTTATCAGTTAGGCTAGACTGACTGGCCAGCAAGCTCCAGAGATTTGCCTGTCTCTGCCTTTCCAGGGCTGTAATTACAGGCACATACCATCACGTCAGGTTTTCTCATGGGTTCTAGGGACAGAACTGAGGCCTTTATACTTGCAAGGCTGACACTTTACCAACTGAACTATCTCTCTGGGTTACCTTTGATTTGCTAACTAAAATTTTATTTCAATCTGGCAACAAATATTTGCTATATATCATTTCCAGCTGCATTGTTGTGCCCCAATAGCAGAATGAAGATAGAGACACGATCATAAAGCTTGCAGAGGCTAAAACCTTTCCCATCTGGTCCTTTACAGAGAAAAGATTTGTTCGGCTTTGATTTAGTTTGTTCTAAACCGATTCTTCATCCCTGCACAGGAGATGCTGGGATTCTTGTATCTGTATAGCAGAACACTGAAGTAACTCTTCTCCTGGTCACCGTGTTACCACACTGCTTTATCTATCTCCCTACCCTATTTTGTTCCCACAGTCATGCTTAACTGCCAAGCACTGGGTTCCAATACCACAGTCGTGAGTCCTGGGTGCCTGTGTCCCAGAGACTTTTAATCATTACTGAAGTTATCTTTATCCTAAAAGGCTAGATTTCTGGCAGGTTATTTTCTTTGGTTTGATTGGATGTTCAGGCTTGTGCTCACTTGCCCCTATCCTTCAATTTCAAGAGCAGTAATGGCAGCCTCTCCCGCAATGACTTAACTGATTACAAGTCACAAAGTGCCCTCCCATTTGATCCTTAGACAAAGGCTTAGAAATTATGGGCACATTTACAGATGAAGGGACTAAGATCCAAAATTTAAGCAATTTGCTTAAAAGCACTAGCAATAGTGATGAAGCTGATGAGAACTCTGATGAGGACATCAACAGTCCTGATTGGTTAAGTGCTGATCACATGATCATAATCTGCCTAGAACTTTCTTCAATGTGCTTTAGCTAATTTGTGCAATAATTCTGTAAGCTATATTGTTACGTTATAGGCAAGAAAATCAGAAACTATAAAAATCAAGTTCTTTGTCCAAGGTCACAGAGAGTCAGCACGTAGGCATAAGATGCAAGTTCAGAGCGTTGTCATTTCTATAACAGTGCTAGTTACTCTTGGTTATCAGCCTAAACTGGATCTGGACTCAGCAGAAAGACAAAGCACAGAGAACACTTGTGAAGGATTTTCTTGATCAGGTTACTGGTGGGGAAACAGAGTCTAAACATAGGCTACTGCCAGAAGACAAAAAAAAAAAAGATGGAAGTAAAGAAGTTTTGACTTTGCCTACTTGTGATCCTTCTCCCCAGACAGTTCATGTACTCTGTTGCTGCCATGTTCATTTACTTATATAAGAACTCAGCTTACTTTGGCTTCTAATATGCATTGCAAACCAGAAACCCTCCGAAACTCCTTCAGGCCTTCAGCAGCAGATTATTGCTGCTGTCGCACCCAGGCTTAGTAACTGAACAACTAATGAGTTCCCAGGTCTAGGAACTCATGGAGTCTAGGGAAGCCTGGCTGGTACAGTACCAGATTGCATTATTAGGTTAGTAGGATGGTATTTTGAAATACTTCCTATAGTTCCCCTCTCGATCTCATTATTTTTTGAAAAAAAAACAACTCTGCTTGGTACTTATATTTTTTTTTGCCCATTTGGTCAGCTAGATCATACAGTATTTACTGTTTGTGGACCAAGTACTTACAGAGGGAAGTAAAGGACTATCTGGGTTTGAGAAACTTGGGATAATTTTGGGAAGGAGATCCAATGAAGCAGAATAAAGAAGGCTGATCCCTACAAAAGGACTAATCTAACCTGGGGAAATTGGGCATCTCTAGGGCAAGCACAAAGGCACAGACTTCTTGGGGCCTATGAAAGGATAGGCATGCTCCTCATCTTCTCAGAAGCCAATTCCAGAGAAAGAACTAATTAGGAATCCCCAGATAACCTTGAGGAATTAAAGAACCTTCTTTCCTAGTCAGATCTCTAAGATCAGTAGGTCCTGGAGGAAATTAGCTCCAGAGGTGATTATATGTCTCAGTTTGGCTCAGGAATGGTGGCTATATCTGGGATGACAGAAACGTGACTGAGAAAGAATTAAAAGCAACAATTAAGGGATGGGCATCATGGCCCCTTTCTTCTGTGAGTGACTAAAGACAGATTGACTAGGCACAAAGATATCTTGGGAAATTCTGGAGGATGGATAACTAACTCCAAGGAATAGATCATTATAAATCTCAGCTCAGCACCGAAGAAAACAGAATGAACTGAGTAGGCACAGGAATGTGGATATGAAGAAAATGATGAATTATTATGGATTGTGTATAGGAAACACACTTTAATACTAGCATCAGACTGTAAGGCTGTGAGTCTTGCTCAACAGTTCCACCCATTGTGCAACGTGTAAAATGAGCTTCCACTTTTGAGTTCCTGAGAACTTCTGCTAAGCAGCTGTTGGAAAGAAGCTCTATTTGCTTATCTGTGGCATCTTCAATATATATATATATATATATATATATATATATATATATATACATATACATATATATATATATTGTCAAATCATTTTTATTTTTTAAATTTATTTTTTTAAAGGAAAATAAACTTTTTTTTTCATTTTACTAACCATAGAAAAAAAATGTATACTCTCGCCAGAGGTTTATTAATCAAGACGGGTAATCTTAATAGGATTTACAGTCACCTAGGAGGTTCATCTTTTGGAGTGTTTATGAGGACTTTTCCAGAAAAGTTTAACTGAGGGGGAAAGTCATGCCCTGTATGTGGGTTGCACAATCCTATGGGTTGGGTTCCAAGACTGAATAGGAAGGAAAAGGCTGGATGAGCACTAGACTTCATCTCTCTGCGGCTGCAATGGGACAAGCGACGTCCAGTTTCTATCATCAAAGCTGGAGCATATTCCACCACCAGACCATCATGACCATGATGAGCTATGTCTTAAGTATTCAGGCCAAAATAAACTCTTTCTTCATTAAGTTGCTTTTGTTGTGTGCACAGCAATGAGAAAAGTATTTTATGTATTTATTTATATTTTGTCTTCTTTTCAGCTACTTAGAGAAAGGGCATGCAGTGAGTTATAAACTTACATAGTTCCCAGCGATGACAAAATAATAATTATCTTCTATCATTTTTGCTTAATACAAGTAAAATGTTATGACAGCCAGTCTTGGCGAGTATACGAGATCATTGAAAATATGCCCTGATTTAAATTAGTTCTGGTTCTTCAAACCTAAACATTCATTTTATACACATGAGTTGCTCAAAAGCTCTCATAATAATAGAGGGCTTTGATGAGTGAGTGGGAGATGGTCATTAACAAAATCTAAGGATATTAAAATAATCTAGCTGAAGCCATTTGCATCCTGATTTTCACCATTATGGGTTGTTATAGCATTTATGAACTATGAACTCAGGTTCCTTTTCCTCCTTAGTTCTTATCAGAATGTTTTCTCAAACTATGCATTTTCTGGACATACCGACCCCCTTCTTCTTAGGCTCTGTAATTTGCAATTTTCAGAAAACATGTATACTGCAAGCATGGATTAGGAGAAACCACGATTTGTAATGTCAGCATAGCATGAGGCTGTTTCTTTTGTGTTTTTCCTGAAAGTGCTTGCTGCTCTTACTCTAATAAGACCTTATTCTATCATACAGCACCATACATATTTTATGGGAAGGTTGCTCGGTAGAGTTCTTTGCTTTGTTATTTCACTAAGCAAAACCATAATGCACCTCAGACCAGTTGAAATTAGGCAGGAAGGTGACCTTCTTAATGTATTCTGTGGATACAGTGCTCCTAGAACACAATGCAATTTGACTTTCCATTATATTCTTCGGGAAAAACTGATAAAAAGGGAGACATGCTGAGAGCTGATCTTTAGATGGATCCCTTCTAAAGGCACCCTACTTTAATAGTCTTGCCAATCTCCCATTGACTGCAACCAGACAATCCTCCTGAGCACTTTCTGTGCTTAGTGAACCTAAAATTGGAGGCAGGCTCCCTGTATCATTAGCCCCACATAGAGTGCTTTTATGTGTCTTATGAGATAAAACTAGGTTATAGAGGCCAATCATAGCTCTGTTGTTTGGTTGGTCTACCATGTAAGGAGGGTTTAGCATGATTGGCCTTCTTTAGAATACCAGAACCTAACAGTGTGCACTGGATCCCTCCATTACCACCGTACCTTCTCTTCTTGCTCTGACCACCAGACAAGGACTTTGCCCAGCTTTAGGGTCCCCCATTTTCATGTAATCACAATAGACTTTGCTCACATAGCAGCTGTTAGGAATGTGTATGGTGAAATTTTGGAAAGCCTTCATCTAAGAGCAGATTAAATTGGAAGCCACAAGTTACCTTTTTTGGAGTATTGTGCAGGCCTTGCATCATTCTGTGCTTCCGTTATCCCATCTGCAGATTACCGTTAACCTGCAGACCCATACGCCATTTGTGAACGCTGAATGTGCTAATATATGAAAGTATTTAACATATTGAAATTAGCTAGTCTCAATAAAAGTGAGGTATATGCTTAGAAGGTTTATCACAAAATAAGGATGTTGATTCTCAACATGCAATGGTATCAATGTTTTTCTTTTCTTTCTGATATGTCAAAAAGCCATCCTTAAAAATTATACACAGTTGTGACTTTTAAAAGTCAAGGTGATTTGGTCCACTGTTTTATGGTAGGCATGTATGTGTTTTTCCTTTTAAGCATTCTTATTAGAATTTTTAGACTAACCTTTAAAAGTTCTCCTTTTAAGCATTCTTATTAGAATTATTAGACTAACCTTCCTATTCTTAAAACAAAATTTGGACACAGGAGACAGTGTGCTAGCTAGACACAACTTGACACAAACTGAAGTCATCTGAGAGGAGGGAGCCTCCGTAAGATCTAGTTGAAAGACATTTTCTTTTCTTCTTCTCTTTCAAATCTGTTCTTTTCTCATACAATACATCCTGGCCACAACTTCCTCTCCCTCTACTCATCCCAGTTCTCCCCCCACCTCCCCTTTCCTTTAGATCCACTTCTCCCATCTCCTTCCAGAAAGAACAGGCCTCCCAGGGATATCAACCAAACATGGCTTAACAAATTACAAGACTAGGCAAAGATCCTCATATTAAGGTTGAATGAGGCAACTCAGTGGGAGTAAAAGGGTCCCGAGAACAGGCAAAAGAATCAGAGACATCTTCCACTCCCATTGTCAGGAGTCAGAGTGGTAGAGTGGAAAATGCCTGTAAGGCATTTTCTTAATTAGATGCTGATTGGGGAGGACTCAGCCCACTGTGAACAGTTCCATTCTTGGACTTTTGTTCCTGGACTTTATAAGAAATCTGACTGAAAAAAGCCATTGTGGGCAAGCCAGTAAGAAACATTCCTACATGGTGCCTGCATCAGTTCCTGCTTCCATGATCCTGCCCTGTTTGAGTTTCTGTCTTAACTTACTTCGGTGATGAACTAGGAATCTTTTACACACCCCCAAGTTGCTTTTGGTCATGGTGTTTCATCCCAGCAACACTAACCCTAACAAAGACAGATGGTGCATTCATATTATTGCTCAACCTAAACAGTCAATAGAATAATGTTTTGGTCTCACATGAACTGAAGTAATAGTCAATAATTCATCATTGACTCTTTTCCTCACTTCACTAAGATTTATTTGATGCATAAACACACACACACACATTTTTTTCCCATCCCTTCACTTTTCAGCTCAGCCTGTGGATAAGGAACTGATATGACTTTATTTGTAGATAGAATCTTGGTAGATCATGTTTTCTTAACCACCCTGTCTTTTGACTGGAGAACGGAAACTGTTTGCATGTACACTAGTATACTAATCACTGATTGGCAAGGACTTATTGCTAGTCTGTTCACTGGTTTCAGACTCTTTCATTGTTCCTTTGTTCCTTTCTTCCTGTTTCTGACATTGCTTTTGACTTATTGATACTTTTTTTTATTTTATTTTTTTAACTTTTTTTTTATTGAGAAAAGGAGAAAAAAAACAAATTTCCTCCCCCTCCCAGCCTCCCATTTCCCTCCCCCTCCTCCCACCCTTCTCCCCCTCCTCCCACCCTTCTCCCCCTCCTCCCACCCTTCTCCCCCTCCCCCCACTCCTCTCCCCCTCCCTCTCCAGCCCAAAGAGCAGTCAGGGTTCCCTGCCCTGTGGTAAGTCCAAGGTCCTCCCCCCTCCGTCCATTTCTAGGAAGGTGAACATCAAACTGGCTGGGCTCCCACAAGGCCAGCACATTACGTAGGTTCAAAACCCCTTGACATTGTCCTTGGCTTCTCATCAGCCCTCATTGTTCGCCATGCTCAGAGGTCATGCTCAACCTCCTTAGCAATCAGGGAAATGCAAATCAAAACAACTTTGAGATATCATCTTATACCTGTCAGAATGGCTAAAATAAAAAACTCCAATGATAGCCTTTGCTGGAGAGGCTGTGGAGGAAGGGGAACCCTCATCCATTGCTGGTGGGAATGCAATCTTGTGCAACCACTTTGGAAATCGGTGTTTCGGTTTCTCAGGAAATTCGGGATCAACTTACCCCTGGACCCAGCAATACCACTCCTGGGAATATACCCATGAGATGCCCTATCATATGACAAAAGGATTTGTTCAACTATGTTCATAGCAGTATTATTTGTAATAGCCAGAACCTGGAAACAACCTAGATACCCTTCAATGGAAGAATGGATGAAGAAAGTATGGAATATCTACACATTAGAGTACTATGCTGCGGTAAAAAACAATGACTTCTCAAATTTATTGATACTTTTCGATAGTGTGGTTTTATTTCTATTCATTTATCCTTTCTATGTCTGCTAGAAGCTTTTCTTCTGCTGTTGTCATAAGGTTTGCAAAACATATTTTACAATTATAATAGTTTATTTCAAACAGATACTTGACTTCAACCTCATAGAAAATTTCCAAACATTTACTTTTCTCAGTACGCACAATTTTCTGCTACTTATATCAAACTTTTTCTTTTGTTATGTAATCCATTAGCAAATTATTATGGATATACTTGCTGGGATTAAAGGCATGTGCTACCATGCATAGCTTAATGCTGTTAATTTTGATTAGCTATTTTTTTGTATTTTAAATTTTATAGTTAAAAGCTATTTACACACAATCATCACAGTGTATTTTAAATGAGAATTTAATTAGGTTTTTTTTATCTTTACTTGTACAGTTTCTACTTTCACATATTTTCATGAAGTTTAACTGAGAATCCTTTTATGTAAAGCCTTAAGACAGGTCTGGAGGGAAGGAACTCCCTTCCTTAGCTTTTGTTTATCTACGAATAGCTTTTTTGAAGAAGAGCTTTGATGGGTATAGTATTCCTGGTTGACAGTTTTTCTTTTAGCACGCACAATACAGTGTCCATTCCCTATGGGCCTGCAAGGTGCCTAACGACCAACTTACTAGTGCGACCATTGATATTCCCTTGGATATCACCAACTATTCTTGTCCTTTGGCTTTCAGACTTCTTTGCATTTGTACTTTGGTATTCTGACTCTGTGTATCTCAGAGTGGGCTTCTTGGGGTGACCTTGCTTGGCATTCTGTGAGCAGCAGAAATGTCTATGTCCTTCCAAAGATTTGGAAATATTCACATTCACTAAATACTTTATCAACTAAATATTTTTTATCATCTGGGTTGAATTTATGATATGTTATAGGTTCCATATGCTTCCTTTACCCACTTTCCTTTTCTTATTGTTCTCTTAACTGGCTAATTTGATTTTTTTTTTTTTTGGTTTTTCGAGACAGGGTTTCTCTGTGGTTTTGGAGCCTGTCCTGGAACTAGCTCTTGTAGACCAGGCTGGTCTCGAACTCATAGAGATCCGCCTGCCTCTGCCTCCCGAGTGCTGGGATTAAAGGCGTGCGCCACCACCGCCCGGCAACTGGCTAATTTGAAATAACATGTTTTCAAGTTTGCTTGTTCTTCTGCATAGCTGTGTTATTATGTTGCCTCCCACCCCAAAATTTCTGTTTCAGTGTGTCATTCCTTGTTTTTCTTTTTAAGTCAGGGTCTAATGTATCCCTGATTGGCCTCAAACCTAATATAAAACTGAGGCTTGTTTAGAATTCCTGGTACTCCCGTACCCACCTCTTAAATTCTGGGGTTACAGGTGTGTGCTGCCATGCTCACTTGTTTCATGCTTTTTGATAAAATATTTGTATATTAAACTTCCAATTTTGTTCTTGGATCATTTTCCCGGTGTCGTTTAGTTGTTTGTTTATGATTGCTTGCATCTCATTAAGATCCTGCAAGATGACTATTTTGAATTTATTTTCATGCAGTCCATAGAATTCCATTTCCTGAGGGGTTGCTATGGAGAGCTTCATTAGTTTTCTTTGATGGTGAATGTTTGCCTGATTCTTTATGATTCTTATAGCCTTGAGTTGGTGTCTGTGCATTTGAATGAGCAAATACATCTAATTTTTAGATCATCTTCGGTAAGTAAATCCTTTTCTTGTTGGTTCTGCAGGCTAGCTGGATTTCCTCTAAGATGACAGTGGCCCCAAAACCATACCATTTGGCTGCTTCAGGATCTTCAGTGTGATCCACAGCAGTCCTGTTCTTAGGGTCTTTGGACAGTTGGGGTCCCATCTAGACCCAGATTGAATTTATTGTCTCCAGGATCTTGATCAGTTGGGCTGACATTTAAAAAGGGTCATTCATAGCTGAATTTTCACATGATAGGCCCTGTATAAGGTATCCTACTAGGTTCGTGGGATGGTTCTTACAAGGTCACTGGACAGATCCTCAGATGAAAAGAAAGGACCCAAACTATTCTGAGAGAGGCTGAGATTGAATCAGAGGATTACTTTTTAACTCTCAGCTCAGACTGAGATCCTCAAGTTAGCTTCTGGAGACATAGAAGGACATGTTATTTATGAGGCCACTGGGTAAGTAGAGCTGCTCCTGGAGCATAGTTAGGAGTGTCAAGAGAATTCATGGGGACACAGTTTATCAGGTTTACCTCTCATGATATGCATTCTTTTGTCTACACTTGATCGTCCCTGTGCAGGCAGAGCTTAATTTGGGGATTGGTTAAAATAGGATAAAAATAAGTCAGGGATTATCTCAGAATTGTCATCTGGGACTGAGGTCAGCAGGGCTGGGATCCAAGGCATGTATAGACATAACTACCAAGTACCCTGAAAAATGGTGTGAATGGAAGGACCAAGCTCAAACAGACAGAACTCTAGCAAAGTCCATAGAACATATGCATTTCCAGATTTATGATATCTAACTATATAGGCATGAGTACATCTATTTTTTTTTAAAAAAATCTTCCTCTTCAATCCTGAGCTCTACTATAGTTTTATAAACCCTATCTGTATCCCGAAGTTCCCATAAAAGTACTTCAGGTTGGGGATGATGACTTCAGATGGAAAACCACAAGACCTCTTATCCAGCCACTTCACTAAGTCCTGGCTAGGGAAATATCATTATTATTCCTTTCATTACAATTACTTTTCTTACTAAATTAACCCTATTGCATTTGGGATTTATTTTCAATCCCAGGGCAATAGTTTAGAAATAGTGAATGTCTCAGAGACCCAAGTCGCCTTCTGTAGCTAAATGGTCATGTCTATACACCAGTAGGAATAGTAAACATAACAAATGAAATAAGCTGACGAAGGAATAGTTGGCTTCCTTTTTACAGAGGCTGGTACAAGCAAAGATATGTACCCTATTCAGCCTTTTGTCTTATTCTGAGACTGGAATTTCTCCTGTTCTACAGCTGTGTTAGAGAACTGAGTTGCTCTGTGTTTGGCTTTTCGGTGCTACCTTCTGGTATTCCAGATGGGGAAGGAAGAGGGAAAGGATTTTCCAAGTCCGATGCCTAGGTTTTAAAACTGGGATTGAAGTCCAGGGTCATGATATATTGTAATAGATGAAGAAATTTTGTGTAGATTTTCCTGGCTGGAGGGAGAATTCTATGCCATTTTCAGCCTCTAAAATGGATCTTTAATCCCAAAAGACTAGTGATGAGGTCTGAGATAAGAGAGTAGTTTTCCAACACTGCCTTGAAGGGGCAACTTTTGAGGTTGTGCCTCAGGACAGCCTCCTGGGTGATAAATTTGTCTGTATCTGCAGGTTGGAAAAAGAAGTATTAATTGAAAGGTTTGAGGTTTTCAGGAACAAAGGGAAGTGATTTTTACAACCATTTATCCATGCACGAATCTTCCCTTTTACTCAGTGTTGACGGCTACTCTTTACCCCCAGAACTCCATTCTTGAACCTGACCTTTTATCATCTCCATGAATCTTTTCTACCCTCTTGCAGGTACATATACAATCCAACCAATTTGAAGTCTCTACCAGGAGGGCAAGGATCATGTCTTCTGTATCTCTACATGTTCAGTGTTTTACATGGTGTACATAGTCAGCGCTCAATAACTGTTGAAGTCCAACAAACATAATTGGCTTGGCCTTCTTTGGGAGAATGAGGCCTGAGTCACAACACTTCTATGAACAATTACAGAATGTACTGTTTAAAAAATGTAGGAGATGTTTTAAAGTTGTTTTTATTTGTGAAGAGTCAAAGAAAATGACCTTTGGGTACCACTTCTTTAAGGAGGGATATGGTAACTTGTAGAGGGCATAGATTCCTCAACGATTTGTCTCCTCGGTGACTATAAAGTATAAGTTACTGTTAACAGCTTAGAAAACTATAAAACGAATGGCACTCATCTAATTTCAGTGCAGCAATTATAGCACTTCTTGAGATGGCATGAAAAAAAAGAAATGTGGTTACTATAGCAGTAAATTAGTCTCCAAGAAACTCGTTCATTTTCTTAGGAAAAAATAATAAATGTCTATAATAGTGTAGCCAAATGATAATGAAAATAATCCACAAAGAGAAGAATCTATCTGAAAACCAAAAAAAAAAAAAAATCCATAAGTAACTACTGCAATGGGGGGTGGGGATAAAGAAACAGGACTAAACCACTTAGACAAGCAAATAGATGCCAATATTTAAGGAGAGAATTTTATAGTGTTATTAAAATGATGAGTGTTTTTCTGAATTTCCTTAGTGGCTAAGAAAATGGGATATTTTATTAAACAGAAGGGGAATTTATCTTGTGTAAGATACAGACATTAAACCACATACTGGCTGAGGAGACCAGTAAAAAGGGGATTATTTTTTAAGAGCTAAACTTTTAGGTCAGTACACATTATGGCAGACGGATGACTAAACTTACAGCAAGGCACAGGAAAGTTTTGTAATGCATGAACACTTTCATTATTGGAAAATCCACTATTTCAAATTTTTGGTTTAATGAGTTTTCAGATATAAGATGGCACTGTGTCATCATACTTGAATTATTTTGCTAAAATAAAGTTTCCCAATACTTCTATAAAGATAAATTTATCGTCTGATGATTAAAAGGCAGCATTTTTAGGATCACATTTTTACTGTTTCAATTTTATTCAGATTCCCTGGCTTTTTAGCCACTAGAAGAATTCCTTTCAAATGATCTTTCTTTGATGTGTTCAATGTTGGGGCTTGTCTGTCTTAATTAACAACTTTAATTGAAATCATTACTCATAGTACTCTAGACTGCAAGTACACTAATAGGCTCAGGTTTATTTCATTGATCCCTGAATTACCATTACCTGGATCTCTGTATTATATAGATCACAAGCATGGCTTTCAAATACTTCATAAATGAGTGAAAATTGTTTAATGGGCATGTATTCAATAGCTGCTATTCAAATATTTGCAGAATTTTGAGTTGAAGAACCTGGGGGGAACCACATAAGTCTGTAATTTTCAAAGGGTGCTTTTAAAAAAAACCCATCAAATACACTGTCAAACACAGATCACGAGCCAAGCATTGCACAGGGACTAAGGTATTTTTTTTTTCTCTCATGGAACTTGTAGTTCAGGTCAAACGCCCTTCCACATTATAATAGCTTCTCTCTCACATATCCATGGCATACCTGCAAATGAATACATGCACTACATTATCAAATGAGATTTAAGTGAATGGGAAACCCATAAGTTCCAAAGAGGAGGGAAAATGGACTCTGATAACTTCCATCCACCTGCTCAACGTCTCTGCCTCTACTTCCTCAGTTTTTATGAAAAAAAAAATGGTAAAGAACAGAACAGCTGTGATGCTATCTGGTATTTGCTTGTCTTCTGTGAGTTTGTGTTTTCTCCTCAAGTAGACATGGAAGGCACACATGGTTCTCAGTTCAGTGTACTGAAAACACCATCTCCTTATCAAACGTGTGAGAGAAATTACAACTGCATTATGGAAAAATGTCTTTGTATGTTATTTAGGGCTTCAGTCTAAATTAGCTTAACCAAAGAAATGAAATCCAATCAGGTTATGCTATAAGAGTAGACAATATTTTCTGTGGAAGGTCTGATCGAAAGCACTTTAGACTTGCTGTGCCACATGATGCCCGCTCATCTCAGCCAGGGAGAAAGCATCCTTAGATAATATGGAAATGAACGAGTGTGGCCGCTTTTACAGTAAAACTATATTTACAGACTCAGAAATTTGAATTTCATATGATTTCCATGTGCCATAAAGCATTCTTCACTTTTCTTTATTCCAACATCATAAAATGTTTCATTTTGAAGGAAAAAAAAGCACACTGCTATCTCACAGGTTTTGTGAAATTATGAAGGAGCCCGAATTTGGACTTGGAGCCATTGCCTGCCATCTTGTCTTTTTAATTGGTCCATTTATTCTTTTTTTTTTAATAATTTTTTTATTAAGAAAAGAACAAAAAAAAAACATAAACAAAAAACAAGTTTCCACCTCCTCCCAGCCTCCCATTTCCCTCCCCCTCCTCCCACCCTTCTACCCCTCCCCCCACTCCTCTCCCCCTCCCTCTCCAGTCCACAGAGCAGTCCAGGTTCCCTGCCCTGTGGTAAGTCCTAGGTCCTCCCCCCTCCGTCCATATCTAGGAAGGTGAACATCCAAACTGGCTAGGCTTCCACAAAGCCAGCACATTAAGTAGGATCAAAACCCCGTGCCATTGTCCTTGGCGTCTCATCAGCCCTCATTGTTCGCCATGTTCAGAGAGTCTGGTTTTATCCCATGCTTTTTCGGTCACAGTCCAGTTGGCCTTGGTGAGCTCCCAGTAGATCAGCTCCACTGTCTCAGTGGGTGGGTGCACGCCTCGTGGTCCCGACTTCTTTGCTCATGTTCTCCCTCCTTCTGCTCCTCATTGGGACCTTGGGAGCTCAGTCCAGTGCTCCAGTGTGGGTCTCTGTCTCTGTCTCCATCCATCACCAGATGAAGGTTCTATGATGATATGCAAGATATTCGTCAGTATTGCTCTCGGATAGGGTCATTTCAGGTTCCCAATCCTCAGCTACCCAAGGAACTAACTGGGAACCTCATGTTGGGCACTTGGGAGCCCCTCTAGGGTCAAATCTCTTGCTCACCCTAAAGTGGTTCCCTTAACTAAGAATTGTGGTTCCGTGCTCCCCTATCCACCTTTCCTTTATCCCAATTCTCCTGATTCCCCAAATCGCCCCTCCTTCCCTTATACCTTTTCTCTCCCCATCTCCCCTTACCCCCATCCCACCCCACCCCCAAGATCCTAATTTTCTCCCCGGCAATTGGGTCTACTTACCTTAGCCAAGAGGATAACTATATGTTTTTCCTTGGGTTCACCTTCTTACTTAGCTTCTTTAGGATCACCTATTGTAGACTCCGTGGCCCTAATTTATGGCTAGAAACCAATTATGAGCGAGTACATCCCATGTTCATCTTTTTGGGTCTGGGACACCTCACTCAGGATAGTGTTTTCTATTTCCATCCATTTGCCTGCAAAATTCGAGAAGTCATTGTTTTTTACCGCAGCGTAGTACTCTAGCGTGTATATATTCCATACTTTCTTCATCCATTCTTCCATTGAAGGGCATCTAGGTTGTTTCCAGGTTCTGGCTATTACAAATAATACTGCTATGAACATAGTTGAACAAATGCCTTTGTCATATGATAGAGCACCTCTTGGGTATATTCCCAGGAGTGGTATTGCTGGGTCCAGGGGTAAGTTGATCCCGAATTTCCTGAGAAACCGAAACACTGACTTCCACAGTGGTTGCACAAGATGGCATTCCCACCAGCAATGGATGAGGGTACCCGTTCCTCCACAGCCTCTCCAGCAAAGGTTATCCTTGGTGTTTTTGACTTTAGCCATTCTGACAGGTGTAAGATGATATCTCAAAGTTGTTTTGATTTGCATTTCCCTGATTGCTAAGGAAGTTGAGCACGACTTTAAGTGTCTTTTGGCCATTTGAACTTCCTCTGCTGAGAATTCTCTGTTCAGTTCAGTGCCCCATTTTTTAATTGGGTTAATTAGCATTTTAAAGTCTAGTTTCTTGAGTTCTTTATATATTTTGGAGATCAGACCTTTGTCTGTTGTGGGGTTGGTGAAGTCCATTTATTCTTTTACATATAAAGTCAAGTAAAGTTTATAGTTATGTTATTTTACCTGGACAGTGCATTAAACGAGGAGGAAAGCAAACAACTTTCGGGGGGGGGGGGTAAAAAGAAATGTTTCTAAATGCCCCAGGTAAGATTGCTAGAAAGTGATCACACTTTTAAACAGCTTTTTCTCCATCTTTATCCTGCAGCCAGCAATCCAGGCAGAGATATATTATTTCTTCTACCCTTCCACAAGCACAAGAATCAATAGGACTAATCACACAGGTATGTACCCAGAGGAAAACAAAATGGGACTTCTGCCATTAGACATCAAGATAGCCCCCCAGGACACAAGCTGATAGAACGCTCAGCTGGATGAGACATGTCCCCTCTGACACCCACCACACACATCCCAAGATATAAGTGATCTGAAATGGCCTCAACCCAGAGGTTCTAAAAATAGCATTTCCGTAGTTCTGCCTTTCTGGTCCACAGAAAGATCTGAACCATTCATTCTCAGGGCAGGTTCCTGATACAGGTGAATGTGACCTACATTTCAGTGTTTGTCCCCATGGAAGAATGTTCTTTGGAGATCCGGATACTTTCTGAGTACAGGTATGAACTAGCCATCTGGTTGAAGGCTGTCATTATATTTGTCCCAGACTCATGAGGAATGATTTAGTCTGTTGAGGCTACTATAAACAATATTTTAGACAATGTAAATTATAAATAATAGAACTTTGTTGCTTATGGGTCTGTAGCTCCTGAAGTCTAGAACGAAGGTAACAGCATATTTATAATTTGGTAAAGGCTTCATCCTTAAATATAGCACCTTTTGGCATTCTCATATGGCAGAAGCAACCTGACAAACTTTCATAACGGTATATGTGAAGGAAAGTTCCTACAAAGAAGCCCCCCACCACTCTTCCCCAGCAAGTGGACTTTCTGCAAGGCTGATTGGCTGATTAGAACATTAATAGCTGTGGAAAGGTTGGGAAATTGCAGATCTAGAGCCAAATAACAATTTATCTTAGTCTATCTTTAACCTACTAAATAGCTATTTCTTGTCTATCTCTGTGTCAGACCTAACGTTTTGTAACTAACAGATAAAAATCTTTGGAATGTACTAACTTAATAGAGCACTAGCTTCTATCAACCGGAAGCTAAGAGAGTCATCAGATAGTATCTGAGGCCACTAACAGAGGTTTCCCCATTGTGTTATTACTGCGTCTCTGATGTTTCCATCAATGTACTTGCCTTGATTTATGACTTTCTTTGTTCTATTGGCACAAAAACTTCATGAAAGTACTTCCACAATGGAGCATGGAATTTAAGGTGATGTAAAATCTGTGTTCCTGGGCCATGACCGAGTGATATGTGTCAATTTGGCTCCAGAATAAACTGTTACCCCTTTGAGGTGAAAGTTGTGCTTTTCCAATAAATGTATTACAATAGATATTAGGCTGCAAAATATTAATTTGGATCTGCGGAGGGCATAAACATCCAGATCATGGCAAAAACCAAGTGTTTGGGAACTGTCAGAATTTTCTTAGCATGTGGACTTTTTTTTTGCTCACGCTAAGACTGGGAGAGTTGGTCACTCTAAAATGACCACCTCCACTTTTCTATTTCTCTGTCTTATTACCCATTTCCAAATTCTTCCAAGGTCACTTAACCATCCATGCCTTCATTGTGAAGCAGAAACAAAATTCGAGATCAAAAAGTTTCTTCCAAAATTTTTCAAAACACATAATACTCTTCTTAAATGTAGAGGTTTTTTTTTTTCTGAATGAGCATGCATGTTGGAAGATCTTTTCTTTGGTTTAAAGTGTTGTGATAGCTTTAGCAACTTAGTGGACTTTAAAGCAGATTCTTGACTAGTATTTGGAAGGTCATATAAAATGTGGTTTCTGGTGCCCAATTAAAAATGTCACATAATAAACATAATAATCTTTGTCTGCAATAAAACTAAAATAATAAAATATCATATTTCTTTACATCTTGGCTTTGACCTATTTATACTTTTGTTTCAGTTGATGATTTCAAAATGAATCACTCAGGCAAGTATGAAGAAAATCAGTGAACTTTGTCTATCCGTGGAATTATGTATATAAAACTATTCATCACTTTATGCTTTATTTAGCACTTGCATTTTAATCTCCCTGATTACGGAAAAATCGATGTGTTAGTAATTCTGGAAAGAAATGAAATGCAGTCTTTGACTATTGTAATGTAAATAGGAATCATTAAAGGTTTGAAGCTTTATTTCCCTTCCTTCCTTCCTTCCTTTCTTTCTTTTTTTCTTTCTTTCTTTCTCTCTTTCTTTCACCAGAGGTTAGCATCACTGAATTATCTATAACATGAACATGTAGGCTCAGGATTCTGCCCTTCATTGGCCCATAGGAAGTTCTTTCTCTGCCAGATAAGGCATAAAACCTATGCATCAGTCTTTGAAAAAAAAAGGCATAATGAGGCACAGGTGAATGAGCATGTCACCTACCTGACCAGGTCGATGACCCGCTCTCTTGGTGCGGCGCTGACTGGTTCATCATTAATCATTACAATCTGATCTCCTGGGATCAGTTTGCCTTCTGAGGGGCTGCCTGGAGACAGACAAGAGCAAACACACAAATGAGAATTCCCGTGGCCACTCATCTGAAATTCCTTCTCCCTCCGTGGCTCATTATGAGCAGATGATGCTTTCAGTAAAGGCAAAACTCACTAACACCAGGGTGTTCTATGAGAATATATGAGGACCAGGTTGCACCCTGACTCTAGGAGTGGACTTGAGCGTCTTCTGTTCTCTAAAACTTCAACAGCAAGACTGATACTACCACCAGTGCTTCCCACATATATTCCCGTTCTTTATTTTGTTTGTGTGGGTATTTTGTTTGCACATATGCATGTACACTATATGTGTACAGTACCATCAAGTGCCAGAAAAAAGGAATCTGATGCCCCTAGAGTTATAGACAGCCATGAACAGTTGTGAGGGTGCTGGGGATCAAACCTGGGACTTCTGCAACAGTAGCAAGTGCTCTTAACTTTTGAGCCATTTTTCCAACCACCATTGGTGGGATGGGATGGGAGCCAAGATATGTCTTCACATACACACTTCTAACAAACCAGGTACAGTTGGATTTGAACAAAATTGCATGCATTTGTTAATTTCAAGAATGGAGAAAGCACACTCAACCATAGAGTGTTAGAAAAGACTTCTTATTGAACTTGGCTGTGTGTTAAATACTCTTGGGACAGGTTAAATGAAATGGGGACCTCTGTAGATTTGATGCTCACTGGATGTGGGAGTAGTTTCATCATAAACATCAAAATGATGTGCTTATGAGGTTAAATGAAGGACTCATGGGTCTGGGGAGATGGCTCAGTGGTTCAGAGCACTGGCTTCTCTTCAGGGAACCCTGTTTCAATTTCCATGGCCATGAGAAAGCTCGCAGCTGTCTGTAATCTCAGTTCCAGGGGATCCAGTGCGCTCTTCTGGCCTCCTCCAAGGGCACCAGGCACACAGGTAGTATACAGACAGACATGCAGACAAACACACACACACACACACTAACAAATAAAATAAAATATATGAAAAAAGCAGACCTAGTTGTGATTAAGATTTTGAAAATGAATTTGTCCCTATGCCAGATAGCAGAGGGTGTGGTTGGTCAAATTTGTGACTTTAAGCATATTGAATGTTTGTGTCTATGCTCACAGTTCCTGTCTCATCATGGTTAGTGGCATTGTCTGTTGTTGACATTTGACATCGAAGTTCAGAGTGGCTCACCTCTCTTTTGAACTTGTTCTCACAAAGCACAACTGTTTTGAAAACTCAAGCAATGAACCCAGATTATTCAACTCTTTGAATTATTTTCACTTGTACAACCGCGTTACCTCCAAAACGCTGGCATCGTGCTGTCTCGTGCTGTATCATTTTCATCATGTTTCCAGGGACATAGCACTGGGTGATATGTGCTGTTCAAATATTATCTTTCTAATAAGCTTGCTACTCCTTTGTTTAACAATTAAAATGAATGTTTCCTGATGAGAACGAGAAATTAAAAGTCGTTTGGCTATTCTCCAGCTACTGAGACACTTGGCATATAGCTACTTGATCTGTACCAACAATGTGTTTTCATGGGAGTGAGAGAATAGGGAACTGGAACAAGCACCCATGTAAGTGATAGAAAACATTCATTTTGGGTATCTGAGAATTGAGCGTCAGTGTTTGCAAATAAGGAATTCAGACTATGTGCAAACAGTCACACCTATTCAGTCAAGCAATGTTACAAGTCAAATGCTGGTGAAACACAGAATCAATTTCAGAGAAACGGTTTGAAGGATGGATATGAACTGTTTGCGAGAGAACACCACTCTCAACCAATAGGACGCAGTCTTAAGTTTCACCTAACAGTTTTATCTGCTTGTTTGATGAGACCAGGTATTGCTCCATAGCCCAAACTAGCCTGACACTCACTATGTAGCTCAGACTGGCCCTGAATTTACAGTTTTCCTCCTAAATTAGCCCCTCAAGTTCTGGTAGTAGTGTCATGGCTTCTTATGCTTTTAGATCAAATGGGAACATTCTTGATTAATCAACTTGAATCAAGGATTCTAGAAGAGGCAACACAAAAATCCTTCCAAACTATGAAATAATTGTCTTCTTCAGAGAAGTGCTTTATGTCCTTTGCTCCGATGACTGGTTTGTGTCCTATAGAAAATCTGGTCACATCACTGAAATCACTGGGACTCGAGCAGAGTCACTTTCATGAGAGTTTATTTGACCAACATCTTCACTTACAAAAATAACCAGAAGAAGGGCCCTTTGACCTGTTTTCACTTCCTTTTTACACTCCTCAAAAATGTTTGCCATTACATGTTATAGCATCTCTGAAGCTGAGGAGAGTTCAGGGCACAGAAAGGGAGAAGTGGGAAGTTTCTGATGCTTACGATGTCTGCTTCTGTGCAGCCAGAATTCTGTCTGGTCTATGGGAATGCTGGTTTCTAGCAGCATGAGTTCAGAAATTCTCTTAGTTTTCTTTTATATAATGCTCCCTATGTGTATGTGTGTGTGTGTGTAAGTGTGTGTGTATGTGTGTGTGTGTGTGTTCCTGTGTACATGGATCGATTTTATAGAACATAAGAAGCAGTAATACTTGGAGAGTACAATCCTCAATGATTTCAGACAGTATTCACAGAGTCCTAAAATAGGATTCCCCTCTAATGGATTACAAAGTTCTGAAGACCAAGGCAGAAGCTGTGTGCTGGGCCAGCTTGGAGTGAAAATAATCTTTTAATCTCCAGTATAAAGTGCTCAGTTGTATTCATGGTGCTTGCCTCAGGCAGATTATGCCAAAATAATGGAAAATTAAAAATTTAATTAACTTAAAAAAATCTATATCACCTCACTAGTCAACTTCCGTTTCTTACCGTTGCCTGACTAAAAGGCCACACACTTGAGAATTCAATAATAATAATCCAGAAGCTATGAAAACATCTCTATGTACCTCCCCCAGCTTACTAAGTTAGATGCTATGAAAATCTCCATAACATGGATAACACAGAGAAGCTGTATCCAACTCATAAAGCAAGGGCTGAACACGGATATCAGAAAGCCTAATAAGGGCCAGAGACAGAACTCAAATTTGGGTAACATTATGTCAGAATCTGTGGTCTTTCCTAAATGATATTTCTAAGTTTTGTGTTAAAGTATATTGTGCCTGTATGTGTATTATAGGTATGTGTACATGTGTATGTGTTTGTAAACACATGGAAGCCAGGAGTTGATTTATGCCTAATGTTTTCTTCCGTCATTGCCTACCTGAGTCTTTGAGACACGGTCATTCACTGAGCCTGGATGTCTTCTAACTGGCCAATAAGCCCTTGGGGTCCACTCCACTCCTAGCCTAGGCCTAGAGTTACTGTGTGTGCCACCATGCTTTGCCTTGCACACAAACTTTTAAATGGCTATTGGGGATCTGAGCTCAGTTCCTTTTGCTTGTGCGGCATATACTTTATTCCACAAAACCGTTTCCCTAGCCACCAGAATCATCTTATTATGTGTAGGATGTTACTACTGCGTTCTGGTACTGATTCTCAAAATGTTCAGAGCAATGACAAAGATAAGTGTCTTTTGTCTGAAAACAGGTCCATATTCATTACAGTAAATTCATATATGTACCTAATAAATAAATAACCAAAGGTGATAGTGATTGTTTCAGGAAAAGTCAAGGCTGTGTTGATAGTGGGACAGCTGTATATCCTCATCTGGGCAATGGAGATAGTCTATTGTCGTATTATAGAATTTAAGAGATGTGACATGTACTATTAGTCAGCATCTGTTGTGTAACAGACCATTCCAATAACTGTTTCTTCTCCCATTTGTGGATCGTTAGGATGATTCAGGCCTGGCTGAGGTGAGTTTCAAATTACAAACTGGCTTCGACTGAGCTTCCCCAGGAGTTTATCCCCGAGTTGAGACTGAAGGAGTAGCAGCCTCTCTAGGAAAGCATTCCTTCTTATGGCAATGACATAGTACAACTATATCCATGCCCCCTACTGCTTTGATCACATTGGCCAATGTGTCACTGGCCAAAGTCATTTACTTGGTCCATACCAACAGCAATGGAGCCGGAAAACTGCCTGCCTCTAGTGAGAAGGAAAGGGTGTGTATACTTATAAAATCTTATAAAACTGTCCCATGACTAAATAATACTGTAACTTGAAACCGCACTGTGTTTTCCAGCAGACAGTTACATGCACTGTGGTGCCTGCCTGTCATTACGCGTAGCTCTACACTCAGAAATGGTGCCACGGCTACCAATGATTCATGACTGCTTTCCCTAGCCCAAGGGATAGGATGCATTGGGCAGTCTAAAATCTCCTTTGAAATCAGGCATGGGATGCAGGCCTGTAATCCCAGATTTGTGTGGCAGAGGCAGGAAGAGTGCCATGAGCTACAGGTTAGGCTGGGTTGCAGACAGAGTGCCAAGCAGATAGGCCAACATAGCAAATTCTGTCTCCAAAACTCCCCCAACACACACACACACACACACACACACACACACACACACACACATTAAAAATCAAGCCCATTTTGATGACACATCTCTGCCTTTTGTTGGCACTCTCTCTGGGTATTGGAAAGTATTGCTTGGTATTCTATTCACAGCTCGAGCACCCACAGAACCACACTGAAGCCACTGCGGCCAGCTGCGGCAGGAAGATCAGACTTGGTGTGGACACTTACCTGGTGTCACTGAGCGAACAACCACAGGTTTCTCACTCCCTGCCACGAAGCCAAAGCCCAGCACAGGGTCTCTCCTCATCTCCACCTTCCGTGGAGCTGGAGGGATGATTTGGCAGCCGGCAAACCGAGGGTCATCAAATGGGATTGCCTGTGTCATGTGACTGTAGAAAACATAGGAAAGAGAAGAAGGTATCAATGTGGGGATTAAGCATTGGCCTCGAAATCACATGCTTCTTTGTTGGAAACTTATCTCTGGCAGACAGTAGGAAATATCTAGAACTCAATGTCATCTTTTATGACCTATGTAATGTCCCTTGGGAACTCTGTAATATCCACGTTAGGGTGTTGCATTGACTATTCATTCGATGTGGAATGTTTGTCCTGCGAATATCTGCAGGCCTCACCTCTGCCTCTGTCAAACTTCTGTTCACATATCACCATCTTATAAAAGACTACCTTACAATACTATTTTAATATGGTTTTTCTAGGTCCACACTTCATCAAGCCTCCTTACCTTTTTTTCCCCTCCACCATGACACTACTTACCTATAAATATACTACAAAAAGCATTTATGCTTACAATAATTTTATTGCTTTGCTCTCCACAACAAAATGTACAGTCTTTAAGGACAAAATACTTCCTTGCTGTGTGCATAGAGCGGGAGGGGGGTGAAATCAGGGCCTCATGTATGCCAGATAAAGGTACCATCATTGAATTATAGCCCTAGTCTTCTGAACTTAATTATAGTCACTGATTTACTAAAGAACCTAGAACTGTGCCTGATCCACAGCAGGCTCAACAATAAATTGAACTAATAAGCAGGGGGAAAGTTACTTCTTTTTAAAACATTATCAAGTTATAGCTGAAATGCTGACCTACAGTCTCATAAAGTAACGAACATTTTTGTTGGCAGGTAGTATATAGGGCACTTGAACCTAGAAAAATTAAAATAATATGGATGATGTTGGTGGTGATGGGCTATCCTGCTACCAAATACATTCTCCACTCAAAAGAAACTGCTAATTTGGCTTTTGGCATTTACTTTAAGGAAAAAGATGTGAATGATTTAAATGAATTTTCTCATTAACACCTCCATTTATGAAGTTATAGTAACAATTCAAAATTGAATATTCTATAACATTTGAGATGTATAATTCTCTTCAGTGGTGTAACCCCTACTAAATTGCCTTTGTTCCAAAAATAGCCTTCCACCCACATGTGGGCAAGAAATTCTAACTAAACTCAGTGATCCTGCAGAAAGAAGACATGAAAGTCCAAGGGGAACTTAAGAAAAAACTGGCTCCAGCAGAAAAAGGAGGGGAATGAGAGAGGGGGCATAGGAGATGAGAAGGCCCAAGATTCGTGGTATAAATGTATGAAACCATTTGTATGAAATGTATAACCAATAACACTTAAAAAATAAAAATACAGCCAGGTGGTGGTGGCACACACTTTTAATCCCAGCACTCAGGAGGGAGAGACAGGCAGATCTCTGGGTTTGAGGCTAACCTGGTCTACAGAGTTGAGTTTCAGGACAGACAGGGCCACACAGAAAAACCCTGTCAAAAACAACCAAACAAATGAACAACAAGAATAAACTAAAAACAAAACAAAAACCCTTACAGTGCTTTTGGCTCAAAGTCTTCTCACAGAATAAGGGGATAGAGCAGTCATTGACATCACCTTTGTCAAGAAGCAAATTAAGATCGACATCACGAAGTATATCATCGCTCAAGGCTCCCTGGCCAAAAGGCCAGAGAATCTGGTAAACGACTAGCTCCCACAACTCTTACTGAAGTCTTCTGCACAGCAATTGACCAAGGCAGCTTTCTTTTAAGAAAGAGCTGTTTGCTGAACAATAGCAATCTCCTTTAAGAAATGCTAGCTCAGATGACTTAAATGACTGACATGGGCTTAATTCACCTTGATTTTATTTGACAGTTATTTAATTATTCTGTATGTACGCATGCATATGTGGCTGTACCGTGATGTACATGTGACGGTCAGAAAACAATTTGCAAGAGTCGGTTCTCTCCACCTGTCATACAGGTCCTAAGGATAGAACTCAGGTCAACATGCTTGGCAACAGGTACCTTTATCCACTGAGTCATCTCTCCAGCCCTTAATTCACCTTAAAATATCTTTCTTTAATGAGTAAAAGAATATCTTTTTAAGTACTTTGGATGCTGATGTTCTATATGCAGTCCAAATATAAGAAAGACAGATAGGGAAGGAGGATGCATGCTGTTCTTCAGTACAATTACTAGGAGTTAGGGAAGATCAACACAAAACCTCTGGGATCTGTCCTTTAAATATATATATATCTGTGCTAGTAAAACACGATTTTAAAATCCCCTTTAAACAGAATGTAATTGCTTGAGATGTGGAACACTAGGACAAACAGAATGGATAAATGTGTCATATGCTTTGTATTAAAGCCATATGCTGGGGCTGGAGAGATAGCTCAGAGGTTAAGAGCATTGCCTGCTCTTCCAAAGGTCCTGAGTTCAGTTCCCAGCAACCACATGGTGGCTCACAACCATCTGTAGTGGGGTCTGGTGCCCTCCTCTGGCCTGCAGGCAGACACACAGACAGAATATTGTATACATAATAAATAAATATTAAGAAAAAAATAAAGCCATCTGCTTCATGATTTAACTCTTAAAGACCTTTCTGGGATGGAAGCTGTCTGGCCCTCTTCAGAGTCTCTTTGCAAAAGCAATGACAGGAAAACAGCTGAACACAGGAAAGGGGCCTTGACAGTGTGCGTGTGCCCTAGACAACAGGAAAAGAAGAAACATATGATTTGGCTAGCTTCTTTTGTAGTAGCCTTTGGCAATTAAATTGGAATATTTTAAACATCTGTGGCTTGATTAGCTTTTTTCTAGGAATAACAATAACGTAACCATAAAGGCTCAATACATCATCCATTCAATAACTCTTACATTGTTATAATTTAATAACATGACAGCTATTAAACATCAATTTCATACTAAGCATTGTTTATTCTAAATGCTTTCCATATGTTAGTTTGCTAAATCCTTCAAGACAACCTCATAATACACTCATTTATTCATTTAGTCAATTTATCAAATACCCACTGGGTTCTCTAGTCTGGGAATACAAAAGGAACGAAAGCAGACGAAAATAAAATGTTCATATTAGGTTATGGTTAATTCTAAGACAGCTGCTGAGTGAGGATGCCGCAAAATGTTCTACCAGGGGTCAGGCCAACATCTGGGTGAGCTGTACTCAGGACACAGGGATGTTGAAGTTCAACACCTGGAAGTACAATGTGCCTCCAGAGAACAGAACATGCCTAGCAACTTGTAGAGTCCAATGAAAGATAGAGTGGGGATTTGGAGCAGTAATGGGTAAGTAAAGTGATGATGGTAGTGATCCTACAGAGATTGCATAGGTTCACGGTTCAATTAAACCATGAAGTCAATGGAAAGTTTGAATGTTAGCAGTGTATTCAGCTATTGTGTTGACAACATAAAGGAAAGTACATGAAAAAAGAGAACTCATGGCCCATGGTATCCCATCCCTTTTGACAGATCATAATGGCTCATACTTGGGGGAGAGTGATAGATATGGCAGAAATTGTGGGACTTTTATTAATGTTGAAAGCCATTCTGACAGATCTATGGTCAGCCTCCTACTCTGGACCCTTTCTCCTGCACAGACCTTTTCTCCATGTGAATGGACCATGCATGTCCTAATGCATCTTCATTATTGGAGACATGTCTTCTTCCAGTTTGCTTAGGAAACAGGTATTTAAGTCTAGGGTGGACATGAAAACCAGCATGGTTGTCTGTAGTAAGAATTTGGAGCCGGATGACTTGGCTCTGGGTTCTAATTCCACAGAGTCCTAGCAGTATGACCTGCTTCCTTCCTTCATGCATCATTCGGAAGCTGATGACAGTGATTCCAACAATCTCAATAAAGAGCTGTGCAGAGCAAACAAGACATGAAAAGCACTTACAAAATGTTGGGCATATAGTAAGTGCTTGCAACACACTAGCTTTTATTTTTACCGTTCTGAAGATTAATAAACAGAAGGGAATAAATTTCTCATGTGTGTGATGAAAGCATTCCATGGGGAAATCTGAAAAACAATTGTGCTGGCTAGTTTTATCACAACTTGATAAAAGTGAGGGTTGTTTTGGAAGAGAGAACCTTAACTGAGAAAATGCCCCTACAAGATTGGTCTGTGGGCAATTCTGTGGTGTATTGTCTTGATTGGTGTGTGCGGGGTTCATCTCATGGTGGGCAGTGTCATCCTTTGGCCAGTGGTCCTGGATGCTATGGAAATCAGTCTATATAAGCCATGAAGAGCAAACCAGGAAGCAGAACTCCTGCATGACCTCTCTATCAGTTTCTGTCTCCAGATTTATGGCCTGCTTGAGTTCTTGCTTTAGCTTTTCTCAGTGATGGAGTGTGACCTGGCAGTGTAAGATGAAATAAACCCTTTCCTCCCCAAGTTGATTTTGGTCATGTTATTTTATCATAGCAATAATAATAAAAACTCTAACTAAGATGCTGACCTACCATTTCAAATATTTGTAACCCAACTCTCTGAGTGAAATGCCTCATCAATCTCAGGCAAACTCCAAGGCTTTCAATTAAACAATTTAGATCAACTGTAATGACAAAATGGATACAAGTAGGACTTGAGATACCCAAGGCAATACTAGACCAAGGACACAGAAGAATAAAAGAAGATAATCAGAAAACGGTAAACATTCCTTGTCTGTGTTTCTTGGTCACTAAGAACCATGAACTACAAGGATGGGGGCTGAGCCGAGTCAAGAGAAGTGTTCGTTTCTGTTCTGAATGAGAGCTGAGGCAGGAGAGAGCCTCTGTTTCTTAGATACTGCTTTTCCCTGCATCAGCATTGTCTCATGCTTTACCGCTGCTTCCCACCCAAACAGTTTACAGACTCAGTCACATGCACAGTTTCTGTTCACTGCTAGTTTTAGCTTTTGGTATTTATTAAAGATTTTTGATCCTCTTATTTTGCTTGTACCTTGAGGAAGATCTGATAGAATTACCATTTTCTTACTCATCAGGTTACATTTTTAGATTTTAACAATCTAAAAGTTATCACTTTCTCTTTTTCAGTAGACATATCTGCACTAAAATATCCCCATTCCATAAAATGTTAATCTGATCTTTGTAGCAAGGAAAAATTGGGGAAATCTGAACTTGCAAGATTTTTTTTTTTGTGAGGATGGTGGAGAGTTTTTATAAGTAGCTAAAAAGCCACATCGTTTCACCCCTTGAACATGCTTCAGTAAATTCTAATGCTGAGACTAGAAGAATGCAAGCGATGTGCTACATAAACCTTCATTCCTGTGCCAACGTCCTCCAGTAAACGGGTATAGATAAGTCAGGAATCTATGACCTGAAAAGAAAGGCTAATAATTGAGGTGGAAAATGGGCTTATCAGGATTAACTAAAGAATCTTGCTCTTTCTTGGGGATTTCATTTCTAAAGGGACTGTGGGAATCTGGCTACTTGATTTCCCATGACAAAAGGAAAGGAGTTTTCTTGAATTCTAGGAACTTTTGCTCCTCAGCAACAATAGAAGAATCATAAAAAATTGCATTGACTGGAAGAAAACCTGTAGTCTTTTCCTGGACTTGATAAACCCATTTGCGTCAGCAAAATCTTTTTGTTGAAAATGTGCTGAGAGGGAAGATTCTAGAAGGGAGAACCAAATTTAGAAACATCACCTTTGGTGTGAATATCAAGGTGTCTAACCAGGCACGTGAGAGCAGATTGGTCACCTGGGAGGTTAAAACTTGAACCAAAATGGATATAAATAAGCATCTGTGTCTGTGTTTAGCCGAATAAGGTCACTTTAGTACCAAGAAAGTCCAGTGGAGACTTCGGGAGAGCACCAGTCAACAGCATCTCTGTCCTAGCAGCACTGTCTGTGTAGGAGAGCAACTTCATCGTTCTTCACTCAGCAGGATGTGCCTTGCCCACCAGATACCACCATTCTTCCCACTGCCTTCCATTACAATCAGTGCAATTTTGCTATCCCTTGACTTTAATATCCCTTTGCCCCCAAAATGCTACATGGATGAATCTAGATCTGACAAACACAAATCCTTTGTGTATTTGTGCAGGTGCATTTGCTGTTCTGTCCCCATACTGAAAAGAGCTAAAGTGAGCTTCTGTCTCTTCCGCCTGGTCTCCAGAATGTACACATGAAAAACAAATCAGTGTCCAGGCTTCATTGAGAAGCCAAGGGTAGCAGAGCTGCCTAGCCCATCGGCTAGATTAGTCATGTGAATGAGGGATAATAAATGGTGATTGTGTGTCATGGCACTGTACTTGGAAGGTGTTTGTTATGCATCAGAAACTCATTCACAGAACCTTATAGTCAGTGCTTTCAATAGCATTAAAAAAATCTCTGAAGTACTGCCTTTCAAAGGGAGTATCTCTATGGACCCATTCCTTTCATCATTCACAAATATATAGTAGTTGGCAGTAACCGCAGACACCTGTAAAAGGAACCTATTTCCTGACTATCCCTGCAGTGTATTTGGTGGGAACTTCCAATAGCCCTGACAGGCTTTAGGTAGTCTATCTTAAAATGGAAGCTTTCACTAAAAGTTCTAAGCTAATCAAACCAGACTCTCCAACCCCGAAAAAAAAAAATCAACCTGGAAGGGACAAAGTCAGCAAAGTATGCATTGTTAAAGTCGATAGATTACAATAGAAAAATTACGATGTAGAGGAGACTATATGACAAGCTCTCCATCATGTCAACATTACAGCAATACTGTGGCAAAATAATATACCAAAAGCATTTTGTTTGCTCTTTTTCCTCATTGAGATTTTGCTTGACCAGGTCGGAAACAGAAGATACATACATTTATTTCAGTTTCAGATTTGGAGAAGATGCTTTTACTGGGGCTCAAAAGAAAAGCGGACTACAGACCACTCTTCCCTGACCTTTTTCCCCTGAAGGTATGAATGACTTGGTGGAAGAAGTTAAGGTTGAAGAATCTAGTGAAGCGGTGGAAGCATGAGAAGTTTGATGCTTTACCTAGGAATGCAGCATGACCCACAGGCTGAGTGTAATGAAATGGCAGAATCAGTAAAACTCAAGGGACCACACAGATTATCGCAGGAGTGGGCAAAGGGAAAGGAAGACATTGAGGTCTAATGGAATTTCTGCTCTTCATGAGATCCTCAGACATTTTGAATATTTGACATGATCATATCCAAATGGACAGCCCATAGGAGTTCAATGCAATGATGACATGTATATGTAGCAGATTAGAAATGAGAGACAGAGCATATGAAGGTAAGGAGATGTCACAGATCAGAAGAAAAATGACTAAGTGACCATACTCTGAAGGGATGCAATGTTAGGGAGTTCAGGAATTCCTGCTATTGAGCAACCCAAATCTGCCTGCATCCAGAGCTAACACTGGCAGCTGGTTTTCCAGAAGCCAAAGGGCACAGCTACTGGTACAGTTCTGTTTCCATGTCCTTGGGATCCATGTCTCTTACCATGTACATGTTTTCATACTCAGCTACTTGTTCTGAGCAAGTCTCAGTCCTTGGGGATCAAGGGAGCCAAAGGGAATCCTTCTGTTGGACATGAGTTAAATGTTTTTTTTAACAGAAATAACTGCACACAATGGATTGTCACTGCACATAACTCTGTGTCTCCTGCTTTTTGCCTGCATGAGCATGTATCTCGTGGGCTCACAAGAATTTAACTTTCACTAATCAATTCCACAGACCACTGTCAATCAATTCCCAAAATGTGTCAGGAGCACTTAAAGATTCGAAGCTGTTTCATCAAGCTTAGAAACTTACATAGTTCTTGAAAGCCCAGAGAATCCAGCATGATTAACCTTAAAATCACAAATAAAAGACTTTTGTTGGAGAATTTCAGAAGGCTTTGGAATAAGCAGGGCTTCTCTGCAATAGGGTAGGCTAAATATGAAAAGTTCAGTTCATTCCAAAATAAATTACAGATTTAATGCTGCCCAATAAGGAGATGCGAACAGCCCTTTTTAAGAAATTCAACAAAATGAATTCTAAATTTTAAATGGTATTATAAAAGAACACTGAGTGAGAAAAATTTCTGTGTAGTCTATTATAAAAAGGCAATTCTTAGAACAGTATGATACTAGCAAAAATACAGAGAAAAAATGCAGTCAAAGGAGTTGGAAAGATAAAATTCTGTGCAAACATGGTGACCTTGGATCCCAAGACTGTACATCAAAAACTGTTCAATGGGAGTCAAAAGACTGCCTAACAGTTCAGCGTCCTTATTGCTTTTCTATGTAAGACCTAAGTTTGATTCTCAGCACTTACATTAGGTGACTGACAACTACCTCTACCTCTAACTCGAGAGGATCCAACACCCTCTTCTGGCCTCTGTAGGAACTGCACACACACACACACACACACACACACACACACACACTTAAAATTAAAAATAAAATCTTCCAAAAATATCCGCTGTAGATAATGGCTCCGCCTTGTGGTCCTGGTGCTGAGGAAGCAGTTTCAAGAAGACTGCTGGGGCTTAGTCTGTGTGTTGAGGTCCAGGTCAGTGAATGACCTTGCTTTATTTAAGAAGATGGACAGCATTTGAGAATCAACACCCAAGGTTGATCTCTGGCTCCTACACACACATGCATGTTACAATACCCCCCCCCACGTACAAAAATAATGTAGCTCTGCTGCAGCAGCATTGACCACAACAAAGTGAAGCTTCCAGGGTAAACTTAGAGGTGGCCACTCCTGAAAGAATTCAGTGAAACTTATGGTAACAGAGAAACCTAAGTGTTTTCACATGCCAACAATGTAGTTGCTTTTGGAACTAACCAGTAGAATGGCTATGGAAATTTATTGTCCTCCAATAGAGGTTGTTGGCTACCAGCCAATAGGAAACTTTACAGAGGGCTCTTCTCAGAATAATGGAGATGCTTTAATAATGAGTAAGAAAGTATTTTTCTTTCAAACAAACTTGGATTGTGATAAGCATGCAGGGAAACAGATGTTTGGATGTAACAGTTGTCTAATTGTTTTATTGAAAATTATGCAAATATGTACAGATAGAAGTTGCAGTCTTTGAAAGCTTAGAAACGGATTTTTCTAACCTGCTTAAAAATCTTCCAAGTGAAGCATTTCAGTGGATTGTGAAATCATTTGTTAAATATAGGAAAAGGCAGCCTTTTCCATATGGTTTGTGAGAACAGTTGATGGGTTTCAAAGAAGTTTCCAGCCAAATTCCAATAAACTCCTTTGCAGAGACGAGAAGAAAAACCAAGCACCAAGCGAGAAGCCCAGCACCTCCCTTTGTCCACTTGCCTTTTCATCGTTTTCTGTGACTCCTATTCTTTCCCCAGTGGTTTGGCTCAGCTCAGGGAAAGAATGAAGCTACACTCACAAGAGCCCCCAAAATTTAGGCAGTGAAGTGATGAAACAAGAGATTTAGAAACATCATCTCCAGGCACTTTGCCTGTCATTTAAGACACTGAATAATTGATACCAAAAATGATTTTAAGTGAGGAAAAAATGTCTATCTCACTTTCATTTTACCTTGTTTTGTTGTTCTTGTTTCTTTGGTTTATTTAGAGGCCGAGTCTTGCTATGAAGCCCAGGTTGGCCTTGAACTTAAGATCTCTCCATCCCAGCCTCTGTCTGGTGTTGACACTATAGGCCTGTTCCACCACCCTAAGCTTATTTCATCTTTTTAAAAGCATCTCATTTCAATATATTTTAAAGATGCTTTAGAATCCTCAATACATTCCTGGCATTACTTACTATGAATACAAGTGGGCTGGAGAGATGGCTAAGTAGTTAAGAGTATTTGCTGCTCTTTAAAGGACCCTGGTTCAACTCTAAACATGTACAGGGTAGCTCACAAACATTTCTAACTCCAGTTCTGTAGGATCTACTACCAGGCATGCACATGGCATACAGACATACATGCAGGCAGGCACTTAGAAAATAATAAAAAATAAATACATAAGAGAGTAACTAAAATTTTAAATTATTATATATCTGTAGTTGTATATACTCAATAAAGGTATGAAAGTGAATTAGAAGATTTTGTTTTGTATGCTTCCGAGAGTTTCTGGCGTATGGTGCAAGTCCTGAGGGTGGCTTACATATTCAGTAGTGGGCAGACTCATCTATCTTACAAAGCTCACTACAGCTCTTCAAAAGCCCAGTTTTCACATTACAATTCAGTGGCATTTTTGGGAACTTAAAAAATGAGGGTAGAATCTGATGGGAAATGATGCATTTCCATGGCTAATCTAATCTTACTCCAGCAAGTAAAATGAGATAGAATGGCCCCAGGTTTGAGTCACTAAGGAACAGACAGACTGATGGTTCTTATACACACTCTTTGCTCTGGGCTCCAACAGACTGAGTCCTTTGGGGGTTAAAATTCCAATCATCCCAAGCATTTCTGAAGTGTCAACATCTGTTGCTCACAGAGCATGAAATGCTGCATGGCTAGGCAGACTTTTTCTTCCTGATTGATTATCTTTTTTTTAACCCATAGGAAAATATTGAACAAAAGATTTGATAATAAGAAAGAGTTTCCTAAGCAAAACCTTGAAACTTGGTAATAAGGAATAAAGCCTTTCTCAAACCAATTAAAATCATCACTTTAGATCTAGCAAACTGAGTTCTAGCTACATTTTAGGGCAGATTGTTATATTGTGTTTGTTATATTAATATATACAATATATATGTTATATTGTTATCCTTCCCATGCCAGATTGTTTTGTTTCCTATGGTACACATGTGTTCTTCAAAAATTACATAGTCATTTTATACTTAAGATATGATGGTTCAAGCAAATACAAAGTAGAGAAACATGTGATGCAGAGACATGCATCAATTTTGATCAGAGATATTTTAGAGAGTTGTCTGTATTTTTATAAATGTCCCCTTTTTATAATCTTCACAGAAGGCTTTTTTTAAGTGATTAACTGATTAAGGCCCTATTTTGATAACTAAATGCTTCTGGAGGAAGTGAAAAACAGCTGATAAGAAATCCCAGAATCAAAGTTTTGAGATAATATCTGTTTGAAATTATTTTAATTCCTTAGCTAGGCATGTGCCTGTAATCTCAGTACTTGGGAGGCTAAAGCAGTAGGATTGCTCTGATGTACAGAGTGAGACCTTTTCAAAAATAAATAAATAGGTAACTAAGTAAAGCTAACAAAAAGATATGCCCTCTTAGCCCTTTCCCATATTAAAATAATTATTTCTAGTCATCACTTAGAGAATTCACTCTTCCTGGATCTAAAGTTTTCTTACTGTCTGATTTTATTATCTTTTGTTTGTGTTTCCTTTGTTGTAGTTCCTATGCCTGTGAAGTTAATTTCACCCACTATTCAAGACACATGCCCAAATCCTTCTCTGTCTCTCTACTGTTGAAGTTAATACTAAAGTAAATCGGGATTTACCTGGTTTTCTATTGGGTCCAAAATCACGAGGCTCAAGCAAGAAAACTGGGTGGAAGGACAGAAAGATTAGGGGCTGATCTCTCTTTGCTGACCTGACTTCAATGCAGTTGCTTCAACCATTTCCTTTCATTGCTCCTTGAGGCTTCGTGTTGCTCACAGATCTCAGCTGCATTAGCTTTTGGTACCTCAGTGTGACTTATTGGCTTTCTTATTGATGTTAACGCCTGTTTTTTTTTCTTGTCAAGACTCTGAGCCATTCACCATGTCTCTCTCTTCCATGAAACAACTTCGATCCCTATGAGCCAGCTCTGCTACCTGATGTCACCCAAAGGGCAGTTTCCTTGCTCAGGCTTATAACTTCAGTTTCTTTCCTAATTCTCATCCAATAGCAGTAAATACTTTTCCATAGAAAGTAGCACCGACAGCAATTATTCAACTAACTTAAGTCAACCATATTTGTATACACAAAACCAGTCATGAAAACAAACAACAAACAAAATCCCCACATCTATACCAAATACGCATCCCTCTAAACGTGGAGCATTTCCATATATAGGCCTTAATTATTGTTTATTATTGTTTATATTGTGTGTATTAATGTCCGCATTTGCCTGTCCATGTCATGTCTGTCCATGTGGAAGCCAGAAGTTAATGTTGCTGTGCCTTCTACCACTTTCCACCTTCTTTTGTTGAGACAGGCTTTCTCTTAGGCCTAAAATTCATTGATTAAGGATGACTCATGAGTGTTGTATTAGGTTCCTCCACCTCCACACCCCACAACCCCCAGCCCTGTTAGACCTACAGTTGTGTAACACTACATCCAAGTTAACACCTGTGTGCCCAGCATCTAAATTTAGGTCATCATGTTCGCATTATCAACACATTACCCTCTGAGCTGTCTCTTCAGTCCATTGTGTTTTTACATTGGTCACTATGAAATTCACATCAATTTAGCTCATTCAAAGGAAAGAGACTCCGGTTTACCTCAAGGTAGACATTTCTTTGTCTCTCTATCAAACTTTTCTCAATAAACTTTTACCTTTAACAGCAGTATGACGTACACAGCAAACTGAATAGACTTACAGTGCGCTTTACAAGAGTGATAACATCACTACATTTCAGACATGATGGGCCTCACATTTTAGAAGAGCTGATATTCTTATTGGAAGATTTTGATCTACCATTTTCACTTGACTTGGTAGAAACCGGCTTTTCAAATTATGTTCAGATTAGTTATAGTGAATCAAATTTATCTACCATTTATTCAACAATTGTTTAATAAAACTTTCTTGGTGCCTGGTACCTAACATACGGCTGTGATTCAGACAGACGAATAAATTTATATTACTACAAGGGCCAGTAAGTAAGTGAAAGTCCACAGGCCAAATCTGACGTTGAAATAAAGATTTATTGGAATACAGCTACGTGCACTTATTTGTGCAATTCAGCTGCTTTCATGCTACACTGATAGAGTTGAGTGGTTGTAGTCTTTGATGCCTAAAATCCTTACTAATTTGAACTTTATGAAACTTCACAAACATGACAGCCTCGCTCTTGTAAAAGGACAGAGGCAATAAAAACAGACTAAACATAAGACTACACCATGAATTTTATGACATAATAATGCTGTTTGGAAAAAAAAATGCTTGCAATTAGCCTCAAACTTGTTGTCCTTCTGTCTTAGCCTTCTGAGTATTGGGATTCCAGGTAGGCACAATCACAGCCAGATTGTGGTTTAGAGAGAAAAAAGCTATATCAACAAAAATTGTGGAGGAGGGAAAGGACTGTTTTAACATGTGAGACTGAGACTTCCATAGTATACTAGAGGCAAGAACAAAACATTGTCAAAGACTGAGGAAAGAATATCTGCAGGCAGAAAAGCATGCCAGGGGGATTGGATGGTTAGCAAAGGGACTTGAGAGAACTCTCTGCAGGCTGTTTATCGTCTAGTCATACATTCATCTCCTTACCCAGAGAAGCCCATCTTCTCCTCTTTCTCTCCTCCAATATTTTACAATGTTATGACTAGAGCCAAGTTTCCTACTACACTACTGAGCTACAGCTGCATCCTTCAGGAAAGTCTAATGAGTATTAACTTACTATTTTCTGCTTCTGTGAATATAGTGACTTTCAGTGTTCATTCACTGCCTTCAATTCCAGCTCAGTAGAGGAAGCCAGAGATATCACTATCCAAGGATAGGAGGGTGATAGGGAAGCAGGTCTTAGAGAAGGTGGTTTGATCCATAGGGGACAAGGCAACAAACAGGGCCAGGAAAAGCCTGAAGAAGGACAATGGGAACTACCAGGTGGAGAAGGAAAGAATTTCATCTCGATACAAGGGAATAACAAAAAACAGTCATAGAAGGATAATAGAAGCGGTGTTTAGAAAATTATGCCTTGCTGGGTACTGGCCAGGATAGAGACTAGGAGGGAGAGCGGTAGCATAGCAATGAGCTTAGTGTGGAAAACTAGGGTGATGTTAGAACGCTGTCTAGGATCTTCAGTGTTTATTTGTGTAAGCAAGAACACAGCATCCCTAGAAATCCCAGGGACTGAAAAACTACCACTTGACTAGCATCCAGTGCATAAAGAAATATCAATTTAAAAATCCTGAATGTTTCTCCACATTATAGGAGATAAAAGGTGAAGTATTTCAGAAAGCAAGGCTAATAGAATTCTTTATTATTAACTCAAATGTACATGTTAGGAATTGTTTACAATCTGATGATTTTTAGGATTAATCAATTTTAGGATCACAGTTCAAAGGATCATGGCATTTATGCAGAACCTAGACTGACCCATTTTTTTTCACACATGCTTCCAGCTTTAGAAACTGAGATGCAGTAAATCAGGGATCTATTAGGGTTTCTATAAATTAATGCCCAGAATAGGTTCCATTAACTTGTAATCAAATTTATCCTTAACAGGCTCAATTCCAATTGCCAATATCACTACTGCAAACCATTTCGGCAATTAGTCTTTTATCAACAGCTAGTTCATTCACTCAGAGAGATTTTTGCCATCGTTATAGACGACAAATTTGGAGCCTGGGACATGCTTATTGACTGTCATTTGTGAATCTAATTGTAGGATCTAAAAGGGCAAAATGGTTGTCAGTTTTCCTAAAGCTGCAAAATCCCTACAGCTAGGCTGGTAATCAATTACACCAGTTGAGTTCAGTTCATTGTGTTTAAGAGATGACTTTTATGTTAATGACAAGTTAGTGTGCAGAAGGTAATAATAATAAAGTCATGTCTTTGGGTTCATTGAGACAGTGAATGGAGATGTTAGCCCTTGACCTTATCTTATACCTTCAAATTCAGATATGCTGGGATACCCCAGTGTGTGGTGTTTCAGCATGTAGCATAGATTGAAATGAAGGGCATTGGGAGGTTTTCAAAATCATAGTGTCCTTCTGTCCTCCTTTTCCTTTCTTCTCCCCTCTCCCCTCATCTACACTTATGTCATAGAAACCGGAACTCATCTTCTCTAAAGGTAGCCACAAAACCTAAGCATAACTACACTAAACTTTCGTAACCTTCCTGTGTAACAGGTGGCCATAACGGAATTCTGAGGGGCTGGAGCAATAATCCCATGTTTGAGAGCACTTGTTGCTCTTGCAGAGGATCAGGGTTTGGTTCCCAGAATTCCCATGGTGCTGTACAACTGTGGTGTTACAGACATATCCAATGCCTGCTCTGATCTCCGTAGACTCCTGTACTCACGTGGTGTATGTAACATGCATCCAGGCAAACTGCTCATACACATAATGTAAAAGTAAATACAAGAAAAACACTAGAGAAACTCTCTGAGCTATCTAGTCTGACAGTAGGTCATAGGAACCTTGTTCCAAAAGGAGTCTACCCTAATCCTGGTATAAGGAATGCCATACAGAAAGACTACAAAGAGTTGGAGCACACGTGTCTTGCCTGTTTTTTTCACATCATCCTTTTTTTTTCTATTTTTTTGTTTTTTTTTTTTTTGAGACAGGTTTTCTCTGTAGCTTTGGAGCCTGACTTGGAATTAGCTTTTGTAGACCAGGCTAGCCTTGAACTCACAGAGATCTGCCTGCCTCTGCCTTTTTAGTGCTGGGATTAAAGGCATGCGCCACCACCGCCCGGCCATCCTTTGCATTTGATCACACTGCTTTACTCAGTTTTACTTTTTTTTTGTTTGTTGTTTTTTTTAAATTTATTTATTTATTAAGGATTTCTGCCTCCTCCCCGCAACCGCCTCCCATTTACCTCCCCCTCCCCTGATCAAGTCCCCCTCCCTCATCTGCTCGAAGAGCAATCAGGGTTCCCTGACCTGTGGGAAGTCCAAGGACCGCCCACCTCTATCCAGGTCTAGTAAGGTGAGCATCCGAACTGCCTGGGCTCCCCCAAAGCCAGTTTTACTTCTACATGTCTATCGATGCTTCATTAAACATGAGCAAAACAATAGATCATTCTCCTCAAGTCTTTCATCTTTTGCTTCTGAAAGTTCCATTGTCACATTAAAAAAAAGTAACAGAGACAACAATAGAGGCTTCTGTGTTCTGTTTAGTGATATTCAATATAAAGTATGTTATTTATTCAAGTATCAATATAAACTGTATTCTAGGGGAAGCTGTAGAACACTTCCCACTTCACTATTCCTGGAGGATAAACCAACACAACCACGTTAGAAAGCTATAAGTAAGTCCAAGCTTGTATTCTTAAGCTTGAGAACAAAATTATTGGCCAATTTCCTTTCATGACACTTGACTGGCAGTGTTTTCATGAACATACTCCAAAGGCTGTAGGTACAGGTCAGTGATGAAGATACTTTCTTAGCATGTATAAGGCAGGCCATGGATTTCCAGGGAGTGATTATGCACAAGTGCGCACGTACATGCATGCCTGTGCATACATGCACACACACACACACATTCATGCACATACATACACAGAAGACAAACCAAACAACATCAACATCAAAAAATGTGGTGGTTTGCTTGAAAGAAAATGTCCCCCCACCAGAGAGTGGCAATGTTAGGAGGTATGGCTTTGTTAGACTAGGTGTAGTCTTGTTGGAAGAAGTATGTCACTATGGAAGCAGGCTTGGAGGTCTCATATATGCTCAAACCACACCCAGGATTTCAGATCACTTCCTGTTGCCTACAAGTCAAGATGTAGAACACTCGACTACTTCTCCAGTACCATGTCTGGCTGCATGCCAACTTGTCACACCATAATGATAATGAACTAAACATATGAAAATGTAAGCCACCTGAAATAAATGTTTTTCTTCATAAGGTTCGCCATGGTCATGATGTTTCTTAGAAACAATAGCAATAGAAACTCCAACTAAGATACTAAAGCAAGGTAAAAACAAAGCAAAAAATATATACGAGCTTGAGGTGCTGGTGATCAAGGGGAAAATGTGTGAAAAGAAACCAAAAGATAAAACCAACCACACTGACCCTCATAGAAGAGAAAGTGGGAACTACACTTAAATGCATTGGCACAGGAGACCACTTCCTAAATGAAACCCCAGTAGCACAGGCACTGAGAGAAACAGTTAATAAATGGAACGTCCTGAAAGTGAGAAGCTTCTGTAAAGCAAAGGGCATGGTCAACAAGACAAAATGGCATCCTACAGAATGGGAAAATATCGTCACTAACCCCACATCAGACAGAGGACTGATCTCCAAAATATACAAAGAACTCAAGAAATTGGTCATCAAAAGAATAAACAATCCAATAAAAAGTGGGTTACAGACCTAAACAGAGAACTCACAACAGATAAATTTAAAATGGCTGAAAAACACTTGAGAAATGTTCAACATCCTTAGTCATCAAAGAAATTCAAATCAAAACAACTCTGAGATTCCATCTTATACCTGTAAGAATGGCCAATATCAAAAACACTAAATGACAAATTATGCTGGAGAGGATGTGGAGTAAAGGGAACACTTCCTCTTTGCTGGTAGGAGTGCAAACTGCTACAGGAACTTAGAAAATCAGTATGATGAGTTCTCAGAAAATTGGGAATCAATTTACCTCAAGACTCAGCAAACCACTTTGGGGTATATACCGAAAGGATGTTCTATCATACCACAAGGACATGTGCTCAACTATGTTTATAGCAGCATTATTTGTCATAGCCAGAACCTGAAAACAACCTAGATGTCCCTCAACCAAAGAATGGGATAAAGAAGATGTGGCACATTTACACAATGGAGTACTACATAGCTGCAAAAAATAATGACATCTTGAAATTTGTGGGCAAATAGATGAATCCCGAAAATGTCATATTGAATGAGGTAAACCAGACCCAGAAATACAAACATAATATGTATTCACTTATAGGTGGCTTTTAGACATAAATCAAAGAAAACTAGCCTACAATTTCCAATCCCAGAGAACTTAGACAACAAAGAGAACCTTAATAGAGACTTACATAGATCTAATCTACAGGGAAAGTAGAAAAGGACAAATTCTGCTGAGTAAATTGGGACGGTGAGGATCATGGGAGAGGGTAGAAGGGGAGAGGAGGAAGGGAGGGGAGTGGAGAAAAATATATAGCTCAATAAAAACAATAAAAAAGAAGCCAGAAGATTTGATGATTCTAGTCTCACTTCATCAGGGATGTTCTTTGTTTCAGTAGGGAGCAATGTATGCTCTAGAATAATCCCGGAAAATAGATGGGCTGGGATTTTTCACTGTAATAAATTTCCCACCATCAAGCTTCATTTCAAAATAAAAATATTGCAATAGCTCAAGTTCAACAATATGCTATTTTCCATAATACTTTTGCCTTCAAGCTATTCATTATGAAATATTTCATTTCCTACTGTTTATCAATAGCCTAAGGCATACTTAAATTCTTTATTACTCAATTCAACACTCTCAAACAATCATGATTCTAAAAAGTATACAAATTTACTTGTTTTTATGTATATGGGTGTTTTGTCTGAATGTATGTTTATACATCATCTGGATGCAGTACTCTTGAAGGCCAGAGAGGAGGGTCAAATTCCCTGGAACTGGAGTTGCAGGTGGTTGCTATTAGTTGTGAGGGAATCCAAGTACTCTGCAAGAGCAATTACATCTCTTAACCACTGAGCCATTTTTTTTCCAGTTCCCCGCCCCGAATCATTGTTTTTAATAGGAATTCTAGAAGTTTCTGTGCAGAGTACATTTTGAAAAATACTAGTCTAGTGGGAAACATCCAGGTAAAGAACTCAGCAGGTGAAACAGATGATTAGCGTCCATATATATTGCAATTTTCAGTTATTCTCACTGTATAGCAGGCTAGAGTGCTGGCATTTGTTGTATCGTCTTCATTTCCTGAGAACTTTCTGGAGAATGTGAGTTAACATCAAGAAGTCTTTACAGGAAGGCAACAGCAATTACTTATGATAAACAACTTGATGAATTCACGTTTGCTACTACATTAGCATGCATCAAGCCCGTTGGAAAGCATATAGATTGGAGATTAAAGGCACATTTTTCACAGTTCCTACGCTGCTCTTCGCAGAGCTGAAGATGCACAGACAAAGAAGACAGCTCTCCATTGTCTAAATTTACTTTGCTATGCCTACTTTTTCACAGACTAGGGCTGAGGCTTGAGACATTTTTTCCTGAATATCCTGGAATCCACACCAATGTGGCTGTGTTTTTTTTTTAATGGACTCTTGAGTATAACAATTTGTGTTTTGATTTACTAAGAGACCTTTAAGGAAACATTTACTTCATTTTTTATTGTTAGATTCATTTGGATACGCTCAAAATAGTTCAAACTTTCAGAGGCCATGAATGCTTAATAGCATATTGAAAAATTTAAAGCACTCAATTATTTTGCAGAATAATTAACATGTGTCACCAGTATCCATTTTACTCGATGCAGATTTCTTATGTGCATAATTGATGTTTAACAAAATATGGAACATAGGCATTTTCAGTGACATATATTTAGCAATTTTATGGATGTCTAATTAGCTTGTCACAATAGTACTCATTTAATTCAATTTAAGGGCTGAAAACTACTTTCAACTTTTATTACTATAACTCTTATTTTCTGGGCTATATAATCCATGGGAGAAGCAAATTAAAGGCCAAAAATAAAAATGGTAAAAGATTTTACTCCATCTATCTTCACTCCTATCTCTCTTGTTCTGCAGATGTAATTCATGGGACCCAGGGGCTCTGTATTTTAGGCAAGTGCTCTACCACTGAGCTATATTTATAATCTCTACCTCTTTGCTTTTTAACAAAGATGTTTCAATTATATTCCTGTCACTCCTCCATACAATGATTTTCATTTTCATAGGCCATTTATATTTACCGAGGCTGGGGCACAGCTTAGCATGTGTGAGATTCTAGGTTCAGTCTCCATAGAATGATAAGCACCATCATCATCATCATCTCATCATCATGTCATATTTGCTCAACCATACACTGAGATAGATACTGAAGAAAGGAATCATTGGTTTAATACAACAGCTTCTATATAAACAGTTACTGAGCTCAACAAGAGCTTCTGTCATTTATACTTATATGAATAACCATTTCATCTTCAAAATGAACCTATAGAGTGGTTAGCAACCGTGTTGTCATTCCCAGTAGAAAGCACTGGGGAACATAGTAACAGAACTGGATACTGGACAGCTTTACACGACAGTGAAAGTCGTCCCCAGAAAAGATTACATGATGCAACATGACATTCTTTCAAGGAAACTGATAAACGCTACAGTGGAAGAAATGTGGTTCAGAAGCAGGCTAGGGGACATAGTTTAGTTGGCATAGAGATTGTCTAGTGTGCAGGAAACTCTGAGTCTGATTGCCAGTACTGCATAAACTGAGCATAATGACACATAACTGTAATCCTATTGCTTGGGAGGTGGGGTCAGGAGGATCAGGAGTTCAAGGTCATTGTCATTATCATAGTGAGTTCAGGGCAGCCTGTGTTACACAAAATTTGGTCTCAAAACAAGGCTTGTGAAGATAGTTCATCAGTTAAGAGCATGAACTGCTCTTCCAGAGAATCCAAGTTGATTCCCTGTACTCATATTGGGCAGCTCACAATTATCTGTAACTACAGCTCCTGGGGATACAACACGCTTTTCTGGGCTCTGCAATCTCTACAGTCATGTATATAAGCTCAAACATAGTTGCACACACACACACACACACACACACACAGACATATAATCAAAATAAATAATAAATATTTTTAAAAGAGAGGAAGAAAGAAAATATCTAGAAGCAAAGCATACAAATAATTCAAATGAAGAGATGGAATAAGTTGTTTTTCAAAATGGGAATAAGCATACTGGAGGTATATGGCAGAGTCTTTGTGTAGCATACTTGACAGCCTCGGTTTCATTTCTAGCACGGAAAGAATAGAATAAGGTAAAATAAAATGACAAAGTATGCTTAGCTGAATAAGATATATATATATATATATCAAGTTATATATAAGTTATATATTCCACATATGATGTGAAATATTCGATATAGAACAATTAAGGCATGAAACAACTAGAAAAATTATTGATGACTAGGCCTATAGACTTGGGGTAGAAAGGGCATATCAAGAATAATCTAGAACTCAGAAGCCATGAAGGAAAAGCCAAATATGATCGACCTAGTAACAATTTTAAATAGCAAAACTGTAACATAGTTCTAAGATAACAATCAGCAATGGATCAACAATCAAGATCTTGTGAAATTCATACAAAAGAGGGCAATCTGATAAAAAAAAACAACAACACATGGCTAAGGATGTTAAAAGGAACAGAGAGGAAAATAATGCAAGTGGCCAATAGCATTCTGAAAGATACTCATTGTCTATACATATAAAGTAAGAATACTGATATGTAACTTCCTCACCTTCCTCACTCCCCAGAAGTAGACATAAAAGTTGATGTTGCTTGTGTTTAGAACTTCAAATGGCCAAAAGACACTTAAGGTCATGCTCAACTTCCTTAGCGATCAGGGAAATGCAAATCAAGACAACTTTAAGATACCATCTTACACCTGTCAGAATGGCTAAAATCAAAAACACCAATGATAGCCTTTGCTGGAGAGGTTGTGGAGAAAGGGGTACACTCACCCATTGCTGGTGGGAATGCAAACTTGTGCAACCACTCTGGAAAGCAGTGTTTCGGTTTCTCAGGAAATTCGGGATCAACCTACCCCTGGATCCAGCAATACCACTCTTGGGAATATACCCAAGAGAGGCCCTATCATACAACAAAAGTATATGCTCAACTATGTTCATGGCAGCATTGTTTGTAATAGCCAGAACCTGGAAACAACCTAGATGCCCTTCAACGGAAGAATGGATGAAGAAAGTACGGAATATATACATATTAGAGTATTACTCAGCAGTAAAAAACAAAGACTTCTTGAATTTTGCATACAAATGGATTGAAATAGAAAACAATATCCTGAGTGAGGTAAGCCAGACCCAAAAAGAGGAAGATGGGATGTACTCACTCATATTTGGTTTCTAGCCATAAATAAAGGACATTGAGCTTATAATTCATGTTCCTAGAGAAGCTAAATAAGAAGGTGAATCCAAAAGCAAAACACATAGGCATCCTCATGAATATTAACCTTCATCAGGTGATGAAAGGAGACAGAGACAGAGACCCACATAGTAGCACCGGACAGAAATCTCAAGGTCCAAATCAGGAGCAGAAGGAGACGGAGCACGAGCAAGGAACTCAGGACCACGAGGGGTGCACCCACACACTGAGACAATGGGGATGTTCTATTGGGAACTCACCAAGGCCAGCTGGCCTAGGTCTGAAAAAGCATGGGATAAATCCGGACTAGATGAACATAGCGAAAAATGAGGACTACTGAGAACTCAAGAACAATGGCAATGGGTTTTTGATCCTACTGCACGTACTGGCTTTGTGGGAGCCTAGGCAGTTTGGATGCTCACCTTAGGAGACCTGGATAGAGGTGGGCAGTCCTTGGGCTTCCCACAGGTCAGGGAACCCTGATTGCTCTTCGAGCAGATGAGGGAGGGGGACTTGATCGGGGAGGGGGAGGGAAATGGGAAGCGGTTGTGGGGAGGAGGCAGAAATCCTTAATAAATAAATAAATTTAAAAAAATAAAATAAAAAGCAAAAAAAAAGAGCTATAGGCGGCTTTAACAATTTAAATGTCTATGTAACACGTCTCTCTGAAAACTCATTCTTAACTCCTGGATAGAGACATGCAACTTAGGATGTACACTGTAAGATGTTTATTAGTGATGAAATATGTATGTGTGTGTGTGTATCTTTATATGTGATATATGTGATACATATATGATACACCATCAAGATCATCAAGAACAAAGAAGATAGAATCCCAGCATTATATGACTACAGGCCCCAGATGTCCAAATATAGTGCAGCTTGCCTAGAAGCTGCTAGGAAGACAGATGAAGAGGTTAATGCCTGTAATCACAGCATTCCAGAGGGCTGAGTTGGGAAAGACTGAGTTTGAGGCCAGCTTGGACTTCATGGCATAAACATTGTCTCAAGAGCTTAAAAAAGAAAGCATACAAGCAAACAAAACAACTTCTACAGGGCATTCGTTTTTAACCTATAATCCTGGGAAGTAAAGGCAGAATCGACATTGCTAGATATATATTGATTTGGAAGGCTTACTCCTGACGCATCTCTTTGAAGTGGATTATTGAAGGATACACTCCAGAAAAATGAAGAGACCATGGGATCAAGGAAACAAAGGATCTCATAGAGGAGAAAAAAGCAGGGTCATTGGATGGCAGTGTTGACCCAGGAAGTCATCAACTCAGCTTATAGCAGGAAGAATGGAGGACTGTAGGGCAAGGGATAGACGATGCTTCCAAAGATTAGACTCCACACCTGAAAAGGACAGCATATTTCAGACAGATTATGTGGAGGGAATGAAAATCAAAGACTATTAGAAAACAAGCAAACAAACAAAAATCCTTTTTACATTAGTGAAAATAAAACCAGCCATCTTAAACTGCACCACACAACAAATAACGCTTCTTCAGTACTAAAACACTATCCAGTGAGCATTTTAGCAACTTAGAGGTAAGGCACAAAAGACTTGGTGAAATTATAGCATGATAGCAAATATTTTCAATCTTTGTATTACTAAAGACAAGTTATAGAAAACAATAACCAGGAAAGGAAAGGGTAAGGGCATATTGTCATTTTACAGAGTAGCATTACTAGAATCAGAATATGTTGTTCTCAAAGAAGTCGAAAAGGAAAAAATCCACAATCTGTTATTCTAAATTATACAGTAATTGTCGAGTACAGAAGCGCACTGGGGAGGAGTAAGGTCATCTTTTCCTTATCTCTTCACATGAAAAACTGCCAACACTTGAACAAACAAAGGCAAGGGGATGAGAGAAAAGCATATGGATTTAATTCATGAAAGTTGTATTGTGACACATGGATCTTCAGAAAAGACCCTAAAGACTCAAGGAGAGTGTTCTATTCCCATGCTCATGTTGTAGGAAGTAATGGACTACCATGTAGACATGTAAGTACATAAAAGCTTTGGACCAAATGATGATGGAGCACCTGGGAAAACTGAGTAGCTTACTCAGCAGACTCCTTTTGACTTCTGCATAGCATTCCTCTCTCTGTGGCATGGGACATCACTTCTCTGGAATGAGGGTCTTCACGGGAAATTTGAAAAGTTACATTCAACGTAGAATTTTACACAAAAATCAAAACCATCTCCAAACATGAACACTTGACAATTTGGCACTAATCAGTGGTTAATTTACTGGGTTTTTTTTGGGGGGGGGAACTATTGCTGGTTGCTTGATTGACTGCAGTGTAACTTTTTCTATGTTATTTGAATATCATGAATTATGCAGATATTTTACTTTTAATTCATCCCTTAGGACATTACCATTTTATTTTATTTTTAAAATACAAAGAAGATGGAAAAAATGAAAGTCATTATATATATAATACTATACACACACACTCACACACACAAGTTTTGCAAGAAAATAGAAAATATATGAGCCTGGAATGGTGGTCCACACCTTTAAAAGCAGCACCTGGGGGTCTCCCTATGTACCTCTGGCTATCCTGGAATTCATTATGTAGACCTGCCTAGCCTCAAATTCATAGAGATTCCCCTGCCTCTCCCTCCAAAGTGATGGCATTAAAGGTCTGTACTCCCATGCCAGTCTCATGTATTTTCTATTTCATTTCCACTCTTGTCTCTTTCCATCTCTTTTTGCTGTTTTTTTTCTAGTTTTCTGGCATCTACCCACATTCTTTCCCTCATAACTACACATATATATGCATTAGAAGTTCATATATATATATATATATATATGAGGAAGGGAAGAAGAGAGGGAAGTAGGGAAGGAGGGAGGGAGGGAGGGAGGGAGGAGAATGAAAATGTGGCATTTTGTCATTTGATCCATGTAGTATTTTCCAGTTCCATCCATTTTCATGTTTCATAATTTTGTTCTTCCTATACAACTGAATAAAAATTCCACTGTGCTATATGTACCACATTTTCATTATCCATTCATCTGTTGATGTGCTTCTAGGCTGAATCTATTTCCTTGGTTTGTGAATAGAGTAGCAATAAACGTGAACACATAGGAATCTCTGTGATAGGATACAGAGTCCTTTGGGTCTATATGCCCAGGAGTGGTAGTGCTGGGTCATGGAATACTTGTAATTTGAACATGAAAGTGGGGATAGATGGGTATAATTGTAGATGGATGGATGGATGGATGAATGGATGGATGGACGGATGGATAGGCAGATAGCTGGAAGGTTCATTGAGGAAGGTCAATTCCAACTAAGAATATATGAAAATGTCATAAGGAAATCTGCTACTTAATACGCTAATTGACAATGAAATAAAGTGAAGAGCACTAAGTAACTTTAGCCCCTCGTTGTACACTGGCAGATGACATGATGTGTACTAATGGTTGTGTGTTTGTTGCCCAAGTAGGAGAGCTAGTGACCATGAAGACTGCTCGGGTTAGGGAGACTGGCTGTTTTCAGTTGACTATAACCCAGCTGGATAATGGTCAAAGGAGGCTGTGCTTTGCTGAGGTTCCATGGAGAAAATTAAACTTGCCTTTAAGCTTTAGGAATATGATTATTGGTACAACATGATAAATTAGAATTCCCGGATATGGTAGGGAGAATAAAATCCAGAAAACTTAAGCTAACTGTGCGAGTGAATGTCAATAATTCCAGCACTCAGGAGGCTTAGATCTACTTTTATGGCTTCAAATTTGACCTTGATTCACAACTAGTTAGACAATAGAGAGTGTGCCTAGATCAACTCAAAGCTAACAACACTAGAAAATTGTCCATTCAGCATACAGTTTCTAAGTCCACCTCCTGGTAATTCAGATTCAGTGAGACTGGCATTCGGGTAGAAATATTTTAAATATTCTTTAAAATATGTGTGTATGTATGCATTTTTAAAGATTGTATTATGATATAATAAATATCCATAATAATAGACTTCAACAACACTTTCATACATGTACATAATATGTTTGGATCATAATCATTCTCTAGTGTGTGCTTTCATGTACCTTACTCAATCCAGCAGATATGCTCCCTATTCCCAACAAGAAAATTTCATGACTCATTTTTTTTTTCCTTTTTGGTATTTTTGAAGCTGGAATTTCTAGGGCAACAGGAAACTCACATACTTACCCTCAGGAAATCTGGAAACACAGCTCTGGAGTCACTGCACAATTGACCATTGTATGATAAAGCAGGGTGCATTTTAAGATACTGCTGTTTAACCATGCCCCTACAGTAAACAACTGAAGCTTTGAAATATACCGATCCTGGGTAAAGTAGTAGGCAGCTTAGCACTAGGATTAAAAGGCTTCACATTAATCTGTAGCTAGACAACTGCAATTCAGTCAAACTTAGTTCATTTTCTAAATTCAATTTAACAATGTTTCATGGGTTGTTACAAAGATGTTCTGCCCCACATGGGTAAATTTTAGATCCATTTCAAGTTGGGCAAGTCAACTTCTCTTATCTAACTAGAAGAAATGGGAAGACTATAAATCAAGATCATGAATCAGTGCTAAAAAACACTTGTAAGGCTCATTTGGGGCTTCAGAATTGCACGAAAAACCATGGGTCTTTTTCAACAGGTAAGGGAAAGGCCGCTCTAAAAGCTTCTGAAATTATTTTAAGGCAAAAGTCTAAACGTAATGCTGATAATTAGCACTTTTCCAAGCTTGTGAAGAGGTGAGCATATTAAAGGCTCCATTTATTGTTCATTTCAAGAAATTGCCTTTTCCCCTGAAATTGGAGAAAAAGATCCTCAGGATGGCTTGAACTCTTACAAAATAAATAGGTTCTTTATATCTCAATGCCAGATACAAGCTGAGCACTCATATGCAGCAGCATACTTAGGCATGGGCACACTGTGTTATTTGATTATCAATAGTTTCATGGGATAATTATGCAAACCAGACTTTTGTTCTACTTCAAGTTAAGACCTGAGAAGCATGGATTCAGTTGGTGGAAGGAATTAGCTGATGAATTCTTGCTAGGGAGCATTGAACACCATTAATCATCACCCTGAAACGTGGGTAGAGGGCAAAAGGAATTAAGAAGAAAATGTTCAGTAGAAACACCTGGAAATAAATCTTACTCTTCATTCCTGAAAAGGGCTGTCTTGCAATGTTATGCCGATAAGTTTTATTTTATGGGTATTATAAAATCATGCACAATTAAGAAGCAAATTAGGCGTAGAAAGGTCAAAACTCATGTTCCACAGGCATGCATCAGCATACAGAGAATATATGAAAAGTATCTGAAAATAGGGATTCAACAACATTCAAGACACTGGTTCTCAACCTGTAGATTGCAACCCTTTGGGGGGGTGTCAAACAACCCTTTCTCAGGGGTCACAGATCAGATACCCTAAATATAGCAAATTTACATCACTATTCATAGCAGTAGCAAAACTACAGTTTTGAAGAAGCAATGAAATAACTTTATGGTTTGGGGGTCACTACAATATGGGGAACTGTACTAAATGGTCACAGCATTAGGTAGGTTGAGAAAAATTGGTTCTCTCCTGCAGGCATGGAATGTTGGGTGTTGGAAGTAATTAAAAAAGTGTTAATCATTTCCACTGTACCTATGTTACATGAAAAAGATAAACCCTTTCTCTGTGAGACTATTATTGCTAAACAGAATATAACACCTTCACTATTTAATTTGAGATATATTAAAAACCCTAAGAGTTTACACCTACAAGCACTTTCTCTCCCCACAGGATTTTCCTTGAATTCCTGAGAATTTGTTGAGAAATGACTAAATAAACAATGGCTTGGTCTTTGGGGAAATACATGAGAGCATCTCTATTTTTTGAATATTCACAGTTTTAGTCTAAAAAAATCAAGTTAGGTAATAGGATAATTTAAAACTAGTTGGAACTTTTTAAGGTACTAAGAATCAAACATACCCAAATATTTGTGTTGCTAAAATAGTATATTATGAAATCAATCTGGTATCACTCAGAAAGTAATCCAAATTATTTCAATTGGTTTCACCCAAATATTTAGAAGATATTGACTTAGAAACCCTTTAATTTTGTAAAAGATGAATGATGAATCTCAAATATTCTTAGATAATTCTTAGGAGAATAAATACTGTTGGCAGGATGTGTTAATACTATATTGCTCTCTTTTAAAATGCATGTACATAGAGACCATGGAGGTGGTTTGGTGGGTAGAAGTGCTCACTATACAAGCATGACAACCTGAGTTCAGATTCCTAGGACCCTTGTTAAATGCTAGATATGGAAGTACACATCTCTAATCCCAGGGTGAAGTAAGAGAAGAAGGCAGGAGAATCACCTGGCAGCTTGTGAGCTAGGTAGCTTATAATATGCAGCACAGAAGCATAAATAAGAGAGGGCCTGCCAAACAGGATGACTGAGTTGGAGGTGGGACGCAGAGGGAGAGTAAGAAAAAAATATCTTAATATAGGAAGCCATTATAGGGTTAAGGAGAAACCTGGTGCTAGGGAAAACCCCAGAAATTCACAAGGATGATCATAGCTAAGACTCCTAGGAAAACAACTCTGAGATTCCATCTTACACCTGAAAGAATGGCCAAGATCAAAAACACTGATGACAACTTATGCTGGAGAGGTTGTGGGGTAAAGGGAACACTCCTGAATTCCTGCTGGGAATGCAAGCTGGTGCAGCCCCTTTGGGTGTCAGTGTGGTGATTTCTCAGAAATTAGGAAACAACCTTCCTCAAGACCCAGTAATACCACTTTTGGGTATATATCAAAGGAAACTCAATTGTGCCACAAGGATAGCAGCATTGTTTATCATACCCAGAAACTGGAAACAACCTAAATTCCCTGGAGTACTACACAGCAGAAAAAATAACGACATCTTGAATTTTGCAGGCAAATGGATGGAGCTAGAAAACCTCATTTTGAGTGAGATAATCTAGATACAGAAAGACAATTATCACACGTACTCATTCATAAGTGGCTTTTAAACATCAAGCAAAGAAAACCAACCCACAAATTACAATTCCAGAGAACCTAGACAACAATGAGTACCCTAAGAGAGAGATACAAAATCTACATGGGAATTAGAAAAAGACAAGATCTCCTGAGTAAATTAGGAACATGAGAGCATTGGAAGAGGGTTGAAGGGGAGGGGAGAGGCAGGGAGGTGAGCAGAGAAAAATGTAGAGCTCAATAAAAATCAATAAAAAAAGAAGAAAACAAAAGACTCTTAGCAATAGTGAAGAGGGTACTTGAACTGGCCTTGCCCTATAATCAGATTGGTGACTACCCTAACTGTCATCATAGAACCTTCATCTAGCAACTGACGGAAGCAAAAGCAGAGATCCACAGCTATGCACTGGGCCAAGCTCCTTGAGTCCAGTTGAAGAGAGGGAAGAGGGATCATGATGTGGGATGTCCTGCTGTATATATGTTGCTATCTTGGTTGTTGAATAAAGCTGTTTTGGCCAATGACTTAGCAGAGTGAAGCAAGGTGGGAAATCCAAACAGAGATAGAGAGACAGTGGGCAGAGTCAGGGAGACACCATGTAACTGCCAAAGGAGAAGGACATGCTGGAACATTAGGAACTTTACTAGTAGGCCATAGCATTGTGGTGATACACAGATTGAAAGAAATGGGTTAATTTAAGATGTAAGAGCTAGCAAGAATTATTCTTGGGCTGTTGACCAAACAGTGTTGTAATTAATATAGTTTCTTGGTTATGATTTTGGTCTGGGCAGCCAGGAAATGAACGAGCACTCTCCTACTACAAAATGGTGCTCTAACTTGGGGCAACTACATCCACATAAAAACTGAAGAAGCTTGGGAAGGAATTATAGACACAAAAGACTAGAGTTAAGCACAGCTTCTTGGTAGCCACATTTATTTTTCAGATAGACTCTGTTTGATGGTAGCAAGCAGAAGCACAGCTCTTTAAAGAGAAGTCTTTCTGACTCAGTGCTAGCAGCAAAAATTACATGGTTTCTTTAAGACCTGGCTTCCTGGTTCCTGGCAGCAAGAACTGGTCTGGCTCTTTTGGGAGGTCCTACAATTAAATGGGGTTTGTGAGCAGTGCTACTAGTTGCTTACTAGTGACATAGACCCACTGCATCCTTGGAGCTGAGATGGTGAGCATGGCTCACAGAGGTAGGGAACATACCTCTGCCATGTTGGACAGGGCAGAGCCAACAGACAGGGTCACAGAGTTGGTTCTAGCCATGCCTGCTATCATATAAAAAGAAAGGAGCTTTTGGTAAGAAAATGGTTACAGATATGCAGTAAAGACAGATTAAGACAGAAAAAACCTCTGAATGGGTCACAGCATGTTTTAAAAGTATGATGGCTTGGGAGAGAGAGAAAAAATAGTATAGACAGTTATAAAAAGAGGCAAATAGTTTTAAAAAAATAAAACAGAGTCTTTAAAGAGACAGTAAAAGTAATATAAAGGAGTATAGGCAGACATAGATTAAAGGAGTAAAAGTAATTTTAAAAAGTCATGTAAAGATGGAAAATACTCAGAGAGTCTATTAGGTATATTATTGTTTTCTTTGAATGTTTTGACTACAGAGAGACATTTTCTTCTGGGAGCTGCTAAGTTAAACCAACATATATATTTTAAAAGTATCTTGACTTCGAAATTTGAGTGTAAGCATATGATACTTTGGAAAAGATGTTCTGTTTTTGTTTCCACAGAGGGTGGGAACCTGTGGATTCCTTCCAGGCTAATGTGGTATGATGGAACAAGACCCCTTGAGGTCTCTGTGAACCCTAAAAATACTTCACCTAACAAACAGCAGGAAGAAGTTTGGAGAAAACTATGCTCAAATTTCCAAAATGAATGTTTATTAATGTTTGTTTTTGCTTAAAGAGGGATATGCTATTGAAATGAATACATGGGTATGGACTTTGGTCTATTGATACAAATTTAAGGTCAATTTGTAACACTCTGTATATGTATTTCTCCTCCTGTTTAAGGTATTATGTTTTTGCAGCTCATTTAATAATGTAATGTACAATTAAAATTACAGATTAATATATAGTCATTTATAATATTCAAACTTGCAGTCATGTTAGTTAGATTTTCTAAATGTACAAAGATAAATTTCAAACAATAGGTATTTTTCAACCTTTTCAAATGCCTACAGAATATGACATTTAAACTGTTTTAGGAACTTAGACTTTTCTCAACAGTGAGACATATCTGCTTTTGGTAGCACCACTTACTTTAGAGAGGTTTTTGGAAATGGAAGAAACTCATTATGGAATTTGCCTTAAATGTGCCAAGTGTAGCCATTTGGGCAAGAAACTGCTCTTGCCTGGACTGCTTGATGATATGCTGTATAAACTTAACTTGAAGGACCCACAGAAAGTGACTGCTAAATAGTCTTAAAGATGGAATGGTCCTTCAGAGTTACTGCTTCACAGAAGAAACTGCCAGACATTCTGCAGGATACAGAAGAAAATAACTGACAAACTGCCAATATAGGCAAAACAGCCTTTTAGATTTTCTGCTTCATGAAAAAGTTTGCCAGATACTATGGGCCTATAGGCTAAAGATGGATGTCCCAATATTACAGAAGAACTTTGGATGACTCTCCAGGCAGCGAGATGTCTCTCTCAAATTTAGAGCTTTGGAAGTTGCTTACAATGCACTTCATGATTACTTAGATAATATTATATCCTTCTGGAGTCTTTGATGTAAATGAAGACAAATGGCTATATTTACAGTTTTCATTAGTTATAATAAAAGATAAATTAAATATAAAACTTTAGACTCACAAAGAAATATTGTAACTATAATTATTTCGTGATAACTGTTTTATATATGTAATTTTACTATTTTAAAGTTAAAGTCTTTCTTTTTAATTAGACAAGAAAGGATAGGTGATATGGGATATCCTTCTGTATGTGTTGCTTTATTGGTTGATGAATAAATCTATTTTGGCCAGTGACTTAGCAGAGTGAAGCCAGGCAGAAAATCTGAACAAAGATAAAAAGAGAGAGTGGGTAGAGTCAGGGAGACATCATGTAGCTATTGAAGGAGAAGGACACATTGGAACCATGGGAACCTTCCCAGTAGGCCATAGCCTCATGGTAATACACAGATTGATAGAAATTGGTTAATTTAAGATGTAAGAGCTAGCTATGAATACACTAGAGTCATTGGCCAAAGAGTATTGTAATTAATATAGATTCTGTATAATTATTTGGGTCTGGGCAGCCAAGAAAGAAACAAACAGTCTTCTAGTACAAGATTATAAGCAAAGGAGTCAAGACCATGATGAGAAAACCCACAGAAACAGTTGATCTGAGCTTGAGGGAGCTCACTGACTCTGGACTGATAGCTGGGAAATCTGCATAGGACCAAAATAGGCCCTCTGAATGTGGGTGACAGTTCTATGGCTTGGGCAGTCTGTGGGTCCACTGACAGTGGGACCAGAATTTATCCCCAGTGTACGAACTGGCTTTTCAGAGCCCATTTCCTGTGGAGGGATACCTTATTCAGCCTGGATACAATGGATATGGGGGGGGGTTGGTCTGGCCTCAACTTGATATGCAAGACTTTGTTAACTTCCCATGGAAGGCCTTATACCTTCTGAGGAGTGGATGGGTTGGTTGGCTGGGGGAGAGCTAGGAGAGGGGAGCAAAAGGAGGGGAGGGAGGAAAAACTGTGGTTGGTGTGTAAAATGAAAAAAAAAGCTTTTAAATAAAATATTGTAAAAGTGTGGGAGGCAAGAACTAGCTCCCAGACTTATCTTCCGACCTCCAAGCATATGTATGTATATGTATAAACATAACTATACATATGCACATTTGAAACAGGCAGAAAAAAATTAAATTATAAAGCATTTGAGGTATACTGCTAAACTACTGTTATTTTGAGTAAATTGACACTAGCTGTGGAGTGGGCTATTTCATTGCAAAATGAATACAGTGAATTGAAAATTTATGGGCTTGTATGTATTGCAGAAGATCATCTGGATTGCTCTTAGTGGGAAAGAAAACAAAGTGGAATGTGAGGATTGCTGTGAAAGCTTGTGTTATCTGTGGCTAGGTTCATTTACCTAGCATTTTGTAAATACTTCTTGGATCTTTGTCAGTGATGTTATCACTATTGATTTATGTAGTGAGCAGAAAAATGCTTTGGTTTTCTCCCTCCTTTCCTTCTTCCCTTCCTTTCTATTTTTCTTTTACTCTTTTTTTTCCTGTTTGTGTGATCAGGGGATTGAAACCAGGATCTCTTGTATGCTGTATATGTGTTTTACCATTGTAATATAGGCCCAGCTCTCTTTTAATTGTCTTTCTCTTTTGCAGCATACTGTAGCCCAAGGAAGCCTCCATCTTACAAGCCTCTTGCCTCAGTTTCCCATGGAGTTGGAACATCAGAATGGAGTACTGGTTTTCACTTCAGATATTCACAGGCAAAGACTATATCCACTTGTCATTAATAGCACTGTGGGTTGTGCTGGTACAGGTCACTCAGAAGACTCGTTTTACATTCCCTGAAGGAAAGACATCCTGGGACCTGGTACTTTGTGCTTCATGAAGATTCTTCTATCATCTGAACTACCTAAGTCTTTTACCCTCCACTGAACTTCAATATATCATCATTTAATCTACCAGCTAAGAAGTTCTTTTAAAAAACATTAACTGCTTCTTCTTCTGGAAAACACCAAATGGCAGATGATGCCGGTGAAGCTGGAGGGCCCAGAGGACCCGGGGGTGCAGGATTAGGAGGCCGTGGCAGCTTCCCAAAAGGATTCCGCAGTAGTCTTAGCAGCCGTGGTCGAGGCAGTGGCCAAGGCAGAGGTTGTGGGGCTCTTGGAGGTAAAGATGAAGACAAGGAGTGGATTCCCTTCACCACGTCTGGCTGCCTGGTTAAGGACATGAAAATCAAGTCCCCTACAGGAGATCTACCTGTTCTCCCTGCCCATTAAGGAGTTCGAGATTATTGATTCTTTTTCTGGGAGCATCCCTAAAAGATGAGGTTCTGAAGATCATGCCAGTGCAGAAGCAGACTAAGGCAGGCTAGCAGACCAGGTCCAAGGCTTTTGTCACTATTGGGGACTACAATGGTCATGTTGGTCTAGGTGTTAAGTGCTCCAAGGAGGTACTAAGTGAGGGGAGTCAGTTCTAAAAGGCCACCTATTGTGTGATTCCATGTACATGTAATAGCCAGTAGTACTAAATCTGTAGCAGTTTCATTGGGGGCATTAAAAGTGTTCAGGAGATATTTAGTGGTGACACATAAAAACATTAGAATATACTAAATGTCACTAATGTTAAGTTTTAAGATACATCTATGACAACACAATTAAAAATAAATTGAAATATCTCCTTCCAAATATGTCTTCCCTCCTTTTCCTACATCTCCCTCCTAAGTTCTATGGGAAAGTTCCTAGGAGATGGAATAACATTTAAAAGAAATGAAAGGTCTTTCAGGAAGTAAAAAAAAAAGCATTCAACTTGCTGAGCCTTTTTTTTTCACAGGACCTTTTCCCAGACAGGGGTTGGAAAGAGGAAGGCAGGGGAAGAATATAAAGAAACCTGAGAGCAATGCACCATTGGGCTCAGTGTGGTGATACATTCTTTTCATTCTGGTACCTGAGAGGCAGAGGCAGGAGGATCTCTCTGAGTTGGAGACCAGGTTGTTCTACATAGTTAGTTCCAGGATAGCCAGGACTACATCGAGAGACCCCCATCTCAAACAAAAGAATAAAGGTGTTAGTGCCACATGTGGTATAGGGAAAGAGTCTTCTACATTTCAGGCCGGTTTTTGGTGGAATGAACTCTGTATTATTCCAAGGAAATTCCCTGTTGCTGGGTCAGCTTTCAGCTCTCACACTTCTGGGAGTGAAGAAACAAGCACCACCAGATTACAATGGAATTGGGTCCATACTTTGGTAAGTGACAGCAAAGAATAAGTTTTGTGACTAGTTGAAACTGCAAGGTGACTGTGTTGGAACCAGTTTGGTGACAGAAGTCCTAACTATTTGGGCATGACTTCTTCGTTGGCTTTTAGGTCTTTTAGCATCTAAACAAGACTAGTTTGCCACTATTTAATCAAGTATTGCCTCTGGTAATACAGAGGAATAGAAAAGTCACGGTATACAGTGTGACAAGTTCTGGCTTTGTCACCACTAGCATCTGGCTTTTAGTTTCTCCTTCCATAATGCAGTGAATATTTCTTGAGTATCTCTAACAGGCAAGACTTTTCTTGAAATACAAAGTTGCATTAATACATTGACCAACTATTTTGAGAGTCTTTGATGTTCTAGACACTACACACATATTATTCATAATCACCGTGACCTAGATTTAGAGATAGTCTCCTTATTATATTATCATTTCCAATTTTTGGAAGACATACATGGAGTTCAGAGAACAGAATTTAAAGTTCAGTGAAGGCTGATTGGATGTTTTTATAATTTAAGGCACCTTTAGAATGTATTAAGTTATAGAATCAAAGAATCAAAGCCCTAAAAGGGACCTCAGTGATCAAAATGCAAACCTTTGGAATGAAGCTCTTTTTCCAAGGACAGGAGGAGGGATGAGAACCCAAGAGTAAGATCATAATTAGGAGTCAAAGGAATAAAAGGACCATTGGGTACTGAAGCTTCCAAGCATCTGAAAATCTGGAGGTATAATGGAAGGAAGAAAGGCAAGTTCAGCAAAAGAGCAAGTTAAGTCCAGCAGAAAAGCAAGATATGGTGGTGGGTACCAGAAAATTAGAGTGAGAATCAGGCTGAAAATGGTTCATGTTCTTAGTATAATGTGTCCCTATTTCCAGGGATCTTTCACCATGCCCCTCTGTCGTGCATTCTGGAACCCTCACTCTGGACAGCTAGTACTATCAGCCAGAAACAGCTTTGCCTGTGTGCCTAGGCAGCTCAAGCCATTTAGGAGAAAGGGAAAGGAACATAGAGAGGTAAAAAGGCACCACTTTATTTCAGTACTTTGTCCCTCCAGACGGAGACAACTGTGCAGTGTGACCTCAGTCTCTGCTAAGTGCCCCTTCAGGGCCGGACAGTCTTTCCTGTCTGCAGAGTTCACATTGTAAACAGTGGCTTCCAGCATTTCATTTCAGTTATCACATCCTTGCTAGATTGCTTCTCGAGGCTTCCATGAGTGTGACTCAGGACCCAAACTGGAATAGCGTTTGAGTGAATGAGGTATCCTTCTTTGCTTTCTCCTTTCTGGATGCCTCCCTTTTCACCTGCTGCTATGACTCATCAGGCCAAACTCTGGCCCCTCGGTCCTTAGGCAAAAATAGTATAGGCTCTTTATGTGGAGTTTCAGCTGCATGATATGGAGCCAGCTGTGACTTTCATACCTTTAGATTCAAAGCCAATGGTAAAGCTATGGCCATCTTCCTCTCCTGCGTGTGACCTGGTTCATTTGCGAGTGCCTGGTGTAAGGTGTTGGAAAGTATCTTTTAACACACCCAGAAGTTAGAGTTATTTTATGTACAAAGAGCAGGCTGGTAGGTTTTCATGGTCACACTGGAAGTAGATATACATTTTTACTTTTAGACAAATCTGTAATTTGAATGCTTTACCCATCTAACAGCTGCTCTCCTAAGGGAACAGGGTCTTATTGTCTTTTCCAAAGACATCTAGTCCCTCGTGCCAACATCTCTGCTTCTAACCTCATCTGTCTTTCCTGGAAGCTGGAACAAGAAAGCATTTGGAGTTTTCTTTTGTTGATTGGGACTATCTTTGGGCTGGAATGAAGCATTCATGAAGGAAATCAGATCCAATTTTTCTCTCCAGCAAGAACTTAGAGAAGGCAGCAATTCAATAATTTGCTTTTGCTGCATCCAAAACTGGGTTTTCTCTACAAAGATCCATAAAATTTTAAAAATAAAATATCAAAAGCATTGTTATATAACAATGAAGATACCCAGTTAAACAGCCATTGCCAGGTTGAACAGAGCATGGCCAGGCTAGTTCCTGATTCAGGGTTGCTGAATATGACTTCTACTGGGTATCCACAAGGATTCAGGATCAAGGTCAGAATGGGGCTGCCCCTGAAGCTGAACTTGTCCAAAGAATCCAGTATGAATTTTTTCAGTAGATGGTTTTGAAATGCATCCTCATGAGACCAGTTACTGTCTCATCCAATTAAGAAAACCATGATGCTCTTGGGGGCTACACACTACTCCGTTGCCTTGTAACAAGCCTGAGAAGTCTGAGATAATTGTTGTATTATCATAAAATTGGAAGGGTGGTCTGAAGGTTGTTGAAAAAAGGCAGAAAAGGAAAATATGTTCTGAGCACTTCTGTTAGCCTTTTTAAAGACAGCACTATCATACTTATCAAAATAGCTCTATTTTTTTTTTACTTATTACTTGTGTCAAGTTTTGTATGTTAGAGTGAGGGTTGGTTCACAGGATTTCTATACTTTGGATGACATATTCTCAATGGCTATTTAACTTACTTCCTTTTGGCTTAATGCTCTTTAAGCAGTTTCTTTTCTCTTACTTTTTCTCTCCTGCCATCTTCAACTACTCTGACTTTCCTGGCTCTTGGATGAAAGCCCAGAATACGTATTTCCTTAAAAAGCTACTCCCCATTGTCAATAACACTTAATTGGGCTGTGGCATAGGAATATGGGAATTGAACCTCAAACAGATCACATACTAAGCACATGTCCTATCACTTGATGTTCTTTCATCATACATGTGTCCGTGTATAACCCTTAAAGACATATGCATATATTTGCATGCATGAGTCTGTCTGTGTGTGTGTGTGTGTGTGTGTATGCGTGCATTATTCTTAATTGGGGATAGTGTTGTCATTCCCCAGATGGGCAATACTAATTGTAAATGAATCTTGCCCTTTTATAAAGAAAGCACAAATGCTCTTTTATAAATAAAGTTCATACTTACAGTATATGTTGCCATTGCTAGCCTAGAAAATGGAAGAGTACCACAAGCCTAAGAATGTGAGCAACTTCTATGAGCTGGAGAGGACCAAAAAGAATGGTTTCCTATAAATCAGTGGTTCTCAACCTTCGTAATGCTGAAATCCTTTAATACATTTCCTCGTGTTGTGGTGACCCCCAACCATAAAAATATTTTCATTGCTACTTTGTCATTATAATTTTGTTACTCTTATGAATTGTAATGTAAATACTTTTGGAACAGAGGTTTCCCAGAGGGGCCATGATCCACAGGTTGGGAACTATTGCCTTCAAAAAAGAGCCAGCTGGGGCAACAATTTAATTTTAGCCCTGTATGATGTATTTCAGACTTATGACCCCAGAACCATGAAATAATAAATTGAGATTGTTTCACATCATTGACTTTAAGTTAACTTTTTGCAGCAGCATTGGAGAATGAATACAAAGCAATCTCTTTATACACACCCAACTTGGTATGCATGTCCATGTGGAGTTGGCCTTCTGGTTAAGTATGTGGTAAGGACCTGGTAAGGACCTAAGCAGCATTTGCTGCATGGCAGAAGTTAAACCTTGTGATTTCTGGAAACTAAAACTCTTTGTATTCACAGCTAAAGAACTTACCTTCCACTCAGAGCCACATTCAAACCTCAGTTAAATGTTCTTTTCTAATAAAAAATCAAAGTTTTAGCTGAAAGTTGGGTAAGCATTTTTTTCTTTTAAAAACAATCTTATTTTACATACCAAATTCAGTTCTTTCTCCATCCTGTCCTCCAGCTCCCTGTACCTTCTCCCTACACCATCCACTCCTCAGAGAGGGTGAGGCCCCCATGGAAAGTCAATAAAGTCCGTTACATCACTTGAGACAGGACCAAGCCCCTACCCCTTGTATCTATGTGGAGCAAGGTATTACTCAACAGGGAATGGGCTCAAAAAAGAGCCAGTTCATGGGCCAGAGATAAATCCTGGTTCCACTGCTAGTGGCCCCACAAACTGCCCAAGCCACACAGTTGTCACCCACATTCAGAGAGCTTAGTTCAGTCTTATGCAGGTTCCCCAGCTGTCACTCAGAGTCAGTGAGCTCAAGCTTGCTTGGGTCAGCTGTTTCTGTGGGTTTCCCCATCATGGTCTTGGTCCCTTTGCTTATAATATTGTTCTTCCCTTCCTATGAGTGGGCTCCAAGAGTTTGGTCCAGTGCTTAGCTGTGGATCTCTGCATCTGCTTCCATCAGTTACTGGATGAAGGGTCTATGATAATTAAGGAAGTCATCAATATGATTAGAGGAGAAAAGTAGAAAGAAGGCACCCTCTCCACTATTGCCTTGATGCTTAGCTGGTGTCATCCTTTTGGATTCCTGGGAATTTCCCTAGTGCCTGGTTTCTTGCTAGCCCCATAATGGCTCCCTGTTTCAAGGTATCTCTTGCTCTCCCTCTCTGTCCTTCACCCAACTTGACCTTCCTGATCCCTTGTGTTCTTCTCTCTCCTCACTTCCCTTCTTCCCTTCCCCTCTCTCCACTTCCCTACCATCCTCCGTCCTCCCCCCATGCTGTCAATTTACTAAGGAGATCTTGTCTATTTCCCCTTCCCAGGGGAGGGGAATCCATGTACATAACCTCTTAGGGTTCTCCTTGTTTCCTATCTTCTCTGATGTTGTGGACTGTAGACTGGTTACCCTTTGCTTTGTGTCTCATTTCCACTTATGAGAGAGTACATACCACGTTTGCCTTTCTGTGTCTTGGTTACCTCACTCAAGCTGTTTTTTTTGTAGTTCCATCTATTTGCCTGCAAATTTTGCAATGTTATTGTTTTTTCTTAACCATTGAGTAGTACTCCATTGTATAAATGTACTACATTTTCTTCATCTATGTTTTGGTTGAGGGGCATCTAGATTGTTTCCAGGTTAAGAGATAAGGAAATGGAAAGATCTCCCATGCTCTTGGATAGGTAGGGTCAATATAGAAAAAAAATGGCAATCTTACCAAAAAAGACTTTGAAAAAACAATACTCAACTTCATATGGAGAAACAAAAGAAACCCAGGATAGTTAAATCAATCCTGTACAATAAAGCAACTTCCAGAGGCATCACCATCCATGACTTCAAGCTCTACTATAGACCTATAATAATAAAAACAGCTTGGTCTTGGCACAAAAAAAGACAGGTAGGTCAATGGAATTGAATTGAAGATCTTGATATTAATTCATACACCTATGAACACATGATTTTTGACAAAGAAGCTAAAACTATATAATGGAAAAATGAGATAATCTTTTTTGTTGTTTTTAAAGTGAAGCTAAAATAAGAAAATGAGGTTCAAAGCCAACTTCTACTTAATCATAGCAAAGTAGCTTGCTTGCTTTTTTGCCTTGCTCTGAACAGAACTCCAATTAATGTGGATACCTGAGAAATGACTGGGTCTTTCTGTCCAGAAGAATTTCTGTGTATACCACAGCACGTCCTCACCTGCTCCAGGCCTGCAGGCTACATCCGTGAAACAAGCAATCTGTCAGTCTATTCCATCACCACAGGACCTGCAGGCGCTCTTTTGTGGGCATTCAAACAAGAAAACCAAATCCTTTGTCGGGCTTGCAGGAGGCTGACTGATGGTGATGGCAAGATAGACTGAATGCTATTGCTCACAAAGGCCTGCTGGGTGGTACCCTGGGTGTCGCAATGAGACTCTGTCTATACCCCCATGGCAACTCACTGCTACAGATGGCATTAAAACCTCATAAATCATCTTTATCACATTGTGTAGAAACCAAAAAGAAACAGAGATCATTGAATCTGGAGAATTCAACCAGTTTTTCAGTCACTATTCTGTCCGCACTAAGGAACTGTGTAGGCGTGGGTATTGACTCTGAGGTAAGTTTAATGAGCTATGCCTGTCACTTGGGATGGCCAGAGGTCTTTGAGGGAGCAGGGATGCCTGAACTCTGTGATGGCTGTCACATTAAACATCTGATTCCTGTTAACTTATAAGTTCACAGACCTGTCTGAAGACACCTACTGAATTTGAGCCTCTTGGGGAAAACAAATCATGTCTTACTCATTATCCTTGCATCACATAGAAAGAAAAAGCCTTGTATAGAGGTGACAGTCATGTTTACTAGTTACAGGGAACAGAGGGCACTCGGGCTCTCATTATCAGATATGTATTCATTGCAGCCTTATGTTAGAGGCTCTTACTATTTGTTTGTGAATACTGTGACAGAATATCTTTAAGTAGGTAATTTGTGAAGAACAGGTGTTTGTTTAGTTCTCAGTTCTGCAGCTTGGGAAATCCAAGATCAAGGGGCTAGCATATGCTAAAGTCTCTCTTCCCATGTTATAACACAGCAGAAAACTCTCACATGGTAAGAGAAAAGGAGAATTTCAGTCCCAGTGTCTTCCCTTATAAAGCTACTAATGTTATCACAAAGGCCTCACCTTTATGACTTCTAACCCTTATTAGCTTCCAAGGCTCCCATCTCCAAAAATCAACATAAAATTTACTGACGTTTCCACAAATGAATTGGGGGAGAGGACATTCAAACTAAAGAATGTGGCATTCTGAAAGAAATCACCAGAAGCAAGTGTCTTCCCAAGAGAAGGCCACACTCTTGGATAAGAGAGTAGCCCTTATGCATAAATTTGCTATTTTACTAAAACAGTAAGCACACGGCACATGCATAAACAAATAGCAAAGGGCTTTTACAATAGGGAGTTGCTGTTTCTAGAGGGTGATCTGTATGGCATTTTTCAGATGAAAATGATGAAGGAGATAGTACATAAAGGGATAGGAGGCTATGGGGGCCCAAAGCTGAAAAGTTAGGCTAAAGTTGAGGCGCTGGGTTAGAGGAGGAAGAGTGAGCTATTTATACCCAGGACAAGCCAGAGAGTAACTCAGAAGAGAATGAAGGCCTAGGCAAATGCTCATGGGGAAATAAGGGATGGGGAAAAGGCATGAGTATACAAGACCCGGAAGCTAAGGAACCTAGAAAAATATGGCAGGTTAGGGGTCGGGCTTGAAGGCAGGTGGTAAGAAACAGCAAATAAGAGTGAAAGGTCAAAGAAAATGTTTTCAAGATATTTAATTATTATTACTACTTGACATTTTCATACATGAATACTGCATTTGCATAATTGACATCACATACTATGCCCCTTCTCTTTCCCACTTCCTCCAACTTCATCTCTAATTATTATTGTCTCTCACACACACACACATACACACACACACCACACATATCCCCAGCCACCCACATATATAATAAGTACAGCATGCTGCTGAGTTCTTTTAGTGTTATTTGCATGTGTGTGTGAGAGAGAGAAAGTGTTTGTGTGTGTGTGTGTGTGTGTGTGTGTGAGAGAGAGAGAGAGAGAGAGAGAGTTTGTGTGTGTGTGTGTGTGTGTGTTTAATGCTGACCACTTGGAATGGGATAACCTATTAAAGTATTAGGGTGCTCATGCCTGGAGAATACTGATTCTCCCACCCCCAGCAACCATTAATTGCATGTTACTCTTAAGCTAACGGTGGAGCCCTATGAGGTTTCCCCCATTAACCTTGGCATGGCATGGCACTTGGTAGTGCCACTCATTATTCAGGTGACCATGTTGTTGTAATTTCCTGGGTACAGCTCCCTGTGATATACAGATGACACTAACTTGTAAGAGGTATCCTGGTTTTCGAGCTCTTCTTTTATCTGCACCCCCTTCCATAACGTTCCCTGAACCTTAGATGCTGGGGATGTGGTGTAGATAGTATCCTTTGATAAATGGCTTTTAACCTGACACAAGGGTTGTGTGTCTTTATCCATGACTGGCTACAGCCTCACAGTTGTTTATAGTTGGCTAATTTTTTAAAATCTACACAAACAAAATGGGGGCGATGGTTAGACATTCTTGGCATTTGCATAAAGAAAAAGTTTTCCAAGGTAAGGGCAGGGATGGGCATTACTTTCCTCATCACCTGTGGCCTTTGCTATTCGGTCTCTCTTGATACCACACAGCCAGGAAATGTCATTGTACACTTACGACAGAGCCAGACTACAGAGAACAAGTAACATCTGAGGATTCTGGGGACAATCGTTTTGATAGTGGGCCCCTGCATGGGTACTGAGGAAGCCCAGGAGTGCTTTGATTGTACTCCGAGAAGCACAGATGTAGTACGTAGCTCAGTAGTCCATAGACTCCAGTTAAATAACACCTTACAGATTCTAGCAACTACACACATGGGCTGAATTAAGAGAACAGCTGTCTTACAAAGAACAATTTGACTTGCCTCAGGATGGGTTTTACTTCCTGTAAATGAAGTTAATCTTTGAAATGAGAAGAGGCAAAGACAGGCAGGCTGCCGCAGGCTGGTCAAACCCTTTTATCCTAGTCCTCTATCTACCTATGAGTGAAGTACTTTTTACCCCCCCCTCCATTTTATTAGGAGAGTTTTCAAAGTAGAAGAGATTTGCTGTTTTTTAAGGTTGTTAATCAGTGAACCAAAAATAAAAGTCAAGTTCTCCCTTTCCATCTTTTTAAACGAGTTGAACAAGCAGAATACTATTATGTTGTCAGAGGCAAAGCAACAGCACTTGATCGCTGTGCCCAGTGAACACTCCTTAGTCTGGCTAAGGCTAACTTCAAATGCTTTATTCAGCTCAACCTCAAATATCAGATACCAATAGAAGGGAGACAAACTTTGGACCCATTGCATTTCATGTAGAACATGTAGAAGCAACTCACTGGAAGCTCCAAAGCAGTGCTTTCAATGTAACAATCATGTCTTTGCGGGCACATGTGGCACTATCTGGTGGCGATTCAAATTGCCATGAGTAAGCATGGAGGTTCTTTTAGTGGATAGGGAATAGAAACAACCTATAATGCAGCGGACAGCCTCATACAATAAATGAATAATAATAATAACAACAACAACAACAACATTTGGCCTCAATTGTCAAGAGGGACAAATTAGAGTAGCTGTATCATAACACACAAGTTTATACTGGGTTAGGACGATGGTTAAGTCAGTAAAGCTCTTGCTGCATAAGCATGAGGACCTGAATTAAAAAAAATACAATCCCAGTATTAAGGACTTGAAGAGATTGCTGGGACTTGCTGGCCACTTAGACTTGGCAAATTAGCCAGTGAGTAACAATATCTCAAAGAAAAAGTGGACAGCACTTAAGGAATGGAATTTGACATTGTCCACTGACCCCCATATGCACACCCATGCATGCACACATGCACGCGTGCGCACAAACACACACACACACACACACAGAGTGAGGGAGGAGAGACAGAGACAAAGACAGAGACAGAACATTTTTTAAATGACTTTATCTTGACTTTAAAATAGCTATCTCAGAAATGCCAGGATTTCTCTTTCTGAAGGCGGTATTTATCATGCATTCTTAATCACTTCTTTACTCAAGCATTTTAAGAATTTTTTTGCATGGAAATGTGATTACCTTAAGAAGGTTATTCACTAAAAGCTCTGAGTTTCAAAGGATAAAAAGAGTGACCTAGTGAATTACAAGCATAAGAAAGTGTATTTCTTTTTTCTTGAAAACAGAAGCGCTCTAAGTTTTAACAGTTTATAAAAGAAAATCTAAGTCAAAGAAGATGTCTGTTACTTCTGGAATTCTCGGAGGGTGGGATCCAGCATTATCACTATATAAAAGTGGCATTTGGAGAATATAGTCTCTCTCTTAATTCCCAGTGCTGGGGATAGGACCTAGAGCCTCCTCCACCATTGGTGAGTTTTTACCACTCTACCTCCAGCCCAGGATCCTCACTGGGAAACATTTCCAGGGTCATTTCTTGTCATCAGTTTGGAGCAATTGTCTTGGTGCATAATTTACAAGGCAAATCCCATCAGAATCTTGTATGATACCAGAAAACCCATGACTCTTACTGTTTTTGTCTTGTTAGTTTCTTCAGATTGGAAATGTACTCCTTTGGTTGGAAAGAAATAAAAAACATTATTATTTTATGGCAATATTCAATACTGACTAAACAGCATGAGCCACTTGGGCAGATCTAAGTTGTGAATATTCTGGGATGAAGAGGTAAGAGGTAGGAGATTTTCAATCAAGTGAATAACTGTAATTAGGAAAGCCCCCTGTGAAATCTCCCAAATCCCTCCAAAAGGTTATATTGCTGCAATAAAGACATGATTATTCAGAACTGGATAAATCAAGAAGATTTCACTAGAAGTGGAAAAGAGAGGAGGCCAGTCCTCTGTTTGAGTCTTTCAGACAAGTCAGAATATGCCCTGTTCATTGCCAATTACAGAACGGAATTAAAATTTATCATCTACAATTATGGGGCAGAATTACTGTTCTGAGCTGTAATCTCCAATGACTGTGGCAGGGTTAGTCAAGATAAAAAGCCTGCAATGCTTGGCAAGAGCAGGGGGATTGGGCAAGACAAGAGAAGAGAAATTTCACTCTTTGTTTAACTCTAATGAAACCACACATGTCAGAGGCTATATAAATACCCAGTTGCAGAAAACATTACTCACTGATCAACTTCATTTATTGTACCAATATTCAACCCCCCCTTTGCAAAAACTGCTGCCATAGCAATATCTATCTGCAAAGACCACAGCACATTTCACATGTGAGTTATTGTTTTCTTGTGATCGTTAGCTTTCATTGAATTACATCTTAGGCATGTTTGGCTGGAGAATTAATTGTTCCTTGTGGGAGAAAAGAGGTCAGCAGTTCAATATGATAATGTCAGGATTTATGTCTGGATAGAGAATCTTGACCCAGATGTTTGGATATATATTATATGTATATTAGATAGATAGATAGATAGATAGATAGATAGATAGATAGATAGTTTATAGATCCCTAAAAATAACATTTATTTGCATTTATGGTGTCTACAGTACTGTTGCATTTTGTCATGAGGTACTAGGAAAAAATATGCTGAAAGGTAGCTAAGTTCTCAGGGAGTTGCTGTTGTCTGGTCCAGGGTATTGTAAACCAACTGAATGTTGCATTAGTGGGCAGAGGAAAGGAGAACAAAGTAACTTAGATGACTTAGGCTACAATTTGAGTCAATTCTCTTGGCCAAGTGTTTTCACTAAAGGTTGGGATAAAAATGTAATAGTCTTAGCCCCCCCCCCCGCTAACCTCTTAGTCAATGTTAATCTGTTATTGGAGAGAGTATAAACAGAGTACATAGACAATGGCTGAAGGATATCTAAATTTCCACATTTTATGGTATATTCTGCAGTTCAAGTCTTGTTGTTGTTTGAAATAGGGTCTCATGCAACCGCACCTGGCTGCTACTTCACTATGTGACTGACATTGCCTTTGATCTCCTAATCCTCCTGCCTCTTCTTCCCAAGTGCTGGGAGTACCGACCTGTGTCACTGTACTTCATTTATCTGGTGCTGGAGATGGAAACCAGGGTATCATGCAAGCTACAAACTAAGATCCATCGCTAGCCCCACTTCGGAAGTCTTTGGTAAGACTTTTCTGATTTGAGGTTAAGGAGGCTAGAAGAGAAAAAAGAACCACAGAACTCGAGGAGAGTTAGTAGATTTAGATCAAGAAATGTAATGGAGAAGATTATTTTACAATAATAGAAGGTGGAATTCTCCTTCGATGTGTCTATGTCTCTATCTCTGTTTCTCTCTCTCTACTCAGTCTCTCTGTCTCTCGTGTGTGTGTGTGTGTGTGTGTGTGTGTGTGTGTGTGTGTGTGTATAAGGGGTGACCTCATGTATCTTAGTGACTTGGATCTTTCCAAGCAGGCAAGGCTGGCTGGCCAGCAATCCCCAAGAATCTGCCTATCTTTGCCTCCCCAGCTCTGGGATTATAAGCATACATCTCTACACTTGACTTACTTTTCAATATGAGTGCCGGGTTGAACTCAGGTCCTCAAGCACTTTTCTGCTCAAAATATCTTTACTGCTCTGAAGTAGGGATTCTTACCTATTTGAGAACATTTAGCCATTTGTAGGTATGACATTAAGATTGACCAGAAAGACAATCATTCAGGGAAAAGCAACAGGGTTTAGACTAAAACAACCTGGATTCTAATTCCATAGTCTGACAGTGGAAAGTTCCTTCACACCTCTTTCAGCATGGCTGTAAATTAATGGACCTATGATCAGAAAAGTCCCAACACAAAGTAGGTACTCCATACATTACCTGGTTTTAGGCAAGATGGACGATATACAAAATTTGACTAATTCTATTTGTTTCATCTTCTGAAATATTCCCCCTCTCAAGCATTAAAGAGTATTTTTTATTTCCTTTTTATCAAATCCATTCAGATGCACAATTTTTGTAAATATATACCCTTAAGAGGAAAGAACAAATATTTTGGAATCAAACAGAATTCGACTAAGTAACAATGTATAACCTGTTGTGAAATTGGGCAAAGTTTTTGACTTTGTTTGCACATTTGATAGGCTTATGAGGCTCATATGTTTCATCAGTGTATAAAATCTCAACAAGTTGCTTGATTCACAGTCAACATTCAGGAAGTTCCTGAATTTGTATCCCCATTCATAGGAAGGTCATGATTGGATATTCTTATATTAGCTGTCATCTGCTCCTCTCCCCACAAAAGACAATTCACCAGGCTCATCAGGTAACACAAGGCTGGAGATCAGAGGTAGCAAGTTGCTCCTCTATTGTTTGACCACAGAGCAGACCGGAGGGCAGTTACTGTCTTGCCTGGTCACAGTGCCCTCCAAACCAGGAAAACAGGATATTGTCTGGCAAAAACCCTGAAAAATACTTCTGTCAATCAAAAATAGGTCAAGAGGAAATCATCATTTTCAGTGGAAAACTGCAATGCTCGGAGCATATCGCACTTTGGATTTTGAGGCTATGGGCCATATTTTGCAAGTTGTGGAAAATTAATAGCCAAGCAAAATCATTCTTGTCTATAGCTGTGCAAATTCTGCCTTGTTCTGTGAGATTCAACAAACTCCCCATTTTCATGCTAGAGGAAGCTAATTTTGTCTTCATTTGCATATTCTTATCAATATTGCCATCTGTTATCTGGAGTCTCCTTTTTAGACTGGTCACACCGTTAGAGCAGTTAATTCATTAATGGACTAAGCAAACTCTTCAATAAAAATTCATCTCATATCTACAAGTAAATCATGATTTTCCTTGGTTCTGGGATGTGTTTTAAAGGAGTGTTTACTAAGCACTGGGATGCTTGATGCTAATTGTCAGCGTGATGAGATCTAGGTTGTTAGTGAAAAGTACAGCATGACTTGTTGCTTCCAACATGATTGCTATCAGCTAACAGTGAAAAGGAGAGAGTGTCTTGATGACCTGCAAGCTGAGCCTTGGACATAAATGTGGAAGCTAATTTTGATTATGCTAATTGACACTGTAAGACCAATCTTCATTGTGAGCAGGATCATCCCACAGGTGGAGGACGCTGGATTCAGAAAATGGAGAACGTGACCTGAGCTCTAGCATGTGCTCACCTCTTTCTGGTCCTGCCTGTGGATATGGTGAACATATGGTTCCAGCTCCATCTCCCTTGGCTTTGCTGCCATGATGGGGCTGTACCCTTGAACCATGAGCCAAGATAAACTATTTCTTCCTGAAGTTGCTTTTGTTGTGGATATTTTATCACAGACACAGGAAGAGCAACTAAAAAAAATAGCTACTCTGTGTTTAATGCAATACCAGGCAGAGCTATTGATTAATATATGTTGTGTTAGTACTTGAGGTACAAGCATTTTATCTTTAAAATTTACATTTAAGCAATATGTCAAAGTCACTAGACTAAGAGAAACAAAAATCTGCATAAACTACATTTTATTCAATAAACAAGAACTTTAAAAGAAGTAACAAACAGGAAATTAGTATTGCTTTGAAAATTCCATTTTCAAGTTTCTAATACTGCTTGCAGACTTTTAGTAGAAAGTTAAAAAAAATGTTTGGCCATTGATAAACAAAACCATTGTCATTTTGTAACCTAAAAGCTACGGAGAAACCCTGTCTCGAAAAATCGCCCCCCAAAAAATAATAACCAGAATAATGAGGAAGAAAGGAGACCATCTTATTTTCTAATTATCAAAAGAAAAAGTTTTAATTCTGGGTTTATTGACTTACTGTGTAAAGGCATTATAATACTAATTACAGCCTTGTATTAGTGTAACTAGCTTTCTTGACTAAATGTTGTTCCTTGTGGACAACCCATACTGAAGAGTCTGACTCATAGATTAGGAATCAAGTCATTCTATACTTTTCACTAAAACCTATAGTCACAGCCAAGTTTATGGAAGTACAGCATGCTTTTAGAGAAAATTTAAAATTTCAAATACTTATGGAAGACCATAAAATGGAAAATAATGACTGCTTCAGTCCTGCAACTCCAAGTCCATCATTCGACATATGGGAATACCATTCCCAGTGTTTCTTTATAAGAAAATTGATATGAAATATATATTAGACGTAGCATTCACACTTATCTATCAGATAAAGATCACTCGATATCACAATGGAATTCTATAAAAGATTACAAAAGAATTAGAGCTAGCATTGTAGCCCCATAGCAAGGCGCTTTCTGGCAGGGGTTAGAGCCATTTTTTAAATCCTCAGCACCCAGAAACTAAACTCCAGAAACTATCTCAAGATTTAATTAAACAAAGCAAGAAATTTTGCCTTTTTTTCCAAGTCATTAATAGTTTAGATATTTTCTCAGTTGGTGTTTTAAATTCCTTGCATCTTGATCTATTTAACATGTGAAACAATTAGCATTCATAGAAATAGGTGTTTCGGCTGATAGGCTCCTGATAGGATTCAAAAGACTTCCAAAGGCAAGGCATTATTGATAATATGCAATACCTTTCTGCTTTTCTCATTCTGTTTGCTATACACTAAAGTGATTATGTGAACCTTTACCCACCACTAATATTTTCTTGCCAAATAAAAAAGAAATGTGTATAGACTGAAGGATATTTTACTAAAGACGCTGAGTCCTGGCAGCCTTCGAGGGGCAAACAAAAGGCTGATTCATATTATGGCTCTCATTGGACCTTTTGCTTACATGATTTAAAGAAAAGTCTAGTTTTCTGGAAATGTTGGTAATCATTTAAATACACACAATTTAGTTGTTTGAAGAACAGTCGTTCTTGAAAACTAATATGTAGTTCTTGAAAACTAAGACTCTTCATGCTTAAAGCCTAGGCTGGTTCAAAATAAACACACAAAAAAAGAACCCATCAGCTACTTAATAGGACTCCAGGTCACGGACCCAAGCACAGGGAATGCTTAAAAAATGTCACTGACTATTTCTGCTGTTTTTTCTTAAAAGTTCTTGGCTTGTTTACACAGAATGTCTACTATCCTCTTCACCTTTTCCACTGTAGATTGTTGTGCTGGCTCAGCAATGACCAAAATTTGTGATATAGCTATTTTCCTCCATGAGGTAGTAATCTCTTCCCTGAAAGGTCTACAGGTTTGTTATTTTAATTGTACCTCCTAAAGTGATTAAGAATTCACAGCCATGTAGGGTAATTTTACCTGAAAACAGAGCTCATTCTCTCTGAAGTTTATGAAAGAAATTGACATTGGACAGATTAAGAGGGGAAAGGATGTATGAACTGACAAGGAGCTAAATCCCATGGGATTGTCACACTTCTGGTATGACACTCAAAGAAGGTCATGAGGGTCAAGGTGGCTGAACTGTAACAGAGTTAAACAAAGAGGTGGGGGTGTGTGAGTTTGTGGGGAGAAAGAGGTACCATAAGATATGGGAAGTAAGGGAAAAGATCCTCAGTCATCCAGGTTCATATTGTGATTAAGCAAAGCCTCTCAGGTATCACTCATCCTTGGTCATATCTCTGTGTACTGGGAGCCAGACAGCAACCTCTCCTTGTGGAAAGACCCCCAAGGCAAAAGGAAGGACACCACGTAGAAGAGCCCTGCTGAAAAAGCTGAATTTGTACTTCAGAATGGAGATTGCCTATATAGAAGCAAATTTCATTACAATAAGGCAGCCTTTCAAAATGGATCTTTGTGTGCAGATATCTGCAGTTTCTCCAAATATCCATCTTATAATGCCAAAGAAATATATGAATGGATGGGGAGCTAGAATTTTTCACTTTTTATTTTTGCTGCACAAACAGTTCTATACCACAGAAACATCACAAAGCGACGGGGCTGTTTCTCTTGAGTTTTGTGTGTACATGTGTGTGCATGCACACAGGTGCATATGTGCACGTGGGGGTTCATTCATGTGTGAGCATGTGGAGGGCAGAGAATAACCGTGAGAGTCATTCCTCAGGTGGCATCTACCTTTGTGTTTTTAAGACACTGTCTCTCAATAGCCTGGTTCTCACTGTATAGGGTAGGCTGCCTGAGCAATAAGCCCTGGGGATTTGCTGATTCCCATCTCCTCAGCCCTGGGATTTCAGATGCTGGCTGCCACACCCAGCATTTCCACACAGGTTCTGGGATTTGAATTCATGTCCACATGCTTGCATGTCAAGCAGATTAGACTGAGCCATCTTCCCAGCACCCCATTTCACATTGTATTACACTCTTATTTTGGATTCAAATTGCTCAGGGACAACCAGCAGCTGGAGGCTCTTGGAGCAGAAGTGTTATGCCAATCACTTGGCCTCAGAGGCCAAGGGAGCAGAGATAGATTTCCTCTCCTTTCGGAAAACCCAGACAGGAGGTTTGCAGCTGTCACTTTTTTTAACAACTCAGCTGATGGAAATCACCAACAGTTCAGAGTGTAGTTGTGCATGATAGAAACTAGCCAAGGTAGGAAAATGGGGTGGAAAGAAGAAACTGTGTTTTCTCTTCAAACTAGGAAAAGAGGAAAGTGTGTTATAGGTTGCATACGTCTGTGGGAAGATCTTACTGAAATGACATGTCAGAAATAACATATTTCTATTTGCTATCCTCAAGTCACAGGTAAAATTTGTATAAAATACCCTTTGAGTCTGTTGGACACACTCTTTTAGGCAGATTTCTAACTGGTGTCCAAATATTCCTCAAAGGTGTTGCCCAGAAAGTCAGTAGTTCCTCAACCCAGAGAACACTGGGAAGGTGAAGTAATGGCTTGCAATAAATACTTTCCTAGGCATTTTCATTGCCTTCAATTTTTAAGCATTTGAGACAACTTATTTTTACACTCATCTTTTAAAATTTCTTCTAGATTCCATGAGAAAGGTGGTTCTTCTGCCCCCATTCCATTTCTATGAATCATATGGTAGAATAATCTATATTTTAGCCAATTATGACGGAATGCTGTGGGATGTCTTTCTGTATGTAGTGATTGTGTGTTATTCTCATTGGTTCATAAATAAAGTGGCTTTGGCCTATAGCAAGGCAGGATAGAGGCAGGCAGGAAATCCCAGCAGAGACACAGGAGAAAGGGAGAGTCTGAGAGATGCCATCCAACTGCCCAAGGGACAAGATACCAACAGACCGGTAATGCCACAGTCATGTGGCAATACTTAAATTAATTTTAAATGTAAGAGCTAGCTAGTAATACACCTGAACCATTGGCAAAATATTCATAATTAATATTAAGCCTCTGAACGGTTATTTTTAAAGTGGCAGTGTGAATGGGTGGGATGAAAAACCTCCATTTACAAATGACATACCAGCATGAGGCTCTTGAATTTTCATAGGGCCTGAGAAAACTTTAAAAAAGTATTCTAGAATACATAAACTAAGCCAAAACCAGCTTCCTAGTTGTGTCTTTTCTGCAGGTCGTGGTACAGAGGCATCGTGCCATGTAGACATAAGCACAGCATTGAGGATGCCCACAGCAGTATAGAGGGATCTCTAAGCTGCACAGCATGCTGTGTGGTAGGTTTAGCTTTTGCTCATACAGACCAAAAAAGACTAAAAGAATCACACCAAAAGAGGTCCTGATGGAAAAACCTCTAAACAGATTCCAGTATGTTTTACAATGTACATAGGTTAAGAAAGAAGGAAAATGGGTATAGGCAGTTACAGAAATTAATAATAGTTTTAAAATTAAAACAAAGTCTTTAAAGAGATAGTAAAAATAATATAAAAGACAAAAGCCATGAAAAGATAGGAAATACATAGGGGTGGGGGTCTTATACATTATTGTGTTGATTTTGAATTTTGTGACAGCTGGTGGCCAACAGACAGCTGCTGGGAGACACAAGACTGAAAGAGAGGTTGATAAAACACACCGACCTAATACTTAAAAATGCATTAACTTTAAGGCAGAAGTCAAAAATATATTTGTAAGATTAAAAGATGCACTACTTTGGAGAAACAGGTTTGCTTTTGTTTCCACAGGAAATAAGAGGCTGTGGATTCATTCTAGGTTTAGCTTTAATCAAGGGAGACCTCCTGAACCTTGAGAGGTGATAAGTGGTCTTTCAGGACTTGGCCATTATCTCAGATTTTCTCAAGGTCCCTAAGGATACTTTGTCCACAGACAACAGGAAGCAGTTTGGAGAAAATGACGTCCACATTCCCAAGACCTGGGGGTATAATTAGTCTTTGGTTATTTGGTGAGTTATGGATGTTTGTTATATTTAGGGGAATATAGGATAAAAAGATAACTATTAATTTCAACATTGGCATGGATTTTTGTATAATGATACAAATTTAAAGTTATTTTTGAAATATATATGTTTCTATTCTTGTTTGAAGGATTTTTGTATATTGATACAAATTTGAGGTTATTGTCCTTATACTGCACATCTGCTTCTATTTTTCTTAAGATATTACCCATACAGTTCATACCTATACAGATTACTTAATTATGCAGTATGAAGTTTCAGTCCCTAAAACCTATTCAGGATAATAAAGTAAATGCTTTTAACCATTGAGCCATCTTTGCAACTCTTCAAATGAATTTGTTAAATTGCTTACTTATGTTAGCATGGACTTGTGATTTTTCATTTTTACAATTAGGTGATAAACCATGATTATGCCAATGCTTTGCTACTCAAGCATGCCAGGTTTGTTATTGGGAACTTGTTGAGCTTGACTTCTATGTCCCGTTGACACATTGTCTAACCTGTTTTCATTCCTTTCTTCTATTCCTATCTTTGAAACAGAATCCCTGTGTAATTCAGGCTGGCCTTGATATAACTCTGTGGATGAGGATAGCCTTGAGAATGCAGTCTTCCTGCCTCCATTTTATGTGGGTTGGGATTAAAGATGTGTGCCATAATGTCTGGCTGTTTCCTTAGTTTCTACTACTACAAAGTACTAGTAGCTATTTTCTTTTTCTTTTCCTTCTTACAGCTCCACAATCAGCTACTTCTCCAAAGGGTACTCTTTACTTTTATTACAGAATGGCATAAACCAGTGGTTCTCAACATATGAGTCATGGCCTCCACAGGGATCAAAGATCAGATATTCTGCATATCAGATACTTACACTATAATTCATCACAGTAGCAAAATTAGTTATAAAGCAGTAATGAGATAAATTTGTGGGTTGGGATTCATGACACCATGAATAATTGTATTAAAAGTTTGCAGCATTAGGAAGGTTGAGAAACACTGGAACCCTTCAATGTAATAGGAACCATGTGCCCTCAACTAAAAGTTGATCACACTTACTGATTTCAATTATAGTGATTTATTGGTATAAGACTCCCTTAGTGTACTTAATAAGTGACCATTATTAGAATTAAACATGTTATACTTATGGAGTGTCAATCTTCCCAATGAAGCAGTCTTCAAGGAATAGCACATGGTTGAAGAATTCCTTTTCCAGATGGAACCAACCCTGTAAACTTGTTTCATCATGGGAAATTATTTTAGGATAAAATAGAAATCTAAACCAGAGTTTGAAAACAATCATCCAAATAATCTGTAAATGTTTAAAGCAGCACACCAATCTCAGATCTGGAAAGTAAATCTCATAGAGAGATTAGGAGCTAAATGTTACTATCAACCAAAATTCAAAGGCTGAAACCTAATTCCCATTGGGATGGAATTTGAAGGTAAAACCCTCAAGGGGTTAATTATGTTATAAGAATGGGATTAGTATTGTTTAGGAATAGGCATTGGGGCTGGGTTTAATAGCTCGTTTTCTATAATCCCAACACTCAGATGAGCTTAGGCTACACAGTGAGACCTTGTCTCAGCAGCAGATGCCAACTGACAAACTACCCAAACAAAACAAATGTGTGAGAGTTCCTTGAGTTGTGAATTCCTTCCATGAGAAGACTAAGGAGAATATGGTCATCTCCAAACACAGAGGCAGGTCTTCAATATCCCCATACATGCTAACACCCTAACCTAGGACTTTTCAGTCTCCACATCTGGGAAAAGGAAATGTTCATCCTCTTTTCTTTCCTTTTCTGCAGTGCCAGGGGTTGAATCCATGGTCTTGATCGTAAAATGCTGTATGTCTGAGCCACACCCCAGTGCTTGACATTTATTATTAAAACTTCAGTCTCTTGCATTTGTTACAGAAGCCTGAATACATAGGAAGTACCATCCAGCAGTCACCTGGCAGACATGCTGTTATTACCAATGTAGTTCTTGGCCATGCTAAACATAACTGTAAATAATGTACCTTATAACGATGGTTCTTAACCTAGTGGTCAGGACTCCCTGGGCTTAGAAATACTGAGAAAGTAGTTCCCAAAGCCCTAAATGAATATGTATTGTGTCAAGGATCAATGCCTCAGCCCTCATGGGAGTGTCAAAGCCTCTTCCCTAGGTGTGGCTCAGAGGGATGACAAAACCTTTTTTCTGGTCTGTGTTTGTATGTTCATAGTGTATATGGAAAATGTTCACCATAGATTTCTACCACTGGATATTTATAGCCTGAAGATCATTCCAAAACAGAAACTGCCCCTGCTGAAATTAGCTAAACCTGCATCTTTGTTCAGCTACCCATAATAAACCCAACTCCTTATACATTAGCCTGTTCTCCTTATTTTTCTGTGGGTATAACCACTCCTTATTCAGCTGTATGGGCCCAGCCTCCCTGTTCAATGTATATAGTAAATACACTGTGTTTCCAGGATGCTGTGGCTTCTTCATCTGAGAGCACAGTCTATCTGATCCCAGATTTCCTGTCTGTGTGTCTGTCATTTTTTTAGTGTCTGTCCTTTCTTCATTCCCTTGTTGCCCCAAGTCAGGATTCAAGGACCCAAGCCATTCAAGGATACAGTACCCGTACCAATCACTGAGGAGAAACCCAAATTCCCTGGGGTTTTAGTGAGAAACTAATGTAGTGTCAAAAATTATGTCCCATTGACAATTTAAGGTTTCTGCATGGTCAAGACTTTTTCATAAAACAACTCTGGTAACAAGATTAAAAGATGAATGAGTCACACCCCTGTAGTACAACATCAAGACTTATACCTCTTTTCCCAGAAAGGATTTCTTAATGATTCAGTAGAATTGCCATGCCAGTCTTGTCAAGAGAAGATAATTGGATTCTGGAAAGACAGATGTGCCAGTTGTCCCATGTAACTTAAGGTCTCAAGGTTCCAGGGTTCCTCTCTATATGGACTTGTGGTCTGTTACCCCAAAGAGAATTGAGGGACTGGGAAAAGTTCTGTGATAAACACTGTCTCTACCTCAGACGTGTGTCTGTGTGTGTTGTGTGTTGAGACATAATTGTGTGTGATGACATCACAGGACCTTCACAGACCGATTCAAAAGCAGAACAAGAGCCAGCCTCCAAGAAAGCCAAGCTGTGCTTCCGTGAGTATGCAGTGGTTCAGCCATGTGTGCTGTTTTGGCCAGGTAACTCTTCTAATTGATCTGCATGCATACTTTAACTGCTATTAAAATCTTATGAAAATCGCTCCTGTTTAGAAACACTCCAAGCTTTTACTCAGGGAAACTGCCTTTGACATTCATGTGTGAACACAGGCAAGAGACTAAGGTTTTTTTCTGTCCAGACAACCTTCAGGGTAGATTGTGAGCAAACTAGCTGTGAATGGTCCTGCACTCAGATTCGCCATATGTGAGGGCACATCAAGGATGGTGTGTTTATATGAGTTTTTAAGTCAATTTTCTGTGTGATATTCTGTTTCCTTTACCCACTTACACCATTTCAGGAGAATGAAAGAACTAATCATAACACTTTGTACGTGTTTGTTTTTCGCTAATTTTCTCCTCCAAAGGAGCTAAAATTGTTTCACACAGAGTTCCTCAGAGATCACCAGAAATAAGTCTCTTGAGGTAGGTAGGCCAGGTAGAGTGCTAATGTCTTTATAATTGTTTGGATGAAGGAAATGAAGCCACCAATGAGATACTTGCTGGGATCAGCATTAAGAGGTGGCAATATAGGTACATTTATAGGATGGCACAGTGGTAAATATCTAGGAGATTCTATCCCTCATTGTAAGACAGTAAGAGGGAAGAGGCAATATAGAATGCTTGAATTATAGAAAGAAGATGCCTTCATTTCAAATTTCTCTGAAGAAAAATCAACTACCTCTGTTTTCACATACAGGTTCACTAATTAGGAGACAGTTTTAAATCATAAAATGGTGCATATCACATTCTAATTGTATAATAAAGATGTAAGCCTTTGGGCTATTATTAATATTTACTTACATGGAACACTGACATGGTCATAGGTGAGATTTAATATTTGAGTGTGAGAGAGGGATCCATAGCTCTGGGTTGTTGGAAGTCTGTTAGTGACACAACGATCCCTAGTTTTCTGTTAACTGGTGTTTACCCACTCTTTGACTTGATGGCTACTTAACATTTCATGATAATAGAATTGGAGGACTATTAGAGAGTTTTTCTGTTCCTTTATTCTACTGAAATAAAATGTGCAGTGTCAGGGATGGAACCAATCCCTTCCACATGCCAGGCAAGTGTTCTATCCCTGAGTTACATCCTCAGCTCTTCTGAACCTAGAATAGTGTTCTTTACCTTAACCTGGAATCAAAATGGTTATAGTGTATAGTGCATGACCCTGATAATTTTGGTGATGAAGTTATAACTGTCCCTATTGGGGAAGGGTGGCAGTAATATTTGTTTGAGACATGATCACCTACATCTCAATCTGCTGGCTTTGAACTCATTATAAACCCAATAACTTTGAGTTTCTGGTCTTCCTGCCTCCACAGTACTGGAATTACAGATAAGCACCATCATGCTAAGTTCAGGCAATGCTGGGGATTGAATCCAGGACCTCATGCATGCTAGACAATCTTGTATCATGTACAAACTGAGCTACATCCCTAGACCCACTAAGGACTCTAAAGATATTATTTTCCTGATAGGTTCCACTCTACCTATTCAATTTTAATGCCAAATAATATACTATTTATCTGATGATATATGATATTTTAATTTGTTCTTTTGTATAAAAATAGAAATATTTTGTCCATAGGATGAAAATTCTTACCTCCCACTGAGAACAGACTCTCTGGGGTAAAGACAAATCTTCATGCCCAACTTTCTCTGCCCATTGCAACTTCAAATCTGTTCACAATAGTAATTAAGTAGGGGCATCCACAAGTACTCTGACTTCAAATTCACCAAAATAATCAGATAGTCCATTACCCCAGGAACCTTATAAAATTAAGCATGGACTCTTATTATGCCTTAGGATATCTTAAGACATTCCTCTTTCAGCAATGTTCTCAGACTAGCATGGTGTCTGACTTGGCTGGGGGATTGCTTCTCCAAGGACACTGCTAAAGCCAGTATGTTTTAGTAGGACATATTGCTAATCTGGTCACGCAGTGGTAAAGATTGCTGGTTTGCCTCAGCACCACCATGATCAGAACTCCCCACTTCAAAAGGGATAGTAGCAATAAGGTGTTTCCGATATTTTTAATGCTGTGCTGGGGATTAAACCCTGGGTTTTGTGTGTACTAGGAACACACTTGGCCACTAAGACACATTTTTAGCTTAGCAAGGATTTTTATGTAACAAACATCTAGTGATTTTATCACTCTCAGCTACCTTTTAAGGAGCCATGCAACTCTTCCCACCTATATTGCATGTACAAAAAGTGGAGCAAATCAACAAATTTGCTCTTGTAATGAATTCATAGCTGTTAGTAACTATATCTCACTAATCTTGGACAAATCATTTTTGGAATGCACTGAAAACAAAAATAGAGGAAGGTTGGTTCAAAAGTTCTTAACAATTTAAACATATTGATAACAGTGAATTAAATAATCACAGGACCTTTTTAAGTACAGGATCCTGTGTGATTTCACAGGGTACACACCCAGAAGTTGACCTTCCTTCCAGCCGCAGCAAATGGTTCAAGAAGGGCACACAGAGCAATCTAGATGACTGTTAGACATCCACTTGTGGTAAGACTATTGAGAAAGAGAAACATTCTTACTATTAGTTCCAAAGCTTATAAGGCATGATTCTGAAACTGGAGGGAGTTATGATGACAATTTTGAATGTAAACTTGTAGAAATGTACTGGATATTAGTGAGGACACATAACCTTAAGAGTGTCTCTAGAAAGGATTGGTTGATAGTGTTAATCTTTCCTTGAATGGGGAAAAACACAGTTGATGTGGGAAGTCCTTTTGTCTATATGTTGCTTTTATTGGTTAATGAATAAAGAACATGCTTTGGCCTGCGATAGGACAGAATAGAGTTACAACAGATTGGTGCATGAGTAAGGGGTAAGAATTTCCACATAAAGTCTAAGAAAGCTTAAAAAAAGCTTCTAGACCCACAAAAATGGAAGCCAAGTGCAGCTTCTTGGTAACAACATTTTTTTTCTCAGATAGGCTCTGCTTTCAAGGGATATGCAGTAAAAACTGCACAACTTTTTAAAAAATGGCAGCTTTCTGGTTAGCCAGCACAAATGGCTCTGACTCTTTTGGGAGATCTGGCTGTAAAGCATTTAAATGAGGATTGTGAGCAGAGTACTAAATCTTGCTCAATGGCAACATTGACCTGATGTGTGCTTGAAAATGGGACTGTGAGCATGGTTTGCAGAGGTGGTGAACAGACCTCTGCCATGTTGGACTGGGTGAAGTCAAAAGGCAGAGCAGCCTTAGTCCTAGCAATGCTGCTTAGCATTTTAAGAAGTGATCCTTGTCAAAAAAGGATTACAGATATGCAATAAAGATGGATTCAGATGAAAAAGACCTCTAAATGGGTCACAGTGTTGGATAAATGTATGTATGCTTGAGAGAGAAAGGAAAAACAGTATAGACAGTTATAATATAAGAGTACAGACAGTCATAGGTTAAAGGAGTAAAGACTATAAAGTAAATACCAAACTTGTAGTGTTGGGTGAGGCTGCTTGTTTGTTTTCCAACCACCCAGAATCCCAAAATAATCACAAAGAAACTTTATTATTTAAATCACTGCTTGGCCAATCACTTACACATATTGCTAGCTAGCTCTTATATCTTTGGTTAATCCATTTCTATTAATCTCTATCTTCTTATTGGCTATCTTACATCTTAATTTAACCCATTGCTAGGAATCTGTGTATCACCATGTGGCTGTGGGTTACCAGCAAGTTTCCATTCAGCATCTGTCTCCGACAGGGCTACATGTCTTCTCACTGACTCCACCTTCTTTCTCCCAGCCTTCAGTTTTGTTTTCTGTTGTAGGAGGGCCTGTTTGTTCATTCCGGCTGCCCAGCTAGCTTAGCCCCGAAATAACCACACAGAAATTGTATTAATTAAATCACCGCTTGACTCATTAGTTCTAGCCTCTTATTGGCTCTCACATCTTGATTTAATCAATTTCTATTAATCTGTATATCACCATGTGGTAGTAGCTTACTGGGAAAGATTCAGCATGTCTGACTCTGGTGGCTCCATGGCGGCTCTCTCCTCCACGTTTCTTCCTCCCAGCATTCAGTTCTGTCTTGCTCCTCGTACCTAAGTTCTGTCCTATCAGCTAGGCCAAGGCAATTTCTTTATTCATTAACCAATGAAAGCAATACACAAACAGAAGGAACTTCTACACCAGTTTTCCCCACCTAGCTCTATTCTTTCCTGCACAGGCCCAAGACAGCTTCTTTATTAACCAATGGTACTTACAACATAGAGAGGGGAACCCAACATCATTGTAGAAAATGTAATAGAATAAGAAAAATAAGCCACATAAAGATGGAATATATACAGAACATCTGGTTTATGTATATTTTTGTATTTTCTTTGAATTTTTGACTGTGACTGAGCTAAGTACAGAGAGACATTTCGTTGTACAGACTGCTAAGCTAAACCAACATATGTATTTTAAAGGTATCTTGACATCAAAATTTGAATCTAAGGATATGTTGCTTTGGAAAAGAGGTTCTGCTTTTATTTTTACAGAGGATGAGAACCTGTGGATTCCTATTAGTCTAATATGGTTTGATGGAGCAAGACTCCTGAAAGGTTTCCATAAACCTCCAAAATTACTTCACCCAACAAAAGCAGGATGCAGTTTGGAGAGAACTATGCACAAATTTCTTTAATGATTGTTTATAAATGTTCATTTACATTGAAGGGGGGATATGATATAGAGGTGAATATTTTGCATTGGTATGGATCTTGGTCTATTAATACAAATTTAAGATCATGTTTTCATATATATATATATATATATATATATATATATATATATATATATGCTCCTGATTAAGGAGGTACTGCATTTGTACAGCTTGTTTAAAAATATAATGTATAATTTAAAAATACAGGTTAATAGACATCTATAATAGTCAAACTTGTAGTCATGTTAGTTAGATTTTCTAGATATAAGGAGATATATTTCTGTTATATAGACAATCTTCAATACTTTCAAATACCTACAGAATATGACATTTAAAATGTTTTAAAAACTTAGGACTTTTCATTACAATGAGACATATCTGTTTCTCTTAGGACTAATCTACTTAAAGAGGATTATGGGCATCAAAGAGGCTCCTTATAGAGTTTGTTAGCCATTTGGGCAAGAAACTGCTCTTTCCTGGACTGCTTGATGTTATGATGTATGAACTGGACATGCAGGACCCACAGAAAAATGATAGCTGAACTTGCCTAAAGGTAAAACTCTGGGATTCCTTCTTCATGAAAGAGTCTGCCAGACATTCTACAGAACACAGAAGAAAGCAACTGATGGACTTTGCCATTATAAGGCAGAACAAATTTTCAAATTTTCTGCTTCATTGAAAAGTTTGCTGGATACCATGGGCCTGTAGGCTTAATATTGGATGTCCCAGTGCTACAAAAGAACTTTGGGTAGCAGTCCAGGAAGTGAGATGTTTCTGTCAATTCTAGAGTTTTGGAAGTTGCTTACAATGCACTTCTTATTTTCTTAGGTAACATTATATTCTTCTGGCATATTTGATGGAGTTTAAGAAAGATAGTTATGATTATAAAAAACAGATTAGATATAAAATTTTAGACTCACAAAGATAGAATGGATGATAGAGTATTTTTCTTTTCGTTTTTTTTTGGGGGGGGGATTTTTCGAGACAGAGTTTCTCTGTAGCTTTTGGTTCCTGTCCTGGAACTAGCTCTTGTAAACCAGGCTGGCCTCGAACTCACAGAGATCCGCCTGCCTCTGAATTTGCCAAATGTAACTGGACTAAATATTGTAAGTGTAATTCTTGCTTGATACCTGTATTGTTATATGTAATTTTACTTTGTTAAAGTTAAAACCTTCCTTTTTTATTTGAAAAGAAAGGGGGAAATGGTGTGGGAAGTCCTTCTGTCTATATGTTTCTTTTATTGATTAATGAATAAAGAAGCTGCTTTGGACTGTGATGGGGCAGAATAGAGCTAAATGGGAAAACTAAACTACTGAGAGAAAGTAGATGGAGTCAGGGAGAAGCCATGTAGCCACTAGAGAGGAAAGACACTAGCTGACAGCTGGACCCTTGCTGGTAGGCCATGAGCGTCATGGTAAAATATATGACAGAAATCAATTAATTTATGATGTAAGAGCTAGCTAGAAATATGGAGTGGGCTTCCAGAGATATGGCTGCCTTTGAGTCATTTGTGGGCCTGTAAGGAACCCCTCACCCATACTCCTGTAAGCCACCCCGGTAAACTCATTAGTTCACCAACAAGTTGGACTTCAATGGTATGATGACTTTGGCCTGCCGTTGGTTCCCTGTCTTGGATGAGAAATAGCATCACACAACAGAGACTGTTGCACAAAACTTGGAGAAAAACACCACATAGAAACACCAGATCATGGAGCTTCGGATTGGTTTGGAGCCACAGTCCTCACTTGCTCCTATCTTGTCCTTAAAGAAGGATCTGACCTTCTTCTTTTCCTGTTATGATCTAAGGAATAAAATGATAGCCAGAAAAAAAAAACAATTAGCCAAGTAGTATTGCAAATAATATAGTTTCTGAGTGATTATTCATGGTCTGAGCAGCCAAGAATGAATGAGTAACCTCCAACAACACACAGCCAATAGCTAAAGGCTCTCGCTGTGTTTAAGGAGTAACAGAAAAAGAAGCCAGGTTTTGCTATTCTCCTTACTCTATTTCCTGATCTGCTCAGATATAAGCAAACTCTTCTTGCTACTCCTTCCCCTCAAAGACAGTCTATGGCCCCTTAATTATAAGCCCCAAATAAATTTTTCCCTGAAGTTGCTTCTTCAAAGTATTTCATCATAGTGATGAGTTAATGAGTAAAGAAAGGTATTACATTAATGGCCAAGAGGGTCTACTTGAAAATAGAGCTAGCTCAGAGACAAAAAGAGGGCATGGAAAAGAAGTCCCCAACTCTGGATGCCATTGTTGATCCTTGTGTGGATGCAGCTCTACTCCAAATTATGAGCTGGCAAGACTGCTTTGTGTATAAATGGATTGAGTCACTTTCTATCAGAAAGTCCTAAATAACAACCTATATAAAGAATCCTAAATAACAAGCCTATAGCAGTAGTTAGTAGACATTTGCAGTTACTTAAAGGATGTCCATGCTATAATCCACAGACACAGAGAATCTAAGTAATAAGGTGGGTTCAATTGGGGACTTATGAATCTCCCTGGGAAAGGGAAATAGAATAGATTTCATGGGTAGATTGGGGACTGGTGGGGATGGGTACAAGGGGAATAAGGCAGGAATGGGATGAAAGGAGAGAGTTCTGGAATGTGACTGGAATTAAGGGTGTATTATGGGGGTGATATAGAAATCTAGTGCAGTGGAAATTCCCTGGTATCTATGAGAGTGACCCTAGCCAAAGCACGTAATAATGGGGGATACGGAACCAGCACCAGCCATCTTATATAACCAGGAAAGGCTTCCAGAAGTGGGACAGGGACATGCCCACCCAGCTAGAAAACCTTTGACCTACAATTTGTGCTGCTTATAAGATATGGAGTAATGGTTGGGTAGAACTTGTAGGAGTGGTCAACCAATGACTGATTGAAACTGAGGCCCATGCCATGACAGGGAACCCACAAATGACACTACCTGGAGGGCCAAGAACCAGAGGACAGCCCAGAGACCTAGGATAAAACCTAATACAACTGGGAAAGCAATTTCAATAAAATTATTACTAATAATATTGTGTTATACTCATAAATCAGTGTCTAGCTTAGTGGTTATCAGAGAGGCGTCATCCAGCAAATGATGGAAGCAGATGCAGATACCCACAGTCAAACACTAGGCTGAGCCAAGGCCACTCTGATGTGGGATTCTCCTCTGAATGCTGTGAATATTTTATTGCCCTTGGTTAATAAGAAGCTACTTTGGCATATGCAGGGAAGAATATAGCAAGGTAAGTAATCCAAAAAGAGATAGAGGAGGAAAGAAGGTGGGAGATACCATGTAGCTGGCAAAGGAGAAAGATGCTAAAACCTTACTGGTAATCCATAACCTTGTGGTGATACACAGATTAATAGAAATAGGTTAATTTAAGATGTAAGAGTTAGTTAATAAGAAGCCTGAGCTAATAGGCCAAACAGTACTATAATCAATATATTTCTGTATGATTATTTGGGTCTGGGCAGCCAGGAACAAAAGAGCAGTCTCTGTTTACAAATGGAGTCCACTGTCTGGGGCATGGATCCACATAAGTTAGAAAAAACCTTAAGAAACCAAAAAGGAAACTTTTGGACCCAGAAGAACATAAGCCAAGAGCAGCTTCTTGGTGGCTGCATTTTTTTTCAGATAGGCTCTGTTTGCTATTGGTGAGCAGAGATGCAGCTCCTTTAAGAGATGACTTCCTTATTTAGCATTAGCAACAAAAATTGCTTGGATTCTATGAGAGATAGCTTGCTCATTTGTGCTGGGAGCATGAAAAACTCTGGATCTTTCAGGAGGCTGAGCACCTGAATGGGATTTGTGGGCAACATGCTACAAGTTACTTGCTGGCAGCACGGGACCACTGCTTCTGAGAGTTGGGGTGAACATGACTCCCAGATCTGGCAGTAAATATCCTCTCCTGTGTTGGAAAGGCAAGCAGGGTGGAACCAACAGCCAAGGCAGATGCTTTGTCTTAGCCATGCCTGCTTAACAGTTTACAACAGTGATAAAAAAATGATTACAGATATACAATAAGACAGATTCAAATGAAAAAAGACCTCTCAGTGTGTTAACAGTGTTGGATAAACGTACATGGCCTTAAGAGATAGACAGAAGAAGAGTACAGACAGTCATAGATTAAAAGGAGTAAAGATAATAAAATAAATATTAAAAACAGAGAAAAAAGGCCTCATAAAGATGAAAAATACACAAAAAATCTGGACTATATATATATTATTGTGTTTTCTTTGAAGTTTTTGACTGTGAATGAGCTAACTACAGAAAGACATTTCATTGTACAGACTGCTTAACTAAACAAAAATATATATTTCAAAGGTATCTTGACATCAAAATTTGAGTCTAAGGATACATTACTTTGGAAAAGAGATTCTGCTTTTGTTTCCACAGAAGATGAAAACTTGTGGATTCCTTTCAGGCTAATGTAGTTTGAGGAAACAAGAATCCCCTGAAAGATCTACATGAACCCTAAAATTACTTTGCCCAGCAAATAGCAGGAAGCAGTTTAGAGGAAACAATGCCCAAGTTCCCAAAATGATTGTTTATAAATATTTATTTTCATTTTAAAAGGGTTGGTTGTAAATGATTAATGGTCACAGTCAATTTTTTAAAAAAGTACAGGAGATACAATGAATGCTTTGCCCTGGTCTACTGATACAAATTTAAGGTCAATTATGTTACACTGTATATATTTATTTCTACTTTTGCTTAAGGTATTGTGTTTGTGCAGTTCATTTCAAAATGTAATGTAATGCTGGGCAGTTGTGGCCCACACTTTTAATCCCAGCACTCAGGAGGCAGAGGCAAGCAGATCTCTGTGAGTACTAGGCCAGCCTGGCCTACAAGAGCTAGTTACAGGACAGGCTCCAAAGCTACAGAGAAACCCTGTCTCAAGAAAACAAAAACACAGAAACAAACAAAAAACCAAAATAAAAATAAAAATGTAATGTATAATTAAGAAATGCACATTAGAGTACTACGCTGCGGTAAAAAACAATGACTTCTCGAATTTTGCATGCAAATGGATGGAAATAGAAAACACTATCCTGAGTGAGGTATCCCAGACCCAAAAAGATGAACATGGGCTGTACTCACTCATAATTGGTTTCTAGCCATAAATAAGGGTCACGGAGTCTACAATAGGTGAATCTAAAGAAGCTAAGTAAGAAGGTGAACCCAAGGAAAAACATATAGTTATCCTCTTGGCTAAGGGAAGTAGACAAAATTACCGGGGAGAAAATTGGAATCTTGGGGGTGGGGTGGGATGTGGGTAAGGGGAGATGGGGAGAGAAAAGTTAGAAGGGAAGGAGGGGGGGCCTTGGGGAAACAGGAGGATTGGGATAAAGGAAGGGTGGACAGGGGAGCATGGAACCACAATTCTTAGTTAAGGGAGCCACCTTAGGGTTGGCAAGAGACTTGAACCTAGAGTGGCTCCCAGGAGCCCAAGGCAATGTCCCCAGTTAGTTCCTTGGGCAGCTGAGGATAGGGAACCTGAAATGACCCTATCCTATATTAATACTGACAAATATCTCGCATATCACCATAGAACCTTCATCTGGTGATGGATGGAGATAGAGACAGAGACCCACACTGGAGCACTGGACTGAGCTCCCAAGGTCCCAATGAGGAGCAAAAGGAGGGAGAACATGAGCAAAGAAGTCGGGACCACGAAGGGTGCACCCACCCACTGAGACAGTGGAGCTGATCTATTGGGAGCTCACCAAGGCCAGCTGGACTGTGACTGAAAAAGCATGGGATAAAACTGGACTCTCTGAACATGGCAAACAATGAGGGCTGATGAGAAGCCAAGGACAATGGCACGGGGTTTTGATCCTGCTTAATGTGCTGGCTTGGTGGGAGCCTACCCAGTTTGAATGTTCACCTTCCTAGATATGGACGGAGAGGGGAGAACCTAGGACTTACCACAGGGCAGAAAACCCTGACTGCTCTTTGGACTGGAGAGGGAGAGGGAAAGGAGTGGGGGGAGGGGGAGAAGGGTGGGAGGAGGGGGAGAAGGGTGGGAGGAGGGGGAGAAGGGTGGGAGGAGGGGGAGGGAAATGGGAGGCTGGGAGGAGTTGGAAACTTGTTTTTTTTCTCTCCTTTTCTCAATAAAAAAATAAAAAAAGAAATGCAGATTAATAGTCATCTATAATAATGAAACTCTAAGTTATATTAGGTTTTCTACATATACAGAGGTATATTTCAGCTAGATAATTTTCAATACTTCAAAGACCTACAGAATATGGAATTTAGAATGTTTTAAGAACTGGGACTTTTCTCCATAGTGAGACATTTCTGCTTCTGGCAGTACCAATTATTTCAGAGAGGTATGGAAGAAACTCGTTGTGGAATTTGCCTTGAATATGATGAAGCTAGCAATTTGGGCAATAAACTGCACTTGCCTGGACTTCTTGAGGATATGTTGTTTATACTGGACATTGAGAACCCACAGAAATAACTGCCGAACTTGCCTAAAGGTGAGACAGTACTTTGAGGTTCCTGCTTCATGAATGAGTCTGCCAGACATTCAGCAGGGTATAGAGGACAATGGCTGTGAAACTGCCAATATAGGTGGAACTGTCTTTGAAATTTCCTGCTTCATGGAAAAGTCCGCTGGATACAATGGGCCAGTATGCTGAAGATGGATGCCCCAGTGGTATAGAAAGACTTTGGATGACTTTCCAGGCAGTGAGATATCTCTGTCAGTACTAGAGCTTTGGAAGTTGCTTACATTGCACTTCTTGTTTACTTAGGTATTATTATGTCCTTCTGGAGTTTTTGGTGGAGTGGAAGACAGGTAGTTATAGTTAATAGTTTTCCTTAGTTATAATAGATGATAAATTAGATATAAAACTTTAGACTCACAAAATAAGACAGATTATAGAATATTTTCTTTAATTTTTGCCTCATACAAATAGACCGATGTTGTAACTATAATTCTTGATTGATAACTGTTTTGTTTTATGTAGTTTTATATTAAAGTTAAAATCTTCCTTTTTCTGTCTAAAGAAAAAGGAAGATGACACAGGATTACTCTCTGTATGCTGTGAATATGTTTAATTGTCTTTGGTTAATAAAGATGCCTCTTTGGCCTATGGCAGGGCAGAACATAGCAAGATGGGAAACCAAAACATAGATAGAGGAGGAAAGATGGCAGATTCAGGGAGACACTATGTAGTCGCCAAAGGAGAAAGACACTGGAGCCTTACTGGTAATGCCAAGTAGTGATGCACAGATGACTAGATTTGGATTAATTTAAGATTAATTTAGCTAAGAAGAACCCTGAGCTAATGGGTCAAACAGTGTTATAATTAGTATAGTTTCTGTGTGATTATTTGAGTCTGGGAGGCAGGAATGAAAAAGTAGTCTCTGTTTGCACAACCCCACAGGAAAGGTGGTGAAATGATTATAGGAGCCAGAGGGGTCAAGGACTCTATAAGTACACAGCCTACAAAATCAACTAAGCAGGGCTCATAGAGCATCGCAGGGACTGAGGTGACATTAATGTAACTGTATGGGTCTGACCCAGGTCCTCTGCATATATGTTATGTTTAGCTTGGTTTTCCTGTGGAACTCCTAACAGTGGGAGTGGGGTAGCTCTGACTCTTTTGTCTGTTTTTAGGACCCTTTTCCTCCAACTAGGTTGCCTTATCCAGCCTTGATATGAGGACTTGTGAATGGTTTTATTGTAATGTGTTATGCAGGGTTCAGTTGATATCCCTGGGAGGCCTGCTCTTTTTTTTTTGGAAGGAAAACAAAGAAAAGTAAAGTAGATCTGTGAGAGAAAGGTGCTGGCAGGGGAAAGACTGGCAAGAGTAGAGAGAGGAGACACTATGGTCAGGAAGTGATGTACAAGAAAAGAATAAAAGAGAACAAAAGGAAACAGGAAAAAAGATGACCCTAAATACCAATATGCCATTAATAAAAGAAAGAAAAAAGAAGTGGCATGCATATAAAAGATAAATAGTACATACTTCAATGGTTTTTTTCTTCAAACACCTAATAGCTTGTCAATATTTTATATTTTATATGCAACACATAAACATTTATATTGCTAAATTATGGCTATGACAACTAGTTTTTTATTTACTTATTTGTTTTTCTCAATACAATTTTGTTATTTGCCCTAGGCTGGCCTTAAAATAGCAGCAATCCTTTTGCATCAGCCTCCAACATGCTGGCTCAAAGATTCCTTTTAAAAATCTTTTAAATGACCCAGAATATAACCTTTCATAGAACAGTTGTTCAGATTCCTGTATATGTTGAGTTTAAAAAAAATCACATGAATTGATTGCTCATTTAGTACTTTGAAGGAAAATTACAGGGAAGTGTGTTTAAAATAGATATCATTATCAGAGGCCTCAAGTTCCTTGAGACAAAATAAAATATTTATGAAGTTTGTATTTTATTTTTTCTTGAAACTAAAGAGGGTTTCTAGGAAATACACATCCAAGATGTACATAGGATTGCATGTATGCACATTTATATTTTATTATAAGTAAATGTACTAAAATTTATCAGTTCTTCACACACTGTTAGCAAAGCATATCCCAGGAGAATTTTAGGTATTAGAACCCAAAAATTTCTCTCATTGTCCCTAAATAGTAAAGATATTCTCAATTTCCAGTTTACTGAGAAATTAGTGGTAGTATTAGAAATACCAGCAAAGTGTTATCTTTGATGCTGTGTGCTGGCAGAACTACATACACAATGATTATCCTGTCACATGTTCAGGCACATCTATAAAGGCACAAGATTTAATGGGAATCATTGGAAATTATTTTTTAAAATTTTAATTGAACAAAACTGTCTTTTCCAACACTAAAATTTGATATTAGTCTCCCAGAGGACAGTACAATTTTCCAAAAGTTATCACTGCTTTTCTTTTGCTTATTTATTCATTGCTTTTGGTGCCAGGAATGGAACCTATAGCCATCTATATGCTAAGTCATGGACATTATTGTCAAATTACATTCCTAGTTGAGTTTATATCCTGCCCACCCCTTTCTTTTTCCTTCTTTCCTCCCCTCTGCTTCCCTTCCTTTCCATTTCTCCTTTTTTATCATTTCCCAGTCTTTTCTGTCTTTGATCTTTTTGGATTATAAATAAAATATGCAGCATTCAAATTTCTTAAAATTAATAGTCATTATTTTGAGATGAGAGTACTATAAATTCTAACCTAAAGCCCTTTTAAGATCATTCAGGTGATTTTTGGTCCCTTGCATCCTTTGTTTCTGCATTCTGTCCTACTTCATCAATCCCATCTTGGTTGTTTACTTTTGTAAATGTCTAGAGTATTTTTGTACCCATTTTTGGAAACCTTAGGATAAACAAAAAATAAAAGTATATATAAAGCACATTTTGAATGAAGGAAAAATATTAATTATGAGATATTAATAACTTCAAATCTACATGTATACTGTGTGATATTTTACAATGAGAATAAAACCAGGGAGGGTTTCTTTTGTCTGTGTGTATGTGACTTTAGAAAAATGTGTCTTGAATTGCTGCTAAATGGATTCTGTCATTTTCCAAACGCAACAAATGATGTTTGAATGTACTCTGTAATTGCACAGCATTTGCAAGAACACTCTCTTTTTTTCTATCTGAACAAAATCTTGGGTTTCCGGGACTGAAAACTAAAAACAGGGAGGGTCTGTTGAAAAGAGTAGACATTTTTATTCTTCACAGAATAAAATCTAATTTGAAGACACCAACGTTTTCTTCCTCAGATTTTCAATGTATAATCATTGTTCAACCAAGCAAAAGTCCTCCATGCTGTATAATTTTCTGTAACTAAATTTTCACTTAAGGAAGGTAGAGTCTTTTTTTTCCCAAATAGAAGTTTATATGATGATTTGAACACAAGTAAAACTCACGCCCTAATTACAAACATCTTTGGTGCTTTTTCAAAACTTCCACATTTTTGTTAACACTTTCCATTTTACCAACTCTTTCTAAAAGTTAATTCTTTCTGCTGGCACCATGTTTCTCTTGAAATTGTGTTGTTCCAAATGTATTAGTGATGCACACGAAGATGTATTTATTTCTTAAGAGCATCATTTCTCTGTGTGTGTCAGTCTGTGAGTATGGCGAATGTGTATGTAATATATGTGGACCTATGTATATGCATGAGTGTTTGCCTACACGCTTGCATGCAGTGGTCAGAAGATAATGTCAGATTTCTCCTCTATCATTCTCTACAACCCTGAAACAGGGCCTCTCTCTGAATCAGGAGCTATGCTGGCAACCAGAAAGCTTTAGTGATTCTTCTAGCACTGCTCAACTCCCCTGCAGTGCTAGGATTACACACATTGATAATGTTTGGCTTTTAATATGAGTGCTGGGCATTTGATCCAGGTCCCATGCTTTAATAGCAAGTACTTTTACCTAAAAAGCCATCTTCCTAGTCCTAGGCATATTTGTTTCTGAGTAAGCCAGCTAACATAACATTTCTTGGCTTCAATTTGGAATAGTAGAGAAATCACATTTTGGGACCAGTAATTATTTTGGTCAATGGATAGGTAAGTTTAAATGGGTTTAAATTTGAAAGTCAGCCCCTAGATTGACTCCTCCTAAGTCAAAGTTGGGCATCTGTATAAAATTAAAGAAGAACTCCTATAATATAATACCATGACCTGAACTTAAGTTGTCCCTTCTTACAGCTTCGTTTTTTAAGCCTTTTTTTCTTGGAAAAATTCGTTTAGCAATAACCTCTGATTATCTCTGAAGAATCTTCTCTTGCCTCTGATTCTTATATTCATGAAAAACAAAACAAAACAATTCTGTGTGTTCTCCCTCTGCTATCTCCTATTGAAAGCAAAATAGCTTTTGAAAAAGGTTGACATTCATCTTGCTGAGGCAGACATTATTAACAAATAGAGCTTATATTTTCAAGCCAGATCACTTCCTAGAGATGTGGCTTGAATCAAAAAGCACCAAATGTCTGTTTTTTATTGTAACCTTATTGTTTCAGAGACAGATAATATGCATTGCTATTATACTGCTGACAGGAAGACAGCTTTGGCCATCTAAAGGTCTAGAGGCCATTTTCTTTTGCTTTCATGTTCTTTTATCAATGACTTGTTAGACATAAACCTATTCTTTCCCCCTTGCAGATACCAGAACCTCAGCTTTTGGGAGGGAAATTGTAAGGCAATTTTGCATGAGCAATCAACCTTGTGATGATCAAACAAAGTAAGTATAGGTTCGTTGCAACCGTGAAGGGATTACAAGAAATAGCTGTTATTATCACACATGAATGGTTTAGCTGGTGACGTTGGGGAAGAATGTTGAAGGTTGGGCCTGTTCTTCATCTCTGTGAATGGGGCATTTTGGCAAGGAGACTTTGATTTTGAAATATTCAGTGGTCCTACCAAATCATGTTTTTGCCACATCCTAGCTTTAGGCCTCTGGCTGCTTCATATTTCTGAATCTGTTATCTCCTTTTGTAAAGTAGAAGAATGTTGTCAAAATTAAATGAGTTCTCTCAGTGTTGCAACATCATGTCCACAGAGATCATACAATTATTAATTATTTGTTTGCCTCTCTTTCCAAGTCAAGCAGATATAAACTCTAGTTCATGATGTTATCACGACTTGTAGAAATGCAAAGGAGCAAGTAAAATCAGTCAGTGTCCAGAGAGATGGAATGACTCATGGGATAGAACTAGAGAACTTTCTAGAAATAGCCATTCTACTGATATTTGGGGTGGATTTTCTTTTATTTTCATTTTTTTGAGGCAGGAGTAGGAAGATTATTCAGTTTTCTAAGCCAGCCTCAGTTATAAAATAAATTTTAGGCAAGTTTGGAGGACATAGAAAGATTGTGTTTCAAATTTATAGAAATAAATGGTACGTATTCTATAAACCCAGGCTAAAATATACGTACAATGGTGATAAAGCCTCCTAACAGTCATAACACGATAAATGCAAATATAAATGAAAAATCTGGGACAAATAATGTTTAAGTTCTGTGAACTAACAAAGTAATAAAGAACCAAAGACAAGACCTTCATGTAAAACCCTAAGACTCACCATATTTATTATCTAAAGTTGAGGAGCAGGAGTGTAGGCTCACAGGAAGGAAGAAAATATTACAAGATTCTGGGTTTGAGAGTTTTCATTTTAAAAATCAAGGAAAAAAGAAGAGTCGTGATTTTAGGGCACGATGAGGAAAAGTCATAATAATAAGAAATAGGATGTTCTGGGTATGGGCTTTGGCACCAAAAGAAGAGAAAGGGATCCACGGAGTGTAGAATTACTAATGAGCAAGTGGCCTGGACTGCGATTTAGAGACCATCCCTTGTGACATTTTAGAGTACCTCTCACAAAAAGAAATGCATTTACATTTTGATCTAGTGTGCATACACAAGTCCATGTGTTTCTATTGAGAAAAAAAGAAAAGTTTTAAAAACAAGAGCTATGCCAGATGTCAGGAACTTTTACTTTCTCATTGATATCAATTACACTTGAAAATGTTGATGGTGACGTACTGAAGTGACTCCATGATTCACTGGTAGGTCAGGGCTTCCATTTCTAAAAACAGAACCCCCTTGACAGCCTTGGAATGTGTAACCTTTGGAAATCCCCCATTGGCCTATGCCCGCATGGACTGTATTGCAGAAGCTTCTGAATGCAGCAGTAACCCAGGCCTTGAGTATTAACTCTGGAAACAGTGAAAGACTTCATTCACACAATACCTAATGTGACAATGAAGCTGCATGATAAATTATATTTGTATATGGAAAAAGAATTATACCAAACACACAGAATTTTCTAGATTATATTTTTGAGCAGAAACATACATTATAATTCAACCCATTCATGAAAACTTTGATTATAACTATAAGCCTGTACCACACATATAGACATATTTCTTTCTAACAAAGCATTACTTTTGAAGATTTTTATTTTAACTCATGTGTGTGTGTGTATACATACTGTGTGTGTGTTGTGTCTATTTGGATGTGTGTGCATTTAAATGTATTACATGTAGAGGCCATAAGCATGAAATCCCCTGGGGCTGGAGTTATAGGTAGTTCATTGTGACCTGCCTAATTATGGGTACTGGGAGCCAAGCTTGAATCCTCTTAGAAAGCAGTATATGATCTTATCCACTAAGCCATAGCTACAACATCACACACAACGCATTCATAAATCAGAGATAACTATATGCTAAACTTTAAAATCTGCTACTCCTTATTTGTTTTTAAACAGGGTCCTATATTGCATCTCACTGCGCCCGAGAACTCATTGTGTATCCTGGACTGGTCTCAAACTCATAGCTGTCTTCCTCCTTTAGTCACTGTAGTGCTGTGATTACGGTCAATAGCCACCCAGCCTGACTTGAAAAATACTTTTATGTCTCTTGATGGGTATTTTGATTTATAACTATACAGACTCAAGCATACATTAACAATAGAGAAATGAGAAATCTCTTTTCTTCTGCACTTTAAGATTCAGAAATTCTGAAGCGGGTCTCTCCGATTCAGGGCTCAATTGTTTTTTTGACATAAAACTCCTGCCACCATTACCTTCATAGGTCAAGCCACTTTTTCTGAGAGTCACCTTAAAAAGTTGTTATTGTACAGAAATGTATTTTACAGAAAACTAGAAATTGTGAGTCAGAGCATTTGTGAAAGGGCATGATGTTTCTAAACATCCTTTGAAATAGAATAACATCAGAGGAATACCATGGGAACATTTGTGAATGGCCTTCTAAAGTAAGATATAGAACAGGGGTGCAAAATAGGTATGCTACACCTAGGCTTGCACTTTGTGTAGCTAGAATGACTTGCTTGCTTTTCATCGTCCTTCAAACTGTTGATGTCATAAATGATAAAATTAAGAGAAATTACCAAGATACAATTTTCTGTATCTGATAAGAGAGAGTGATAAGTTAGTAGGTGAAACTAGGCTGTCAACTTTCTGTGGTCAGCAGAGAGGAAAATGGAGCTATCACATATCACACTCTTCATGAAATAAACTGTGAATTTCTGAGAAGCAAACCATTTACATATACATTCATTTACACATTCAGTTGTGCACTGTGTGGAGGTCACCCCAGGGTTTGGGGTATGCTTAGTCTACACTGCAGCATGCATAGCTGATTTGACATAGAGATTAGATGGATATTCCTCTTGAAGTGCTCCTTTAAGAGGAAGGGCAGGGCATTAGTCCATTTTCTGTTGTATAAATGAATCTCACAAATTAGGTATTTATGGAGAAAATAGGATTTGTCTTTTCTCTTTTTCATCTCAGAGTTCTAGGAATCTATGAAGATGGCTCAACTGTCAATATAGCATGCAGTGAGGGCCTTGTGCTGTTCTACTGCATGGTGGAGGGCATCTCATGGGGAGACAGAGCTAGCTGGAGACAGCTGAGTTTTATACCAAACATATATCCTTGATAGCTTGTTGATCCACTAATGCATTAATTTGTCGATGAATTTCCCACTCATGATGACTGAACCTTCATGACACAAACACCTTATAACAGGCTCATCTCTGTCTGTCTCCATCTCACCCTCTCTCTTTTTCTCTCTCACAGAGATCAAATCCACGGTCTTTAAATGCTAGGCAAACCCTCTACCCCTGAGCTCACTCTCTAAACTTGGCATCACCTCTCAATACTTCACCAGAGAGACTACATTTTCTTTGTTTTGAAGATTTGTTTATTGTGTGTGTGTGTGTGTATGTGTGTGTGTGTCTGTGTGTGTTTTTTCTGCATGCATGTACACTACATGTGTGGCTGGTGCCCATTGAGACAGAAGAGGGTGTTGAATTCCCTGGAACTGAAGTTAAAGATGGATTGTGAACTGCCATGTTGGTGCTAGTAACTGAAAGCTGGTCCTCTGCAACAGCAGCAAGTACATTTAACCACCGAGCCATCTCTTCAGGCTCAAGATTAAATGGCAGCATGAGTTCTGGTGGAGGCATCCAAATCCTCGAGACAAGGTAATGTGCTTAAATGAGTCTTCAGATGTCATAGACCTGGTGCTCATGTCATGCAGCAGAACGAGGTCTGTGTGCACAGGGGCAGTCATAAGTGTAGATAGGATGGGGAGATCTAAGGACATGGTGGACAGGGTAAGTGAAATAGAGTCAGGGCCCCACAGAGAGGGCTTTAGAATAGAAGCAAAATGGTATATGACATATGCTCTTGCAGTTTGGAGTGATGGACCAGATTTCATATTGGAACACAGATGGATCTCATGGATTCAGCACGGTGTGTGACAGTGTGAAGTAGCATGAAACTAAAAACAACTTAAAAGTCCACTTGTACCTATAGGTGCATAAGAGAATGAGGACTCATTGGGGAGTGATGAAAGTGGAAAATGTAAGATGTATTAGGTATACTGTTGTTTATTTACAGACAGCAATATATATCTATATATGTATGAGTATATATGTGTATGTTTATATCTATGTATGTATGTATGTATCTATCTATCTATCTATCTATCTATCTATCTATCTATCTATCTATCTATCTATCGTTTATCTGTCTGTCTGTGTTGTTGGGGCTTCTGTCCTGCCTGGTTTCCACAGTCGTTAAGTCCCAAAGAAATCACACAGAGGACTACATCAGTTATAAACTGATTGGCCCATTAGCTCAGGCTTCTTAACTCGTTTTTTTTTTAGGCTTCTTAACTCTTTTAACTTATATTAGCCCATAATTCTTGTCTATGCTTGCAATGTGACTAGGTACCTTATTCAGTGAGGCAATCACATCTTACTTCTTCTGTGGATGGGTCATGCCTGCAGACCAAGATTTCCTCTTCCCAGAATTCTCCTGTTCTCATTGATCCACTTCTACATTCTGTCTGGTTGTCCTGCCTATACTTCCTGCCTGGCTTCTGGTCAATTAGCATTTATTTAAAATATAATTAACAGAATACAGAATATTCTCCCACACCTCTTCCCTCCCTCTCTTTTTTTTAAACAAAGGAAAATATCCATAGTCCATTTTTTGGGAATGTGGGTGTTGTTTTCCAGGCTACTTCCTGCTGGTTGGGGGAACTGATAATCTTATGGGGACCTAAAGAAAATTTATAATTATGATCAAGTCCTGACTGGAATATCCTGTGAGGCTTGATCATCTCGGTCAGCATCTGGAATCTGTTCTGGATGTAGAACTCAGACATCTGGCCATCTGTTCTTACTGGAGATTTCTCAGATGGTCTTTCTTAATCAAATCTGATTTTTCTGAACTCAGAATGAATTCATAGCTTCTCATTTTCTGTGGAAACAAAAGCAAAACCTCTTCTCCAAAGTAACATACCCTTTGATTTCAATTTTAAAGTCAAGGTATTTTCAAAATACCTATCTTGGATTAATTCACCAGCATTTATAAACAAATATCTTTTAGCAGCTGTTGCTACTTCCTGAGCATTTAAGCAATTCACAAAGAGCATAATAACATACAATATGCAGACTCTCTGTGTATTTTTCATTTTCACGTGGCTTTATTTTAACCTCTATTTCTTTTATTTTTACTTTTAATTTTTGGCTTTTTGAGACAGGTTCTCTGTATATCTTTGGCTGTCCTGGAACTCTCTCCATATACCAGGCTGTCCTTGAACTCACAAAGATCCACCTGCCTCTGCCTCCCAAGTTCTGGGATTAAAGGTATGTGCCACCACACCTTGAACTCACAGAGATCTGCCTGCCTCTGTCTCCAAGTGTTGGGATTAAAAGCATGTGCCACCACACCTTGAACTCACAGGGGTCTGCCTGCCTCTGTCTCTGGGATTACAGGTATGTACCACCTTTAACTTATTTTAGCCCATTATTCTTGTCTATGCTAGCCACGTGGCTAGGTACCTTATTCAGCAAGGCAGTCACATCTTACTTCTTCTGTGGATGGGTCATGACTGCAGACCAAGCTATCCTCTTCCCAGAATTCTCTTGTTCTCATTGACCCGCCTCTACTTTCTATCTGGTTGTCCCGCCTATACTTCCTGCCTGGCTACTGGCCAATTAGCATTTATTTAAAATATAATTGACAGAATACAGACCATTCTCCCACACCATTTCTGTCTCTCTATTTAAAAATAGCGAGTTAACAACAGTAATAAAACCAAGGGACAAAATAAATTACATTTTGTACTTGTGGGGAGATATTCTGAGTAGTTACAGATGAAGAGGAAAAAATGAAAGATTTAAAAAGATTCATTCATAAAGATCAAAGTTAGGAAAATAGATTGAAATTGAGAGAATGATAGAAGTGTAAAAAGGGAATATTTAAACTAAATTTAAAGTATAGCAATGTAATTAAACATCACTGGAACAGATTTGAATGACAAAAGATGTACAAAAGGTGTTTAACCATTGCCAGTATGGTTTATGATTTTTGGTTAATTTTAAATTTACTTCTATTTGATTGTTTTTTTCTGCATGTATTTCTGTGTTCCATCTGCATGTCTGGTGCCTGCAGAGATCAGAGGAGGGCACCAGATCCTCTGGAACTGGAGTTACAGATGGTTGTGCGCTGCCATGTGGGTGCTGATTACTGAACACAGGTCTCTTGGAAAAGCAGTCAGTGCTCTGGCAAAGTACTTTTAAACACTGAGCCCTCTCTCCAGCCAAGGGTATTATCATTTTGTGATTGTGTAGGATACGTGGGATGCTGGCAGGAAACCCTTGGACTGCTCCTGTTTGACATATTCTGAGAAAGGAGATCCAGATGTCAGAGCAATGAGGTTTTCTAAAATTTGAGCTCCTGGGTCAAATTAGACATGGAACCATGATACATTTTCTTATTTAAAAAGAATACTGGCTTTCTAACTATTAGTGGGAAAGATCGCAAATAACATTTATCTGACAATAATTAGTAATTAGTAATTGCTAGCTCCTAGTATTTGACTGAGACACCATTTTCTATTAAAAGCCATCAGGACTTACTGGAGAGGTGGTTGATCTATAGGACAGGAAGTAAATAAACAGGAAAGAAATTTCACAAGGAAACACAAAACCATTGCTGTAAACCTTGGGGAATATTAGGGCATCATCTCATTATTTTGACAATTGGTGCATAGACTAGAAGTCAAAGGCATTTATTTTGAATCCTCCCCTCCCCGCTTCTTCCTCCTCCTCTCTTTTCCCTCCCTTCTTCCCCCTCACTCTCCAGAAAATCATATTCTTATTTTCTCTTTCATACAAACTGTAATCAGGGTAACAAATACTTGAGGAGAGAAAGTTTTTCCATAAGGAGATGCCACAGGTAGTAAATGGAGATAGGTGGATAGAATAAAACAGCATCCTTTTCTACCACCTAGTAAATTAAAGTTCAATGCAAGGATCATCAATGGCTGCTAACATTATTCACACAGAGGTGTCATATACCTCTAAATAGGAAACACTCACTACCGCTACCTCACAAACAAGATCAAACAAAAGACTAAAACCAAACTAATACCAAATCCTTGAAAACACAGACTAAGTAGTATCTTCTTATTCATGCCTCATTTCCCTCTTGCAATTCAAAGGATAGAGAGATAGATATATGAAAGTGTCATACTGAAATCCATCTTTGTATGCTAATGTAAGCAATAAAAATAGGAATAAATTCAATAATACCATGGGCACACAATAAATAAAATTCATAATATAGGTAAACATATACAACAAACATTGTTGTCAATTCATAGTTGGGAAGTAAGTCAAGGTTGAGAGGTCAGAAGAGATTTGGGACACATATGAACCAGAGGCTGTGTATGACTCCTGGTTTTTGTAATTTATTCAGGTATATGAGAAGACTCCACAACATATTAAGGGATCACTATCTTTCTTGGCTATGATGGCTATAATGTCATGAGCTATTTAAGACACATATATTTAAATATCCATTAAAGTCAGAAAATGTCTTGAGCTTCCCTTCAAGTAGTCTAGGAGGGACAGGTGGTGGAGGGCACAGATGAAATAAAGTTTGGCCAAGAACTCGTAACTGCTATAGTTGCAGAATTGGTACATACAGTTTAATTGTACTCCTCTCTTATTTCATACTTGAATTATGCTTCTAAGTTTTTAACTTATAAAGTTCCACACTCGGGAGGCAGAGGCAGGCGGATCTCTGCGAGTTCGAGGCCAGCCTGGTTTACTAGAGCTAGTTCCAGGACAGGCTCCAAAGCTACAAAGAAACCCTGTCTCGAAAAACCAAACAAAAACAATTATAAAGTTCTAATACTAGGTGAGAAACTAAGAAATGCTAATCTATTATTTATGTGCTAAGCTAAGAAAACATACTCAGGGGCTAAAGAGATGGCTTAGTGGTTAAGAGCACTTGCTGTTCTTACAGACTGGAATCTGATCCCTAGCACCGACATGGTACTTTGAAACTCTGTAACTCCCAGTTCCAGGGTATCTTATATCCTCTACTGACCTCTGTGGGCACCAGGAATGCAGTGTCACAAATACATACATGCAGAATAAATATTCATACACATAAAATAAATCTACAATAAATAGGGAATATAGTCATCATATAATATATGCTTATATGAAAATGCCTTTATCTACCAAAATACCATATACAACAAAAGTATCTATTGAAAACATTTTAAAATACCTCTCAAAAACATAAAAGAAAACATGACTACAAAGCAACATATATTTTGCAAGGATACACATACACACATATATACATATTTATATATGTATCTCTCTATATATTTTACAAATGTATGAAATATTCAGGAAATGGGTTTTCCAGGAGAGACAAAAATAAGATATATACAATGTGAATATATATTCACTTAAATATGCATTTATAATATATACTATATATTTGTATATTCATACATGATATAAAAGGGACTATAATAAACACACATTCATGTAGATATAACATATAGTCTACAACTGAATAAATACAGGTATCTGAACATAGATCCAAACATGAACCTATTTGCTAAAAGGAAGCTTTATAAGGATAAAAGATCATAATGTTCTATGAATTGTGGAGTATTATTAAATCAATCTTTTACATCCAAGATCTAAAAGAAAAAAAAACTAGTGTACATAAAGAGAACAGATTCGTGCTACATGATTTGGCTCAGAAAATGAATACTTTTAAATAAATAAGTTAGAAAAGTGCTTTAAGAATTGAAGTTACAAACACTGTACAATATTTCTTGTAACTGCCATGCTATTCTGAAATATTCAATAGCAGTCCATCTCAGTGAATCAAAAATAAATCATTCCACTTTTTCTCATGAAAAATAGCAGCTATAATGCTTAATGTTGTTGTTCATAAGAGTCTTATTCTTCAAAAAGATGCTAACATCTTTAAAGTCATTAAAATTCTGCCGTCCTACTGCATTTTGTTCTCTTTTTTTTCACTTTGACTTAGTTAATTTCCATGCCCAAACAGAACTCTAGAATATTAATAGAACCTATTGTCAATTTTAAATAATTTAAATATGGTTAAAAATTCCACGTGTCCAAACCTCTATCTCTGCCATTTTCCAATGTGTAATTATACATAATTACTCCCCAGTTAGAAAAGTAGTTTCTCAGTCCTAAAGTGTCCATTTAAGAAATATATTATTTCTCCTGCTTCTATCTAAAATGAATCCTGTCACACATTTAAAATCAAATGCTAAGGAGTCATAGATTTTTAGGTTAGGATATATAAATCTCACTACAGATACATTAGTCTCCACAATAATATTGTCATACCCTGACTACGTCTAAAAATATTTTATATACAGATGGTATATTAGGGAACTATGAAGAACAGATACTCTAATGGAGGAAAGATTTTGTTGTGTCTTCTTCAAAACAAATGTGAGCACATGAACAATTTTCCCTTTTTAATTTCTTATTTTATTTTATTTTATATTTATATTTATTATACTACTGGAGTTCAAACCCAGTACATGCTAAACCAAACTTCTGTACTAATATATACCAGTCAAAGCCTTTTTAAAAATTCTTTTAATATTTTATTTTTTCCATTCTATTTTACATATAATAATTATGAGGATGGCAAGTCTCCAGAAAAAGGGTATAAAATAAGGTAGTGTTTTCTTTGACACCATTTCCTTTCCCAGAGTTTTGTTTTAGATTAGTGCTTGGTACACACAGTTTGGGAGATGGTATTGGCACCTGGATAATGCCAACAACAGCAGCATGAAACCCATTAAACCTTGTTTGTAGCTGTGATTTAGAGCTTTCATGTTCTGAAACAGATGTAGCAATTGGCAAATTTACAGAAGAAAATTATGACCATCTATGAAGACACACTCTGAGGTTTTGGAGTAAAGGACCCTTATACAGCATAACAACTTCTTTTGAGAACTAATCAAGGAGAGGCACATTAAATTCAGCTATAGAACATAAATTAAGATAATCTTTCATTTGAATAATCTAATTTTAGGGGAAATTAGAACAGTCAATATCAGTTCAGAAATAGTATTTGTGCACATGTTGTGTATCTGACTTGGAAAACAAATCACATTTCCTCTCAAGAACTTGTAAAGAGTAGTGTAGGTTGTTAGCATATACTTGGAGAGAGGGAAGGAGGGAGGGTAGAAGGGGAGAGAGAGAGAGAGAGACAGAGAGAGAGAGAGAGAGAGAGAGACAGAGAGAGAGAGAGAGAGAGAGAGAGAGAGAGAGATCCAAATTAATTCTTATTAACCAGTAAAACTGGAACCAGAAGCCACAACTGGAGCACTGGAGTTTGTAGTCCAAAGGCAACTTTTCTTTGGTTGAGGTGAGAGAGACCCCATTAACCTGGGCATCTGAGTGAGCCAAGAGCATTCAGAAAGCTGTACTTCTGGCCAAGGTACTAAACCACCTCTGTAAAGCTCATGGTAAAGGAACAAATTCCATCAGCTATCATGAACATATGTTTTCTTCTTTAGCCTAGATTTTGCCTCCCAATACAGGGTCATCTACAGGCAGTGACTTTCTCGAATCATGCCTACCTGTCGTGATTAATACCTGTACTCACTGCCAGACCCAATTACTCAAGATACTGTCTATTGCACCTTCAGTGGTTTACTGCCATGTTTGCCATGAAATACTCAGTACCAGTTTTAAGTTGATTAATCTTCATTTAGGACACTCCCATACAACTGAAGCAGATGTAAACATCAGATGCTGAGACGCAGTGACATTCTTTAATGATAACCCCTAGAGACTACTCGATGGCTTCATGTTAACACAATATCAGGCAGTTAAGAATCAACACTTTAAAAGAACTAGGGATTATGTTAGGTTGCATTGTATGCAGCCGTGTAACTTCAGGAATCTTAATTTTTCTAATCCTCAGAATTTAGAAATCATAAAGCTATAATCTTGCAATTAATAAAAGGCATAAGGGTGTTTCGCATTGTTGTTTATTTGTTTTATTTTAGCACAATGAAGAGGATATGGGGAACATCTCTATGAATGTGAGGTCAGCTTAGCCCATATAGAGAGTTCCAGGACACCAGGAATGCATAGTGAAATACATAGTCTCAAAAATTAAACAAATGAAGAAATGGGTAGAACAGATTTCCACACTTGTAAAAGAACATAAGAACCAAATAACAAAAGAACCCTTTCAAGGATCATAACACACATTTAAATTCATTTCACCCCTTTCCTACAATGCTTAGATAACGACCTAATACCTCCCTACAACTCTCCCAACTTCGCCCAAGCCCACTTTCCTTCAAGTTTCATATCTTCCTTTTTCTTGTTAGCAATAACCCCTTAGGTCCAATTACTGTAGGACAAATGTACTACATGTTATATTCTTTAAGAAATTAATCTATCTTGTGACATTTTGTGTTTGATTGAGACTTGCTATATGACCAAATCTGGCCTTAGACTTCTATTTCTCCTGTCCCAGCCTTATAAGTGCTGGGATCATGTGTGTGAGTGTGTGTGTGTGTGTGTGTGTGTGTGTGTGTGTGTGCGTGTAGGAGAGAGAGAGAGAGAGAGAGAGAGAGAGAGAGAGAGAGAGAGACCACATCTAGAGATTTAATTAATAAATTTTTAAAACTACTGCTATTGTAAAAGTTATGCCTGATCTTTGTAGATAAGGTCAAAAATAGGGATTATTTTTCTCCAAACCATTCCTTTAACTACAGCTCATAATTAATTGTTTTGGGCATGTTCCCAGTACTCTTTTCTGTTTAAATATTTTGTATAGGTTAGTGAAATCATATTCCTATATACATTTTGCAATCTTCTACCATTATATCACAAATATTTTGTCATAATATTTCTGGGATAAAAGTACCTATAGGAATTGTGTGTATTAATACACCTTGGCTATGTTTTAACTTGATTTTGTTTATAGACACATTATATCATTGTATATTTGTCATAAAATATTCTTCTTCTTGACTTTCAATCCTTCATAAATGGCAAAATCATTCTTAGCTCTCAGCCATATGATTCCAGGCAGTAGACTGTGAATTGCTGATCCAGCACTATAATAACAATAAACATGGCATTGGAACCAACCCGCTTGATTTGATTACATTGTTTCCTAGCTATGTAACTTCAGGCAAGTTCTTTGACATTTCTGTGTCTTGGTCCCTCAACTGTGGAATGACAACACCCGTTTGCAGGATTTTTTGACGAGATTAGCAAAGGCCATGTTAATATTTAATAAACACTATTTTTTTCATGGCATTGATAATGTCATTATATATCCATGTCTATGCCATCATGGTTTGAATGGCATAGAGGAAGGAGTCACCAGTAGGCAAAGAGTCACTCTATCAAACTTCCTGAGTTTTTCTGGGTAGACTCTTTCACTACTTCTGCTCCTGGGGCAAAGCAATAGTGCATAAAACATCATAATTTATTCATATAAAAAGGGCCTTTTGTAGTTCCAGCTATGGCTAAATTGTATGCAGACAAAATACCTTTTGTGAAATGTTCTGGAATTTGGTAACCACTTTTCACATTATTTCTATAGAAAACTGAGTTCTGTGTTCCAATTTCTAGCTTCTAAACTAATAATTAGAGAATGCTGTGGTCAGAAGAGAGACTATTGAGCTACCCCTGGATGACTAAAAGAACAAGAATAAAGGCAGTTGTCAAGAAATAATGTTCTCACAATTGGGGGCTCAATATCTTTCACCAAATGATGACTATTGCAAAACTAAAATTCATTAGAAAATGATGTGTCAAAACTTGGACAGCTCATTCACTGACACGTTGAAACCATACTCAAAATGACGCTTTGAAAGGGCACTGTTTGCCAGATGCTATTTTTCTGCTGTTCTTAGCAGCGGTTTTTAGCAAAGCTATTAATGGTTACACAACAAAGCCGAATCAAGTGGCTCATTGATAATGAGGGAGTTCTCGCTTCTGTTACTAGATACATGACTGATTGGAACTGGTGCTCAGCTTTTCAAATGCATCCTAAGTCGTGAAGCTTCTAACTGGAAAGAATGCTTTATTGAAGGATTGGCACACACCTTGAAGTGTAGAAACAGTGCTGCCTGTCATATCCCTTTCCTACCTTCCTTCTTGCTGTTTACCAAAAGGCGTCATTATCTCCCTCTGTATTCATTATTTTTTTCATCGGTGTGACAAAAGAGTTAGCAAAAGTGACTTCAGGAAGACAGGGGTTATTTGGACTCTCAGTCTAAAGGGATGTGCTCCCTTGCAGCAGGGAAGACATGGCCGTGCAAGCATGAGGTAGCTGGTAAGAGCCACAGTCAGGAAGCAGAGAACAAGGGCTACAGATGCTCAGCTAACTTTGTTCTTTTTATTCAGAGGAAGAGATCAGCCCATGGTATGGGGCCCTTTTCAGTTAGAGGTGGTCATTCCTCCACAATCAACCTAAACCTTCTCATTAACATGCCAAGAGAATTGTTTCCATAGTAATTTAAATCCTGTCAAATTGACAACCAAGAGTTAATCACGTGCTCCTTTCTCAATCATCTGAAATTTGAGAAGCTGTAGCTTTAAGTTAGTCCTTGGCTCATTAACATTCTTTTACCCTTTGTTTGGCAGCATGTGCTACCAAATTTCCAAGGAGTCATGTCCATCAGAATTAATTTTGGAAACCTGTGGAGTTTTCCCTTTTTGTACTTGGTTCACTTCAATTGCCACAGGCCACATCCCATCCAGGGAGACTTTGATGTATCTTTTGGTCCTGATGGCAGACAGAAATGAGAAAAGCACTTATTCAGCTGTGGCTCCACAGGGAATGGCTGGGTTTGACACAGCCATGGAGCATATCTTTAGAATGAACAAAATCCAACAATCCAATATGCTGACAAATTGGGGTGACAGGCAAGACAGCAACGAGTTCAATTGGATTATATATAAATATTCACAAACACAACTGGTCCTGAGAATATAAACAAAACAGTATTTTAAAATGTTAGATCTTCAAAGAGAGCTTGGGGAGATGGTTCTGTCAGTAAAGTACATGTGATGTTGTCATGAGGACTTGAGTTCAGATACCCAGCACCCACATAAAAGTTGGGTATGGTAGTGGAGCACATCTGGTACCTTGGCACAGGGAGCAGGAGGAGGAACACAGAGCCAGCCTGTCTAGGCAACTATTGAGCTCTAGGCCCACTGAGAGACTTCTGTTTCAAAACATATAATGGAGAAGTAATGAGGAAAACATCCAACACCCAACATATATGTGCACACAATGTATTAACATTAAAAAGAAAGGACATTAAGGCAGATGTAAAGATATGCAAAATTCAGTTCCTAGGTCTATTGGTGTTTTGGATGTAAAAAAGGATTAAGTGTTACATTCAATACACATCTCTGAATTTGGGTAAGTACCCCTGGAAGGCTATGGACTTACTTATAACTCATTAAGTTTCTTAAGAACGGGTGAGTTTTTGGCCATAAATGTCAACCATTCAATATCTCCAACACAGGGAGATGTCATGAAACAAAATGACAGTTTGTATGAGATGAATCCCTTTGGAAAGATGTCTACTTTTCAAGCGTCAACCCCTACTTGAAATGCCTATTGGAAAGTCATCTTAGTAACCAAGAATACACTTCACTTCTTTGAGGCCCTTCAGCCATGAGAACAGAGACTAATTCTGTTGAATTAACATTCTTTTCATTAAGGGGACTGCACAAACTTGAAGTTGTCTGTGCTTGGATAATTAAGAAAACTATGGCTTATTTAAATGATAGCTTGTGACTTCCAGGTAAAGTATCTAAATGATTGACTGTTTCACCCTTTTCATTTTAAGTTCGAATTTAATCTGTAGGCATGGGAGAATATTTTTAAAATTTGCCATTGTTTTATATTTTAAACTTAATTTATTATCTTCTGAGATTATTTAGAACTTGGGAAAGTTTTGTTAATTATTTTAGATAAGAACTTTATATTACTTAAGCACTAAGTAGAAAGAATATAAAAATATACTTGATTAAAATGTTTTAAATTTTTGAGGGTATTTAGATTATGAAGGTATAAATTAGGTTAAATATTTTTAAATCCCTTTACTACAAATTTCTAAAATAGGCCGAAATCTACTTAAAAACTGAACTCAAAGCCCAGAGAGAACTCTTGAAGCAGGTCATTTGGTAGAATGTTTGTTTAGACAACATAAAACCCTGGGCTCCTTCTCCTGTACCACATATTGATAGATGTGGTGGCACATGCCTGTAATCCCAGATCTTCTGTTGTGAATTTGGAAGGATCAAAAGTTCAAGGCCATTCTTGTCTACGTAGTCAATTTCAGGTCAGTCTAGAATACAGGAGACCCTGCTTCAAATGAATGAATGAGCAAATGAAGACACCTAAATTTAGAATTTGTGATTTTAATGTATTTGTTGATACTTATGTTACCAAAGCAACAACATTAAGCTATATACACAGACTTATTAAAATAGAAATAAAAAAATGACAAGAATCTTTTTTAATTGTTTTTATTGAGCTTTATATTTTTTCCTCTACTCTCCTCTTTTCCTTTCCACTCCCCTTCTACCCTCTCCCATGGTCCCTATGCTCACAGTTTACTCAGAGCTTGTCTATTTCTATTTCCCTTGTAGATTAGATCCACATATGTCACTCTTAGGGTGGGTCTCCATTGTTGTTTATGTTCTCTGAGATTGTGAATTGTAGGCTGACTTTTCTTTGCTTTATGTCTATTAGTCACTTATGAGTGAGCACATATGATATTTGTCTTTCTGGATCTGGGATACCTCACTCAAAATGATGGTTACTATATCAATCTATTTGCCCACAAATTTCAAGATGTCATTATGTTTTCCACCATTGTGTAAATGTATCACATCTTCTTTATCCATTCTTTGGTCTAGAGGCATTTAGGTTGTTTCCAGGTTCTGGCTATGACAAACACTGCTGCTATGAACATAGTTGAACACATGTTCTTGTGGTATATAACTTTAAATGGAAAAGCAAAAAGTCCAGGCTAGCCAAAGACAAGAATCATATAAGGTGGACTAGCCTTGAGTGATTCCTTCCTAAGTAAATATTTCTATTACAACTGTTTCCCAAAGCACAGATGTGTGGCCTGGGACTAGATCTCATTTATTCACTACTTATTTGGGTGGTTTGTAACATGTTTGTGCCTTTGGTAGTTTAGCTAGATCACAGACCACCTCAGGGTATAAAGTTTATAAACATGTGCACTGAACTAAACAGAGAATTCTCATCAGAAGAATTTCAAATGGCCAAAAGATACTTAAGGACCTATTCTTCTTCCTTAGCTATCAGGGAAATGCAAATCAAAACAACTTTGAGATACCATCTTACACTGTCAGAATGGCTAAGATCAAAAACACTAATGATAGCTTATGCTAGAGAGGTTTTGGAGCAAGGGGAACACTCATCCATTGCTGGTGGAAATGCAAACTTGTGCAACCATTTTGCAAATCAGTGCAGTGGTTTCTCAGAAAACTGGGAATCAACCTACCTCAGGATCCAGCAATTCCACTCTTGGGAATATATCCAAAAGATGCCCAATCATACTAAATCATACTAAAAGAGCATTTGTTAAACTATGTTCATAGCAGCATTATTTGTAATAGCCAGAACCTGGAAACAACCTAGATGCCCTCAATTGAAGCATGAATAAAGAGTGTGGCACATTTGCACATTAGAGTCCTACTCAGCAGTAAAAAATAATGGCATATTGAATTTTGCATGCAAATGGATGTAATTAGAAAACACTATCCTGAGTGAGGTAACCCAGATCCCCCAAAATGAATATGGTATGTACTCACTCATAAGTGGATACTAGTCATAAACAAAGGCCAAGGAGCCTGTAGTTCAGGATCCTAGAGAAACTAAGTAATAAGGTGAACCCAAAGAAAAACATATATAGACCTACCTACAAATTGGAATCAAACAAAAATTTGGGAGCAGAGAGGCAGAGGGTAGAAGAAAGGGGAGAAGAGGGGTTGAGGAGAACTTGAGGGAATGGGATAGTCGAGATGGAGAAAGGACAGATATGAGAGCAAGGAAAGAGATATCTTGATTGAGGAAGCCATTATGGAATTAGCAAGCAACCTGGCTCTAGATAAATACCCAAGAACCCACAGGGATGACCCCAGCTAAGACCCTAAGCAATAGAGGAGAAGGTGTCTGAACTGACCTTACCCTGTAGTCAGACTGATGATCATCTTAGATATCACCATAGAACCTTCATCCAACAACAGATGGGAACAGAGGCAATGACCCACATTGGAGCACTGGACTGAGCTCCCAAGATCCAGTTGAAGAGTGGAAGGAGTGAGAATATGAGCAAGGAATCCACTGAGACAGTTTTCTTGAGCTATTGGGAGCTCACCAACTCCAAATGGACTGGGAGTGAAAAAGCATGGGAACAACCAAGCCCCTCTGAAGGGGGTTGACAGCTGGGACAGTCTGAGGGGCCAGTGATAGTGACACTGGGATGTGTCTCTACTTGCATATACCGGCTTAATGGGATTCTATTCTCTTTGAATGTAAACCTTGCTCAACCTAGACTTAGTAGGAAGGGCCTTGAACTTTCCACAGGGTGGGGTGCATGGCACTCCCTTAGGGTTGGAGGGGTGGGAGGAGGGTCTGTGGAGGGAGAGGGAGGGGACTGGGAGGAGAGGATAAAGTGGGAATTTGGATTGGTATTTTTTAAGTAATAAAAAATAAAACATAGACTAGTACAAAGGAAATCCATCAACCTAAACTATACACATCAAAATATTTTATAAAGGCTATTGCAGATCTCTCAATCTTATCACTAATGACATTTGGAACTAGCAAATTCTACTTGGGTGGGAGAGCTGTTGTGTGTTACCCACTCTTCTGATTAGACATCAATAGAACAACTCCTTTTTCTAATTATGACAGTGAAAATTGTCCACACACATTGTCAAATGTGACCCGAGGCAAAACTCCTTTAAAGAACAGACACTGTGCTATAGTTAAGAAGTGTCCTCCATTGTTAGCACATATAATGAGAAAATATAGGAGAGTCATATGAGTTTCAAAACTTTGAAGCAGTAGAGAAAATAATGATGCATTTCCAAGGCAGAAGAGATGGTCAGCCACTAAAGGTTAGTCTTACAAACCAGAACTGATACATCTTCCCAATCCAGAATGTGACATTATATGCATGGGCATGCCATTTCTATTAGTGACTATGTTACAGGGACAGCTAATATTACCTTACTGTGTTGTTTTCAGTCCTGATTGAAGAAATTTCTCACTAACTGTCAAAGATCACAAAGGATATAAATGAAACCACCCCACTGAAGCTCATAGTCTTTGAATTATGTCCACAAGCATCTTAGCTATCTGAGTAAATCATGGTAGGGCCTTCTTGTTAAGCTTAAACATAATGAAGGTGTGAGGCTAAGTTAGTTGGTCTTTATGACATAAATTTTAAGAGACCACAAAGGTTCCCTAAATTTAATGTGCTGTTTTACAACTGAAAAACACTGGCTCAGGTAGAGAAAGTCATTTCTTCAAGGTCACGCAATTGCTTACTGGGAGGAATGGGACTTAAGCTGCCTTGTGTACAGCTAACAACATTCCCTAGGGACCCATACTGACAGATTTTCTCATTTGTTTTTCCTGACAATTGGCTGACCTCCCAAACTTCACATATTCTCAGATCACAAATTCTTTTTCAAACAATAGATGTGATCCTTGACCCCTGAACCTTAATTGATTGTGAATTTTTGATAAAACTTTAAGGACTAAGAGACCAAGAACTAAACCTGAGGACTGTAAACAAAGTATTAAGGCAATAAATGGGGAAGGAAAGTCACAGGGAGTAATGAGAAGGTCAGATTTAACACCTTCATCAGGGATTTGGATGAGGGCAAAGACAGGAACGTGAAGCAGCTACTGTTGAATATTTTCCTTAAGATGGAGGAGTTAGAAGTATCAGAGAAGGAGCAAACAATAAAAAATCATGCAGGGAACCATGAGCAAGGACAGGAGATAAATGGAATCTGAGTTTGGAAGACGGCTGACAGACTGCCATTAATATCAGTGTTATCAGCTAATGCTGATATTGTTATCATTGGTACTGAATAATATGTCAAGATCCTTATAATCCAAAGTATCCTTGATTCAGCAATATAAACATTGCCTGACAACCTCTGTAAAATACCAAATCTCAACCCCTCTCCAAACTTTAACACCAGAGCCCACACATTGCTATGTCTACAATCCCAAATGTACTGAAAGCAATCACTCTGAGAACAAGGGCCAGTTATTAATCATAGCTACACCCTCGTGACTAATGTGTTGTATGATTGATAAATGTTTGCTAAACAAAACACGTATTCAAAAGGCCTGCAGTGATCCTTGTCTCCTATTATCCACTGCCTTGTATAATATCATGTCCTTTAAGTTGCTTTTACCTAATGGAATATGGCAGCAGTGAAGAGATAACATTCCGTGATTAGGTTGCAAAAATGATGATTTCTGTCTGCCACTCTGTCTAGTCTTTTAGGTCGAATATTTTCACGAAATAAGCAGGGATGCTAGAAAGGCTAGCTTGAGAAAGAATTTAAGGGATGCCTCAGAAGAACTGCTAACACGGAATAGGGCCCTCTCCAGTGAAACAAGTCTAGACTACAGCCGCAACTACAAAGTGACTATTTCACAAGGGTCAATTTTCAAATACTCCTTCCAGATGTAGGAAGTCCTTCTGTCTGTGTGTTGCTTTTATTGGTTAATGAATAAAGAAACTGGCATGGCCTGACAGGACAGAGTAGAGTTAGGTGGGAAAAACTAGACTAAATGCTGGGAGAAAGAAGGTGGAGTCAAGGAGAAGCCATGTAGCCACCAGAGGGGAAAAGCAAAAGCTGCTAATTGGAACCTTTCTGGTAGGCCATGAGCCTCATGGTAAAATATAAAATAATAAAAATGGGTTAATTCAAGAGATAAGAGTGAGCTAAAAATGTGCATAAGCTAATAGGCCAAGCAGTGCTGCAATTAATACAGCTTCTGTGTGATTATTTCCATACTGAGCAGCCAGGAACAAACAAGTGGCCTCCTACAACACCATTCCTCTCAATCATTTGATTGTACCCTTTAGAGAAAGCCTGGGCTAGAGGAATCTGCCACATTCAAATCCCTGATCCATAGGAATTCTGAAATAACAAATACCCATTGTTTTAAAACATAACAGAAGGTATGTTTTCATCTTGTGGTAGTCAATGTTTGATGTGGAAAGGTCATCTGTCTATTATTATTTTCATTGTTTAATAAAGAAACTGCCTTGGTCCTTTGATAGGACAGAAAATTAGGTAGGCGGAGTAAACAGAACAGGATGCTGGGTAGAAGGAAGTGAGGTCAGATGCCATGGAGCCAGATGCGATGAAGCTCCAGCCCAAGATGAACGTACACTAGAATCTTCCTGGTAAGATACCACCTCGTGGTGCTACATAGATTATTAGATATGGGTTAAAGCAAGATATGAGAGTTAACCAGTAAGAGACTAGAGCTAATGGGCCAAGCAGTGTTTAAAAGAATATAATTTCCGTGTTTTTATTTCGGTGTATAAGCTAGCCAGGTGGCCAGGAGCAGGGTGGCAGGAACTCAGCCCACTGCTCCTTCTACAAATGTTGATTGTAAACTTGATGATATTTAGAACCAGAGTGAAAACATGTATCTGGTCATGTTTGAGGTATGGTTTTGGTTGGGTTAACTCAAGTTGGAAGACCTACTTTAAATATGAGTGGCACCATTCTGTGGCCTGGGGGCTTGGATAGGAAAAAAAGGAAAAGGTGAGCTGAGTCCCAGCATTCGTCACGCTCCACTTCCTGACTGTGGCTATAGTGTGACCAAGTGCTGCAAACTCCTATCTCTATGATTTCTTGCCATGATGAACGAATTCTTGGAGCTATAAGTCTTTCTGAACTTGCAGCAATGAAACAGTCACCTAAAACAAAGATCATGCAAAATTGCTACTAAAAAGAGTGAGAAAAGGGAAAGGTTTTTTTGACTCATAATTCCACAAGTTCCAGTCCAAAGCCTCCTGCATGAACTGTTTTTTGACTGGGCTGAGTGAGAATGCCACGACCCTGGGAAAATGTGGACTAGAATTTGTTTAGTTCATGGAAGACAATAAGCAGAAAAACAGAATAAAGAAGAAGCCTAACTTTCAAGGATTTTCCCTAAATGACCTGCTCTTTTCAACTGTTCTCCAACTCTGAAATTTTCTACTACATCCCAATTTTGTCATCATATTATGAATCTGTAAGGGGATTCATTCATCAAAATGAATCCATTTTGATGAGGTTGAAACCCTCTTGGCCCGCAATGGTTAGTTTTGTCAAATATGACAGTATCTAAATTCACTTGGGAGACAGGTCTGTAGGTTTGTCTGTGGGGGATTATAGTGATTGTATGAATCGAGATGGGAAGACCTTCCCAGTGTCTATAACATCATTTCCTAACTGGGATCCTGAACTGTCAGTAGCTGCTTTGAGCTACTGCTTCCTTGACTTCCCTTCTTGATGAACTGTACTTTGGACTGTGAGCTCAAAAAAAAAAAGCAACAACAATCTTTCTCCCTTAAATTGCTTTTGTTAAATTATTTGATCACAGCAATAGGAAAGGAAACTACAATATGGTTCAAACATTTTCTAAAAGCCTATCAGCTCTTAATGTTGTACTGGAAAGAACAATTTAACAATAAGAACTAGAGGGGATGTTTCATATGTAAACCATATCAAGTACAAAATGGTGCTGTAACTAGTTATTCCACAATAGATAAATAATACATTGGGAGAACAAGCATAGACAGGTCAATAAATGAGTGACGTAAGGTAGTCCCGAGTGTTCTTAAATACCAGGCTAAACAAGAGGAAGAAAAAGAGTCTTTTTCTAGTGGTTTACTTAAGGACTTTTGATGCTTATTACAGCCAGTGTGTGGTTGCTGTACATGCTATGCCGTTAGCGCAAAGGGTGACGAAGCTTCCAAGAGTCGTCTTGTGCGGAGCAAGACTACTATTTTTCTTCTCAGCCTGTTTCTCAACTGTTTTCTCCTGAGGGTAGCCCAGTGCTTGCTGGGTCAGGCCGCAGAGGATTTATAATCACATCAGGAGTGGAAGAAGTTACCAGAGGGCAGAAAACAATAAGGAAGAAGAGATATCTTAATTTTGGCAGCTACTTTCTCCTGGGGTCTTCATCCTAGATTTCCTCTCCTGCTGCACAGCTGCTAAATATTCTTGTTATGTTATTTTATACCAACTGGACTCTCTGCATGGGATGTAACAGATAATTAGTAAACCTATTTTGACAAATGAAAGAATGAATGAATTAAATAGCAAATTTGAACTCACTGCAGTGAATTGCAAACTCTTGAAATGAGGGCAACACTGGGACTTTCTCCCACTTCTCATGGTATGTACCACAAAACATGGCACATAATCATTAGCTAATAAATTTCTTGTCATTTGTTGGTTGATGGGTCATAACAAAAAGGTTTGGAAATGCCAGGGACTATTGAATATGAGAAAATTTCATTTCCCGCATCAAGCCCAAACCATTTCTTCAGCTTTAGAATGAGAATTTTAAAAACCCTGTGTAAGATTTGAGAGAGAGAAAAAAATCCAGTGACACCATGTCAGCTCTGCAAGGGCCTTTTACTAGTAGAATACAACACATAAAAACAGCATATGCATGACTGTGGTTGGAGCCACAGTTAGAGCTTACCTATACTGTATTTTTAACCAGTATATCGACCAAGAACACGTTATACTTTTTTATGTCTATCGCCATGTAACTATTAGAAATAGATAAAAGGCATTTATTTTGAATGGAAGAATTTTCATAAATACAAAGCAAAGGACTGGAGTGGTAGTTCCATGGATAAAACGCTTGCCGTGGAAGCTTAAGGACCTGAGCTATATCCTTAGAACCCATGTTTTCAAAAGCCAGGCATGGTGACACACATTAATCATCCCAATGCTGAGGAGCTAGGGAGATGTGTCTGGAGCTTGCTGGCTACCATGTTTAGCTGAATCCATTACTTTCAAGCCCGTGACAGATCCCATCTCAAAAATCAATGTGCATGCATTTAGAAGAATAACACACAAGGTTGATCATTAGTATTGTCATGTGTTGAAATATGTACATAGGTATCTGCACATGCACATGCCTTCCACTCCCATTTCTCCCCCATACCCCCCACAAACACCCAAGTTTAAGGGCATGTGAAGACTGAGCGCTTTTCTCTCTCTCTGTCACACACACAGGATTAATAAAGATCACTTACATTAACAGAATTTTACAATAACAGAAGCAGTATTTGTAAAAATCAACAGAAATGGAAAGTAATGTGGACAAAATGAAGATAAAGACCAGGCAATTGTACATAAACACCTCCATGGAGTACTGTAGGTGAGAACTCCTCCTTGGTATTTTTCAGCAACTGAACAGGTAGGCACAGCTTTCGTAAAACAGTGCGGGGAAGGTGGGGCTGCCAAAATTACCCAACCATTATTTGTCTTTCAAGCCATACCAACTACAACTTAACAATTTCAAAGACAAAACAAACAACTGGGTCCTGATTTTCTTACGGGATTGCTTAATTTATTTTTTTCCACATTTCAAATTTTGATCTCAGCATTTCAAACTCATGAAACTGGCTGGATGGATGACATACTGTCAAACGACAGCATACTCTCTTTCTTTTATGACTTCTAATTCTAGGTCCAGGACTCCTGGAACTCCTAGAAGGTATGTTATAATAGATGGAGAATTTCCCAAGTCCCACCTGTGAGTGGCTCCATTTGACAAAATGTACACAGATGTAGAAAATGACACCATCTGAAACCATGAGGCATGGTTTTGACTTAGAAATAAAAAATCAGATTGTTTTCTCACAGAACTCCTAGTGGCAATTAAAAATCTTCCTGGTATCACTGTCTCTCCTGGAAACATTAGGTCTCCCATTAATTGTGATTTCCTTGATGCTGCCAAAGGCACTTTCAATGTTGGACCACCAGATGGCTACTATTTTTCCAGGAAGATGGAGAGGCTGCATTATGCAGGCTGGCCTCAAAGGAAAGAAAGGGTATCTCAGAGGAGACAGGAGATGAGTGAATGTGATGCTGAGAATATTTCCTGGTCCTTCAAAAATGGACTCCATGGAGTTCATAGATTCTGAATCTTATCAACTGCTAATGATGGTGCTTAGCCCAAGGGGCACTTGGTAGCTAAAGTGGCAAAACTAGGCATGGATTAAGAATAATCCCAAAGGGGAGGGTGTCAATGTGAGCTGTACCACTCACTCGGGCTGCTCCAGATTCCAGGAGCAAATGTTACTATTGAAGGAGCTGAAAATTGAAATTCAGGGCAGATGACAGCTAATGTCAAACTGTACTCAGTTTTTACTTCTGGGACAGTAACACACGAGACTATGCATTGATGAATTGGTCACACAGAGGGAACTAAGTCATGGGAGGCAGCTGGTTAGGTATCTGTATGCTTGTGGGGATTGTTAGTCAGTGGTGCTCCTGCAAGTATACATTGGCAAGGGCCTTCAACTTCAAATTGCCTCTCCTGTAGCACTCCAAGAGTGAGGGGCTGCAAACTGTAAAATCTTTTAGGAAATGAGAAACAAATTTGATCTAAAATATACAAGGCATTCTTATAACTTGTAATTAAGAAAACGAAAGACCTGATTTTAAAAGAATAGGGAAATTTGATTGGCTGTTTCTCAATAGAAGTTCTGCCCCCACATTCAATTCCATCTTTACCTACTTTCTGTCTTTGCTGGTTTCTTTCAGTGCCTAAGCTTGACTGTTCTGGAACTTGCTCTACAGATCACACTCAAACTCAGAAATCTGCCAGCCCATGTCTTCCCAGTGCTGGGGTTAAAAGGGTACACAGCCACACCTGTCTCTAAGCTTTTTTTTTTTAAATTACTTTTCACAAGTTGGAAATTTAGCTGGGTGAAATCTTTCCCTGAGGTCACCACTCCCTTTATTCCATTTCTTAATCTGTTTATCTTCTCAAACATAGGACTTAACTTGATTCCTATTCCTGGTGTTCTTTTTCTCTTCAAAATTTACGTTTTGCATTTTTTTTTCTTTCTCAGCTGGCTCCATTTCATTATAAATCTTCAATAGAGTTAACACTAATAATCATCTGACAATGCTTCTAGTAGGCTGTTTTGAGATTTTTCTGCCAATGGCATTGATTCAAATCTTTAGACTCAGAAAAACTCTTCAGACAAGGGCAAAAATAGCCCTATTCTTCACCAAAATATCTCAAGAATGATCTCTAGGCCACATATTAAAACCTTTTGAGCAAACCCCCACAGTCGATCAAATCACACTCAGCACCACTGTCTTCCATGTTCCTACTAGTGTGGCCCATTAAGCAGCACTTAAAGCCTTCAACTGCTTTTCTAATCCACAATCCCAATGTCCATATTCCTTCAAACAAAAGCATGGTCAGGTCTATCACAGCAATACCCCAGTCCCTCATATCAACTTTTGTTTTAGTTAGGGTTTCTACGGCTCTGAAGAGACACCATGAGCATGGCAACTCTTATAAAGGAAAACATTTCCTTGGGTAGCTTACAATTTAGAAATTTAGTCCATTATTATTATTATGGTGGGACATGCCAACATGCAGGCAGACTTGATGCTAGAAAAGGAGCTGAAAATTTTACTCCTTGACCTGAAAGCAACCGTAACTGAACTGACACTGAGCACAGCTATAGCAAAGGAGACCTCAAAAGCCTGTCCTCATAGTGACACATTTCCTCCAACAAGGCCATATCTACTCCAACAAAGCCACACCTCCTAATAGTGCTACTCTCTAAGAGATTATAGAAATAAATTACATTCAAACTACCATGCCATAATAATTATAACAATCATCTGTAACAAAAATTATCTGAACTTGTGAGTTTCCTATTTTGTGGATTGTCCAGTTAGCCATAAGGAACTGAAATGGTGGGATTAAAAGTGCTAAAGATATCTGGACAAAAATTCAAAAACTGCCAAAACTCATTTGAGCAGATCACTTTGCAATTTCTTCTTTTCATTTCACGACAGATCACTGCTCGCCAATAACCCTGTGAATTTTACTTTTTCCAAGCTGTTTTCTTTTTATCTGCTTGCAGACATCCAGTCAAACTGGTTCTTTACAGGGATTTGTAAGCTTCATTGCCTATCCCCTGGTTGCTCCTTACTATTTAGCTCTATCTGCCTTTTCTTTCCTCAGGGTCAGCCTCTGATCCTGAAGATCTTTAAGTCCACATTTCAAATAACTCAATCATTTACATAATGGCACTCTGTCCAATGGCTGAAAAATAAGGCCTTTAAGAAATATATCATTCTAAGACAGTTCTAGACTACTAAATATTTGAGCTAGCAAAAAGATACTGATAAAGGTGAATATAAATAGAAGAATTGCTTAGCAACATGACAGAGCTTGAACTTAACTCTATAAGTCATGCCAGCAGAGTTGAAGTCATATCTTTAATTTCTAATAATGGTATGAGGGGGAATCATTATATTTAATACTTAACAGGATTCTATCCCATATTTCCAAAAAGCCTTGTGGCAAACAAGATATTTTATCAATTTGATGTACAAATGTAAAGAAAAGAGATTTTTATGACTTCCCAATACTCTGTTGCAAGGAAGGTTAAGGATTTTGAGCAAACAGGTCAGTTCAGGGTCATCTCACTAGGGGTGATGAGAAAACCAGGAATGAAGGTGACCCAGGAAAAATTATGAAAGAAAATAATTACTGAGCTAGAAGGCATTTGGAGAGCTTATCTAGAACAGGATATGCAAATTACAACCCATGGGCCAAAATCTTACCAGCCACCTGTGAGCTAATAATGATTTTGTTTGAGACCAACACAGAGGAGCACACTGTCCTCCAGGCATGTCACAGCTGTTACCATCTTGACACCAGAGCAGTCGTGACTGTGGGCAGGCCTAGGAGACCTTCACAAGATTGGGTTCATTAGCGTTCCCTCGTGGAGGGAAGATAGACTTAGGTGGTGTACAAAAGTCTTATGGGGAAGTAATCAGTCAGCACAGAAGATGTGAGACGTTGTCCCAAACCAAGGGTATACAAAGTGGTTAACAACTGCTAGGAAGAGAGAGATTTGTCTTCCATGGTTGGGCTGGCCATAAGTTGACCATGATTCTTATGTAACCCACCATTCATGCTCTTGTTAGTGATCCTGATTACACACACTAGTCCACCAAGTTTGACTTGGACATAATCATTTCTTTGGTCTGTGTTGATGACCTATCTGGCATAAATAGATGATTGTTCTCATCAAGCAACACCCATATGGGAGATTGAATCCAAGCTCTTTTGGGTTGTAGTCTGTTTTGTTTGGTTTTGTATTTTTTAAAAATTCAATGATTCAAAGAAAATAGACCCTTACAATGAATGAAAATGAAATAAAGTTCAAATTTCCGTGTCCATAAAGCTTCGTTTGAATACAACTGTGCCCAGTCATTTATTTCATATCTGTGACTTCTTTCATTAGATAAAAAAGCTAAATCATTGTAAACAAGATCAAATGGCTTCCAAAGTCTCAAATATTTACTATCTGGTTATTTTTCTTGAAATTAGTTGACTCTTAGTCCCACTCCTTCACTTTCAAGTGGGTTGGGCAGGATTGATGCTACACATACTTGAAAGGTGGGCACTTTTGGCTTAGGCTAATTAGAAGCTTCTATATGCCTATGGCCATAGTGATTGGTTTGGTCTTTGTGATTACCAAAATGATTATGTAGATTATCCTTAAGTTATCAGATTCTGTGTTCAAGTGATAACTGTACTCCTATAAATCTCTACTTCTATGAATTTACATTATAGAAGTTGTAAATTAATCCTTATATACTATATACACCCATTAATATAGTTATTTTTTAAAGATTTATTTATTATGCACACAATGTTCTGTTAACATATATACACCAGAAGAGGCACCAGAAGTTATTTTAATTTTGGGCATTTAAACATAAGTCACCAAAGTTCTTCAGCACACCAAAAGTACATTAAGATAGATTACTAATTCTCTCCATTTACTTTTTTGCTGGAGAGGAGCTGGGACCCTAGCACCAGTGGTTTCATTTTAATTTTAGTACCTTATTATTTGACGCCACTTGTTTGAACCCACTGCAATCATACTTGTCGGAGAAAGATACTTTCATTACATCCTGAGTTTTGAAAAGGGGGTAAATAGCCACCCTAATTTGTGAACCAGTAATGAGGCTTTAATGAACTCTTGGTGTCTTATTATAGAATGTATGCTTTACGTAAATGCCTAAATTGTGGTAGTGAAGCATCTGTATGTGTAAGGTAAGGAGATTGCTAATTTTCTCTAAACCTAAATCACTCGCTGATTTTTGACTAATGTTCCAGAAATAGTCCTATTGCTCCAGCCATCTAGTCACATGCTTATACATGCATCCATATCAATGTCTGTACAACAAAAGCTTTTGGCTACTTTCACTGCCCAAAGAGTATTCTAGGAAGTGCAAGGTAATCATCCTGCGTCTCCTTTAGCTCCTACAGGTGAACAGTAATTCTCTGGTAAGTTTTGGACAGAAATCAAATACTTATTCACATATTTATAGCCAGGGATTCTTTACCATTTTTTTGTGGCATTTAAGGAGAAATTTCGACTTGCTAATGTTGGAAATGAAATGTTGAACTAAAAAGAACCAGCTAAAGAAACTTGAAAAGGAACTTCCCATGAGCTTGGAACAAAAGAAGGAGAAGGCGTCCTGGAAACTGGGAGAACAGCGTGGAACAGAACATCACCCAAAGTGATCTGGGAACCTTTGTACTGCAGTTTCATAGAATTCCAGGAGGGTAATAAGCAGATTTTTTTTTTCAAACACCATCGACAATTAACTTTTGGAAAACACAATGGTGCTGTTTCTCTGTAGACCATTAGTAAGAGGAAGTTGCTATGTAATTTTCATCTCCCTAATAATTATTTGCACTTGACTTCGGCATGCCATTGTAACTGGGCAACCCCACTGCTATCATTTCCCATCCCCTCCAGCACCCTCCTATGAAGGTGCTGATTGGAGGTGGGGGGCAGCTGTGAACCCTGTGATCAACAGATCTCCTCCATCTGAGCACCCACCAGAAGCAAGAGGGGAGAAGTAGGGCGGTTGCATATTAAACGTTTCAGATCTGTGGTGAACTGCGTTAATATTCCTAGAACACTCTTTGGAGATAGGTCAGAGATGTTCCATGTAGGAACTGACAGAAGACAAGTGGTCCATTTTTAGCTTTGTGCACAAGCAGCAAAAATAACTTTCCTAGCCACCGCTGCTTTAATTCCTTTCACATACAAAGCATGTGGTGCCCCCCCACTTCAGATGAGATTTTTGAAGATTTATCAGTTGGTGAATTAAAAATTGGGGAACGGACTCAAGTGCAGCATGTTCTACAGCAGGAATCAGAAAGTTACTGCAGGTCATGGGTCTAATATGAACCCCATTCTGTTTTTATCAATAAAGTTTTATTAGTATGCACCAACACCTGTTTGCTTACATATTTCTTGGAACCACTTTTAACACTATAGCAACAGAAACACACTAAGGTACATCTGCCACAACAGATGACTTTCAGATCCTAAAATACCTGCTATATCACTATTGATATAAGTAGTTCACTGACTTGGACAACAGAATTCAGGGGGACGGGCAGAGGAAGACAATATATCCTTGACAGGACATAAAGACTGAGTTAACAACTCAGCAGATGTTTTTCTTTGCCGGGTCTTTATTGAGATGGACATATGCAATATGAATTTTGTAATAATCATGACTTGAGGTTGCAGATAAGGACTGAAGGCCAATTAATTTTTAATATGTGGCCTTCTAAAAAACATAGACATGCTAGGAATTCTGTCAGATTCTTTCTTAGTCCTACATGTCGTTGTATTTACAAACTACTACACTGAACAGAGAAGGAAAATGAAAGACAGAGCAACTCAGAATTTTTTTTTCCTTCTAGATCTTCCTCACTAACAAGCAAAGTCAAAGTGAAGGAACATTAGGAGAATGTGCTCATATCAAGAACGAAAAACAAAGTTGGATACAGCATTGCTTGCTTCCAATCCCAGCAAACAGAAAACTCAGGGCACAAAAGTCACATGGTCAAAGCCAGTCTTAGCTCCACAGTGAAAACTTGTCTTGAAAACACAAATAAGACAAAAACAGATGTGAGGAGATGGCTTAGTAAGTAAATTAAGGGCTTGCTTTCCAAGCCTGAGGACCAGAGTTCAATCCTCAGAAGTCATGTTAAACAAAAGCCAGCTGTGGTGATGCATACTGACTATCCCCCAACTCCCAGGTGCTTGGATTATAGCCTACCCTAAGGTGGACGAGTTTGAGGCCAGTGAGACATGCTGTCTCATAAAACCCAAGGTCATCCTCTGTTCTACACACACAGGAACACACATGCATGTGCACCCTCACACACACAGACACACACACACAAAGAAATGAAAAGATAAGAAAAATTAAAATAATACGACTAAAACAAATGAAAAACAAAACACGGACAGTCGACAGTCAAAGTGTCTGCTTTGCAGCATCTCCAACACTCTAGTTACAATGAAAGGCATGCACACATGAGTGCTGTAACATGCCAACGCAATCCCACCGACTGCACAAATGAGTTAACTGCTCGCACATATGTACCTGTGGAAAATGTACCATACAGCATAAGGATGCCAAGGAAAATTAACGTTAAAAAGCAAAATGTTTATTCTTTTACACAATGGTGTTAAATAGCAAATTCTAAAACAGACAAACAATTACATGGTCTCAGAAAGGTCCCAGGCTCAAAAGGAAGAGCCTGACACCAAGGTCCTTTTCCTAGCACCTGTATGCGGGTTTTTCACTCAGAAGTGGTTCTCCCAGATTATGCAGCCTCTGATTTTTATGTTCACTGCCACCCGTCATCACCCCTCTTAGAGGGCCCTCCCAGTTGTTTCAATGTGAGCTTTCTCTGCCCAGACTGTGTGCTCTGGGAACAGAGAGTGAATGGCCCGCTCCATGAAATTGGAGGGCACAAAACTCTTGACTTGGACTGGTCAGAGTGCCCAATGGCATAAAACACACTGGTGTTTCTGACCCGTTTATTTTAAGAAACTGGCCATTGAAAACAAGGCTTTATCTAGGCTTTGAGAGGAGATTCAGGATAGATAAAGGCTTGACAGGGACTGAAGCCTCCCGTTCTTTGGAGAAAAGCAATAAGGTGCTGTGTCACTACCCTCCTCTGTCACTTGCTCTCGATCTCCTTTTATGAAAGAGGGCAAAGAATAATGGCAAAGCACCTGCCACAAAGGTGATTCTCAAGTGCAGCTAGCCCACTTGCCAGGAACACCCACTTGGAAATTGGCACAGGCTGGAGTTTCTGCATGTGAGCCAGACATAGGCAGTGGCATGAAAATTTCTCTCTGCAAGACCTGCTTCAGTTCAGTCAGAAAGGGCTCAAAGGTGAGTCAAAAGAACCAAGGGCAGCTGGCAGCCCCAAGCTAGGATTTCAATTACAGGCTGTGACAGAAACCTGGTTGCCCAGGTGCTTCTTACTTTTCACAGGTTCATCAGCCAAATGGACTTGGTGAGTCACCTTATGTAGCCCCCTAGGGCTACAGTCAGCTTAGGTGATGAAAGAGGTGACCCCAGGCATGGAACTAACCTGCTTCTTACAGCTTGGGCTAAACATGTGTGCCCCAACTCTGCTGTGGTCAAGTGGCCCCAGGAACTTTGGGTAATTAAAATGTCATGTGATGGTGAAGGCCACAGCAACTATACCAGCGAAGTTTCAAGACAAAAAGGAAACCAGCTGGGTACAGGAAAAGTCTACTTAGGTTGAACTTCTGGCCTCGATGCCAAGTTAGATCTGGAATGATAGTGTCCGTCCTGAGCCTCCCTGTTAAAGCCCTACCATCGGCTTAGAAATCCTACCTTCCAGCTGGGAGCAGCAATTATTAACTCAGCAGATAGGTGCTTTGTCAGATTTCAGAAGAAAACAAATCTGCTCCAAGGAAGGGAATCAGCAGCCTTAATAGCAGCCCCGGAAGCATGTGCACTGAAGGAACAAAATCACCTTTCATTTCATGTAATGACACCACCACGTTGACTTTGTTCCCACCGTTCCAAAATTACAGTATGCCTCCTTCCCCATGACTAGATGCTGGAAATCCTCAGGAATTTGTTGAACAGAATGCCATTTGTTCTTGCCATGAGGTAATAATTGACTGTGTCTGCAGAACTCACTGTGTATAGTTTGTATTCTATTTCATAATTCTTCATCAAGAAAGAGAGAGAGAGAAGAGGAGGAAAGGAAGCAAAGAAGGAAGGAAGGAAGAAAGAAAAAAAGGAAGAAATTTAACAAATTCAGTGTAGTGCCTCACCTACAACAGATTGTTATTTCCTCTTTTTTTGGTATTTTAAATCTTTACACATTAACACTCAGATACCATAAACAAATATCTTCTCTCTCTCTCTCTCTCTCTCTCTCTCTCTCTCTCTCTCTCTTTCTCTCTGTGTCTATCTCTCACACTCTCTATGTATGTATGTGTGTGTTTGTGTGTGTGTGTGTGTGTGTGTGTGTGTATGCATATGGGCATGAATGTGTATATGTATGCCTGTGGAGGCCAGAAGTTAGTGACTGACCTCCTCCGCCATGACTCGCCATCTTGTTTTGGAAACAGGCACTCTAATGGAACATGGAGCTCACAGTTTGGCTGAAATGGTCTGCCTGCCCAGAAATAGGATTACAAGCATATACTGACACACCCATACCTGGCTGAGTTTTTACTTGGATTCTGGGGATCAAGTTCAGGTCACCATGCTTGCAAGGCAAGCACTTAGCCTATTGCCTAAGCTGTCTCCTCAGTCCCACAACTTTGATAATTCCCTTCATGGATATGACTTAAAATTCTGCTGAGACCACTAGAACTATATTGCTAGAAACTGAGGGTAACAACATGTCTAATCTAATCAAATTCATTTGGCCTTTGTTGGGTGTGAAACATGTAGGCTTAATGCAGGAAATTAATATCTGTATTAAGCTATAATATACTCTAGCACAATGCAACATGACCACAATAACTCTTATCATTTGACAATAACTTTTAAACAGAGAAAAATTTAAGGAATTTATCACAGAGTAACAGGGAAAGATCTCCAACTACAAAATAAGTCAGAGTCTTATAAAACTTCGGAAGAAAATTGTTGTAAGAATAGGGCTTTGTGGGAGCCTAGGCAGTTTGGATGCTCACTTTACTAGACCTGGATGGAGGTGGGTGGTCCTTGGACTTCCCACATGGCAGGGAACCCTGATTGCTCTTCGGGCTGATGAGGGAGGGGGACTTGATTGGGGGAGGGGAAGGGAAATGGGAGGCAGTGGCAGGGAGGAGGCAGAAATCTTTAATAAATAAATAAATAAATGAATGAATAGCCTTACAACTATCAAATAGTGTCCTCAGACAATCAATTACTTCTCTCATTGGGATATTTGAATTGGATCAGGTAAGTTCTAGAGGGAAGGCTAGGGGCTTTCACAGGTGCATGAGGTGAGGTCTCTGTCTCTGATATCTGTGATGACCAAATCCTATCGCCTTGAGTTGGCTGTGTTCTGCTGGGATCGATAAGAAAGCAGCGAGAAGATACAAGCTACTGGCACTTATTTGGATAATTCTCTCCTGGAGAGAGATGAGCTGAAAATGCATTTCCCGTTGACCAGTGGAAAGATATGAGATTGGCAGAGAGGGATGGTTCAACACTTTCCAAGTTAGGCCGAGTCCAAACTGGAGAACAAAGTGGACGGTTCCCCAGCTCATTACTAACTCCACTATTCAGGATTCAGTATTGAATTTTATCGCATTAAGGAGACAGTAGTTCTGTTTAATTGCCCACCATGGGAATTGCTGGTAGAATAATAGAATGGTGTGTCTTACCCAATACACATACAGAGAGACACTCTTTCCCCCCACACATACAGGGTGATGTGGTTAGAAAGTCAGAGTCCAGGGGGAAAAGTCTCTCAAATTTGAACTTACAAAACCAGCCTGCATACCATATAGCTTAGAAACAATTTTTTCGTCTCTTTGACAACCTCTATCTCAACTGACAGCTTCAAATTGACTCGCGGTTCTTTATCTTGCCAGCTGGCTCCTGTTTATTTTGGCTATGTTTTAATATTTTTCCCTTTATACCCAAATGAAAGCGAAACATTTATGACTCTCCCATACATTAAGCTTGCCCACCTTACAGTCACATGAGCTTGTTCTTACTCCATTAGGAACTAAAAGGAAAAAACATATGGTACTCCCATTTTCCATGAAACTTAAGAATCTGTACAGAAGCTAAAGTATTCATGGTTCTATTGAAAATGATGGTTGGACTCTCAGGAGGATGAAGGCCTTGGCAACAGCTTTCAATTCTGTCACTCCCATCAAAAATCCTACATGCATCCCTCCTGGGGGCCTCCATTGCTGCTAAAGCCAGATCTATTACTATCCTCTGTATTTCCACTTAACACTGGGGTTCTTTGAAGCAGCAATGTGTCTTACATATCTAGGCAATTTCGGCAGTTATTGGTGCTTAATAAATAATACTAAGTATAACCAAGGAAAGTTTCCGAAGGAAGAGTGGTTTTATACAGATGGAGGGAAGATGAGCTGAGAGCACATTACCAGACTTAGGGTGCCGTCAGAGAGGGAGTCAAAGTCTTAAGATATAGGGAGTTTAGTACCAATTTGACTCCAAGAACTGAGTCCTTAGAGTCTAATGGTATGGGTGCGAGCATGAGTTTGGATAATGATAAGCTATGCCATTACAATTCCAGAGACCCTTAAGTTATTGGGCAAGTGAGAAAAAGAGTTTGTGTTGGCATTGACTTCCTCAGAAGACTGGTTGTCAATTACATAAAATCTTATGTCTTGGAAGAATATTCTTAACGTTAGTAGTATGCTGTTTAGAATAAATTGTTTGGTTTTATCCGAACTAAAATACTTTGAGAGGAAAAAGAGATTCTATAAATATGTAATTATTTCAAAGTTTTATAAATATGTAATTATTTCAAAGCAGTACCATAAACAGAAACTCACCCAGGTGAATACATCTTGGAAACAGAAGGCTATAAGAGCCAATGTATATTTAGACAGCATGGCATCACTATAGATACCCAGTATAAGTCAGCTAAAAGATGACGGATACTAGACATCCAGGGCCATGAGTCAGCACAAAATGGCTGACAGAAAATGTTCAAGGCACTGGAAAAGTAAACAGGGATGTAATATGTTATATCGTTATTGCTATTTGACTGTTTTTGCCTTGGACAGCTTGCTTCTCTCTGTCTGTCTATAGGCCTGTATGTCTACCTGCATACAGCCTATGTGCTGGTCTTCATGTGTGCCCGTGTCCATGTGCACCTGTATGCCTAGTGATCAGTATGGAAGCCTTTGCCTGGAGAGAATAAAATAGGTTTTACCTGCCCAAGGCTCCTCACAATCTTAACCTATTCCCCAGCTTCCCATGAGCTTCCTGCTTTCTTTGCATCAGATCATGCAACTTTACAACATGCTTTGTGGTTTCCGGTCACTGACTATGTACAATCTCTATCTGTATTTTAAATATAAACCAATATCTATATTCTATCTGTACGCATCTATATCTGCACCTATATCTGTATCCATATCTATATCCACAGCTATATAGGTATCAGTACCCATTTATATCTACACTTAAATCTACAGATCACAGTGCTGCTTGAATAGTGATAATTTCAGCTACCTTGCTTTCTTCCTGTTCATTGCTCATTCTATTCGCCTTTCCTTCTCTTCGCCAGTTCTCACCATGGTACATTCTCCTAAGTCCCTTTCTTTTCCTTGCCGTTTCTATCTTTTTAGCTGCCTCTGCTCCATCCTCAGCTCTGCTTTCTTTCCTAGTTTGTAATAATACGTATTGAAAAACTTTTATTTTGGATTGTATCATTTCCTTCATTTGTGTTTTGGGGGGACAATACAGGCCTTTTGCCATCACTTGCCAAGTGTTGGAATGATAGGCATGAACCACAGTGCCCAGCTTGTCATATTTCTTTGAAAACATTCTCTGTTCCCCAAACACTGAACTTCAGGTTAGTGGTACATCTCAGCAGTTACACGTTTGCACGCAAGAAAGCATAGACTGCACCATTGGCATGGCCAAAAAAATAAATAGATAAATCTGTAATTCAGATGTTTCTAAGTATCACGATGAAAGTAGTCCTTTCTTTTTTTTAACTTTTTTTTATTGAGAAAAGAAAAAAAAAACAAGTTTCCACCTCCTCCTAGCCTCCCATTTCCCTCCCCCTCCTCCCACCCTACGCCCCCTCCTCCCACCCTTCTCCCCCTCCCACCACTCCTCTCCCCCTCCCTCTCCAGCCCAAAGATCAGTCAGATTTCCCTGCCCTGTGGTAAGTCCTAGGTCCTCCCCCCTCCGTCCATATCTAGGAAGGTGAACATCCAAACTGGCTAGGCTCCCACAATGCCAGCACATTACGTAGGATCAAAACCCCCTGCCATTGTCCTTGGTGTCTCATCAGCCCTCATTGTTCGCCATGTTCAGAGAGTCCAGTTTTATCCCCTGCTTTTTCAGTCACAGTCCAGCTGGCCTTGGTGAGCTCCCAATAGATCAGCTCCACTGTCTTAACAGGGTTCTGGCATAGTTGAAAATGAATTCTAATTCAGAAAATGTATGTGACTTTGGACATGCCACTGGATTAGTCTGTGTTTTATCAGCAGGCAGATGGTAATAGTGTTACTGTGCTGAAGTCAAAGGAAAGAATCAGGTGCAGAGAACTGCTTCAGTGCAGCCACCGTAGTTATTCCATGGAGTCCCCCGGGCGCATCTGAAACGTCTTTACCCCCAGACCCAGGCATCAGGATCTTATTGCTTCTTAAGCTATTCTAATAGGCTAGCAAGGTTAAAAATTACTAGTTTCCAAACTATGAGATGTCATGCAAGTGTACATTGGCCTATGTGTGTCAGCATCCTTCATTTTCTTTCAGTTCTACTTTATGTGTCTTGGTGTGTGTTTGCATGTGTGTCTATATATTATGCACATGCCTTGTGCCCACAGAGGCCAGAAGAGAGTGCTGGATCCTTTGGTAATGGAGTTATTGAAGATTGTGGGCCACCATTTGGGTGCTAAGAATAAAAATCCATGTCCTTTGGTAGAATGCCAAGTGCCTTCAACTACTGAGCTATCTCTCCACCCCTTCTCCATTTTTAACCCTGTGGATCAATAACTCCTATAGAAAATAGTCTAGCCAGGCGGTGGTGGCGCACACCTTTAATCCCAGCACTGGGGAGGCAGAGGCAGGCGGATATCTGTGAGTTTGAGGCCAGCCTGGTCTATAACTGCTAGTTCTAGGATAAGAACCAAAAAACTACAGAGAAACCTTGTCTCGAAAATCCAAAAAAAAAAAAAAAAGAAAATAGTGTATCATCCCTACCCTATATAAGGGGGAATTATACATGTAAATGAAACTTCAATAAAATTTGAAGTATCTTAGGCCATGTATTGCAAAGATTATAATGATAGAATTTTTATTATATGGTTATCAGACTGAAACTTTGAATACAACAGCCTGATTCCTCCTATCATTTGGTCCATTGCTCAGTGAAAGTTGAACTTCCATCCAAGGCAACTGTCTGATGCTGATACTATTTGCATCCTAAGAAAATAAGAAACCATAATCTCCTTCAAAAGGTATGTAAACAAGTGAAAAATTAAACACAAAGGGGCTAATTACTAACCATAGATCAGTTTCCCAGTTGTCCTTTTAACTAAGAATACTAATGAATACAAAAATACTCTGAAATGCAAACATGGGCTCCCCAGAAACTAATAATTGCAACATCTCTCTCAAAAGGCCAAAACTCGGTAGGTAGAGGGACTCTCGTTATTTGTCAGACTTATGAGTGACAGAGAAGGAACAAGCACTTTCTAGACATCTTACACATTCTCTGAGAGGACTATAGAAGTGTACTTTTTAAAAAAATGACACAACTTTGGCAAAATGATGCTGGTGGTTTGCGTTTTCAAACCCAGCAGCAGCAATCTGAGCGAATTCTTTGAGTAACCACTTGTCTCTTCTAGTTTGACAGCTAACACCAGAGCAGCAGAAAGTTTAAATTGACACATGACCATCCCATCTAGATGGGAACAAATGGCAATTCTTGAGGTAGAACTAGCCAGTGTTCCTGGATGCCCTCACAAGCAAAACACAGTTTGAGTTACTACTTTTTGAAAGAGTATCTTGGATATGTGTCAATGCCCATAAAAGCCAAGCAGGAAGAAAGAAAACTAGGCATTAATCAGAAAAGCCCAAAATATACTTTTATAAAGTTTCAATTCATACCTTAAAAGTACATTTCTTTGCCTCATTTTTTTTCCAGTTTTGACTACAAATATCTGGATCACTTTAACTGAAACAACTGAGCGCATCTGTAGCCATGTTGGAAAACAGATAGCATATTTTATAACAACATACATTGTCTTATCAGGAGAAAAAAAACGTGGAAAAACTGTGCAAAACCAACAGTTTAGAATCCAGGGTGTGAGCCAAACTACTGGTCTTTGTTTCTGCCATTTGATTGTTCCAAGACTGGATTCCAAAGGCCATACTCATGCTTCCTTTTCCATGAGCATGAGTACAGTCTTCAAAAGGTGCCCTCAAGAGGTAGTTCCTGCATTAGCTGTGGGCTACAGACTAGAAAAGCACCCACAAAAATCCTGTGAGTTTTCAACCTGCTGGCTTCCCAGCAATCTTCACTTGAGTGTGGGCTTGAGTAATGAGTAGAAAAGACTTAAACAATCTAGAAAGACACATTTATAAAAACGATCCCCACTCCCCATATAATCTTATATTTGCTAATCAATACATATGCAGCTTGGCTGAAAAAAAAGGAAATAGCCTGTGGTAGGAAAAATAATTTTTTCCTTCCTCTCAAATCACTACTCAATTATAACTGGACTCTGGCCAACTGTGCTTCCTGATCCCAAATCTATTTTACTAATTTTTTAACACTATTTCAGTAGTGTTGGAGAAAAAGACTCTCGCACACACCATGTAAATGCTCTTCTCACCAACCTGCAAACATCTAAATAAAGACAGCTACTCTGCTAACCACTTATAGTAGGATCTTAAAGGGTGTAGCATAGAATCTAACTTGGATTAATCAATTTCATATGGTTCTGCCATTCCAACTCCAGGTCTAGATTCCAAATAAGTAAAAACAGGATGAAAACGTGTGTGTGTGTGTGCGTGTGTGTATGAGTGCACACATGTGTGTTCATCTAGGCAATCTAGGGACTTGTACATGTAGAACAAATACAACATTAAACTATACCATATATCCCTTCAAAAGAGAATCTATTAAACCATGTTCACAGAACCATCATTAAGTATCCTGTGACAGATGAATTAATAAATGTGGTGTATACATTCAGTGGAATATTATCCAGCATTAAAAAAAATAAATTCTAACACATATTGTAATATGGATAGGATAGGATCTTGAAAACTTTATGTAAAATTAAACCAACCAGATACAATAGAACAAAAGTTATATAATTTCACTTAGATAGGGTTTCTAGAATAAGAAAATGTATAGGGACAGGAAAAGAGACCAAATATTATTGGGAGATAAAAGCAGCAGAGTCAAATACTTATTACTGGATCAAATGTGTCTTACCAGTGACCATATCCAACTTCTAGCTTTGATTTAACCAGGAGAATGAATACAAGTAGGAACTTAAAGGTACTTGGAAACCATTACTCAAACAGTTCAATCTTCTCCTGTACTTTTATATCTTGTGACACTGACTTTTCTTTGTTCTTAGGCAGTCACCATCTTAGAGTGGCAATGCCCTGCTTAGAAAATGTCTTTGAAGGCTTGTGCTGCTTACTTTTATCAACTTGACATAAATTGGAGTCATCTGAGGGATTCAAATGACAACTGAGAATTACTGTCCACAGACAGTCCTGCAGGCAACTCTACAGGGGCATTTTCCTGATTGATGGTTGATGTGGGAGTACCCGGATAACTATGGGTGGTGCCATGTCTCAAAGGTGGACCTGGGCTGTGTAAGAGAATATGCTAAGCCAGACATGGAGAACAATGCAGTAAGTAGCTTTCCTCCATGGTGTTTGCCTCACTCCCTATTTCCCGGGTCCCTGCGTGAGTTTTGCCCTGCATCCCCTCAGTGATATACTCTGACCTGGAAGTATAAGCTAAATAAACTCTTTCTTCTTCCAAGTTGTTTGCTGGCAGAGTAGGTTAATGCAACAACAGGAAGCAAATGGAGACGAGGGTGATACAAAAGTCATGGAAATGGATAAGAAATAAAGAAGTATATAATCATGGACATTACTAAATAATACATCCTAATACATCCAAAATGTCTTAAGTAAGAAATTCTGTGACATATATTCACTTAACACAAACAAAATAAGACTCTCACAAAAATGTGTAATCTAAACCAATATGAAAACAGAATTTTTTAGTAAGAGGTGTTATGAAAAATCATAATTATTTTAGGAGGTGACTCAGTAACATTCTTTTTCCTTCCTTGAAAATGTTTGAAAGAGCAAAGTTCCACATCACTCTTTAGTTTCAGACAATGGATGCAACTGACCTAGTATTTAATAGTGCCCACTTCTGCTGTGAGCAAGAATTGGCATGCTATGGAGCGAGCTACCAACGATCCAGTTCTCCAGCCAATAACCCCACATGCATGCACATGTAGGCAACCCTAATTAAACTAAGCAAGTTATTAGAAACAGAAAAAGAAAGAAAAAGAAAGGAGAGGATATGCTGGGGAGAAGGTTCCAGAGAGAGGGGCATAAGAGAAGGAAATAAAGGGTCAATATGATCAAAAAACATTTATGCATGTATACAATTGTCAAAGAATAAATAAAATCTTTTTTAAAGAAACAAAACTAGAAAAGGATTGTCAAAAGTCTTTGGTGTCTTTTTAACCTACTTGATGAAGTAGTCACGGCCATCTCGGTTTGTCATCATCTCCCATCCATAGGGTGGCACCTGGTTCAAGGCCCAGGTTCCTGAGGGAGGCGGCCAGCCCGAAGACTTGGTCCTGTGGCTGGAAACAAAGAGAGTATCATCACCTCTGACTCTTGAACATACTTTTTAGATCACTGCACAAGGATTCATGTCTTATTCCTCTGAATTGTGAGCTGTGTGCATAACTGGTCACAGAACAACTGCAAAGAACATCTTTGCAACAGAGAGCATGCTAGGCATCTTGTATGCATTAGAGCACTTATTTTCTATAGAATCCACACGAGAGAAGTATGCTCATATACTACATGGATGGAAAACCAATGGTTAGTAAAATTAAATAACTTTGTTGTAGGAAGCTTTGATTCAATGTTCTTTGCAATTCTGACCATAAGAGGCGTACTAGGTATGCCAGATATTTAGGCATTTCACACACATACTTAGATTGCACATTGTTATATAAAGAAACACACATGAAGATAAATGAATGTTTTATGCTTTTATGAAAAAAAGCAAGCTGAAGTTTCCTGGATTCCTATGACCAAAATATAAAATGTATGCTTATCGTAACCACATGCCAAACAAAGTCAGTCATAGAACATTAGACAAACCCTCACTGTTAACATGCAACAAAACTTCACACATTATCTTTTCTGCTTTCTAAGGCACCAAAGTCAATTTGTCTGTCAGTACAGGGAAAGACCGGAGAGTGTTTCTATGTTTCTCTTATCTGTCTTCTCAAAGCCAAAGGAACAGCCCATCGTTCCTATGACAAGCCATTGTGACAGTCAGCATTGCATAGTCCCTGTCCAGAACTGGAGACCATTAGCTAGTTTCTGAAGTGAGCACCAAACGCTTGTTTGAACTCTTCATCCCTGCCTTCCCACAAATGTCCACTGCTTGTTCAGTCCTTACCCATGGTACTGGCAGGAAGCAAGGAATGCCATTTTAGCCTTAGTCCACATCCCTTGTCACACACATGTAGCTCCTTAGATGAAACAGAAGTAGCTCATTTGATATAGCCAGGCTCTAAGATCCCGCAGTGGTTCCAAGTGCCAGGTTGTCACCAACCAAAGTGAGCAGGGGAAAGTAGTGACGCTGATTGCAGGGGCTCTCAGTTGCAGCAGCAGCCACCAGGGAGTCCTTTCCACCAAGTAGGAAGCTCTTTCTCTGGTGTGATAAATGAAGGGCAGCCTAGAGGGTGAGTGCAGGCAGGGCCTGGGTTCCCATTGTCATCTGCCTCCCTTGCTTGGACGTCTTGCATGGGAAAGCAACTTGTGAAGCCTTCCGTGGTGGCTTTCATGCAGCCGGTTGCCCCTCTTGTGTCAATATCCGAAGCAATACCTCTCCTTAAGCCCTTGCTCTGTCACCGCATCTGTCCAACCAGTGACTCAATCTGTGTCAAGAGATGCAAGCCCGTTTCCTGTAACTCCTCCACAGGAGAGGAAGATTTGCATAATTTAAACCCCTTTCCATGGCTTTTCCTTAACTTCCTTTCAGTCTTGCTACCTCCTCCAATAAAGAGAGTGGATTAAAAGTGTTCACAAAATTAATAGGAGTGGTAAATTTAAAATGCCACGGTAGGACCATTTCTTGCTCATTGACTATTAAAAGGAAATCCATGGCCACCTCTTTTGTTTCCCTGGCTTATGCAAATGTCAGCAGTGGCAATTTCCTCTGGTGGTTTTGAAGAAAATAAAAAACTGCAATTTCTCCCAGGTGAGAGAACACAGGAGTCTGCAACCCTGAGGTTTTATAACAAACAAACAAACAAACAAACAAAAAATCCCCCCAGCAGTTTCCCCTTATGCCAGCAGGGAACACCTTTAGAAAGCTCTCTAAGATGGGACCAAGAAAACAAGCTCTTAGAGGCTTGTGTGAATGTAGTCTATTTGGTTGTTTAAAACTTTTCCACCAAACTGGAATCGACTTAGAAGTGACACAAAGAATATTCTTAACTTTGGAAGGAAGCATATATACGGAATGCTGTGATTTCTCTTGGAATCCTAAATTATATACTGTGCTCCTGTGAAGCCCTTTCTTCTGAGGGACATGTACAGGATGGCTTTTCCCCCCTTGGTTTCTTCCCTGGCTGCTTTCCACACACACAACATGAAATACTAATCACCCAAGGAAAGGCACAGGCTCCCTAATACAATTGAAATGTCAAACATGGCACTCTAATGAGGAGCTGCAGGAAGCTTGGATTCTATTTTATTTGCTGAATTTTATTATATACCACATTCTGTCCTGGGTAGTATGTCCAGAGTGTAGCAAACAACCATTCAGCAAGATGTTTTCAAATAAAGTCTTGGCCGAAAATGAAATGCCAGCACCAGAAACCACTGCCTGACCCGAAACCACTGCTAGACCAGAAACTACTACCAGAACAGAAGCAGCATACATCATGATAAACATGTGAAGGGGCAGGAAACCAAATGATGGACTAATTAAGATCAGACACAGCTACGTCTTCCTGCTCATGAGTTGACTTAAAATATGTGGGTCACAAAAGCTTCAGTAGAACCCAGCAAATCAAAAGTACAAGAAGAACAAGCAAGAACACTTGTAAAGCATCTATCCAGGAATGTCTTGAGAAAAATCAACAACATGGCAGAACTAGGGAGGGGATCCTCTGCAGTGCGATGGGTAAGAGACCTGCTTCGATAGATTCTATGGCCTTTGGAGGTGGTGAATCCGCTCTGCTAGGCGGAAAAAGGTTCTAAAGCCCTCCTTACTCCTCTGTTCCCACAGAGGGTTCACCAGTCTCAGCACTATTCCCAAGTGACCCACTCTCTCACTGCTAGCGCAGTCTTTTTTAACCAGTGTATTTTGTTTTGTGTGTTGTAAAACAGGATCTCATTCCATATTCCAGGCTGTCTTGGAATTTGCTCTGTGACCTAAGCCGATTTGGAACTCACAGCAATTCTCCTGTCTCATCTTTCTAAGTGCTGAGACTGCAGGCATGAGCAATCATGCCTGCCTCGATAAAGACTGTGAAGAGGTAGCCTTTGTGGGACAGCAGAGTGGGTCAACATGCAAGAAAAATGGTGGCTGTTTTGCTTTAAGAAATGCAGAAATCACGCTCAGTTCCTTAGAAGAGGCCAGGCAGCTCTGGCAACACTGGGCAAAACTGACAGTGTTCTGCACAGAAATTTTCATCTGGGGCACTGATGGTCCATGGGGGTGCCTAGGAGGGACTCATAACCATCTTCCCCTGACAGTTTCAGAATGCACTTACTCTGATATCTTAGGCACAATCCCAGGAGCTGGGGCCATTCTTCTCTTTGAAGGAAGTCTTACTTTTCCTACCAAAGGATGTCTCAACCTCAAGATTCATCCTGACCATTACTTTGGAGTCTAAAGACCCTCCTAAGCAGGACCCTAGCAGTTCTGTAGAACTTCTACCAATGTTACTGATGATAGTATGTTGGCTGGTTCCACTGACATCATTTGGAGCCTGGCATCGCCATTTGAAGGACACTCTATTAAATTAGAAATTTCCATAGAGATCTTTTAAGCAGATCTAGATCTCAGGTAACACAATACTGACATCCACTCGGGGTTAAGAATTGCCAGGTTACAAACAGGCTCTTTTCCATTTATTGTCCATAACCTTGAACAAATCTCTTGACATGCCTATCCTCCTCAAACCTTGTTCCTCTCCTCTGTAAGATGATTCGTGTTAGTGTGAGATTATTAACTCCGTGGAGTAAATAGTATAGCATGGTACAGAGTCTAGTGAAAACAATATAGGACTTAGAGTGGAAAAAGAATCAAAGACTCAATCAATTTCCCTTTCCAGTCTGGCAAGAAGAGGCTGAAACAAGCAGTGACCATTTCCCATACACTTAGAAGTTGAGGAGCTCAACTACTGCCAAGACAGAAGGAATGACAGAATTTTTTTTTAAAACCAGAAATTCTGTGATCTGGTAGAGAGGTCTAGCTTCTTTTTTTCCCAGGCAAAGCCATAAGACTCCTTGCAATTCTAATGTTCTGCAAGTCCAATCTGAGATCATGGCTCTGCAAACCACTTTCAAACACTTACCTCAGCCTTAAAAATAGTGACCTACATTGTCAGGGCTATTTAAATCATTCCAGCACCTCCCCTAGATGGACTGAACTGGTTTGCAACTTTGAGCTTCACCCGTCCATTGTTTGCAACAGACAGAAACTATCCATGAACAAAACGATCTTGATACTTTTTCTTTCTTTCTTTCTTTCTTTCTTTCTTTCTTTCTTTTTTTTTTGAAAAGAGAACATCTATGTATGAATGGGTCAGGCAAAGTTGCAGAACTATTTATGTTAAGATGACTACTTGAAGTAACCGATGCTGTCCTGCTGTGTGTCTATTACTAAGTGCTGGACTAAATCTCCATGGCCAGTTTATTATAAGAGTAGTGAGCTCTTAGAAACCACCAGCAAGCAGCCCAGGCTATCCGAGGTTTCCATGGAATAGCTCAGCAGTTCATGATCATGGGAAGGAGGGCCTGAAGGGCTCTGAAATTAGGTTCCAAAGAATTGAGTCAGGTAGATGGAAATCCAGTCTCTTATTATACAAATGACCCTCTGGCAAATCTAACTCTCCCTTGTTTCTTCAGCTGGGAAAACACTATATCCTCTACTGTATTTCTCACACTAGGGTGATGTTTATCTCCAAAGCAATTTAGTAGTGTCTCTGGACATTTGCAGTGGTCACAGGTAGGGAAAGGTTGTTATGTCTTTCTTAATTCTAGTGGCAAGAGGTTCAGAATGCTGCTAAGCCAGGCTTCCCTAGGGCTGTAGAGATGAATAGGGTGCCAAGGGCATTTGGAGAGGACCTACATTAGCTTGTTAGCACCCATACAGTGACTCTCAACTACAATGTGTAGTACAATTCCTGCAGTGTTGTTGTCTCAGTCTCCTGGGTGATATGAACATGTGTATGAGACTACATACTTTCCTGGGAAACTAGATGTCTGGCAGACACCATATTTTACATATACTGTTCTGGGCACAGAAACAGGGACAGTAGGTAAGAGTCCAACTGGAACCATTCTAAACAAAATGGCTGCTGATATTAAATACTGAGTTAGAAGAATGCTCAAGACTGACCCCTGCAGCTTCCTACTCTAAGGTCTAAAGGACTTAGACTCAAACAGTTAAGGATGACTAAAACTCATGAACTTCCTTATATATTCAGTAATAATCATATAAGACAGGCAGCCAACATTAATCTGCAGTCTTTGTGACCGTGCAGAAAAGTGAATTATTGTGCCTATTTCAAATATGAGAAAACCAAAGGCGTATCTATTTGATTATTCAGCCTTGACATAGAGAGACACTAGAAAACACAACAAAGTAAACATTGACCGAGAATCTGATTATTCTTACTACTCCAAACTCACAGAAATTATTTGCGGGTGAACCCAAGCTTATGCAGTGCTGCATACATACTCATAAAATGGAAAGCATTTCCTCATTTGTTTTACTGCCAAGGTTAGCTATGTTCTCAAATTAGAACCTTCCCTCCTGAAGGGAGGGGAGAAGATCACTAAGACTCAGAAAGTAGATGAAACTTACAAGGTCCAAGAAGTAAAGAAAACTGGTAAATCTCAGGGAGTTCTTACAACTTCCCAGATTTCCAATAGAATCCCTGAGGTTCCATAAGCAGAAAAAATTGCCAGAGAAGGGAAACACTCTGATTGATAAGTTGCATACAAATTATGTATGGGGCTCTAGGGATGTAGCATTTCTGAATCATCACCTATCCTGGGGTAGGCTTTTTGGTGCTGGAGCTACGTTTGAGTCATCTGAACTCCAGTAAGTAAGCCCAATACTCTCACTGCTGCACCAAGTTATATTTGGGTTGGATCACTTCTTTGCTGTTCTGTTTGTGTCTCATGTAGGGTGAATAGATGCTTATTTATGTCTCTCCAGTGTTGGGGTAGGCTGCTAGTTCGTTTCCGGCTGCCCAGACTATGAAATAATCAAACAGAAACTATATTATTTGCAATGGTGTTTGGCCAATAGATTAAGTGTATTTTTAGCTAGCTCTTACATCTTAAATTAACCAGTTTCTATTTTTTATATTTTACCACGAGATTTGTGGCCTACCAGCAAGGTTCCAACTAGTGGCTTGCATCTTTCTCCTCTGGCAGCTACATGGTGTCTCACTGACTCTGCCTTCTTTCTCCCAGCATTTAGTTTAGTTTTTCTGCCTAGCTCTATTCTGCTGAGCCACTGGCCTAAACAGCTTTATTCATTAACCAATAAAAGTAACACATATGCAGAAGGACTTCCCACACTACTATTGGATAATTCAAATGACATTGGATTATAATATCCAAATGCACCAAATGCCTCCAAATATCCTTCAACATCAGTTTTCATTAGAAGCAACTGGTATTCATGCTTGCTTCTAAACTCACATGCAAAAGGTGTAACGTAAAGGAAAATGACAAGGGGAGAGGAAAATTATCATAGGAAGATGGGCCTAGATAGGTTTTTAAAGCTCCAAGGTTTTTTAAATTATTTTTTATTTAAAAGGATTTTTTTTTCAACCAAAGTTTTTCTCCCTCCCCCCTCCCACTCCTCCCACCTTCTCCCTACCCAACCTCCCATCCACTCCTCAGAAATCATAAGGCTTCCCATGGGGAGTCAACAAAATCTGGCACATCTATTTGAGGCAGGACCAAGCCCTCCTATGTATATCCAGACTGAGCAACGTATCCCTCCATAGTGAATGGACTCCAAAAAGCCAGTTCACGCACTAGGGTTAAATTCTTGTCCCATTGCCAGTGGGTCCACTGACTGCCCAAGTTATAGGACTGTCACCCACATTCAGAGGGCCTACTTTGCTCCTACATGGGTTCCCCACCTGTCAGTCCAGAGTTAGTGAGCTCCCACTAGCTTGGGTCAACTGTCTCCATGGGTTTTCTCATCATGGTCTTGGCCCCTTTGTTCATATAATCCCTTTTCTTTTTCTTCAACTGGACTCCAGGAGCTTGGCCCAGTGAAAAACTTAAAGTTTTGATGACATCCATGATCCTTTTGTGCCTAGCATAGAGTACTCTACTGTGGTTGGAGAAGGATCCTTAGCATGACCCCTAAGGAGGCTTGTCCTATAGTATGTTATTCCCATCATGTGTAAGGACATAACTAACAGGTCTGTTAGATGTTATTTATCACACTATCCACACTGACGTGGTCTGAATTTGACTATATTGTCCTCTACTTCCAAACATTACTGTCTTCTTATGCAGCTTTCAGTGTAACACTAAGGCATTTTGATTTTACAGAGTAGGTAGCAGCTTTCTTTCCTATGACCCTTTATGGGTAGGCTTCAGCAGGTGCACTAGAGGAAACTTATGCTATACAGGTGACTAGAACATCAAAGCCATCCAGACAGAGGCATCCCACGAACCATTTAAAAGATGTCACTTATGTGGTGACAAGGAGGACATGGAAGTACAATTGAGTAAAACACAGCTTTAAATACTAATGTCAAGCCTTACAATAGCACATCATGCCAAGAATACTCATCACAAAGTCACTTTAGTTAAGAAGAAACTTATTATGACTCAGGATCTTAACTATGGTACAATGACATTTGAATGTATAGTCTGACAATGACATTAAACATTTTTCCTGATTAGTTTCATATGCTCCATTATATGATTTTCCAGTCTACACAATCAAACCACTTGTGAGATGACTTTCAGATCAGACTTCTTTCACCCTGTTGGGTGGGCTATGTCTTCTAGTCAGGTAGGAGAAAAAAAAATCAGGCTAACTTGTTCGCCTTTCAAAAGGAGATGCAAGCAAACCTAAGACTCATTTGGTTTTAGATAGGGTCTTTCCCTTTAGCCCAGACTGGCCTTGAACTTACTATTGGTGACCCTGCTGCCTCAGCCTCCTGAATGCTTAAATTACAGATGTGAGCCATCATGCTTAGTATTAAGCTTTAGTATATGAACACTGACTGGGTCAGGCCCAGGAAATCTGATGCGACTGAGGGTAGGTGTCTAGAGTACTTGGATATTATACACGGGAGTCATTATTCAAGTCTGATAGAGTCCTATCTTGAATTAGACTTTGGCAAAGTACACTTTTATGTTTTAGATGACTGGATTCTTCAGAATCTAGAAGAATGATTATACGTTGCCTTAAATTGTACAAGAGACCAGGATAATCAGGTTTCATTGCTAAAAGAGCAAAATATGAGAATAGCAGACAGATCAAGTCTTAAGTTCTATTTGCTAGAATATGGTCTACATCTTTTCCTGAGCTTGTAGTTGTACCCCTCCCACCCCAAGTAAACATGTGATGCCTAGAAGATACACTAAGGTGTCTAGTCACTCTGTAGAGGGAGTGGACATGGTTGTCTTTGACACTGTGGTTCTGAGTAGTGCTGGAATGTGAATAGAATCAACAAAGAAACACAAGTTCTACAGTGTTGCAGTCATAAAATCATATGCTGTAAAACTATAGGTTTTGTCTTCTGGACAATAAGAGCAGGTAGGGTGAGAATACCAGGTTTATAAGTTGTTACCTTGCTGGAACTGTGTCAGGTACATTCATAGGTTACTGCTTTTTCCTTGTCACAACAGCTTAAAAGGACATGCTAATAATTTAATTATTAGTCCCCCACCTACATGTAAAAGATACCAGATTCAATCCCAGTACTACCCTCCCCTAACAGTTAATTATTAAGTCTGGCTATGTAGCTCAGTAAATACAGTATGACCTAGCATGCAGGAAGGCCTAGGTTCAGTTCCCAGTATTGCATAAACAGGGTGTGGAAGTGCTTGAACGTAAATCATAGCAACAGGAAGTTTGGAAGTTCAAGGTCATTCTTGACTATATAGTAATCTTGAGAATGGCCTGAACTACACAAATTATCCTTGGCAATAATTAATTTTCTTCTCTGAAAGCAATGGCATCAAGTTGTGGTGTGGTAAGGACCACTGTAAATTAGGTCATCAAATGCAATTGCTATCATTACTTTGTCATGGATATGCTAACACATGTAACATTGAGTGACTAGCTTATACTACATGTATTTCTGAGTGCTGGAAAATAATGCATAAAGATATGGACTAGGGAAATGTCTCTGTGTGTAACAGCATGCGCTCTGCAAGCATTGGGACCTGAGTTTGAATCGCTAGGAACTACGTAAAAATCCAGGCATGAATTTCCCTATTACTTCAGGACTGGACAAAAAAGCTAGCATAGCCCAAATGGCAAGCTTCTGTTCTGTCAGAGATCTTGACTGGTGTGGGAGGTCATTCTGTCTATGTGTTGCTTTTATTGGTCAATGAATAAAAAAACTGCCTTGCCCTGTTGATATGGCAGAACGTAGGAAGGTGGGGAAAACTGGACTGAATGCTGGGAGAAGGAAGGTGGAGAGAGAGACGCCATGGAGCTGCCAGAGTCAGGCATGTCGAATCTTTACCAGTAAGCCACTGCCACATGGTGATATACAAATTAATAGAAATGGGATAAGAAGCTAGAGCTAATGGACCAAGCAGCACTTTACTTAATATAGTTTCTATGTGGTTCTTTTGGTTCTGGTCAGCCAGGATAAACCAGGGACCTCCCTCCAACACTTGACTAAAGAAAAGAAGGAGCCGGGCGATGGTGGCGCACGCCTTTAATCCCAGCACTCGGGAGGCAGAGGCAGGCGGATCTCTGTGAGTTCGAGACCAGCCTGGTCTACAGAGCTAGTTCCAGGACAGGCTCCAAAGCCACAGAGAAACCCTGTCTCGAAGAACCAAAAAAAAAAAAAAAAGAAGGTAGAGAGCAACAGAAGAAGACTCCTGACATCATGCTCTGGCTCTATTCTCTAAATGAATTTGCACAAGTGCACACACCCACATACTCACAAGCATATACATGTACATGTGGATGTGCCTATATACACAAACACACAGGAATCAGAAAACAAACTAGAGAAGGAAAATCAGAACTGGTGATTCAGGAAATGAGTCTCTGCAGTTGTCTCACCCAGAACGTCCCTATCATCCTACTGAGTTTTTATGAAGCTATATAAACAGAATACCCTATCATTCTCTGCACACCCACTTTCTACATGCATGGTTTCCAGTTTTTGTTCACACCATTTTCTTTTACTTGAATGCCTTGTTCACCTATGCCCCCTCCCTATCTCATTCCCTAATTGTTCAAAATTGATGCTCCTTCCCAAAGCCTTATGGAAGACTCCAATGAGCAGAGAACAGCTTCGGAATAGTCTTGTCCTCCCATGATGACCTTGGTACTCATGAGCACTTGTAGTAATAAGGGTGGCGGGGCTGCGTCCTCAGCACCCCAGCTGCCTGACTAGCTTATGCCCGAAATAACAACACACAAACTGTATTCATTTAATCACTGCTTGGCCCATTTCTATCTAGCCTCTTCTAGGCTAATTCTCACATATTAATTTAGCCCATTTCTAATGATCTGTGTAGTGCCCCTAGGTGCGCTTACTGGGAAGATTCTAGCCTATGTCCATCCTGGGTCGAAGCTTCATCGTGTGCGTCTGCCTGGGAGCTAAGAGCACGGCGTCTCTCTGAGGCGTCTGTTCCCGAGAGGAGAGCTGTGGAGTCTGAGCTCACTTCCTCTTCCTCCCAGCAATCTGTTCTGTTTACTCCACCCACCTAAGGGTGGGCCTATCAAATGGGCCTAGCAGTTTCTTTATTACTTAACCAAAGAAATCAACAGATTGATATATGATACTCCCACATCAAGCACTTTTGGTATTCATGATGGCAATTAGAAGGGAAGCTTCTGTTTTATATAATTACTGAATGCTGTGTATTCAAGTCCTGGAGAGTAACATCAAGAAAAAAAAACATGTCCACAGACTACACGTAGCAATGCTAAGTATCTGATTGTTAATATGGTCATTGTAACAACTTCAGTTAGAATGAGTTCTTTTGTGTCTACTATGTCTATGGTGGTTAGGTTTTGTTAACTGGCCACAAAACAAATTAGAGTCACCTGGGAGAAAAGAATGTTAGTTAAAGAAATTTCCCTCTCAGATCAGCCTATGAGCGTTTCTGTGGGACATTTTCTTGATTATTGATTTATGTGAGAAGACCTGTCCTTCTGTGGGAAATGCCACCCCTTAACAAGTGGTCCTGCCTGGTTAGTATAAGAAACCAAGTTGAGCAAGCCATGGGGAGCAAGTCACTAAGCAGCATTCCTCCATGGTTACTGAATCTGCTCTTATTTGAGTGTCTGCTCTGATTTTACTCAGTTATAGACTGGTGATGTGGAAGATGAAATAAACCCTTTTATCTTCCATGTTGGTTTGGTCAGTATTTTATCAGTGCAACAGATAAGCAAAGCAGAACAATATAATTTATTCAATTGTAATTTCCTCAATGGTGAAGATCCAACAGCTTTAGCTTTATATCATTGGAGTTCACACTGTCCTGATAATGCCAGATTTGTTAATCTGACACATAAGTTTATAGAGTTTAATTAAAGGTTCATAAAGGGATACAAAATCGGGCAGAGATGAAGGGCTAGAGAGGTGGCTCAGGAGTCAAGAGCACTCTTTCAGAGGACCTGTGTTAAACCCCTGGCTTTCATTTAGCACCTCATAACCATCTGTAATCCCAGTCCCAAAGGCTCTGATGTCCCCTCTGGTCTCTGTGTGTACCAGAAATGAATGTAGTAAACACACACACACACACACACACACACACACACACACACACACACACACATATATATATATATATATATATATATATATATATATATATATATGTATATATGCAGGTAAAACATCCATACACATAAAATAAAACATTTTAAATTAGACATCAATGGGAAATTTAACATCACTTTTGGAGGGGTGACTTTCAAGTATAGGAAACCCTTAAATTTTAACTTTTTTTGTCAAAAAATGACATCTACATCTTTGCTAGGAGAGAGATCACAGATGGAGATTGTTGAATGTATATATAGATTGTGTTCAAATCTTCCCATTACTCTAATAGCATTCTTTTGAAGGACTTGTTTGAATCAACATCAAGTCAAGTTTGATGCTTTGCATTTATATGCCTAATCTCTTCCTTTAATGATTTTTAAAAGTGCAAAGCTATTATAATCCTAATACTTTATAAAGTGGAAATGTGGTTTTATCCTTCAAATACCAGTAATGATGATGACAGTTTACAAACCATGAAATGATGATGAAGATTTGTAAACCATAGTTATTTAAAAATACGTACTGAAGCACACTGTGTCTGCCAAAGCTAATTGTCAAGCATCTACTGTTTGTTAATGGAGCTAATGTGCAAGTCATTAGAATGTTTATGCAAAGCACATATTAATTGTGGATGATACAAATGGTAGAAATGGACCCTACAGATAACACCCAGAATTATTCAAGATGTAAAGATGAACTAACAGTTCACCATCATTTAGATATGGAACACATGATAATTAACATTGATTGTGAGCTTGACAGTATCCACAAAGGAACCCCTGAGCGTGCCTATGAGGAATCACATTGATTAAGTTAATTTAGTTGGGAAGAGACATCTTAAGAGTTGGTGGCACCATTCTCTAGGTTTGGGTTCCATAGTTACTAAAAAGGAGAAAGCTAATGGGACCAGTGTATTCTTCTTCCTTGGCTTCCTGACTGTAATGTAATGTGACCTGCAGGCTCACGTTGCTGCCACCATGCCTTCTCCATCATGATGTACTAAACACTGGAACTGTGAGCTAAAGTACACCCTTCTTTCTTTAAGTTGCTTTGGTCAGAGTGTTTTATCACAACAATGGGAAAATAACTAATCCCAAAAAGAAGTATCCAAGATTTTAGAATGACAAAGTAGATCAAGCAGAAATCAGAAAGCATCCACATCAACTTGGTGCTTCTGGAAACACATCAGGACAGAGAAGCAAGAACAGTAGCAACATACTATAGGCACCAGAAGAAGAGGTTTAGTTTTGAGGAACAGTCTCTTCTGACTACAAGGTCCCTCACAGCTGTCTTGATGAACCTAGGACCCAAAGTAGTACAGGCAAGGCTAGTCAATACCAAGCACCAATCTATCCCTCCTTTCTTTCTTTCTTTCTTTCTTTCTTTCTTTCTTTCAGAAAAGATCTGTGGTGAGAAATAAATCTCTTTTTAGATGAATTTGGTTTGGCTGATGACGCAAGAGAAGAGTGACCAATTTGAGTTAAGAGAATATTCCAAATAGAAACAAAAGTGTTGGGGAGGCCAGTCCTCCACATCGAGCTACTTTTCTTGTCATCTCCAAGCCTCGGCTGAAGATTGAACATTTCCAGGTTCTTTGGTGAGGTTTATGTATGCCATAGCAACACTATCATATTCCATTCCTTGAATGTGGGCTCAATATTGGCTAGAATGTTCTCTAGGATCTCTTTTTACTCCAAAGTCCCTCTTATCTTTAAGATACTATACTCATTCATTCAATCATTTGACATTGGTGACCGTCATTATGCAAGGTAGAACTGTGACACATAGAGTACTTGTCTTCATGGAACTTATATTATTGCTGAGGAAGGCAGAGATTGTGGCTCACCTGTCTCAGCTCTGATCTGTTAACCTTGGACCTAATCAAAACTCCTCTGAAGCATTTTTGTGTACTAGGCAGAGATTGTGCAAAAACTCACAAATGGTCAATATTCAGAGAAAAAAATATGGCTGTTGAGTGTTCCTTTCCCCAGATGCTCAAGGATTACCACAAAAGAGGAGGTGGAAGAGAATTTAAGAGCCAGAGGTAAGGGAGAAGTCAGGGAAATAGTATCTTCTGGATATGACAGGGACCCTGCACTCATGAACTCGTGGCAGCTGTGATTGCCTGCATATGACCTGGACACGACCAATCCAGTTAAAATATCCAGCATTAGTAGGGAGGGGTCATAAGCCCCACCCAAACCTGAGGAGATATTGAGAGTTGATGGTTGCTAAAGGGTGGAAAGTTACCTTTCTTTAGGGGTGTGACCCGTGGTAGATAGACAGTCCATGTTCCAATTGATGTTCCCAAACCCATAAACATATGGGCAGCAGTAATAGGACTTGATGGGTTATTTAGACATACAAGACAGACAGACAGATAGATGGATAAATAAATAGATGTGAAATTGGGAGAGGGGTTAGGTATAGTTCTGGGCATAGTTAGGGCAAAGAGAGGAGGGGAAATATGGTTAAGGTAAATTGTATACATGTGTTGAAATTCTCAATGAATTAAGAAAAGTATTATATTTAAATTTTAAAGAAACTTATCAGTAGTTTGATACAGTAACAATGAGAAGACAGGGAAGTCTTCCAGTTCTTGAATGATCTCACACAGACAACTTTTAACCCATTCCAATTATGAGGTAGATTTTCTCCTGTCCTAGAGGATCTAGTCTTGTATTTAGCTGAATATGGAACTTGAATATGCTCCCAGAGCCCACCAAATTCATCATGTCACAGACCTGGACAGTGATTGCAGGATCCTTGGCACACAGCATTGGTTGAAGATACCAAATGGCCTAGTCTAATTCTTAAATGTGTCATTAAAATACTTACAAACGCTTGTTATCTCGAGGGCATTCATATTTAATGTTTCACTTACTAATAGAAGGCTCAAAACCTAATACTGCAACTCACAGAACTTAATACAATGCAAGTCATTCCATTTTGAATGGGTATGTAGAAAATGCAGACATTTTTTGACATAGATGAACATAATATTTTCACTTTGTCAAAGATATGCACGTATTAATATATTGGCTTTTTTTAGATTTTGACGTTTAACACAGACATTGTTTAGACTATAGTTCAGTTTATCTTGTTGGCCTTGCTTCTTGGTTTTCAGAATCCTAAATTTCAAGCATATTTTAAGATATTGTTAGAAAAGCTATATGTATTTTTAAGGAGGATGGAGCATGCACATGGAGTGTAGAAGACGATTTGTGGGAGACAGTTTTCTCTTTGCATCGTGTGTATTCTTGGCATTGAACTGCTGTCATCAAGTTTGGTGGCAAGCACTTTACCCATGGAACAATCTTGCCAACCTCAAAGCATTTTTGTTTAGGAGGCAGCAACAAGTTCATTTCATTGCTTTCTGGGCAGGAGAAAATATAAGGAGCTGGAGAGTTTGAATTTGCAGCACTTATGTAAAAGGTGAGCATAGTTACTGGTATGTTCCTGTGAACCAGAGGGATGGAGAAGATGCTAGGGAACAGGAAGCTCCTGGGGCCTCACTGACTAGCCTATCTAGCTGAAACAGACATGCTAAGAGACCATATCTCAAAAACAGATATGCTAAGAGACCATATCTCAAAAATAAAACGATAATATAAAAAATAGATGAAGAAGCAACCAAAGATACCTGGAATTGACCTCTGATCCCCTCCCTTATGTATACATGAACAAGTGAAATCCCACCACACACAAATGCATATACATACACAATGTGCGCATGCTTGCACACACACACACACAGAGTCAAAAAATTATCCTGCACCAACTACAAACAAAAATAAAAGATAGGCTTATTAAAAAGAAGAAAGGATAGAGTGAGAAAAGGCACTGAATTATGCAGATACTTTTTGTGAACTAAAAGTAAAAATGGATAATGATGAGAGAACCCTGGTCTAGAAACTGGAGGCTAAATTCCGGGTCTAACTAGCATCCAAGGCACTTTTCAATACAATTTTATTAGCACAAAAAAATTGACATTCGGTAATCAACCTGTAGCAACCAACCTCTGAAAAGCCATTTATGCTTTCCAGGTTTGGTTTCCTCCTTGAGGGAGTGAGAGAGCAGTGTCCATGACTCTTGATGTGCTTTCAGCTCTAAAATTTCCACCTTCATCACGACAATGGGCTTTTTTCTCAAAAGCTATAATCTTTAACAGGATTGGAAAAGGTTCAAATGCATAGATTCTGTGGGGGAAAACTTTTTTTATCATCAGGATAACAGTTCGCCACTCAGGGGAAATGAGTAAAGTTTTTGTTTGCTGTAGTATTTGAGCCAGAGATGGACTGTTTTTCATTGAGTGCATCATGTACCTGAATATTTATGGGACATTTTAAATCCCTGAGACAAGTTATCTCTTATAGATAGGCCTCTGATGCGGATGGATGGTGTTTCAAATGTGCAACTGATACACAGTCCCAAACTGTAATGGCAAAAAAAATGCACAGTAGTGGCTGCTTTCCAAAATTCACATCAAGAGTCCCTGAACCTAGCGTAACAGAAGGACAGGCTACTGTGTAAAAGTTTTCAAATGAGATAAGAGGCGTTCACGACTAAGGGGTGTGATATAGAATACTTTCTATTATTATTGTTGCTTTTTTTGTATTTAGTTAAATTACAATCAGCTAGCAAAAAAAAAAACTTCTTTGTTTACATCTCCAGCACAAGTAGTGTATGGCCTGCTCTCTCAATGTTTGCTGGGGATGCTTTCTCTACAGTAGATTATAATCCTAAAAAGCAGATGCTTATCGTAAGTCTGTGGGTTTTCTTAGCAAGGCAAGACAGAGAGTGACAGCAGATTTAGGCATGCCTGAAGGTGCTGCTGCCAAATGGACGACCTGCTTCTCCTCCCAGTGTGTATGCATGTTGGTAATGTTGTCATAGCTTAAAGTTAATGCAACCTAAACATATAAAGCTAGTATGCTTTGGTGTTATCTCATTCTGGAAGTGCTCCATTGAATTTCATTTAGAATGACTAATAAAGAGACGCGTGCCTTTAGTGCTCTACGGACATGACTTTCTCTCTCTCCCTCAATCCTGAATCAACATGCAGCCCATGGTGTTCCAAATTTTCTGAAACACTTAATATAAAGGCATAAATGTGGGCTTACTACTAAATGTGGAGATGAAAATGATTTTCAATGCTGTCAGTCTAAATGTCAAGGGGAAAACACAGCATTTCACTCAAGCCCTCGATGTCTGCACATTTCCAAGGTCATGAAAATGTGGAAGGAATAGCAAGCAGAAAAGGCCTCATATGGGGTACAAATATATGCACTTGAAATAGTTATCTATCCCTCGAGGCTTTTCTTTCTGGAATATTTGTACTAGTTCTTTTCAAATTTCGTACATTTTATTATGATCATCCTTGCCATTTCTTCTCCCATCTCCTCCCAGATCTACCACCCAGTCCACACCCACACAAAATCATGTTCTATGTCTTGTTTTTTTTTGAAACCTATGGAAGGCTGGAGAAATGGCTCTGAGGTTAAGAGTACTTCCTATTCTTGCAGAGGACCTGGGTTCAGTTCCCAGAAGTCCTATTGTAGCTCGCAACCATCTATAACTCTAGTCTCAGTGGATGGCATACTCTTTTATTTTGTTGGGAACAAAGTATAATGAGGTATGCTTGTATACTTGGAAGCAAACACTCATACATGTAAAACCCAAAATAAATAAATCTTTAAAACATATCATCAAGTCCACTAAGGGTTCTTTATAGTCTCCCCTACACTTGTAAGAAAAGATATTATATGACTATTGAGAATGCTTCTGTGGTTCTGGTAGCCAGTTTGCACACAGTTCCCACACCGTTGTATTTACTTTTGCTCCATTCATTTGAACCCTTTCCTCGGGCAACATTTGATGAGGAGGAATTGTACCAAGTAGATATGTGTTAAGCTCTTTCCCTCAAAGAGTGAACCATCTGCCACTAGGCAGAGAGAAGAAATGGGGTTGCATATGCACTGAAAATAGAAGCATCATACCTGCAAAGAGAAACCCAAATTATGTTCTATGTCTTTAGCAAATTCGGGAGGCAACAAGGAAGGCCCATGATTTAAAGGGAGAAAAGTTACTTCCATAGTTCCCCATTCTGACCTCATATTTCCACAACAATTCTGATAACAATCATTTCTCTCATGACAATTACAATAAAAACTAGGCAAGATAAATGATGCTATTAGCAAGCATGTTAGACTTCCTTACTTTTCATCCATCTTCGGTGACTTCCATTTAGAGTTCATTCATAATTTTTTTCCTTCCATCTGTTCCACCTGTAGGCATATGATCACTGTACACAAGGAAAGACCCAAGGAAATATCTAGACTCCCCTTGCCTTAACTCAAGAAATGGCCACAAGCCCCATCATCTTATATGTTCCAACATAATTATTTTGTGAATCATGGCCAATCCAAACCATCATGTGCTTTTCCTAAGGTGTTTCATAGAGACAAAATGAGGTGAGTACACCAGGGAAAGCAATATGCTTCCCATAGCTCTACATCATGGAGTAATGAGTTCCACGGCAAGGAAGACATTTATTTACAAACTGCAAGGAAAGAACTCTGTTGTAACAATATGTGACATACAGAAGTTTTTATTAGACACATTCTAAAAATCTCCTCCTCCATCTGACAATAATAATATATCTCTGGCTGTGAATGCTTCCAGGAAACAGACTTTAGCAACTAGCTGACACATTTATTAGAAAAGTGCCTGAATGTCTTTCATAACATAGAGGGTCACACACAGTAGTTTCTGATCCAGCAGGCCTATGGGGATTTTTGGGACTTGGTTTTTAATGAGCTGTCAGGTCACATTGATAATACTGGCCCAAGGTCCGTACCTGAGTAACCAGTCTAATATGAGACTGAAGCAGAATATAAACCTGGTTGCTGGAGGTTTCAATTTGAGGTTTTCAGATATACAATGGCTGACAGGTAAGGCCCATGAAGGTGGCTTGGCAGAGGTTTGCCAGAGTAGAACTCGGCACCCGCTTCTTTCCTGATACTGACATTAGGAGTCCCTGGTCAAAGAAGAAGAGTCCTTGGGAACTAGCTTAAGCAGGCAAAATGGGACAAAATAAGTCCATGATTATCTCAGCTTCTAATGTAGAAGAATCTTGGTCATCATTCATTGGAGTTCTAATTCACTTCCCCCTCCCGACAGTAGCCAAGATCGTGCACAACAGTCTATAATCCATGTTCCTTCTCTCGGTGGAATCCTTATCAATGTTTATCTATGAAGCTTTGTCAACATCCAGAACTCCATCCCCCCCCCACACCCAAGAACTGGTTTGTCCTTAATCCTAGTGTTTGGTTTTAATTCTCTCCCGTAGCACATTCAAAGTTTTGTGGAGCTTTTCTTGACTGCTCCACTTTATTCTTATCTAAAACGACGACTTGTGTACCTAGGGCATCTTAGAATGCACCTCAACCAAAACTCGTTGAAAACAAACTTCATTTAAAAATATAGACCCATTCAGGACCATACCCAGTAAGTACCAATTTGGGTACTCTTTGTCACACAGTAGTGCTACTTGTCCCATCTAGTCTGTGCCCTAGTGCTCAGCCAACTATAGCACACAGACTTGGTTTCAGTATTTTTTTTTAATTTTTATATATTTATTTTTTATTGATTTTTATTGAGCCCTACATTTTTTTCTCTGCTCCCCTTCCCTTCAACCCTCTCCCAAAGTCCCCATGCTTCTGATTTACTCAGGAGATCTTGCCTTTTTCTACTTTCTACTTCCCATGTAGATTAGATCTATGTATGTATCTCTTAAGGTCCTTATTGTTATCTACGTTCTCTGGGATTGTGACTTGTAGGCTAGTTTTCTTTGCTTTGTAAACAAAGTTTTTATTGGAACATTAGTTGTTACACTTGTTCATCTAAGTATTATTTAAATCTGCTTTTGTGTTTTTTTTAATAGCAGGAGTTGTATCTATTAACAGAAGACATATGATTTCCAAAGCCTAAAATATTTACTGCTTGAACCTTCTTTCTAGCTACTCAAATTCATTAATTACATATTATAGCCAAATAAAAATAGCTCAGCCATTTGATGAGAGAGTGCAGAGAGATATATACCAAAACAAAAACAAAAATAAAAACAAAAGTTACATTATCACCAACAGTGGTGTTTCCTTAAACTTAGAGACCAATCAATACTCTGAATGTAACTAAACAAACTCTGGGGTTTTTCTAGGGCACAGGTGAATCCTTGATATTCATGGCAGGGAAATTTCTGAGAGCCATAAGCAACGACATGATTATTCTTGAAACTAAATTACTGAAAAACATGGTCTTTTTGGCAGCAAAATAAGTGTTTCTAACAGTCGTTTTGGTTGGAAGAGCTTTTACAAGAGGCACCATGGTGAACTGCAACCATAAAGTAGTTGATACTAGCTATATCAATTTTTAGTGGATCTTTACTTCTAAGTCTAGGAGAGATAAAGAGCACATTAGCACCCATTCACAACGTGGATGACCCAAAGGCACAGCCACTGGTATTGCTGCTTTACAGGTTGCATGTAAACATACATACATGAAGAAGGTTGCTCCTACTTCAGCAACCTCGCTCGTCTGGTATTTACAGTCTTAGCTGGACTCCAAGGACACAGCATGAAAAAAAAAGGTACAATTGCATTTTGAAAACAATTACGTGGTTCTTTACCTTAAATTTAAAATGTCTTCCTGTGTATTTACACATTTTAAGAGGGAAGTAAAAAATGTATTTATCCCATTGCCTTTGATGAGGGGGCTAAGTCAGGTATCTTCCTAATTATGTCCATCTACCATGTGCTCTAATTCTCAGCATTGTATTCATAGTTCATCCTTCTACCAGCGCTCCATTTTCAAGACGTTTGTAACATTTTGTTCTTTGTTGGTTTGTCTGAAGGAGGGTCACATTCTATAGCTAAAACTGGCCAGGAACTCACTCTGTAGCCGAAGCTGGCTTCAAACACACAGCAATTCTTCTGTCTCAGTTTCCCAATTGCTGGAATTGTGGCATAAGCCACCAGACCTGGCTTACAACACTGTAATTTTGATTCTCATAAGGTATTTTTTTCTTGAAACTAATATACAATAAAAACCTTACAATTATAAGGTTTTCTTACATCTCTTTTCCTCCACTAAAAAAATATAAAATGTAGATTTCAACCACACTCAGGCTTTATATTACAGTTTTACATCCAAATTTAGATAATGTTTTAATAATTTGGATAAAGAAGACTCATAAGTGTTGTGCTTAAATTGAGTTTACATGACATCACTGTAAGCCTTAGGCACGGCTTACAGTGAAAATTATGCATTTCATGAATAATCATTTTCAGTAGCTTACAATCCATAAAATTCTCCTAAGCCACATAAAACAGACCTTGATTCTATGAAGGATGAGAATACAAATATTCTAATGAAAAGGTCTATATCTTATATCAACATGCCATTCTGGCATAGCAAAAGCCTAATTGTTTATAGAAGATAATGAGGTGTGAATGATACATGCAGGCGAAATTGGTACTCATAAACTTTTGATGGTTCCAATAATTAACTCCGCTATGTCTGTTCTTCTGTGTAACCTACACCCCCTGCAGGGTAAATGACACTGGCTATCCATCCTCTCAAAGGCTGATTAAACTGTCATCTCCTTCCTGAAAGTTCTATGCTCAAGTAAAGCCCAAGTTGGGGGTCTGTGGATGCCTGCAATATTTTTTTATGCCACATCAGGCTTCGATTTATCACAAGCATCTCAGAAGCAACAAGGGCTTATATCTTCTATGGATAAGTGTGTTTGTGTGTCAGTGGGAGTCTGAATAAGAACGTGTGTGCAAATGCACGGTTGGAAGCCAGGTCAGAATTGGGGATCCTCCTCAACTGTTTCTCTACTTTAACTTTTGAGACAGGGTTTCACATTAAACTCATTTTTTGAGAGTTGGCTAGACTGGCTCCTTAGCAAACCCTAAGGGTCCTACCTAGTGCTGAAATCATAGATGTGTGGTCACCTATAATCTTATCTGAGGGTACCTATAATATTCTGTGTGGTCACCTATAGTTTTCTATGTGCCCCCCTTTTAGATTTTATGTAAGTGTGCTGGGATCCAAACTCTATTCTTCAGGCTTGTTTGCAAGTCCTTTGCTACTGCCTGAGCCTTCTCCTGGGTCCCCAAAGCTGAAGATTTACCACAGAATTTTTCGTTACCACATCCAACTTACTCATCATCTTAACTTCTCTACCTTATCAATGGCTACTTTTTAGTCCAAGGGCATCCACAAAGAGCTGCATGCATTTCTTTTCTGAGATTGTCTTCTGTAGCCTTTCAGGGTATGAGCTGCCTGGCCCTTTGAAGCCATTTCTATTTATTCGCCAGGCTAACTGCTTAGCATTCTGACTTAAATTCATCCTTGGTGAACCTTTCTTAGCAACTCCCCTTATTCAATAAAGTAGCCACTTTTCACATGTGGTTATTCTGAACACTGGAAATGCTGAGGGTCTGAATCCAGATGAGCCATAACTGAAATACAAATTAAAATTTCAAGTCATAAATAGGAAAGAGATACAAAGGTCTTAGTAATACATTTACATGTTGAACTGATACTATTTTTTGATTGAGCAAAATATAGTAAAGGTGAATGCCGCCAGTTTATTTGGGGTTTCAAATGCGACAATAGAGAGTTGGATGTGGAAGGCCAAGCCTGTACCCCATCACTTGGAAGGTTGAAGTGGAAAGACAGAGCTGGCTCCAGCCTGGGCTGCATCATGACATTCTGTCTCAGAAGATGAAGAGAGATACTAGAGTATCAGACAACTTATTTAATTTGTAGCTCTTATTAGGCTTTCATTAGACTGAGCTACTCTGCAAGCATGGCATAGGATTAGGTACCCCTTTCATAGATTTCTTTACAATGCCATCCTTCCCTTATTGTTAATTTGCCAGGAGAACTTGTCGATTTTTCTGGGCTCTCTTGACTTCCTGAAGCAGGTAACTTTATATTTTGTTCAGGATTATAGCTACAACTGATGCATACTGGACATTTGCATCGGTCAGCTAAATAAAATTAAAAAATCCATTGGGAATCTGGAGACCAGGATCACAGTATGCTAGGCCACAATTAGTGTGGAGATAAGACATGTTTATGTCTGGCAAAATTTGCAGTTTCACTGACTCCAAATAGTCAACACAAGTAGTCAAATGAGGCTCTTCTTGATAATCAGGTTTTCATCTTTTTAGACAAACGTGCACTTCTTTTCACATCTTTCTCTGGATCCTATGAAGTCATCATTAATGAATCTGAACAACAGGAAGGCCAAAATTCTTGCTTGCAAGTATTAGTCAGCTCTATGATACTATAACAGATTCCTGAAATAATCATCATATGAAGAAAAGCTGGTCATTTGGGCTTGCAAGTTTGATGCTTCTAGTCCGTTGTTAGGGTCTTCGTTTTGTTGGGCATGTGATGACATTAAGGAGTGGGAGTATATGGTAAAATAAAATCACTCACCTCATAGCCAGAGAGATAAATGAAAGGATAAGTAATATCCAGGAGTCCCAGTGGCCTCTGTGAGGACACATCCCAACTAACCTACCTTCAGTTCACTAGTCCCTGCTTCTTTTATTTATTTTTTAAATTGCTTTCAGAAACAGTTTCTCATGTGTCTCAGGCTGTCTTCAACTCCCTACATAGCTGAAGAGGACCTTGAACATCTGATAATCTTCACTTTACTCACTAAATGCTGGAATTACTTGTGTGAACCTTCAAACTTGGTTCATGAAGCCAGAGCTCCCTGTGTGTGAGGCACGTGCTTCACCAGTTAAGCTACAGCCAAACCTCTCACTTCTCTTTCTCTTTTTTTTTCTTTTTCTTTTGTAAAGCAAGGTTTAACTTTGTAGCCTTGGCTGGCCTTATGTTTCTTGTATAGATCAGACTGATCCCAAATTTGTGAAAAAGATCTCTTTCTTTGCCACACTAATTACTAGAATTGTGAGCATGTGCCCCACCCAGCCTCGGTATTCATTTCTTCAAGAGTCCACCACCTAATAGTATCTAGCTGGGGAACAAGCTTCTAACAAATGGGCTTCGGGATGCTATCTCAGATCTCTAGAGAAGGGAGTTTTATGGGGTGATGCTAATGCAGGAGAAGCAAAGGACATGGTGGCATTCTTATTACAAGAGGGGTACAGCAGGGGCATATAGAGAGAAGGTGCTGTGGTGAAAGATGCCTCTTTGAACCCTGACAGTAAAAGAGCTACCTCAATCCTGTGCGTAAATTCCTCACAGGCCACACCAGCCAATATGCTGTCTCTAAGGGACACATCCTCCCTGTCAACTTCCTCCTTCAGGTATTAAGAAGCAAACAAAAGAGACAGGCTCCAAAGTCCTTGGATACTATTACCTTATCTCTTTCATGGGGTCTTGAGTTTGAAATCAGCCATTCTGTGAATTCTGAGACCCCCATGTTTGCTTACGCCTTTATTCTTATTATTAAAAATAATCTTATACATCGCAGGAGTTAGCATTATGTGCTGCCAGTTCATATCAGTGTCACTGCTCTGATAAGTGTTTCTGACATGGATGCCTGAAATCATTAAGCCCATTTGCCTTGTTTATGTATGGAAAAAAATGCCAGTCATCCATCATGATGCACAAGACTATCCCATCCAAACCAACGTTGTTTTAGTTTTAAAAAGAAGTCAATTGAGAGATGCTTCATCCAGAGAATGGGTGAAAAAGAAAGGAGCAGTGCTTCCTGGAATCCCATTTCTTTAGTAAAAACTACAATAGGCACAAATTATCTATATTCTATGTGATTTCTCAATGACTAATATAGCTGAAAAGAAAATCTCGTCTGAGAAAGGAAAGAGCCAAAAATCCAAAACCTGGAAAGTTGACTTTCCTCTTTGCATGCCTTTATTTTTCTTTCCCACTCTTTGCTCTTTCCTGAGACTGCTTTTAATATATCCCAAGCTGGCCTTGAACTTGGTATGTGACTAAAAATGGCCTTGAACTTCTGATTCTCTTGCCTCTATCTTCCAAGTCCTGCAATTACATCATGTGCCATCCTGCATGGTTTATGGGGTGCTTGAGATGGAACCCAGGATGCTGTGCATGCTAGGCAGGCACTTTACCATCTAAGCAACATTGTCAAGACATACCTCTCCCTTCTGCCTTCTCCTGTCTGTATTCTTCCTCCTCTTTCTCCCCTTTTCTTTCTTTATTTTTTTCGTATCTTATCTTTCCCTTTATGTAGCCTGCCCAAAGGTTCCGTTTTGGAACCTCTCTAATCACCCCTAGAGAATGCAACACTCCAAATCTCAAAGGTTTCTGTTGTGTTTTTCTTCTCACCCACTGCCAGCCTTGCTTGAAGATTTGGCCATGTGTCCTTGAAGCCAATCTGTTTATATAATTGTTCTAATTTCTTTCTGGTAATTACTTTTTACCTATTTCTTTTCAGCCTCACCCTTTCGTCCCATTTCTTTTTTATCTCTCACCCTTGGAGAATTTCTTTTTCTGGCAGGCTCCCTTGTTCTCTTTGGCAGTGTTTCATAGAGGCACAAATAGTCATAATGATCAAAATGTGCAGTTGCAGGGGGCCTCACCTAAGGAGATGAAATTGCTCTGCAGACATTAGCTCATCAGTTTCCCCTCCATTCTACAAAGGAAGGACTTTTTTCCCAGGAGAGATATGCAAGGATAAGTACAGCCACATTTTGCACCTTAAAAGAACTATGAGCGGATACATACTCATCAGAGTATACCCAGCACCTGGGACTTCACTGCTCCTAACACTACCTTCTGGACATCATCTTTAACTTTAACCTAATTTCCTCCTCTAAATAGTGCTTTAAATCTGCTACTTCCCAGTGTTGACAGGGTGCAAAAACAGAAAACAAAACAAAATAAAGCAACTGCAGTCTGTTTCATCTCCGATTTTCAATTGTCTTCCTACTTTCAGGTGGCCGCCATACCTGACCTTTCACCTGCTTTCAAATTCTTTTCCATGCTAAAGTCACTCCCTTCCCATACTACTTTCTCCCAGCTTCAGTCTCTTCAGGCTTGTTTTACCTGTGAGCACCTTAGAATAAATTCTAAACCAGTGGGTTATGACCCCTTTGGGGTAGAACAACCCTTTCATATAAGTTGCCTAAGACTATTGGAAAAAATTACGATTCATAACAGTAGCAAAATTACTGTTATGAAGTAGCAATGACATCAATTTTATAATTGGGGGGTCATCAAAACATAAGGATCTGTATTAAACTGCATTATATAGAACTGCATTGCTATAATACCAGCTCTGATGAGGCAGAGACTGATGTGGGAGTGTCATATATCAATCTGTTGATTTCATTGGTTGAGCAATAAAGAAACTGCTTGGCCCTGATGGGTTAAGACATAGGTGGGTGGAGTGAACAGAATGGAAGGCTAGGAGAAAGAAGCTGAGTCAGGGAGTTGCCATGGTTCTCCCACTCCAGGCAAACGCAGGCTAAGATCATTCCTGGTAAGCCAGCTCGTGGGCTACACAGAATATTAGAAATGGGCTAGTCCAGGTGCGAGAGTTAGCCGAGAAAAGGCTAGATATAATGGGCCAAGCGGTGTTTAAAAGAATACAGTTTCCGTGTAATTATTTCGGGTAAAGCTAGCCATGTGGGCGGCCGGGTGCTGGGGACGCAGCCCCGCCACTCCAATTTACAACAAGAGACAGGAAGATCTTTGTGGCTAGCCATTCTTCTCAAATTTGTGATCTTCAGATTCATCAAGAGTTCTCATCACTATATATATATATCGATAAGGATATTTTATAAAGTTTTAAAAAATGAAGTGTAAAGGTGGGGAGAAAAAGAAACCAAGATGGAGCATGATCGAAGGGAATGTTCATACTGGCCTTCACATGAGCACCTACACATACATGTACACGCACACATTTACACAGCTTAGCTACCACCCCAGTTCTACACATAGGACTTGGCAATAGAGACATGGCATACCTTTGATTGCTAGGCTGAATCTTGCCTTCATGGCAGTCATTAACAGTAGTGACCTGCACTTGGTGACACCGTCCTATATTGTCCTGTGTTATTCTGCATTTACGTAATTATGCCCATAGGCTTGTCTGCTCATGCATGATGTTTCTTTTGTGTTCTGTTAAAAAAAAATACCTTCTTCATAGAGGCACAGTGTGTTATAGCTCTTTGATATTATTTCAAGTATATTTAGCTGGGTCTAAAACCATTTGTTTATTCCTGACCCCGCCCCCAAATTATGCATGTTTGCTGAAAATAAAGTTAGGTAAATCCTCCTCTGATTTGTTCAGTAATCTGAGATGAAATATATACACATTTCCAAAGGCAAGCATGGCCAGTGGGATAACACTAGTAGCAGAATTTCTCAATAAACCATGAAAATTCAGGAATTCTTCTCATTCTTATGAATTCACCAATTCATGTCTTCATGTGTTATATTTCAGATGTCTGTCTCTCATCTACTGCTCTCCACTCAGCCCCAAACAAGCCATTTCATAGAGAGATGTAAAAGCTGTAGTAGGAGAGCAAGATCAGTTTAAACCCTTCACCCACCCTACCATCAATTCCCTCTAGGAGACATAACCCACAGAAAAGATTTTCTATAGAAAGCATATGTGCTTTCCTTCCTCCTTGTTTGCATGAATCTGGAACAAATTAACTTAATGTTGCATGATAATAAGTGAAGTGTCATTTTAATTAAAAGCTAGAAGTGCTATATCCCTTGGCTGAGTCTTAGAAAGCACTTCTCATTGCTTAAAAGGAAAGAGGGTAATTTTCCCCTATGGCTCATCAACTATACTTTTATCTTAATCTATTTTGATATGCTGGACTGGGAATGTTTGCACTGAGGGCTAGCTATTCATCATGGTGAGAATAAAGCCACCATGTTTTGACAATTTCACAGCACTAAGCCTGGTCCAACAGGGACACTCGGTTAAAACATCAGTTGGAGTGGTCTTCTGGTACTAGACGAAGAACAGTCTTCAGAGAACACCATTTCCTAAAAAGACAGCACCTAATTCTAGATTTTATCAATGTACTATCAGTTCAGTCATTGAGCTTTTCAGCTTGAGGGCTAATATACTCTTCAAATTACAAAGGAAAGCTGCTGGGATTTTCTTAAAAAGTGCTGTGGCAGAACACAAAAAGTTCTAATACAATGACAGAGGAGGAAGTGTGAGACAAAACTGTATTCTTGCTCCTTCAATGTTTACACCAACGTGGAAGAGGAGACAGCTTTCTGAAAAAAAATAGACTACACACTATTATTTTGAATTAAATATAGGTAGGTGTTAAATTAAATTATATATAAATATATAGTTTTATGTACATATAAATTATAAACGTAATAAATATATACATTTAAATTAAATATAAGTAAACCAAAAGAGCATTGACAATCCTGGAAGGTTTCTAGTATAGTGGCCAACTCTTTTTGTTATATGACACACTATTAGTGAACTTTGGAAGTTGGGGTAAACATTTCTGTAGGAAGGCACATACACATACACATACATATCATACACTCACTATTTAGAAACTGATACACATCTGTATTCAGAAACAGAAAGAAGGCGGAGCTAAGTAGAACTCTGCCAAAATAAGTAAGTTCAAATACATCAACGTTGTTTTTAAAAAATGCTTATTTATTTATTTATTTATTCATTCATTCATCCATTTAACTCTTTGAACCACGGTCTCCCTCTGTAGCTCTGAGTACCAATTAACGGCATGTTCATTATAAGCCTCCTGCCATAGTAATTTTATTCACGGTCCAACTGAGGCCTGAGTCTTGTGCTCCTTAAACTGATTCCATCTTCCCCAATACATTGCTTGAGTTATTTGCTTGCTTAACTTTGGCCAGTTCTTCCATTGCTATCCCCTTGGGAAGGAGAAAGAAGCTTTTCAAATCACTGGGCATCCATGCACACTGCCTTAAGCATGGTCTTTGGGCTGTGCAGAGGTGTATATTTTCCATACCCCCCACTGAAAGGTTGTTACTTTCCTCTGTGATTTAAGACAGCAGGCATTCAAAATAGATGCTCTTTCTGAGTCTTAAAGAGTCCTAAGGAAATCAGTGTGGTATCACAGATCACAAATGAGTAAGATCAGGCAGCGGACTGAGGGTTTGGGCGGGGTGAAAATGCTTTAGGGAGAGATGAAGACCAAAACCAAAACCTAGGAAGGAACAAAGCCCATGGACACATCTGGGGAGGAAAAGGAAGCTCTCAATCACCTGGCATCCAAATATGAGCCTCAGCCTTTACTTGGCATTTTGCATTATGGGTATTATATGGGGGACCAAAAGCAACAGTGGACTCTCCCAAGTGCTCCTGAGACTGAACCAGAAAGGCTTGTTCTCAGATAAACAGTTGCATACCCACCTCTTTATGCTGAAAACTCACCAATGCTTTTTACGGGAAATATTACTTTAAAGTAACTAGGCTAATTGTTAGTCCTACTTTGGTCTTGAAACTGTGCTTAAAGTGGTAAAATTATGGCTTTGCCCAAGTATACACATCTTGGCTTTTATTCTTTTCTCTTTATAAATGTTGCAATGTGTTCTTTAGTAGTTTTATACATGCATATAATGAATTTCAGTTATTTTCTGAATACTAACACTCACCTTCTTCCACTAAAACATTTCTTTCAATAACAAAGAGAGAGCATACACATATAAACAGGCAGAATATTCATATACAGCAAATAAAATAAATACATCTTTAAAAGAAATAAACAAACAGTCCCATAGAGAAGCTAACATCAAAGTGTTTGAGAAATGACCAAAATCTTTCAGGAAGAATATTCAGAATGTTCACTGGCCTGTTTCAAGAAAAAAATATGGACATAAAATACAGGGAAGTTGATGGATCTGCCAAGGCCAGGAAACCTGGGTTCTAATCTAACAGACTCTCTGAATCCTTTTTGTACCTCCAAACAGATGGGACAGCTTACATCGAGAAGAATAATTTCAATACTAGAAGCTATTGTTCCCTTTGCTTGACCTGTTATCTATAATAACAGCCTGTGATGGTTGTGTGTTCTAGGCACATGGCCTTGACTGTTAGTTCCATTCTTTCATTTAATTTTAAAGCGTACAACCTTGCCTAGTCAATGCTTATTAAAACCTGAGTTTTCAAATATTAAAAGTTGATCATCAAATATGATTCAATTGAACTTATAAAACCTCATTTCAAATCCAACAGAGCATTTGTTTCGACATGCAGAGGGCAATGGAACATGAATGTTTTTAAAGCCTCAGCTTTAGAGGATTTGGTTTATGGTTGTGGCAGGTTTCCACTCTCCATTGTTTAATGATAATATCTAGCTTAACTTCTTTTTTTGTCATAATTACATTTTGCCCTAGTGTTTCCAAACTGTTAACTAAGCATTCCTGAGCATGACAACCCAGAGAGTGAGATTATCATGAACCCCTATTACATCCTTCTCAATCAGCAATTCCAAGAGGGAGGGTCTTCCCCGAATATGATTCTGTCATTGCCCCCAAAGTAATGACTGTTCTGCCATACCTTCGTGAAGATGTTGACAATGAGATAATCAGTGTATCATTCCTGCACCACACAAGAGAGGATATGGACAACATAAGATTCATTCACATGACAGTATCTTTATAACTCTGGATTTTTTTTCAGATAATCCCTTCTGTTTTTCAGAGACAATCAAACAAAAGACATGTTATCATATGGATTCAAAATACTCTCAGATCAGGGAAAAGTTAATATACTTACTTAGTGGTTAATATGCATGGAGGAGAATATGGCAAATAGATCAATAGTCCTATACAATCATTTGAGGAATTTTAGAGTATGGAGGTTCATTTCTTAATATGTGTTTCTCTCTTCATTTGGGCTCGATTATATTGCCTGTCTTATCCATGCCCTTCTGTCTCTAGCTCCCATGTGCTATGATATATAGCACCTAGTCTACCTGCCATGCTTACACACTCCCCTTTGAATGGGTCTCTTAATTGGATTATGGAAATAGCTCCAGTTGTATACATAATTACTGATAATGGGCACCTAAAGCAACATTAAGTGGCAAATTGCCCTTGCGGGAAATATTAAGTTCTATATAGCTTATTTGCCCTTGCTATCATGTACATAACAATTATCTAGGAGACTTTGGTTATAATCAGGTCCCAACAGCACTGCCCCTTAGTAGCTCATACGTTGTTTTTCCTACTTCATCAAATCATCTGTGAAATTTAGTTTTAGAAATGAAGCCCAAGGAAAACCCCCTAGTGGGTAGATGTGTACTCACACGGACATATACGTGTCCACACACAGTTTCAAAATGTGCTGTAATAGATGCCTGGGAGAGCCAGAACATTCCAGTTAGTAGTAAAGGGAAAATAGCAGTGCTTTCTTGTTGGACTGAAGAAAACACACGCTGGTGGGTGAGAAGTTCTCACAGGCTACTGGTCCTGCAGAAGCTCCTTTAATGCCCCAGTGGAAACAGGTCTGCACACTATGGCTATAGCAATAATAAACAATGGCTATATCCATTGGCAGTTCCACTTCAAGGGGCCGAGCCTGCAAGGCAATGAACTTTTCGGTCTGAGAGGCTCCTTTCAAGTTACATAAGTGCAGTCTGGGTGCTAATTCAAATGTGCTTGACCTATGGCATGGAGCCACTGAATAAATCCTACAGCTGTCATCTTTAAAAGGGCAAGTTTGATGAAAGTTCAATTCCAGGGCTTAGCTAACACATGGAGGCATAGGCCAGGGGTATGTGTGTGCGCCTGTCTGTCTGTCTGTCTGTGTCAGTGGGTCTGTGTCTGTGGGTGTTGTTTGTATTTGGGGATGCATACGACCACTCAGGCTTATACATGAAGGCCAGAGGTTGACATCTGATAGTTGCCTCTAGCCCCCTTCATCTTATTTTTTGAGACAGGCTCTGTCACTGAACTTGGATTTTCCTCTTTTGTCTAGGCTAGAAGACCCACAAGTTCATGGGAGCCATCCATCTTTATTACCTCCATAACCACTGCAGTTATGGATATGCACCGTTGCATTTGGCTTTTCCATGAGAGCCGATATTCAAACTCAGGTTTTTATCCTTGGTAAAGTACTTTACTCACTGAGCCATTGCCATTGCTCCTAGGTCACGCATCTTTCACTTTGCTTATACATATTTTAGGTCCCGCGTCTCAGGCACAACTACTCACAGTAGTTCAAAGCAGACCTAGCCACACCCTAAACTACTGCTTCTCAGTCTGTGGGTCGTGACCCCTTTGTGGGTCATCTATCAGGGGTCCTGCATAGCCAGTATGTACATATCAGTAGCAACATCACAGTTATGAAGTAGCAATGAAAATAAGGTTGTGGTTGGGGGTCACCACAACATGAGAAACTATATTGAAGGGTTGCAACACTAGGAATGATGGGAACCACTGCAACCTAAACAAATGGGTGTTGTGTGTAATACAACTATATGAAGAACTGGCCAGGTTTGGCTCATAGTGCCTTTCTTTCCTAAGTGATTTCACAGCAATTCCCTCATGGTCTTGAGACTCAGACCCCCTACACTTATACCCTACAGGATCTCCTTTTGCTGGTGTTTTGTATTCCTGTCTTTCCTTACTTCTTCCATTCTCTGACTCCTGATTCCTTACTCTACTATTCAAATAAACTACAACTACCATCAACCACTTTTTACCAGAGAAAATAGTACATATCCAGGTAGAGACATACACTCAGTATTTGCTATCAGAAGTACTGAAAGAAGCTGGCATAATGAAATGCCACCCAATGGAAGGCAGGCTCTAGCACCCTTGTGGAAATAGATGCTTACAAGAAGATGAAAATGAAGATAAAGCAGCAACTTCAGAACCTGGGTTCATTTTAGGATGAGAATAAATTGTGTAAGCTTTGAACTCTGATTTGCTTAAGACAAATATGCCATAAAGTAGTATATCTACCAGGAGGGGCTCCAGGCGGAGGGAAGAGTCCTGGCAGGCTCCTTAGTATTGCTAAAGCAGTCCTTGTTCTGACTGAAGCTACACGCCATTCTGACAGACTTTTCAGTCTCTCTAGAATACTGTGGGAAGAGATGGTCTACACACATTTTTCAGAATCGATTGATTAGGGACAATGAGGACAGCTATACATAGGACGAGGGAATGCTGAGTAGTTTTCCACAATCTTCTTTTGTCTTCCACAACTTAGCGCATCTCCAGAGAGAATTCCTCCTCTGTGTATTCCCATGATGTGACTACACTTTGGAGTTTGTCCTTACTTTCTCCTTACAATATTAACATGATAGAGGGGAAAAATAAACCACTGCTTTTCCATAAAAGATTGCCAGACACGGCCTTAACAGGACCAGTGAAATGACTGGCGAAATAAAATAGCTAACTGCACTCGTCTGATGACCTGGACCCATCTTTGACACGGATAATGAAAGAACCAACTCCTGGAAGTTGTCCTCTGACCGTCATACATGTGAGCTGCCATGCATAGGTCCCCACACAAATAACAAATAAAACTGAAAATTATTTGGCCTTAATAGCAATCTAATTTTCTAATAAAAGAGGACTCAAATAAAAATATTTTACTCATTGAATCCCAGATGGGACATTGTACTGGGTTAAGATCACTTCAAAAGAATATGTCTTTGTCTGCTTAAGTTTATTGAAAGGTGGGGACATGGAAAACAAGCAAATGTTTGATGAATCTCTTTAAGGACATTGAGAGACATTTGATGATTACCTTTAAGGACATTATATATTTATAGCTATATAAAAAAGGTATAATGAGTTTGCTAATCCTATGATCACATATGAGTAGCTCTACTGCAGTCCAGACCTTAAATTCTCAAAAGGCTTGGTGTTCATTTTTCATTAAAAAATAATTTTAAAAAATGAATGTTATCTGTTCCATTCTTATTTTCTCTAGGGAAGCAAACACCTGATTCATATTTGATGGTCAGTGGAGTAATACAGTTTAGGATTTTTTTCTATTATTTCTTATGTTTCTTCTTTGTATTCCATTCCTTTGTTCATTTATAAAACTCAAAATTGACTTATTATCTATAAAACATGTGTAGTGGCTTGAACTCTGCATTTATTTTTTCAGGCTCATCTCATAGTTGCTAGGGAGTCAAGGAAGACCTTAAGCTTCTGATCTTTCTACCTCTACTTCCAGAGTACAGGGATTACAAGTATATCCAGGTAACTCCTGGCTCTGTGTGGTGTTGAGGATTTAACTTAGGGTTTTGAGCAATATAGGTAAGCACTATACCAACCAACCTGTATTTTCAGCCTTGAACTTCATTTCTCATTCACTGAATGTATGCATAATTTCCCCATGAGTAAATTTCTGCCTCCTTCCATTAGTGTTAGAGTTGGAAAAAAATCACTAGCTTGGGCCTAGCCAATAATACTCTTCTTTTAGAGGAACAGCCATAAGCTTGGCATAGTGGTATATGCTTGCTATCCTAGCTTCACGAAGACAGAGATAGGAGGATCTAGCCTGGTCTACACAATGAGATCCTTTCGCAAAAGATCAAAAACCAATATCACACACACACACTAAGCCAATAACAAGTGCTACAGGCTGTGGGTTGTTAATATGAATAAGGGTTAAGTGCACAAGCTTAGGACATACATGGGCCAAGTTTGAAATTCACCCTGTACATTATTCTATTTATTTTTTTAAATTAAATGAATTCTCTTTTTCCACTGTGGGATCCTGAAAATCAAACTCAAGTCAGCAAGTGTATATGGCAAACGCATTTAACCACTGAGCCATGTAGTGGTCACCATTGCCATTTTGTAGGACTAACTTATACAGGTTATTCCGCCTTTTCTAGCCTCACATATATCATTCTTAGCTTGCTGGGTTGTGGTAAAGAATCAGTGTGATAGCCTTCCCAGGTGTAACACAAAACTAGAGTCCACGTGGAGCCTGAGCTCTACCTAAAGTATGAGCAATCTACAGCTGTTCTAGAAACAGAATACTACAGTGCTGCTCTTCCATAGCTCCAGCAGCTGACCTGAGTAGCTTTGTCTAAATCTTTGAATTAATATATCCCAAAGACTGAGAACTGAGAAACCCTCAGAAACAAAACGCTACTTGCACTTCACACAATTCATACTCATAGAGAAGTAGGAACTAAATACCACGTCATCTATGGAAACATTGAGAGTCAAGGCTCCAGGTAGCAGCTACTACCCAAGCCTGAGAGTAACCCCTTCTAAAAGAAGCACTTCCCAGCTTGCTCTGATAACTGCCCTGAACATTTCAATTTCTTTGAAGAACAGGCTCCCCTGTCTTCCAGGTTTGCTCCAAGGATTAAGAGAGACAGTGGTGGTGCAGCAATGTGGAGAGGCAGCTGTGAAATATACCCTGACTGTACTCAGAAATCACTGGATTTTGGAGAACTCTTTGATGTTCACAAGCATCCATCACAATTTTCTGATGTCTCATCATCTGCAGAAGGGAACGACAGGACAGTGGTTAAGAACATTCTTGTGGATGTTGGATCCAAGTTCAGTAGTTAAGCATCATTTCGCCAAGTTATCTAAGTCCTTTGTGCCATCGTTATTCACCTAGTGATAATGAAGTGAGTAGCGACGTGAGAAGGCTAGCTGCAGCAATCCAGTACCTATAAGGATTACATGAGAGAAAATTCAATGCGTAACAAAGTGCCTCTCTCCCATTGCCAAATGCTTCTGTCACGGTGCTACTCTTCATGACCTAAAAGAAATAAGAATGACAAGGACCAGAAACTATGGTGAGTTGGATGGTAGTCTAATTAATTGGGCCATTCTTCTCTAAAAGGTGCCAACTTCCCATCTTCATTCATTCTGGTTTTCCCATAGTCCTCCAGAAGAAAATTAAATGTTCTTAGAGATTATGCAAGCATTTCCTTTAAAACCTGGGAATAAAAAGTGCATGTCTATTTTGTCAAACACAACAACAACAAAACAGGTACAAAATTAGCCCAGGTAGGGTTGCCAATAGTAAAAGAGTTTATTGACTGACAAACTATGCAGTTTAGATGGATTACTGTCTCAGGGTGGCTATGAACTTTATTTCTGAAGCTCTGAAAAATTACTATAGTTCAGAGACTCCTTCAGTGAAGTCAAACGTCTAGAAAGTCCCAAAAGGGTAAAAATTTTTCAACATCAGAAATATCCTGATGGGAATCTGATGGATGGCAGTTTCTAATCCTGACTCATAATGTGGAGATATAAGCTGGGAAGGGGCCAATTTCTTATAATCATTAAGACTACACACTTGGAACATTTCTTAAAACCCCAAAGTATAAGGGAAACATATGCATATATATGCAGAAAATCAAGCATTGCTTATGATTATCACTAATTATTTTCATCTTTCATCTACCTTTTGATTTTCTTCCAGTAATTTTATACAAAAAGAGTAACTCTTATTTAAGATAATTTAGGTTTCTTAATTCAAGATCAAGAAAGAAAAATCTGTAATGCTTCTTTTCTGAGTTGATTTTTCCTTGTGTAAAAGGAAGTAGGAAGCAGATGAAACAACAGTCAGTGGTATGCAGATAAAAGGACTCAAAACGATAGCCCTATTTTTAACCTTTGTTGATTTCCATAGTGTAAATATTCACATCACAGTCAACTTAATGTTACTCATGATTTGTCAGTTCACTCTTATCAAGGAGAGTTAATTTCAACACCACTGAATGAAGACATATGACTTGAGCAGTTATACTAGCATGATGTTTACTATGTGCTTGGCAACTACTATGATTATTTCTATTTCTATTACTATATCTCAATATTATCAATCTAGCATTCTACTGTTTCGTTTTCTGTTTTGGTTTTTTGAGACAGGTTCTCTGTGACTTTGGAGCCTGTCCTGGAACTAGCTCTTGTAGACCAGCCTGGCCTCGAACTCACAGAGATCTGCCTGCTTCTGCCTCCAGAGTGCTGGGATTAAAGGCGTGCGCCGCCACCGCCTGGCTCTCATTCTACTGTTTTATGGCCCTTTTTAAATAAAAAATCATAGACACATGTAAGTTATTAGCATGTTTCAAGGTATACCTACTTTATGGAGGGATAAAAATGAAATGACTGAATTCTTGTCCTTTTCTCCAAACGAAACATTTATCATTAATGCATTAACACTGAACCTGGGCACCTAGATGCAAGACATTTCATAACTGGAGTTGGTCCAGTAATGTCCTTGACCAATACTCATTTTATATTGTATACCAACACTCAATTGACATTGTATCCTATAATAGCAATCACTGTATATCTGGAGTATCAACAATCACTCCTCTAGTCCAAGCAGAAGGCGCTGAAAGAAAATTATCAGAGAAGCCAAAAGCCCTGTTTGGCACCAAGGAAATGTTTTATCTTCGAAAAAGCAACAAAGACTTAATGGAACTAATGGCAGAATTTCACATGCTGGGCAGTAGGGTCCTCTACAATTAGCCTTTCATTTTATACTGCACAGAGACAAGAACATCATTAGTGAAACTACAAGTAGGTAATTTATTTTGTATATCCAAGTTTAACTACTTACCATATCCCTAGTTGAGGTTCTTCCAAACATGTTTAGCATAGGAAGAAGGATTGCAAGACATTTCTAGACATTCGAAGGCTAATTCAGTCTACTCATTGGAGAAGATTAATATGTGTATATGTATGCAGTGTTTAAAAAACACCTTTATTTTGGAACAATTTTAGGTTGCAAAATTGTAATGATAATAAAAATAGTTCCTATATACACTTTAACCCACTTTGCCATGGAGGATCTATCCATCAGAGCAATATCTGTGATATATTTCCATTAACTTAATTCCAGATTGCATTCTAATTTTCCTGACCTTGTCAGAACTGTTAATTAAATAACAAGACAGTGTGTGTAATGTCTGAGGTGCTGTAAGTTGTTTTACTTCCTCAATATCCCTTCAAGGCCTTTCATCACCTCTGTGAGACTGGAAGGATAGGGAGAGTTCACAAAAAAAAAAAAAGATGAAGATGAAGGTTGGTCTAATAGAGAAAGATTTAAAAACCTGGTTTCCTAATTACAAATCTTAAGCATTCTTTTATTTTGATAAGCCTTGCTGTCTTAGTTGGGGGAGCGTAGGCCTATAATATTGGACCAATGAACTTGGAGTGAGTAATAAGAATCTCCAGCAAATCTCAGGCCTAAATTCCTCTTTTAGAATATATTACTGAAATGTCTGTATTTGTTGGTTTGCCCATCCCTTCTCATAATAAAAGTACATTGTTGAAAATAGTCTTGATCATCCAAAACAGCTTATGGCAGTCTATTAGCATCCAATAGACTATACAACCCATGACTATGCCCTTCTTTTATGTTTGTAATTTTTATTCTTTCATTTTTTATTTTATGTGCACGAGTGTTTTGCCTTGCATGTAAATATGTGCATCACAGGCTTTTGTGTCCACAGAAGTCAGAAGAGGGCATTGGATTCCCTGCAATAGGTACTGTGAGCTAACATATAGAAATCAAAACCTGGTTCTCTGAAAGAGCGTTTTATCTATTGTGCCATTTCTCCAGGCCTAGGTTCATTTTCCCAGCTGCAAACTGAACACAATTTGAATACCAATTTATTGGTTTGGTATATTCCTATATCAGTCTGAGGAGCTGTGGAACATTTAAGTTCAGAGGTTCACTGTGTGATTAAAAATAAATAAATAAAAATGGAATCCATGTGGATCATTAATTATTTCAAATCAGACATCAAAATCTCATGTAACTAGATTTTCAGATGCCATTAGCCTGAGCTTTAAGAGTTACAATCTGCATTCGCTTTCTTCTGCTACATAAAGCGCTTGATGTTTGGCCTTGAATAACCACATGAGCAAGAGGATACTGGACTGAATGCTGCCTACTAGATAGTCCAAATCCCAGAGTACACTGTATGGTCTTTAACATCAACATCTCTCAATTTATTCTGGGGAATATTTTTTAACAGTTGCTCCTATTGTCTCCCTTTCTCTCCCACCATCAAAAGCAAACAAATATTTATAATAACGAGGAAATAATTTGCTGCTTTTCTTTTCATTAAACAAATATCTTAGTTAAATTATTAACTTCGAAGATAAACACACAAAACAAGGAAAATTTGCAGAGAATAAAGCAACTTCTTTGTCCTTTCATTACCACAGACCTCTAATAGCTACATTGCTTTGAAAGTGGATCTCTTTTTTTAAGGAGTACAATATCTTATTGTTTGGACAGTTGTCAAGGCTAATTTTCTCCTTTACTTGGTTAATTTGTTCTATTCACCGGAGGACATTTTGAAAGAACAAAATGAGATAAGCGCACGATCTGAAAAAGGGCATCAAAACCTCTACACACTCAGCAACCATTCGTAAATTTCTGTACTACTTACCTTTAAGACAACAATGAAAAGAGAGGGGCCAATTTTTTCTTTTGGAGTGATGACAGTCACATTATATAATTACATAGTTTGGATGTTCTACTGTACCTTTTGTAGTGAAAACCAAAAGTAGAGATAATTACATCCTTGCTGAGCTTGAAGGGCAGCCTTGCCATGCGGAGGTCCCCGACAGTGGCCATCAAGCCTTTATCATGTCTGACAAGACAGCCAGGGCAACGTGGAAGGCAGATTGGAGGTGGTAATTCAAGGAGCTACAGGAAGCCCGCACAGCAGTGTGTTTTTAGAACTAGTAATTTTAGCCTCATCAGTGGTAATTTACAAGTGATTTAATGGTGTTGAGTCATAGGACTGCTTCAACATTTATGAGTGGACCTAAAAGTTATGACAGGTTTTCGGTGTAAGATTAATATTAATATTAAAATAAGCTTGCTTTTAACTGATATTCAATTTGTGAGATGTTCAAATTTTAATTTGGGAAGCAGGGGCATAATTATTTAAAATACAAACCCCAAGGAAATGGTAATGGCTGAAGGAACAGAGGGTGGTAAGAGTTCAGTGTCCTGACAGTGCTGACCTCTGCCATGTTAGGAAATTGGCATTGGCTGGTAATAGGAGCTGTTTCCTGTGGATTTTTATAAAGTTTCTTAGTAACTTTTGCTTGTTCTCCTGTTCTAGTTGTTAAAAAAAGATGCCAAGACAGGATTTGTCATCAGGAATTTGTTCCAGATATTAATCAAATGTCATTCTATGGCTAGCTGAGATGGCTCAGTGGGTCAAGGCACCAATCCAGACTTCCATCCTTGGTTTTACATGGTAGAAATACAAAACCAACTTCCTTCAGTAGTCCTCTGACCTTCATATGATGGTATGAATGCATGTGTATACAAGAACACAATGTAATCGCTGCTGTCAGGGCCAAGAACTTGTGACTAAATGGGTCAGAAGCTTTACGGGACAAACAAACCATTATATTGCTAAATGGGCATACCACTAAAACCACTCATAATGGTTTTCTGTTATATCCATAGATTAGTGCATTCCCCAGGCCTTGTCAGAGACGCTCCATATTGCAATAGAGGGCTATTAACATAGACACCCATAGCTAGTCAAGTTGCAAAGACTAAGAGACTGTGCGTGTAATCCTCGGCCACAAATAGGACACTTATATAGTACCCTCTCCTCTCAAAAGTCACAGGTCACTGTGAAAGAAGGAATGGAAAGTCTGTAAAAACTGGGGCTGGAGGATAACTATAAAGGAAATGTGTGTGGTTTTTTTGTTGTTTTTAGTTTTGTTTTTTGGCAGAGCAAAGCAGTTGTACATACAAAGTTACAGCACTTGTGATAGTATGCATAAGAGCCACACAAGCTCATGCTAGACAAAATCCTTAGGTGGCATTTGGCAACTAATAGCTGCTGAGATAGGGAGAACCATTCTTTCTAAAGATGTGAGCCCTGATAGGTTGACCACGAAGCACTGAAGGCCACATATCCCAGAGTATATGGGCAACTCAAATTACACTTGAGTTTTCTTTAAAAAAGATACAAAGTTGGGTGGGCAGGAAATGGAGGTAGATCTAGGACAAGTTGGGGAAATGGGGTAGATATTATAAAAGTATGAACGTTTCAAATGATCAAAAGATAGGAAAAATAATATGAATGTTTAGATAAAAATAATTATATTAAATAGCAATGTAATACATGGCAATTGATCTATATCCAAACCTATCCTTTCCTTGTTGATCATTCTTTTTTAAGTACAGCAGGTTTTGTTAGTATTTTTTTTTTTGAAATTTGGGTGCTGGCTGTGATTGACATCAAATCCCTATAGTGAGAGCCAAAGAGATGCAACAGAAGAAAGAATACTCTACTGAGAATTACGTAATTAATAAATATTCTTGCAGCCTGTCGAATTGCCTTTTGGTATAGTTACTGGAGGGTGATAGAAGTGTAGTGGGCAAAGAAATAGAAAAGGCACAAAATTGCCAATCATAAAAGCAGGAGAGGAAAACGTGCTCAGAATGACAGAAGAATATGACTTGTGAGACAGGGCATTGCTTAGTATGCCAATGCTGAGAACCTGTACAGACATAGAAAATAAGAAAGTAACTAGAGTACACACACACACACACACCAGTATAAACCAATAGTAGAAGATACAAGTAATTTAGAATTTGAAATAAAAACTGTTGCAACCCAAACTAAGAAATGACAGAATAAAGAGGTGTAAAATTTAGAGACAAATACAAAGAAAGATACTAGGCATTCAAATGAATGACTTCCATGTTAATGTCCTGTGAGTATATATACATGCATACACATGTATATATGTATACACACATACTTATATGTATGTATATGTCGAAAGTTTAGAAAGATTTGCCACCTTGACACCATTTCTTCATCTTCTGACAATTCTTTTCCACTTTCTGTACAACTAAACAGTTAGAAAATGCATCTGATAGAAAAACAAAAACAAACTATTAAAGACTTAGAGGTTCTTTAGCAATCCTGCAAACACTATTGGGTGTTATCTGACAATGTGTCATCAAATATATCTTTGCTTATTGAGGAGTAGTAAGTTTAAAGTAATATTCTAGGCACTAGGAAAAAACAGACAGTAAGAAATTAGATGGGTCTCTGTCTCTGTCTCCTTTCATCGCCTGATGAAGGTTAATATTCCTGAGGATGCCTATGTGTTTGTCTTTGGATTCACCTTATTTAGCTTCTCTAGGAACATGAATTATAGGCTCAATGTCCTTTATTTATGGCTAGAAACCAAATATGAGTGAGTACATCCCATGTTCCTCTTTTTGGGTCTGGCTTACCTCACTCAGGATAGTGTTTTCTATTTCCATCCATTTGTATGCAAAATTCAAGAAGTCCTTGTTTTTTACTGCTGAGTAATACCCTAATATGTATATATTCCATACTTTCTTCATCCATTCTTCCGTTGAAGGGCATCTAGGTTGTTTCCAGGTTCTGGCTATTACAAATAATACTGCTATGAACATAGTTGAACAAATGCTTTTGTCATTTGATAGAGCATCTCTTGGGTATATTCCCAAGAGTGGTATTGCTGGGTCCAGGGGTAGGTTGATCCCGAATTTCCTGAGAAACCGCCACACTGCTTTCCAAAGTGGTTGCACAAGTTTGCATTCCCATCAGCAATGGATGAGTGTGCCCCTTTCTCCACAACCTCTTCAGCTAAGGCTATCATTGGTGTTTTTGATTTTAGCCATTCTGACAGGTGTAAGATGGTATCTTAAAGTTGTCTTAATTTGCATTTCCCTGATCACTAAAGAAGTTGAGCATGACCTTAAGTGTCTTTTGGCCATTTGAACTTCTTCTGTTGAGAATTCTCTGTTCAGCTCAGTGCCCCATTTTATAATTGGGTTGATTAGCCTTTTACAGTCTAGTTTCTTGAGTTCTTTATATATTTTGGAGATCAGACCTTTGTCAGTTGCGGGGTTGGTGAAGATCTTCTCCCAGTCAGTGGGTTACCTTTTTGTCTTAGTGACAGTGTCCATTGCTTTACAGAAGCTTCTCAGTCTCTGGAGGTCCCATTTATTCAATGATGCCCTTAATGTCTATGCTGCTGGGGTTATATGTCGGAAGCGGTCTCCTGATGTACTCACTCATAATTGGTTTCTAGCCATAAATAAAGGACATTGAGCCTATAATTCGTGATCCTAGAGAAGCTAAATAAGAAGGTGAACCCAAAGAAAAACATATAGTCATCCTCCTGTATATTAACATTCATCAGGCGATGAAAGGAGACAGAGACAGAGTTCCACATTGGAGCACCGGACTGAAATCCCAAGGTCCAAATCAGGAGCAGAAGGAGAAGAGAGCACAGGCGAGGAACTCACGACAGCGAGGGGTGCACCCACACACTGAGACAATGGGGATGTTCTATCGAGAACTCACCAAGGCCAGCTGGACCGGGTCTGAAAAAGCCTGGGATAAAACCGGACTCGCTGAACATAGCAGACAATGAGGACTGCTGAGAAGTCAAGAACAATGGCAATGGGTTTTGATCCTACTGCACGTACTGGCTTTGTGGGAGCCTAGGCTGTTTGGATGCTCACCTTACTAGACCTGGAAGGAGGTGGGAGGTCCTTGGACTCCCCACCGGGCAGGGGACCCTGACTGCTCTTTGGGTTTATGAGAGAGAAGGATTTGGGGGAGGGGGAGGGGGAGGGAAATCGGAGGCGGTGGCGGGGAGGAGACAGATATCTTTAATAAATAAACAAACAAACAAGCAAACAAACAAACATGCCCAGTTAATCATTTTCTAAATATTTTGTCTTTTTCATGTGTAGAATATTTTCACCTACTATATTCCTATGCTCATATTTATCATTTATTTTCAAGTACCATTATAAACACGTTCTTCCTGTTGCTTTTGAAGCAATAGGCTCTTAAGTCCACAGAACATAACATACTGTTTCATTGGCACAAGCTGCTTAACCTCTTCTGATCATTTGACATATGTTGTTATTTGATTATTGCTTTAATTATTAAACCTGAACTATAATGAAATAAAGGATTAAAAAGAAGAGTAAGATATGGTCAAAAGCAACAGGGAATTCCAATGTATAATATACTCATCCACAGTCAGGGCTTGAGGATTGCAGATTATTCTGGTAGGCCTGGCTTTAATGGGATTAAGCAGGGAATCCATATAATAGCAGAGATGCAGGAAATAGGTCTTTGTGGTTAGACATTGCCCTGGTGAATAAAGATATGTAAATCTAACAAGGAAAAACAGAAACCCTAGGCCTTCTGTGTACGTATGTGTGTGTGTGTGTGTGTTTGTGTGTGTGTGTGTGTGTGTGTGTGTGTGTGTGTATGTGTGTGAGTTACAGCCATGTAGATTGGTCTTCTTGTGGGACTCCTAACAATGGCAACAGGGGCTATCTCTGATGCTGTTGCCTACTTTAGGGACCCTTTCTGCCTACCAGATTACCTCATTCAGCCTAAATAAAACAGGAGATGCCTCGTCTCACTGCAACTTGATATTCCGTGATTGACTGAAATCCATGGGAGGCCCACCCTTTTCTGAAGAGAAACAGAGGAGGAAGAGTGGATGGAGTTCAAGGCATGATGGAGCGGAATGGGTTACCTCATAGATTGCTGGGAATTTCCATTTTCCTAGGTTTATAGCTCAACCCAGAGATGTCCCAGAAGCCAGTTGTCTCTCTCAGTACTCTCTCCCCATTTTCCCTTCACCTGATCCATCCTGTTCTCATTCCTTGCCCCCGTCTAGACCCCTCTCCCATCCATCAGTGATGTCTATTCTATTACCCTTTCACAGTGAGATTCTCAAGCCCCATCATGACCCCTTGTTAATTAGCTTCTCTCTGAGCCTGTGATTGTAGCATGGTTATCCTCTCTGGGCCTGTGATTGCATCATGGTTACCTTACAGCTAATATTCACTTATATGTGAGTACATACAATAATTGTCTTTCTGGGGGGCTGGAGAGATGGCTCAGTGCTTAAGAGCATTGTCTGCTCTTCCAAAGGTCCTGAGTTCGATTCCCAGCAACCACATGGTGGCTCACAACCATCTGTAATGGGGTCTGGTGCCCTCTTCTGGCCTGCAGGCATACACACAGATGGAGTACTGTATACATAATAAATATTTAAAAAAAATAATTGTTTTTCTGGGTCTGGGTTACCTCACTCAGGATGACCTTTTCTAGTTCTACCCATTTGCAAGCAAATTTCTTTTACTTTATAAAATGGTCTACATTCTATGGATGCCAAGCATGGGATATCCTTATGTGAAGTGGGGGTATATTTGAAGTTAGTGAGATTGCCCAGTGGCTATGTAAGCTTGCCACCAAGCTTAATGTGGGTTTGAACCCAGTGTTTCTGAAGGTAAAAACAAGAAAAACAACTCGGACAAGCAGCCCTATGATCTTTACACCATATTTTCTATCAGAGCACATAGGGAATGCTCGGCAATTTGTGATACTCACAAACAGAAAGATATGCATGACTGTCCAGTGTACAGCATAGTCTTCCTACTACATGACAAGGGAACACACTATCTGCAGAGCTATCACTATGAAGTCCAGCTCTGCCTTCAGGAGACCTGAGTTTCAGAGTGTCTCCAGACAGAATTGTGTTTACTTTTCTGTTTATGTGTCAGCTTCCTTACAAACCTTCTTTCACTTGATATTTATCCTGTGATAAATATCTTTGCAACATGCATTTCATCATTACTTTTCCCTGCTACTGCCTGTCGGAAATACCTGAACGCATGATCATGGCCTTCAGAGATTAGGATACAAAAATACCCAAAGAAAGAGACAGGTTAGACAGAGGAGGAAGTCATTTAGACAGACCAAGAAAATAAAGGTGATGCTTTATTTAGAACTAGTTGAGAACTACAAGAGTTTTTAAATGAGTAGGAACTTTCTTCTAGGAATCTTCTGACAGATGTTGCAAATGTAGTTCTCACTTCATATCTCTTGATCTGCCACTATGGAAGCACACTTGGCCTTCACCTGATTCTTTAGTTTCAAAGAGTTTATCTCAAAGAGAAAGAAGGTAACACCAAAGAGTGACATGGTGGCAATCAGTACTCCTATTGGGAACACAACAGTATAGTGTTTGCTTATTAAGGCTTCTTTTTTAACTGGAAAGTCAGGTGGAAAGTCAAGAGTGGTTTGGCCACAATGATCTACAAAGTGGTTCCAGCTCACAGAAACAAATGTGAAGATGCTGCTAACACACAAAACTAAGGCAGCAACCTTGTAGCAAAATAACTGCATCTCAATAAATGGGTCTTTCATGCAGCCAATATTAATGGCGATTGCACTGAAAATCAGAACTACAGGCTTCATCGTAACAGCCCACATTATCAGTGTTTGTGCATACTGAAATTCAGGTGAAATGGTCCAAGTGGAACTGATAGGGGTGTGCACCAGAATCTTGGTTACAGTGCCTGAAGCATTAAATTCTTGAGGGTAGCAAGCTTCCCAAAGTCCAAAAGACACGAATTGCACAAGCTTGTCATTGAATTCCCAGAGGCGCCAGGATTGGCTGCTTGCGATGACAATCTCAAACACCAAGGCCGATAGGCTGCAGAGGAGGCCACTGAACTTGAAGAGGCACTCCTTCACATTGGCAAGTCTAAAGATGAAATTGAACAGGTATATAGTCAAGTCAGGAACACAAGGGACAGTGGAAAACAAAATGAGTTATGGTTTACAGAGCAATAAGTTCTCATACCTGGTCCTTGCTGTCACAAAAAGTTGTATTTAAGTAATATACCTATGGCCAAAGTTCCCTCTATATGAGGTTTTGATTAGCAATTTCACTATATCTATCAAATGCTGAAATGTGCAAATTTGTTAACTAAACATGTTAATGCTTGGAATTAATACTCAATAATTTACAACACATGTTAAATGATGTTTAATTAAGCAGTATTTACAATACATAAATAAGATAAATAGCTTAAATGAGAGGTATAAGCAGAAGAATGCACAAATATCTATAAATTATGGTAGTGAATTTACACAAATTTAATTCACCTATATTGTCTGCTATATTTCTACATGTGTATGCTAGTGTATGTGTTATCGGAAAACATATTGGAAAACCTGAATTATTATTATGTGACCAAAATTAAAATCTGTATGTGAAACATGAGCCCTCATGAATATTTCAATCATTTCCCATGACTTACTCAAACATACACATTAGAAAATTACCTTCATTTCATTGCTGAATATGAAGTATCCCAACTGTCTTGTGTGAGAAACTATCTTCTCCAGCACCAAATTAATACTATACATTTACTGTATGCACCAACTTATTTAGATCACTTATTGGTTCATAAGTAGGGTTAATGGATGTGGGGTTAATGGTCATGAATAACTATGCCCTGAAGGATGTCACTGTGTTCTTGAGCATAAATAAAGTTCAGGCATGTACATGATAACATTGCCACCTCCAATGCAGAAGGTTTGAGTGCACTACAAACTGTACCTCCTTGCCACAAAAATTTCTCTACCAGCTTCCCACTATTCCACATTCTCTGTGGAATGTACTTCCTAACAGGGTGAAGGCAGTAGCTCTACTAAATTGGGAAGTCATATCAGCAAGGTGACTTTAAAATCTAGTATGAATTGAGTAACACCCTACCCATGCCCTCTTCCTTGTTAAGGCAGATCTGAGCCTTTTGATGTCAGAATCAGTGAGTTTTGAAGCACAACCAGAATCAGGGTGGAAAATTCTCTTGTGTAAGACAAATGAGCTAGCATGGAAAGATTTAGTTTTGCCCATGTCTGAAACCCATGGAGGAGGTGCTTATGCTTCATAAAGATCCAATCTGAAACCTTCCATGAAGCTCATCTTAAGCTTTTACCTTTGTTTATCCAGGAGGAAGAGATCCATTTGAGAAATGTCAAGATCATAAATATCTTCCAAATAGCAGGAAATGTTGGACAGACACGAAGTCGCACAAGAGTTGAATCACCTTCAGTAAAAGAAGTTCTGTTAGGCAGATATTTCAGCTCAGAATGGTGTCTCACCATCAACCCCTGGTTCACACAAACCAACCCCTTCCTCTGCTTTGCTTAGTTGAAGCCTCATTTATACTCTTCAGGGATATTAGCCCATCTGATAGTCCTGACCCTCCAATGAGATTCACGCAATCATTACCCCATTAAATAAACAGAAAAAACCACAGAAAGTCTAATTCACATACTCAGTTTCAGGAAACTACAAATGTATAAAGCTCAATACAGGCTACAGAGCCTTCACAGCTACACAGGGATTCCCAGTACTTATATTCAGTAGGATTTACTGACATAGACATGATATCAACAAAGAGTTGAATCTTAGGTCATTGACTTCTTTGACCTTCTATGTCTCCTGAAATTGAAAGCTTTTAACAGAAACCATGTAGAAAACATAAAATACTTGCCTCTCTTCCCTTCTATGAAGGCCAAATGCTAGTGACTGCCCAGTATGAGAGTGACTTTAAAAATTCTTGTTTCCATAGCTACCAGAGATGAATGTCACATTATGAGCAAAGAACCAGAGTCAAGACATATAGTCTTAAAGGGCCAGAGTGGTTAATGTCCCTCTCATATGTACAAACCTTTAGAGATATAATTAATCTATTAAGGATTTAAATTAATCTAGAATTAATTTGAAAAAATTCTCATAAAATAAATTTATCATGATTTCTCCCTTCATCAACGTTTTCTACTCCCTTTGTTTCCCACATCTCTACCTGCCCACTTGTTCAGTCTTTGCTTTCTCTATCTCTGAAAAAAATCTTAATACAAGAAAGACGAAAATACTAAATGAACACATGGCATAAGGTTTGCATTGGCCAGCTACTGCTAGTTATGAAGCCTACACTGGAATGTATTGAGTATTCCCAGTTATATTCCATTGAACAAAACTGATTTTCTTTTTATTTTTTTCTAGGCAAAGAATTTTATTAACCCTTTTCCAAACTTTATCCCCAGGCTTCTTCAGCGTAATTCGCTGCAAAGACTGAATTGTGTTTAAGCAAAAACTGAAAAGAGCTGCAGTGTCCAAGGGGCTTGGGCTTAAAAATATTAGCGATCTAGATTTGATCAGATCCATAAACAAAAGACCCTTTAAAAGCAGCCATGATGTAAAATAGCAGCTCCTGTAACTTCTGCAAGTGTCAGTTCTTCAGAAGTCGCCTCCGTTCAGTTTGCCTCATTCTAAGACGCCTCATCAAAATTCTCCACCAGATCTGGGACTTCATCATCATCATCATCCTCTCCAGTAGCAAGGGGTGCTTCTCCATCCACAGATTGTTTGGGCAGAGCTTCAGCCAGTCTCCTTGAACTAGTCAGACTGTCTGCCCCAAGCTGGTTTAGAATGCTGGGAAGCATTTCTGTCAGTTGCTTTGTCTCAACGTGGCCTGTAACGGTGAAGGTGTTTGCTACCAGAGACGCCTGAACTTCAGGGTTGTTAAAATGGATCACTGTTCCTTGGTTTGTGAACATGTTCACCTCTTCAATACCAGAGAACTTCTTTAAGGAGAACTGCAGTTTTTTATCATCTGCTGTGGCTGTTCTGTGAACCACCTTCTTCTTTCTGCGAGCAGTTCCTTTCCCACCAATGCACACTTGTGCCTGCAGCTTGGCCAGTTTTTCCTGGTTCATGATGGTTTCTTTCATCTTGTCGGAGTGGAAATGGGTTCCTGCGGGGGACTAGGGTTTGCGCTCAGGGGGTCTCGGGCGGACCAGCTGAGGTAATGCGCACACATGCGGGGACGCAGGGTGGCAGCTCTGATCTTCTTTCTCCAGCAAGTATCAATTGCAAATATCTTCTTGGTTAGTGGAGATTTTTTGTGTCTGCTACACAGTTAATAATACTGGCATATGGTCTGGTTTGAATGGGTATGGGTCTTGTTTGTCCTTTCAAAGTCTCCTTCAGTTCTCATGTGGTATCCGTCTTTTGTCCCGAGGCAATCATGTGTTAGATTCCTGCAAACAGGGCGTCAAACTGAAGTGTAGAGATGGATCAGATGAATTTGGATTTGATGAAATCTGATGTAGTACTTGCATGACTACTGGTTGGGTTAGAAGTGTGGTTTTGAGGCTGTGAAGTGTTATTCTTGGAAAATTCCCATGCAAAGCCAATGTACAGTTGGCTAGTCCAGAGATAGCAGAGGATAAGTTGAGTGTCATGAGGAAAACTGATGACTGATTCTGCATTCAGGTCTAGGGCTTTGTATTTGTTGATAAAGGAGGTGTATATGGAATAGGGGCACTCACAAGGCAAGGCAGTTACATAATTGTGTGATCAGAAGTGGGACTGGGGACATGGGGATAACTCTGACAGCTGAGGTTTTGCAGTAGGAAAATGGCTAAACAATGTGTGTATTGAGAAGTAGGTATCATATCAAGGCAGTGGAGCAAGATCTGTTCTTATGGTACATGGCAGAGAGAGCCAGTGAATGAACTTGTGTTACCAGAGCAAAGCCAAGGAGTATGGAAATGGCACAGAGCAGAAGAGGTTATGGGGAAAATCATCATGGAAATTAGTGCTTAATCTGTGTTCCCACAGATAGGACTTGGGACTATGAAGAGGAGAAGAACATGAGTTTATGTCTTATGGATCCATCAGGGAAAGCTGGTATAGAAACTATATGATGAGAACTACTATTAAGAGCATTAGGATTAAACAGAAGATTCACGAAGTCATTGCTTTTTACTGCTGAGTAGTACTCTAATACGTATATATTCCATACACTCTTCATCCATTCTTCCATTGAAGGGCATCTAGGTTGTTTCCAGGTTCTGGCTATTACAAACAATGCTGCTATGAATATAGTTGAGCATATACGTTTGTTGTATGATAGGGCATCTCTTGGGTATATTCCCAAGAGTGATATTGCTGGGTCCAGGGGTAGGTTGATCCCGAATTTCCTGAGAAACCGCCACACTGCTTTCCAAAGTGGTTGCACAAGTTTGCATTCCCATCAGCAATGGATGAGTGTGCCCCTTTCTCCACAACCTCTTCAGGTAAGGCTATCATTGGTGTTTTTGATTTTAGCCATTCTGACAGGTGTAAGATGGTATCTTAAAGTTGTCTTAATTTGCATTTCCCTGATCACTAAAGAAGTTGAGCATGACCTTAAGTGTCTTTTGGCCATTTGAACTTCTTCTGTTGAGAATTCTCTGTTCAGCTCAGTGCCCCATTTTATAATTGGGTTGATTAGCCTTTTACAGTCTAGTTTCTTGAGTTCTTTATATATTTTGGAGATCAGACCTTTGTCAGTTGCGGGGTTGGTGAAGATCTTCTCCCAGTCAGTGGGTTACCTTTTGGTCTTAGTGACAGTGTCCATTGCTTTACAGAAGCTTCTCAGTCTCTGGAGGTCCCATTTATTCAATGATGCCCTTAATGTCTATGCTGCTGGGGTTATATGTCGGAAGCGGTCTCCTGATGTACTCACTCATAATTGGTTTCTAGCCATAAATAAAGGACATTGAGCCTATAATTCGTGATCCTAGAGAAGCTAAATAAGAAGGTGAACCCAAAGAAAAACATATAGTCATCCTCCTGTATATTAACATTCATCAGGCGATGAAAGGAGACAGAGACAGAGTTCCACATTGGAGCACCGGACTGAAATCCCAAGGTCCAAATCAGGAGCAGAAGGAGAAGAGAGCACAGGCGAGGAACTCACGACAGCGAGGGGTGCACCCACACACTGAGACAATGGGGATGTTCTATCGAGAACTCACCAAGGCCAGCTGGACCGGGTCTGAAAAAGCCTGGGATAAAACCGGACTAGCTGAACATAGCAGACAATGAGGACTGCTGAGAAGTCAAGAACAATGGCAATGGGTTTTGATCCTACTGCACGTACTGGCTTTGTGGGAGCCTAGGCTGTTTGGATGCTCACCTTACTAGACCTGGAAGGAGGTGGGAGGTCCTTGGACTCCCCACCGGGCAGGGGACCCTGACTGCTCTTTGGGTTTATGAGAGAGAAGGATTTGGGGGAGGGGGAGGGGGAGGGAAATGGGAGGCGGTGGCGGGGAGGAGACAGATATCTTTAATAAATAAACAAACAAACAAGCAAACAAACAAACATGCCCAGTTAATCATTTTCTAAATATTTTGTCTTTTTCATGTGTAGAATATTTTCACCTACTATATTCCTATGCTCATATTTATCATTTATTTTCAAGTACCATTATAAACACGTTCTTCCTGTTGCTTTTGAAGCAATAGGCCCTTAAGTCCACAGAACATAACATACTGTTTCATTGGCACAAGCTGCTTAACCTCTTCTGATCATTTGACATATGTTGTTATTTGATTATTGCTTTAATTATTAAACCTGAACTATAATGAAATAAAGGATTAAAAAGAAGAGTAAGATATGGTCAAAAGCAACAGGGAATTCCAATGTATAATATACTCATCCACAGTCAGGACTTGAGGATTGCAGATTATTCTGGTAGGCCTGGCTTTAATGGGATTAAGCAGGGAATCCATATAGTAGCAGAGATGCAGGAAATAGGTCTTTGTGGTTAGACATTGCCCTGGTGAATAAAGATATGTAAATCTAACAAGGAAAAACAGAAACCCTAGGCCTTCTGTGTACGTATGTGTGTGTGTGTGTTTGTGTGTGTGTGTGTGTGTATGTGTGTGAGTTACAGCCATGTAGATTGGTCTTCTTGTGGGACTCCTAACAATGGCAACAGGGGCTATCTCTGATGCTGTTGCCTACTTTGGGGACCCTTTCTGCCTACCAGATTACCTCATCCAGCCTAAATAAAACAGGAGATGCCTCGTCTCACTGCAACTTGATATTCCGTGATTGACTGAAATCCATGGGAGGCCCACCCTTTTCTGAAGAGAAACAGAGGAGGAAGAGTGGATGGAGTTCAAGGCATGATGGAGCGGAATGGGTTACCTCATAGATTGCTGGGAATTTCCATTTTCCTAGGTTTATAGCTCAACCCAGAGATGTCCCAGAAGCCAGTTGTCTCTCTCAGTACTCTCTCCCCACTTTCCCTTCACCTGATCCATCCTGTTCTCATTCCTTGCCCCCGTCTAGACCCCTCTCCCATCCATCAGTGATGTCTATTCTATTACCCTTTCACAGTGAGATTCTCAAGCCCCATCATGACCCCTTGTTAATTAGCTTCTCTCTGAGCCTGTGATTGTAGCATGGTTATCCTCTCTGGGCCTGTGATTGCATCATGGTTACCTTACAGCTAATATTCACTTATATGTGAGTACATACAATAATTGTCTTTCTGGGGGGCTGGAGAGATGGCTCAGTGCTTAAGAGCATTGTCTGCTCTTCCAAAGGTCCTGAGTTCGATTCCCAGCAACCACATGGTGGCTCACAACCATCTGTAATGGGGTCTGGTGCCCTCTTCTGGCCTGCAGGCATACACACAGATGGAGTACTGTATACATAATAAATATTTAAAAAAAATAATTGTTTTTCTGGGTCTGGGTTACCTCACTCAGGATGACCTTTTCTAGTTCTACCCATTTGCAAGCAAATTTCTTTTACTTTATAAAATGGTCTACATTCTATGGATGCCAAGCATGGGATATCCTTATGTGAAGTGGGGGTATATTTGAAGTTAGTGAGATTGCCCAGTGGCTATGTAAGCTTGCCACCAAGCTTAATGTGGGTTTGAACCCAGTGTTTCTGAAGGTAAAAACAAGAAAAACAACTCGGACAAGCAGCCCTATGATCTTTACACCATATTTTCTATCAGAGCACATAGGGAATGCTCGGCAATTTGTGATACTCACAAACAGAAAGATATGCATGACTGTCCAGTGTACAGCATAGTCTTCCTACTACATGACAAGGGAACACACTATCTGCAGAGCTATCACTATGAAGTCCAGCTCTGCCTTCAGGAGACCTGAGTTTCAGAGTGTCTCCAGACAGAATTGTGTTTATGTGTCAGCTTCCTTACAAACCTTCTTTCACTTGATATTTATCCTGTGATAAATATCTTTGCAACATGCATTTCACCATTACTTTTCCCTGCTACTGCCTGTCGGAAATACCTGAACGCATGATCATGGCCTTCAGAGATTAGGATACAAAAATACCCAAAGAAAGAGACAGGTTAGACAGAGGAGGAAGTCATTTAGACAGACCAAGAAAATAAAGGTGATGCTTTATTTAGAACTAGTTGAGAACTACAAGAGTTTTTAAATGAGTAGGAACTTTCTTCTAGGAATCTTCTGACAGATGTTGCAAATGTAGTTCTCACTTCATATCTCTTGATCTGCCACTATGGAAGCACACTTGGCCTTCACCTGATTCTTTAGTTTCAAAGAGTTTTTCTCAAAGAGAAAGAAGGTAACACCAAAGAGTGACATGGTGGCAATCAGTACTCCTATTGGGAACACAACAGTATAGTGTTTGCTTATTAAGGCTTCTTTTTTAACTGGAAAGGCAGGTGGAAAGTCAAGAGTGGTTTGGCCACAATGATCTACAAAGTGGTTCCAGCTCACAGAAACAAATGTGAAGATGCTGCTAACACACAAAACTAAGGCAGCAACCTTGTAGCAAAATAACTGCATCTCAATAAATGGGTCTTTCATGCAGCCAATATTAATGGCGATTGCACTGAAAATCAGAACTACAGGCTTCATCGTAACAGCCCACATTATCAGTGTTTGTGCATACTGAAATTCAGGTGAAATGGTCCAAGTGGAACTGATAGGGGTGTGCACCAGAATCTTGGTTACAGTGCCTGAAGCATTAAATTCTTGAGGGTAGCAAGCTTCCCAAAGTCCAAAAGACACGAATTGCACAAGCTTGTCATTGAATTCCCAGAGGCGCCAGGATTGGCTGCTTGCGATGACAATCTCAAACACCAAGGCCGATAGGCTGCAGAGGAGGCCACTGAACTTGAAGAGGCACTCCTTCACATTGGCAAGTCTAAAGATGAAATTGAACAGGTATATAGTCAAGTCAGGAACACAAGGGACAGTGGAAAACAAAATGAGTTATGGTTTACAGAGCAATAAGTTCTCATACCTGGTCCTTGCTGTCACAAAAAGTTGTATTTAAGTAATATACCTATGGCCAAAGTTCCCTCTATATGAGGTTTTGATTAGCAATTTCACTATATCTATCAAATGCTGAAATGTGCAAATTTGTTAACTAAACATGTTAATGCTTGGAATTAATACTCAATAATTTACAACACATGTTAAATGATGTTTAATTAAGCAGTATTTACAATACATAAATAAGATAAATAGCTTAAATGAGAGGTATAAGCAGAAGAATGCACAAATATCTATAAATTATGGTAGTGAATTTACACAAATTTAATTCACCTATATTGTCTGCTATATTTCTACATGTGTATGCTAGTGTATGTGTTATCGGAAAACATATTGGAAAACCTGAATTATTATTATGTGACCAAAATTAAAATCTGTATGTGAAACATGAGCCCTCATGAATATTTCAATCATTTCCCATGACTTACTCAAACATACACATTAGAAAATTACCTTCATTTCATTGCTGAATATGAAGTATCCCAACTGTCTTGTGTGAGAAACTATCTTCTCCAGCACCAAATTAATACTATACATTTACTGTATGCACCAACTTATTTAGATCACTTATTGGTTCATAAGTAGGGTTAATGGATGTGGGGTTAATGTTCATGAATAACTATGCCCTGAAGGATGTCACTGTGTTCTTGAGCATAAATAAAGTTCAGGCATGTACATGATAACATTGCCACCTCCAATGCAGAAGGTCTGAGTGCACTACAAACTGTACCTCCTTGCCACAAAAATTTCTCTACCAGCTTCCCACTATTCCACATTCTCTGTGGAATGTACTTCCTAACAGGGTGAAGGCAGTAGCTCTACTAAATTGGGAAGTCATATCAGCAAGGTGACTTTAAAATCTAGTATGAATTGAGTAACACCCTACCCATGCCCTCTTCCTTGTTAAGGCAGATCTGAGCCTTTTGATGTCAGAATCAGTGAGTTTTGAAGCACAACCAGAATCAGGGTGGAAAATTCTCTTGTGTAAGACAAATGAGCTAGCATGGCAAGATTTAGTTTTGCCCATGTCTGAAACCCATGGAGGAGGTGCTTATGCTTCATAAAGATCCAATCTGAAACCTTCCATGAAGCTCATCTTAAGCTTTTACCTTTGTTTATCCAGGAGGAAGAGATCCATTTGAGAAATGTCTAGATCATAAATATCTTCCAAATAGCAGGAAATGTTGGACAGACACGAAGTCGCACAAGAGTTGAATCACCTTCAGTAAAAGAAGTTCTGTTAGGCAGATATTTCAGCTCAGAATGGTGTCTCACCATCAACCCCTGGTTCACACAAACCAACCCCTTCCTCTGCTTTGCTTAGTTGAAGCCTCATTTATACTCTTCAGGGATATTAGCCCATCTGATAGTCCTGACCCTCCAATGAGATTCACGCAATCATTACCCCATTAAATAAACAGAAAAAACCACAGAAAGTCTAATTCACATACTCAGTTTCAGGAAACTACAAATGTATAAAGCTCAATACAGGCTACAGAGCCTTCACAGCTACACAGGGATTCCCAGTACTTATATTCAGTAGGATTTACTGACATAGACATGATATCAACAAAGAGTTGAATCTTAGGTCATTGACTTCTTTGACCTTCTATGTCTCCTGAAATTGAAAGCTTTTAACAGAAACCATGTAGAAAACATAAAATACTTGCCTCTCTTCCCTTCTATGAAGGCCAAATGCTAGTGACTGCCCAGTATGAGAGTGACTTTAAAAATTCTTGTTTCCGTAGCTACCAGAGATGAATGTCACATTATGAGCAAAGAACCAGAGTCAAGACATATAGTCTTAAAGGGCCAGAGTGGTTAATGTCCCTCTCATATGTACAAACCTTTAGAGATATAATTAATCTATTAAGGATTTAAATTAATCTAGAATTAATTTGAAAAAATTCTCATAAAATAAATTTATCATGATTTCTCCCTTCATCAACGTTTTCTACTCCCTTTGTTTCCCACATCTCTACCTGCCCACTTGTTCAGTCTTTGCTTTCTCTATCTCTGAAAAAAATCTTAATACAAGAAAGACGAAAATACTAAATGAACACATGGCATAAGGTTTGCATTGGCCAGCTACTGCTAGTTATGAAGCCTACACTGGAATGTATTGAGTATTCCCAGTTATATTCCATTGAACAAAACTGATTTTCTTTTTATTTTTTTCTAGGCAAAGAATTTTATTAACCCTTTTCCAAACTTTATCCCCAGGCTTCTTCAGCGTAATTCGCTGCAAAGACTGAATTGTGTTTAAGCAAAAACTGAAAAGAGCTGCAGTGTCCAAGGGGCTTGGGCTTAAAAATATTAGCGATCTAGATTTGATCAGATCCATAAACAAAAGACCCTTTAAAAGCAGCCATGATGTAAAATAGCAGCTCCTGTAACTTCTGCAAGTGTCAGTTCTTCAGAAGTCGCCTCCGTTCAGTTTGCCTCATTCTAAGACGCCTCATCAAAATTCTCCACCAGATCTGGGACTTCATCATCATCATCATCCTCTCCAGTAGCAAGGGGTGCTTCTCCATCCACAGATTGTTTGGGCAGAGCTTCAGCCAGTCTCCTTGAACTAGTCAGACTGTCTGCCCCAAGCTGGTTTAGAATGCTGGGAAGCATTTCTGTCAGTTGCTTTGTCTCAACGTGGCCTGTAACGGTGAAGGTGTTTGCTACCAGAGACGCCTGAACTTTAGGGTTGTTAAAATGGATCACTGTTCCTTGGTTTGTGAACATGTTCACCTCTTCAATACCAGAGAACTTCTTTAAGGAGAACTGCAGTTTTTTATCATCTGCTGTGGCTGTTCTGTGAACCACCTTCTTCTTTCTGCGAGCAGTTCCTTTCCCACCAATGCACACTTGTGCCTGCAGCTTGGCCAGTTTTTCCTGGTTCATGATGGTTTCTTTCATCTTGTCGGAGTGGAAATGGGTTCCTGCGGGGGACTAGGGTTTGCGCTCAGGGGGTCTCGGGCGGACCAGCTGAGGTAATGCGCACACATGCGGGGACACAGGGTGGCAGCTCTGATCTTCTTTCTCCAGCAAGTATCAATTGCAAATATCTTCTTGGTTAGTGGAGATTTTTTGTGTCTGCTACACAGTTAATAATACTGGCATATGGTCTGGTTTGAATGGGTATGGGTCTTGTTTGTCCTTTCAAAGTCTCCTTCAGTTCTCATGTGGTATCCGTCTTTTGTCCCGAGGCAATCATGTGTTAGATTCCTGCAAACAGGGCGTCGAACTGAAGTGTAGAGATGGATCAGATGAATTTGGATTTGATGAAATCTGATGTAGTACTTGCATGACTACTGGTTGGGTTAGAAGTGTGGTTTTGAGGCTGTGAAGTGTTATTCTTGGAAAATTCCCATGCAAAGCCAATGTACAGTTGGCTAGTCCAGAGATAGCAGAGGATAAGTTGAGTGTCATGAGGAAAACTGATGACTGATTCTGCATTCAGGTCTAGGGCTTTGTATTTGTTGATAAAGGAGGTGTATATGGAATAGGGGCACTCACAAGGCAAGGCAGTTACATAATTGTGTGATCAGAAGTGGGACTGGGGACATGGGGATAACTCTGACAGCTGAGGTTTTGCAGTAGGAAAATGGCTAAACAATGTGTGTATTGAGAAGTAGGTATCATATCAAGGCAGCGGAGCAAGATCTGTTCTTATGGTACATGGCAGAGAGAGCCAGTGAATGAACTTGTGTTACCAGAGCAAAGCCAAGGAGTATGGAAATGGCACAGAGCAGAAGAGGTTATGGGGAAAATCATCATGGAAATTAGTGCTTAATCTGTGTTCCCACAGATAGGACTTGGGACTATGAAGAGGACAAGAACATGAGTTTATGTCTTATGGATCCATCAGGGAAAGCTGGTATAGAAACTATATGATGAGAACTACTATTAAGAGCATTAGGATTAAACAGAAGATTCACGAAGTCATTGCTTTTTACTGCTGAGTAGTACTCTAATACGTATATATTCCATACACTCTTCATCCATTCTTCCATTGAAGGGCATCTAGGTTGTTTCCAGGTTCTGGCTATTACAAACAATGCTGCTATGAATATAGTTGAGCATATACGTTTGTTGTATGATAGGGCATCTCTTGGGTATATTCCCAAGAGTGGTATTGCTGGGTCCAGGGGTAGGTTGATCCCGAATTTCCTGAGAAACCGCCACACTGCTTTCCAAAGTGGTTGCACAAGTTTGCATTCCCATCAGCAATGGATGAGTGTGCCCCTTTCTCCACAACCTCTTCAGCTAAGGCTATCATTGGTGTTTTTGATTTTAGCCATTCTGACAGGTGTAAGATGGTATCTTAAAGTTGTCTTAATTTGCATTTCCCTGATCACTAAAGAAGTTGAGCATGACCTTAAGTGTCTTTTGGCCATTTGAACTTCTTCTGTTGAGAATTCTCTGTTCAGCTCAGTGCCCCATTTTATAATTGGGTTGATTAGCCTTTTACAGTCTAGTTTCTTGAGTTCTTTATATATTTTGGAGATCAGACCTTTGTCAGTTGCGGGGTTGGTGAAGATCTTCTCCCAGTCAGTGGGTTACCTTTTTGTCTTAGTGACAGTGTCCATTGCTTTACAGAAGCTTCTCAGTCTCTGGAGGTCCCATTTATTCAATGATGCCCTTAATGTCTATGCTGCTGGGGTTATATGTCGGAAGCGGTCTCCTGATGTACTCACACATAATTGGTTTCTAGCCATAAATAAAGGACAGTGAGCCTATAATTCGTGATCCTAGAGAAGCTAAATAAGAAGGTGAACCCAAAGAAATACATATAGTCATCCTCCTGTATATTAACATTCATCAGGCGATGAAAGGAGACAGAGACAGAGTTCCACATTGGAGCACCGGACTGAAATCCCAAGGTCCAAATCAGGAGCAGAAGGAGAAGAGAGCACAGGCGAGGAACTCACGACAGCGAGGGGTGCACCCCCACACTGAGACAATGGGGATGTTCTATCGAGAACTCACCAAGGCCAGCTGGACCGGGTCTGAAAAAGCCTGGGATAAAACCGGACTCGCTGAACATAGCAGACAATGAGGACTGCTGAGAAGTCAAGAACAATGGCAATGGGTTTTGATCCTACTGCACGTACTGGCTTTGTGGGAGCCTAGGCTGTTTGGATGCTCACCTTACTAGACCTGGAAGGAGGTGGGAGGTCCTTGGACTCCCCACCGGGCAGGGGACCCTGACTGCTCTTTGGGTTTATGAGAGAGAAGGATTTGGGGGAGGGGGAGGGGGAGGGAAATGGGAGGCGGTGGCGGGGAGGAGACAGATATCTTTAATAAATAAACAAACAAACAAGCAAACAAACAAACATGCCCAGTTAATCATTTTCTAAATATTTTGTCTTTTTCATGTGTAGAATATTTTCACCTACTATATTCCTATGCTCATATTTATCATTTATTTTCAAGTACCATTATAAACACGTTCTTCCTGTTGCTTTTGAAGCAATAGGCCCTTAAGTCCACAGAACATAACATACTGTTTCATTGGCACAAGCTGCTTAACCTCTTCTGATCATTTGACATATGTTGTTATTTGATTATTGCTTTAATTATTAAACCTGAACTATAATGAAATAAAGGATTAAAAAGAAGAGTAAGATATGGTCAAAAGCAACAGGGAATTCCAATGTATAATATACTCATCCACAGTCAGGACTTGAGGATTGCAGATTATTCTGGTAGGCCTGGCTTTAATGGGATTAAGCAGGGAATCCATATAGTAGCAGAGATGCAGGAAATAGGTCTTTGTGGTTAGACATTGCCCTGGTGAATAAAGATATGTAAATCTAACAAGGAAAAACAGAAACCCTAGGCCTTCTGTGTACGTATGTGTGTGTGTGTGTTTGTGTGTGTGTGTGTGTGTGTGTGTATGTGTGTGAGTTACAGCCATGTAGATTGGTCTTCTTGTGGGACTCCTAACAATGGCAACAGGGGCTATCTCTGATGCTGTTGCCTACTTTGGGGACCCTTTCTGCCTACCAGATTACCTCATTCAGCCTAAATAAAACAGGAGATGCCTCGTCTCACTGCAACTTGATATTCCGTGATTGACTGAAATCCATGGGAGGCCCACCCTTTTCTGAAGAGAAACAGAGGAGGAAGAGTGGATGGAGTTCAAGGCATGATGGAGCGGAATGGGTTACCTCATAGATTGCTGGGAATTTCCATTTTCCTAGGTTTATAGCTCAACCCAGAGATGTCCCAGAAGCCAGTTGTCTCTCTCAGTACTCTCTCCCCATTTTCCCTTCACCTGATCCATCCTGTTCTCATTCCTTGCCCCCGTCTAGACCCCTCTCCCATCCATCAGTGATGTCTATTCTATTACCCTTTCACAGTGAGATTCTCAAGCCCCATCATGATCCCTTGTTAATTAGCTTCTCTCTGAGCCTGTGATTGTAGCATGGTTATCCTCTCTGGGCCTGTGATTGCATCATGGTTACCTTACAGCTAATATTCACTTATATGTGAGTACATACAATAATTGTCTTTCTGGGGGGCTGGAGAGATGGCTCAGTGCTTAAGAGCATTGTCTGCTCTTCCAAAGGTCCTGAGTTCGATTCCCAGCAACCACATGGTGGCTCACAACCATCTGTAATGGGGTCTGGTGCCCTCTTCTGGCCTGCAGGCATACACACAGATGGAGTACTGTATACATAATAAATATTTAAAAAAAATAATTGTTTTTCTGGGTCTGGGTTACCTCACTCAGGATGACCTTTTCTAGTTCTACCCATTTGCAAGCAAATTTCTTTTACTTTATAAAATGGTCTACATTCTATGGATGCCAAGCATGGGATATCCTTATGTGAAGTGGGGGTATATTTGAAGTTAGTGAGATTGCCCAGTGGCTATGTAAGCTTGCCACCAAGCTTAATGTGGGTTTGAACCCAGTGTTTCTGAAGGTAAAAACAAGAAAAACAACTCGGACAAGCAGCCCTATGATCTTTACACCATATTTTCTATCAGAGCACATAGGGAATGCTCGGCAATTTGTGATACTCACAAACAGAAAGATATGCATGACTGTCCAGTGTACAGCATAGTCTTCCTACTACATGACAAGGGAACACACTATCTGCAGAGCTATCACTATGAAGTCCAGCTCTGCCTTCAGGAGACCTGAGTTTCAGAGTGTCTCCAGACAGAATTGTGTTTACTTTTCTGTTTATGTGTCAGCTTCCTTACAAACCTTCTTTCACTTGATATTTATCCTGTGATAAATATCTTTGCAACATGCATTTCACCATTACTTTTCCCTGCTACTGCCTGTCGGAAATACCTGAACGCATGATCATGGCCTTCAGAGATTAGGATACAAAAATACCCAAAGAAAGAGACAGGTTAGACAGAGGAGGAAGTCATTTAGACAGACCAAGAAAATAAAGGTGATGCTTTATTTAGAACTAGTTGAGAACTACAAGAGTTTTTAAATGAGTAGGAACTTTCTTCTAGGAATCTTCTGACAGATGTTGCAAATGTAGTTCTCACTTCATATCTCTTGATCTGCCACTATGGAAGCACACTTGGCCTTCACCTGATTCTTTAGTTTCAAAGAGTTTATCTCAAAGAGAAAGAAGGTAACACCAAAGAGTGACATGGTGGCAATCAGTACTCCTATTGGGAACACAACAGTATAGTGTTTGCTTATTAAGGCTTCTTTTTTAACTGGAAAGTCAGGTGGAAAGTCAAGAGTGGTTTGGCCATAATGATCTACAAAGTGGTTCCAGCTCACAGAAACAAATGTGAAGATGCTGCTAACACACAAAACTAAGGCAGCAACCTTGTAGCAAAATAACTGCATCTCAATAAATGGGTCTTTCATGCAGCCAATATTAATGGCGATTGCACTGAAAATCAGAACTACAGGCTTCATCGTAACAGCCCACATTATCAGTGTTTGTGCATACTGAAATTCAGGTGAAATGGTCCAAGTGGAACTGATAGGGGTGTGCACCAGAATCTTGGTTACAGTGCCTGAAGCATTAAATTCTTGAGGGTAGCAAGCTTCCCAAAGTCCAAAAGACACGAATTGCACAAGCTTGTCATTGAATTCCCAGAGGCGCCAGGATTGGCTGCTTGCGATGACAATCTCAAACACCAAGGCCGATAGGCTGCAGAGGAGGCCACTGAACTTGAAGAGGCACTCCTTCACATTGGCAAGTCTAAAGATGAAATTGAACAGGTATATAGTCAAGTCAGGAACACAAGGGACAGTGGAAAACAAAATGAGTTATGGTTTACAGAGCAATAAGTTCTCATACCTGGTCCTTGCTGTCACAAAAAGTTGTATTTAAGTAATATACCTATGGCCAAAGTTCCCTCTATATGAGGTTTTGATTAGCAATTTCACTATATCTATCAAATGCTGAAATGTGCAAATTTGTTAACTAAACATGTTAATGCTTGGAATTAATACTCAATAATTTACAACACATGTTAAATGATGTTTAATTAAGCAGTATTTACAATACATAAATAAGATAAATAGCTTAAATGAGAGGTATAAGCAGAAGAATGCACAAATATCTATAAATTATGGTAGTGAATTTACACAAATTTAATTCACCTATATTGTCTGCTATATTTCTACATGTGTATGCTAGTGTATGTGTTATCGGAAAACATATTGGAAAACCTGAATTATTATTATGTGACCAAAATTAAAATCTGTATGTGAAACATGAGCCCTCATGAATATTTCAATCATTTCCCATGACTTACTCAAACATACACATTAGAAAATTACCTTCATTTCATTGCTGAATATGAAGTATCCCAACTGTCTTGTGTGAGAAACTATCTTCTCCAGCACCAAATTAATACTATACATTTACTGTATGCACCAACTTATTTAGATCACTTATTGGTTCATAAGTAGGGTTAATGGATGTGGGGCTAATGGTCATGAATAACTATGCCCTGAAGGATGTCACTGTGTTCTTGAGCATAAATAAAGTTCAGGCATGTACATGATAACATTGCCACCTCCAATGCAGAAGGTCTGAGTGCACTACAAACTGTACCTCCTTGCCACAAAAATTTCTCTACCAGCTTCCCACTATTCCACATTCTCTGTGGAATGTACTTCCTAACAGGGTGAAGGCAGTAGCTCTACTAAATTGGGAAGTCATATCAGCAAGGTGACTTTAAAATCTAGTATGAATTGAGTAACACCCTACCCATGCCCTCTTCCTTGTTAAGGCAGATCTGAGCCTTTTGATGTCAGAATCAGTGAGTTTTGAAGCACAACCAGAATCAGGGTGGAAAATTCTCTTGTGTAAGACAAATGAGCTAGCATGGCAAGATTTAGTTTTGCCCATGTCTGAAACCCATGGAGGAGGTGCTTATGCTTCATAAAGATCCAATCTGAAACCTTCCATGAAGCTCATCTTAAGCTTTTACCTTTGTTTATCCAGGAGGAAGAGATCCATTTGAGAAATGTCTAGATCATAAATATCTTCCAAATAGCAGGAAATGTTGGACAGACACGAAGTCGCACAAGAGTTGAATCACCTTCAGTAAAAGAAGTTCTGTTAGGCAGATATTTCAGCTCAGAATGGTGTCTCACCATCAACCCCTGGTTCACACAAACCAACCCCTTCCTCTGCTTTGCTTAGTTGAAGCCTCATTTATACTCTTCAGGGATATTAGCCCATCTGATAGTCCTGACCCTCCAATGAGATTCACGCAATCATTACCCCATTAAATAAACAGAAAAAACCACAGAAAGTCTAATTCACATACTCAGTTTCAGGAAACTACAAATGTATAAAGCTCAATACAGGCTACAGAGCCTTCACAGCTACACAGGGATTCCCAGTACTTATATTCAGTAGGATTTACTGACATAGACATGATATCAACAAAGAGTTGAATCTTAGGTCATTGACTTCTTTGACCTTCTATGTCTCCTGAAATTGAAAGCTTTTAACAGAAACCATGTAGAAAACATAAAATACTTGCCTCTCTTCCCTTCTATGAAGGCCAAATGCTAGTGACTGCCCAGTATGAGAGTGACTTTAAAAATTCTTGTTTCCGTAGCTACCAGAGATGAATGTCACATTATGAGCAAAGAACCAGAGTCAAGACATATAGTCTTAAAGGGCCAGAGTGGTTAATGTCCCTCTCATATGTACAAACCTTTAGAGATATAATTAATCTATTAAGGATTTAAATTAATCTAGAATTAATTTGAAAAAATTCTCATAAAATAAATTTATCATGATTTCTCCCTTCATCAACGTTTTCTACTCCCTTTGTTTCCCACATCTCTACCTGCCCACTTGTTCAGTCTTTGCTTTCTCTATCTCTGAAAAAAATCTTAATACAAGAAAGACGAAAATACTAAATGAACACATGGCATAAGGTTTGCATTGGCCAGCTACTGCTAGTTATGAAGCCTACACTGGAATGTATTGAGTATTCCCAGTTATATTCCATTGAACAAAACTGATTTTCTTTTTATTTTTTTCTAGGCAAAGAATTTTATTAACCCTTTTCCAAACTTTATCCCCAGGCTTCTTCAGCGTAATTCGCTGCAAAGACTGAATTGTGTTTAAGCAAAAACTGAAAAGAGCTGCAGTGTCCAAGGGGCTTGGGCTTAAAAATATTAGCGATCTAGATTTGATCAGATCCATAAACAAAAGACCCTTTAAAAGCAGCCATGATGTAAAATAGCAGCTCCTGTAACTTCTGCAAGTGTCAGTTCTTCAGAAGTCGCCTCCGTTCAGTTTGCCTCATTCTAAGACGCCTCATCAAAATTCTCCACCAGATCTGGGACTTCATCATCATCATCATCCTCTCCAGTAGCAAGGGGTGCTTCTCCATCCACAGATTGTTTGGGCAGAGCTTCAGCCAGTCTCCTTGAACTAGTCAGACTGTCTGCCCCAAGCTGGTTTAGAATGCTGGGAAGCATTTCTGTCAGTTGCTTTGTCTCAACGTGGCCTGTAACGGTGAAGGTGTTTGCTACCAGAGACGCCTGAACTTTAGGGTTGTTAAAATGGATCACTGTTCCTTGGTTTGTGAACATGTTCACCTCTTCAATACCAGAGAACTTCTTTAAGGAGAACTGCAGTTTTTTATCATCTGCTGTGGCTGTTCTGTGAACCACCTTCTTCTTTCTGCGAGCAGTTCCTTTCCCACCAATGCACACTTGTGCCTGCAGCTTGGCCAGTTTTTCCTGGTTCATGATGGTTTCTTTCATCTTGTCGGAGTGGAAATGGGTTCGTGCGGGGGACTAGGGTTTGCGCTCAGGGGGTCTCGGGCGGACCAGCTGAGGTAATGCGCACACATGCGGGGACACAGGGTGGCAGCTCTGATCTTCTTTCTCCAGCAAGTATCAATTGCAAATATCTTCTTGGTTAGTGGAGATTTTTTGTGTCTGCTACACAGTTAATAATACTGGCATATGGTCTGGTTTGAATGGGTATGGGTCTTGTTTGTCCTTTCAAAGTCTCCTTCAGTTCTCATGTGGTATCCGTCTTTTGTCCCGAGGCAATCATGTGTTAGATTCCTGCAAACAGGGCGTCGAACTGAAGTGTAGAGATGGATCAGATGAATTTGGATTTGATGAAATCTGATGTAGTACTTGCATGACTACTGGTTGGGTTAGAAGTGTGGTTTTGAGGCTGTGAAGTGTTATTCTTGGAAAATTCCCATGCAAAGCCAATGTACAGTTGGCTAGTCCAGAGATAGCAGAGGATAAGTTGAGTGTCATGAGGAAAACTGATGACTGATTCTGCATTCAGGTCTAGGGCTTTGTATTTGTTGATAAAGGAGGTGTATATGGAATAGGGGCACTCACAAGGCAAGGCAGTTACATAATTGTGTGATCAGAAGTGGGACTGGGGACATGGGGATAACTCTGACAGCTGAGGTTTTGCAGTAGGAAAATGGCTAAACAATGTGTGTATTGAGAAGTAGGTATCATATCAAGGCAGCGGAGCAAGATCTGTTCTTATGGTACATGGCAGAGAGAGCCAGTGAATGAACTTGTGTTACCAGAGCAAAGCCAAGGAGTATGGAAATGGCACAGAGCAGAAGAGGTTATGGGGAAAATCATCATGGAAATTAGTGCTTAATCTGTGTTCCCACAGATAGGACTTGGGACTATGAAGAGGACAAGAACATGAGTTTATGTCTTATGGATCCATCAGGGAAAGCTGGTATAGAAACTATATGATGAGAACTACTATTAAGAGCATTAGGATTAAACAGAAGATTCACGAAGTCATTGCTTTTTACTGCTGAGTAGTACTCTAATACGTATATATTCCATACACTCTTCATCCATTCTTCCATTGAAGGGCATCTAGGTTGTTTCCAGGTTCTGGCTATTACAAACAATGCTGCTATGAATATAGTTGAGCATATACGTTTGTTGTATGATAGGGCATCTCTTGGGTATATTCCCAAGAGTGGTATTGCTGGGTCCAGGGGTAGGTTGATCCCGAATTTCCTGAGAAACCGCCACACTGCTTTCCAAAGTGGTTGCACAAGTTTGCATTCCCATCAGCAATGGATGAGTGTGCCCCTTTCTCCACAACCTCTTCAGCTAAGGCTATCATTGGTGTTTTTGATTTTAGCCATTCTGACAGGTGTAAGATGGTATCTTAAAGTTGTCTTGATTTGCATTTCCCTGATCACTAAAGAAGTTGAGCATGACCTTAAGTGTCTTTTGGCCATTTGAACTTCTTCTGTTGAGAATTCTCTGTTCAGCTCAGTGCCCCATTTTATAATTGGGTTGATTAGCCTTTTACAGTCTAGTTTCTTGAGTTCTTTATATATTTTGGAGATCAGACCTTTGTCAGTTGCGGGGTTGGTGAAGATCTTCTCCCAGTCAGTGGTTTACCGTTTTGTCTTAGTGACAGTGTCCATTGCTTTACAGAAGCTTCTCAGTCTCTGGAGGTCCCATTTATTCAATGATGCCCTTAATGTCTATGCTGCTGGGGTTATATGTCGGAAGCGGTCTCCTGATGTACTCACTCATAATTGGTTTCTAGCCATAAATAAAGGACAGTGAGCCTATAATTCGTGATCCTAGAGAAGCTAAATAAGAAGGTGAACCCAAAGAAAAACATATAGTCATCCTCCTGTATATTAACATTCATCAGGCGATGAAAGGAGACAGAGACAGAGTTCCACATTGGAGCACCGGACTGAAATCCCAAGGTCCAAATCAGGAGCAGAAGGAGAAGAGAGCACAGGCGAGGAACTCACGACAGCGAGGGGTGCACCCCCACACTGAGACAATGGGGATGTTCTATCGAGAACTCACCAAGGCCAGCTGGACCGGGTCTGAAAAAGCCTGGGATAAAACCGGACTCGCTGAACATAGCAGACAATGAGGACTGCTGAGAAGTCAAGAACAATGGCAATGGGTTTTGATCCTACTGCACGTACTGGCTTTGTGGGAGCCTAGGCTGTTTGGATGCTCACCTTACTAGACCTGGAAGGAGGTGGGAGGTCCTTGGACTCCCCACCGGGCAGGGGACCCTGACTGCTCTTTGGGTTTATGAGAGAGAAGGATTTGGGGGAGGGGGAGGGGGAGGGAAATGGGAGGCGGGTGGCGGGGAGGAGACAGATATCTTTAATAAATAAACAAACAAACATGCCCAGTTAATGATTTTCTAAATATTTTGTCTTTTTCATGTGTAGAATATTTTCACCTACTATATTCCTATGCTCATATTTATCATTTATTTTCAAGTACCATTATAAACACGTTCTTCCTGTTGCTTTTGAAGCAATAGGCCCTTAAGTCCACAGAACATAACATACTGTTTCATTGGCACAAGCTGCTTAACCTCTTCTGATCATTTGACATATGGCCCTTTAAGACTATGTGTCTTGACTCTGGTTCTTTGCTCATAATGTGACATTTATCTCTGGTAGCTACGGAAACAAGAATTTTTAAAGTCACTCTCATACTGGGCAGTCACTAGCATTTGGCCTTCATAGAACGGAAGAGAGGCAAGTATTTTATGTTTTCTACATGGTTTCTGTTAAAAGCTTTCAATTTCAGGAGACATAGAAGGTCAAAGAAGTCAATGACCTAAGATTCAACTCTTTGTTGATATCATGTCTATGTCAGTAAATCCTACTGAATATAAGTACTGGGAATCCCTGTGTAGCTGTGAAGGCTCTGTAGCCTGTATTGAGCTTTATACATTTGTAGTTTCCTGAAACTGAGTATGTGAATTAGACTTTCTGTGGTTTTTTCTGTTTATTTAATGGGGTAATGATTGCGTGAATCTCATTGGAGGGTCAGGACTATCAGATGGGCTAATATCCCTGAAGAGTATAAATGAGGCTTCAGCTAAGCAAAGCAGAGGAAGGGGTTGGTTTGTGTGAACCAGGGGTTGATGGTGAGACACCATTCTGAGCTGAAATATCTGCCTAACAGAACTTCTTTTACTGAAGGTGATTCAACTCTTGTGCGACTTCGTGTCTGTCCAACATTTCCTGCTATTTGGAAGATATTTATGATCTAGACATTTCTCAAATGGATCTCTTCCTCCTGGATAAACAAAGGTAAAAGCTTAAGATGAGCTTCATGGAAGGTTTCAGATTGGATCTTTATGAAGCATAAGCACCTCCTCCATGGGTTTCAGACATGGGCAAAACTAAATCTTGCCATGCTAGCTCATTTGTCTTACACAAGAGAATTTTCCACCCTGATTCTGGTTGTGCTTCAAAACTCACTGATTCTGACATCAAAAGGCTCAGATCTGCCTTAACAAGGAAGAGGGCATGGGTAGGGTGTTACTCAATTCATACTAGATTTTAAAGTCACCTTGCTGATATGACTTCCCAATTTAGTAGAGCTACTGCCTTCACCCTGTTAGGAAGTACATTCCACAGAGAATGTGGAATAGTGGGAAGCTGGTAGAGAAATTTTTGTGGCAAGGAGTACTCAAACCTTCTGCATTGGAGGTGGCAATGTTATCATGTACATGCCTGAACTTTATTTATGCTCAAGAACACAGTGACATCCTTCAGGGCATAGTTATTCATGAACATTAACCCCACATCCATTAACCCTACTTATGAACCAATAAGTGATCTAAATAAGTTGGAGCATACAGTAAATGTATAGTATTAATTTGGTGCTGGAGAAGATAGTTTCTCACACAAGACAGTTGGGATACTTCATATTCAGCAATGAAATGAAGGTAATTTTCTAATGTGTATGTTTGAGTAAGTCATGGGAAATGATTGAAATATTCATGAGGGCTCATGTTTCACATACAGATTTTAATTTTGGTCACATAATAATAATTCAGGTTTTCCAATATGTTTTCCGATAACACATACACTAGCATACACATGTAGAAATATAGCAGACAATATAGGTGAATTAAATTTGTGTAAATTCACTACCATAATTTATAGATATTTGTGCATTCTTCTGCTTATACCTCTCATTTAAGCTATTGATCTTATTTATGTATTGTAAATACTGCTTAATTAAACATCATTTAACATGTGTTGTAAATTATTGAGTATTAATTCCAAGCATTAACATGTTTAGTTAACAAATTTGCACATTTCAGCATTTGATAGATATAGTGAAATTGCTAATCAAAACCTCATATAGAGGGAACTTTGGCCATAGGTATATTACTTAAATACAACTTTTTGTGACAGCAAGGACCAGGTATGAGAACTTATTGCTCTGTAAACCATAACTCATTTTGTTTTCCACTGTCCCTTGTGTTCCTGACTTGACTATATACCTGTTCAATTTCATCTTTAGACTTGCCAATGTGAAGGAGTGCCTCTTCAAGTTCAGTGGCCTCCTCTGCAGCCTATCGGCCTTGGTGTTTGAGATTGTCATCGCAAGCAGCCAATCCTGGCGCCTCTGGGAATTCAATGACAAGCTTGTGCAATTCGTGTCTTTTGGACTTTGGGAAGCTTGCTACCCTCAAGAATTTAATGCTTCAGGCACTGTAACCAAGATTCTGGTGCACACCCCTATCAGTTCCACTTGGACCATTTCACCTGAATTTCAGTATGCACAAACACTGATAATGTGGGCTGTTACGATGAAGCCTGTAGTTCTGATTTTCAGTGCAATCGCCATTAATATTGGCTGCATGAAAGACCCATTTATTGAGATGCAGTTATTTTGCTACAAGGTTGCTGCCTTAGTTTTGTGTGTTAGCAGCATCTTCACATTTGTTTCTGTGAGCTGGAACCACTTTGTAGATCATTATGGCCAAACCACTCTTGACTTTCCACCTGACTTTCCAGTTAAAAAAGAAGCCTTAATAAGCAAACACTATACTGTTGTGTTCCCAATAGGAGTACTGATTGCCACCATGTCACTCTTTGGTGTTACCTTCTTTCTCTTTGAGATAAACTCTTTGAAACTAAAGAATCAGGTGAAGGCCAAGTGTGCTTCCATAGTGGCAGATCAAGAGATATGAAGTGAGAACTACATTTGCAACATCTGTCAGAAGATTCCTAGAAGAAAGTTCCTACTCATTTAAAAACTCTTGTAGTTCTCAACTAGTTCTAAATAAAGCATCACCTTTATTTTCTTGGTCTGTCTAAATGACTTCCTCCTCTGTCTAACCTGTCTCTTTCTTTGGGTATTTTTGTATCCTAATCTCTGAAGGCCATGATCATGCGTTCAGGTATTTCCGACAGGCAGTAGCAGGGAAAAGTAATGGTGAAATGCATGTTGCAAAGATATTTATCACAGGATAAATAAAAGTGAAAGAAGGTTTGTAAGGAAGCTGACACATAAACAGAAAAGTAAACACAATTCTGTCTGGAGACACTCTGAAACTCAGGTCTCCTGAAGGCAGAGCTGGACTTCATAGTGATAGCTCTGCAGATAGTGTGTTCCCTTGTCATGTAGTAGGAAGACTATGCTGTACACTGGACAGTCATGCATATCTTTCTGTTTGTGAGTATCACAAATTGCCGAGCATTCCCTATGTGCTCTGATAGAAAATATGGTGTAAAGATCATAGGGCTGCTTGTCCGAGTTGTTTTTCTTGTTTTTACCTTCAGAAACACTGGGTTCAAACCCACATTAAGCTTGGTGGCAAGCTTACATAGCCACTGGGCAATCTCACTAACTTCAAATATACCCCCACTTCACATAAGGATATCCCATGCTTGGCATCCATAGAATGTAGACCATTTTATAAAGTAAAAGAAATTTGCTTGCAAATGGGTAGAACTAGAAAAGGTCATCCTGAGTGAGGTAACCCAGACCCAGAAAAACAATTATTTTTTTTAAATATTTATTATGTATACAGTACTCCATCTGTGTGTATGCCTGCAGGCCAGAAGAGGGCACCAGATCCCATTACAGATGGTTGTGAGCCACCATGTGGTTGCTGGGAATCGAACTCAGGACCTTTGGAAGAGCAGACAATGCTCTTAAGCACTGAGCCATCTCTCCAGCCCGCCAGAAAGACAATTATTGTATGTACTCACATATAAGTGAATATTAGCTGTAAGGTAACCATGATGCAATCACAGGCCCAGAGAGGATAACCATGCTACAATCACAGGCTCAGAGAGAAGCTAATTAACAAGGGGTCATGATGGGGCTTGAGAATCTCACTGTGAAAGGGTAATAGAATAGACATCACTGATGGATGGGAGAGGGGTCTAGACGGGGGCAAGGAATGAGAACAGGATGGATCAGGTGAAGGGAAAATGGGGAGAGAGTACTGAGAGAGACAACTGGCTTCTGGGACATCTCTGGGTTGAGCTATAAACCTAGGAAAATGGAAATTCCCAGCAATCTATGAGGTAACCCATTCCGCTCCATCATGCCTTGAACTCCATCCACTCTTCCTCCTCTGTTTCTCTTCAGAAAAGGGTGGGCCTCCCATGGATTTCAGTCAATCACGGAATATCAAGTTGCAGTGAGACGAGGCATCTCCTGTTTTATTTAGGCTGAATGAGGTAATCTGGTAGGCAGAAAGGGTCCCCAAAGTAGGCAACAGCATCAGAGATAGCCCCTGTTGCCATTGTTAGGAGTCCCACAAGAAGACCAATCTACATGGCTGTAACTCACACACATACACACACACACACACACACACACAAACACACACACACACATACGTACACAGAAGGCCTAGGGTTTCTGTTTTTCCTTGTTAGATTTACATATCTTTATTCACCAGGGCAATGTCTAACCACAAAGACCTATTTCCTGCATCTCTGCTACTATATGGATTCCCTGCTTAATCCCATTAAAGCCAGGCCTACCAGAATAATCTGCAATCCTCAAGTCCTGACTGTGGATGAGTATATTATACATTGGAATTCCCTGTTGCTTTTGACCATATCTTACTCTTCTTTTTAATCCTTTATTTCATTATAGTTCAGGTTTAATAATTAAAGCAATAATCAAATAACAACATATGTCAAATGATCAGAAGAGGTTAAGCAGCTTGTGCCAATGAAACAGTATGTTATGTTCTGTGGACTTAAGGGCCTATTGCTTCAAAAGCAACAGGAAGAACGTGTTTATAATGGTACTTGAAAATAAATGATAAATATGAGCATAGGAATATAGTAGGTGAAAATATTCTACACATGAAAAAGACAAAATATTTAGAAAATGATTAACTGGGCATGTTTGTTTGTTTGCTTGTTTGTTTGTTTATTTATTAAAGATATCTGTCTCCTACCCGCCACCGCCTCCCATTTCCCTCCCCCTCCCCCTCCCCCAAATCCTTCTCTCTCATAAACCCAAAGAGCAGTCAGGGTCCCCTGCCCGGTGGGGAGTCCAAGGACCTCCCACCTCCTTCCAGGTCTAGTAAGGTGAGCATCCAAACAGCCTAGGCTCCCACAAAGCCAGTACGTGCAGTAGGATCAAAACCCATTGCCATTGTTCTTGACTTCTCAGCAGTCCTCATTGTCTGCTATGTTCAGCGAGTCCGGTTTTATCCCAGGCTTTTTCAGACCCGGTCCAGCTGGCCTTGGTGAGTTCTCGATAGAACATCCCCATTGTCTCAGTGTGTGGGTGCACCCCTCGCTGTCGTGAGTTCCTCGCCTGTGCTCTCTTCTCCTTCTGCTCCTGATTTGGACCTTGGGATTTCAGTCCGGTGCTCCAATGTGGAACTCTGTCTCTGTCTCCTTTCATCGCCTGATGAATGTTAATATACAGGAGGATGACTATATGTTTTTCTTTGGGTTCACCTTCTTATTTAGCTTCTCTAGGATCACGAATTATAGGCTCAATGTCCTTTATTTATGGCTAGAAACCAATTATGAGTGAGTACATCAGGAGACCGCTTCCGACATATAACCCCAGCAGCATAGACATTAAGGGCATCATTGAATAAATGGGACCTCCAGAGACTGAGAAGCTTCTGTAAAGCAATGGACACTGTCACTAAGACAAAAAGGTAACCCACTGACTGGGAGAAGATCTTCACCAACCCCGCAACTGACAAAGGTCTGATCTCCAAAATATATAAAGAACTCAAGAAACTAGACTGTAAAAGGCTAATCAACCCAATTATAAAATGGGGCACTGAGCTGAACAGAGAATTCTCAACAGAATAAGTTCAAATGGCCAAAAGACACTTAAGGTCATGCTCAACTTCTTTAGTGATCAGGGAAATGCAAATTAAGGCAACTTTAAGATACCATCTTACACCTGTCAGAATGGCTAAAATCAAAAACACCAATGATAGCCTTAGCTGAAGAGGTTGTGGAGAAAGGGGCACACTCATCCATTGCTGATGGGAATGCAAACTTGTGCAACCACTTTGGAAAGCAGTGTGGCGGTTTCTCAGGAAATTCGGGATCAACCTACCCCTGGACCCAGCAATACCACTCTTGGGAATATACCCAAGAGATGCCCTATCATACAAAAAACGTATATGCTCAACTATATTCATAGCAGCATTGTTTGTAATAGCCAGAACCTGGAAACAACCTAGATGCCCTTCAATGGAAGAATGGATGAAGAGTGTATGGAATATATACGTATTAGAGTACTACTCAGCAGTAAAAAGCAATGACTTCGTGAATCTTCTGTTTAATCCTAATGCTCTTAATAGTAGTTCTCATCATATAGTTTCTATACCAGCTTTCCCTGATGGATCCATAAGACATAAACTCATGTTCTTGTCCTCTTCATAGTCCCAAGTCCTATCTGTGGGAACACAGATTAAGCACTAATTTCCATGATGATTTTCCCCATAACCTCTTCTGCTCTGTGCCATTTCCATACTCCTTGGCTTTGCTCTGGTAACACAAGTTCATTCACTGGCTCTCTCTGCCATGTACCATAAGAACAGATCTTGCTCCGCTGCCTTGATATGATACCTACTTCTCAATACACACATTGTTTAGCCATTTTCCTACAGCAAAACCTCAGCTGTCAGAGTTATCCCCATGTCCCCAGTCCCACTTCTGATCACACAATTATGTAACTGCCTTGCCTTGTGAGTGCCCCTATTCCATATACACCTCCTTTATCAACAAATACAAAGCCCTAGACCTGAATGCAGAATCAGTCATCAGTTTTCCTCATGACACTCAACTTATCCTCTGCTATCTCTGGACTAGCCAACTGTACATTGGCTTTGCATGGGAATTTTCCAAGAATAACACTTCACAGCCTCAAAACCACACTTCTAACCCAACCAGTAGTCATGCAAGTACTACATCAGATTTCATCAAATCCAAATTCATCTGATCCATCTCTACACTTCAGTTTGACGCCCTGTTTGCAGGAATCTAACACATGATTGCCTCGGGACAAAAGACGGATACCACATGAGAACTGAAGGAGACTTTGAAAGGACAAACAAGACCCATACCCATTCAAACCAGACCATATGCCAGTATTATTAACTGTGTAGCAGACACAAAAAATCTCCACTAACCAAGAAGATATTTGCAATTGATACTTGCTGGAGAAAGAAGATCAGAGCTGCCACCCTGCGTCCCCGCATGTGTGCGCATTACCTCAGCTGGTCCGCCCGAGACCCCCTGAGCGCAAACCCTAGTCCCCCGCACGAACCCATTTCCACTCCGACAAGATGAAAGAAACCATCATGAACCAGGAAAAACTGGCCAAGCTGCAGGCACAAGTGTGCATTGGTGGGAAAGGAACTGCTCGCAGAAAGAAGAAGGTGGTTCACAGAACAGCCACAGCAGATGATAAAAAACTGCAGTTCTCCTTAAAGAAGTTCTCTGGTATTGAAGAGGTGAACATGTTCACAAACCAAGGAACAGTGATCCATTTTAACAACCCTAAAGTTCAGGCGTCTCTGGTAGCAAACACCTTCACCGTTACAGGCCACGTTGAGACAAAGCAACTGACAGAAATGCTTCCCAGCATTCTAAACCAGCTTGGGGCAGACAGTCTGACTAGTTCAAGGAGACTGGCTGAAGCTCTGCCCAAACAATCTGTGGATGGAGAAGCACCCCTTGCTACTGGAGAGGATGATGATGATGATGAAGTCCCAGATCTGGTGGAGAATTTTGATGAGGCGTCTTAGAATGAGGCAAACTGAACGGAGGCGACTTCTGAAGAACTGACACTTGCAGAAGTTACAGGAGCTGCTATTTTACATCATGGCTGCTTTTAAAAGGTCTTTTGTTTATGGATCTGATCAAATCTAGATCGCTAATATTTTTAAGCCCAAGCCCCTTGGACACTGCAGCTCTTTTCAGTTTTTGCTTAAACACAATTCAGTCTTTGCAGCGAATTACGCTGAAGAAGCCTGGGGATAAAGTTTGGAAAAGGGTTAATAAAATTCTTTGCCTAGAAAAAAATAAAAAGAAAATCAGTTTTGTTCAATGGAATATAACTGGGAATACTCAATACATTCCAGTGTAGGCTTCATAACTAGCAGTAGCTGGCCAATGCAAACCTTATGCCATGTGTTCATTTAGTATTTTCGTCTTTCTTGTATTAAGATTTTTTTCAGAGATAGAGAAAGCAAAGACTGAACAAGTGGGCAGGTAGAGATGTGGGAAACAAAGGGAGTAGAAAACGTTGATGAAGGGAGAAATCATGATAAATTTATTTTATGAGAATTTTTTCAAATTAATTCTAGATTAATTTAAATCCTTAATCGATTAATTATATCTCTAAAGGTTTGTACATATGAGAGGGACATTAACCACTCTGGCCCTTTAAGACTATATGTCTTGACTCTGGTTCTTTGCTCATAATGTGACATTCATCTCTGGTAGCTACGGAAACAAGAATTTTTAAAGTCACTCTCATACTGGGCAGTCACTAGCATTTGGCCTTCATAGAAGGGAAGAGAGGCAAGTATTTTATGTTTTCTACATGGTTTCTGTTAAAAGCTTTCAATTTCAGGAGACATAGAAGGTCAAAGAAGTCAATGACCTAAGATTCAACTCTTTGTTGATATCATGTCTATGTCAGTAAATCCTACTGAATATAAGTACTGGGAATCCCTGTGTAGCTGTGAAGGCTCTGTAGCCTGTATTGAGCTTTATACATTTGTAGTTTCCTGAAACTGAGTATGTGAATTAGACTTTCTGTGGTTTTTTCTGTTTATTTAATGGGGTAATGATTGCGTGAATCTCATTGGAGGGTCAGGACTATCAGATGGGCTAATATCCCTGAAGAGTATAAATGAGGCTTCAACTAAGCAAAGCAGAGGAAGGGGTTGGTTTGTGTGAACCAGGGGTTGATGGTGAGACACCATTCTGAGCTGAAATATCTGCCTAACAGAACTTCTTTTACTGAAGGTGATTCAACTCTTGTGCGACTTCGTGTCTGTCCAACATTTCCTGCTATTTGGAAGATATTTATGATCTAGACATTTCTCAAATGGATCTCTTCCTCCTGGATAAACAAAGGTAAAAGCTTAAGATGAGCTTCATGGAAGGTTTCAGATTGGATCTTTATGAAGCATAAGCACCTCCTCCATGGGTTTCAGACATGGGCAAAACTAAATCTTTCCATGCTAGCTCATTTGTCTTACACAAGAGAATTTTCCACCCTGATTCTGGTTGTGCTTCAAAACTCACTGATTCTGACATCAAAAGGCTCAGATCTGCCTTAACAAGGAAGAGGGCATGGGTAGGGTGTTACTCAATTCATACTAGATTTTAAAGTCACCTTGCTGATATGACTTCCCAATTTAGTAGAGCTACTGTCTTCACCCTGTTAGGAAGTACATTCCACAGAGAATGTGGAATAGTGGGAAGCTGGTAGAGAAATTTTTGTGGCAAGGAGTACTCAAACCTTCTGCATTGGAGGTGGCAATGTTATCATGTACATGCCTGAACTTTATTTATGCTCAAGAACACAGTGACATCCTTCAGGGCATAGTTATTCATGAACATTAACCCCACATCCATTAACCCTACTTATGAACCAATAAGTGATCTAAATAAGTTGGAGCATACAGTAAATGTATAGTATTAATTTGGTGCTGGAGAAGATAGTTTCTCACACAAGACAGTTGGGATACTTCATATTCAGCAATGAAATGAAGGTAATTTTCTAATGTGTATGTTTGAGTAAGTCATGGGAAATGATTGAAATATTCATGAGGGCTCATGTTTCACATACAGATTTTAATTTTGGTCACATAATAATAATTCAGGTTTTCCAATATGTTTTCCGATAACACATACACTAGCATGCACATGTAGAAATATAGCAGACAATATAGGTGAATTAAATTTGTGTAAATTCACTACCATAATTTATAGATATTTGTGCATTCTTCTGCTTATACCTCTCATTTAAGCTATTGATCTTATTTATGTATTGTAAATACTGCTTAATTAAACATCATTTAACATGTGTTGTAAATTATTGAGTATTAATTCCAAGCATTAACATGTTTAGTTAACAAATTTGCACATTTCAGCATTTGATAGATATAGTGAAATTGCTAATCAAAACCTCATATAGAGGGAACTTTGGCCATAGGTATATTACTTAAATACAACTTTTTGTGACAGCAAGGACCAGGTATGAGAACTTATTGCTCTGTAAACCATAACTCATTTTGTTTTCCACTGTCCCTTGTGTTCCTGACTTGACTATATACCTGTTCAATTTCATCTTTAGACTTGCCAATGTGAAGGAGTGCCTCTTCAAGTTCAGTGGCCTCCTCTGCAGCCTATCGGCCTTGGTGTTTGAGATTGTCATCGCAAGCAGCCAATCCTGGCGCCTCTGGGTATTCAATGACAAGCTTGTGCAATTCGTGTCTTTTGGACTTTGGGAAGCTTGCTACCCTCAAGAATTTAATGCTTCAGGCACTGTAACCAAGATTCTGGTGCACACCCCTATCAGTTCCACTTGGACCATTTCACCTGAATTTCAGTATGCACAAACACTGATAATGTGGGCTGTTACGATGAAGCCTGTAGTTCTGATTTTCAGTGCAATCGCCATTAATATTGGCTGCATGAAAGACCCATTTATTGAGATGCAGTTATTTTGCTACAAGGTTGCTGCCTTAGTTTTGTGTGTTAGCAGCATCTTCACATTTGTTTCTGTGAGCTGGAACCACTTTGTAGATCATTATGGCCAAACCACTCTTGACTTTCCACCTGACTTTCCAGTTAAAAAAGAAGCCTTAATAAGCAAACACTATACTGTTGTGTTCCCAATAGGAGTACTGATTGCCACCATGTCACTCTTTGGTGTTACCTTCTTTCTCTTTGAGATAAACTCTTTGAAACTAAAGAATCAGGTGAAGGCCAAGTGTGCTTCCATAGTGGCAGATCAAGAGATATGAAATGAGAACTACATTTGCAACATCTGTCAGAAGATTCCTAGAAGAAAGTTCCTACTCATTTAAAAACTCTTGTAGTTCTCAACTAGTTCTAAATAAAGCATCACCTTTATTTTCTTGGTCTGTCTAAATGACTTCCTCCTCTGTCTAACCTGTCTCTTTCTTTGGGTATTTTTGTATCCTAATCTCTGAAGGCCATGATCATGCGTTCAGGTATTTCCGACAGGCAGTAGCAGGGAAAAGTAATGGTGAAATGCATGTTGCAAAGATATTTATCACAGGATAAATATCAAGTGAAAGAAGGTTTGTAAGGAAGCTGACACATAAACAGAAAAGTAAACACAATTCTGTCTGGAGACACTCTGAAACTCAGGTCTCCTGAAGGCAGAGCTGGACTTCATAGTGATAGCTCTGCAGATAGTGTGTTCCCTTGTCATGTAGTAGGAAGACTATGCTGTACACTGGACAGTCATGCATATCTTTCTGTTTGTGAGTATCACAAATTGCCGAGCATTCCCTATGTGCTCTGATAGAAAATATGGTGTAAAGATCATAGGGCTGCTTGTCCGAGTTGTTTTTCTTGTTTTTACCTTCAGAAACACTGGGTTCAAACCCACATTAAGCTTGGTGGCAAGCTTACATAGCCACTGGGCAATCTCACTAACTTCAAATATACCCCCACTTCACATAAGGATATCCCATGCTTGGCATCCATAGAATGTAGACCATTTTATAAAGTAAAAGAAATTTGCTTGCAAATGGGTAGAACTAGAAAAGGTCATCCTGAGTGAGGTAACCCAGACCCAGAAAAACAATTATTTTTTTTAAATATTTATTATGTATACAGTACTCCATCTGTGTGTATGCCTGCAGGCCAGAAGAGGGCACCAGACCCCATTACAGATGGTTGTGAGCCACCATGTGGTTGCTGGGAATCGAACTCAGGACCTTTGGAAGAGCAGACAATGCTCTTAAGCACTGAGCCATCTCTCCAGCCCCCCAGAAAGACAATTATTGTATGTACTCACATATAAGTGAATATTAGCTGTAAGGTAACCATGATGCAATCACAGGCCCAGAGAGGATAACCATGCTACAATCACAGGCTCAGAGAGAAGCTAATTAACAAGGGGTCATGATGGGGCTTGAGAATCTCACTGTGAAAGGGTAATAGAATAGACATCACTGATGGATGGGAGAGGGGTCTAGACGGGGGCAAGGAATGAGAACAGGATGGATCAGGTGAAGGGAAAATGGGGAGAGAGTACTGAGAGAGACAACTGGCTTCTGGGACATCTCTGGGTTGAGCTATAAACCTAGGAAAATGGAAATTCCCAGCAATCTATGAGGTAACCCATTCCGCTCCATCATGCCTTGAACTCCATCCACTCTTCCTCCTCTGTTTCTCTTCAGAAAAGGGTGGGCCTCCCATGGATTTCAGTCAATCACGGAATATCAAGTTGCAGTGAGACGAGGCATCTCCTGTTTTATTTAGGCTGAATGAGGTAATCTGGTAGGCAGAAAGGGTCCCTAAAGTAGGCAACAGCATCAGAGATAGCCCCTGTTGCCATTGTTAGGAGTCCCACAAGAAGACCAATCTACATGGCTGTAACTCACACACATACACACACACACACACACACACACACACACACACAAACACACACACACACACACATACGTACACAGAAGGCCTAGGGTTTCTGTTTTTCCTTGTTAGATTTACATATCTTTATTCACCAGGGCAATGTCTAACCACAAAGACCTATTTCCTGCATCTCTGCTACTATATGGATTCCCTGCTTAATCCCATTAAAGCCAGGCCTACCAGAATAATCTGCAATCCTCAAGTCCTGACTGTGGATGAGTATATTATACATTGGAATTCCCTGTTGCTTTTGACCATATCTTACTCTTCTTTTTAATCCTTTATTTCATTATAGTTCAGGTTTAATAATTAAAGCAATAATCAAATAACAACATATGTCAAATGATCAGAAGAGGTTAAGCAGCTTGTGCCAATGAAACAATATGTTATGTTCTGTGGACTTAAGGGCCTATTGCTTCAAAAGCAACAGGAAGAACGTGTTTATAATGGTACTTGAAAATAAAAGATAAATATGAGCATAGGAATATAGTAGGTGAAAATATTCTACACATGAAAAAGACAAAATATTTAGAAAATGATTAACTGGGCATGTTTGTTTGTTTGCTTGTTTGTTTGTTTATTTATTAAAGATATCTGTCTCCTCCCCGCCACCGCCTCCCATTTCCCTCCCCCTCCCCCTCCCCCAAATCCTTCTCTCTCATAAACCCAAAGAGCAGTCAGGGTCCCCTGCCCGGTGGGGAGTCCAAGGACCTCCCACCTCCTTCCAGGTCTAGTAAGGTGAGCATCCAAACAGCCTAGGCTCCCACAAAGCCAGTACGTGCAGTAGGATCAAAACCCATTGCCATTGTTCTTGACTTCTCAGCAGTCCTCATTGTCTGCTATGTTCAGCGAGTCCGGTTTTATCCCAGGCTTTTTCAGACCCGGTCCAGCTGGCCTTGGTGAGTTCTCGATAGAACATCCCCATTGTCTCAGTGTGTGGGTGCACCCCTCGCTGTCGTGAGTTCCTCGCCTGTGCTCTCTTCTCCTTCTGCTCCTGATTTGGACCTTGGGATTTCAGTCCGGTGCTCCAATGTGGAACTCTGTCTCTGTCTCCTTTCATCGCCTGATGAATGTTAATATACAGGAGGATGACTATATGTTTTTCTTTGGGTTCACCTTCTTATTTAGCTTCTCTAGGATCACGAATTATAGGCTCAATGTCCTTTATTTATGGCTAGAAACCAATTATGAGTGAGTACATCAGGAGACCGCTTCCGACATATAACCCCAGCAGCATAGACATTAAGGGCATCATTGAATAAATGGGACCTCCAGAGACTGAGAAGCTTCTGTAAAGCAATGGACACTGTCACTAAGACAAAAAGGTAACCCACTGACTGGGAGAAGATCTTCACCAACCCCGCAACTGACAAAGGTCTGATCTCCAAAATATATAAAGAACTCAAGAAACTAGACTGTAAAAGGCTAATCAACCCAATTATAAAATGGGGCACTGAGCTGAACAGAGAATTCTCAACAGAAGAAGTTCAAATGGCCAAAAGACACTTAAGGTCATGCTCAACTTCTTTAGTGATCAGGGAAATGCAAATTAAGACAACTTTAAGATACCATCTTACACCTGTCAGAATGGCTAAAATCAAAAACACCAATGATAGCCTTACCTGAAGAGGTTGTGGAGAAAGGGGCACACTCATCCATTGCTGATGGGAATGCAAACTTGTGCAACCACTTTGGAAAGCAGTGTGGCGGTTTCTCAGGAAATTCGGGATCAACCTACCCCTGGACCCAGCAATACCACTCTTGGGAATATACCCAAGAGATGCCCTATCATACAACAAACGTATATGCTCAACTATATTCATAGCAGCATTGTTTGTAATAGCCAGAACCTGGAAACAACCTAGATGCCCTTCAATGGAAGAATGGATGAAGAGTGTATGGAATATATACGTATTAGAGTACTACTCAGCAGTAAAAAGCAATGACTTCGTGAATCTTCTGTTTAATCCTAATGCTCTTAATAGTAGTTCTCATCATATAGTTTCTATACCAGCTTTCCCTGATGGATCCATAAGACATAAACTCATGTTCTTGTCCTCTTCATAGTCCCAAGTCCTATCTGTGGGAACACAGATTAAGCACTAATTTCCATGATGATTTTCCCCATAACCTCTTCTGCTCTGTGCCATTTCCATACTCCTTGGCTTTGCTCTGGTAACACAAGTTCATTCACTGGCTCTCTCTGCCATGTACCATAAGAACAGATCTTGCTCCGCTGCCTTGATATGATACCTACTTCTCAATACACACATTGTTTAGCCATTTTCCTACTGCAAAACCTCAGCTGTCAGAGTTATCCCCATGTCCCCAGTCCCACTTCTGATCACACAATTATGTAACTGCCTTGCCTTGTGAGTGCCCCTATTCCATATACACCTCCTTTATCAACAAATACAAAGCCCTAGACCTGAATGCAGAATCAGTCATCAGTTTTCCTCATGACACTCAACTTATCCTCTGCTATCTCTGGACTAGCCAACTGTACATTGGCTTTGCATGGGAATTTTCCAAGAATAACACTTCACAGCCTCAAAACCACACTTCTAACCCAACCAGTAGTCATGCAAGTACTACATCAGATTTCATCAAATCCAAATTCATCTGATCCATCTCTACACTTCAGTTCGACGCCCTGTTTGCAGGAATCTAACACATGATTGCCTCGGGACAAAAGACGGATACCACATGAGAACTGAAGGAGACTTTGAAAGGACAAACAAGACCCATACCCATTCAAACCAGACCATATGCCAGTATTATTAACTGTGTAGCAGACACAAAAAATCTCCACTAACCAAGAAGATATTTGCCATTGATACTTGCTGGAGAAAGAAGATCAGAGCTGCCACCCTGCGTCCCCGCATGTGTGCGCATTACCTCAGCTGGTCCGCCCGAGACCCCCTGAGCGCAAACCCTAGTCCCCCGCACGAACCCATTTCCACTCCGACAAGATGAAAGAAACCATCATGAACCAGGAAAAACTGGCCAAGCTGCAGGCACAAGTGTGCATTGGTGGGAAAGGAACTGCTCGCAGAAAGAAGAAGGTGGTTCACAGAACAGCCACAGCAGATGATAAAAAACTGCAGTTCTCCTTAAAGAAGTTCTCTGGTATTGAAGAGGTGAACATGTTCACAAACCAAGGAACAGTGATCCATTTTAACAACCCTAAAGTTCAGGCGTCTCTGGTAGCAAACACCTTCACCGTTACAGGCCACGTTGAGACAAAGCAACTGACAGAAATGCTTCCCAGCATTCTAAACCAGCTTGGGGCAGACAGTCTGACTAGTTCAAGGAGACTGGCTGAAGCTCTGCCCAAACAATCTGTGGATGGAGAAGCACCCCTTGCTACTGGAGAGGATGATGATGATGATGAAGTCCCAGATCTGGTGGAGAATTTTGATGAGGCGTCTTAGAATGAGGCAAACTGAACGGAGGCGACTTCTGAAGAACTGACACTTGCAGAAGTTACAGGAGCTGCTATTTTACATCATGGCTGCTTTTAAAAGGTCTTTTGTTTATGGATCTGATCAAATCTAGATCGCTAATATTTTTAAGCCCAAGCCCCTTGGACACTGCAGCTCTTTTCAGTTTTTGCTTAAACACAATTCAGTCTTTGCAGCGAATTACGCTGAAGAAGCCTGGGGATAAAGTTTGGAAAAGGGTTAATAAAATTCTTTGCCTAGAAAAAAATAAAAAGAAAATCAGTTTTGTTCAATGGAATATAACTGGGAATACTCAATACATTCCAGTGTAGGCTTCATAACTAGCAGTAGCTGGCCAATGCAAACCTTATGCCATGTGTTCATTTAGTATTTTCGTCTTTCTTGTATTAAGATTTTTTTCAGAGATAGAGAAAGCAAAGACTGAACAAGTGGGCAGGTAGAGATGTGGGAAACAAAGGGAGTAGAAAACGTTGATGAAGGGAGAAATCATGATAAATTTATTTTATGAGAATTTTTTCAAATTAATTCTAGATTAATTTAAATCCTTAATAGATTAATTATATCTCTAAAGGTTTGTACATATGAGAGGGACATTAACCACTCTGGCCCTTTAAGACTATATGTCTTGACTCTGGTTCTTTGCTCATAATGTGACATTCATCTCTGGTAGCTACGGAAACAAGAATTTTTAAAGTCACTCTCATACTGGGCAGTCACTAGCATTTGGCCTTCATAGAAGGGAAGAGAGGCAAGTATTTTATGTTTTCTACATGGTTTCTGTTAAAAGCTTTCAATTTCAGGAGACATAGAAGGTCAAAGAAGTCAATGACCTAAGATTCAACTCTTTGTTGATATCATGTCTATGTCAGTAAATCCTACTGAATATAAGTACTGGGAATCCCTGTGTAGCTGTGAAGGCTCTGTAGCCTGTATTGAGCTTTATACATTTGTAGTTTCCTGAAACTGAGTATGTGAATTAGACTTTCTGTGGTTTTTTCTGTTTATTTAATGGGGTAATGATTGCGTGAATCTCATTGGAGGGTCAGGACTATCAGATGGGCTAATATCCCTGAAGAGTATAAATGAGGCTTCAACTAAGCAAAGCAGAGGAAGGGGTTGGTTTGTGTGAACCAGGGGTTGATGGTGAGACACCATTCTGAGCTGAAATATCTGCCTAACAGAACTTCTTTTACTGAAGGTGATTCAACTCTTGTGCGACTTCGTGTCTGTCCAACATTTCCTGCTATTTGGAAGATATTTATGATCTAGACATTTCTCAAATGGATCTCTTCCTCCTGGATAAACAAAGGTAAAAGCTTAAGATGAGCTTCATGGAAGGTTTCAGATTGGATCTTTATGAAGCATAAGCACCTCCTCCATGGGTTTCAGACATGGGCAAAACTAAATCTTGCCATGCTAGCTCATTTGTCTTACACAAGAGAATTTTCCACCCTGATTCTGGTTGTGCTTCAAAACTCACTGATTCTGACATCAAAAGGCTCAGATCTGCCTTAACAAGGAAGAGGGCATGGGTAGGGTGTTACTCAATTCATACTAGATTTTAAAGTCACCTTGCTGATATGACTTCCCAATTTAGTAGAGCTACTGCCTTCACCCTGTTAGGAAGTACATTCCACAGAGAATGTGGAATAGTGGGAAGCTGGTAGAGAAATTTTTGTGGCAAGGAGGTACAGTTTGTAGTGCACTCAGACCTTCTGCATTGGAGGTGGCAATGTTATCATGTACATGCCTGAACTTTATTTATGCTCAAGAACACAGTGACATCCTTCAGGGCATAGTTATTCATGACCATTAGCCCCACATCCATTAACCCTACTTATGAACCAATAAGTGATCTAAATAAGTTGGTGCATACAGTAAATGTATAGTATTAATTTGGTGCTGGAGAAGATAGTTTCTCACACAAGACAGTTGGGATACTTCATATTCAGCAATGAAATGAAGGTAATTTTCTAATGTGTATGTTTGAGTAAGTCATGGGAAATGATTGAAATATTCATGAGGGCTCATGTTTCACATACAGATTTTAATTTTGGTCACATAATAATAATTCAGGTTTTCCAATATGTTTTCCGATAACACATACACTAGCATACACATGTAGAAATATAGCAGACAATATAGGTGAATTAAATTTGTGTAAATTCACTACCATAATTTATAGATATTTGTGCATTCTTCTGCTTATACCTCTCATTTAAGCTATTTATCTTATTTATGTATTGTAAATACTGCTTAATTAAACATCATTTAACATGTGTTGTAAATTATTGAGTATTAATTCCAAGCATTAACATGTTTAGTTAACAAATTTGCACATTTCAGCATTTGATAGATATAGTGAAATTGCTAATCAAAACCTCATATAGAGGGAACTTTGGCCATAGGTATATTACTTAAATACAACTTTTTGTGACAGCAAGGACCAGGTATGAGAACTTATTGCTCTGTAAACCATAACTCATTTTGTTTTCCACTGTCCCTTGTGTTCCTGACTTGACTATATACCTGTTCAATTTCATCTTTAGACTTGCCAATGTGAAGGAGTGCCTCTTCAAGTTCAGTGGCCTCCTCTGCAGCCTATCGGCCTTGGTGTTTGAGATTGTCATCGCAAGCAGCCAATCCTGGCGCCTCTGGGAATTCAATGACAAGCTTGTGCAATTCGTGTCTTTTGGACTTTGGGAAGCTTGCTACCCTCAAGAATTTAATGCTTCAGGCACTGTAACCAAGATTCTGGTGCACACCCCTATCAGTTCCACTTGGACCATTTCACCTGAATTTCAGTATGCACAAACACTGATAATGTGGGCTGTTACGATGAAGCCTGTAGTTCTGATTTTCAGTGCAATCGCCATTAATATTGGCTGCATGAAAGACCCATTTATTGAGATGCAGTTATTTTGCTACAAGGTTGCTGCCTTAGTTTTGTGTGTTAGCAGCATCTTCACATTTGTTTCTGTGAGCTGGAACCACTTTGTAGATCATTATGGCCAAACCACTCTTGACTTTCCACCTGACTTTCCAGTTAAAAAAGAAGCCTTAATAAGCAAACACTATACTGTTGTGTTCCCAATAGGAGTACTGATTGCCACCATGTCACTCTTTGGTGTTACCTTCTTTCTCTTTGAGATAAACTCTTTGAAACTAAAGAATCAGGTGAAGGCCAAGTGTGCTTCCATAGTGGCAGATCAAGAGATATGAAGTGAGAACTACATTTGCAACATCTGTCAGAAGATTCCTAGAAGAAAGTTCCTACTCATTTAAAAACTCTTGTAGTTCTCAACTAGTTCTAAATAAAGCATCACCTTTATTTTCTTGGTCTGTCTAAATGACTTCCTCCTCTGTCTAACCTGTCTCTTTCTTTGGGTATTTTTGTATCCTAATCTCTGAAGGCCATGATCATGCGTTCAGGTATTTCCGACAGGCAGTAGCAGGGAAAAGTAATGGTGAAATGCATGTTGCAAAGATATTTATCACAGGATAAATATCAAGTGAAAGAAGGTTTGTAAGGAAGCTGACACATAAACAGAAAAGTAAACACAATTCTGTCTGGAGACACTCTGAAACTCAGGTCTCCTGAAGGCAGAGCTGGACTTCATAGTGATAGCTCTGCAGATAGTGTGTTCCCTTGTCATGTAGTAGGAAGACTATGCTGTACACTGGACAGTCATGCATATCTTTCTGTTTGTGAGTATCACAAATTGCCAAGCATTCCCTATGTGCTCTGATAGAAAATATGGTGTAAAGATCATAGGGCTGCTTGTCCGAGTTGTTTTTCTTGTTTTTACCTTCAGAAACACTGGGTTCAAACCCATATTAAGCTTGGTGGCAAGCTTACATAGCCACTGGGCAATCTCACTAACTTCAAATATACCCCCACTTCACATAAGGATATCCCATGCTTGGCATCCATAGAATGTAGACCATTTTATAAAGTAAAAGAAATTTGCTTGCAAATGGGTAGAACTAGAAAAGGTCATCCTGAGTGAGGTAACCCAGACCCAGAAAAACAATTATTTTTTTTAAATATTTATTATGTATACAGTACTCCATCTGTGTGTATGCCTGCAGGCCAGAAGAGGGCACCAGACCCCATTACAGATGGTTGTGAGCCACCATGTGGTTGCTGGGAATCGAACTCAGGACCTTTGGAAGAGCAGACAATGCTCTTAAGCACTGAGCCATCTCTCCAGCCCCCCAGAAAGACAATTATTGTATGTACTCACATATAAGTGAATATTAGCTGTAAGGTAACCATGATGCAATCACAGGCCCAGAGAGGATAACCATGCTACAATCACAGGCTCAGAGAGAAGCTAATTAACAAGGGGTCATGATGGGGCTTGAGAATCTCACTGTGAAAGGGTAATAGAATAGACATCACTGATGGATGGGAGAGGGGTCTAGATGGGGGCAAGGAATGAGAACAGGATGGATCAGGTGAAGGGAAAATGGGGAGAGAGTACTGAGAGAGACAACTGGCTTCTGGGACATCTCTGGGTTGAGCTATAAACCTAGGAAAATGGAAATTCCCAGCAATCTATGAGGTAACCCATTTCCCTCCATCATGCCTTGAACTCCATCCACCCTTCCTCCTCTGTTTCTCTTCAGAAAAGGGTGGGCCTCCCATGGATTTCAGTCAATCACGGAATATCAAGTTGCAGTGAGACTAGGCATCTCCTGTTTTATTTAGGCTGGATGAGGTAATCTGGTAGGCAGAAAGGGTCCCCAAAGTAGGCAACAGCATCAGAGATAGCCCCTGTTGCCATTGTTAGGAGTCCCACAAGAAGACCAATCTACATGGCTGTAACTCACACACATACACACACACACACACACACAAACACACACACACACACACATACGTACACAGAAGGCCTAGGGTTTCTGTTTTTCCTTGTTAGATTTACATATCTTTATTCACCAGGGCAATGTCTAACCACAAAGACCTATTTCCTGCATCTCTGCTATTATATGGATTCCCTGCTTAATCCCATTAAAGCCAGGCCTACCAGAATAATCTGCAATCCTCAAGTCCTGACTGTGGATGAGTATATTATACATTGGAATTCCCTGTTGCTTTTGACCATATCTTACTCTTCTTTTTAATCCTTTATTTCATTATAGTTCAGGTTTAATAATTAAAGCAATAATCAAATAACAACATATGTCAAATGATCAGAAGAGGTTAAGCAGCTTGTGCCAATGAAACAGTATGTTATGTTCTGTGGACTTAAGGGCCTATTGCTTCAAAAGCAACAGGAAGAACGTGTTTATAATGGTACTTGAAAATAAATGATAAATATGAGCATAGGAATATAGTAGGTGAAAATATTCTACACATGAAAAAGACAAAATATTTAGAAAATGATTAACTGGGCATGTTTGTTTGTTTGCTTGTTTGTTTGTTTATTTATTAAAGATATCTGTCTCCTCCCCGCCACCGCCTCCCATTTCCCTCCCCCTCCCCCTCCCCCAAATCCTTCTCTCTCATAAACCCAAAGAGCAGTCAGGGTCCCCTGCCCGGTGGGGAGTCCAAGGACCTCCCACCTCCTTCCAGGTCTAGTAAGGTGAGCATCCAAACAGCCTAGGCTCCCACAAAGCCAGTACGTGCAGTAGGATCAAAACCCATTGCCATTGTTCTTGACTTCTCAGCAGTCCTCATTGTCTGCTATGTTCAGCGAGTCCGGTTTTATCCCAGGCTTTTTCAGACCCGGTCCAGCTGGCCTTGGTGAGTTCTCGATAGAACATCCCCATTGTCTCAGTGTGTGGGTGCACCCCTCGCTGTCGTGAGTTCCTCGCCTGTGCTCTCTTCTCCTTCTGCTCCTGATTTGGACCTTGGGATTTCAGTCCGGTGCTCCAATGTGGAACTCTGTCTCTGTCTCCTTTCATCGCCTGATGAATGTTAATATACAGGAGGATGACTATATGTTTTTCTTTGGGTTCACCTTCTTATTTAGCTTCTCTAGGATCACGAATTATAGGCTCAATGTCCTTTATTTATGGCTAGAAACCAATTATGAGTGAGTACATCAGGAGACCGCTTCCGACATATAACCCCAGCAGCATAGACATTAAGGGCATCATTGAATAAATGGGACCTCCAGAGACTGAGAAGCTTCTGTAAAGCAATGGACACTGTCACTAAGACAAAAAGGTAACCCACTGACTGGGAGAAGATCTTCACCAACCCCGCAACTGACAAAGGTCTGATCTCCAAAATATATAAAGAACTCAAGAAACTAGACTGTAAAAGGCTAATCAACCCAATTATAAAATGGGGCACTGAGCTGAACAGAGAATTCTCAACAGAAGAAGTTCAAATGGCCAAAAGACACTTAAGGTCATGCTCAACTTCTTTAGTGATCAGGGAAATGCAAATTAAGGCAACTTTAAGATACCATCTTACACCTGTCAGAATGGCTAAAATCAAAAACACCAATGATAGCCTTACCTGAAGAGGTTGTGGAGAAAGGGGCACACTCATCCATTGCTGATGGGAATGCAAACTTGTGCAACCACTTTGGAAAGCAGTGTGGCGGTTTCTCAGGAAATTCGGGATCAACCTACCCCTGGACCCAGCAATACCACTCTTGGGAATATACCCAAGAGATGCCCTATCATACAACAAACGTATATGCTCAACTATATTCATAGCAGCATTCTTTGTAATAGCCAGAACCTGGAAACAACCTAGATGCCCTTCAATGGAAGAATGGATGAAGAGTGTATGGAATATATACGTATTAGAGTACTACTCAGCAGTAAAAAGCAATGACTTCGTGAATCTTCTGTTTAATCCTAATGCTCTTAATAGTAGTTCTCATCATATAGTTTCTATACCAGCTTTCCCTGATGGATCCATAAGACATAAACTCATGTTCTTGTCCTCTTCATAGTCCCAAGTCCTATCTGTGGGAACACAGATTAAGCACTAATTTCCATGATGATTTTCCCCATAACCTCTTCTGCTCTGTGCCATTTCCATACTCCTTGGCTTTGCTCTGGTAACACAAGTTCATTCACTGGCTCTCTCTGCCATGTACCATAAGAACAGATCTTGCTCCGCTGCCTTGATATGATACCTACTTCTCAATACACACATTGTTTAGCCATTTTCCTACTGCAAAACCTCAGCTGTCAGAGTTATCCCCATGTCCCCAGTCCCACTTCTGATCACACAATTATGTAACTGCCTTGCCTTGTGAGTGCCCCTATTCCATATACACCTCCTTTATCAACAAATACAAAGCCCTAGACCTGAATGCAGAATCAGTCATCAGTTTTCCTCATGACACTCAACTTATCCTCTGCTATCTCTGGACTAGCCAACTGTACATTGGCTTTGCATGGGAATTTTCCAAGAATAACACTTCACAGCCTCAAAACCACACTTCTAACCCAACCAGTAGTCATGCAAGTACTACATCAGATTTCATCAAATCCAAATTCATCTGATCCATCTCTACACTTCAGTTCGACGCCCTGTTTGCAGGAATCTAACACATGATTGCCTCGGGACAAAAGACGGATACCACATGAGAACTGAAGGAGACTTTGAAAGGACAAACAAGACCCATACCCATTCAAACCAGACCATATGCCAGTATTATTAACTGTGTAGCAGACACAAAAAATCTCCACTAACCAAGAAGATATTTGCAATTGATACTTGCTGGAGAAAGAAGATCAGAGCTGCCACCCTGCGTCCCCGCATGTGTGCGCATTACCTCAGCTGGTCCACCCGAGACCCCCTGAGCGCAAACCCTAGTCCCCCGCACGAACCCATTTCCACTCCGACAAGATGAAAGAAACCATCATGAACCAGGAAAAACTGGCCAAGCTGCAGGCACAAGTGTGCATTGGTGGGAAAGGAACTGCTCGCAGAAAGAAGAAGGTGGTTCACAGAACAGCCACAGCAGATGATAAAAAACTGCAGTTCTCCTTAAAGAAGTTCTCTGGTATTGAAGAGGTGAACATGTTCACAAACCAAGGAACAGTGATCCATTTTAACAACCCTAAAGTTCAGGCGTCTCTGGTAGCAAACACCTTCACCGTTACAGGCCACGTTGAGACAAAGCAACTGACAGAAATGCTTCCCAGCATTCTAAACCAGCTTGGGGCAGACAGTCTGACTAGTTCAAGGAGACTGGCTGAAGTTCTGCCCAAACAATCTGTGGATGGAGAAGCACCCCTTGCTACTGGAGAGGATGATGATGATGATGAAGTCCCAGATCTGGTGGAGAATTTTGATGAGGCGTCTTAGAATGAGGCAAACTGAACGGAGGCGACTTCTGAAGAACTGACACTTGCAGAAGTTACAGGAGCTGCTATTTTACATCATGGCTGCTTTTAAAAGGTCTTTTGTTTATGGATCTGATCAAATCTAGATCGCTAATATTTTTAAGCCCAAGCCCCTTGGACACTGCAGCTCTTTTCAGTTTTTGCTTAAACACAATTCAGTCTTTGCAGCGAATTACGCTGAAGAAGCCTGGGGATAAAGTTTGGAAAAGGGTTAATAAAATTCTTTGCCTAGAAAAAAATAAAAAGAAAATCAGTTTTGTTCAATGGAATATAACTGGGAATACTCAATACATTCCAGTGTAGGCTTCATAACTAGCAGTAGCTGGCCAATGCAAACCTTATGCCATGTGTTCATTTAGTATTTTCGTCTTTCTTGTATTAAGATTTTTTTCAGAGATAGAGAAAGCAAAGACTGAACAAGTGGGCAGGTAGAGATGTGGGAAACAAAGGGAGTAGAAAACGTTGATGAAGGGAGAAATCATGATAAATTTATTTTATGAGAATTTTTTCAAATTAATTCTAGATTAATTTAAATCCTTAATAGATTAATTATATCTCTAAAGGTTTGTACATATGAGAGGGACATTAACCACTCTGGCCCTTTAAGACTATATGTCTTGACTCTGGTTCTTTGCTCATAATGTGACATTCATCTCTGGTAGCTACGGAAACAAGAATTTTTAAAGTCACTCTCATACTGGGCAGTCACTAGCATTTGGCCTTCATAGAAGGGAAGAGAGGCAAGTATTTTATGTTTTCTACATGGTTTCTGTTAAAAGCTTTCAATTTCAGGAGACATAGAAGGTCAAAGAAGTCAATGACCTAAGATTCAACTCTTTGTTGATATCATGTCTATGTCAGTAAATCCTACTGAATATAAGTACTGGGAATCCCTGTGTAGCTGTGAAGGCTCTGTAGCCTGTATTGAGCTTTATACATTTGTAGTTTCCTGAAACTGAGTATGTGAATTAGACTTTCTGTGGTTTTTTCTGTTTATTTAATGGGGTAATGATTGCGTGAATCTCATTGGAGGGTCAGGACTATCAGATGGGCTAATATCCCTGAAGAGTATAAATGAGGCTTCAACTAAGCAAAGCAGAGGAAGGGGTTGGTTTGTGTGAACCAGGGGTTGATGGTGAGACACCATTCTGAGCTGAAATATCTGCCTAACAGAACTTCTTTTACTGAAGGTGATTCAACTCTTGTGCGACTTCGTGTCTGTCCAACATTTCCTGCTATTTGGAAGATATTTATGATCTAGACATTTCTCAAATGGATCTCTTCCTCCTGGATAAACAAAGGTAAAAGCTTAAGATGAGCTTCATGGAAGGTTTCAGATTGGATCTTTATGAAGCATAAGCACCTCCTCCATGGGTTTCAGACATGGGCAAAACTAAATCTTGCCATGCTAGCTCATTTGTCTTACACAAGAGAATTTTCCACCCTGATTCTGGTTGTGCTTCAAAACTCACTGATTCTGACATCAAAAGGCTCAGATCTGCCTTAACAAGGAAGAGGGCATGGGTAGGGTGTTACTCAATTCATACTAGATTTTAAAGTCACCTTGCTGATATGACTTCCCAATTTAGTAGAGCTACTGCCTTCACCCTGTTAGGAAGTACATTCCACAGAGAATGTGGAATAGTGGGAAGCTGGTAGAGAAATTTTTGTGGCAAGGAGGTACAGTTTGTAGTGCACTCAGACCTTCTGCATTGGAGGTGGCAATGTTATCATGTACATGCCTGAACTTTATTTATGCTCAAGAACACAGTGACATCCTTCAGGGCATAGTTATTCATGACCATTAGCCCCACATCCATTAACCCTACTTATGAACCAATAAGTGATCTAAATAAGTTGGTGCATACAGTAAATGTATAGTATTAATTTGGTGCTGGAGAAGATAGTTTCTCACACAAGACAGTTGGGATACTTCATATTCAGCAATGAAATGAAGGTAATTTTCTAATGTGTATGTTTGAGTAAGTCATGGGAAATGATTGAAATATTCATGAGGGCTCATGTTTCACATACAGATTTTAATTTTGGTCACATAATAATAATTCAGGTTTTCCAATATGTTTTCCGATAACACATACACTAGCATACACATGTAGAAATATAGCAGACAATATAGGTGAATTAAATTTGTGTAAATTCACTACCATAATTTATAGATATTTGTGCATTCTTCTGCTTATACCTCTCATTTAAGCTATTTATCTTATTTATGTATTGTAAATACTGCTTAATTAAACATCATTTAACATGTGTTGTAAATTATTGAGTATTAATTCCAAGCATTAACATGTTTAGTTAACAAATTTGCACATTTCAGCATTTGATAGATATAGTGAAATTGCTAATCAAAACCTCATATAGAGGGAACTTTGGCCATAGGTATATTACTTAAATACAACTTTTTGTGACAGCAAGGACCAGGTATGAGAACTTATTGCTCTGTAAACCATAACTCATTTTGTTTTCCACTGTCCCTTGTGTTCCTGACTTGACTATATACCTGTTCAATTTCATCTTTAGACTTGCCAATGTGAAGGAGTGCCTCTTCAAGTTCAGTGGCCTCCTCTGCAGCCTATCGGCCTTGGTGTTTGAGATTGTCATCGCAAGCAGCCAATCCTGGCGCCTCTGGGAATTCAATGACAAGCTTGTGCAATTCGTGTCTTTTGGACTTTGGGAAGCTTGCTACCCTCAAGAATTTAATGCTTCAGGCACTGTAACCAAGATTCTGGTGCACACCCCTATCAGTTCCACTTGGACCATTTCACCTGAATTTCAGTATGCACAAACACTGATAATGTGGGCTGTTACGATGAAGCCTGTAGTTCTGATTTTCAGTGCAATCGCCATTAATATTGGCTGCATGAAAGACCCATTTATTGAGATGCAGTTATTTTGCTACAAGGTTGCTGCCTTAGTTTTGTGTGTTAGCAGCATCTTCACATTTGTTTCTGTGAGCTGGAACCACTTTGTAGATCATTATGGCCAAACCACTCTTGACTTTCCACCTGACTTTCCAGTTAAAAAAGAAGCCTTAATAAGCAAACACTATACTGTTGTGTTCCCAATAGGAGTACTGATTGCCACCATGTCACTCTTTGGTGTTACCTTCTTTCTCTTTGAGATAAACTCTTTGAAACTAAAGAATCAGGTGAAGGCCAAGTGTGCTTCCATAGTGGCAGATCAAGAGATATGAAGTGAGAACTACATTTGCAACATCTGTCAGAAGATTCCTAGAAGAAAGTTCCTACTCATTTAAAAACTCTTGTAGTTCTCAACTAGTTCTAAATAAAGCATCACCTTTATTTTCTTGGTCTGTCTAAATGACTTCCTCCTCTGTCTAACCTGTCTCTTTCTTTGGGTATTTTTGTATCCTAATCTCTGAAGGCCATGATCATGCGTTCAGGTATTTCCGACAGGCAGTAGCAGGGAAAAGTAATGGTGAAATGCATGTTGCAAAGATATTTATCACAGGATAAATATCAAGTGAAAGAAGGTTTGTAAGGAAGCTGACACATAAACAGAAAAGTAAACACAATTCTGTCTGGAGACACTCTGAAACTCAGGTCTCCTGAAGGCAGAGCTGGACTTCATAGTGATAGCTCTGCAGATAGTGTGTTCCCTTGTCATGTAGTAGGAAGACTATGCTGTACACTGGACAGTCATGCATATCTTTCTGTTTGTGAGTATCACAAATTGCCGAGCATTCCCTATGTGCTCTGATAGAAAATATGGTGTAAAGATCATAGGGCTGCTTGTCCGAGTTGTTTTTCTTGTTTTTACCTTCAGAAACACTGGGTTCAAACCCACATTAAGCTTGGTGGCAAGCTTACATAGCCACTGGGCAATCTCACTAACTTCAAATATACCCCCACTTCACATAAGGATATCCCATGCTTGGCATCCATAGAATGTAGACCATTTTATAAAGTAAAAGAAATTTGCTTGCAAATGGGTAGAACTAGAAAAGGTCATCCTGAGTGAGGTAACCCAGACCCAGAAAAACAATTATTTTTTTAAAATATTTATTATATATACAGTACTCCATCTGTGTGTATGCCTGCAGGCCAGAAGAGGGCACCAGACCCCATTACAGATGGTTGTGAGCCACCATGTGGTTGCTGGGAATCGAACTCAGGACCTTTGGAAGAGCAGACAATGCTCTTAAGCACTGAGCCATCTCTCCAGCCCCCCAGAAAGACAATTATTGTATGTACTCACATATAAGTGAATATTAGCTGTAAGGTAACCATGATGCAATCACAGGCCCAGAGAGGATAACCATGCTACAATCACAGGCTCAGAGAGAAGCTAATTAACAAGGGGTCATGATGGGGCTTGAGAATCTCACTGTGAAAGGGTAATAGAATAGACATCACTGATGGATGGGAGAGGGGTCTAGATGGGGGCAAGGAATGAGAACAGGATGGATCAGGTGAAGGGAAAATGGGGAGAGAGTACTGAGAGAGACAACTGGCTTCTGGGACATCTCTGGGTTGAGCTATAAACCTAGGAAAATGGAAATTCCCAGCAATCTATGAGGTAACCCATTTCCCTCCATCATGCCTTGAACTCCATCCACCCTTCCTCCTCTGTTTCTCTTCAGAAAAGGGTGGGCCTCCCATGGATTTCAGTCAATCACGGAATATCAAGTTGCAGTGAGACTAGGCATCTCCTGTTTTATTTAGGCTGGATGAGGTAATCTGGTAGGCAGAAAGGGTCCCCAAAGTAGGCAACAGCATCAGAGATAGCCCCTGTTGCCATTGTTAGGAGTCCCACAAGAAGACCAATCTACATGGCTGTAACTCACACACATACACACACACACACACACACAAACACACACACACACACACATACGTACACAGAAGGCCTAGGGTTTCTGTTTTTCCTTGTTAGATTTACATATCTTTATTCACCAGGGCAATGTCTAACCACAAAGACCTATTTCCTGCATCTCTGCTATTATATGGATTCCCTGCTTAATCCCATTAAAGCCAGGCCTACCAGAATAATCTGCAATCCTCAAGTCCTGACTGTGGATGAGTATATTATACATTGGAATTCCCTGTTGCTTTTGACCATATCTTACTCTTCTTTTTAATCCTTTATTTCATTATAGTTCAGGTTTAATAATTAAAGCAATAATCAAATAACAACATATGTCAAATGATCAGAAGAGGTTAAGCAGCTTGTGCCAATGAAACAGTATGTTATGTTCTGTGGACTTAAGGGCCTATTGCTTCAAAAGCAACAGGAAGAACGTGTTTATAATGGTACTTGAAAATAAATGATAAATATGAGCATAGGAATATAGTAGGTGAAAATATTCTACACATGAAAAAGACAAAATATTTAGAAAATGATTAACTGGGCATGTTTGTTTGTTTGCTTGTTTGTTTGTTTATTTATTAAAGATATCTGTCTCCTCCCCGCCACCGCCTCCCATTTCCCTCCCCCTCCCCCTCCCCCAAATCCTTCTCTCTCATAAACCCAAAGAGCAGTCAGGGTCCCCTGCCCGGTGGGGAGTCCAAGGACCTCCCACCTCCTTCCAGGTCTAGTAAGGTGAGCATCCAAACAGCCTAGGCTCCCACAAAGCCAGTACGTGCAGTAGGATCAAAACCCATTGCCATTGTTCTTGACTTCTCAGCAGTCCTCATTGTCTGCTATGTTCAGCGAGTCCGGTTTTATCCCAGGCTTTTTCAGACCCGGTCCAGCTGGCCTTGGTGAGTTCTCGATAGAACATCCCCATTGTCTCAGTGTGGGGGTGCACCCCTCGCTGTCGTGAGTTCCTCGCCTGTGCTCTCTTCTCCTTCTGCTCCTGATTTGGACCTTGGGATTTCAGTCCGGTGCTCCAATGTGGAACTCTGTCTCTGTCTCCTTTCATCGCCTGATGAATGTTAATATACAGGAGGATGACTATATGTTTTTCTTTGGGTTCACCTTCTTATTTAGCTTCTCTAGGATCACGAATTATAGGCTCAATGTCCTTTATTTATGGCTAGAAACCAATTATGAGTGAGTACATCAGGAGACCGCTTCCGACATATAACCCCAGCAGCATAGACATTAAGGGCATCATTGAATAAATGGGACCTCCAGAGACTGAGAAGCTTCTGTAAAGCAATGGACACTGTCACTAAGACCAAAAGGTAACCCACTGACTGGGAGAAGATCTTCACCAACCCCGCAACTGACAAAGGTCTGATCTCCAAAATATATAAAGAACTCAAGAAACTAGACTGTAAAAGGCTAATCAACCCAATTATAAAATGGGGCACTGAGCTGAACAGAGAATTCTCAACAGAAGAAGTTCAAATGGCCAAAAGACACTTAAGGTCATGCTCAACTTCTTTAGTGATCAGGGAAATGCAAATTAAGACAACTTTAAGATACCATCTTACACCTGTCAGAATGGCTAAAATCAAAAACACCAATGATAGCCTTACCTGAAGAGGTTGTGGAGAAAGGGGCACACTCATCCATTGCTGATGGGAATGCAAACTTGTGCAACCACTTTGGAAAGCAGTGTGGCGGTTTCTCAGGAAATTCGGGATCAACCTACCCCTGGACCCAGCAATACCACTCTTGGGAATATACCCAAGAGATGCCCTATCATACAACAAACGTATATGCTCAACTATATTCATAGCAGCATTGTTTGTAATAGCCAGAACCTGGAAACAACCTAGATGCCCTTCAATGGAAGAATGGATGAAGAGTGTATGGAATATATACGTATTAGAGTACTACTCAGCAGTAAAAAGCAATGACTTCGTGAATCTTCTGTTTAATCCTAATGCTCTTAATAGTAGTTCTCATCATATAGTTTCTATACCAGCTTTCCCTGATGGATCCATAAGACATAAACTCATGTTCTTGTCCTCTTCATAGTCCCAAGTCCTATCTGTGGGAACACAGATTAAGCACTAATTTCCATGATGATTTTCCCCATAACCTCTTCTGCTCTGTGCCATTTCCATACTCCTTGGCTTTGCTCTGGTAACACAAGTTCATTCACTGGCTCTCTCTGCCATGTACCATAAGAACAGATCTTGCTCCACTGCCTTGATATGATACCTACTTCTCAATACACACATTGTTTAGCCATTTTCCTACTGCAAAACCTCAGCTGTCAGAGTTATCCCCATGTCCCCAGTCCCACTTCTGATCACACAATTATGTAACTGCCTTGCCTTGTGAGTGCCCCTATTCCATATACACCTCCTTTATCAACAAATACAAAGCCCTAGACCTGAATGCAGAATCAGTCATCAGTTTTCCTCATGACACTCAACTTATCCTCTGCTATCTCTGGACTAGCCAACTGTACATTGGCTTTGCATGGGAATTTTCCAAGAATAACACTTCACAGCCTCAAAACCACACTTCTAACCCAACCAGTAGTCATGCAAGTACTACATCAGATTTCATCAAATCCAAATTCATCTGATCCATCTCTACACTTCAGTTCGACGCCCTGTTTGCAGGAATCTAACACATGATTGCCTCGGGACAAAAGACGGATACCACATGAGAACTGAAGGAGACTTTGAAAGGACAAACAAGACCCATACCCATTCAAACCAGACCATATGCCAGTATTATTAACTGTGTAGCAGACACAAAAAATCTCCACTAACCAAGAAGATATTTGCAATTGATACTTGCTGGAGAAAGAAGATCAGAGCTGCCACCCTGCGTCCCCGCATGTGTGCGCATTACCTCAGCTGGTCCGCCCGAGACCCCCTGAGCGCAAACCCTAGTCCCCCGCACGAACCCATTTCCACTCCGACAAGATGAAAGAAACCATCATGAACCAGGAAAAACTGGCCAAGCTGCAGGCACAAGTGTGCATTGGTGGGAAAGGAACTGCTCGCAGAAAGAAGAAGGTGGTTCACAGAACAGCCACAGCAGATGATAAAAAACTGCAGTTCTCCTTAAAGAAGTTCTCTGGTATTGAAGAGGTGAACATGTTCACAAACCAAGGAACAGTGATCCATTTTAACAACCCTAAAGTTCAGGCGTCTCTGGTAGCAAACACCTTCACCGTTACAGGCCACGTTGAGACAAAGCAACTGACAGAAATGCTTCCCAGCATTCTAAACCAGCTTGGGGCAGACAGTCTGACTAGTTCAAGGAGACTGGCTGAAGTTCTGCCCAAACAATCTGTGGATGGAGAAGCACCCCTTGCTACTGGAGAGGATGATGATGATGATGAAGTCCCAGATCTGGTGGAGAATTTTGATGAGGCGTCTTAGAATGAGGCAAACTGAACGGAGGCGACTTCTGAAGAACTGACACTTGCAGAAGTTACAGGAGCTGCTATTTTACATCATGGCTGCTTTTAAAAGGTCTTTTGTTTATGGATCTGATCAAATCTAGATCGCTAATATTTTTAAGCCCAAGCCCCTTGGACACTGCAGCTCTTTTCAGTTTTTGCTTAAACACAATTCAGTCTTTGCAGCGAATTACGCTGAAGAAGCCTGGGGATAAAGTTTGGAAAAGGGTTAATAAAATTCTTTGCCTAGAAAAAAATAAAAAGAAAATCAGTTTTGTTCAATGGAATATAACTGGGAATACTCAATACATTCCAGTGTAGGCTTCATAACTAGCAGTAGCTGGCCAATGCAAACCTTATGCCATGTGTTCATTTAGTATTTTCGTCTTTCTTGTATTAAGATTTTTTTCAGAGATAGAGAAAGCAAAGACTGAACAAGTGGGCAGGTAGAGATGTGGGAAACAAAGGGAGTAGAAAACGTTGATGAAGGGAGAAATCATGATAAATTTATTTTATGAGAATTTTTTCAAATTAATTCTAGATTAATTTAAATCCTTAATAGATTAATTATATCTCTAAAGGTTTGTACATATGAGAGGGACATTAACCACTCTGGCCCTTTAAGACTATATGTCTTGACTCTGGTTCTTTGCTCATAATGTGACATTCATCTCTGGTAGCTACGGAAACAAGAATTTTTAAAGTCACTCTCATACTGGGCAGTCACTAGCATTTGGCCTTCATAGAAGGGAAGAGAGGCAAGTATTTTATGTTTTCTACATGGTTTCTGTTAAAAGCTTTCAATTTCAGGAGACATAGAAGGTCAAAGAAGTCAATGACCTAAGATTCAACTCTTTGTTGATATCATGTCTATGTCAGTAAATCCTACTGAATATAAGTACTGGGAATCCCTGTGTAGCTGTGAAGGCTCTGTAGCCTGTATTGAGCTTTATACATTTGTAGTTTCCTGAAACTGAGTATGTGAATTAGACTTTCTGTGGTTTTTTCTGTTTATTTAATGGGGTAATGATTGCGTGAATCTCATTGGAGGGTCAGGACTATCAGATGGGCTAATATCCCTGAAGAGTATAAATGAGGCTTCAACTAAGCAAAGCAGAGGAAGGGGTTGGTTTGTGTGAACCAGGGGTTGATGGTGAGACACCATTCTGAGCTGAAATATCTGCCTAACAGAACTTCTTTTACTGAAGGTGATTCAACTCTTGTGCGACTTCGTGTCTGTCCAACATTTCCTGCTATTTGGAAGATATTTATGATCTAGACATTTCTCAAATGGATCTCTTCCTCCTGGATAAACAAAGGTAAAAGCTTAAGATGAGCTTCATGGAAGGTTTCAGATTGGATCTTTATGAAGCATAAGCACCTCCTCCATGGGTTTCAGACATGGGCAAAACTAAATCTTGCCATGCTAGCTCATTTGTCTTACACAAGAGAATTTTCCACCCTGATTCTGGTTGTGCTTCAAAACTCACTGATTCTGACATCAAAAGGCTCAGATCTGCCTTAACAAGGAAGAGGGCATGGGTAGGGTGTTACTCAATTCATACTAGATTTTAAAGTCACCTTGCTGATATGACTTCCCAATTTAGTAGAGCTACTGCCTTCACCCTGTTAGGAAGTACATTCCACAGAGAATGTGGAATAGTGGGAAGCTGGTAGAGAAATTTTTGTGGCAAGGAGGTACAGTTTGTAGTGCACTCAGACCTTCTGCATTGGAGGTGGCAATGTTATCATGTACATGCCTGAACTTTATTTATGCTCAAGAACACAGTGACATCCTTCAGGGCATAGTTATTCATGACCATTAGCCCCACATCCATTAACCCTACTTATGAACCAATAAGTGATCTAAATAAGTTGGTGCATACAGTAAATGTATAGTATTAATTTGGTGCTGGAGAAGATAGTTTCTCACACAAGACAGTTGGGATACTTCATATTCAGCAATGAAATGAAGGTAATTTTCTAATGTGTATGTTTGAGTAAGTCATGGGAAATGATTGAAATATTCATGAGGGCTCATGTTTCACATACAGATTTTAATTTTGGTCACATAATAATAATTCAGGTTTTCCAATATGTTTTCCGATAACACATACACTAGCATACACATGTAGAAATATAGCAGACAATATAGGTGAATTAAATTTGTGTAAATTCACTACCATAATTTATAGATATTTGTGCATTCTTCTGCTTATACCTCTCATTTAAGCTATTTATCTTATTTATGTATTGTAAATACTGCTTAATTAAACATCATTTAACATGTGTTGTAAATTATTGAGTATTAATTCCAAGCATTAACATGTTTAGTTAACAAATTTGCACATTTCAGCATTTGATAGATATAGTGAAATTGCTAATCAAAACCTCATATAGAGGGAACTTTGGCCATAGGTATATTACTTAAATACAACTTTTTGTGACAGCAAGGACCAGGTATGAGAACTTATTGCTCTGTAAACCATAACTCATTTTGTTTTCCACTGTCCCTTGTGTTCCTGACTTGACTATATACCTGTTCAATTTCATCTTTAGACTTGCCAATGTGAAGGAGTGCCTCTTCAAGTTCAGTGGCCTCCTCTGCAGCCTATCGGCCTTGGTGTTTGAGATTGTCATCGCAAGCAGCCAATCCTGGCGCCTCTGGGAATTCAATGACAAGCTTGTGCAATTCGTGTCTTTTGGACTTTGGGAAGCTTGCTACCCTCAAGAATTTAATGCTTCAGGCACTGTAACCAAGATTCTGGTGCACACCCCTATCAGTTCCACTTGGACCATTTCACCTGAATTTCAGTATGCACAAACACTGATAATGTGGGCTGTTACGATGAAGCCTGTAGTTCTGATTTTCAGTGCAATCGCCATTAATATTGGCTGCATGAAAGACCCATTTATTGAGATGCAGTTATTTTGCTACAAGGTTGCTGCCTTAGTTTTGTGTGTTAGCAGCATCTTCACATTTGTTTCTGTGAGCTGGAACCACTTTGTAGATCATTATGGCCAAACCACTCTTGACTTTCCACCTGACTTTCCAGTTAAAAAAGAAGCCTTAATAAGCAAACACTATACTGTTGTGTTCCCAATAGGAGTACTGATTGCCACCATGTCACTCTTTGGTGTTACCTTCTTTCTCTTTGAGATAAACTCTTTGAAACTAAAGAATCAGGTGAAGGCCAAGTGTGCTTCCATAGTGGCAGATCAAGAGATATGAAGTGAGAACTACATTTGCAACATCTGTCAGAAGATTCCTAGAAGAAAGTTCCTACTCATTTAAAAACTCTTGTAGTTCTCAACTAGTTCTAAATAAAGCATCACCTTTATTTTCTTGGTCTGTCTAAATGACTTCCTCCTCTGTCTAACCTGTCTCTTTCTTTGGGTATTTTTGTATCCTAATCTCTGAAGGCCATGATCATGCGTTCAGGTATTTCCGACAGGCAGTAGCAGGGAAAAGTAATGGTGAAATGCATGTTGCAAAGATATTTATCACAGGATAAATATCAAGTGAAAGAAGGTTTGTAAGGAAGCTGACACATAAACAGAAAAGTAAACACAATTCTGTCTGGAGACACTCTGAAACTCAGGTCTCCTGAAGGCAGAGCTGGACTTCATAGTGATAGCTCTGCAGATAGTGTGTTCCCTTGTCATGTAGTAGGAAGACTATGCTGTACACTGGACAGTCATGCATATCTTTCTGTTTGTGAGTATCACAAATTGCCGAGCATTCCCTATGTGCTCTGATAGAAAATATGGTGTAAAGATCATAGGGCTGCTTGTCCGAGTTGTTTTTCTTGTTTTTACCTTCAGAAACACTGGGTTCAAACCCACATTAAGCTTGGTGGCAAGCTTACATAGCCACTGGGCAATCTCACTAACTTCAAATATACCCCCACTTCACATAAGGATATCCCATGCTTGGCATCCATAGAATGTAGACCATTTTATAAAGTAAAAGAAATTTGCTTGCAAATGGGTAGAACTAGAAAAGGTCATCCTGAGTGAGGTAACCCAGACCCAGAAAAACAATTATTTTTTTTAAATATTTATTATGTATACAGTACTCCATCTGTGTGTATGCCTGCAGGCCAGAAGAGGGCACCAGACCCCATTACAGATGGTTGTGAGCCACCATGTGGTTGCTGGGAATCGAACTCAGGACCTTTGGAAGAGCAGACAATGCTCTTAAGCACTGAGCCATCTCTCCAGCCCCCCAGAAAGACAATTATTGTATGTACTCACATATAAGTGAATATTAGCTGTAAGGTAACCATGATGCAATCACAGGCCCAGAGAGGATAACCATGCTACAATCACAGGCTCAGAGAGAAGCTAATTAACAAGGGGTCATGATGGGGCTTGAGAATCTCACTGTGAAAGGGTAATAGAATAGACATCACTGATGGATGGGAGAGGGGTCTAGATGGGGGCAAGGAATGAGAACAGGATGGATCAGGTGAAGGGAAAATGGGGAGAGAGTACTGAGAGAGACAACTGGCTTCTGGGACATCTCTGGGTTGAGCTATAAACCTAGGAAAATGGAAATTCCCAGCAATCTATGAGGTAACCCATTTCCCTCCATCATGCCTTGAACTCCATCCACCCTTCCTCCTCTGTTTCTCTTCAGAAAAGGGTGGGCCTCCCATGGATTTCAGTCAATCACGGAATATCAAGTTGCAGTGAGACTAGGCATCTCCTGTTTTATTTAGGCTGGATGAGGTAATCTGGTAGGCAGAAAGGGTCCCCAAAGTAGGCAACAGCATCAGAGATAGCCCCTGTTGCCATTGTTAGGAGTCCCACAAGAAGACCAATCTACATGGCTGTAACTCACACACATACACACACACACACACACACACAAACACACACACACACACATACGTACACAGAAGGCCTAGGGTTTCTGTTTTTCCTTGTTAGATTTACATATCTTTATTCACCAGGGCAATGTCTAACCACAAAGACCTATTTCCTGCATCTCTGCTATTATATGGATTCCCTGCTTAATCCCATTAAAGCCAGGCCTACCAGAATAATCTGCAATCCTCAAGTCCTGACTGTGGATGAGTATATTATACATTGGAATTCCCTGTTGCTTTTGACCATATCTTACTCTTCTTTTTAATCCTTTATTTCATTATAGTTCAGGTTTAATAATTAAAGCAATAATCAAATAACAACATAGGTCAAATGATCAGAAGAGGTTAAGCAGCTTGTGCCAATGAAACAGTATGTTATGTTCTGTGGACTTAAGGGCCTATTGCTTCAAAAGCAACAGGAAGAACGTGTTTATAATGGTACTTGAAAATAAATGATAAATATGAGCATAGGAATATAGTAGGTGAAAATATTCTACACATGAAAAAGACAAAATATTTAGAAAATGATTAACTGGGCATGTTTGTTTGTTTGCTTGTTTGTTTGTTTATTTATTAAAGATATCTGTCTCCTCCCCGCCACCGCCTCCCATTTCCCTCCCCCTCCCCCTCCCCCAAATCCTTCTCTCTCATAAACCCAAAGAGCAGTCAGGGTCCCCTGCCCGGTGGGGAGTCCAAGGACCTCCCACCTCCTTCCAGGTCTAGTAAGGTGAGCATCCAAACAGCCTAGGCTCCCACAAAGCCAGTACGTGCAGTAGGATCAAAACCCATTGCCATTGTTCTTGACTTCTCAGCAGTCCTCATTGTCTGCTATGTTCAGCGAGTCCGGTTTTATCCCAGGCTTTTTCAGACCCGGTCCAGCTGGCCTTGGTGAGTTCTCGATAGAACATCCCCATTGTCTCAGTGTGGGGGTGCACCCCTCGCTGTCGTGAGTTCCTCGCCTGTGCTCTCTTCTCCTTCTGCTCCTGATTTGGACCTTGGGATTTCAGTCCGGTGCTCCAATGTGGAACTCTGTCTCTGTCTCCTTTCATCGCCTGATGAATGTTAATATACAGGAGGATGACTATATGTTTTTCTTTGGGTTCACCTTCTTATTTAGCTTCTCTAGGATCACGAATTATAGGCTCAATGTCCTTTATTTATGGCTAGAAACCAATTATGAGTGAGTACATCAGGAGACCGCTTCCGACATATAACCCCAGCAGCATAGACATTAAGGGCATCATTGAATAAATGGGACCTCCAGAGACTGAGAAGCTTCTGTAAAGCAATGGACACTGTCACTAAGACAAAAAGGTAACCCACTGACTGGGAGAAGATCTTCACCAACCCCGCAACTGACAAAGGTCTGATCTCCAAAATATATAAAGAACTCAAGAAACTAGACTGTAAAAGGCTAATCAACCCAATTATAAAATGGGGCACTGAGCTGAACAGAGAATTCTCAACAGAAGAAGTTCAAATGGCCAAAAGACACTTAAGGTCATGCTCAACTTCTTTAGTGATCAGGGAAATGCAAATTAAGGCAACTTTAAGATACCATCTTACACCTGTCAGAATGGCTAAAATCAAAAACACCAATGATAGCCTTACCTGAAGAGGTTGTGGAGAAAGGGGCACACTCATCCATTGCTGATGGGAATGCAAACTTGTGCAACCACTTTGGAAAGCAGTGTGGCGGTTTCTCAGGAAATTCGGGATCAACCTACCCCTGGACCCAGCAATACCACTCTTGGGAATATACCCAAGAGATGCCCTATCATACAACAAACGTATATGCTCAACTATATTCATAGCAGCATTCTTTGTAATAGCCAGAACCTGGAAACAACCTAGATGCCCTTCAATGGAAGAATGGATGAAGAGTGTATGGAATATATACGTATTAGAGTACTACTCAGCAGTAAAAAGCAATGACTTCGTGAATCTTCTGTTTAATCCTAATGCTCTTAATAGTAGTTCTCATCATATAGTTTCTATACCAGCTTTCCCTGATGGATCCATAAGACATAAACTCATGTTCTTGTCCTCTTCATAGTCCCAAGTCCTATCTGTGGGAACACAGATTAAGCACTAATTTCCATGATGATTTTCCCCATAACCTCTTCTGCTCTGTGCCATTTCCATACTCCTTGGCTTTGCTCTGGTAACACAAGTTCATTCACTGGCTCTTTCTGCCATGTACCATAAGAACAGATCTTGCTCCGCTGCCTTGATATGATACCTACTTCTCAATACACACATTGTTTAGCCATTTTCCTACTGCAAAACCTCAGCTGTCAGAGTTATCCCCATGTCCCCAGTCCCACTTCTGATCACACAATTATGTAACTGCCTTGCCTTGTGAGTGCCCCTATTCCATATACACCTCCTTTATCAACAAATACAAAGCCCTAGACCTGAATGCAGAATCAGTCATCAGTTTTCCTCATGACACTCAACTTATCCTCTGCTCTCTCTGGACTAGCCAACTGTACATTGGCTTTGCATGGGAATTTTCCAAGAATAACACTTCACAGCCTCAAAACCACACTTCTAACCCAACCAGTAGTCATGCAAGTACTACATCAGATTTCATCAAATCCAAATTCATCTGATCCATCTCTACACTTCAGTTCGACGCCCTGTTTGCAGGAATCTAACACATGATTGCCTCGGGACAAAAGACGGATACCACATGAGAACTGAAGGAGACTTTGAAAGGACAAACAAGACCCATACCCATTCAAACCAGACCATATGCCAGTATTATTAACTGTGTAGCAGACACAAAAAATCTCCACTAACCAAGAAGATATTTGCAATTGATACTTGCTGGAGAAAGAAGATCAGAGCTGCCACCCTGCGTCCCCGCATGTGTGCGCATTACCTCAGCTGGTCCGCCCGAGACCCCCTGAGCGCAAACCCTAGTCCCCCGCACGAACCCATTTCCACTCCGACAAGATGAAAGAAACCATCATGAACCAGGAAAAACTGGCCAAGCTGCAGGCACAAGTGTGCATTGGTGGGAAAGGAACTGCTCGCAGAAAGAAGAAGGTGGTTCACAGAACAGCCACAGCAGATGATAAAAAACTGCAGTTCTCCTTAAAGAAGTTCTCTGGTATTGAAGAGGTGAACATGTTCACAAACCAAGGAACAGTGATCCATTTTAACAACCCTAAAGTTCAGGCGTCTCTGGTAGCAAACACCTTCACCGTTACAGGCCACGTTGAGACAAAGCAACTGACAGAAATGCTTCCCAGCATTCTAAACCAGCTTGGGGCAGACAGTCTGACTAGTTCAAGGAGACTGGCTGAAGTTCTGCCCAAACAATCTGTGGATGGAGAAGCACCCCTTGCTACTGGAGAGGATGATGATGATGATGAAGTCCCAGATCTGGTGGAGAATTTTGATGAGGCGTCTTAGAATGAGGCAAACTGAACGGAGGCGACTTCTGAAGAACTGACACTTGCAGAAGTTACAGGAGCTGCTATTTTACATCATGGCTGCTTTTAAAAGGTCTTTTGTTTATGGATCTGATCAAATCTAGATCGCTAATATTTTTAAGCCCAAGCCCCTTGGACACTGCAGCTCTTTTCAGTTTTTGCTTAAACACAATTCAGTCTTTGCAGCGAATTACGCTGAAGAAGCCTGGGGATAAAGTTTGGAAAAGGGTTAATAAAATTCTTTGCCTAGAAAAAAATAAAAAGAAAATCAGTTTTGTTCAATGGAATATAACTGGGAATACTCAATACATTCCAGTGTAGGCTTCATAACTAGCAGTAGCTGGCCAATGCAAACCTTATGCCATGTGTTCATTTAGTATTTTCGTCTTTCTTGTATTAAGATTTTTTTCAGAGATAGAGAAAGCAAAGACTGAACAAGTGGGCAGGTAGAGATGTGGGAAACAAAGGGAGTAGAAAACGTTGATGAAGGGAGAAATCATGATAAATTTATTTTATGAGAATTTTTTCAAATTAATTCTAGATTAATTTAAATCCTTAATAGATTAATTATATCTCTAAAGGTTTGTACATATGAGAGGGACATTAACCACTCTGGCCCTTTAAGACTATATGTCTTGACTCTGGTTCTTTGCTCATAATGTGACATTCATCTCTGGTAGCTACGGAAACAAGAATTTTTAAAGTCACTCTCATACTGGGCAGTCACTAGCATTTGGCCTTCATAGAAGGGAAGAGAGGCAAGTATTTTATGTTTTCTACATGGTTTCTGTTAAAAGCTTTCAATTTCAGGAGACATAGAAGGTCAAAGAAGTCAATGACCTAAGATTCAACTCTTTGTTGATATCATGTCTATGTCAGTAAATCCTACTGAATATAAGTACTGGGAATCCCTGTGTAGCTGTGAAGGCTCTGTAGCCTGTATTGAGCTTTATACATTTGTAGTTTCCTGAAACTGAGTATGTGAATTAGACTTTCTGTGGTTTTTTCTGTTTATTTAATGGGGTAATGATTGCGTGAATCTCATTGGAGGGTCAGGACTATCAGATGGGCTAATATCCCTGAAGAGTATAAATGAGGCTTCAACTAAGCAAAGCAGAGGAAGGGGTTGGTTTGTGTGAACCAGGGGTTGATGGTGAGACACCATTCTGAGCTGAAATATCTGCCTAACAGAACTTCTTTTACTGAAGGTGATTCAACTCTTGTGCGACTTCGTGTCTGTCCAACATTTCCTGCTATTTGGAAGATATTTATGATCTAGACATTTCTCAAATGGATCTCTTCCTCCTGGATAAACAAAGGTAAAAGCTTAAGATGAGCTTCATGGAAGGTTTCAGATTGGATCTTTATGAAGCATAAGCACCTCCTCCATGGGTTTCAGACATGGGCAAAACTAAATCTTGCCATGCTAGCTCATTTGTCTTACACAAGAGAATTTTCCACCCTGATTCTGGTTGTGCTTCAAAACTCACTGATTCTGACATCAAAAGGCTCAGATCTGCCTTAACAAGGAAGAGGGCATGGGTAGGGTGTTACTCAATTCATACTAGATTTTAAAGTCACCTTGCTGATATGACTTCCCAATTTAGTAGAGCTACTGCCTTCACCCTGTTAGGAAGTACATTCCACAGAGAATGTGGAATAGTGGGAAGCTGGTAGAGAAATTTTTGTGGCAAGGAGGTACAGTTTGTAGTGCACTCAGACCTTCTGCATTGGAGGTGGCAATGTTATCATGTACATGCCTGAACTTTATTTATGCTCAAGAACACAGTGACATCCTTCAGGGCATAGTTATTCATGACCATTAGCCCCACATCCATTAACCCTACTTATGAACCAATAAGTGATCTAAATAAGTTGGTGCATACAGTAAATGTATAGTATTAATTTGGTGCTGGAGAAGATAGTTTCTCACACAAGACAGTTGGGATACTTCATATTCAGCAATGAAATGAAGGTAATTTTCTAATGTGTATGTTTGAGTAAGTCATGGGAAATGATTGAAATATTCATGAGGGCTCATGTTTCACATACAGATTTTAATTTTGGTCACATAATAATAATTCAGGTTTTCCAATATGTTTTCCGATAACACATACACTAGCATACACATGTAGAAATATAGCAGACAATATAGGTGAATTAAATTTGTGTAAATTCACTACCATAATTTATAGATATTTGTGCATTCTTCTGCTTATACCTCTCATTTAAGCTATTTATCTTATTTATGTATTGTAAATACTGCTTAATTAAACATCATTTAACATGTGTTGTAAATTATTGAGTATTAATTCCAAGCATTAACATGTTTAGTTAACAAATTTGCACATTTCAGCATTTGATAGATATAGTGAAATTGCTAATCAAAACCTCATATAGAGGGAACTTTGGCCATAGGTATATTACTTAAATACAACTTTTTGTGACAGCAAGGACCAGGTATGAGAACTTATTGCTCTGTAAACCATAACTCATTTTGTTTTCCACTGTCCCTTGTGTTCCTGACTTGACTATATACCTGTTCAATTTCATCTTTAGACTTGCCAATGTGAAGGAGTGCCTCTTCAAGTTCAGTGGCCTCCTCTGCAGCCTATCGGCCTTGGTGTTTGAGATTGTCATCGCAAGCAGCCAATCCTGGCGCCTCTGGGAATTCAATGACAAGCTTGTGCAATTCGTGTCTTTTGGACTTTGGGAAGCTTGCTACCCTCAAGAATTTAATGCTTCAGGCACTGTAACCAAGATTCTGGTGCACACCCCTATCAGTTCCACTTGGACCATTTCACCTGAATTTCAGTATGCACAAACACTGATAATGTGGGCTGTTACGATGAAGCCTGTAGTTCTGATTTTCAGTGCAATCGCCATTAATATTGGCTGCATGAAAGACCCATTTATTGAGATGCAGTTATTTTGCTACAAGGTTGCTGCCTTAGTTTTGTGTGTTAGCAGCATCTTCACATTTGTTTCTGTGAGCTGGAACCACTTTGTAGATCATTATGGCCAAACCACTCTTGACTTTCCACCTGACTTTCCAGTTAAAAAAGAAGCCTTAATAAGCAAACACTATACTGTTGTGTTCCCAATAGGAGTACTGATTGCCACCATGTCACTCTTTGGTGTTACCTTCTTTCTCTTTGAGATAAACTCTTTGAAACTAAAGAATCAGGTGAAGGCCAAGTGTGCTTCCATAGTGGCAGATCAAGAGATATGAAGTGAGAACTACATTTGCAACATCTGTCAGAAGATTCCTAGAAGAAAGTTCCTACTCATTTAAAAACTCTTGTAGTTCTCAACTAGTTCTAAATAAAGCATCACCTTTATTTTCTTGGTCTGTCTAAATGACTTCCTCCTCTGTCTAACCTGTCTCTTTCTTTGGGTATTTTTGTATCCTAATCTCTGAAGGCCATGATCATGCGTTCAGGTATTTCCGACAGGCAGTAGCAGGGAAAAGTAATGGTGAAATGCATGTTGCAAAGATATTTATCACAGGATAAATATCAAGTGAAAGAAGGTTTGTAAGGAAGCTGACACATAAACAGAAAAGTAAACACAATTCTGTCTGGAGACACTCTGAAACTCAGGTCTCCTGAAGGCAGAGCTGGACTTCATAGTGATAGCTCTGCAGATAGTGTGTTCCCTTGTCATGTAGTAGGAAGACTATGCTGTACACTGGACAGTCATGCATATCTTTCTGTTTGTGAGTATCACAAATTGCCGAGCATTCCCTATGTGCTCTGATAGAAAATATGGTGTAAAGATCATAGGGCTGCTTGTCCGAGTTGTTTTTCTTGTTTTTACCTTCAGAAACACTGGGTTCAAACCCACATTAAGCTTGGTGGCAAGCTTACATAGCCACTGGGCAATCTCACTAACTTCAAATATACCCCCACTTCACATAAGGATATCCCATGCTTGGCATCCATAGAATGTAGACCATTTTATAAAGTAAAAGAAATTTGCTTGCAAATGGGTAGAACTAGAAAAGGTCATCCTGAGTGAGGTAACCCAGACCCAGAAAAACAATTATTTTTTTTAAATATTTATTATGTATACAGTACTCCATCTGTGTGTATGCCTGCAGGCCAGAAGAGGGCACCAGACCCCATTACAGATGGTTGTGAGCCACCATGTGGTTGCTGGGAATCGAACTCAGGACCTTTGGAAGAGCAGACAATGCTCTTAAGCACTGAGCCATCTCTCCAGCCCCCCAGAAAGACAATTATTGTATGTACTCACATATAAGTGAATATTAGCTGTAAGGTAACCATGATGCAATCACAGGCCCAGAGAGGATAACCATGCTACAATCACAGGCTCAGAGAGAAGCTAATTAACAAGGGGTCATGATGGGGCTTGAGAATCTCACTGTGAAAGGGTAATAGAATAGACATCACTGATGGATGGGAGAGGGGTCTAGATGGGGGCAAGGAATGAGAACAGGATGGATCAGGTGAAGGGAAAATGGGGAGAGAGTACTGAGAGAGACAACTGGCTTCTGGGACATCTCTGGGTTGAGCTATAAACCTAGGAAAATGGAAATTCCCAGCAATCTATGAGGTAACCCATTTCCCTCCATCATGCCTTGAACTCCATCCACTCTTCCTCCTCTGTTTCTCTTCAGAAAAGGGTGGGCCTCCCATGGATTTCAGTCAATCACGGAATATCAAGTTGCAGTGAGACGAGGCATCTCCTGTTTTATTTAGGCTGAATGAGGTAATCTGGTAGGCAGAAAGGGTCCCCAAAGTAGGCAACAGCATCAGAGATAGCCCCTGTTGCCATTGTTAGGAGTCCCACAAGAAGACCAATCTACATGGCTGTAACTCACACACACACACACACACACACACACACACACACACACACACACAAACACACACACACACACATACGTACACAGAAGGCCTAGGGTTTCTGTTTTTCCTTGTTAGATTTACATATCTTTATTCACCAGGGCAATGTCTAACCACAAAGACCTATTTCCTGCATCTCTGCTATTATATGGATTCCCTGCTTAATCCCATTAAAGCCAGGCCTACCAGAATAATCTGCAATCCTCAAGTCCTGACTGTGGATGAGTATATTATACATTGGAATTCCCTGTTGCTTTTGACCATATCTTACTCTTCTTTTTAATCCTTTATTTCATTATAGTTCAGGTTTAATAATTAAAGCAATAATCAAATAACAACGTATGTCAAATGATCAGAAGAGGTTAAGCAGCTTGTGCCAATGAAACAGTATGTTATGTTCTGTGGACTTAAGGGCCTATTGCTTCAAAAGCAACAGGAAGAACGTGTTTATAATGGTACTTGAAAATAAATGATAAATATGAGCATAGGAATATAGTAGGTGAAAATATTCTACACATGAAAAAGACAAAATATTTAGAAAATGATTAACTGGGCATGTTTGTTTGTTTGCTTGTTTGTTTGTTTATTTATTAAAGATATCTGTCTCCTCCCCGCCACCGCCTCCCATTTCCCTCCCCCTCCCCCTCCCCCAAATCCTTCTCTCTCATAAACCCAAAGAGCAGTCAGGGTCCCCTGCCCGGTGGGGAGTCCAAGGACCTCCCACCTCCTTCCAGGTCTAGTAAGGTGAGCATCCAAACAGCCTAGGCTCCCACAAAGCCAGTACGTGCAGTAGGATCAAAACCCATTGCCATTGTTCTTGACTTCTCAGCAGTCCTCATTGTCTGCTATGTTCAGCGAGTCCGGTTTTATCCCAGGCTTTTTCAGACCCGGTCCAGCTGGCCTTGGTGAGTTCTCGATAGAACATCCCCATTGTCTCAGTGTGGGGGTGCACCCCTCGCTGTCGTGAGTTCCTCGCCTGTGCTCTCTTCTCCTTCTGCTCCTGATTTGGACCTTGGGATTTCAGTCCGGTGCTCCAATGTGGAACTCTGTCTCTGTCTCCTTTCATCGCCTGATGAATGTTAATATACAGGAGGATGACTATATGTTTTTCTTTGGGTTCACCTTCTTATTTAGCTTCTCTAGGATCACGAATTATAGGCTCACTGTCCTTTATTTATGGCTAGAAACCAATTATGTGTGAGTACATCAGGAGACCGCTTCCGACATATAACCCCAGCAGCATAGACATTAAGGGCATCATTGAATAAATGGGACCTCCAGAGACTGAGAAGCTTCTGTAAAGCAATGGACACTGTCACTAAGACAAAAAGGTAACCCACTGACTGGGAGAAGATCTTCACCAACCCCGCAACTGACAAAGGTCTGATCTCCAAAATATATAAAGAACTCAAGAAACTAGACTGTAAAAGGCTAATCAACCCAATTATAAAATGGGGCACTGAGCTGAACAGAGAATTCTCAACAGAAGAAGTTCAAATGGCCAAAAGACACTTAAGGTCATGCTCAACTTCTTTAGTGATCAGGGAAATGCAAATTAAGACAACTTTAAGATACCATCTTACACCTGTCAGAATGGCTAAAATCAAAAACACCAATGATAGCCTTAGCTGAAGAGGTTGTGGAGAAAGGGGCACACTCATCCATTGCTGATGGGAATGCAAACTTGTGCAACCACTTTGGAAAGCAGTGTGGCGGTTTCTCAGGAAATTCGGGATCAACCTACCCCTGGACCCAGCAATACCACTCTTGGGAATATACCCAAGAGATGCCCTATCATACAACAAACGTATATGCTCAACTATATTCATAGCAGCATTGTTTGTAATAGCCAGAACCTGGAAACAACCTAGATGCCCTTCAATGGAAGAATGGATGAAGAGTGTATGGAATATATACGTATTAGAGTACTACTCAGCAGTAAAAAGCAATGACTTCGTGAATCTTCTGTTTAATCCTAATGCTCTTAATAGTAGTTCTCATCATATAGTTTCTATACCAGCTTTCCCTGATGGATCCATAAGACATAAACTCATGTTCTTGTCCTCTTCATAGTCCCAAGTCCTATCTGTGGGAACACAGATTAAGCACTAATTTCCATGATGATTTTCCCCATAACCTCTTCTGCTCTGTGCCATTTCCATACTCCTTGGCTTTGCTCTGGTAACACAAGTTCATTCACTGGCTCTTTCTGCCATGTACCATAAGAACAGATCTTGCTCCGCTGCCTTGATATGATACCTACTTCTCAATACACACATTGTTTAGCCATTTTCCTACTGCAAAACCTCAGCTGTCAGAGTTATCCCCATGTCCCCAGTCCCACTTCTGATCACACAATTATGTAACTGCCTTGCCTTGTGAGTGCCCCTATTCCATATACACCTCCTTTATCAACAAATACAAAGCCCTAGACCTGAATGCAGAATCAGTCATCAGTTTTCCTCATGACACTCAACTTATCCTCTGCTCTCTCTGGACTAGCCAACTGTACATTGGCTTTGCATGGGAATTTTCCAAGAATAACACTTCACAGCCTCAAAACCACACTTCTAACCCAACCAGTAGTCATGCAGGTACTACATCAGATTTCATCAAATCCAAATTCATCTGATCCATCTCTACACTTCAGTTCGACGCCCTGTTTGCAGGAATCTAACACATGATTGCCTCGGGACAAAAGACGGATACCACATGAGAACTGAAGGAGACTTTGAAAGGACAAACAAGACCCATACCCATTCAAACCAGACCATATGCCAGTATTATTAACTGTGTAGCAGACACAAAAAATCTCCACTAACCAAGAAGATATTTGCAATTGATACTTGCTGGAGAAAGAAGATCAGAGCTGCCACCCTGCGTCCCCGCATGTGTGCGCATTACCTCAGCTGGTCCGCCCGAGACCCCCTGAGCGCAAACCCTAGTCCCCCGCACGAACCCATTTCCACTCCGACAAGATGAAAGAAACCATCATGAACCAGGAAAAACTGGCCAAGCTGCAGGCACAAGTGTGCATTGGTGGGAAAGGAACTGCTCGCAGAAAGAAGAAGGTGGTTCACAGAACAGCCACAGCAGATGATAAAAAACTGCAGTTCTCCTTAAAGAAGTTCTCTGGTATTGAAGAGGTGAACATGTTCACAAACCAAGGAACAGTGATCCATTTTAACAACCCTAAAGTTCAGGCGTCTCTGGTAGCAAACACCTTCACCGTTACAGGCCACGTTGAGACAAAGCAACTGACAGAAATGCTTCCCAGCATTCTAAACCAGCTTGGGGCAGACAGTCTGACTAGTTCAAGGAGACTGGCTGAAGCTCTGCCCAAACAATCTGTGGATGGAGAAGCACCCCTTGCTACTGGAGAGGATGATGATGATGATGAAGTCCCAGATCTGGTGGAGAATTTTGATGAGGCGTCTTAGAATGAGGCAAACTGAACGGAGGCGACTTCTGAAGAACTGACACTTGCAGAAGTTACAGGAGCTGCTATTTTACATCATGGCTGCTTTTAAAGGGTCTTTTGTTTATGGATCTGATCAAATCTAGATCGCTAATATTTTTAAGCCCAAGCCCCTTGGACACTGCAGCTCTTTTCAGTTTTTGCTTAAACACAATTCAGTCTTTGCAGCGAATTACGCTGAAGAAGCCTGGGGATAAAGTTTGGAAAAGGGTTAATAAAATTCTTTGCCTAGAAAAAAATAAAAAGAAAATCAGTTTTGTTCAATGGAATATAACTGGGAATACTCAATACATTCCAGTGTAGGCTTCATAACTAGCAGTAGCTGGCCAATGCAAACCTTATGCCATGTGTTCATTTAGTATTTTCGTCTTTCTTGTATTAAGATTTTTTTCAGAGATAGAGAAAGCAAAGACTGAACAAGTGGGCAGGTAGAGATGTGGGAAACAAAGGGAGTAGAAAACGTTGATGAAGGGAGAAATCATGATAAATTTATTTTATGAGAATTTTTTCAAATTAATTCTAGATTAATTTAAATCCTTAATAGATTAATTATATCTCTAAAGGTTTGTACATATGAGAGGGACATTAACCACTCTGGCCCTTTAAGACTATATGTCTTGACTCTGGTTCTTTGCTCATAATGTGACATTCATCTCTGGTAGCTACGGAAACAAGAATTTTTAAAGTCACTCTCATACTGGGCAGTCACTAGCATTTGGCCTTCATAGAAGGGAAGAGAGGCAAGTATTTTATGTTTTCTACATGGTTTCTGTTAAAAGCTTTCAATTTCAGGAGACATAGAAGGTCAAAGAAGTCAATGACCTAAGATTCAACTCTTTGTTGATATCATGTCTATGTCAGTAAATCCTACTGAATATAAGTACTGGGAATCCCTGTGTAGCTGTGAAGGCTCTGTAGCCTGTATTGAGCTTTATACATTTGTAGTTTCCTGAAACTGAGTATGTGAATTAGACTTTCTGTGGTTTTTTCTGTTTATTTAATGGGGTAATGATTGCGTGAATCTCATTGGAGGGTCAGGACTATCAGATGGGCTAATATCCCTGAAGAGTATAAATGAGGCTTCAACTAAGCAAAGCAGAGGAAGGGGTTGGTTTGTGTGAACCAGGGGTTGATGGTGAGACACCATTCTGAGCTGAAATATCTGCCTAACAGAACTTCTTTTACTGAAGGTGATTCAACTCTTGTGCGACTTCGTGTCTGTCCAACATTTCCTGCTATTTGGAAGATATTTATGATCTAGACATTTCTCAAATGGATCTCTTCCTCCTGGATAAACAAAGGTAAAAGCTTAAGATGAGCTTCATGGAAGGTTTCAGATTGGATCTTTATGAAGCATAAGCACCTCCTCCATGGGTTTCAGACATGGGCAAAACTAAATCTTGCCATGCTAGCTCATTTGTCTTACACAAGAGAATTTTCCACCCTGATTCTGGTTGTGCTTCAAAACTCACTGATTCTGACATCAAAAGGCTCAGATCTGCCTTAACAAGGAAGAGGGCATGGGTAGGGTGTTACTCAATTCATACTAGATTTTAAAGTCACCTTGCTGATATGACTTCCCAATTTAGTAGAGCTACTGCCTTCACCCTGTTAGGAAGTACATTCCACAGAGAATGTGGAATAGTGGGAAGCTGGTAGAGAAATTTTTGTGGCAAGGAGGTACAGTTTGTAGTGCACTCAAACCTTCTGCATTGGAGGTGGCAATGTTATCATGTACATGCCTGAACTTTATTTATGCTCAAGAACACAGTGACATCCTTCAGGGCATAGTTATTCATGAACATTAACCCCACATCCATTAACCCTACTTATGAACCAATAAGTGATCTAAATAAGTTGGTGCATACAGTAAATGTATAGTATTAATTTGGTGCTGGAGAAGATAGTTTCTCACACAAGACAGTTGGGATACTTCATATTCAGCAATGAAATGAAGGTAATTTTCTAATGTGTATGTTTGAGTAAGTCATGGGAAATGATTGAAATATTCATGAGGGCTCATGTTTCACATACAGATTTTAATTTTGGTCACATAATAATAATTCAGGTTTTCCAATATGTTTTCCGATAACACATACACTAGCATACACATGTAGAAATATAGCAGACAATATAGGTGAATTAAATTTGTGTAAATTCACTACCATAATTTATAGATATTTGTGCATTCTTCTGCTTATACCTCTCATTTAAGCTATTTATCTTATTTATGTATTGTAAATACTGCTTAATTAAACATCATTTAACATGTGTTGTAAATTATTGAGTATTAATTCCAAGCATTAACATGTTTAGTTAACAAATTTGCACATTTCAGCATTTGATAGATATAGTGAAATTGCTAATCAAAACCTCATATAGAGGGAACTTTGGCCATAGGTATATTACTTAAATACAACTTTTTGTGACAGCAAGGACCAGGTATGAGAACTTATTGCTCTGTAAACCATAACTCATTTTGTTTTCCACTGTCCCTTGTGTTCCTGACTTGACTATATACCTGTTCAATTTCATCTTTAGACTTGCCAATGTGAAGGAGTGCCTCTTCAAGTTCAGTGGCCTCCTCTGCAGCCTATCGGCCTTGGTGTTTGAGATTGTCATCGCAAGCAGCCAATCCTGGCGCCTCTGGGAATTCAATGACAAGCTTGTGCAATTCGTGTCTTTTGGACTTTGGGAAGCTTGCTACCCTCAAGAATTTAATGCTTCAGGCACTGTAACCAAGATTCTGGTGCACACCCCTATCAGTTCCACTTGGACCATTTCACCTGAATTTCAGTATGCACAAACACTGATAATGTGGGCTGTTACGATGAAGCCTGTAGTTCTGATTTTCAGTGCAATCGCCATTAATATTGGCTGCATGAAAGACCCATTTATTGAGATGCAGTTATTTTGCTACAAGGTTGCTGCCTTAGTTTTGTGTGTTAGCAGCATCTTCACATTTGTTTCTGTGAGCTGGAACCACTTTGTAGATCATTGTGGCCAAACCACTCTTGACTTTCCACCTGACTTTCCAGTTAAAAAAGAAGCCTTAATAAGCAAACACTATACTGTTGTGTTCCCAATAGGAGTACTGATTGCCACCATGTCACTCTTTGGTGTTACCTTCTTTCTCTTTGAGATAAACTCTTTGAAACTAAAGAATCAGGTGAAGGCCAAGTGTGCTTCCATAGTGGCAGATCAAGAGATATGAAGTGAGAACTACATTTGCAACATCTGTCAGAAGATTCCTAGAAGAAAGTTCCTACTCATTTAAAAACTCTTGTAGTTCTCAACTAGTTCTAAATAAAGCATCACCTTTATTTTCTTGGTCTGTCTAAATGACTTCCTCCTCTGTCTAACCTGTCTCTTTCTTTGGGTATTTTTGTATCCTAATCTCTGAAGGCCATGATCATGCGTTCAGGTATTTCCGACAGGCAGTAGCAGGGAAAAGTAATGGTGAAATGCATGTTGCAAAGATATTTATCACAGGATAAATATCAAGTGAAAGAAGGTTTGTAAGGAAGCTGACACATAAACAGAAAAGTAAACACAATTCTGTCTGGAGACACTCTGAAACTCAGGTCTCCTGAAGGCAGAGCTGGACTTCATAGTGATAGCTCTGCAGATAGTGTGTTCCCTTGTCATGTAGTAGGAAGACTATGCTGTACACTGGACAGTCATGCATATCTTTCTGTTTGTGAGTATCACAAATTGCCGAGCATTCCCTATGTGCTCTGATAGAAAATATGGTGTAAAGATCATAGGGCTGCTTGTCCGAGTTGTTTTTCTTGTTTTTACCTTCAGAAACACTGGGTTCAAACCCACATTAAGCTTGGTGGCAAGCTTACATAGCCACTGGGCAATCTCACTAACTTCAAATATACCCCCACTTCACATAAGGATATCCCATGCTTGGCATCCATAGAATGTAGACCATTTTATAAAGTAAAAGAAATTTGCTTGCAAATGGGTAGAACTAGAAAAGGTCATCCTGAGTGAGGTAACCCAGACCCAGAAAAACAATTATTTTTTTTTAAATATTTATTATGTATACAGTACTCCATCTGTGTGTATGCCTGCAGGCCAGAAGAGGGCACCAGACCCCATTACAGATGGTTGTGAGCCACCATGTGGTTGCTGGGAATCGAACTCAGGACCTTTGGAAGAGCAGACAATGCTCTTAAGCACTGAGCCATCTCTCCAGCCCCCCAGAAAGACAATTATTGTATGTACTCACATATAAGTGAATATTAGCTGTAAGGTAACCATGATGCAATCACAGGCCCAGAGAGGATAACCATGCTACAATCACAGGCTCAGAGAGAAGCTAATTAACAAGGGGTCATGATGGGGCTTGAGAATCTCACTGTGAAAGGGTAATAGAATAGACATCACTGATGGATGGGAGAGGGGTCTAGATGGGGGCAAGGAATGAGAACAGGATGGATCAGGTGAAGGGAAAATGGGGAGAGAGTACTGAGAGAGACAACTGGCTTCTGGGACATCTCTGGGTTGAGCTATAAACCTAGGAAAATGGAAATTCCCAGCAATCTATGAGGTAACCCATTCCGCTCCATCATGCCTTGAACTCCATCCACTCTTCCTCCTCTGTTTCTCTTCAGAAAAGGGTGGGCCTCCCATGGATTTCAGTCAATCACGGAATATCAAGTTGCAGTGAGACGAGGCATCTCCTGTTTTATTTAGGCTGAATGAGGTAATCTGGTAGGCAGAAAGGGTCCCCAAAGTAGGCAACAGCATCAGAGATAGCCCCTGTTGCCATTGTTAGGAGTCCCACAAGAAGACCAATCTACATGGCTGTAACTCACACACATACACACACACACACACACACACACACACACACAAACAAACACACACACACACATACGTACACAGAAGGCCTAGGGTTTCTGTTTTTCCTTGTTAGATTTACATATCTTTATTCACCAGGGCAATGTCTAACCACAAAGACCTATTTCCTGCATCTCTGCTACTATATGGATTCCCTGCTTAATCCCATTAAAGCCAGGCCTACCAGAATAATCTGCAATCCTCAAGTCCTGACTGTGGATGAGTATATTATACATTGGAATTCCCTGTTGCTTTTGACCATATCTTACTCTTCTTTTTAATCCTTTATTTCATTATAGTTCAGGTTTAATAATTAAAGCAATAATCAAATAACAACATATGTCAAATGATCAGAAGAGGTTAAGCAGCTTGTGCCAATGAAACAGTATGTTATGTTCTGTGGACTTAAGAGCCTATTGCTTCAAAAGCAACAGGAAGAACGTGTTTATAATGGTACTTGAAAATAAAAGATAAATATGAGCATAGGAATATAGTAGGTGAAAATATTCTACACATGAAAAAGACAAAATATTTAGAAAATGATTAACTGGGCATGTTTGTTTGTTTGCTTGTTTGTTTGTTTATTTATTAAAGATATCTGTCTCCTCCCCGCCACCGCCTCCCATTTCCCTCCCCCTCCCCCTCCCCCAAATCCTTCTCTCTCATAAACCCAAAGAGCAGTCAGGGTCCCCTGCCCGGTGGGGAGTCCAAGGACCTCCCACCTCCTTCCAGGTCTAGTAAGGTGAGCATCCAAACAGCCTAGGCTCCCACAAAGCCAGTACGTGCAGTAGGATCAAAACCCATTGCCATTGTTCTTGACTTCTCAGCAGTCCTCATTGTCTGCTATGTTCAGCGAGTCCGGTTTTATCCCAGGCTTTTTCAGACCCGGTCCAGCTGGCCTTGGTGAGTTCTCGATAGAACATCCCCATTGTCTCAGTGTGGGGGTGCACCCCTCGCTGTCGTGAGTTCCTCGCCTGTGCTCTCTTCTCCTTCTGCTCCTGATTTGGACCTTGGGATTTCAGTCCGGTGCTCCAATGTGGAACTCTGTCTCTGTCTCCTTTCATCGCCTGATGAATGTTAATATACAGGAGGATGACTATATGTTTTTCTTTGGGTTCACCTTCTTATTTAGCTTCTCTAGGATCACGAATTATAGGCTCACTGTCCTTTATTTATGGCTAGAAACCAATTATGTGTGAGTACATCAGGAGACCGCTTCCGACATATAACCCCAGCAGCATAGACATTAAGGGCATCATTGAATAAATGGGACCTCCAGAGACTGAGAAGCTTCTGTAAAGCAATGGACACTGTCACTAAGACAAAAAGGTAACCCACTGACTGGGAGAAGATCTTCACCAACCCCGCAACTGACAAAGGTCTGATCTCCAAAATATATAAAGAACTCAAGAAACTAGACTGTAAAAGGCTAATCAACCCAATTATAAAATGGGGCACTGAGCTGAACAGAGAATTCTCAACAGAAGAAGTTCAAATGGCCAAAAGACACTTAAGGTCATGCTCAACTTCTTTAGTGATCAGGGAAATGCAAATTAAGACAACTTTAAGATACCATCTTACACCTGTCAGAATGGCTAAAATCAAAAACACCAATGATAGCCTTAGCTGAAGAGGTTGTGGAGAAAGGGGCACACTCATCCATTGCTGATGGGAATGCAAACTTGTGCAACCACTTTGGAAAGCAGTGTGGCGGTTTCTCAGGAAATTCGGGATCAACCTACCCCTGGACCCAGCAATACCACTCTTGGGAATATACCCAAGAGATGCCCTATCATACAACAAACGTATATGCTCAACTATATTCATAGCAGCATTGTTTGTAATAGCCAGAACCTGGAAACAACCTAGATGCCCTTCAATGGAAGAATGGATGAAGAGTGTATGGAATATATACGTATTAGAGTACTACTCAGCAGTAAAAAGCAATGACTTCGTGAATCTTCTGTTTAATCCTAATGCTCTTAATAGTAGTTCTCATCATATAGTTTCTATACCAGCTTTCCCTGATGGATCCATAAGACATAAACTCATGTTCTTGTCCTCTTCATAGTCCCAAGTCCTATCTGTGGGAACACAGATTAAGCACTAATTTCCATGATGATTTTCCCCATAACCTCTTCTGCTCTGTGCCATTTCCATACTCCTTGGCTTTGCTCTGGTAACACAAGTTCATTCACTGGCTCTTTCTGCCATGTACCATAAGAACAGATCTTGCTCCGCTGCCTTGATATGATACCTACTTCTCAATACACACATTGTTTAGCCATTTTCCTACTGCAAAACCTCAGCTGTCAGAGTTATCCCCATGTCCCCAGTCCCACTTCTGATCACACAATTATGTAACTGCCTTGCCTTGTGAGTGCCCCTATTCCATATACACCTCCTTTATCAACAAATACAAAGCCCTAGACCTGAATGCAGAATCAGTCATCAGTTTTCCTCATGACACTCAACTTATCCTCTGCTCTCTCTGGACTAGCCAACTGTACATTGGCTTTGCATGGGAATTTTCCAAGAATAACACTTCACAGCCTCAAAACCACACTTCTAACCCAACCAGTAGTCATGCAAGTACTACATCAGATTTCATCAAATCCAAATTCATCTGATCCATCTCTACACTTCAGTTCGACGCCCTGTTTGCAGGAATCTAACACATGATTGCCTCGGGACAAAAGACGGATACCACATGAGAACTGAAGGAGACTTTGAAAGGACAAACAAGACCCATACCCATTCAAACCAGACCATATGCCAGTATTATTAACTGTGTAGCAGACACAAAAAATCTCCACTAACCAAGAAGATATTTGCAATTGATACTTGCTGGAGAAAGAAGATCAGAGCTGCCACCCTGCGTCCCCGCATGTGTGCGCATTACCTCAGCTGGTCCGCCCGAGACCCCCTGAGCGCAAACCCTAGTCCCCCGCACGAACCCATTTCCACTCCGACAAGATGAAAGAAACCATCATGAACCAGGAAAAACTGGCCAAGCTGCAGGCACAAGTGTGCATTGGTGGGAAAGGAACTGCTCGCAGAAAGAAGAAGGTGGTTCACAGAACAGCCACAGCAGATGATAAAAAACTGCAGTTCTCCTTAAAGAAGTTCTCTGGTATTGAAGAGGTGAACATGTTCACAAACCAAGGAACAGTGATCCATTTTAACAACCCTAAAGTTCAGGCGTCTCTGGTAGCAAACACCTTCACCGTTACAGGCCACGTTGAGACAAAGCAACTGACAGAAATGCTTCCCAGCATTCTAAACCAGCTTGGGGCAGACAGTCTGACTAGTTCAAGGAGACTGGCTGAAGCTCTGCCCAAACAATCTGTGGATGGAGAAGCACCCCTTGCTACTGGAGAGGATGATGATGATGATGAAGTCCCAGATCTGGTGGAGAATTTTGATGAGGCGTCTTAGAATGAGGCAAACTGAACGGAGGCGACTTCTGAAGAACTGACACTTGCAGAAGTTACAGGAGCTGCTATTTTACATCATGGCTGCTTTTAAAGGGTCTTTTGTTTATGGATCTGATCAAATCTAGATCGCTAATATTTTTAAGCCCAAGCCCCTTGGACACTGCAGCTCTTTTCAGTTTTTGCTTAAACACAATTCAGTCTTTGCAGCGAATTACGCTGAAGAAGCCTGGGGATAAAGTTTGGAAAAGGGTTAATAAAATTCTTTGCCTAGAAAAAAATAAAAAGAAAATCAGTTTTGTTCAATGGAATATAACTGGGAATACTCAATACATTCCAGTGTAGGCTTCATAACTAGCAGTAGCTGGCCAATGCAAACCTTATGCCATGTGTTCATTTAGTATTTTCGTCTTTCTTGTATTAAGATTTTTTTCAGAGATAGAGAAAGCAAAGACTGAACAAGTGGGCAGGTAGAGATGTGGGAAACAAAGGGAGTAGAAAACGTTGATGAAGGGAGAAATCATGATAAATTTATTTTATGAGAATTTTTTCAAATTAATTCTAGATTAATTTAAATCCTTAATCGATTAATTATATCTCTAAAGGTTTGTACATATGAGAGGGACATTAACCACTCTGGCCCTTTAAGACTATATGTCTTGACTCTGGTTCTTTGCTCATAATGTGACATTCATCTCTGGTAGCTACGGAAACAAGAATTTTTAAAGTCACTCTCATACTGGGCAGTCACTAGCATTTGGCCTTCATAGAAGGGAAGAGAGGCAAGTATTTTATGTTTTCTACATGGTTTCTGTTAAAAGCTTTCAATTTCAGGAGACATAGAAGGTCAAAGAAGTCAATGACCTAAGATTCAACTCTTTGTTGATATCATGTCTATGTCAGTAAATCCTACTGAATATAAGTACTGGGAATCCCTGTGTAGCTGTGAAGGCTCTGTAGCCTGTATTGAGCTTTATACATTTGTAGTTTCCTGAAACTGAGTATGTGAATTAGACTTTCTGTGGTTTTTTCTGTTTATTTAATGGGGTAATGATTGCGTGAATCTCATTGGAGGGTCAGGACTATCAGATGGGCTAATATCCCTGAAGAGTATAAATGAGGCTTCAACTAAGCAAAGCAGAGGAAGGGGTTGGTTTGTGTGAACCAGGGGTTGATGGTGAGACACCATTCTGAGCTGAAATATCTGCCTAACAGAACTTCTTTTACTGAAGGTGATTCAACTCTTGTGCGACTTCGTGTCTGTCCAACATTTCCTGCTATTTGGAAGATATTTATGATCTAGACATTTCTCAAATGGATCTCTTCCTCCTGGATAAACAAAGGTAAAAGCTTAAGATGAGCTTCATGGAAGGTTTCAGATTGGATCTTTATGAAGCATAAGCACCTCCTCCATGGGTTTCAGACATGGGCAAAACTAAATCTTGCCATGCTAGCTCATTTGTCTTACACAAGAGAATTTTCCACCCTGATTCTGGTTGTGCTTCAAAACTCACTGATTCTGACATCAAAAGGCTCAGATCTGCCTTAACAAGGAAGAGGGCATGGGTAGGGTGTTACTCAATTCATACTAGATTTTAAAGTCACCTTGCTGATATGACTTCCCAATTTAGTAGAGCTACTGCCTTCACCCTGTTAGGAAGTACATTCCACAGAGAATGTGGAATAGTGGGAAGCTGGTAGAGAAATTTTTGTGGCAAGGAGGTACAGTTTGTAGTGCACTCAAACCTTCTGCATTGGAGGTGGCAATGTTATCATGTACATGCCTGAACTTTATTTATGCTCAAGAACACAGTGACATCCTTCAGGGCATAGTTATTCATGAACATTAACCCCACATCCATTAACCCTACTTATGAACCAATAAGTGATCTAAATAAGTTGGTGCATACAGTAAATGTATAGTATTAATTTGGTGCTGGAGAAGATAGTTTCTCACACAAGACAGTTGGGATACTTCATATTCAGCAATGAAATGAAGGTAATTTTCTAATGTGTATGTTTGAGTAAGTCATGGGAAATGATTGAAATATTCATGAGGGCTCATGTTTCACATACAGATTTTAATTTTGGTCACATAATAATAATTCAGGTTTTCCAATATGTTTTCCGATAACACATACACTAGCATACACATGTAGAAATATAGCAGACAATATAGGTGAATTAAATTTGTGTAAATTCACTACCATAATTTATAGATATTTGTGCATTCTTCTGCTTATACCTCTCATTTAAGCTATTTATCTTATTTATGTATTGTAAATACTGCTTAATTAAACATCATTTAACATGTGTTGTAAATTATTGAGTATTAATTCCAAGCATTAACATGTTTAGTTAACAAATTTGCACATTTCAGCATTTGATAGATATAGTGAAATTGCTAATCAAAACCTCATATAGAGGGAACTTTGGCCATAGGTATATTACTTAAATACAACTTTTTGTGACAGCAAGGACCAGGTATGAGAACTTATTGCTCTGTAAACCATAACTCATTTTGTTTTCCACTGTCCCTTGTGTTCCTGACTTGACTATATACCTGTTCAATTTCATCTTTAGACTTGCCAATGTGAAGGAGTGCCTCTTCAAGTTCAGTGGCCTCCTCTGCAGCCTATCGGCCTTGGTGTTTGAGATTGTCATCGCAAGCAGCCAATCCTGGCGCCTCTGGGAATTCAATGACAAGCTTGTGCAATTCGTGTCTTTTGGACTTTGGGAAGCTTGCTACCCTCAAGAATTTAATGCTTCAGGCACTGTAACCAAGATTCTGGTGCACACCCCTATCAGTTCCACTTGGACCATTTCACCTGAATTTCAGTATGCACAAACACTGATAATGTGGGCTGTTACGATGAAGCCTGTAGTTCTGATTTTCAGTGCAATCGCCATTAATATTGGCTGCATGAAAGACCCATTTATTGAGATGCAGTTATTTTGCTACAAGGTTGCTGCCTTAGTTTTGTGTGTTAGCAGCATCTTCACATTTGTTTCTGTGAGCTGGAACCACTTTGTAGATCATTGTGGCCAAACCACTCTTGACTTTCCACCTGACTTTCCAGTTAAAAAAGAAGCCTTAATAAGCAAACACTATACTGTTGTGTTCCCAATAGGAGTACTGATTGCCACCATGTCACTCTTTGGTGTTACCTTCTTTCTCTTTGAGATAAACTCTTTGAAACTAAAGAATCAGGTGAAGGCCAAGTGTGCTTCCATAGTGGCAGATCAAGAGATATGAAGTGAGAACTACATTTGCAACATCTGTCAGAAGATTCCTAGAAGAAAGTTCCTACTCATTTAAAAACTCTTGTAGTTCTCAACTAGTTCTAAATAAAGCATCACCTTTATTTTCTTGGTCTGTCTAAATGACTTCCTCCTCTGTCTAACCTGTCTCTTTCTTTGGGTATTTTTGTATCCTAATCTCTGAAGGCCATGATCATGCGTTCAGGTATTTCCGACAGGCAGTAGCAGGGAAAAGTAATGGTGAAATGCATGTTGCAAAGATATTTATCACAGGATAAATATCAAGTGAAAGAAGGTTTGTAAGGAAGCTGACACATAAACAGAAAAGTAAACACAATTCTGTCTGGAGACACTCTGAAACTCAGGTCTCCTGAAGGCAGAGCTGGACTTCATAGTGATAGCTCTGCAGATAGTGTGTTCCCTTGTCATGTAGTAGGAAGACTATGCTGTACACTGGACAGTCATGCATATCTTTCTGTTTGTGAGTATCACAAATTGCCGAGCATTCCCTATGTGCTCTGATAGAAAATATGGTGTAAAGATCATAGGGCTGCTTGTCCGAGTTGTTTTTCTTGTTTTTACCTTCAGAAACACTGGGTTCAAACCCACATTAAGCTTGGTGGCAAGCTTACATAGCCACTGGGCAATCTCACTAACTTCAAATATACCCCCACTTCACATAAGGATATCCCATGCTTGGCATCCATAGAATGTAGACCATTTTATAAAGTAAAAGAAATTTGCTTGCAAATGGGTAGAACTAGAAAAGGTCATCCTGAGTGAGGTAACCCAGACCCAGAAAAACAATTATTTTTTTTAAATATTTATTATGTATACAGTACTCCATCTGTGTGTATGCCTGCAGGCCAGAAGAGGGCACCAGACCCCATTATAGATGGTTGTGAGCCACCATGTGGTTGCTGGGAATCGAACTCAGGACCTTTGGAAGAGCAGACAATGCTCTTAAGCACTGAGCCATCTCTCCAGCCCCCCAGAAAGACAATTATTGTATGTACTCACATATAAGTGAATATTAGCTGTAAGGTAACCATGATGCAATCACAGGCCCAGAGAGGATAACCATGCTACAATCACAGGCTCAGAGAGAAGCTAATTAACAAGGGGTCATGATGGGGCTTGAGAATCTCACTGTGAAAGGGTAATAGAATAGACATCACTGATGGATGGGAGAGGGGTCTAGATGGGGGCAAGGAATGAGAACAGGATGGATCAGGTGAAGGGAAAATGGGGAGAGAGTACTGAGAGAGACAACTGGCTTCTGGGACATCTCTGGGTTGAGCTATAAACCTAGGAAAATGGAAATTCCCAGCAATCTATGAGGTAACCCATTCCGCTCCATCATGCCTTGAACTCCATCCACTCTTCCTCCTCTGTTTCTCTTCAGAAAAGGGTGGGCCTCCCATGGATTTCAGTCAATCACGGAATATCAAGTTGCAGTGAGACGAGGCATCTCCTGTTTTATTTAGGCTGAATGAGGTAATCTGGTAGGCAGAAAGGGTCCCCAAAGTAGGCAACAGCATCAGAGATAGCCCCTGTTGCCATTGTTAGGAGTCCCACAAGAAGACCAATCTACATGGCTGTAACTCACACACATACACACACACACACACACACACACACACACAAACAAACACACACACACACATACGTACACAGAAGGCCTAGGGTTTCTGTTTTTCCTTGTTAGATTTACATATCTTTATTCACCAGGGCAATGTCTAACCACAAAGACCTATTTCCTGCATCTCTGCTACTATATGGATTCCCTGCTTAATCCCATTAAAGCCAGGCCTACCAGAATAATCTGCAATCCTCAAGTCCTGACTGTGGATGAGTATATTATACATTGGAATTCCCTGTTGCTTTTGACCATATCTTACTCTTCTTTTTAATCCTTTATTTCATTATAGTTCAGGTTTAATAATTAAAGCAATAATCAAATAACAACATATGTCAAATGATCAGAAGAGGTTAAGCAGCTTGTGCCAATGAAACAGTATGTTATGTTCTGTGGACTTAAGGGCCTATTGCTTCAAAAGCAACAGGAAGAACGTGTTTATAATGGTACTTGAAAATAAAAGATAAATATGAGCATAGGAATATAGTAGGTGAAAATATTCTACACATGAAAAAGACAAAATATTTAGAAAATGATTAACTGGGCATGTTTGTTTGTTTGCTTGTTTGTTTGTTTATTTATTAAAGATATCTGTCTCCTCCCCGCCACCGCCTCCCATTTCCCTCCCCCTCCCCCTCCCCCAAATCCTTCTCTCTCATAAACCCAAAGAGCAGTCAGGGTCCCCTGCCCGGTGGGGAGTCCAAGGACCTCCCACCTCCTTCCAGGTCTAGTAAGGTGAGCATCCAAACAGCCTAGGCTCCCACAAAGCCAGTACGTGCAGTAGGATCAAAACCCATTGCCATTGTTCTTGACTTCTCAGCAGTCCTCATTGTCTGCTATGTTCAGCGAGTCCGGTTTTATCCCAGGCTTTTTCAGACCCGGTCCAGCTGGCCTTGGTGAGTTCTCGATAGAACATCCCCATTGTCTCAGTGTGGGGGTGCACCCCTCGCTGTCGTGAGTTCCTCGCCTGTGCTCTCTTCTCCTTCTGCTCCTGATTTGGACCTTGGGATTTCAGTCCGGTGCTCCAATGTGGAACTCTGTCTCTGTCTCCTTTCATCGCCTGATGAATGTTAATATACAGGAGGATGACTATATGTTTTTCTTTGGGTTCACCTTCTTATTTAGCTTCTCTAGGATCACGAATTATAGGCTCACTGTCCTTTATTTATGGCTAGAAACCAATTATGTGTGAGTACATCAGGAGACCGCTTCCGACATATAACCCCAGCAGCATAGACATTAAGGGCATCATTGAATAAATGGGACCTCCAGAGACTGAGAAGCTTCTGTAAAGCAATGGACACTGTCACTAAGACAAAAAGGTAACCCACTGACTGGGAGAAGATCTTCACCAACCCCGCAACTGACAAAGGTCTGATCTCCAAAATATATAAAGAACTCAAGAAACTAGACTGTAAAAGGCTAATCAACCCAATTATAAAATGGGGCACTGAGCTGAACAGAGAATTCTCAACAGAAGAAGTTCAAATGGCCAAAAGACACTTAAGGTCATGCTCAACTTCTTTAGTGATCAGGGAAATGCAAATTAAGACAACTTTAAGATACCATCTTACACCTGTCAGAATGGCTAAAATCAAAAACACCAATGATAGCCTTAGCTGAAGAGGTTGTGGAGAAAGGGGCACACTCATCCATTGCTGATGGGAATGCAAACTTGTGCAACCACTTTGGAAAGCAGTGTGGCGGTTTCTCAGGAAATTCGGGATCAACCTACCCCTGGACCCAGCAATACCACTCTTGGGAATATACCCAAGAGATGCCCTATCATACAACAAACGTATATGCTCAACTATATTCATAGCAGCATTGTTTGTAATAGCCAGAACCTGGAAACAACCTAGATGCCCTTCAATGGAAGAATGGATGAAGAGTGTATGGAATATATACGTATTAGAGTACTACTCAGCAGTAAAAAGCAATGACTTCGTGAATCTTCTGTTTAATCCTAATGCTCTTAATAGTAGTTCTCATCATATAGTTTCTATACCAGCTTTCCCTGATGGATCCATAAGACATAAACTCATGTTCTTGTCCTCTTCATAGTCCCAAGTCCTATCTGTGGGAACACAGATTAAGCACTAATTTCCATGATGATTTTCCCCATAACCTCTTCTGCTCTGTGCCATTTCCATACTCCTTGGCTTTGCTCTGGTAACACAAGTTCATTCACTGGCTCTTTCTGCCATGTACCATAAGAACAGATCTTGCTCCGCTGCCTTGATATGATACCTACTTCTCAATACACACATTGTTTAGCCATTTTCCTACTGCAAAACCTCAGCTGTCAGAGTTATCCCCATGTCCCCAGTCCCACTTCTGATCACACAATTATGTAACTGCCTTGCCTTGTGAGTGCCCCTATTCCATATACACCTCCTTTATCAACAAATACAAAGCCCTAGACCTGAATGCAGAATCAGTCATCAGTTTTCCTCATGACACTCAACTTATCCTCTGCTATCTCTGGACTAGCCAACTGTACATTGGCTTTGCATGGGAATTTTCCAAGAATAACACTTCACAGCCTCAAAACCACACTTCTAACCCAACCAGTAGTCATGCAAGTACTACATCAGATTTCATCAAATCCAAATTCATCTGATCCATCTCTACACTTCAGTTCGACGCCCTGTTTGCAGGAATCTAACACATGATTGCCTCGGGACAAAAGACGGATACCACATGAGAACTGAAGGAGACTTTGAAAGGACAAACAAGACCCATACCCATTCAAACCAGACCATATGCCAGTATTATTAACTGTGTAGCAGACACAAAAAATCTCCACTAACCAAGAAGATATTTGCAATTGATACTTGCTGGAGAAAGAAGATCAGAGCTGCCACCCTGCGTCCCCGCATGTGTGCGCATTACCTCAGCTGGTCCACCCGAGACCCCCTGAGCGCAAACCCTAGTCCCCCGCACGAACCCATTTCCACTCCGACAAGATGAAAGAAACCATCATGAACCAGGAAAAACTGGCCAAGCTGCAGGCACAAGTGTGCATTGGTGGGAAAGGAACTGCTCGCAGAAAGAAGAAGGTGGTTCACAGAACAGCCACAGCAGATGATAAAAAACTGCAGTTCTCCTTAAAGAAGTTCTCTGGTATTGAAGAGGTGAACATGTTCACAAACCAAGGAACAGTGATCCATTTTAACAACCCTAAAGTTCAGGCGTCTCTGGTAGCAAACACCTTCACCGTTACAGGCCACATTGAGACAAAGCAACTGACAGAAATGCTTCCCAGCATTCTAAACCAGCTTGGGGCAGACAGTCTGACTAGTTCAAGGAGACTGGCTGAAGCTCTGCCCAAACAATCTGTGGATGGAGAAGCACCCCTTGCTACTGGAGAGGATGATGATGATGATGAAGTCCCAGATCTGGTGGAGAATTTTGATGAGGCGTCTTAGAATGAGGCAAACTGAACGGAGGCGACTTCTGAAGAACTGACACTTGCAGAAGTTACAGGAGCTGCTATTTTACATCATGGCTGCTTTTAAAGGGTCTTTTGTTTATGGATCTGATCAAATCTAGATCGCTAATATTTTTAAGCCCAAGCCCCTTGGACACTGCAGCTCTTTTCAGTTTTTGCTTAAACACAATTCAGTCTTTGCAGCGAATTACGCTGAAGAAGCCTGGGGATAAAGTTTGGAAAAGGGTTAATAAAATTCTTTGCCTAGAAAAAAATAAAAAGAAAATCAGTTTTGTTCAATGGAATATAACTGGGAATACTCAATACATTCCAGTGTAGGCTTCATAACTAGCAGTAGCTGGCCAATGCAAACCTTATGCCATGTGTTCATTTAGTATTTTCGTCTTTCTTGTATTAAGATTTTTTTCAGAGATAGAGAAAGCAAAGACTGAACAAGTGGGCAGGTAGAGATGTGGGAAACAAAGGGAGTAGAAAACGTTGATGAAGGGAGAAATCATGATAAATTTATTTTATGAGAATTTTTTCAAATTAATTCTAGATTAATTTAAATCCTTAATAGATTAATTATATCTCTAAAGGTTTGTACATATGAGAGGGACATTAACCACTCTGGCCCTTTAAGACTATATGTCTTGACTCTGGTTCTTTGCTCATAATGTGACATTCATCTCTGGTAGCTACGGAAACAAGAATTTTTAAAGTCACTCTCATACTGGGCAGTCACTAGCATTTGGCCTTCATAGAAGGGAAGAGAGGCAAGTATTTTATGTTTTCTACATGGTTTCTGTTAAAAGCTTTCAATTTCAGGAGACATAGAAGGTCAAAGAAGTCAATGACCTAAGATTCAACTCTTTGTTGATATCATGTCTATGTCAGTAAATCCTACTGAATATAAGTACTGGGAATCCCTGTGTAGCTGTGAAGGCTCTGTAGCCTGTATTGAGCTTTATACATTTGTAGTTTCCTGAAACTGAGTATGTGAATTAGACTTTCTGTGGTTTTTTCTGTTTATTTAATGGGGTAATGATTGCGTGAATCTCATTGGAGGGTCAGGACTATCAGATGGGCTAATATCCCTGAAGAGTATAAATGAGGCTTCAACTAAGCAAAGCAGAGGAAGGGGTTGGTTTGTGTGAACCAGGGGTTGATGGTGAGACACCATTCTGAGCTGAAATATCTGCCTAACAGAACTTCTTTTACTGAAGGTGATTCAACTCTTGTGCGACTTCGTGTCTGTCCAACATTTCCTGCTATTTGGAAGATATTTATGATCTAGACATTTCTCAAATGGATCTCTTCCTCCTGGATAAACAAAGGTAAAAGCTTAAGATGAGCTTCATGGAAGGTTTCAGATTGGATCTTTATGAAGCATAAGCACCTCCTCCATGGGTTTCAGACATGGGCAAAACTAAATCTTGCCATGCTAGCTCATTTGTCTTACACAAGAGAATTTTCCACCCTGATTCTGGTTGTGCTTCAAAACTCACTGATTCTGACATCAAAAGGCTCAGATCTGCCTTAACAAGGAAGAGGGCATGGGTAGGGTGTTACTCAATTCATACTAGATTTTAAAGTCACCTTGCTGATATGACTTCCCAATTTAGTAGAGCTACTGCCTTCACTCTGTTAGGAAGTACATTCCACAGAGAATGTGGAATAGTGGGAAGCTGGTAGAGAAATTTTTGTGGCAAGGAGGTACAGTTTGTAGTGCACTCAGACCTTCTGCATTGGAGGTGGCAATGTTATCATGTACATGCCTGAACTTTATTTATGCTCAAGAACACAGTGACATCCTTCAGGGCATAGTTATTCATGACCATTAGCCCCACATCCATTAACCCTACTTATGAACCAATAAGTGATCTAAATAAGTTGGTGCATACAGTAAATGTATAGTATTAATTTGGTGCTGGAGAAGATAGTTTCTCACACAAGACAGTTGGGATACTTCATATTCAGCAATGAAATGAAGGTAATTTTCTAATGTGTATGTTTGAGTAAGTCATGGGAAATGATTGAAATATTCATGAGGGCTCATGTTTCACATACAGATTTTAATTTTGGTCACATAATAATAATTCAGGTTTTCCAATATGTTTTCCGATAACACATACACTAGCATACACATGTAGAAATATAGCAGACAATATAGGTGAATTAAATTTGTGTAAATTCACTACCATAATTTATAGATATTTGTGCATTCTTCTGCTTATACCTCTCATTTAAGCTATTTATCTTATTTATGTATTGTAAATACTGCTTAATTAAACATCATTTAACATGTGTTGTAAATTATTGAGTATTAATTCCAAGCATTAACATGTTTAGTTAACAAATTTGCACATTTCAGCATTTGATAGATATAGTGAAATTGCTAATCAAAACCTCATATAGAGGGAACTTTGGCCATAGGTATATTACTTAAATACAACTTTTTGTGACAGCAAGGACCAGGTATGAGAACTTATTGCTCTGTAAACCATAACTCATTTTGTTTTCCACTGTCCCTTGTGTTCCTGACTTGACTATATACCTGTTCAATTTCATCTTTAGACTTGCCAATGTGAAGGAGTGCCTCTTCAAGTTCAGTGGCCTCCTCTGCAGCCTATCGGCCTTGGTGTTTGAGATTGTCATCGCAAGCAGCCAATCCTGGCGCCTCTGGGAATTCAATGACAAGCTTGTGCAATTCGTGTCTTTTGGACTTTGGGAAGCTTGCTACCCTCAAGAATTTAATGCTTCAGGCACTGTAACCAAGATTCTGGTGCACACCCCTATCAGTTCCACTTGGACCATTTCACCTGAATTTCAGTATGCACAAACACTGATAATGTGGGCTGTTACGATGAAGCCTGTAGTTCTGATTTTCAGTGCAATCGCCATTAATATTGGCTGCATGAAAGACCCATTTATTGAGATGCAGTTATTTTGCTACAAGGTTGCTGCCTTAGTTTTGTGTGTTAGCAGCATCTTCACATTTGTTTCTGTGAGCTGGAACCACTTTGTAGATCATTGTGGCCAAACCACTCTTGACTTTCCACCTGACTTTCCAGTTAAAAAAGAAGCCTTAATAAGCAAACACTATACTGTTGTGTTCCCAATAGGAGTACTGATTGCCACCATGTCACTCTTTGGTGTTACCTTCTTTCTCTTTGAGAAAAACTCTTTGAAACTAAAGAATCAGGTGAAGGCCAAGTGTGCTTCCATAGTGGCAGATCAAGAGATATGAAGTGAGAACTACATTTGCAACATCTGTCAGAAGATTCCTAGAAGAAAGTTCCTACTCATTTAAAAACTCTTGTAGTTCTCAACTAGTTCTAAATAAAGCATCACCTTTATTTTCTTGGTCTGTCTAAATGACTTCCTCCTCTGTCTAACCTGTCTCTTTCTTTGGGTATTTTTGTATCCTAATCTCTGAAGGCCATGATCATGCGTTCAGGTATTTCCGACAGGCAGTAGCAGGGAAAAGTAATGGTGAAATGCATGTTGCAAAGATATTTATCACAGGATAAATATCAAGTGAAAGAAGGTTTGTAAGGAAGCTGACACATAAACAGAAAAGTAAACACAATTCTGTCTGGAGACACTCTGAAACTCAGGTCTCCTGAAGGCAGAGCTGGACTTCATAGTGATAGCTCTGCAGATAGTGTGTTCCCTTGTCATGTAGTAGGAAGACTATGCTGTACACTGGACAGTCATGCATATCTTTCTGTTTGTGAGTATCACAAATTGCCGAGCATTCCCTATGTGCTCTGATAGAAAATATGGTGTAAAGATCATAGGGCTGCTTGTCCGAGTTGTTTTTCTTGTTTTTACCTTCAGAAACACTGGGTTCAAACCCACATTAAGCTTGGTGGCAAGCTTACATAGCCACTGGGCAATCTCACTAACTTCAAATATACCCCCACTTCACATAAGGATATCCCATGCTTGGCATCCATAGAATGTAGACCATTTTATAAAGTAAAAGAAATTTGCTTGCAAATGGGTAGAACTAGAAAAGGTCATCCTGAGTGAGGTAACCCAGACCCAGAAAAACAATTATTTTTTTTAAATATTTATTATGTATACAGTACTCCATCTGTGTGTATGCCTGCAGGCCAGAAGAGGGCACCAGACCCCATTACAGATGGTTGTGAGCCACCATGTGGTTGCTGGGAATCGAACTCAGGACCTTTGGAAGAGCAGACAATGCTCTTAAGCACTGAGCCATCTCTCCAGCCCCCCAGAAAGACAATTATTGTATGTACTCACATATAAGTGAATATTAGCTGTAAGGTAACCATGATGCAATCACAGGCCCAGAGAGGATAACCATGCTACAATCACAGGCTCAGAGAGAAGCTAATTAACAAGGGGTCATGATGGGGCTTGAGAATCTCACTGTGAAAGGGTAATAGAATAGACATCACTGATGGATGGGAGAGGGGTCTAGATGGGGGCAAGGAATGAGAACAGGATGGATCAGGTGAAGGGAAAATGGGGAGAGAGTACTGAGAGAGACAACTGGCTTCTGGGACATCTCTGGGTTGAGCTATAAACCTAGGAAAATGGAAATTCCCAGCAATCTATGAGGTAACCCATTCCGCTCCATCATGCCTTGAACTCCATCCACTCTTCCTCCTCTGTTTCTCTTCAGAAAAGGGTGGGCCTCCCATGGATTTCAGTCAATCACGGAATATCAAGTTGCAGTGAGACGAGGCATCTCCTGTTTTATTTAGGCTGAATGAGGTAATCTGGTAGGCAGAAAGGGTCCCCAAAGTAGGCAACAGCATCAGAGATAGCCCCTGTTGCCATTGTTAGGAGTCCCACAAGAAGACCAATCTACATGGCTGTAACTCACACACATACACACACACACACACACACACACACACACACACAAACAAACACACACACACACATACGTACACAGAAGGCCTAGGGTTTCTGTTTTTCCTTGTTAGATTTACATATCTTTATTCACCAGGGCAATGTCTAACCACAAAGACCTATTTCCTGCATCTCTGCTACTATATGGATTCCCTGCTTAATCCCATTAAAGCCAGGCCTACCAGAATAATCTGCAATCCTCAAGTCCTGACTGTGGATGAGTATATTATACATTGGAATTCCCTGTTGCTTTTGACCATATCTTACTCTTCTTTTTAATCCTTTATTTCATTATAGTTCAGGTTTAATAATTAAAGCAATAATCAAATAACAACATATGTCAAATGATCAGAAGAGGTTAAGCAGCTTGTGCCAATGAAACAGTATGTTATGTTCTGTGGACTTAAGGGCCTATTGCTTCAAAAGCAACAGGAAGAACGTGTTTATAATGGTACTTGAAAATAAAAGATAAATATGAGCATAGGAATATAGTAGGTGAAAATATTCTACACATGAAAAAGACAAAATATTTAGAAAATGATTAACTGGGCATGTTTGTTTGTTTGCTTGTTTGTTTGTTTATTTATTAAAGATATCTGTCTCCTCCCCGCCACCGCCTCCCATTTCCCTCCCCCTCCCCCTCCCCCAAATCCTTCTCTCTCATAAACCCAAAGAGCAGTCAGGGTCCCCTGCCCGGTGGGGAGTCCAAGGACCTCCCACCTCCTTCCAGGTCTAGTAAGGTGAGCATCCAAACAGCCTAGGCTCCCACAAAGCCAGTACGTGCAGTAGGATCAAAACCCATTGCCATTGTTCTTGACTTCTCAGCAGTCCTCATTGTCTGCTATGTTCAGCGAGTCCGGTTTTATCCCAGGCTTTTTCAGACCCGGTCCAGCTGGCCTTGGTGAGTTCTCGATAGAACATCCCCATTGTCTCAGTGTGGGGGTGCACCCCTCGCTGTCGTGAGTTCCTCGCCTGTGCTCTCTTCTCCTTCTGCTCCTGATTTGGACCTTGGGATTTCAGTCCGGTGCTCCAATGTGGAACTCTGTCTCTGTCTCCTTTCATCGCCTGATGAATGTTAATATACAGGAGGATGACTATATGTTTTTCTTTGGGTTCACCTTCTTATTTAGCTTCTCTAGGATCACGAATTATAGGCTCACTGTCCTTTATTTATGGCTAGAAACCAATTATGTGTGAGTACATCAGGAGACCGCTTCCGACATATAACCCCAGCAGCATAGACATTAAGGGCATCATTGAATAAATGGGACCTCCAGAGACTGAGAAGCTTCTGTAAAGCAATGGACACTGTCACTAAGACAAAAAGGTAACCCACTGACTGGGAGAAGATCTTCACCAACCCCGCAACTGACAAAGGTCTGATCTCCAAAATATATAAAGAACTCAAGAAACTAGACTGTAAAAGGCTAATCAACCCAATTATAAAATGGGGCACTGAGCTGAACAGAGAATTCTCAACAGAAGAAGTTCAAATGGCCAAAAGACACTTAAGGTCATGCTCAACTTCTTTAGTGATCAGGGAAATGCAAATTAAGACAACTTTAAGATACCATCTTACACCTGTCAGAATGGCTAAAATCAAAAACACCAATGATAGCCTTAGCTGAAGAGGTTGTGGAGAAAGGGGCACACTCATCCATTGCTGATGGGAATGCAAACTTGTGCAACCACTTTGGAAAGCAGTGTGGCGGTTTCTCAGGAAATTCGGGATCAACCTACCCCTGGACCCAGCAATACCACTCTTGGGAATATACCCAAGAGATGCCCTATCATACAACAAACGTATATGCTCAACTATATTCATAGCAGCATTGTTTGTAATAGCCAGAACCTGGAAACAACCTAGATGCCCTTCAATGGAAGAATGGATGAAGAGTGTATGGAATATATACGTATTAGAGTACTACTCAGCAGTAAAAAGCAATGACTTCGTGAATCTTCTGTTTAATCCTAATGCTCTTAATAGTAGTTCTCATCATATAGTTTCTATACCAGCTTTCCCTGATGGATCCATAAGACATAAACTCATGTTCTTGTCCTCTTCATAGTCCCAAGTCCTATCTGTGGGAACACAGATTAAGCACTAATTTCCATGATGATTTTCCCCATAACCTCTTCTGCTCTGTGCCATTTCCATACTCCTTGGCTTTGCTCTGGTAACACAAGTTCATTCACTGGCTCTTTCTGCCATGTACCATAAGAACAGATCTTGCTCCGCTGCCTTGATATGATACCTACTTCTCAATACACACATTGTTTAGCCATTTTCCTACTGCAAAACCTCAGCTGTCAGAGTTATCCCCATGTCCCCAGTCCCACTTCTGATCACACAATTATGTAACTGCCTTGCCTTGTGAGTGCCCCTATTCCATATACACCTCCTTTATCAACAAATACAAAGCCCTAGACCTGAATGCAGAATCAGTCATCAGTTTTCCTCATGACACTCAACTTATCCTCTGCTATCTCTGGACTAGCCAACTGTACATTGGCTTTGCATGGGAATTTTCCAAGAATAACACTTCACAGCCTCAAAACCACACTTCTAACCCAACCAGTAGTCATGCAAGTACTACATCAGATTTCATCAAATCCAAATTCATCTGATCCATCTCTACACTTCAGTTCGACGCCCTGTTTGCAGGAATCTAACACATGATTGCCTCGGGACAAAAGACGGATACCACATGAGAACTGAAGGAGACTTTGAAAGGACAAACAAGACCCATACCCATTCAAACCAGACCATATGCCAGTATTATTAACTGTGTAGCAGACACAAAAAATCTCCACTAACCAAGAAGATATTTGCAATTGATACTTGCTGGAGAAAGAAGATCAGAGCTGCCACCCTGCGTCCCCGCATGTGTGCGCATTACCTCAGCTGGTCCACCCGAGACCCCCTGAGCGCAAACCCTAGTCCCCCGCACGAACCCATTTCCACTCCGACAAGATGAAAGAAACCATCATGAACCAGGAAAAACTGGCCAAGCTGCAGGCACAAGTGTGCATTGGTGGGAAAGGAACTGCTCGCAGAAAGAAGAAGGTGGTTCACAGAACAGCCACAGCAGATGATAAAAAACTGCAGTTCTCCTTAAAGAAGTTCTCTGGTATTGAAGAGGTGAACATGTTCACAAACCAAGGAACAGTGATCCATTTTAACAACCCTAAAGTTCAGGCGTCTCTGGTAGCAAACACCTTCACCGTTACAGGCCACATTGAGACAAAGCAACTGACAGAAATGCTTCCCAGCATTCTAAACCAGCTTGGGGCAGACAGTCTGACTAGTTCAAGGAGACTGGCTGAAGCTCTGCCCAAACAATCTGTGGATGGAGAAGCACCCCTTGCTACTGGAGAGGATGATGATGATGATGAAGTCCCAGATCTGGTGGAGAATTTTGATGAGGCGTCTTAGAATGAGGCAAACTGAACGGAGGCGACTTCTGAAGAACTGACACTTGCAGAAGTTACAGGAGCTGCTATTTTACATCATGGCTGCTTTTAAAGGGTCTTTTGTTTATGGATCTGATCAAATCTAGATCGCTAATATTTTTAAGCCCAAGCCCCTTGGACACTGCAGCTCTTTTCAGTTTTTGCTTAAACACAATTCAGTCTTTGCAGCGAATTACGCTGAAGAAGCCTGGGGATAAAGTTTGGAAAAGGGTTAATAAAATTCTTTGCCTAGAAAAAAATAAAAAGAAAATCAGTTTTGTTCAATGGAATATAACTGGGAATACTCAATACATTCCAGTGTAGGCTTCATAACTAGCAGTAGCTGGCCAATGCAAACCTTATGCCATGTGTTCATTTAGTATTTTCGTCTTTCTTGTATTAAGATTTTTTTCAGAGATAGAGAAAGCAAAGACTGAACAAGTGGGCAGGTAGAGATGTGGGAAACAAAGGGAGTAGAAAACGTTGATGAAGGGAGAAATCATGATAAATTTATTTTATGAGAATTTTTTCAAATTAATTCTAGATTAATTTAAATCCTTAATAGATTAATTATATCTCTAAAGGTTTGTACATATGAGAGGGACATTAACCACTCTGGCCCTTTAAGACTATATGTCTTGACTCTGGTTCTTTGCTCATAATGTGACATTCATCTCTGGTAGCTACGGAAACAAGAATTTTTAAAGTCACTCTCATACTGGGCAGTCACTAGCATTTGGCCTTCATAGAAGGGAAGAGAGGCAAGTATTTTATGTTTTCTACATGGTTTCTGTTAAAAGCTTTCAATTTCAGGAGACATAGAAGGTCAAAGAAGTCAATGACCTAAGATTCAACTCTTTGTTGATATCATGTCTATGTCAGTAAATCCTACTGAATATAAGTACTGGGAATCCCTGTGTAGCTGTGAAGGCTCTGTAGCCTGTATTGAGCTTTATACATTTGTAGTTTCCTGAAACTGAGTATGTGAATTAGACTTTCTGTGGTTTTTTCTGTTTATTTAATGGGGTAATGATTGCGTGAATCTCATTGGAGGGTCAGGACTATCAGATGGGCTAATATCCCTGAAGAGTATAAATGAGGCTTCAACTAAGCAAAGCAGAGGAAGGGGTTGGTTTGTGTGAACCAGGGGTTGATGGTGAGACACCATTCTGAGCTGAAATATCTGCCTAACAGAACTTCTTTTACTGAAGGTGATTCAACTCTTGTGCGACTTCGTGTCTGTCCAACATTTCCTGCTATTTGGAAGATATTTATGATCTAGACATTTCTCAAATGGATCTCTTCCTCCTGGATAAACAAAGGTAAAAGCTTAAGATGAGCTTCATGGAAGGTTTCAGATTGGATCTTTATGAAGCATAAGCACCTCCTCCATGGGTTTCAGACATGGGCAAAACTAAATCTTGCCATGCTAGCTCATTTGTCTTACACAAGAGAATTTTCCACCCTGATTCTGGTTGTGCTTCAAAACTCACTGATTCTGACATCAAAAGGCTCAGATCTGCCTTAACAAGGAAGAGGGCATGGGTAGGGTGTTACTCAATTCATACTAGATTTTAAAGTCACCTTGCTGATATGACTTCCCAATTTAGTAGAGCTACTGCCTTCACCCTGTTAGGAAGTACATTCCACAGAGAATGTGGAATAGTGGGAAGCTGGTAGAGAAATTTTTGTGGCAAGGAGGTACAGTTTGTAGTGCACTCAAACCTTCTGCATTGGAGGTGGCAATGTTATCATGTACATGCCTGAACTTTATTTATGCTCAAGAACACAGTGACATCCTTCAGGGCATAGTTATTCATGAACATTAACCCCACATCCATTAACCCTACTTATGAACCAATAAGTGATCTAAATAAGTTGGAGCATACAGTAAATGTATAGTATTAATTTGGTGCTGGAGAAGATAGTTTCTCACACAAGACAGTTGGGATACTTCATATTCAGCAATGAAATGAAGGTAATTTTCTAATGTGTATGTTTGAGTAAGTCATGGGAAATGATTGAAATATTCATGAGGGCTCATGTTTCACATACAGATTTTAATTTTGGTCACATAATAATAATTCAGGTTTTCCAATATGTTTTCCGATAACACATACACTAGCATACACATGTAGAAATATAGCAGACAATATAGGTGAATTAAATTTGTGTAAATTCACTACCATAATTTATAGATATTTGTGCATTCTTCTGCTTATACCTCTCATTTAAGCTATTTATCTTATTTATGTATTGTAAATACTGCTTAATTAAACATCATTTAACATGTGTTGTAAATTATTGAGTATTAATTCCAAGCATTAACATGTTTAGTTAACAAATTTGCACATTTCAGCATTTGATAGATATAGTGAAATTGCTAATCAAAACCTCATATAGAGGGAACTTTGGCCATAGGTATATTACTTAAATACAACTTTTTGTGACAGCAAGGACCAGGTATGAGAACTTATTGCTCTGTAAACCATAACTCATTTTGTTTTCCACTGTCCCTTGTGTTCCTGACTTGACTATATACCTGTTCAATTTCATCTTTAGACTTGCCAATGTGAAGGAGTGCCTCTTCAAGTTCAGTGGCCTCCTCTGCAGCCTATCGGCCTTGGTGTTTGAGATTGTCATCGCAAGCAGCCAATCCTGGCGCCTCTGGGAATTCAATGACAAGCTTGTGCAATTCGTGTCTTTTGGACTTTGGGAAGCTTGCTACCCTCAAGAATTTAATGCTTCAGGCACTGTAACCAAGATTCTGGTGCACACCCCTATCAGTTCCACTTGGACCATTTCACCTGAATTTCAGTATGCACAAACACTGATAATGTGGGCTGTTACGATGAAGCCTGTAGTTCTGATTTTCAGTGCAATCGCCATTAATATTGGCTGCATGAAAGACCCATTTATTGAGATGCAGTTATTTTGCTACAAGGTTGCTGCCTTAGTTTTGTGTGTTAGCAGCATCTTCACATTTGTTTCTGTGAGCTGGAACCACTTTGTAGATCATTGTGGCCAAACCACTCTTGACTTTCCACCTGACTTTCCAGTTAAAAAAGAAGCCTTAATAAGCAAACACTATACTGTTGTGTTCCCAATAGGAGTACTGATTGCCACCATGTCACTCTTTGGTGTTACCTTCTTTCTCTTTGAGAAAAACTCTTTGAAACTAAAGAATCAGGTGAAGGCCAAGTGTGCTTCCATAGTGGCAGATCAAGAGATATGAAGTGAGAACTACATTTGCAACATCTGTCAGAAGATTCCTAGAAGAAAGTTCCTACTCATTTAAAAACTCTTGTAGTTCTCAACTAGTTCTAAATAAAGCATCACCTTTATTTTCTTGGTCTGTCTAAATGACTTCCTCCTCTGTCTAACCTGTCTCTTTCTTTGGGTATTTTTGTATCCTAATCTCTGAAGGCCATGATCATGCGTTCAGGTATTTCCGACAGGCAGTAGCAGGGAAAAGTAATGGTGAAATGCATGTTGCAAAGATATTTATCACAGGATAAATATCAAGTGAAAGAAGGTTTGTAAGGAAGCTGACACATAAACAGAAAAGTAAACACAATTCTGTCTGGAGACACTCTGAAACTCAGGTCTCCTGAAGGCAGAGCTGGACTTCATAGTGATAGCTCTGCAGATAGTGTGTTCCCTTGTCATGTAGTAGGAAGACTATGCTGTACACTGGACAGTCATGCATATCTTTCTGTTTGTGAGTATCACAAATTGCCGAGCATTCCCTATGTGCTCTGATAGAAAATATGGTGTAAAGATCATAGGGCTGCTTGTCCGAGTTGTTTTTCTTGTTTTTACCTTCAGAAACACTGGGTTCAAACCCACATTAAGCTTGGTGGCAAGCTTACATAGCCACTGGGCAATCTCACTAACTTCAAATATACCCCCACTTCACATAAGGATATCCCATGCTTGGCATCCATAGAATGTAGACCATTTTATAAAGTAAAAGAAATTTGCTTGCAAATGGGTAGAACTAGAAAAGGTCATCCTGAGTGAGGTAACCCAGACCCAGAAAAACAATTATTTTTTTTAAATATTTATTATGTATACAGTACTCCATCTGTGTGTATGCCTGCAGGCCAGAAGAGGGCACCAGACCCCATTACAGATGGTTGTGAGCCACCATGTGGTTGCTGGGAATCGAACTCAGGACCTTTGGAAGAGCAGACAATGCTCTTAAGCACTGAGCCATCTCTCCAGCCCCCCAGAAAGACAATTATTGTATGTACTCACATATAAGTGAATATTAGCTGTAAGGTAACCATGATGCAATCACAGGCCCAGAGAGGATAACCATGCTACAATCACAGGCTCAGAGAGAAGCTAATTAACAAGGGGTCATGATGGGGCTTGAGAATCTCACTGTGAAAGGGTAATAGAATAGACATCACTGATGGATGGGAGAGGGGTCTAGACGGGGGCAAGGAATGAGAACAGGATGGATCAGGTGAAGGGAAAATGGGGAGAGAGTACTGAGAGAGACAACTGGCTTCTGGGACATCTCTGGGTTGAGCTATAAACCTAGGAAAATGGAAATTCCCAGCAATCTATGAGGTAACCCATTCCGCTCCATCATGCCTTGAACTCCATCCACTCTTCCTCCTCTGTTTCTCTTCAGAAAAGGGTGGGCCTCCCATGGATTTCAGTCAATCACGGAATATCAAGTTGCAGTGAGACGAGGCATCTCCTGTTTTATTTAGGCTGAATGAGGTAATCTGGTAGGCAGAAAGGGTCCCCAAAGTAGGCAACAGCATCAGAGATAGCCCCTGTTGCCATTGTTAGGAGTCCCACAAGAAGACCAATCTACATGGCTGTAACTCACACACATACACACACACACACACACACACACAAACAAACACACACACACATATGTACACAGAAGGCCTAGGGTTTCTGTTTTTCCTTGTTAGATTTACATATCTTTATTCACCAGGGCAATGTCTAACCACAAAGACCTATTTCCTGCATCTCTGCTACTATATGGATTCCCTGCTTAATCCCATTAAAGCCAGGCCTACCAGAATAATCTGCAATCCTCAAGTCCTGACTGTGGATGAGTATATTATACATTGGAATTCCCTGTTGCTTTTGACCATATCTTACTCTTCTTTTTAATCCTTTATTTCATTATAGTTCAGGTTTAATAATTAAAGCAATAATCAAATAACAACATATGTCAAATGATCAGAAGAGGTTAAGCAGCTTGTGCCAATGAAACAGTATGTTATGTTCTGTGGACTTAAGGGCCTATTGCTTCAAAAGCAACAGGAAGAACGTGTTTATAATGGTACTTGAAAATAAAAGATAAATATGAGCATAGGAATATAGTAGGTGAAAATATTCTACACATGAAAAAGACAAAATATTTAGAAAATGATTAACTGGGCATGTTTGTTTGTTTGCTTGTTTGTTTGTTTATTTATTAAAGATATCTGTCTCCTCCCCGCCACCGCCTCCCATTTCCCTCCCCCTCCCCCTCCCCCAAATCCTTCTCTCTCATAAACCCAAAGAGCAGTCAGGGTCCCCTGCCCGGTGGGGAGTCCAAGGACCTCCCACCTCCTTCCAGGTCTAGTAAGGTGAGCATCCAAACAGCCTAGGCTCCCACAAAGCCAGTACGTGCAGTAGGATCAAAACCCATTGCCATTGTTCTTGACTTCTCAGCAGTCCTCATTGTCTGCTATGTTCAGCGAGTCCGGTTTTATCCCAGGCTTTTTCAGACCCGGTCCAGCTGGCCTTGGTGAGTTCTCGATAGAACATCCCCATTGTCTCAGTGTGGGGGTGCACCCCTCGCTGTCGTGAGTTCCTCGCCTGTGCTCTCTTCTCCTTCTGCTCCTGATTTGGACCTTGGGATTTCAGTCCGGTGCTCCAATGTGGAACTCTGTCTCTGTCTCCTTTCATCGCCTGATGAATGTTAATATACAGGAGGATGACTATATGTTTTTCTTTGGGTTCACCTTCTTATTTAGCTTCTCTAGGATCACGAATTATAGGCTCACTGTCCTTTATTTATGGCTAGAAACCAATTATGAGTGAGTACATCAGGAGACCGCTTCCGACATATAACCCCAGCAGCATAGACATTAAGGGCATCATTGAATAAATGGGACCTCCAGAGACTGAGAAGCTTCTGTAAAGCAATGGACACTGTCACTAAGACAAAAAGGTAACCCACTGACTGGGAGAAGATCTTCACCAACCCCGCAACTGACAAAGGTCTGATCTCCAAAATATATAAAGAACTCAAGAAACTAGACTGTAAAAGGCTAATCAACCCAATTATAAAATGGGGCACTGAGCTGAACAGAGAATTCTCAACAGAAGAAGTTCAAATGGCCAAAAGACACTTAAGGTCATGCTCAACTTCTTTAGTGATCAGGGAAATGCAAATTAAGGCAACTTTAAGATACCATCTTACACCTGTCAGAATGGCTAAAATCAAAAACACCAATGATAGCCTTAGCTGAAGAGGTTGTGGAGAAAGGGGCACACTCATCCATTGCTGATGGGAATGCAAACTTGTGCAACCACTTTGGAAAGCAGTGTGGCGGTTTCTCAGGAAATTCGGGATCAACCTACCCCTGGACCCAGCAATACCACTCTTGGGAATATACCCAAGAGATGCCCTATCATACAACAAACGTATATGCTCAACTATATTCATAGCAGCATTGTTTGTAATAGCCAGAACCTGGAAACAACCTAGATGCCCTTCAATGGAAGAATGGATGAAGAGTGTATGGAATATATACGTATTAGAGTACTACTCAGCAGTAAAAAGCAATGACTTCGTGAATCTTCTGTTTAATCCTAATGCTCTTAATAGTAGTTCTCATCATATAGTTTCTATACCAGCTTTCCCTGATGGATCCATAAGACATAAACTCATGTTCTTGTCCTCTTCATAGTCCCAAGTCCTATCTGTGGGAACACAGATTAAGCACTAATTTCCATGATGATTTTCCCCATAACCTCTTCTGCTCTGTGCCATTTCCATACTCCTTGGCTTTGCTCTGGTAACACAAGTTCATTCACTGGCTCTCTCTGCCATGTACCATAAGAACAGATCTTGCTCCGCTGCCTTGATATGATACCTACTTCTCAATACACACATTGTTTAGCCATTTTCCTACAGCAAAACCTCAGCTGTCAGAGTTATCCCCATGTCCCCAGTCCCACTTCTGATCACACAATTATGTAACTGCCTTGCCTTGTGAGTGCCCCTATTCCATATACACCTCCTTTATCAACAAATACAAAGCCCTAGACCTGAATGCAGAATCAGTCATCAGTTTTCCTCATGACACTCAACTTATCCTCTGCTATCTCTGGACTAGCCAACTGTACATTGGCTTTGCATGGGAATTTTCCAAGAATAACACTTCACAGCCTCAAAACCACACTTCTAACACAACCAGTAGTCATGCAAGTACTACATCAGATTTCATCAAATCCAAATTCATCTGATCCATCTCTACACTTCAGTTTGACGCCCTGTTTGCAGGAATCTAACACATGATTGCCTCGGGACAAAAGACGGATACCACATGAGAACTGAAGGAGACTTTGAAAGGACAAACAAGACCCATACCCATTCAAACCAGACCATATGCCAGTATTATTAACTGTGTAGCAGACACAAAAAATCTCCACTAACCAAGAAGATATTTGCAATTGATACTTGCTGGAGAAAGAAGATCAGAGCTGCCACCCTGCGTCCCCGCATGTGTGCGCATTACCTCAGCTGGTCCGCCCGAGACCCCCTGAGCGCAAACCCTAGTCCCCCGCACGAACCCATTTCCACTCCGACAAGATGAAAGAAACCATCATGAACCAGGAAAAACTGGCCAAGCTGCAGGCACAAGTGTGCATTGGTGGGAAAGGAACTGCTCGCAGAAAGAAGAAGGTGGTTCACAGAACAGCCACAGCAGATGATAAAAAACTGCAGTTCTCCTTAAAGAAGTTCTCTGGTATTGAAGAGGTGAACATGTTCACAAACCAAGGAACAGTGATCCATTTTAACAACCCTAAAGTTCAGGCGTCTCTGGTAGCAAACACCTTCACCGTTACAGGCCACGTTGAGACAAAGCAACTGACAGAAATGCTTCCCAGCATTCTAAACCAGCTTGGGGCAGACAGTCTGACTAGTTCAAGGAGACTGGCTGAAGCTCTGCCCAAACAATCTGTGGATGGAGAAGCACCCCTTGCTACTGGAGAGGATGATGATGATGATGAAGTCCCAGATCTGGTGGAGAATTTTGATGAGGCGTCTTAGAATGAGGCAAACTGAACGGAGGCGACTTCTGAAGAACTGACACTTGCAGAAGTTACAGGAGCTGCTATTTTACATCATGGCTGCTTTTAAAGGGTCTTTTGTTTATGGATCTGATCAAATCTAGATCGCTAATATTTTTAAGCCCAAGCCCCTTGGACACTGCAGCTCTTTTCAGTTTTTGCTTAAACACAATTCAGTCTTTGCAGCGAATTACGCTGAAGAAGCCTGGGGATAAAGTTTGGAAAAGGGTTAATAAAATTCTTTGCCTAGAAAAAAATAAAAAGAAAATCAGTTTTGTTCAATGGAATATAACTGGGAATACTCAATACATTCCAGTGTAGGCTTCATAACTAGCAGTAGCTGGCCAATGCAAACCTTATGCCATGTGTTCATTTAGTATTTTCGTCTTTCTTGTATTAAGATTTTTTTCAGAGATAGAGAAAGCAAAGACTGAACAAGTGGGCAGGTAGAGATGTGGGAAACAAAGGGAGTAGAAAACGTTGATGAAGGGAGAAATCATGATAAATTTATTTTATGAGAATTTTTTCAAATTAATTCTAGATTAATTTAAATCCTTAATAGATTAATTATATCTCTAAAGGTTTGTACATATGAGAGGGACATTAACCACTCTGGCCCTTTAAGACTATATGTCTTGACTCTGGTTCTTTGCTCATAATGTGACATTCATCTCTGGTAGCTACGGAAACAAGAATTTTTAAAGTCACTCTCATACTGGGCAGTCACTAGCATTTGGCCTTCATAGAAGGGAAGAGAGGCAAGTATTTTATGTTTTCTACATGGTTTCTGTTAAAAGCTTTCAATTTCAGGAGACATAGAAGGTCAAAGAAGTCAATGACCTAAGATTCAACTCTTTGTTGATATCATGTCTATGTCAGTAAATCCTACTGAATATAAGTACTGGGAATCCCTGTGTAGCTGTGAAGGCTCTGTAGCCTGTATTGAGCTTTATACATTTGTAGTTTCCTGAAACTGAGTATGTGAATTAGACTTTCTGTGGTTTTTTCTGTTTATTTAATGGGGTAATGATTGCGTGAATCTCATTGGAGGGTCAGGACTATCAGATGGGCTAATATCCCTGAAGAGTATAAATGAGGCTTCAACTAAGCAAAGCAGAGGAAGGGGTTGGTTTGTGTGAACCAGGGGTTGATGGTGAGACACCATTCTGAGCTGAAATATCTGCCTAACAGAACTTCTTTTACTGAAGGTGATTCAACTCTTGTGCGACTTCGTGTCTGTCCAACATTTCCTGCTATTTGGAAGATATTTATGATCTAGACATTTCTCAAATGGATCTCTTCCTCCTGGATAAACAAAGGTAAAAGCTTAAGATGAGCTTCATGGAAGGTTTCAGATTGGATCTTTATGAAGCATAAGCACCTCCTCCATGGGTTTCAGACATGGGCAAAACTAAATCTTGCCATGCTAGCTCATTTGTCTTACACAAGAGAATTTTCCACCCTGATTCTGGTTGTGCTTCAAAACTCACTGATTCTGACATCAAAAGGCTCAGATCTGCCTTAACAAGGAAGAGGGCATGGGTAGGGTGTTACTCAATTCATACTAGATTTTAAAGTCACCTTGCTGATATGACTTCCCAATTTAGTAGAGCTACTGCCTTCACCCTGTTAGGAAGTACATTCCACAGAGAATGTGGAATAGTGGGAAGCTGGTAGAGAAATTTTTGTGGCAAGGAGGTACAGTTTGTAGTGCACTCAAACCTTCTGCATTGGAGGTGGCAATGTTATCATGTACATGCCTGAACTTTATTTATGCTCAAGAACACAGTGACATCCTTCAGGGCATAGTTATTCATGAACATTAACCCCACATCCATTAACCCTACTTATGAACCAATAAGTGATCTAAATAAGTTGGTGCATACAGTAAATGTATAGTATTAATTTGGTGCTGGAGAAGATAGTTTCTCACACAAGACAGTTGGGATACTTCATATTCAGCAATGAAATGAAGGTAATTTTCTAATGTGTATGTTTGAGTAAGTCATGGGAAATGATTGAAATATTCATGAGGGCTCATGTTTCACATACAGATTTTAATTTTGGTCACATAATAATAATTCAGGTTTTCCAATATGTTTTCCGATAACACATACACTAGCATACACATGTAGAAATATAGCAGACAATATAGGTGAATTAAATTTGTGTAAATTCACTACCATAATTTATAGATATTTGTGCATTCTTCTGCTTATACCTCTCATTTAAGCTATTTATCTTATTTATGTATTGTAAATACTGCTTAATTAAACATCATTTAACATGTGTTGTAAATTATTGAGTATTAATTCCAAGCATTAACATGTTTAGTTAACAAATTTGCACATTTCAGCATTTGATAGATATAGTGAAATTGCTAATCAAAACCTCATATAGAGGGAACTTTGGCCATAGGTATATTACTTAAATACAACTTTTTGTGACAGCAAGGACCAGGTATGAGAACTTATTGCTCTGTAAACCATAACTCATTTTGTTTTCCACTGTCCCTTGTGTTCCTGACTTGACTATATACCTGTTCAATTTCATCTTTAGACTTGCCAATGTGAAGGAGTGCCTCTTCAAGTTCAGTGGCCTCCTCTGCAGCCTATCGGCCTTGGTGTTTGAGATTGTCATCGCAAGCAGCCAATCCTGGCGCCTCTGGGAATTCAATGACAAGCTTGTGCAATTCGTGTCTTTTGGACTTTGGGAAGCTTGCTACCCTCAAGAATTTAATGCTTCAGGCACTGTAACCAAGATTCTGGTGCACACCCCTATCAGTTCCACTTGGACCATTTCACCTGAATTTCAGTATGCACAAACACTGATAATGTGGGCTGTTACGATGAAGCCTGTAGTTCTGATTTTCAGTGCAATCGCCATTAATATTGGCTGCATGAAAGACCCATTTATTGAGATGCAGTTATTTTTTTTTTAATAATTTTTTTATTAAGAAAAGAAGAAAAAAAACATAAACAAAAAACAAGTTTCCACCTCCTCCCAGCCTCCCATCTCCCTCCCCCTCCTCCCACCCTTCTCCCCCTCCTCCCACCTTCTACCCCTCCCCCCACTCCTCTCCCCCTCCCTCTCCAGTCCACAGAGCAGTCCAGGTTCCCTGCCCTGTGGCAAGTCCTAGGTCCTCCCCCCTCCGTCCATATCTAGGAAGGTGAACATCCAAACTGGCTAGGCTTCCACAAAGCCAGCACATTAAGTAGGATCAAAACCCCGTGCCATTGTCCTTGGCGTCTCATCAGCCCTCATTGTTCGCCATGTTCAGAGAGTCTGGCTTTATCCCATGCTTTTTCAGTCACAGTCCAGCTGGCCTTGGTGAGCTCCCAGTAGATCAGCTCCACTGTCTCAGTGGGTGGGTGCACGCCTCGTGGTCCCGACTTCTTTGCTCATGTTCTCCCTCCTTCTGCTCCTCATTGGGACCTTGGGAGCTCAGTCCAGTGCTCCAGTGTGGGTCTCTGTCTCTGTCTCCATCCATCACCAGATGAAGGTTCTATGATGATATGCAAGATATTCGTCAGTATTGCTCTCGAATAGGGTCATTTCAGGTTCCCAGTCCTCAGCTACCCAAGGAACTAACTGGGAACCTCATGTTGGGCACTTGGGAGCCCCTCTAGGGTCAAATCTCTTGCTCACCCTAAAGTGGTTCCCTTAACTAAGAATTGTGGTTCCGTGCTCCCCTATCCACCTTTCCTTTATCCCAATTCTCCTGTTTCCCCAAGTCCCCCCTCCTTCCCTTCTACCTTTTCTCTCCCCATCTCCCCTTACCCCCATCCCACCCCACCCCCAAAATCCTAATTTTCTCCCCGGCAATTGGGTCTACTTCCCTTAGCCAAGAGGATAACTATATGTTTTTCCTTGGGTTCACCTTCTTACTTAGCTTCTTTAGGTTCACCTATTGTAGACTCCGTGGCCCTAATTTATGGCTAGAAACCAATTATGAGCGAGTACATCCCATGTTCATCTTTTTGGGTCTGGGACACCTCACTCAGGATAGTGTTTTCTATTTCCATCCATTTGCCTGCAAAATTCGAGAAGTCATTGTTTTTTACCGCAGCGTAGTACTCTAGCGTGTATATATTCCATACTTTCTTCATCCATTCTTCCATTGAAGGGCATCTAGGTTGTTTCCAGGTTCTGGCTATTACAAATAATACTGCTATGAACATAGTTGAACAAATGCTTTTGTCATATGATAGAGCATCTCTTGGGTATATTCCCAGGAGTGGTATTGCTGGGTCCAGGGGTAAGTTGATCCCGAATTTCCTGAGAAACCGAAACACTGACTTCCACAGTGGTTGCACAAGATGGCATTCCCACCAGCAATGGATGAGGGTACCCGTTCCTCCACAGCCTCTCCAGCAAAGGTTATCCTTGGTGTTTTTGACTTTAGCCATTCTGACAGGTGTAAGATGATATCTCAAAGTTGTTTTGATTTGCATTTCCCTGATTGCTAAGGAAGTTGAGCACGACTTTAAGTGTCTTTTGGCCATTTGAACTTCCTCTGCTGAGAATTCTCTGTTCAGTTCAGTGCCCCATTTTTTAATTGGGTTAATTAGCATTTTAAAGTCTAGTTTCTTGAGTTCTCTATATATTTTGGAGATCAGACCTTTGTCTGTTGTGGGGTTGGTGAAGATCTTCTCCCAATCAGTAGGTTGCCTTTGTGTCTTATTGACTATGTCCTTTGCTTTACAGAAGCTTCTCAGTTTAAGTAGGTCCCATTTATTCAATGTTGCCCTTAATGTCTGTGCTTCTGGGGTTATACATAGGAAGCGATCTCCTGTGCCCAGCTCCTGTAGGGTACTTCCCACTTTCTCTTCTATCAGGTTCAGTGTGTTCGTGCTGATATTGAGGTCTTTAATCCATTTGGACTTGAGTTTTGTGCACGGTGATAGATAAGGGTCTATTTTCATTCTTCTACAAGATGACATCCAGTTGTGCCAGCACCATTTGTTGAAGATGCTTTCTTTCTTCCATTTTATACTTTTAGCTCCTTTATCGAAAATCGGGTGTTCATAGGTTTGTGGGATAAAATTCGGGTCTTCTATACGATTCCATTGGTCGACTTCTCTGTTTTTATGCCAGTACCACACTGTTTTCATTACTGTAGCTCTGTAATAGAGTTTGAAGTCAGGGATGGTAATGCCTCCAGAAGATCCTTTATTGTATAGGATTGTTTTGGCTATCCTGGGTTTTTTGTTTTTCCATATAAAGTTGATTATTGTCCTCTCCAGATCTGTGAAGAATTTTGATGGGATCTTGATGGGGATTGCATTGAATCTATAAATAGCCTTTGGTAGAATTGCCATTTTTACTATGTTGATCCTCCCAATCCAAGAGCAAGGGAGGTCCATCCATTTTTTGGTATCCTCTTCAATTTCTTTCTTCAATGCCTTAAAGTTCTTGTCAAATAGATCTTTCACTTCCTTGGTTAGATGTACCCCAAGATATTTTATGCTGTTTTTGGCTATTGTGAATGGTGAAGCTTCTCTGATTTCCCTCTCTGCTTCCATATCCTTTGTGTATAAGAGGGCGACTGATTTTTTGGAGTTGATCTTGTATCCTGCCACATTACTAAAGCTGTTTATCAGCTGTAGGAGTTCTTTGGTGGAGTTTTTGGGGTCGCTTATGTACACTATCATATCATCTGCAAATAACGAAAGTTTAACTTCTTCCTTTCCAATTCGAATCCCCTTGATTCCATTATGTTGTCTTATTGCTATTGCTAGAACTTCAAGCACTATATTGAAGAGGTATGGGGAGAGTGGACAGCCTTGTCGTGTTCCTGAGTTAAGTGGGATGGCTTTGAGTTTCTCTCCGTTTAATTTGATGTTAGCTGTCGGCTTGCTGTATATAGCTTTTATTATATTTAGGTATGACCCTTGTATCCCTAATCTCTCCAAGACTTTTAACATAAATGGATGTTGAATTTTGTCAAATGCTTTTTCAGCATCTAATGAAATGATCATATGGTTTTTTTCTTTCAGTTTATTTATATGCTGGATTACATTGATAGATTTTCGTATGTTGAACCAGCCCTGCATCTCAGGAATGAAGCCTACTTGATCATAATGGATAATTTTTCGGATGTGTTCTTGGATTCGATTTGCCAGTATTTTGTTGAGGATTTTTGCGTCGATATTCATGAGTGAGATTGGCCTGTAGTTCTCTTTCCTGGTTGAGTCTTTGAGTGGTTTTGGTATCAGAGTAATTGTGGCTTCATAAAAGGAGTTTGGTAATGACCCTTCTGTTTCTATCTTGTGGAATACATTAAGGAGTATAGGTATTAGATCTTCTTGGAAGATCTGGTAGAATTCCGCATTGAAACCATCTGGTCCTGGGCTTTTTTTGGTAGGGAGGTTTTTGATAACCTCTTCTAATTCTTCGCAACTAACAGGTCTATTTAGATTGTTCACCAGGTCCTGATTTAACTTTGGTATATGATATTTATCAAAAAAGTATCCATTTCCTTTACATTTTCCAATTTTGTGGCATATAGGCTTTTGTAGTAAGATCTAATGATTCTCTGAATTTCCTCTGTGTCTGTGGTTATGTCCCCCTTTTCATTTCTGATCTTATTAATTTGCAAATTCTCTCTCTGCCGTTTGATTAGCTTGGATAGTGGTTTGTCAATCTTGTTGATTTTCTCCAGGAACCAGCTTTTTGTTTCATTGATTTTTTGTATTGTTTTCTGTGTTTCTATTTTGTTGATTTCAGCCCTCATTTTGATTATTTCCAGTCTTCTACTCCTCCTAGGTGAGTCTGCTTCTTTTTTTTCTAGAGCTTTCAGGTGGGCTGTTAAGTCTCCAATGTGAGCTTTCTCTGTTTTCTTTAAGTGGGCACTTAGTGCTATGAACTTTCCTCTTAGGACTGCTTTCATAGTGTCCCATAAGTTTGAGTATGTTGTTTCTTTATTTTCATTGAATTCCAGGAAGACTTTAATTTCTTTCTTTATTTCTTCCTTAATCCAGCTATGGTTCAATAGTTGACTGTTCAGTTTCCATGACTTTGTATGCTTTCTGGGGGTAGCATTATTGTTGAATTCTAACTTTAATCCATGGTGATCTGATAAGACACAGGTGGTTACTAATATTTTTTTGTAACTGTGGATGTTTGCTTTGTTACCGACTATGTGGTCGATTTTCGAGAAGGTTCCATGAGCTGCAGAGAAGAAGGTATATTCTTTCCTATTTGGATGGAATGTTCTATAGATGTCTGTTAAGTCCATTTGATTCATTACCTCCACTAATTCTCTTATTTCTCTGTTAGGTTCCTGTCTGATTGACCTGTCCATTGGTGAGAGAGGAGTGTTGAAGTCTCCTACTATTAGTGTGTGCGGTTTGATGGCTGCCTTGAATTTTAGCAATGTTTCTTTTATGTACGTGGGTGCTTTTATATTAGGGGCATAGATGTTCAGGATTGAGACTTCATCCTGATGAACTGTTCCTGTTATGAGTATAAAATGCCCCTCTCCATCTCTTCTGATTGATTTAAGTTTAAAGTCAATTTTGTTAGAGATTAGTATGGCCACACATGCCTGTTTCTTAGGACCATTTGCTTGATAGGCCTTTTCCCAGCCCTTTACTCTGAGTAGGTGCCTGTCTTTGTGGTTGAGGTGTGTTTCTTGTAAACAGCAGAATGTTGGATCCTGTTTTCTTATCCAATCTCTTAGCCTGTGCCTTTTTATAGGTGAGTTGAGTCCATTGACATTAAGTGATATTAATGACCAGTGGTTGTTAACTCCGGTCATTTGTTTTTTTAGTCGTAGAGTTTGTGAGTTTCCCTTCTTTGTTTTGTGTTGGTGAAGGGTCTCTAGATGTCTGAGGTATTGTGGTCATTGTTGGACTCCTTGGTTAGTGATTTTCCTTCAATTACTTTCTGTAAGGCTGGATTTGTGGCTGCGTATTGTTTAAATTTGTTTTTATCCTGGAAAATTTTATTTTCTCCATTTATAGTGAATGAAAGCTTGGCTGGGTATAGTAATCTGGGCTTGCACCCATGGTCTCTCAGTTTCTGCAGTACATCTAACCAGGACCTTCTGGCTTTCATGGTTTCCATGGAGAAGTCAGGTGTAAGTCTGATAGGTTTACCTTTATAAGTAATTTGGCCTTTTTCCTTTGCAGCTCTTAATATTCTTTCCTTATTTTGTATGCTATGTGTTTTGATAATTATATGGCGAGGGGATGTTTTTTTTTGATCCAGCCTATTCGGTGTTCTGTATGCTTCTTGCACCTTCATAGGAAAATCTTTCCTTAGGTTGGGAAAGTTTTCTTCTATAATTTTATTAAATATATTTTCTGGACCATTGAGCTGCCCTTCTTCTCCTTCTTCTACTCCTATTATTCTTAGGTTTGGTCTTTTTATTGTGTCCCATATTTCCTGAATGTTTTGTGATGAGAGTTTGTTGGACTTGCTGTTTTCTTTGATCAGTGTGTTTATTTTCTCTATGGTATCTTCAGAATCCGAGAGTCTTTCTTCTATCTCTTGTATTCTGCTGGTTATGCTTGTTTCTGTAGTCTCTATTCGTTTACCTAGATTTTCCATGTCCAGACGGCCCTCTGTTTGTGTTTTCTTCTTTGCCTCCATTTCAGTTTTCAGGTCTTGAACTGTTTCCATTATCTGTTTGATTGTTTTTCCTTGGTTTTCTAGGGTATCATTCACTGATTTATTCAATTCTTCAAACTTTCTGTTATATTTCTCATCCATTTCTATAAGGGCGTTTTTTACATGCTGTTTAAGGGTGTCAATCACTTTCATGAAGTCAATCTTTTCTCCTTCCTCTTGATTAAGGGGTTCTTGTCCTCCCGTTGTGAGGTCGCTTGTTTCTGGTAGCTTCATGTTGCTTTTCAGCTTGTTGGGCGAATTCTTGCCTTGACGTCGGCCCATCTCTTCTTCCAAATGCTCCCTATGGATCTTCTTTTACCGGATTAGGTCTCCTTGCCTACCAAACGCTGTCTCTCCCCAATGTTGGCTCTCCCAATGCTGGGTCTCCCCAATGCTGGGTCTCCTGGCGCCGAAAGATCAGGCCTCCGTGCTGGTTGGGCAGCTCGCAGACAAAGCGCCTACCCCGCTTGGTGCAGGCAGGCCACAGAAACAAAGGAACTGCTGCCCCCCGGGAGCCCCGGCTACTCGGACTCAGCGCCCAGATAGGCTGGGCTGGGCGATGCCACGCGCCAAAAGAGGGCAGTGGGGGCGAAGTGGGGAGGGCTCTGGACGGAAGCTGGGTGGGCCAGGAAGAAAGAGGCAGCACCCGGGGAGTAGAGGCCCTGCAGAGAGCCCAAGCAGGACAGGGGGCCAAGAAACCCCCGAGCTCCCCGTCCCAGGCTGGCGCCGTGGGCCAGAAACTCACCCCAATGCTGGGTCTCCTGGCGCCGAAAGATCAGGCCTCCGTGCTGGTTGGGCAGCCCGCAGACAAAGCGCCTACCCCGCTTGGTGCAGGCAGGCCACAGAAACAAAGGAACTGCTGCCCCCCGGGAGCCCCGGCTACTCGGACCCAGCGCCCAGATAGGCTGCGCTGGGCGATGCTATGCGCCAAAAGAGGGCAGTGGGGGCGAAGTGGGGAGGGGTCTGGACAGAAGCTGGGTGGGCCAGGAAGAAAGAGGCAGCAAAGAGCCCAAGCAGGACAGGGGGCCAAGAAACCCCCGAGCTCCCCGTCCCAGGCTGGCGCCTTGGGCCAGAAACTCACCCCAATGCTGGGTCTCCTGGCGCCGAAAGATCAGGCCTCCGTGCTGGTTGGTCAGCCCGCAGACAAAGCGCCTACCCCGCTTGGTGCAGGCAGGCCACAGAAACAAAGGAACTGCTGCCCGCCCGGGAGCCCCGGGTACTCGGACCCAGCGCCCAGATAGGCTGCACTGGGCGATGCTATGCGCCAAAAGAGGGCAGTGGGGGCGAAGTGGGGAGGGGTCTGGACGGAAGCTGGGTGGGCCAGGAAGAAAGAGGCAGCAGAGAGCCCAAGCAGGACAGGGGGCCAAGAAACCCACGAGATCCCCGTCCCAGGCTGGCACCGTGGGCCAGAAACTCGCCACCGAGATGCAGTTATTTTGCTACAAGGTTGCTGCCTTAGTTTTGTGTGTTAGCAGCATCTTCACATTTGTTTCTGTGAGCTGGAACCACTTTGTAGATCATTGTGGCCAAACCACTCTTGACTTTCCACCTGACTTTCCAGTTAAAAAAGAAGCCTTAATAAGCAAACACTATACTGTTGTGTTCCCAATAGGAGTACTGATTGCCACCATGTCACTCTTTGGTGTTACCTTCTTTCTCTTTGAGAAAAACTCTTTGAAACTAAAGAATCAGGTGAAGGCCAAGTGTGCTTCCATAGTGGCAGATCAAGAGATATGAAGTGAGAACTACATTTGCAACATCTGTCAGAAGATTCCTAGAAGAAAGTTCCTACTCATTTAAAAACTCTTGTAGTTCTCAACTAGTTCTAAATAAAGCATCACCTTTATTTTCTTGGTCTGTCTAAATGACTTCCTCCTCTGTCTAACCTGTCTCTTTCTTTGGGTATTTTTGTATCCTAATCTCTGAAGGCCATGATCATGCGTTCAGGTATTTCCGACAGGCAGTAGCAGGGAAAAGTAATGGTGAAATGCATGTTGCAAAGATATTTATCACAGGATAAATATCAAGTGAAAGAAGGTTTGTAAGGAAGCTGACACATAAACAGAAAAGTAAACACAATTCTGTCTGGAGACACTCTGAAACTCAGGTCTCCTGAAGGCAGAGCTGGACTTCATAGTGATAGCTCTGCAGATAGTGTGTTCCCTTGTCATGTAGTAGGAAGACTATGCTGTACACTGGACAGTCATGCATATCTTTCTGTTTGTGAGTATCACAAATTGCCGAGCATTCCCTATGTGCTCTGATAGAAAATATGGTGTAAAGATCATAGGGCTGCTTGTCCGAGTTGTTTTTCTTGTTTTTACCTTCAGAAACACTGGGTTCAAACCCACATTAAGCTTGGTGGCAAGCTTACATAGCCACTGGGCAATCTCACTAACTTCAAATATACCCCCACTTCACATAAGGATATCCCATGCTTGGCATCCATAGAATGTAGACCATTTTATAAAGTAAAAGAAATTTGCTTGCAAATGGGTAGAACTAGAAAAGGTCATCCTGAGTGAGGTAACCCAGACCCAGAAAAACAATTATTTTTTTTAAATATTTATTATGTATACAGTACTCCATCTGTGTGTATGCCTGCAGGCCAGAAGAGGGCACCAGACCCCATTACAGATGGTTGTGAGCCACCATGTGGTTGCTGGGAATCGAACTCAGGACCTTTGGAAGAGCAGACAATGCTCTTAAGCACTGAGCCATCTCTCCAGCCCCCCAGAAAGACAATTATTGTATGTACTCACATATAAGTGAATATTAGCTGTAAGGTAACCATGATGCAATCACAGGCCCAGAGAGGATAACCATGCTACAATCACAGGCTCAGAGAGAAGCTAATTAACAAGGGGTCATGATGGGGCTTGAGAATCTCACTGTGAAAGGGTAATAGAATAGACATCACTGATGGATGGGAGAGGGGTCTAGACGGGGGCAAGGAATGAGAACAGGATGGATCAGGTGAAGGGAAAATGGGGAGAGAGTACTGAGAGAGACAACTGGCTTCTGGGACATCTCTGGGTTGAGCTATAAACCTAGGAAAATGGAAATTCCCAGCAATCTATGAGGTAACCCATTCCGCTCCATCATGCCTTGAACTCCATCCACTCTTCCTCCTCTGTTTCTCTTCAGAAAAGGGTGGGCCTCCCATGGATTTCAGTCAATCACGGAATATCAAGTTGCAGTGAGACGAGGCATCTCCTGTTTTATTTAGGCTGAATGAGGTAATCTGGTAGGCAGAAAGGGTCCCCAAAGTAGGCAACAGCATCAGAGATAGCCCCTGTTGCCATTGTTAGGAGTCCCACAAGAAGACCAATCTACATGGCTGTAACTCACACACATACACACACACACACACACACACACACACACACAAACACACACACACACACACATACGTACACAGAAGGCCTAGGGTTTCTGTTTTTCCTTGTTAGATTTACATATCTTTATTCACCAGGGCAATGTCTAACCACAAAGACCTATTTCCTGCATCTCTGCTACTATATGGATTCCCTGCTTAATCCCATTAAAGCCAGGCCTACCAGAATAATCTGCAATCCTCAAGTCCTGACTGTGGATGAGTATATTATACATTGGAATTCCCTGTTGCTTTTGACCATATCTTACTCTTCTTTTTAATCCTTTATTTCATTATAGTTCAGGTTTAATAATTAAAGCAATAATCAAATAACAACATATGTCAAATGATCAGAAGAGGTTAAGCAGCTTGTGCCAATGAAACAGTATGTTATGTTCTGTGGACTTAAGGGCCTATTGCTTCAAAAGCAACAGGAAGAACGTGTTTATAATGGTACTTGAAAATAAAAGATAAATATGAGCATAGGAATATAGTAGGTGAAAATATTCTACACATGAAAAAGACAAAATATTTAGAAAATGATTAACTGGGCATGTTTGTTTGTTTGCTTGTTTGTTTGTTTATTTATTAAAGATATCTGTCTCCTCCCCGCCACCGCCTCCCATTTCCCTCCCCCTCCCCCTCCCCCAAATCCTTCTCTCTCATAAACCCAAAGAGCAGTCAGGGTCCCCTGCCCGGTGGGGAGTCCAAGGACCTCCCACCTCCTTCCAGGTCTAGTAAGGTGAGCATCCAAACAGCCTAGGCTCCCACAAAGCCAGTACGTGCAGTAGGATCAAAACCCATTGCCATTGTTCTTGACTTCTCAGCAGTCCTCATTGTCTGCTATGTTCAGCGAGTCCGGTTTTATCCCAGGCTTTTTCAGACCCGGTCCAGCTGGCCTTGGTGAGTTCTCGATAGAACATCCCCATTGTCTCAGTGTGGGGGTGCACCCCTCGCTGTCGTGAGTTCCTCGCCTGTGCTCTCTTCTCCTTCTGCTCCTGATTTGGACCTTGGGATTTCAGTCCGGTGCTCCAATGTGGAACTCTGTCTCTGTCTCCTTTCATCGCCTGATGAATGTTAATATACAGGAGGATGACTATATGTTTTTCTTTGGGTTCACCTTCTTATTTAGCTTCTCTAGGATCACGAATTATAGGCTCACTGTCCTTTATTTATGGCTAGAAACCAATTATGAGTGAGTACATCAGGAGACCGCTTCCGACATATAACCCCAGCAGCATAGACATTAAGGGCATCATTGAATAAATGGGACCTCCAGAGACTGAGAAGCTTCTGTAAAGCAATGGACACTGTCACTAAGACAAAAAGGTAACCCACTGACTGGGAGAAGATCTTCACCAACCCCGCAACTGACAAAGGTCTGATCTCCAAAATATATAAAGAACTCAAGAAACTAGACTGTAAAAGGCTAATCAACCCAATTATAAAATGGGGCACTGAGCTGAACAGAGAATTCTCAACAGAAGAAGTTCAAATGGCCAAAAGACACTTAAGGTCATGCTCAACTTCTTTAGTGATCAGGGAAATGCAAATTAAGGCAACTTTAAGATACCATCTTACACCTGTCAGAATGGCTAAAATCAAAAACACCAATGATAGCCTTAGCTGAAGAGGTTGTGGAGAAAGGGGCACACTCATCCATTGCTGATGGGAATGCAAACTTGTGCAACCACTTTGGAAAGCAGTGTGGCGGTTTCTCAGGAAATTCGGGATCAACCTACCCCTGGACCCAGCAATACCACTCTTGGGAATATACCCAAGAGATGCCCTATCATACAACAAACGTATATGCTCAACTATATTCATAGCAGCATTGTTTGTAATAGCCAGAACCTGGAAACAACCTAGATGCCCTTCAATGGAAGAATGGATGAAGAGTGTATGGAATATATACGTATTAGAGTACTACTCAGCAGTAAAAAGCAATGACTTCGTGAATCTTCTGTTTAATCCTAATGCTCTTAATAGTAGTTCTCATCATATAGTTTCTATACCAGCTTTCCCTGATGGATCCATAAGACATAAACTCATGTTCTTGTCCTCTTCATAGTCCCAAGTCCTATCTGTGGGAACACAGATTAAGCACTAATTTCCATGATGATTTTCCCCATAACCTCTTCTGCTCTGTGCCATTTCCATACTCCTTGGCTTTGCTCTGGTAACACAAGTTCATTCACTGGCTCTCTCTGCCATGTACCATAAGAACAGATCTTGCTCCGCTGCCTTGATATGATACCTACTTCTCAATACACACATTGTTTAGCCATTTTCCTACAGCAAAACCTCAGCAGTCAGAGTTATCCCCATGTCCCCAGTCCCACTTCTGATCACACAATTATGTAACTGCCTTGCCTTGTGAGTGCCCCTATTCCATATACACCTCCTTTATCAACAAATACAAAGCCCTAGACCTGAATGCAGAATCAGTCATCAGTTTTCCTCATGACACTCAACTTATCCTCTGCTATCTCTGGACTAGCCAACTGTACATTGGCTTTGCATGGGAATTTTCCAAGAATAACACTTCACAGCCTCAAAACCACACTTCTAACACAACCAGTAGTCATGCAAGTACTACATCAGATTTCATCAAATCCAAATTCATCTGATCCATCTCTACACTTCAGTTTGACGCCCTGTTTGCAGGAATCTAACACATGATTGCCTCGGGACAAAAGACGGATACCACATGAGAACTGAAGGAGACTTTGAAAGGACAAACAAGACCCATACCCATTCAAACCAGACCATATGCCAGTATTATTAACTGTGTAGCAGACACAAAAAATCTCCACTAACCAAGAAGATATTTGCAATTGATACTTGCTGGAGAAAGAAGATCAGAGCTGCCACCCTGCGTCCCCGCATGTGTGCGCATTACCTCAGCTGGTCCGCCCGAGACCCCCTGAGCGCAAACCCTAGTCCCCCGCACGAACCCATTTCCACTCCGACAAGATGAAAGAAACCATCATGAACCAGGAAAAACTGGCCAAGCTGCAGGCACAAGTGTGCATTGGTGGGAAAGGAACTGCTCGCAGAAAGAAGAAGGTGGTTCACAGAACAGCCACAGCAGATGATAAAAAACTGCAGTTCTCCTTAAAGAAGTTCTCTGGTATTGAAGAGGTGAACATGTTCACAAACCAAGGAACAGTGATCCATTTTAACAACCCTAAAGTTCAGGCGTCTCTGGTAGCAAACACCTTCACCGTTACAGGCCACGTTGAGACAAAGCAACTGACAGAAATGCTTCCCAGCATTCTAAACCAGCTTGGGGCAGACAGTCTGACTAGTTCAAGGAGACTGGCTGAAGCTCTGCCCAAACAATCTGTGGATGGAGAAGCACCCCTTGCTACTGGAGAGGATGATGATGATGATGAAGTCCCAGATCTGGTGGAGAATTTTGATGAGGCGTCTTAGAATGAGGCAAACTGAACGGAGGCGACTTCTGAAGAACTGACACTTGCAGAAGTTACAGGAGCTGCTATTTTACATCATGGCTGCTTTTAAAGGGTCTTTTGTTTATGGATCTGATCAAATCTAGATCGCTAATATTTTTAAGCCCAAGCCCCTTGGACACTGCAGCTCTTTTCAGTTTTTGCTTAAACACAATTCAGTCTTTGCAGCGAATTACGCTGAAGAAGCCTGGGGATAAAGTTTGGAAAAGGGTTAATAAAATTCTTTGCCTAGAAAAAAATAAAAAGAAAATCAGTTTTGTTCAATGGAATATAACTGGGAATACTCAATACATTCCAGTGTAGGCTTCATAACTAGCAGTAGCTGGCCAATGCAAACCTTATGCCATGTGTTCATTTAGTATTTTCGTCTTTCTTGTATTAAGATTTTTTTCAGAGATAGAGAAAGCAAAGACTGAACAAGTGGGCAGGTAGAGATGTGGGAAACAAAGGGAGTAGAAAACGTTGATGAAGGGAGAAATCATGATAAATTTATTTTATGAGAATTTTTTCAAATTAATTCTAGATTAATTTAAATCCTTAATAGATTAATTATATCTCTAAAGGTTTGTACATATGAGAGGGACATTAACCACTCTGGCCCTTTAAGACTATATGTCTTGACTCTGGTTCTTTGCTCATAATGTGACATTCATCTCTGGTAGCTACGGAAACAAGAATTTTTAAAGTCACTCTCATACTGGGCAGTCACTAGCATTTGGCCTTCATAGAAGGGAAGAGAGGCAAGTATTTTATGTTTTCTACATGGTTTCTGTTAAAAGCTTTCAATTTCAGGAGACATAGAAGGTCAAAGAAGTCAATGACCTAAGATTCAACTCTTTGTTGATATCATGTCTATGTCAGTAAATCCTACTGAATATAAGTACTGGGAATCCCTGTGTAGCTGTGAAGGCTCTGTAGCCTGTATTGAGCTTTATACATTTGTAGTTTCCTGAAACTGAGTATGTGAATTAGACTTTCTGTGGTTTTTTCTGTTTATTTAATGGGGTAATGATTGCGTGAATCTCATTGGAGGGTCAGGACTATCAGATGGGCTAATATCCCTGAAGAGTATAAATGAGGCTTCAACTAAGCAAAGCAGAGGAAGGGGTTGGTTTGTGTGAACCAGGGGTTGATGGTGAGACACCATTCTGAGCTGAAATATCTGCCTAACAGAACTTCTTTTACTGAAGGTGATTCAACTCTTGTGCGACTTCGTGTCTGTCCAACATTTCCTGCTATTTGGAAGATATTTATGATCTAGACATTTCTCAAATGGATCTCTTCCTCCTGGATAAACAAAGGTAAAAGCTTAAGATGAGCTTCATGGAAGGTTTCAGATTGGATCTTTATGAAGCATAAGCACCTCCTCCATGGGTTTCAGACATGGGCAAAACTAAATCTTTCCATGCTAGCTCATTTGTCTTACACAAGAGAATTTTCCACCCTGATTCTGGTTGTGCTTCAAAACTCACTGATTCTGACATCAAAAGGCTCAGATCTGCCTTAACAAGGAAGAGGGCATGGGTAGGGTGTTACTCAATTCATACTAGATTTTAAAGTCACCTTGCTGATATGACTTCCCAATTTAGTAGAGCTACTGTCTTCACCCTGTTAGGAAGTACATTCCACAGAGAATGTGGAATAGTGGGAAGCTGGTAGAGAAATTTTTGTGGCAAGGAGTACTCAAACCTTCTGCATTGGAGGTGGCAATGTTATCATGTACATGCCTGAACTTTATTTATGCTCAAGAACACAGTGACATCCTTCAGGGCATAGTTATTCATGAACATTAACCCCACATCCATTAACCCTACTTATGAACCAATAAGTGATCTAAATAAGTTGGAGCATACAGTAAATGTATAGTATTAATTTGGTGCTGGAGAAGATAGTTTCTCACACAAGACAGTTGGGATACTTCATATTCAGCAATGAAATGAAGGTAATTTTCTAATGTGTATGTTTGAGTAAGTCATGGGAAATGATTGAAATATTCATGAGGGCTCATGTTTCACATACAGATTTTAATTTTGGTCACATAATAATAATTCAGGTTTTCCAATATGTTTTCCGATAACACATACACTAGCATGCACATGTAGAAATATAGCAGACAATATAGGTGAATTAAATTTGTGTAAATTCACTACCATAATTTATAGATATTTGTGCATTCTTCTGCTTATACCTCTCATTTAAGCTATTTATCTTATTTATGTATTGTAAATACTGCTTAATTAAACATCATTTAACATGTGTTGTAAATTATTGAGTATTAATTCCAAGCATTAACATGTTTAGTTAACAAATTTGCACATTTCAGCATTTGATAGATATAGTGAAATTGCTAATCAAAACCTCATATAGAGGGAACTTTGGCCATAGGTATATTACTTAAATACAACTTTTTGTGACAGCAAGGACCAGGTATGAGAACTTATTGCTCTGTAAACCATAACTCATTTTGTTTTCCACTGTCCCTTGTGTTCCTGACTTGACTATATACCTGTTCAATTTCATCTTTAGACTTGCCAATGTGAAGGAGTGCCTCTTCAAGTTCAGTGGCCTCCTCTGCAGCCTATCGGCCTTGGTGTTTGAGATTGTCATCGCAAGCAGCCAATCCTGGCGCCTCTGGGTATTCAATGACAAGCTTGTGCAATTCGTGTCTTTTGGACTTTGGGAAGCTTGCTACCCTCAAGAATTTAATGCTTCAGGCACTGTAACCAAGATTCTGGTGCACACCCCTATCAGTTCCACTTGGACCATTTCACCTGAATTTCAGTATGCACAAACACTGATAATGTGGGCTGTTACGATGAAGCCTGTAGTTCTGATTTTCAGTGCAATCGCCATTAATATTGGCTGCATGAAAGACCCATTTATTGAGATGCAGTTATTTTGCTACAAGGTTGCTGCCTTAGTTTTGTGTGTTAGCAGCATCTTCACATTTGTTTCTGTGAGCTGGAACCACTTTGTAGATCATTGTGGCCAAACCACTCTTGACTTTCCACCTGCCTTTCCAGTTAAAAAAGAAGCCTTAATAAGCAAACACTATACTGTTGTGTTCCCAATAGGAGTACTGATTGCCACCATGTCACTCTTTGGTGTTACCTTCTTTCTCTTTGAGAAAAACTCTTTGAAACTAAAGAATCAGGTGAAGGCCAAGTGTGCTTCCATAGTGGCAGATCAAGAGATATGAAGTGAGAACTACATTTGCAACATCTGTCAGAAGATTCCTAGAAGAAAGTTCCTACTCATTTAAAAACTCTTGTAGTTCTCAACTAGTTCTAAATAAAGCATCACCTTTATTTTCTTGGTCTGTCTAAATGACTTCCTCCTCTGTCTAACCTGTCTCTTTCTTTGGGTATTTTTGTATCCTAATCTCTGAAGGCCATGATCATGCGTTCAGGTATTTCCGACAGGCAGTAGCAGGGAAAAGTAATGGTGAAATGCATGTTGCAAAGATATTTATCACAGGATAAATATCAAGTGAAAGAAGGTTTGTAAGGAAGCTGACACATAAACACAATTCTGTCTGGAGACACTCTGAAACTCAGGTCTCCTGAAGGCAGAGCTGGACTTCATAGTGATAGCTCTGCAGATAGTGTGTTCCCTTGTCATGTAGTAGGAAGACTATGCTGTACACTGGACAGTCATGCATATCTTTCTGTTTGTGAGTATCACAAATTGCCGAGCATTCCCTATGTGCTCTGATAGAAAATATGGTGTAAAGATCATAGGGCTGCTTGTCCGAGTTGTTTTTCTTGTTTTTACCTTCAGAAACACTGGGTTCAAACCCACATTAAGCTTGGTGGCAAGCTTACATAGCCACTGGGCAATCTCACTAACTTCAAATATACCCCCACTTCACATAAGGATATCCCATGCTTGGCATCCATAGAATGTAGACCATTTTATAAAGTAAAAGAAATTTGCTTGCAAATGGGTAGAACTAGAAAAGGTCATCCTGAGTGAGGTAACCCAGACCCAGAAAAACAATTATTTTTTTTAAATATTTATTATGTATACAGTACTCCATCTGTGTGTATGCCTGCAGGCCAGAAGAGGGCACCAGACCCCATTACAGATGGTTGTGAGCCACCATGTGGTTGCTGGGAATCGAACTCAGGACCTTTGGAAGAGCAGACAATGCTCTTAAGCACTGAGCCATCTCTCCAGCCCCCCAGAAAGACAATTATTGTATGTACTCACATATAAGTGAATATTAGCTGTAAGGTAACCATGATGCAATCACAGGCCCAGAGAGGATAACCATGCTACAATCACAGGCTCAGAGAGAAGCTAATTAACAAGGGGTCATGATGGGGCTTGAGAATCTCACTGTGAAAGGGTAATAGAATAGACATCACTGATGGATGGGAGAGGGGTCTAGACGGGGGCAAGGAATGAGAACAGGATGGATCAGGTGAAGGGAAAATGGGGAGAGAGTACTGAGAGAGACAACTGGCTTCTGGGACATCTCTGGGTTGAGCTATAAACCTCGGAAAATGGAAATTCCCAGCAATCTATGAGGTAACCCATTTCGCTCCATCATGCCTTGAACTCCATCCACTCTTCCTCCTCTGTTTCTCTTCAGAAAAGGGTGGGCCTCCCATGGATTTCAGTCAATCACGGAATATCAAGTTGCAGTGAGACTAGGCATCTCCTGTTTTATTTAGGCTGGATGAGGTAATCTGGTAGGCAGAAAGGGTCCCCAAAGTAGGCAACAGCATCAGAGATAGCCCCTGTTGCCATTGTTAGGAGTCCCACAAGAAGACCAATCTACATGGCTGTAACTCACACACATACACACACACACACACACACACACACACACAAACACACACACACACATACGTACACAGAAGGCCTAGGGTTTCTGTTTTTCCTTGTTAGATTTACATATCTTTATTCACCAGGGCAATGTCTAACCACAAAGACCTATTTCCTGCATCTCTGCTACTATATGGATTCCCTGCTTAATCCCATTAAAGCCAGGCCTACCAGAATAATCTGCAATCCTCAAGTCCTGACTGTGGATGAGTATATTATACATTGGAATTCCCTGTTGCTTTTGACCATATCTTACTCTTCTTTTTAATCCTTTATTTCATTATAGTTCAGGTTTAATAATTAAAGCAATAATCAAATAACAACATATGTCAAATGATCAGAAGAGGTTAAGCAGCTTGTGCCAATGAAACAGTATGTTATGTTCTGTGGACTTAAGGGCCTATTGCTTCAAAAGCAACAGGAAGAACGTGTTTATAATGGTACTTGAAAATAAATGATAAATATGAGCATAGGAATATAGTAGGTGAAAATATTCTACACATGAAAAAGACAAAATATTTAGAAAATGATTAACTGGGCATGTTTGTTTGTTTGCTTGTTTGTTTGTTTATTTATTAAAGATATCTGTCTCCTCCCCGCCACCGCCTCCCATTTCCCTCCCCCTCCCCCTCCCCCAAATCCTTCTCTCTCATAAACCCAAAGAGCAGTCAGGGTCCCCTGCCCGGTGGGGAGTCCAAGGACCTCCCACCTCCTTCCAGGTCTAGTAAGGTGAGCATCCAAACAGCCTAGGCTCCCACAAAGCCAGTACGTGCAGTAGGATCAAAACCCATTGCCATTGTTCTTGACTTCTCAGCAGTCCTCATTGTCTGCTATGTTCAGCGAGTCCGGTTTTATCCCAGGCTTTTTCAGACCCGGTCCAGCTGGCCTTGGTGAGTTCTCGATAGAACATCCCCATTGTCTCAGTGTGTGGGTGCACCCCTCGCTGTCGTGAGTTCCTCGCCTGTGCTCTCTTCTCCTTCTGCTCCTGATTTGGACCTTGGGATTTCAGTCCGGTGCTCCAATGTGGAACTCTGTCTCTGTCTCCTTTCATCGCCTGATGAATGTTAATATACAGGAGGATGACTATATGTTTTTCTTTGGGTTCACCTTCTTATTTAGCTTCTCTAGGATCACGAATTATAGGCTCACTGTCCTTTATTTATGGCTAGAAACCAATTATGAGTGAGTACATCAGGAGACCGCTTCCGACATATAACCCCAGCAGCATAGACATTAAGGGCATCATTGAATAAATGGGACCTCCAGAGACTGAGAAGCTTCTGTAAAGCAATGGACACTGTCACTAAGACAAAACGGTAACCCACTGACTGGGAGAAGATCTTCACCAACCCCGCAACTGACAAAGGTCTGATCTCCAAAATATATAAAGAACTCAAGAAACTAGACTGTAAAAGGCTAATCAACCCAATTATAAAATGGGGCACTGAGCTGAACAGAGAATTCTCAACAGAAGAAGTTCAAATGGCCAAAAGACACTTAAGGTCATGCTCAACTTCTTTAGTGATCAGGGAAATGCAAATCAAGACAACTCTAAGATACCATCTTACACCTGTCAGAATGGCTAAAATCAAAAACACCAATGATAGCCTTAGCTGAAGAGGTTGTGGAGAAAGGGGCACACTCATCCATTGCTGATGGGAATGCAAACTTGTGCAACCACTTTGGAAAGCAGTGTGGCGGTTTCTCAGGAAATTCGGGATCAACCTACCCCTGGACCCAGCAATACCACTCTTGGGAATATACCCAAGAGATGCCCTATCATACAACAAACGTATATGCTCAACTATATTCATAGCAGCATTGTTTGTAATAGCCAGAACCTGGAAACAACCTAGATGCCCTTCAATGGAAGAATGGATGAAGAGTGTATGGAATATATACGTATTAGAGTACTACTCAGCAGTAAAAAGCAATGACTTCGTGAATCTTCTGTTTAATCCTAATGCTCTTAATAGTAGTTCTCATCATATAGTTTCTATACCAGCTTTCCCTGATGGATCCATAAGACATAAACTCATGTTCTTGTCCTCTTCATAGTCCCAAGTCCTATCTGTGGGAACACAGATTAAGCACTAATTTCCATGATGATTTTCCCCATAACCTCTTCTGCTCTGTGCCATTTCCATACTCCTTGGCTTTGCTCTGGTAACACAAGTTCATTCACTGGCTCTCTCTGCCATGTACCATAAGAACAGATCTTGCTCCGCTGCCTTGATATGATACCTACTTCTCAATACACACATTGTTTAGCCATTTTCCTACTGCAAAACCTCAGCTGTCAGAGTTATCCCCATGTCCCCATTCCCACTTCTGATCACACAATTATGTAACTGCCTTGCCTTGTGAGTGCCCCTATTCCATATACACCTCCTTTATCAACAAATACAAAGCCCTAGACCTGAATGCAGAATCAGTCATCAGTTTTCCTCATGACACTCAACTTATCCTCTGCTATCTCTGGACTAGCCAACTGTACATTGGCTTTGCATGGGAATTTTCCAAGAATAACACTTCACAGCCTCAAAACCACACTTCTAACCCAACCAGTAGTCATGCAAGTACTACATCAGATTTCATCAAATCCAAATTCATCTGATCCATCTCTACACTTCAGTTCGACGCCCTGTTTGCAGGAATCTAACACATGATTGCCTCGGGACAAAAGACGGATACCACATGAGAACTGAAGGAGACTTTGAAAGGACAAACAAGACCCATACCCATTCAAACCAGACCATATGCCAGTATTATTAACTGTGTAGCAGACACAAAAAATCTCCACTAACCAAGAAGATATTTGCAATTGATACTTGCTGGAGAAAGAAGATCAGAGCTGCCACCCTGTGTCCCCGCATGTGTGCGCATTACCTCAGCTGGTCCGCCCGAGACCCCCTGAGCGCAAACCCTAGTCCCCCGCACGAACCCATTTCCACTCCGACAAGATGAAAGAAACCATCATGAACCAGGAAAAACTGGCCAAGCTGCAGGCACAAGTGTGCATTGGTGGGAAAGGAACTGCTCGCAGAAAGAAGAAGGTGGTTCACAGAACAGCCACAGCAGATGATAAAAAACTGCAGTTCTCCTTAAAGAAGTTCTCTGGTATTGAAGAGGTGAACATGTTCACAAACCAAGGAACAGTGATCCATTTTAACAACCCTAAAGTTCAGGCGTCTCTGGTAGCAAACACCTTCACCGTTACAGGCCACGTTGAGACAAAGCAACTGACAGAAATGCTTCCCAGCATTCTAAACCAGCTTGGGGCAGACAGTCTGACTAGTTCAAGGAGACTGGCTGAAGCTCTGCCCAAACAATCTGTGGATGGAGAAGCACCCCTTGCTACTGGAGAGGATGATGATGATGATGAAGTCCCAGATCTGGTGGAGAATTTTGATGAGGCGTCTTAGAATGAGGCAAACTGAACGGAGGCGACTTCTGAAGAACTGACACTTGCAGAAGTTACAGGAGCTGCTATTTTACATCATGGCTGCTTTTAAAGGGTCTTTTGTTTATGGATCTGATCAAATCTAGATCGCTAATATTTTTAAGCCCAAGCCCCTTGGACACTGCAGCTCTTTTCAGTTTTTGCTTAAACACAATTCAGTCTTTGCAGCGAATTACGCTGAAGAAGCCTGGGGATAAAGTTTGGAAAAGGGTTAATAAAATTCTTTGCCTAGAAAAAAATAAAAAGAAAATCAGTTTTGTTCAATGGAATATAACTGGGAATACTCAATACATTCCAGTGTAGGCTTCATAACTAGCAGTAGCTGGCCAATGCAAACCTTATGCCATGTGTTCATTTAGTATTTTCGTCTTTCTTGTATTAAGATTTTTTTCAGAGATAGAGAAAGCAAAGACTGAACAAGTGGGCAGGTAGAGATGTGGGAAACAAAGGGAGTAGAAAACGTTGATGAAGGGAGAAATCATGATAAATTTATTTTATGAGAATTTTTTCAAATTAATTCTAGATTAATTTAAATCCTTAATAGATTAATTATATCTCTAAAGGTTTGTACATATGAGAGGGACATTAACCACTCTGGCCCTTTAAGACTATATGTCTTGACTCTGGTTCTTTGCTCATAATGTGACATTCATCTCTGGTAGCTACGGAAACAAGAATTTTTAAAGTCACTCTCATACTGGGCAGTCACTAGCATTTGGCCTTCATAGAAGGGAAGAGAGGCAAGTATTTTATGTTTTCTACATGGTTTCTGTTAAAAGCTTTCAATTTCAGGAGACATAGAAGGTCAAAGAAGTCAATGACCTAAGATTCAACTCTTTGTTGATATCATGTCTATGTCAGTAAATCCTACTGAATATAAGTACTGGGAATCCCTGTGTAGCTGTGAAGGCTCTGTAGCCTGTATTGAGCTTTATACATTTGTAGTTTCCTGAAACTGAGTATGTGAATTAGACTTTCTGTGGTTTTTTCTGTTTATTTAATGGGGTAATGATTGCGTGAATCTCATTGGAGGGTCAGGACTATCAGATGGGCTAATATCCCTGAAGAGTATAAATGAGGCTTCAACTAAGCAAAGCAGAGGAAGGGGTTGGTTTGTGTGAACCAGGGGTTGATGGTGAGACACCATTCTGAGCTGAAATATCTGCCTAACAGAACTTCTTTTACTGAAGGTGATTCAACTCTTGTGCGACTTCGTGTCTGTCCAACATTTCCTGCTATTTGGAAGATATTTATGATCTAGACATTTCTCAAATGGATCTCTTCCTCCTGGATAAACAAAGGTAAAAGCTTAAGATGAGCTTCATGGAAGGTTTCAGATTGGATCTTTATGAAGCATAAGCACCTCCTCCATGGGTTTCAGACATGGGCAAAACTAAATCTTGCCATGCTAGCTCATTTGTCTTACACAAGAGAATTTTCCACCCTGATTCTGGTTGTGCTTCAAAACTCACTGATTCTGACATCAAAAGGCTCAGATCTGCCTTAACAAGGAAGAGGGCATGGGTAGGGTGTTACTCAATTCATACTAGATTTTAAAGTCACCTTGCTGATATGACTTCCCAATTTAGTAGAGCTACTGCCTTCACCCTGTTAGGAAGTACATTCCACAGAGAATGTGGAATAGTGGGAAGCTGGTAGAGAAATTTTTGTGGCAAGGAGGTACAGTTTGTAGTGCACTCAAACCTTCTGCATTGGAGGTGGCAATGTTATCATGTACATGCCTGAACTTTATTTATGCTCAAGAACACAGTGACATCCTTCAGGGCATAGTTATTCATGAACATTAACCCCACATCCATTAACCCTACTTATGAACCAATAAGTGATCTAAATAAGTTGGAGCATACAGTAAATGTATAGTATTAATTTGGTGCTGGAGAAGATAGTTTCTCACACAAGACAGTTGGGATACTTCATATTCAGCAATGAAATGAAGGTAATTTTCTAATGTGTATGTTTGAGTAAGTCATGGGAAATGATTGAAATATTCATGAGGGCTCATGTTTCACATACAGATTTTAATTTTGGTCACATAATAATAATTCAGGTTTTCCAATATGTTTTCCGATAACACATACACTAGCATACACATGTAGAAATATAGCAGACAATATAGGTGAATTAAATTTGTGTAAATTCACTACCATAATTTATAGATATTTGTGCATTCTTCTGCTTATACCTCTCATTTAAGCTATTTATCTTATTTATGTATTGTAAATACTGCTTAATTAAACATCATTTAACATGTGTTGTAAATTATTGAGTATTAATTCCAAGCATTAACATGTTTAGTTAACAAATTTGCACATTTCAGCATTTGATAGATATAGTGAAATTGCTAATCAAAACCTCATATAGAGGGAACTTTGGCCATAGGTATATTACTTAAATACAACTTTTTGTGACAGCAAGGACCAGGTATGAGAACTTATTGCTCTGTAAACCATAACTCATTTTGTTTTCCACTGTCCCTTGTGTTCCTGACTTGACTATATACCTGTTCAATTTCATCTTTAGACTTGCCAATGTGAAGGAGTGCCTCTTCAAGTTCAGTGGCCTCCTCTGCAGCCTATCGGCCTTGGTGTTTGAGATTGTCATCGCAAGCAGCCAATCCTGGCGCCTCTGGGAATTCAATGACAAGCTTGTGCAATTCGTGTCTTTTGGACTTTGGGAAGCTTGCTACCCTCAAGAATTTAATGCTTCAGGCACTGTAACCAAGATTCTGGTGCACACCCCTATCAGTTCCACTTGGACCATTTCACCTGAATTTCAGTATGCACAAACACTGATAATGTGGGCTGTTACGATGAAGCCTGTAGTTCTGATTTTCAGTGCAATCGCCATTAATATTGGCTGCATGAAAGACCCATTTATTGAGATGCAGTTATTTTGCTACAAGGTTGCTGCCTTAGTTTTGTGTGTTAGCAGCATCTTCACATTTGTTTCTGTGAGCTGGAACCACTTTGTAGATCATTGTGGCCAAACCACTCTTGACTTTCCACCTGCCTTTCCAGTTAAAAAAGAAGCCTTAATAAGCAAACACTATACTGTTGTGTTCCCAATAGGAGTACTGATTGCCACCATGTCACTCTTTGGTGTTACCTTCTTTCTCTTTGAGATAAACTCTTTGAAACTAAAGAATCAGGTGAAGGCCAAGTGTGCTTCCATAGTGGCAGATCAAGAGATATGAAGTGAGAACTACATTTGCAACATCTGTCAGAAGATTCCTAGAAGAAAGTTCCTACTCATTTAAAAACTCTTGTAGTTCTCAACTAGTTCTAAATAAAGCATCACCTTTATTTTCTTGGTCTGTCTAAATGACTTCCTCCTCTGTCTAACCTGTCTCTTTCTTTGGGTATTTTTGTATCCTAATCTCTGAAGGCCATGATCATGCGTTCAGGTATTTCCGACAGGCAGTAGCAGGGAAAAGTAATGGTGAAATGCATGTTGCAAAGATATTTATCACAGGATAAATATCAAGTGAAAGAAGGTTTGTAAGGAAGCTGACACATAAACAGAAAAGTAAACACAATTCTGTCTGGAGACACTCTGAAACTCAGGTCTCCTGAAGGCAGAGCTGGACTTCATAGTGATAGCTCTGCAGATAGTGTGTTCCCTTGTCATGTAGTAGGAAGACTATGCTGTACACTGGACAGTCATGCATATCTTTCTGTTTGTGAGTATCACAAATTGCCGAGCATTCCCTATGTGCTCTGATAGAAAATATGGTGTAAAGATCATAGGGCTGCTTGTCCGAGTTGTTTTTCTTGTTTTTACCTTCAGAAACACTGGGTTCAAACCCACATTAAGCTTGGTGGCAAGCTTACATAGCCACTGGGCAATCTCACTAACTTCAAATATACCCCCACTTCACATAAGGATATCCCATGCTTGGCATCCATAGAATGTAGACCATTTTATAAAGTAAAAGAAATTTGCTTGCAAATGGGTAGAACTAGAAAAGGTCATCCTGAGTGAGGTAACCCAGACCCAGAAAAACAATTATTTTTTTTAAATATTTATTATGTATACAGTACTCCATCTGTGTGTATGCCTGCAGGCCAGAAGAGGGCACCAGACCCCATTACAGATGGTTGTGAGCCACCATGTGGTTGCTGGGAATCGAACTCAGGACCTTTGGAAGAGCAGACAATGCTCTTAAGCACTGAGCCATCTCTCCAGCCCCCCAGAAAGACAATTATTGTATGTACTCACATATAAGTGAATATTAGCTGTAAGGTAACCATGATGCAATCACAGGCCCAGAGAGGATAACCATGCTACAATCACAGGCTCAGAGAGAAGCTAATTAACAAGGGGTCATGATGGGGCTTGAGAATCTCACTGTGAAAGGGTAATAGAATAGACATCACTGATGGATGGGAGAGGGGTCTAGACGGGGGCAAGGAATGAGAACAGGATGGATCAGGTGAAGGGAAAATGGGGAGAGAGTACTGAGAGAGACAACTGGCTTCTGGGACATCTCTGGGTTGAGCTATAAACCTCGGAAAATGGAAATTCCCAGCAATCTATGAGGTAACCCATTTCGCTCCATCATGCCTTGAACTCCATCCACTCTTCCTCCTCTGTTTCTCTTCAGAAAAGGGTGGGCCTCCCATGGATTTCAGTCAATCACGGAATATCAAGTTGCAGTGAGACTAGGCATCTCCTGTTTTATTTAGGCTGGATGAGGTAATCTGGTAGGCAGAAAGGGTCCCCAAAGTAGGCAACAGCATCAGAGATAGCCCCTGTTGCCATTGTTAGGAGTCCCACAAGAAGACCAATCTACATGGCTGTAACTCACACACATACACACACACACACACACACACACACACACACAAACACACACACACACATACGTACACAGAAGGCCTAGGGTTTCTGTTTTTCCTTGTTAGATTTACATATCTTTATTCACCAGGGCAATGTCTAACCACAAAGACCTATTTCCTGCATCTCTGCTACTATATGGATTCCCTGCTTAATCCCATTAAAGCCAGGCCTACCAGAATAATCTGCAATCCTCAAGTCCTGACTGTGGATGAGTATATTATACATTGGAATTCCCTGTTGCTTTTGACCATATCTTACTCTTCTTTTTAATCCTTTATTTCATTATAGTTCAGGTTTAATAATTAAAGCAATAATCAAATAACAACATATGTCAAATGATCAGAAGAGGTTAAGCAGCTTGTGCCAATGAAACAGTATGTTATGTTCTGTGGACTTAAGGGCCTATTGCTTCAAAAGCAACAGGAAGAACGTGTTTATAATGGTACTTGAAAATAAATGATAAATATGAGCATAGGAATATAGTAGGTGAAAATATTCTACACATGAAAAAGACAAAATATTTAGAAAATGATTAACTGGGCATGTTTGTTTGTTTGCTTGTTTGTTTGTTTATTTATTAAAGATATCTGTCTCCTCCCCGCCACCGCCTCCCATTTCCCTCCCCCTCCCCCTCCCCCAAATCCTTCTCTCTCATAAACCCAAAGAGCAGTCAGGGTCCCCTGCCCGGTGGGGAGTCCAAGGACCTCCCACCTCCTTCCAGGTCTAGTAAGGTGAGCATCCAAACAGCCTAGGCTCCCACAAAGCCAGTACGTGCAGTAGGATCAAAACCCATTGCCATTGTTCTTGACTTCTCAGCAGTCCTCATTGTCTGCTATGTTCAGCGAGTCCGGTTTTATCCCAGGCTTTTTCAGACCCGGTCCAGCTGGCCTTGGTGAGTTCTCGATAGAACATCCCCATTGTCTCAGTGTGTGGGTGCACCCCTCGCTGTCGTGAGTTCCTCGCCTGTGCTCTCTTCTCCTTCTGCTCCTGATTTGGACCTTGGGATTTCAGTCCGGTGCTCCAATGTGGAACTCTGTCTCTGTCTCCTTTCATCGCCTGATGAATGTTAATATACAGGAGGATGACTATATGTTTTTCTTTGGGTTCACCTTCTTATTTAGCTTCTCTAGGATCACGAATTATAGGCTCACTGTCCTTTATTTATGGCTAGAAACCAATTATGAGTGAGTACATCAGGAGACCGCTTCCGACATATAACCCCAGCAGCATAGACATTAAGGGCATCATTGAATAAATGGGACCTCCAGAGACTGAGAAGCTTCTGTAAAGCAATGGACACTGTCACTAAGACAAAAAGGTAACCCACTGACTGGGAGAAGATCTTCACCAACCCCGCAACTGACAAAGGTCTGATCTCCAAAATATATAAAGAACTCAAGAAACTAGACTGTAAAAGGCTAATCAACCCAATTATAAAATGGGGCACTGAGCTGAACAGAGAATTCTCAACAGAAGAAGTTCAAATGGCCAAAAGACACTTAAGGTCATGCTCAACTTCTTTAGTGATCAGGGAAATGCAAATCAAGACAACTCTAAGATACCATCTTACACCTGTCAGAATGGCTAAAATCAAAAACACCAATGATAGCCTTAGCTGAAGAGGTTGTGGAGAAAGGGGCACACTCATCCATTGCTGATGGGAATGCAAACTTGTGCAACCACTTTGGAAAGCAGTGTGGCGGTTTCTCAGGAAATTCGGGATCAACCTACCCCTGGACCCAGCAATACCACTCTTGGGAATATACCCAAGAGATGCCCTATCATACAACAAACGTATATGCTCAACTATATTCATAGCAGCATTGTTTGTAATAGCCAGAACCTGGAAACAACCTAGATGCCCTTCAATGGAAGAATGGATGAAGAGTGTATGGAATATATACGTATTAGAGTACTACTCAGCAGTAAAAAGCAATGACTTCGTGAATCTTCTGTTTAATCCTAATGCTCTTAATAGTAGTTCTCATCATATAGTTTCTATACCAGCTTTCCCTGATGGATCCATAAGACATAAACTCATGTTCTTGTCCTCTTCATAGTCCCAAGTCCTATCTGTGGGAACACAGATTAAGCACTAATTTCCATGATGATTTTCCCCATAACCTCTTCTGCTCTGTGCCATTTCCATACTCCTTGGCTTTGCTCTGGTAACACAAGTTCATTCACTGGCTCTCTCTGCCATGTACCATAAGAACAGATCTTGCTCCGCTGCCTTGATATGATACCTACTTCTCAATACACACATTGTTTAGCCATTTTCCTACTGCAAAACCTCAGCTGTCAGAGTTATCCCCATGTCCCCAGTCCCACTTCTGATCACACAATTATGTAACTGCCTTGCCTTGTGAGTGCCCCTATTCCATATACACCTCCTTTATCAACAAATACAAAGCCCTAGACCTGAATGCAGAATCAGTCATCAGTTTTCCTCATGACACTCAACTTATCCTCTGCTATCTCTGGACTAGCCAACTGTACATTGGCTTTGCATGGGAATTTTCCAAGAATAACACTTCACAGCCTCAAAACCACACTTCTAACCCAACCAGTAGTCATGCAAGTACTACATCAGATTTCATCAAATCCAAATTCATCTGATCCATCTCTACACTTCAGTTCGACGCCCTGTTTGCAGGAATCTAACACATGATTGCCTCGGGACAAAAGACGGATACCACATGAGAACTGAAGGAGACTTTGAAAGGACAAACAAGACCCATACCCATTCAAACCAGACCATATGCCAGTATTATTAACTGTGTAGCAGACACAAAAAATCTCCACTAACCAAGAAGATATTTGCAATTGATACTTGCTGGAGAAAGAAGATCAGAGCTGCCACCCTGTGTCCCCGCATGTGTGCGCATTACCTCAGCTGGTCCGCCCGAGACCCCCTGAGCGCAAACCCTAGTCCCCCGCACGAACCCATTTCCACTCCGACAAGATGAAAGAAACCATCATGAACCAGGAAAAACTGGCCAAGCTGCAGGCACAAGTGTGCATTGGTGGGAAAGGAACTGCTCGCAGAAAGAAGAAGGTGGTTCACAGAACAGCCACAGCAGATGATAAAAAACTGCAGTTCTCCTTAAAGAAGTTCTCTGGTATTGAAGAGGTGAACATGTTCACAAACCAAGGAACAGTGATCCATTTTAACAACCCTAAAGTTCAGGCGTCTCTGGTAGCAAACACCTTCACCGTTACAGGCCACGTTGAGACAAAGCAACTGACAGAAATGCTTCCCAGCATTCTAAACCAGCTTGGGGCAGACAGTCTGACTAGTTCAAGGAGACTGGCTGAAGCTCTGCCCAAACAATCTGTGGATGGAGAAGCACCCCTTGCTACTGGAGAGGATGATGATGATGATGAAGTCCCAGATCTGGTGGAGAATTTTGATGAGGCGTCTTAGAATGAGGCAAACTGAACGGAGGCGACTTCTGAAGAACTGACACTTGCAGAAGTTACAGGAGCTGCTATTTTACATCATGGCTGCTTTTAAAGGGTCTTTTGTTTATGGATCTGATCAAATCTAGATCGCTAATATTTTTAAGCCCAAGCCCCTTGGACACTGCAGCTCTTTTCAGTTTTTGCTTAAACACAATTCAGTCTTTGCAGCGAATTACGCTGAAGAAGCCTGGGGATAAAGTTTGGAAAAGGGTTAATAAAATTCTTTGCCTAGAAAAAAATAAAAAGAAAATCAGTTTTGTTCAATGGAATATAACTGGGAATACTCAATACATTCCAGTGTAGGCTTCATAACTAGCAGTAGCTGGCCAATGCAAACCTTATGCCATGTGTTCATTTAGTATTTTCGTCTTTCTTGTATTAAGATTTTTTTCAGAGATAGAGAAAGCAAAGACTGAACAAGTGGGCAGGTAGAGATGTGGGAAACAAAGGGAGTAGAAAACGTTGATGAAGGGAGAAATCATGATAAATTTATTTTATGAGAATTTTTTCAAATTAATTCTAGATTAATTTAAATCCTTAATCGATTAATTATATCTCTAAAGGTTTGTACATATGAGAGGGACATTAACCACTCTGGCCCTTTAAGACTATATGTCTTGACTCTGGTTCTTTGCTCATAATGTGACATTCATCTCTGGTAGCTACGGAAACAAGAATTTTTAAAGTCACTCTCATACTGGGCAGTCACTAGCATTTGGCCTTCATAGAAGGGAAGAGAGGCAAGTATTTTATGTTTTCTACATGGTTTCTGTTAAAAGCTTTCAATTTCAGGAGACATAGAAGGTCAAAGAAGTCAATGACCTAAGATTCAACTCTTTGTTGATATCATGTCTATGTCAGTAAATCCTACTGAATATAAGTACTGGGAATCCCTGTGTAGCTGTGAAGGCTCTGTAGCCTGTATTGAGCTTTATACATTTGTAGTTTCCTGAAACTGAGTATGTGAATTAGACTTTCTGTGGTTTTTTCTGTTTATTTAATGGGGTAATGATTGCGTGAATCTCATTGGAGGGTCAGGACTATCAGATGGGCTAATATCCCTGAAGAGTATAAATGAGGCTTCAACTAAGCAAAGCAGAGGAAGGGGTTGGTTTGTGTGAACCAGGGGTTGATGGTGAGACACCATTCTGAGCTGAAATATCTGCCTAACAGAACTTCTTTTACTGAAGGTGATTCAACTCTTGTGCGACTTCGTGTCTGTCCAACATTTCCTGCTATTTGGAAGATATTTATGATCTAGACATTTCTCAAATGGATCTCTTCCTCCTGGATAAACAAAGGTAAAAGCTTAAGATGAGCTTCATGGAAGGTTTCAGATTGGATCTTTATGAAGCATAAGCACCTCCTCCATGGGTTTCAGACATGGGCAAAACTAAATCTTTCCATGCTAGCTCATTTGTCTTACACAAGAGAATTTTCCACCCTGATTCTGGTTGTGCTTCAAAACTCACTGATTCTGACATCAAAAGGCTCAGATCTGCCTTAACAAGGAAGAGGGCATGGGTAGGGTGTTACTCAATTCATACTAGATTTTAAAGTCACCTTGCTGATATGACTTCCCAATTTAGTAGAGCTACTGTCTTCACCCTGTTAGGAAGTACATTCCACAGAGAATGTGGAATAGTGGGAAGCTGGTAGAGAAATTTTTGTGGCAAGGAGTACTCAAACCTTCTGCATTGGAGGTGGCAATGTTATCATGTACATGCCTGAACTTTATTTATGCTCAAGAACACAGTGACATCCTTCAGGGCATAGTTATTCATGAACATTAACCCCACATCCATTAACCCTACTTATGAACCAATAAGTGATCTAAATAAGTTGGAGCATACAGTAAATGTATAGTATTAATTTGGTGCTGGAGAAGATAGTTTCTCACACAAGACAGTTGGGATACTTCATATTCAGCAATGAAATGAAGGTAATTTTCTAATGTGTATGTTTGAGTAAGTCATGGGAAATGATTGAAATATTCATGAGGGCTCATGTTTCACATACAGATTTTAATTTTGGTCACATAATAATAATTCAGGTTTTCCAATATGTTTTCCGATAACACATACACTAGCATGCACATGTAGAAATATAGCAGACAATATAGGTGAATTAAATTTGTGTAAATTCACTACCATAATTTATAGATATTTGTGCATTCTTCTGCTTATACCTCTCATTTAAGCTATTTATCTTATTTATGTATTGTAAATACTGCTTAATTAAACATCATTTAACATGTGTTGTAAATTATTGAGTATTAATTCCAAGCATTAACATGTTTAGTTAACAAATTTGCACATTTCAGCATTTGATAGATATAGTGAAATTGCTAATCAAAACCTCATATAGAGGGAACTTTGGCCATAGGTATATTACTTAAATACAACTTTTTGTGACAGCAAGGACCAGGTATGAGAACTTATTGCTCTGTAAACCATAACTCATTTTGTTTTCCACTGTCCCTTGTGTTCCTGACTTGACTATATACCTGTTCAATTTCATCTTTAGACTTGCCAATGTGAAGGAGTGCCTCTTCAAGTTCAGTGGCCTCCTCTGCAGCCTATCGGCCTTGGTGTTTGAGATTGTCATCGCAAGCAGCCAATCCTGGCGCCTCTGGGTATTCAATGACAAGCTTGTGCAATTCGTGTCTTTTGGACTTTGGGAAGCTTGCTACCCTCAAGAATTTAATGCTTCAGGCACTGTAACCAAGATTCTGGTGCACACCCCTATCAGTTCCACTTGGACCATTTCACCTGAATTTCAGTATGCACAAACACTGATAATGTGGGCTGTTACGATGAAGCCTGTAGTTCTGATTTTCAGTGCAATCGCCATTAATATTGGCTGCATGAAAGACCCATTTATTGAGATGCAGTTATTTTGCTACAAGGTTGCTGCCTTAGTTTTGTGTGTTAGCAGCATCTTCACATTTGTTTCTGTGAGCTGGAACCACTTTGTAGATCATTGTGGCCAAACCACTCTTGACTTTCCACCTGCCTTTCCAGTTAAAAAAGAAGCCTTAATAAGCAAACACTATACTGTTGTGTTCCCAATAGGAGTACTGATTGCCACCATGTCACTCTTTGGTGTTACCTTCTTTCTCTTTGAGATAAACTCTTTGAAACTAAAGAATCAGGTGAAGGCCAAGTGTGCTTCCATAGTGGCAGATCAAGAGATATGAAGTGAGAACTACATTTGCAACATCTGTCAGAAGATTCCTAGAAGAAAGTTCCTACTCATTTAAAAACTCTTGTAGTTCTCAACTAGTTCTAAATAAAGCATCACCTTTATTTTCTTGGTCTGTCTAAATGACTTCCTCCTCTGTCTAACCTGTCTCTTTCTTTGGGTATTTTTGTATCCTAATCTCTGAAGGCCATGATCATGCGTTCAGGTATTTCCGACAGGCAGTAGCAGGGAAAAGTAATGGTGAAATGCATGTTGCAAAGATATTTATCACAGGATAAATATCAAGTGAAAGAAGGTTTGTAAGGAAGCTGACACATAAACACAATTCTGTCTGGAGACACTCTGAAACTCAGGTCTCCTGAAGGCAGAGCTGGACTTCATAGTGATAGCTCTGCAGATAGTGTGTTCCCTTGTCATGTAGTAGGAAGACTATGCTGTACACTGGACAGTCATGCATATCTTTCTGTTTGTGAGTATCACAAATTGCCGAGCATTCCCTATGTGCTCTGATAGAAAATATGGTGTAAAGATCATAGGGCTGCTTGTCCGAGTTGTTTTTCTTGTTTTTACCTTCAGAAACACTGGGTTCAAACCCACATTAAGCTTGGTGGCAAGCTTACATAGCCACTGGGCAATCTCACTAACTTCAAATATACCCCCACTTCACATAAGGATATCCCATGCTTGGCATCCATAGAATGTAGACCATTTTATAAAGTAAAAGAAATTTGCTTGCAAATGGGTAGAACTAGAAAAGGTCATCCTGAGTGAGGTAACCCAGACCCAGAAAAACAATTATTTTTTTTAAATATTTATTATGTATACAGTACTCCATCTGTGTGTATGCCTGCAGGCCAGAAGAGGGCACCAGACCCCATTACAGATGGTTGTGAGCCACCATGTGGTTGCTGGGAATCGAACTCAGGACCTTTGGAAGAGCAGACAATGCTCTTAAGCACTGAGCCATCTCTCCAGCCCCCCAGAAAGACAATTATTGTATGTACTCACATATAAGTGAATATTAGCTGTAAGGTAACCATGATGCAATCACAGGCCCAGAGAGGATAACCATGCTACAATCACAGGCTCAGAGAGAAGCTAATTAACAAGGGGTCATGATGGGGCTTGAGAATCTCACTGTGAAAGGGTAATAGAATAGACATCACTGATGGATGGGAGAGGGGTCTAGACGGGGGCAAGGAATGAGAACAGGATGGATCAGGTGAAGGGAAAATGGGGAGAGAGTACTGAGAGAGACAACTGGCTTCTGGGACATCTCTGGGTTGAGCTATAAACCTCGGAAAATGGAAATTCCCAGCAATCTATGAGGTAACCCATTTCGCTCCATCATGCCTTGAACTCCATCCACTCTTCCTCCTCTGTTTCTCTTCAGAAAAGGGTGGGCCTCCCATGGATTTCAGTCAATCACGGAATATCAAGTTGCAGTGAGACTAGGCATCTCCTGTTTTATTTAGGCTGGATGAGGTAATCTGGTAGGCAGAAAGGGTCCCCAAAGTAGGCAACAGCATCAGAGATAGCCCCTGTTGCCATTGTTAGGAGTCCCACAAGAAGACCAATCTACATGGCTGTAACTCACACACATACACACACACACACACACACACACACACACAAACACACACACACACATACGTACACAGAAGGCCTAGGGTTTCTGTTTTTCCTTGTTAGATTTACATATCTTTATTCACCAGGGCAATGTCTAACCACAAAGACCTATTTCCTGCATCTCTGCTACTATATGGATTCCCTGCTTAATCCCATTAAAGCCAGGCCTACCAGAATAATCTGCAATCCTCAAGTCCTGACTGTGGATGAGTATATTATACATTGGAATTCCCTGTTGCTTTTGACCATATCTTACTCTTCTTTTTAATCCTTTATTTCATTATAGTTCAGGTTTAATAATTAAAGCAATAATCAAATAACAACATATGTCAAATGATCAGAAGAGGTTAAGCAGCTTGTGCCAATGAAACAGTATGTTATGTTCTGTGGACTTAAGGGCCTATTGCTTCAAAAGCAACAGGAAGAACGTGTTTATAATGGTACTTGAAAATAAATGATAAATATGAGCATAGGAATATAGTAGGTGAAAATATTCTACACATGAAAAAGACAAAATATTTAGAAAATGATTAACTGGGCATGTTTGTTTGTTTGCTTGTTTGTTTGTTTATTTATTAAAGATATCTGTCTCCTCCCCGCCACCGCCTCCCATTTCCCTCCCCCTCCCCCTCCCCCAAATCCTTCTCTCTCATAAACCCAAAGAGCAGTCAGGGTCCCCTGCCCGGTGGGGAGTCCAAGGACCTCCCACCTCCTTCCAGGTCTAGTAAGGTGAGCATCCAAACAGCCTAGGCTCCCACAAAGCCAGTACGTGCAGTAGGATCAAAACCCATTGCCATTGTTCTTGACTTCTCAGCAGTCCTCATTGTCTGCTATGTTCAGCGAGTCCGGTTTTATCCCAGGCTTTTTCAGACCCGGTCCAGCTGGCCTTGGTGAGTTCTCGATAGAACATCCCCATTGTCTCAGTGTGGGGGTGCACCCCTCGCTGTCGTGAGTTCCTCGCCTGTGCTCTCTTCTCCTTCTGCTCCTGATTTGGACCTTGGGATTTCAGTCCGGTGCTCCAATGTGGAACTCTGTCTCTGTCTCCTTTCATCGCCTGATGAATGTTAATATACAGGAGGATGACTATATGTTTTTCTTTGGGTTCACCTTCTTATTTAGCTTCTCTAGGATCACGAATTATAGGCTCACTGTCCTTTATTTATGGCTAGAAACCAATTATGAGTGAGTACATCAGGAGACCGCTTCCGACATATAACCCCAGCAGCATAGACATTAAGGGCATCATTGAATAAATGGGACCTCCAGAGACTGAGAAGCTTCTGTAAAGCAATGGACACTGTCACTAAGACAAAAAGGTAACCCACTGACTGGGAGAAGATCTTCACCAACCCCGCAACTGACAAAGGTCTGATCTCCAAAATATATAAAGAACTCAAGAAACTAGACTGTAAAAGGCTAATCAACCCAATTATAAAATGGGGCACTGAGCTGAACAGAGAATTCTCAACAGAAGAAGTTCAAATGGCCAAAAGACACTTAAGGTCATGCTCAACTTCTTTAGTGATCAGGGAAATGCAAATCAAGACAACTCTAAGATACCATCTTACACCTGTCAGAATGGCTAAAATCAAAAACACCAATGATAGCCTTAGCTGAAGAGGTTGTGGAGAAAGGGGCACACTCATCCATTGCTGATGGGAATGCAAACTTGTGCAACCACTTTGGAAAGCAGTGTGGCGGTTTCTCAGGAAATTCGGGATCAACCTACCCCTGGACCCAGCAATACCACTCTTGGGAATATACCCAAGAGATGCCCTATCATACAACAAACGTATATGCTCAACTATATTCATAGCAGCATTGTTTGTAATAGCCAGAACCTGGAAACAACCTAGATGCCCTTCAATGGAAGAATGGATGAAGAGTGTATGGAATATATACGTATTAGAGTACTACTCAGCAGTAAAAAGCAATGACTTCGTGAATCTTCTGTTTAATCCTAATGCTCTTAATAGTAGTTCTCATCATATAGTTTCTATACCAGCTTTCCCTGATGGATCCATAAGACATAAACTCATGTTCTTGTCCTCTTCATAGTCCCAAGTCCTATCTGTGGGAACACAGATTAAGCACTAATTTCCATGATGATTTTCCCCATAACCTCTTCTGCTCTGTGCCATTTCCATACTCCTTGGCTTTGCTCTGGTAACACAAGTTCATTCACTGGCTCTCTCTGCCATGTACCATAAGAACAGATCTTGCTCCGCTGCCTTGATATGATACCTACTTCTCAATACACACATTGTTTAGCCATTTTCCTACTGCAAAACCTCAGCTGTCAGAGTTATCCCCATGTCCCCAGTCCCACTTCTGATCACACAATTATGTAACTGCCTTGCCTTGTGAGTGCCCCTATTCCATATACACCTCCTTTATCAACAAATACAAAGCCCTAGACCTGAATGCAGAATCAGTCATCAGTTTTCCTCATGACACTCAACTTATCCTCTGCTATCTCTGGACTAGCCAACTGTACATTGGCTTTGCATGGGAATTTTCCAAGAATAACACTTCACAGCCTCAAAACCACACTTCTAACCCAACCAGTAGTCATGCAAGTACTACATCAGATTTCATCAAATCCAAATTCATCTGATCCATCTCTACACTTCAGTTCGACGCCCTGTTTGCAGGAATCTAACACATGATTGCCTCGGGACAAAAGACGGATACCACATGAGAACTGAAGGAGACTTTGAAAGGACAAACAAGACCCATACCCATTCAAACCAGACCATATGCCAGTATTATTAACTGTGTAGCAGACACAAAAAATCTCCACTAACCAAGAAGATATTTGCAATTGATACTTGCTGGAGAAAGAAGATCAGAGCTGCCACCCTGTGTCCCCGCATGTGTGCGCATTACCTCAGCTGGTCCGCCCGAGACCCCCTGAGCGCAAACCCTAGTCCCCCGCACGAACCCATTTCCACTCCGACAAGATGAAAGAAACCATCATGAACCAGGAAAAACTGGCCAAGCTGCAGGCACAAGTGTGCATTGGTGGGAAAGGAACTGCTCGCAGAAAGAAGAAGGTGGTTCACAGAACAGCCACAGCAGATGATAAAAAACTGCAGTTCTCCTTAAAGAAGTTCTCTGGTATTGAAGAGGTGAACATGTTCACAAACCAAGGAACAGTGATCCATTTTAACAACCCTAAAGTTCAGGCGTCTCTGGTAGCAAACACCTTCACCGTTACAGGCCACGTTGAGACAAAGCAACTGACAGAAATGCTTCCCAGCATTCTAAACCAGCTTGGGGCAGACAGTCTGACTAGTTCAAGGAGACTGGCTGAAGCTCTGCCCAAACAATCTGTGGATGGAGAAGCACCCCTTGCTACTGGAGAGGATGATGATGATGATGAAGTCCCAGATCTGGTGGAGAATTTTGATGAGGCGTCTTAGAATGAGGCAAACTGAACGGAGGCGACTTCTGAAGAACTGACACTTGCAGAAGTTACAGGAGCTGCTATTTTACATCATGGCTGCTTTTAAAGGGTCTTTTGTTTATGGATCTGATCAAATCTAGATCGCTAATATTTTTAAGCCCAAGCCCCTTGGACACTGCAGCTCTTTTCAGTTTTTGCTTAAACACAATTCAGTCTTTGCAGCGAATTACGCTGAAGAAGCCTGGGGATAAAGTTTGGAAAAGGGTTAATAAAATTCTTTGCCTAGAAAAAAATAAAAAGAAAATCAGTTTTGTTCAATGGAATATAACTGGGAATACTCAATACATTCCAGTGTAGGCTTCATAACTAGCAGTAGCTGGCCAATGCAAACCTTATGCCATGTGTTCATTTAGTATTTTCGTCTTTCTTGTATTAAGATTTTTTTCAGAGATAGAGAAAGCAAAGACTGAACAAGTGGGCAGGTAGAGATGTGGGAAACAAAGGGAGTAGAAAACGTTGATGAAGGGAGAAATCATGATAAATTTATTTTATGAGAATTTTTTCAAATTAATTCTAGATTAATTTAAATCCTTAATAGATTAATTATATCTCTAAAGGTTTGTACATATGAGAGGGACATTAACCACTCTGGCCCTTTAAGACTATATGTCTTGACTCTGGTTCTTTGCTCATAATGTGACATTCATCTCTGGTAGCTACAGAAACAAGAATTTTTAAAGTCACTCTCATACTGGGCAGTCACTAGCATTTGGCCTTCATAGAAGGGAAGAGAGGCAAGTATTTTATGTTTTCTACATGGTTTCTGTTAAAAGCTTTCAATTTCAGGAGACATAGAAGGTCAAAGAAGTCAATGACCTAAGATTCAACTCTTTGTTGATATCATGTCTATGTCAGTAAATCCTACTGAATATAAGTACTGGGAATCCCTGTGTAGCTGTGAAGGCTCTGTAGCCTGTATTGAGCTTTATACATTTGTAGTTTCCTGAAACTGAGTATGTGAATTAGACTTTCTGTGGTTTTTTCTGTTTATTTAATGGGGTAATGATTGCGTGAATCTCATTGGAGGGTCAGGACTATCAGATGGGCTAATATCCCTGAAGAGTATAAATGAGGCTTCAACTAAGCAAAGCAGAGGAAGGGGTTGGTTTGTGTGAACCAGGGGTTGATGGTGAGACACCATTCTGAGCTGAAATATCTGCCTAACAGAACTTCTTTTACTGAAGGTGATTCAACTCTTGTGCGACTTCGTGTCTGTCCAACATTTCCTGCTATTTGGAAGATATTTATGATCTAGACATTTCTCAAATGGATCTCTTCCTCCTGGATAAACAAAGGTAAAAGCTTAAGATGAGCTTCATGGAAGGTTTCAGATTGGATCTTTATGAAGCATAAGCACCTCCTCCATGGGTTTCAGACATGGGCAAAACTAAATCTTTCCATGCTAGCTCATTTGTCTTACACAAGAGAATTTTCCACCCTGATTCTGGTTGTGCTTCAAAACTCACTGATTCTGACATCAAAAGGCTCAGATCTGCCTTAACAAGGAAGAGGGCATGGGTAGGGTGTTACTCAATTCATACTAGATTTTAAAGTCACCTTGCTGATATGACTTCCCAATTTAGTAGAGCTACTGCCTTCACCCTGTTAGGAAGTACATTCCACAGAGAATGTGGAATAGTGGGAAGCTGGTAGAGAAATTTTTGTGGCAAGGAGGTACAGTTTGTAGTGCACTCAGACCTTCTGCATTGGAGGTGGCAATGTTATCATGTACATGCCTGAACTTTATTTATGCTCAAGAACACAGTGATATCCTTCAGGGCATAGTTATTCATGACCATTAACCCCACATCCATTAACCCTACTTATGAACCAATAAGTGATCTAAATAAGTTGGTGCATACAGTAAATGTATAGTATTAATTTGGTGCTGGAGAAGATAGTTTCTCACACAAGACAGTTGGGATACTTCATATTCAGCAATGAAATGAAGGTAATTTTCTAATGTGTATGTTTGAGTAAGTCATGGGAAATGATTGAAATATTCATGAGGGCTCATGTTTCACATACAGATTTTAATTTTGGTCACATAATAATAATTCAGGTTTTCCAATATGTTTTCCGATAACACATACACTAGCATACACATGTAGAAATATAGCAGACAATATAGGTGAATTAAATTTGTGTAAATTCACTACCATAATTTATAGATATTTGTGCATTCTTCTGCTTATACCTCTCATTTAAGCTATTTATCTTATTTATGTATTGTAAATACTGCTTAATTAAACATCATTTAACATGTGTTGTAAATTATTGAGTATTAATTCCAAGCATTAACATGTTTAGTTAACAAATTTGCACATTTCAGCATTTGATAGATATAGTGAAATTGCTAATCAAAACCTCATATAGAGGGAACTTTGGCCATAGGTATATTACTTAAATACAACTTTTTGTGACAGCAAGGACCAGGTATGAGAACTTATTGCTCTGTAAACCATAACTCATTTTGTTTTCCACTGTCCCTTGTGTTCCTGACTTGACTATATACCTGTTCAATTTCATCTTTAGACTTGCCAATGTGAAGGAGTGCCTCTTCAAGTTCAGTGGCCTCCTCTGCAGCCTATCGGCCTTGGTGTTTGAGATTGTCATCGCAAGCAGCCAATCCTGGCGCCTCTGGGAATTCAATGACAAGCTTGTGCAATTCGTGTCTTTTGGACTTTGGGAAGCTTGCTACCCTCAAGAATTTAATGCTTCAGGCACTGTAACCAAGATTCTGGTGCACACCCCTATCAGTTCCACTTGGACCATTTCACCTGAATTTCAGTATGCACAAACACTGATAATGTGGGCTGTTACGATGAAGCCTGTAGTTCTGATTTTCAGTGCAATCGCCATTAATATTGGCTGCATGAAAGACCCATTTATTGAGATGCAGTTATTTTGCTACAAGGTTGCTGCCTTAGTTTTGTGTGTTAGCAGCATCTTCACATTTGTTTCTGTGAGCTGGAACCACTTTGTAGATCATTATGGCCAAACCACTCTTGACTTTCCACCTGACTTTCCAGTTAAAAAAGAAGCCTTAATAAGCAAACACTATACTGTTGTGTTCCCAATAGGAGTACTGATTGCCACCATGTCACTCTTTGGTGTTACCTTCTTTCTCTTTGAGATAAACTCTTTGAAACTAAAGAATCAGGTGAAGGCCAAGTGTGCTTCCATAGTGGCAGATCAAGAGATATGAAGTGAGAACTACATTTGCAACATCTGTCAGAAGATTCCTAGAAGAAAGTTCCTACTCATTTAAAAACTCTTGTAGTTCTCAACTAGTTCTAAATAAAGCATCACCTTTATTTTCTTGGTCTGTCTAAATGACTTCCTCCTCTGTCTAACCTGTCTCTTTCTTTGGGTATTTTTGTATCCTAATCTCTGAAGGCCATGATCATGCGTTCAGGTATTTCCGACAGGCAGTAGCAGGGAAAAGTAATGGTGAAATGCATGTTGCAAAGATATTTATCACAGGATAAATATCAAGTGAAAGAAGGTTTGTAAGGAAGCTGACACATAAACAGAAAAGTAAACACAATTCTGTCTGGAGACACTCTGAAACTCAGGTCTCCTGAAGGCAGAGCTGGACTTCATAGTGATAGCTCTGCAGATAGTGTGTTCCCTTGTCATGTAGTAGGAAGACTATGCTGTACACTGGACAGTCATGCATATCTTTCTGTTTGTGAGTATCACAAATTGCCGAGCATTCCCTATGTGCTCTGATAGAAAATATGGTGTAAAGATCATAGGGCTGCTTGTCCGAGTTGTTTTTCTTGTTTTTACCTTCAGAAACACTGGGTTCAAACCCACATTAAGCTTGGTGGCAAGCTTACATAGCCACTGGGCAATCTCACTAACTTCAAATATACCCCCACTTCACATAAGGATATCCCATGCTTGGCATCCATAGAATGTAGACCATTTTATAAAGTAAAAGAAATTTGCTTGCAAATGGGTAGAACTAGAAAAGGTCATCCTGAGTGAGGTAACCCAGACCCAGAAAAACAATTATTTTTTTTAAATATTTATTATGTATACAGTACTCCATCTGTGTGTATGCCTGCAGGCCAGAAGAGGGCACCAGACCCCATTACAGATGGTTGTGAGCCACCATGTGGTTGCTGGGAATCGAACTCAGGACCTTTGGAAGAGCAGACAATGCTCTTAAGCACTGAGCCATCTCTCCAGCCCCCCAGAAAGACAATTATTGTATGTACTCACATATAAGTGAATATTAGCTGTAAGGTAACCATGATGCAATCACAGGCCCAGAGAGGATAACCATGCTACAATCACAGGCTCAGAGAGAAGCTAATTAACAAGGGATCATGATGGGGCTTGAGAATCTCACTGTGAAAGGGTAATAGAATAGACATCACTGATGGATGGGAGAGGGGTCTAGACGGGGGCAAGGAATGAGAACAGGATGGATCAGGTGAAGGGAAAATGGGGAGAGAGTACTGAGAGAGACAACTGGCTTCTGGGACATCTCTGGGTTGAGCTATAAACCTAGGAAAATGGAAATTCCCAGCAATCTATGAGGTAACCCATTCCGCTCCATCATGCCTTGAACTCCATCCACTCTTCCTCCTCTGTTTCTCTTCAGAAAAGGGTGGGCCTCCCATGGATTTCAGTCAATCACGGAATATCAAGTTGCAGTGAGACGAGGCATCTCCTGTTTTATTTAGGCTGAATGAGGTAATCTGGTAGGCAGAAAGGGTCCCCAAAGTAGGCAACAGCATCAGAGATAGCCCCTGTTGCCATTGTTAGGAGTCCCACAAGAAGACCAATCTACATGGCTGTAACTCACACACATACACACACACACACACACACACACAAACACACACACACACATACGTACACAGAAGGCCTAGGGTTTCTGTTTTTCCTTGTTAGATTTACATATCTTTATTCACCAGGGCAATGTCTAACCACAAAGACCTATTTCCTGCATCTCTGCTACTATATGGATTCCCTGCTTAATCCCATTAAAGCCAGGCCTACCAGAATAATCTGCAATCCTCAAGTCCTGACTGTGGATGAGTATATTATACATTGGAATTCCCTGTTGCTTTTGACCATATCTTACTCTTCTTTTTAATCCTTTATTTCATTATAGTTCAGGTTTAATAATTAAAGCAATAATCAAATAACAACATATGTCAAATGATCAGAAGAGGTTAAGCAGCTTGTGCCAATGAAACAGTATGTTATGTTCTGTGGACTTAAGGGCCTATTGCTTCAAAAGCAACAGGAAGAACGTGTTTATAATGGTACTTGAAAATAAATGATAAATATGAGCATAGGAATATAGTAGGTGAAAATATTCTACACATGAAAAAGACAAAATATTTAGAAAATGATTAACTGGGCATGTTTGTTTGTTTGCTTGTTTGTTTGTTTATTTATTAAAGATATCTGTCTCCTCCCCGCCACCGCCTCCCATTTCCCTCCCCCTCCCCCTCCCCCAAATCCTTCTCTCTCATAAACCCAAAGAGCAGTCAGGGTCCCCTGCCCGGTGGGGAGTCCAAGGACCTCCCACCTCCTTCCAGGTCTAGTAAGGTGAGCATCCAAACAGCCTAGGCTCCCACAAAGCCAGTACGTGCAGTAGGATCAAAACCCATTGCCATTGTTCTTGACTTCTCAGCAGTCCTCATTGTCTGCTATGTTCAGCGAGTCCGGTTTTATCCCAGGCTTTTTCAGACCCGGTCCAGCTGGCCTTGGTGAGTTCTCGATAGAACATCCCCATTGTCTCAGTGTGGGGGTGCACCCCTCGCTGTCGTGAGTTCCTCGCCTGTGCTCTCTTCTCCTTCTGCTCCTGATTTGGACCTTGGGATTTCAGTCCGGTGCTCCAATGTGGAACTCTGTCTCTGTCTCCTTTCATCGCCTGATGAATGTTAATATACAGGAGGATGACTATATGTATTTCTTTGGGTTCACCTTCTTATTTAGCTTCTCTAGGATCACGAATTATAGGCTCACTGTCCTTTATTTATGGCTAGAAACCAATTATGTGTGAGTACATCAGGAGACCGCTTCCGACATATAACCCCAGCAGCATAGACATTAAGGGCATCATTGAATAAATGGGACCTCCAGAGACTGAGAAGCTTCTGTAAAGCAATGGACACTGTCACTAAGACAAAAAGGTAACCCACTGACTGGGAGAAGATCTTCACCAACCCCGCAACTGACAAAGGTCTGATCTCCAAAATATATAAAGAACTCAAGAAACTAGACTGTAAAAGGCTAATCAACCCAATTATAAAATGGGGCACTGAGCTGAACAGAGAATTCTCAACAGAAGAAGTTCAAATGGCCAAAAGACACTTAAGGTCATGCTCAACTTCTTTAGTGATCAGGGAAATGCAAATTAAGACAACTTTAAGATACCATCTTACACCTGTCAGAATGGCTAAAATCAAAAACACCAATGATAGCCTTAGCTGAAGAGGTTGTGGAGAAAGGGGCACACTCATCCATTGCTGATGGGAATGCAAACTTGTGCAACCACTTTGGAAAGCAGTGTGGCGGTTTCTCAGGAAATTCGGGATCAACCTACCCCTGGACCCAGCAATACCACTCTTGGGAATATACCCAAGAGATGCCCTATCATACAACAAACGTATATGCTCAACTATATTCATAGCAGCATTGTTTGTAATAGCCAGAACCTGGAAACAACCTAGATGCCCTTCAATGGAAGAATGGATGAAGAGTGTATGGAATATATACGTATTAGAGTACTACTCAGCAGTAAAAAGCAATGACTTCGTGAATCTTCTGTTTAATCCTAATGCTCTTAATAGTAGTTCTCATCATATAGTTTCTATACCAGCTTTCCCTGATGGATCCATAAGACATAAACTCATGTTCTTGTCCTCTTCATAGTCCCAAGTCCTATCTGTGGGAACACAGATTAAGCACTAATTTCCATGATGATTTTCCCCATAACCTCTTCTGCTCTGTGCCATTTCCATACTCCTTGGCTTTGCTCTGGTAACACAAGTTCATTCACTGGCTCTCTCTGCCATGTACCATAAGAACAGATCTTGCTCCGCTGCCTTGATATGATACCTACTTCTCAATACACACATTGTTTAGCCATTTTCCTACTGCAAAACCTCAGCTGTCAGAGTTATCCCCATGTCCCCAGTCCCACTTCTGATCACACAATTATGTAACTGCCTTGCCTTGTGAGTGCCCCTATTCCATATACACCTCCTTTATCAACAAATACAAAGCCCTAGACCTGAATGCAGAATCAGTCATCAGTTTTCCTCATGACACTCAACTTATCCTCTGCTATCTCTGGACTAGCCAACTGTACATTGGCTTTGCATGGGAATTTTCCAAGAATAACACTTCACAGCCTCAAAACCACACTTCTAACCCAACCAGTAGTCATGCAAGTACTACATCAGATTTCATCAAATCCAAATTCATCTGATCCATCTCTACACTTCAGTTCGACGCCCTGTTTGCAGGAATCTAACACATGATTGCCTCGGGACAAAAGACGGATACCACATGAGAACTGAAGGAGACTTTGAAAGGACAAACAAGACCCATACCCATTCAAACCAGACCATATGCCAGTATTATTAACTGTGTAGCAGACACAAAAAATCTCCACTAACCAAGAAGATATTTGCAATTGATACTTGCTGGAGAAAGAAGATCAGAGCTGCCACCCTGTGTCCCCGCATGTGTGCGCATTACCTCAGCTGGTCCGCCCGAGACCCCCTGAGCGCAAACCCTAGTCCCCCGCACGAACCCATTTCCACTCCGACAAGATGAAAGAAACCATCATGAACCAGGAAAAACTGGCCAAGCTGCAGGCACAAGTGTGCATTGGTGGGAAAGGAACTGCTCGCAGAAAGAAGAAGGTGGTTCACAGAACAGCCACAGCAGATGATAAAAAACTGCAGTTCTCCTTAAAGAAGTTCTCTGGTATTGAAGAGGTGAACATGTTCACAAACCAAGGAACAGTGATCCATTTTAACAACCCTGAAGTTCAGGCGTCTCTGGTAGCAAACACCTTCACCGTTACAGGCCACGTTGAGACAAAGCAACTGACAGAAATGCTTCCCAGCATTCTAAACCAGCTTGGGGCAGACAGTCTGACTAGTTCAAGGAGACTGGCTGAAGCTCTGCCCAAACAATCTGTGGATGGAGAAGCACCCCTTGCTACTGGAGAGGATGATGATGATGATGAAGTCCCAGATCTGGTGGAGAATTTTGATGAGGCGTCTTAGAATGAGGCAAACTGAACGGAGGCGACTTCTGAAGAACTGACACTTGCAGAAGTTACAGGAGCTGCTATTTTACATCATGGCTGCTTTTAAAGGGTCTTTTGTTTATGGATCTGATCAAATCTAGATCGCTAATATTTTTAAGCCCAAGCCCCTTGGACACTGCAGCTCTTTTCAGTTTTTGCTTAAACACAATTCAGTCTTTGCAGCGAATTACGCTGAAGAAGCCTGGGGATAAAGTTTGGAAAAGGGTTAATAAAATTCTTTGCCTAGAAAAAAATAAAAAGAAAATCAGTTTTGTTCAATGGAATATAACTGGGAATACTCAATACATTCCAGTGTAGGCTTCATAACTAGCAGTAGCTGGCCAATGCAAACCTTATGCCATGTGTTCATTTAGTATTTTCGTCTTTCTTGTATTAAGATTTTTTTCAGAGATAGAGAAAGCAAAGACTGAACAAGTGGGCAGGTAGAGATGTGGGAAACAAAGGGAGTAGAAAACGTTGATGAAGGGAGAAATCATGATAAATTTATTTTATGAGAATTTTTTCAAATTAATTCTAGATTAATTTAAATCCTTAATAGATTAATTATATCTCTAAAGGTTTGTACATATGAGAGGGACATTAACCACTCTGGCCCTTTAAGACTATATGTCTTGACTCTGGTTCTTTGCTCATAATGTGACATTCATCTCTGGTAGCTACGGAAACAAGAATTTTTAAAGTCACTCTCATACTGGGCAGTCACTAGCATTTGGCCTTCATAGAAGGGAAGAGAGGCAAGTATTTTATGTTTTCTACATGGTTTCTGTTAAAAGCTTTCAATTTCAGGAGACATAGAAGGTCAAAGAAGTCAATGACCTAAGATTCAACTCTTTGTTGATATCATGTCTATGTCAGTAAATCCTACTGAATATAAGTACTGGGAATCCCTGTGTAGCTGTGAAGGCTCTGTAGCCTGTATTGAGCTTTATACATTTGTAGTTTCCTGAAACTGAGTATGTGAATTAGACTTTCTGTGGTTTTTTCTGTTTATTTAATGGGGTAATGATTGCGTGAATCTCATTGGAGGGTCAGGACTATCAGATGGGCTAATATCCCTGAAGAGTATAAATGAGGCTTCAACTAAGCAAAGCAGAGGAAGGGGTTGGTTTGTGTGAACCAGGGGTTGATGGTGAGACACCATTCTGAGCTGAAATATCTGCCTAACAGAACTTCTTTTACTGAAGGTGATTCAACTCTTGTGCGACTTCGTGTCTGTCCAACATTTCCTGCTATTTGGAAGATATTTATGATCTAGACATTTCTCAAATGGATCTCTTCCTCCTGGATAAACAAAGGTAAAAGCTTAAGATGAGCTTCATGGAAGGTTTCAGATTGGATCTTTATGAAGCATAAGCACCTCCTCCATGGGTTTCAGACATGGGCAAAACTAAATCTTTCCATGCTAGCTCATTTGTCTTACACAAGAGAATTTTCCACCCTGATTCTGGTTGTGCTTCAAAACTCACTGATTCTGACATCAAAAGGCTCAGATCTGCCTTAACAAGGAAGAGGGCATGGGTAGGGTGTTACTCAATTCATACTAGATTTTAAAGTCACCTTGCTGATATGACTTCCCAATTTAGTAGAGCTACTGCCTTCACCCTGTTAGGAAGTACATTCCACAGAGAATGTGGAATAGTGGGAAGCTGGTAGAGAAATTTTTGTGGCAAGGAGGTACAGTTTGTAGTGCACTCAGACCTTCTGCATTGGAGGTGGCAATGTTATCATGTACATGCCTGAACTTTATTTATGCTCAAGAACACAGTGACATCCTTCAGGGCATAGTTATTCATGACCATTAACCCCACATCCATTAACCCTACTTATGAACCAATAAGTGATCTAAATAAGTTGGTGCATACAGTAAATGTATAGTATTAATTTGGTGCTGGAGAAGATAGTTTCTCACACAAGACAGTTGGGATACTTCATATTCAGCAATGAAATGAAGGTAATTTTCTAATGTGTATGTTTGAGTAAGTCATGGGAAATGATTGAAATATTCATGAGGGCTCATGTTTCACATACAGATTTTAATTTTGGTCACATAATAATAATTCAGGTTTTCCAATATGTTTTCCGATAACACATACACTAGCATACACATGTAGAAATATAGCAGACAATATAGGTGAATTAAATTTGTGTAAATTCACTACCATAATTTATAGATATTTGTGCATTCTTCTGCTTATACCTCTCATTTAAGCTATTTATCTTATTTATGTATTGTAAATACTGCTTAATTAAACATCATTTAACATGTGTTGTAAATTATTGAGTATTAATTCCAAGCATTAACATGTTTAGTTAACAAATTTGCACATTTCAGCATTTGATAGATATAGTGAAATTGCTAATCAAAACCTCATATAGAGGGAACTTTGGCCATAGGTATATTACTTAAATACAACTTTTTGTGACAGCAAGGACCAGGTATGAGAACTTATTGCTCTGTAAACCATAACTCATTTTGTTTTCCACTGTCCCTTGTGTTCCTGACTTGACTATATACCTGTTCAATTTCATCTTTAGACTTGCCAATGTGAAGGAGTGCCTCTTCAAGTTCAGTGGCCTCCTCTGCAGCCTATCGGCCTTGGTGTTTGAGATTGTCATCGCAAGCAGCCAATCCTGGCGCCTCTGGGAATTCAATGACAAGCTTGTGCAATTCGTGTCTTTTGGACTTTGGGAAGCTTGCTACCCTCAAGAATTTAATGCTTCAGGCACTGTAACCAAGATTCTGGTGCACACCCCTATCAGTTCCACTTGGACCATTTCACCTGAATTTCAGTATGCACAAACACTGATAATGTGGGCTGTTACGATGAAGCCTGTAGTTCTGATTTTCAGTGCAATCGCCATTAATATTGGCTGCATGAAAGACCCATTTATTGAGATGCAGTTATTTTGCTACAAGGTTGCTGCCTTAGTTTTGTGTGTTAGCAGCATCTTCACATTTGTTTCTGTGAGCTGGAACCACTTTGTAGATCATTGTGGCCAAACCACTCTTGACTTTCCACCTGCCTTTCCAGTTAAAAAAGAAGCCTTAATAAGCAAACACTATACTGTTGTGTTCCCAATAGGAGTACTGATTGCCACCATGTCACTCTTTGGTGTTACCTTCTTTCTCTTTGAGAAAAACTCTTTGAAACTAAAGAATCAGGTGAAGGCCAAGTGTGCTTCCATAGTGGCAGATCAAGAGATATGAAGTGAGAACTACATTTGCAACATCTGTCAGAAGATTCCTAGAAGAAAGTTCCTACTCATTTAAAAACTCTTGTAGTTCTCAACTAGTTCTAAATAAAGCATCACCTTTATTTTCTTGGTCTGTCTAAATGACTTCCTCCTCTGTCTAACCTGTCTCTTTCTTTGGGTATTTTTGTATCCTAATCTCTGAAGGCCATGATCATGCGTTCAGGTATTTCCGACAGGCAGTAGCAGGGAAAAGTAATGGTGAAATGCATGTTGCAAAGATATTTATCACAGGATAAATATCAAGTGAAAGAAGGTTTGTAAGGAAGCTGACACATAAACAGAAAAGTAAACACAATTCTGTCTGGAGACACTCTGAAACTCAGGTCTCCTGAAGGCAGAGCTGGACTTCATAGTGATAGCTCTGCAGATAGTGTGTTCCCTTGTCATGTAGTAGGAAGACTATGCTGTACACTGGACAGTCATGCATATCTTTCTGTTTGTGAGTATCACAAATTGCCGAGCATTCCCTATGTGCTCTGATAGAAAATATGGTGTAAAGATCATAGGGCTGCTTGTCCGAGTTGTTTTTCTTGTTTTTACCTTCAGAAACACTGGGTTCAAACCCACATTAAGCTTGGTGGCAAGCTTACATAGCCACTGGGCAATCTCACTAACTTCAAATATACCCCCACTTCACATAAGGATATCCCATGCTTGGCATCCATAGAATGTAGACCATTTTATAAAGTAAAAGAAATTTGCTTGCAAATGGGTAGAACTAGAAAAGGTCATCCTGAGTGAGGTAACCCAGACCCAGAAAAACAATTATTTTTTTTAAATATTTATTATGTATACAGTACTCCATCTGTGTGTATGCCTGCAGGCCAGAAGAGGGCACCAGACCCCATTACAGATGGTTGTGAGCCACCATGTGGTTGCTGGGAATCGAACTCAGGACCTTTGGAAGAGCAGACAATGCTCTTAAGCACTGAGCCATCTCTCCAGCCCCCCAGAAAGACAATTATTGTATGTACTCACATATAAGTGAATATTAGCTGTAAGGTAACCATGATGCAATCACAGGCCCAGAGAGGATAACCATGCTACAATCACAGGCTCAGAGAGAAGCTAATTAACAAGGGGTCATGATGGGGCTTGAGAATCTCACTGTGAAAGGGTAATAGAATAGACATCACTGATGGATGGGAGAGGGGTCTAGACGGGGGCAAGGAATGAGAACAGGATGGATCAGGTGAAGGGAAAATGGGGAGAGAGTACTGAGAGAGACAACTGGCTTCTGGGACATCTCTGGGTTGAGCTATAAACCTAGGAAAATGGAAATTCCCAGCAATCTATGAGGTAACCCATTCCGCTCCATCATGCCTTGAACTCCATCCACTCTTCCTCCTCTGTTTCTCTTCAGAAAAGGGTGGGCCTCCCATGGATTTCAGTCAATCACGGAATATCAAGTTGCAGTGAGACGAGGCATCTCCTGTTTTATTTAGGCTGGATGAGGTAATCTGGTAGGCAGAAAGGGTCCCCAAAGTAGGCAACAGCATCAGAGATAGCCCCTGTTGCCATTGTTAGGAGTCCCACAAGAAGACCAATCTACATGGCTGTAACTCACACACATACACACACACACACACACAAACACACACACACACATACGTACACAGAAGGCCTAGGGTTTCTGTTTTTCCTTGTTAGATTTACACATCTTTATTCACCAGGGCAATGTCTAACCACAAAGACCTATTTCCTGCATCTCTGCTACTATATGGATTCCCTGCTTAATCCCATTAAAGCCAGGCCTACCAGAATAATCTGCAATCCTCAAGTCCTGACTGTGGATGAGTATATTATACATTGGAATTCCCTGTTGCTTTTGACCATATCTTACTCTTCTTTTTAATCCTTTATTTCATTATAGTTCAGGTTTAATAATTAAAGCAATAATCAAATAACAACATATGTCAAATGATCAGAAGAGGTTAAGCAGCTTGTGCCAATGAAACAGTATGTTATGTTCTGTGGACTTAAGGGCCTATTGCTTCAAAAGCAACAGGAAGAACGTGTTTATAATGGTACTTGAAAATAAATGATAAATATGAGCATAGGAATATAGTAGGTGAAAATATTCTACACATGAAAAAGACAAAATATTTAGAAAATGATTAACTGGGCATGTTTGTTTGTTTGCTTGTTTGTTTGTTTATTTATTAAAGATATCTGTCTCCTCCCCGCCACCGCCTCCCATTTCCCTCCCCCTCCCCCTCCCCCAAATCCTTCTCTCTCATAAACCCAAAGAGCAGTCAGGGTCCCCTGCCCGGTGGGGAGTCCAAGGACCTCCCACCTCCTTCCAGGTCTAGTAAGGTGAGCATCCAAACAGCCTAGGCTCCCACAAAGCCAGTACGTGCAGTAGGATCAAAACCCATTGCCATTGTTCTTGACTTCTCAGCAGTCCTCATTGTCTGCTATGTTCAGCTAGTCCGGTTTTATCCCAGGCTTTTTCAGACCCGGTCCAGCTGGCCTTGGTGAGTTCTCGATAGAACATCCCCATTGTCTCAGTGTGTGGGTGCACCCCTCGCTGTCGTGAGTTCCTCGCCTGTGCTCTCTTCTCCTTCTGCTCCTGATTTGGACCTTGGGATTTCAGTCTGGTGCTCCAATGTGGAACTCTGTCTCTGTCTCCTTTCATCGCCTGATGAATGTTAATATACAGGAGGATGACTATATGTTTTTCTTTGGGTTCACCTTCTTATTTAGCTTCTCTAGGATCACGAATTATAGGCTCAATGTCCTTTATTTATGGCTAGAAACCAATTATGAGTGAGTACATCAGGAGACCGCTTCCGACATATAACCCCAGCAGCATAGACATTAAGGGCATCATTGAATAAATGGGACCTCCAGAGACTGAGAAGCTTCTGTAAAGCAATGGACACTGTCACTAAGACAAAAAGGTAACCCACTGACTGGGAGAAGATCTTCACCAACCCCGCAACTGACAAAGGTCTGATCTCCAAAATATATAAAGAACTCAAGAAACTAGACTGTAAAAGGCTAATCAACCCAATTATAAAATGGGGCACTGAGCTGAACAGAGAATTCTCAACAGAAGAAGTTCAAATGGCCAAAAGACACTTAAGGTCATGCTCAACTTCTTTAGTGATCAGGGAAATGCAAATTAAGACAACTTTAAGATACCATCTTACACCTGTCAGAATGGCTAAAATCAAAAACACCAATGATAGCCTTAGCTGAAGAGGTTGTGGAGAAAGGGGCACACTCATCCATTGCTGATGGGAATGCAAACTTGTGCAACCACTTTGGAAAGCAGTGTGGCGGTTTCTCAGGAAATTCGGGATCAACCTACCCCTGGACCCAGCAATATCACTCTTGGGAATATACCCAAGAGATGCCCTATCATACAACAAACGTATATGCTCAACTATATTCATAGCAGCATTGTTTGTAATAGCCAGAACCTGGAAACAACCTAGATGCCCTTCAATGGAAGAATGGATGAAGAGTGTATGGAATATATACGTATTAGAGTACTACTCAGCAGTAAAAAGCAATGACTTCGTGAATCTTCTGTTTAATCCTAATGCTCTTAATAGTAGTTCTCATCATATAGTTTCTATACCAGCTTTCCCTGATGGATCCATAAGACATAAACTCATGTTCTTGTCCTCTTCATAGTCCCAAGTCCTATCTGTGGGAACACAGATTAAGCACTAATTTCCATGATGATTTTCCCCATAACCTCTTCTGCTCTGTGCCATTTCCATACTCCTTGGCTTTGCTCTGGTAACACAAGTTCATTCACTGGCTCTCTCTGCCATGTACCATAAGAACAGATCTTGCTCCACTGCCTTGATATGATACCTACTTCTCAATACACACATTGTTTAGCCATTTTCCTACTGCAAAACCTCAGCTGTCAGAGTTATCCCCATGTCCCCAGTCCCACTTCTGATCACACAATTATGTAACTGCCTTGCCTTGTGAGTGCCCCTATTCCATATACACCTCCTTTATCAACAAATACAAAGCCCTAGACCTGAATGCAGAATCAGTCATCAGTTTTCCTCATGACACTCAACTTATCCTCTGCTATCTCTGGACTAGCCAACTGTACATTGGCTTTGCATGGGAATTTTCCAAGAATAACACTTCACAGCCTCAAAACCACACTTCTAACCCAACCAGTAGTCATGCAAGTACTACATCAGATTTCATCAAATCCAAATTCATCTGATCCATCTCTACACTTCAGTTCGACGCCCTGTTTGCAGGAATCTAACACATGATTGCCTCGGGACAAAAGACGGATACCACATGAGAACTGAAGGAGACTTTGAAAGGACAAACAAGACCCATACCCATTCAAACCAGACCATATGCCAGTATTATTAACTGTGTAGCAGACACAAAAAATCTCCACTAACCAAGAAGATATTTGCAATTGATACTTGCTGGAGAAAGAAGATCAGAGCTGCCACCCTGCGTCCCCGCATGTGTGCGCATTACCTCAGCTGGTCCGCCCGAGACCCCCTGAGCGCAAACCCTAGTCCCCCGCACGAACCCATTTCCACTCCGACAAGATGAAAGAAACCATCATGAACCAGGAAAAACTGGCCAAGCTGCAGGCACAAGTGTGCATTGGTGGGAAAGGAACTGCTCGCAGAAAGAAGAAGGTGGTTCACAGAACAGCCACAGCAGATGATAAAAAACTGCAGTTCTCCTTAAAGAAGTTCTCTGGTATTGAAGAGGTGAACATGTTCACAAACCAAGGAACAGTGATCCATTTTAACAACCCTGAAGTTCAGGCGTCTCTGGTAGCAAACACCTTCACCCTTACAGGCCACGTTGAGACAAAGCAACTGACAGAAATGCTTCCCAGCATTCTAAACCAGCTTGGGGCAGACAGTCTGACTAGTTCAAGGAGACTGGCTGAAGCTCTGCCCAAACAATCTGTGGATGGAGAAGCACCCCTTGCTACTGGAGAGGATGATGATGATGATGAAGTCCCAGATCTGGTGGAGAATTTTGATGAGGCGTCTTAGAATGAGGCAAACTGAACGGAGGTGACTTCTGAAGAACTGACACTTGCAGAAGTTACAGGAGCTGCTATTTTACATCATGGCTGCTTTTAAAGGGTCTTTTGTTTATGGATCTGATCAAATCTAGATCGCTAATATTTTTAAGCCCAAGCCCCTTGGACACTGCAGCTCTTTTCAGTTTTTGCTTAAACACAATTCAGTCTTTGCAGCGAATTACGCTGAAGAAGCCTGGGGATAAAGTTTGGAAAAGGGTTAATAAAATTCTTTGCCTAGAAAAAAATAAAAAGAAAATCAGTTTTGTTCAATGGAATATAACTGGGAATACTCAATACATTCCAGTGTAGGCTTCATAACTAGCAGTAGCTGGCCAATGCAAACCTTATGCCATGTGTTCATTTAGTATTTTCGTCTTTCTTGTATTAAGATTTTTTTCAGAGATAGAGAAAGCAAAGACTGAACAAGTGGGCAGGTAGAGATGTGGGAAACAAAGGGAGTAGAAAACGTTGATGAAGGGAGAAATCATGATAAATTTATTTTATGAGAATTTTTTCAAATTAATTCTAGATTAATTTAAATCCTTAATAGATTAATTATATCTCTAAAGGTTTGTACATATGAGAGGGACATTAACCACTCTGGCCCTTTAAGACTATATGTCTTGACTCTGGTTCTTTGCTCATAATGTGACATTCATCTCTGGTAGCTACGGAAACAAGAATTTTTAAAGTCACTCTCATACTGGGCAGTCACTAGCATTTGGCCTTCATAGAAGGGAAGAGAGGCAAGTATTTTATGTTTTCTACATGGTTTCTGTTAAAAGCTTTCAATTTCAGGAGACATAGAAGGTCAAAGAAGTCAATGACCTAAGATTCAACTCTTTGTTGATATCATGTCTATGTCAGTAAATCCTACTGAATATAAGTACTGGGAATCCCTGTGTAGCTGTGAAGGCTCTGTAGCCTGTATTGAGCTTTATACATTTGTAGTTTCCTGAAACTGAGTATGTGAATTAGACTTTCTGTGGTTTTTTCTGTTTATTTAATGGGGTAATGATTGCGTGAATCTCATTGGAGGGTCAGGACTATCAGATGGGCTAATATCCCTGAAGAGTATAAATGAGGCTTCAACTAAGCAAAGCAGAGGAAGGGGTTGGTTTGTGTGAACCAGGGGTTGATGGTGAGACACCATTCTGAGCTGAAATATCTGCCTAACAGAACTTCTTTTACTGAAGGTGATTCAACTCTTGTGCGACTTCGTGTCTGTCCAACATTTCCTGCTATTTGGAAGATATTTATGATCTAGACATTTCTCAAATGGATCTCTTCCTCCTGGATAAACAAAGGTAAAAGCTTAAGATGAGCTTCATGGAAGGTTTCAGATTGGATCTTTATGAAGCATAAGCACCTCCTCCATGGGTTACAGACATGGGCAAAACTAAATCTTGCCATGCTAGCTCATTTGTCTTACACAAGAGAATTTTCCACCCTGATTCTGGTTGTGCTTCAAAACTCACTGATTCTGACATCAAAAGGCTCAGATCTGCCTTAACAAGGAAGAGGGCATGGGTAGGGTGTTACTCAATTCATACTAGATTTTAAAGTCACCTTGCTGTTATGACTTCCCAATTTAGTAGAGCTACTGCCTTCACCCTGTTAGGAAGTACATTCCACAGAGAATGTGGAATAGTGGGAAGCTGGTAGAGAAATTTTTGTGGCAAGGAGGTACAGTTTGTAGTGCACTTAGACCTTCTGCATTGGAGGTGGCAATGTTATCATGTACATGCCTGAACTTTATTTATGCTCAAGAACACAGTGACATCCTTCGGGGCATAGTTATTCATGAACATTAACCCCACATCCATTAACCCTACTTATGAACCAATAAGTGATCTAAATAAGTTGGAGCATACAGTAAATGTATAGTATTAATTTGGTGCTGGAGAAGATAGTTTCTCACACAAGACAGTTGGGATACTTCATATTCAGCAATGAAATGAAGGTAATTTTCTAATGTGTATGTTTGAGTAAGTCATGGGAAATGATTGAAATATTCATGAGGGCTCATGTTTCACATACAGATTTTAATTTTGGTCACATAATAATAATTCAGGTTTTCCAATATGTTTTCCGATAACACATACACTAGCATACACATGTAGAAATATAGCAGACAATATAGGTGAATTAAATTTGTGTAAATTCACTACCATAATTTATAGATATTTGTGCATTCTTCTGCTTATACCTCTCATTTAAGCTATTTATCTTATTTATGTATTGTAAATACTGCTTAATTAAACATCATTTAACATGTGTTGTAAATTATTGAGTATTAATTCCAAGCATTAACATGTTTAGTTAACAAATTTGCACATTTCAGCATTTGATAGATATAGTGAAATTGCTAATCAAAACCTCATATAGAGGGAACTTTGGCCATAGGTATATTACTTAAATACAACTTTTTGTGACAGCAAGGACCAGGTATGAGAACTTATTGCTCTGTAAACCATAACTCATTTTGTTTTCCACTGTCCCTTGTGTTCCTGACTTGACTATATACCTGTTCAATTTCATCTTTAGACTTGCCAATGTGAAGGAGTGCCTCTTCAAGTTCAGTGGCCTCCTCTGCAGCCTATCGGCCTTGGTGTTTGAGATTGTCATCGCAAGCAGCCAATCCTGGCGCCTCTGGGAATTCAATGACAAGCTTGTGCAATTCGTGTCTTTTGGACTTTGGGAAGCTTGCTACCCTCAAGAATTTAATGCTTCAGGCACTGTAACCAAGATTCTGGTGCACACCCCTATCAGTTCCACTTGGACCATTTCACCTGAATTTCAGTATGCACAAACACTGATAATGTGGGCTGTTACGATGAAGCCTGTAGTTCTGATTTTCAGTGCAATCGCCATTAATATTGGCTGCATGAAAGACCCATTTATTGAGATGCAGTTATTTTTTTTTTAATAATTTTTTTATTAAGAAAAGAAGAAAAAAAACATAAACAAAAAACAAGTTTCCACCTCCTCCCAGCCTCCCATCTCCCTCCCCCTCCTCCCACCCTTCTCCCCCTCCTCCCACCTTCTACCCCTCCCCCCACTCCTCTCCCCCTCCCTCTCCAGTCCACAGAGCAGTCCAGGTTCCCTGCCCTGTGGCAAGTCCTAGGTCCTCCCCCCTCCGTCCATATCTAGGAAGGTGAACATCCAAACTGGCTAGGCTTCCACAAAGCCAGCACATTAAGTAGGATCAAAACCCCGTGCCATTGTCCTTGGCGTCTCATCAGCCCTCATTGTTCGCCATGTTCAGAGAGTCTGGCTTTATCCCATGCTTTTTCAGTCACAGTCCAGCTGGCCTTGGTGAGCTCCCAGTAGATCAGCTCCACTGTCTCAGTGGGTGGGTGCACGCCTCGTGGTCCCGACTTCTTTGCTCATGTTCTCCCTCCTTCTGCTCCTCATTGGGACCTTGGGAGCTCAGTCCAGTGCTCCAGTGTGGGTCTCTGTCTCTGTCTCCATCCATCACCAGATGAAGGTTCTATGATGATATGCAAGATATTCGTCAGTATTGCTCTCGAATAGGGTCATTTCAGGTTCCCAGTCCTCAGCTACCCAAGGAACTAACTGGGAACCTCATGTTGGGCACTTGGGAGCCCCTCTAGGGTCAAATCTCTTGCTCACCCTAAAGTGGTTCCCTTAACTAAGAATTGTGGTTCCGTGCTCCCCTATCCACCTTTCCTTTATCCCAATTCTCCTGTTTCCCCAAGTCCCCCCTCCTTCCCTTCTACCTTTTCTCTCCCCATCTCCCCTTACCCCCATCCCACCCCACCCCCAAAATCCTAATTTTCTCCCCGGCAATTGGGTCTACTTCCCTTAGCCAAGAGGATAACTATATGTTTTTCCTTGGGTTCACCTTCTTACTTAGCTTCTTTAGGTTCACCTATTGTAGACTCCGTGGCCCTAATTTATGGCTAGAAACCAATTATGAGCGAGTACATCCCATGTTCATCTTTTTGGGTCTGGGACACCTCACTCAGGATAGTGTTTTCTATTTCCATCCATTTGCCTGCAAAATTCGAGAAGTCATTGTTTTTTACCGCAGCGTAGTACTCTAGCGTGTATATATTCCATACTTTCTTCATCCATTCTTCCATTGAAGGGCATCTAGGTTGTTTCCAGGTTCTGGCTATTACAAATAATACTGCTATGAACATAGTTGAACAAATGCTTTTGTCATATGATAGAGCATCTCTTGGGTATATTCCCAGGAGTGGTATTGCTGGGTCCAGGGGTAAGTTGATCCCGAATTTCCTGAGAAACCGAAACACTGACTTCCACAGTGGTTGCACAAGATGGCATTCCCACCAGCAATGGATGAGGGTACCCGTTCCTCCACAGCCTCTCCAGCAAAGGTTATCCTTGGTGTTTTTGACTTTAGCCATTCTGACAGGTGTAAGATGATATCTCAAAGTTGTTTTGATTTGCATTTCCCTGATTGCTAAGGAAGTTGAGCACGACTTTAAGTGTCTTTTGGCCATTTGAACTTCCTCTGCTGAGAATTCTCTGTTCAGTTCAGTGCCCCATTTTTTAATTGGGTTAATTAGCATTTTAAAGTCTAGTTTCTTGAGTTCTCTATATATTTTGGAGATCAGACCTTTGTCTGTTGTGGGGTTGGTGAAGATCTTCTCCCAATCAGTAGGTTGCCTTTGTGTCTTATTGACTATGTCCTTTGCTTTACAGAAGCTTCTCAGTTTAAGTAGGTCCCATTTATTCAATGTTGCCCTTAATGTCTGTGCTTCTGGGGTTATACATAGGAAGCGATCTCCTGTGCCCAGCTCCTGTAGGGTACTTCCCACTTTCTCTTCTATCAGGTTCAGTGTGTTCGTGCTGATATTGAGGTCTTTAATCCATTTGGACTTGAGTTTTGTGCACGGTGATAGATAAGGGTCTATTTTCATTCTTCTACAAGATGACATCCAGTTGTGCCAGCACCATTTGTTGAAGATGCTTTCTTTCTTCCATTTTATACTTTTAGCTCCTTTATCGAAAATCAGGTGTTCATAGGTTTGTGGGATAAAATTCGGGTCTTCTATACGATTCCATTGGTCGACTTCTCTGTTTTTATGCCAGTACCACACTGTTTTCATTACTGTAGCTCTGTAATAGAGTTTGAAGTCAGGGATGGTAATGCCTCCAGAAGATCCTTTATTGTATAGGATTGTTTTGGCTATCCTGGGTTTTTTGTTTTTCCATATAAAGTTGATTATTGTCCTCTCCAGATCTGTGAAGAATTTTGATGGGATCTTGATGGGGATTGCATTGAATCTATAAATAGCCTTTGGTAGAATTGCCATTTTTACTATGTTGATCCTCCCAATCCAAGAGCAAGGGAGGTCCATCCATTTTTTGGTATCCTCTTCAATTTCTTTCTTCAATGCCTTAAAGTTCTTGTCAAATAGATCTTTCACTTCCTTGGTTAGATGTACCCCAAGATATTTTATGCTGTTTTTGGCTATTGTGAATGGTGAAGCTTCTCTGATTTCCCTCTCTGCTTCCATATCCTTTGTGTATAAGAGGGCGACTGATTTTTTGGAGTTGATCTTGTATCCTGCCACATTACTAAAGCTGTTTATCAGCTGTAGGAGTTCTTTGGTGGAGTTTTTGGGGTCGCTTATGTACACTATCATATCATTTGCAAATAACGAAAGTTTAACTTCTTCCTTTCCAATTCGAATCCCCTTGATTCCATTATGTTGTCTTATTGCTATTGCTAGAACTTCAAGCACTATATTGAAGAGGTATGGGGAGAGTGGACAGCCTTGTCGTGTTCCTGAGTTAAGTGGGATGGCTTTGAGTTTCTCTCCGTTTAATTTGATGTTAGCTGTCGGCTTGCTGTATATAGCTTTTATTATATTTAGGTATGACCCTTGTATCCCTAATCTCTCCAAGACTTTTAACATAAATGGATGTTGAATTTTGTCAAATGCTTTTTCAGCATCTAATGAAATGATCATATGGTTTTTTTCTTTCAGTTTATTTATATGCTGGATTACATTGATAGATTTTCGTATGTTGAACCAGCCCTGCATCTCAGGAATGAAGCCTACTTGATCATAATGGATAATTTTTCGGATGTGTTCTTGGATTCGATTTGCCAGTATTTTGTTGAGGATTTTTGCGTCGATATTCATGAGTGAGATTGGCCTGTAGTTCTCTTTCCTGGTTGAGTCTTTGAGTGGTTTTGGTATCAGAGTAATTGTGGCTTCATAAAAGGAGTTTGGTAATGACCCTTCTGTTTCTATCTTGTGGAATACATTAAGGAGTATAGGTATTAGATCTTCTTGGAAGATCTGGTAGAATTCCGCATTGAAACCATCTGGTCCTGGGCTTTTTTTGGTAGGGAGGTTTTTGATAACCTCTTCTAATTCTTCGCAACTAACAGGTCTATTTAGATTGTTCACCAGGTCCTGATTTAACTTTGGTATATGATATTTATCAAAAAAGTATCCATTTCCTTTACATTTTCCAATTTTGTGGCATATAGGCTTTTGTAGTAAGATCTAATGATTCTCTGAATTTCCTCTGTGTCTGTGGTTATGTCCCCCTTTTCATTTCTGATCTTATTAATTTGCAAATTCTCTCTCTGCCGTTTGATTAGCTTGGATAGTGGTTTGTCAATCTTGTTGATTTTCTCCAGGAACCAGCTTTTTGTTTCATTGATTTTTTGTATTGTTTTCTGTGTTTCTATTTTGTTGATTTCAGCCCTCATTTTGATTATTTCCAGTCTTCTACTCCTCCTAGGTGAGTCTGCTTCTTTTTTTTCTAGAGCTTTCAGGTGGGCTGTTAAGTCTCCAATGTGAGCTTTCTCTGTTTTCTTTAAGTGGGCACTTAGTGCTATGAACTTTCCTCTTAGGACTGCTTTCATAGTGTCCCATAAGTTTGAGTATGTTGTTTCTTTATTTTCATTGAATTCCAGGAAGACTTTAATTTCTTTCTTTATTTCTTCCTTAATCCAGCTATGGTTCAATAGTTGACTGTTCAGTTTCCATGACTTTGTATGCTTTCTGGGGGTAGCATTATTGTTGAATTCTAACTTTAATCCATGGTGATCTGATAAGACACAGGTGGTTACTAATATTTTTTTGTAACTGTGGATGTTTGCTTTGTTACCGACTATGTGGTCGATTTTCGAGAAGGTTCCATGAGCTGCAGAGAAGAAGGTATATTCTTTCCTATTTGGATGGAATGTTCTATAGATGTCTGTTAAGTCCATTTGATTCATTACCTCCACTAATTCTCTTATTTCTCTGTTAGGTTCCTGTCTGATTGACCTGTCCATTGGTGAGAGAGGAGTGTTGAAGTCTCCTACTATTAGTGTGTGCGGTTTGATGGCTGCCTTGAATTTTAGCAATGTTTCTTTTATGTACGTGGGTGCTTTTATATTAGGGGCATAGATGTTCAGGATTGAGACTTCATCCTGATGAACTGTTCCTGTTATGAGTATAAAATGCCCCTCTCCATCTCTTCTGATTGATTTAAGTTTAAAGTCAATTTTGTTAGAGATTAGTATGGCCACACATGCCTGTTTCTTAGGACCATTTGCTTGATAGGCCTTTTCCCAGCCCTTTACTCTGAGTAGGTGCCTGTCTTTGTGGTTGAGGTGTGTTTCTTGTAAACAGCAGAATGTTGGATCCTGTTTTCTTATCCAATCTCTTAGCCTGTGCCTTTTTATAGGTGAGTTGAGTCCATTGACATTAAGTGATATTAATGACCAGTGGTTGTTAACTCCGGTCATTTGTTTTTTTAGTCGTAGAGTTTGTGAGTTTCCCTTCTTTGTTTTGTGTTGGTGAAGGGTCTCTAGATGTCTGAGGTATTGTGGTCATTGTTGGACTCCTTGGTTAGTGATTTTCCTTCAATTACTTTCTGTAAGGCTGGATTTGTGGCTGCGTATTGTTTAAATTTGTTTTTATCCTGGAAAATTTTATTTTCTCCATTTATAGTGAATGAAAGCTTGGCTGGGTATAGTAATCTGGGCTTGCACCCATGGTCTCTCAGTTTCTGCAGTACATCTAACCAGGACCTTCTGGCTTTCATGGTTTCCATGGAGAAGTCAGGTGTAAGTCTGATAGGTTTACCTTTATAAGTAATTTGGCCTTTTTCCTTTGCAGCTCTTAATATTCTTTCCTTATTTTGTATGCTATGTGTTTTGATAATTATATGGCGAGGGGATGTTTTTTTTTGATCCAGCCTATTCGGTGTTCTGTATGCTTCTTGCACCTTCATAGGAAAATCTTTCCTTAGGTTGGGAAAGTTTTCTTCTATAATTTTATTAAATATATTTTCTGGACCATTGAGCTGCCCTTCTTCTCCTTCTTCTACTCCTATTATTCTTAGGTTTGGTCTTTTTATTGTGTCCCATATTTCCTGAATGTTTTGTGATGAGAGTTTGTTGGACTTGCTGTTTTCTTTGATCAGTGTGTTTATTTTCTCTATGGTATCTTCAGAATCCGAGAGTCTTTCTTCTATCTCTTGTATTCTGCTGGTTATGCTTGTTTCTGTAGTCTCTATTCGTTTACCTAGATTTTCCATGTCCAGACGGCCCTCTGTTTGTGTTTTCTTCTTTGCCTCCATTTCAGTTTTCAGGTCTTGAACTGTTTCCATTATCTGTTTGATTGTTTTTCCTTGGTTTTCTAGGGTATCATTCACTGATTTATTCAATTCTTCAAACTTTCTGTTATATTTCTCATCCATTTCTATAAGGGCGTTTTTTACATGCTGTTTAAGGGTGTCAATCACTTTCATGAAGTCAATCTTTTCTCCTTCCTCTTGATTAAGGGGTTCTTGTCCTCCCGTTGTGAGGTCGCTTGTTTCTGGTAGCTTCATGTTGCTTTTCAGCTTGTTGGGCGAATTCTTGCCTTGACGTCGGCCCATCTCTTCTTCCAAATGCTCCCTATGGATCTTCTTTTACCGGATTAGGTCTCCTTGCCTACCAAACGCTGTCTCTCCCCAATGTTGGCTCTCCCAATGCTGGGTCTCCCCAATGCTGGGTCTCCTGGCGCCGAAAGATCAGGCCTCCGTGCTGGTTGGGCAGCTCGCAGACAAAGCGCCTACCCCGCTTGGTGCAGGCAGGCCACAGAAACAAAGGAACTGCTGCCCCCCGGGAGCCCCGGCTACTCGGACTCAGCGCCCAGATAGGCTGGGCTGGGCGATGCCACGCGCCAAAAGAGGGCAGTGGGGGCGAAGTGGGGAGGGCTCTGGACGGAAGCTGGGTGGGCCAGGAAGAAAGAGGCAGCACCCGGGGAGTAGAGGCCCTGCAGAGAGCCCAAGCAGGACAGGGGGCCAAGAAACCCCCGAGCTCCCCGTCCCAGGCTGGCGCCGTGGGCCAGAAACTCACCCCAATGCTGGGTCTCCTGGCGCCGAAAGATCAGGCCTCCGTGCTGGTTGGGCAGCCCGCAGACAAAGCGCCTACCCCGCTTGGTGCAGGCAGGCCACAGAAACAAAGGAACTGCTGCCCCCCCGGAGCCCCGGCTACTCGGACCCAGCGCCCAGATAGGCTGCGCTGGGCGATGCTATGCGCCAAAAGAGGGCAGTGGGGGCGAAGTGGGGAGGGGTCTGGACAGAAGCTGGGTGGGCCAGGAAGAAAGAGGCAGCAGAGAGCCCAAGCAGGACAGGGGGCCAAGAAACCCCCGAGCTCCCCGTCCCAGGCTGGCGCCTTGGGCCAGAAACTCACCCCAATGCTGGGTCTCCTGGCGCCGAAAGATCAGGCCTCCGTGCTGGTTGGTCAGCCCGCAGACAAAGCGCCTACCCCGCTTGGTGCAGGCAGGCCACAGAAACAAAGGAACTGCTGCCCGCCCGGGAGCCCCGGGTACTCGGACCCAGCGCCCAGATAGGCTGCACTGGGCGATGCTATGCGCCAAAAGAGGGCAGTGGGGGCGAAGTGGGGAGGGGTCTGGACGGAAGCTGGGTGGGCCAGGAAGAAAGAGGCAGCAGAGAGCCCAAGCAGGACAGGGGGCCAAGAAACCCACGAGATCCCCGTCCCAGGCTGGCACCGTGGGCCAGAAACTCGCCCCCGAGATGCAGTTATTTTGCTACAAGGTTGCTGCCTTAGTTTTGTGTGTTAGCAGCATCTTCACATTTGTTTCTGTGAGCTGGAACCACTTTGTAGATCATTGTGGCCAAACCACTCTTGACTTTCCACCTGACTTTCCAGTTAAAAAAGAAGCCTTAATAAGCAAACACTATACTGTTGTGTTCCCAATAGGAGTACTGATTGCCACCATGTCACTCTTTGGTGTTACCTTCTTTCTCTTTGAGAAAAACTCTTTGAAACTAAAGAATCAGGTGAAGGCCAAGTGTGCTTCCATAGTGGCAGATCAAGAGATATGAAGTGAGAACTACATTTGCAACATCTGTCAGAAGATTCCTAGAAGAAAGTTCCTACTCATTTAAAAACTCTTGTAGTTCTCAACTAGTTCTAAATAAAGCATCACCTTTATTTTCTTGGTCTGTCTAAATGACTTCCTCCTCTGTCTAACCTGTCTCTTTCTTTGGGTATTTTTGTATCCTAATCTCTGAAGGCCATGATCATGCGTTCAGGTATTTCCGACAGGCAGTAGCAGGGAAAAGTAATGGTGAAATGCATGTTGCAAAGATATTTATCACAGGATAAATATCAAGTGAAAGAAGGTTTGTAAGGAAGCTGACACATAAACAGAAAAGTAAACACAATTCTGTCTGGAGACACTCTGAAACTCAGGTCTCCTGAAGGCAGAGCTGGACTTCATAGTGATAGCTCTGCAGATAGTGTGTTCCCTTGTCATGTAGTAGGAAGACTATGCTGTACACTGGACAGTCATGCATATCTTTCTGTTTGTGAGTATCACAAATTGCCGAGCATTCCCTATGTGCTCTGATAGAAAATATGGTGTAAAGATCATAGGGCTGCTTGTCCGAGTTGTTTTTCTTGTTTTTACCTTCAGAAACACTGGGTTCAAACCCACATTAAGCTTGGTGGCAAGCTTACATAGCCACTGGGCAATCTCACTAACTTCAAATATACCCCCACTTCACATAAGGATATCCCATGCTTGGCATCCATAGAATGTAGACCATTTTATAAAGTAAAAGAAATTTGCTTGCAAATGGGTAGAACTAGAAAAGGTCATCCTGAGTGAGGTAACCCAGACCCAGAAAAACAATTATTTTTTTTAAATATTTATTATGTATACAGTACTCCATCTGTGTGTATGCCTGCAGGCCAGAAGAGGGCACCAGACCCCATTACAGATGGTTGTGAGCCACCATGTGGTTGCTGGGAATCGAACTCAGGACCTTTGGAAGAGCAGACAATGCTCTTAAGCACTGAGCCATCTCTCCAGCCCCCCAGAAAGACAATTATTGTATGTACTCACATATAAGTGAATATTAGCTGTAAGGTAACCATGATGCAATCACAGGCCCAGAGAGGATAACCATGCTACAATCACAGGCTCAGAGAGAAGCTAATTAACAAGGGGTCATGATGGGGCTTGAGAATCTCACTGTGAAAGGGTAATAGAATAGACATCACTGATGGATGGGAGAGGGGTCTAGACGGGGGCAAGGAATGAGAACAGGATGGATCAGGTGAAGGGAAAATGGGGAGAGAGTACTGAGAGAGACAACTGGCTTCTGGGACATCTCTGGGTTGAGCTATAAACCTAGGAAAATGGAAATTCCCAGCAATCTATGAGGTAACCCATTCCGCTCCATCATGCCTTGAACTCCATCCACTCTTCCTCCTCTGTTTCTCTTCAGAAAAGGGTGGGCCTCCCATGGATTTCAGTCAATCACGGAATATCAAGTTGCAGTGAGACGAGGCATCTCCTGTTTTATTTAGGCTGAATGAGGTAATCTGGTAGGCAGAAAGGGTCCCCAAAGTAGGCAACAGCATCAGAGATAGCCCCTGTTGCCATTGTTAGGAGTCCCACAAGAAGACCAATCTACATGGCTGTAACTCACACACATACACACACACACACACACACACACACAAACACACACACACACACACATACGTACACAGAAGGCCTAGGGTTTCTGTTTTTCCTTGTTAGATTTACATATCTTTATTCACCAGGGCAATGTCTAACCACAAAGACCTATTTCCTGCATCTCTGCTACTATATGGATTCCCTGCTTAATCCCATTAAAGCCAGGCCTACCAGAATAATCTGCAATCCTCAAGTCCTGACTGTGGATGAGTATATTATACATTGGAATTCCCTGTTGCTTTTGACCATATCTTACTCTTCTTTTTAATCCTTTATTTCATTATAGTTCAGGTTTAATAATTAAAGCAATAATCAAATAACAACATATGTCAAATGATCAGAAGAGGTTAAGCAGCTTGTGCCAATGAAACAGTATGTTATGTTCTGTGGACTTAAGGGCCTATTGCTTCAAAAGCAACAGGAAGAACGTGTTTATAATGGTACTTGAAAATAAAAGATAAATATGAGCATAGGAATATAGTAGGTGAAAATATTCTACACATGAAAAAGACAAAATATTTAGAAAATGATTAACTGGGCATGTTTGTTTGTTTGCTTGTTTGTTTGTTTATTTATTAAAGATATCTGTCTCCTCCCCGCCACCGCCTCCCATTTCCCTCCCCCTCCCCCTCCCCCAAATCCTTCTCTCTCATAAACCCAAAGAGCAGTCAGGGTCCCCTGCCCGGTGGGGAGTCCAAGGACCTCCCACCTCCTTCCAGGTCTAGTAAGGTGAGCATCCAAACAGCCTAGGCTCCCACAAAGCCAGTACGTGCAGTAGGATCAAAACCCATTGCCATTGTTCTTGACTTCTCAGCAGTCCTCATTGTCTGCTATGTTCAGCGAGTCCGGTTTTATCCCAGGCTTTTTCAGACCCGGTCCAGCTGGCCTTGGTGAGTTCTCGATAGAACATCCCCATTGTCTCAGTGTGGGGGTGCACCCCTCGCTGTCGTGAGTTCCTCGCCTGTGCTCTCTTCTCCTTCTGCTCCTGATTTGGACCTTGGGATTTCAGTCCGGTGCTCCAATGTGGAACTCTGTCTCTGTCTCCTTTCATCGCCTGATGAATGTTAATATACAGGAGGATGACTATATGTTTTTCTTTGGGTTCACCTTCTTATTTAGCTTCTCTAGGATCACGAATTATAGGCTCAATGTCCTTTATTTATGGCTAGAAACCAATTATGAGTGAGTACATCAGGAGACCGCTTCCGACATATAACCCCAGCAGCATAGACATTAAGGGCATCATTGAATAAATGGGACCTCCAGAGACTGAGAAGCTTCTGTAAAGCAATGGACACTGTCACTAAGACAAAAAGGTAACCCACTGACTGGGAGAAGATCTTCACCAACCCCGCAACTGACAAAGGTCTGATCTCCAAAATATATAAAGAACTCAAGAAACTAGACTGTAAAAGGCTAATCAACCCAATTATAAAATGGGGCACTGAGCTGAACAGAGAATTCTCAACAGAAGAAGTTCAAATGGCCAAAAGACACTTAAGGTCATGCTCAACTTCTTTAGTGATCAGGGAAATGCAAATTAAGGCAACTTTAAGATACCATCTTACACCTGTCAGAATGGCTAAAATCAAAAACACCAATGATAGCCTTAGCTGAAGAGGTTGTGGAGAAAGGGGCACACTCATCCATTGCTGATGGGAATGCAAACTTGTGCAACCACTTTGGAAAGCAGTGTGGCGGTTTCTCAGGAAATTCGGGATCAACCTACCCCTGGACCCAGCAATACCACTCTTGGGAATATACCCAAGAGATGCCCTATCATACAACAAACGTATATGCTCAACTATATTCATAGCAGCATTGTTTGTAATAGCCAGAACCTGGAAACAACCTAGATGCCCTTCAATGGAAGAATGGATGAAGAGTGTATGGAATATATACGTATTAGAGTACTACTCAGCAGTAAAAAGCAATGACTTCGTGAATCTTCTGTTTAATCCTAATGCTCTTAATAGTAGTTCTCATCATATAGTTTCTATACCAGCTTTCCCTGATGGATCCATAAGACATAAACTCATGTTCTTGTCCTCTTCATAGTCCCAAGTCCTATCTGTGGGAACACAGATTAAGCACTAATTTCCATGATGATTTTCCCCATAACCTCTTCTGCTCTGTGCCATTTCCATACTCCTTGGCTTTGCTCTGGTAACACAAGTTCATTCACTGGCTCTCTCTGCCATGTACCATAAGAACAGATCTTGCTCCGCTGCCTTGATATGATACCTACTTCTCAATACACACATTGTTTAGCCATTTTCCTACAGCAAAACCTCAGCTGTCAGAGTTATCCCCATGTCCCCAGTCCCACTTCTGATCACACAATTATGTAACTGCCTTGCCTTGTGAGTGCCCCTATTCCATATACACCTCCTTTATCAACAAATACAAAGCCCTAGACCTGAATGCAGAATCAGTCATCAGTTTTCCTCATGACACTCAACTTATCCTCTGCTATCTCTGGACTAGCCAACTGTACATTGGCTTTGCATGGGAATTTTCCAAGAATAACACTTCACAGCCTCAAAACCACACTTCTAACCCAACCAGTAGTCATGCAAGTACTACATCAGATTTCATCAAATCCAAATTCATCTGATCCATCTCTACACTTCAGTTTGACGCCTTGTTTGCAGGAATCTAACACATGATTGCCTCGGGACAAAAGACGGATACCACATGAGAACTGAAGGAGACTTTGAAAGGACAAACAAGACCCATACCCATTCAAACCAGACCATATGCCAGTATTATTAACTGTGTAGCAGACACAAAAAATCTCCACTAACCAAGAAGATATTTGCAATTGATACTTGCTGGAGAAAGAAGATCAGAGCTGCCACCCTGCGTCCCCGCATGTGTGCGCATTACCTCAGCTGGTCCGCCCGAGACCCCCTGAGCACAAACCCTAGTCCCCCGCACGAACCCATTTCCACTCCGACAAGATGAAAGAAACCATCATGAACCAGGAAAAACTGGCCAAGCTGCAGGCACAAGTGTGCATTGGTGGGAAAGGAACTGCTCGCAGAAAGAAGAAGGTGGTTCACAGAACAGCCACAGCAGATGATAAAAAACTGCAGTTCTCCTTAAAGAAGTTCTCTGGTATTGAAGAGGTGAACATGTTCACAAACCAAGGAACAGTGATCCATTTTAACAACCCTAAAGTTCAGGCGTCTCTGGTAGCAAACACCTTCACCGTTACAGGCCACGTTGAGACAAAGCAACTGACAGAAATGCTTCCCAGCATTCTAAACCAGCTTGGGGCAGACAGTCTGACTAGTTCAAGGAGACTGGCTGAAGCTCTGCCCAAACAATCTGTGGATGGAGAAGCACCCCTTGCTACTGGAGAGGATGATGATGATGATGAAGTCCCAGATCTGGTGGAGAATTTTGATGAGGCGTCTTAGAATGAGGCAAACTGAACGGAGGCGACTTCTGAAGAACTGACACTTGCAGAAGTTACAGGAGCTGCTATTTTACATCATGGCTGCTTTTAAAGGGTCTTTTGTTTATGGATCTGATCAAATCTAGATCGCTAATATTTTTAAGCCCAAGCCCCTTGGACACTGCAGCTCTTTTCAGTTTTTGCTTAAACACAATTCAGTCTTTGCAGCGAATTACGCTGAAGAAGCCTGGGGATAAAGTTTGGAAAAGGGTTAATAAAATTCTTTGCCTAGAAAAAAATAAAAAGAAAATCAGTTTTGTTCAATGGAATATAACTGGGAATACTCAATACATTCCAGTGTAGGCTTCATAACTAGCAGTAGCTGGCCAATGCAAACCTTATGCCATGTGTTCATTTAGTATTTTCGTCTTTCTTGTATTAAGATTTTTTTCAGAGATAGAGAAAGCAAAGACTGAACAAGTGGGCAGGTAGAGATGTGGGAAACAAAGGGAGTAGAAAACGTTGATGAAGGGAGAAATCATGATAAATTTATTTTATGAGAATTTTTTCAAATTAATTCTAGATTAATTTAAATCCTTAATAGATTAATTATATCTCTAAAGGTTTGTACATATGAGAGGGACATTAACCACTCTGGCCCTTTAAGACTATATGTCTTGACTCTGGTTCTTTGCTCATAATGTGACATTCATCTCTGGTAGCTACGGAAACAAGAATTTTTAAAGTCACTCTCATACTGGGCAGTCACTAGCATTTGGCCTTCATAGAAGGGAAGAGAGGCAAGTATTTTATGTTTTCTACATGGTTTCTGTTAAAAGCTTTCAATTTCAGGAGACATAGAAGGTCAAAGAAGTCAATGACCTAAGATTCAACTCTTTGTTGATATCATGTCTATGTCAGTAAATCCTACTGAATATAAGTACTGGGAATCCCTGTGTAGCTGTGAAGGCTCTGTAGTCTGTATTGAGCTTTATACATTTGTAGTTTCCTGAAACTGAGTATGTGAATTAGACTTTCTGTGGTTTTTTCTGTTTATTTAATGGGGTAATGATTGCGTGAATCTCATTGGAGGGTCAGGACTATCAGATGGGCTAATATCCCTGAAGAGTATAAATGAGGCTTCAACTAAGCAAAGCAGAGGAAGGGGTTGGTTTGTGTGAACCAGGGGTTGATGGTGAGACACCATTCTGAGCTGAAATATCTGCCTAACAGAACTTCTTTTACTGAAGGTGATTCAACTCTTGTGCGACTTCGTGTCTGTCCAACATTTCCTGCTATTTGGAAGATATTTATGATCTAGACATTTCTCAAATGGATCTCTTCCTCCTGGATAAACAAAGGTAAAAGCTTAAGATGAGCTTCATGGAAGGTTTCAGATTGGATCTTTATGAAGCATAAGCACCTCCTCCATGGGTTACAGACATGGGCAAAACTAAATCTTGCCATGCTAGCTCATTTGTCTTACACAAGAGAATTTTCCACCCTGATTCTGGTTGTGCTTCAAAACTCACTGATTCTGACATCAAAAGGCTCAGATCTGCCTTAACAAGGAAGAGGGCATGGGTAGGGTGTTACTCAATTCATACTAGATTTTAAAGTCACCTTGCTGATATGACTTCCCAATTTAGTAGAGCTACTGCCTTCACCCTGTTAGGAAGTACATTCCACAGAGAATGTGGAATAGTGGGAAGCTGGTAGAGAAATTTTTGTGGCAAGGAGTACTCAAACCTTCTGCATTGGAGGTGGCAATGTTATCATGTACATGCCTGAACTTTATTTATGCTCAAGAACACAGTGACATCCTTCAGGGCATAGTTATTCATGAACATTAACCCCACATCCATTAACCCTACTTATGAACCAATAAGTGATCTAAATAAGTTGGAGCATACAGTAAATGTATAGTATTAATTTGGTGCTGGAGAAGATAGTTTCTCACACAAGACAGTTGGGATACTTCATATTCAGCAATGAAATGAAGGTAATTTTCTAATGTGTATGTTTGAGTAAGTCATGGGAAATGATTGAAATATTCATGAGGGCTCATGTTTCACATACAGATTTTAATTTTGGTCACATAATAATAATTCAGGTTTTCCAATATGTTTTCCGATAACACATACACTAGCATACACATGTAGAAATATAGCAGACAATATAGGTGAATTAAATTTGTGTAAATTCACTACCATAATTTATAGATATTTGTGCATTCTTCTGCTTATACCTCTCATTTAAGCTATTTATCTTATTTATGTATTGTAAATACTGCTTAATTAAACATCATTTAACATGTGTTGTAAATTATTGAGTATTAATTCCAAGCATTAACATGTTTAGTTAACAAATTTGCACATTTCAGCATTTGATAGATATAGTGAAATTGCTAATCAAAACCTCATATAGAGGGAACTTTGGCCATAGGTATATTACTTAAATACAACTTTTTGTGACAGCAAGGACCAGGTATGAGAACTTATTGCTCTGTAAACCATAACTCATTTTGTTTTCCACTGTCCCTTGTGTTCCTGACTTGACTATATACCTGTTCAATTTCATCTTTAGACTTGCCAATGTGAAGGAGTGCCTCTTCAAGTTCAGTGGCCTCCTCTGCAGCCTATCGGCCTTGGTGTTTGAGATTGTCATCGCAAGCAGCCAATCCTGGCGCCTCTGGGAATTCAATGACAAGCTTGTGCAATTCGTGTCTTTTGGACTTTGGGAAGCTTGCTACCCTCAAGAATTTAATGCTTCAGGCACTGTAACCAAGATTCTGGTGCACACCCCTATCAGTTCCACTTGGACCATTTCACCTGAATTTCAGTATGCACAAACACTGATAATGTGGGCTGTTACGATGAAGCCTGTAGTTCTGATTTTCAGTGCAATCGCCATTAATATTGGCTGCATGAAAGACCCATTTATTGAGATGCAGTTATTTTGCTACAAGGTTGCTGCCTTAGTTTTGTGTGTTAGCAGCATCTTCACATTTGTTTCTGTGAGCTGGAACCACTTTGTAGATCATTGTGGCCAAACCACTCTTGACTTTCCACCTGACTTTCCAGTTAAAAAAGAAGCCTTAATAAGCAAACACTATACTGTTGTGTTCCCAATAGGAGTACTGATTGCCACCATGTCACTCTTTGGTGTTACCTTCTTTCTCTTTGAGAAAAACTCTTTGAAACTAAAGAATCAGGTGAAGGCCAAGTGTGCTTCCATAGTGGCAGATCAAGAGATATGAAGTGAGAACTACATTTGCAACATCTGTCAGAAGATTCCTAGAAGAAAGTTCCTACTCATTTAAAAACTCTTGTAGTTCTCAACTAGTTCTAAATAAAGCATCACCTTTATTTTCTTGGTCTGTCTAAATGACTTCCTCCTCTGTCTAACCTGTCTCTTTCTTTGGGTATTTTTGTATCCTAATCTCTGAAGGCCATGATCATGCGTTCAGGTATTTCCGACAGGCAGTAGCAGGGAAAAGTAATGGTGAAATGCATGTTGCAAAGATATTTATCACAGGATAAATATCAAGTGAAAGAAGGTTTGTAAGGAAGCTGACACATAAACAGAAAAGTAAACACAATTCTGTCTGGAGACACTCTGAAACTCAGGTCTCCTGAAGGCAGAGCTGGACTTCATAGTGATAGCTCTGCAGATAGTGTGTTCCCTTGTCATGTAGTAGGAAGACTATGCTGTACACTGGACAGTCATGCATATCTTTCTGTTTGTGAGTATCACAAATTGCCGAGCATTCCCTATGTGCTCTGATAGAAAATATGGTGTAAAGATCATAGGGCTGCTTGTCCGAGTTGTTTTTCTTGTTTTTACCTTCAGAAACACTGGGTTCAAACCCACATTAAGCTTGGTGGCAAGCTTACATAGCCACTGGGCAATCTCACTAACTTCAAATATACCCCCACTTCACATAAGGATATCCCATGCTTGGCATCCATAGAATGTAGACCATTTTATAAAGTAAAAGAAATTTGCTTGCAAATGGGTAGAACTAGAAAAGGTCATCCTGAGTGAGGTAACCCAGACCCAGAAAAACAATTATTTTTTTTAAATATTTATTATGTATACAGTACTCCATCTGTGTGTATGCCTGCAGGCCAGAAGAGGGCACCAGACCCCATTACAGATGGTTGTGAGCCACCATGTGGTTGCTGGGAATCGAACTCAGGACCTTTGGAAGAGCAGACAATGCTCTTAAGCACTGAGCCATCTCTCCAGCCCCCCAGAAAGACAATTATTGTATGTACTCACATATAAGTGAATATTAGCTGTAAGGTAACCATGATGCAATCACAGGCCCAGAGAGGATAACCATGCTACAATCACAGGCTCAGAGAGAAGCTAATTAACAAGGGGTCATGATGGGGCTTGAGAATCTCACTGTGAAAGGGTAATAGAATAGACATCACTGATGGATGGGAGAGGGGTCTAGATGGGGGCAAGGAATGAGAACAGGATGGATCAGGTGAAGGGAAAATGGGGAGAGAGTACTGAGAGAGACAACTGGCTTCTGGGACATCTCTGGGTTGAGCTATAAACCTAGGAAAATGGAAATTCCCAGCAATCTATGAGGTAACCCATTCCGCTCCATCATGCCTTGAACTCCATCCACTCTTCCTCCTCTGTTTCTCTTCAGAAAAGGGTGGGCCTCCCATGGATTTCAGTCAATCACGGAATATCAAGTTGCAGTGAGACTAGGCATCTCCTGTTTTATTTAGGCTGGATGAGGTAATCTGGTAGGCAGAAAGGGTCCCCAAAGTAGGCAACAGCATCAGAGATAGCCCCTGTTGCCATTGTTAGGAGTCCCACAAGAAGACCAATCTACATGGCTGTAACTCACACACATACACACACACACACACACAAACAAACACACACACACACATACGTACACAGAAGGCCTAGGGTTTCTGTTTTTCCTTGTTAGATTTACATATCTTTATTCACCAGGGCAATGTCTAACCACAAAGACCTATTTCCTGCATCTCTGCTACTATATGGATTCCCTGCTTAATCCCATTAAAGCCAGGCCTACCAGAATAATCTGCAATCCTCAAGTCCTGACTGTGGATGAGTATATTATACATTGGAATTCCCTGTTGCTTTTGACCATATCTTACTCTTCTTTTTAATCCTTTATTTCATTATAGTTCAGGTTTAATAATTAAAGCAATAATCAAATAACAACATATGTCAATTGATCAGAAGAGATTAAGCAGCTTGTGCCAATGAAACAATATGTTATGTTCTGTGGACTTAAGGGCCTATTGCTTCAAAAGCAACAGGAAGAACGTGTTTATAATGGTACTTGAAAATATATGATAAATATGAGCATAGGAATATAGTAGGTGAAAATATTCTACACATGAAAAAGACAAAATATTTAGAAAATGATTAACTGGGCATGTTTGTTTGTTTGCTTGTTTGTTTGTTTATTTATTAAAGATATCTGTCTCCTCCCCGCCACCGCCTCCCATTTCCCTCCCCCTCCCCCTCCCCCAAATCCTTCTCTCTCATAAACCCAAAGAGCAGTCAGGGTCCCCTGCCCGGTGGGGAGTCCAAGGACCTCCCACCTCCTTCCAGGTCTAGTAAGGTGAGCATCCAAACAGCCTAGGCTCCCACAAAGCCAGTACGTGCAGTAGGATCAAAACCCATTGCCATTGTTCTTGACTTCTCAGCAGTCCTCATTGTCTGCTATGTTCAGCGAGTCCGGTTTTATCCCAGGCTTTTTCAGACCCGGTCCAGCTGGCCTTGGTGAGTTCTCGATAGAACATCCCCATTGTCTCAGTGTGGGGGTGCACCCCTCGCTGTCCTGAGTTCCTTGCCTGTGCTCTCTTTCCTTCTGCTCCTGATTTGGACCTTGCTTTCTCTTTTTGAAAATCTATTCCATCAGGTCCAAATCAGGAGCAGATGGAATAGATTTTTAAAAAGATAAAGCAAGCCGAGCATGCGCATTCATTTCAAGCTGCTTCATGACTGCAAAAGCAAAGCGACCAGCCCCAGGATCCCACTGCCGGGAATTCGTGCTGCCACCATCAACTGTGCCTTCACAAGGGGAGCCACAATAAAGCCCTTGCTCTCTTAAGCTGCTGCTTCTCAGAAATTTGCTCATACCGCGAGAAAAAGAAGGAACTCACTCATTAAAACTGCTTGCTGAGTCCTGGTCCACTAAGACACAAACATCATAATGAGAGTAAATGTGCAGGGACTCTTTTAAATAATGAAAGAACTATCTGTGTAAAATTAAGTAAAGATGGAGTAGACAAGACTAAGTGAGCTGAAAAGGCCACTTTCCCTTAGGTGGCGGCATCCCAGATTACCTTTCTGTCTAAGGGCTGTCCCGAAAAGCTCTCGAATCAAAGGTAAACCAGGAGAGTCTGTCTCCTGGTAAGTTACACCTTGGCATCACCACTCTGCTGAGTCATTGGTGGCTGAGGTTTAGGGGGATGGGAGCATGGTCCCAGTGCCTCCAGAAGGTAGCAGCTGCTGTTCCCTCCGGACAACTGCTCTTTACCTTAGAAAGTCTGTTTTGGGTATTTATGGAGCCCATCGGCGGGGCGTGAAGCAGGTATTATTAGTACACTGTGATTGCGAGCTTGGCAGGTCAGTGAAATCTTCAAATGCAGATAGGATGTATACATTAGGTTTAAGTGTATTAGTGTTTGCCTGGCTGTATGCGTTTGTGTAATGCAGCTCTTCAGGATCCTTTAGAACTGAATGGAAAAGATGGTTGTGAGCTGCCATGTGGATGTTGGGAACAAAAGCCAGATCCTCTGCAAAAGTAGTAAGTGTTCTTAACCACTGAGCCATCTCTCCAGTCCTGGGTATAGATTCTCCTATGCTTTACCCTAATAACTTCTGCTTGCTGAGTTGGTGTGTCTTGCTAAAATGTTCTCTGTGTCAATAAAGAATCAAGGGATGCCCATTCCAGTAACAAGTTTATTGCCATAGCAAACCCAGACCAGACCCAGGCCTGGAGCACACTATAGACTAGGAACTAGAAGTAAACACTTACTTCTGATTTGTTTATCTTTGTCTTTGTACTGATTTTTTTTTCATGAGATTAACATGAACTATCAAATCCAAAATAATAAAGAATGTAACATTCCAGAAAAAAAAGAAAAGAAAAATAGACGGGGGAAGAGACCTCGTCAGTGCTGAAGTCACAGAGAATGTTACACAGTATAATTAGCTGACACAGCAAACTGACCCAATAAATGACTATTTTTAGAGGGATTTAAACATTAAGTCCTAATAATAACTTTCTGGCTCTCTTTTTGCTGTTTCTCAGATATCACTTATCTCAGATCTTAGGGGGAACTTCTTATGAGAGCATTTATTTGACTCTTGGTCACCCTTGACCACTGTATTAGATATAAATAAAGACTCATACAAAATGCCTTTAAGTTATTTGAGTCCCATTACAGACAGTAACATTTTTATTTTTAGGTAGGATTTATTTTTATATTCTGGAAATGGTGGGGGCTGGAGACACAGGCAGTTGTGATTAATCTGTGTGCTGGGAATTGAACTTGGATCCTGCAAGAGTAGTGCATGCTCTTAACCACTGAGCCATCTCTCCAGCACATTTGTTTATCTAGCTATCTATTTATTTACTTGGATATTTACTTCTTTATGGTTGGGGCTCTACTAATCAGCCTCTGCCTCTGGAGCGCTGGGATTCAAGGCGTGCCTCACTGCCGCTCAGCTCAGCCCATTTATTCAAATGCTTCACAAGCAAATTTCAACTAAATTTAAGAGGCTACACTCAAAAGCGAGTTGCAAAATCAATTCTATTCTTAGGTGAACAGAAAAATCTTGTCAACTTTTCAATAAAAGAAAAGTCAGTGGTAAATGAAAAGTAAGCAAGCTTTATATCCCGCCATAAGACAGAATTTGGCTCTTCCAGAAAGCCCTTAAAACACACCACACATCGATTTCAGCAGTGAAGCAACCATCTAGGCCTAGTTTCAGGTAAGAAAAATCCAAACTGGCTTTGAAAACTTTTGTCTCATTCCTGAGTTCATTTATAAATCGGGTTTCAAGAACTTCATAAATTGCTTCCAAGGCGGAAACATTTTTCCTCAAGACAATTCGTTCCCTTCAAATATCATTAAAGTGTGATTGGCACAGGGCCCTGTGCCAGAGGAGCTGACACCCAGAGGGAGAAGCACATGACACTAATAGGGAAACAGGTGCCAACTGGCTCTAAGTTGGCAACTTCATTGCCTAGAAAAACAGGCTATCCAGGCGAAGGCAGTGTTGATGAGAACCAATAGAAATTTTTTCAGCAGTACCATTCTTCTTGGCATGGGATAAATCAGGACTGCAAATGTCACCTTAGTCATCACATAGCACAGATGCACCCTGGAAGCAGCTAAACTTAAGGCCAACATCTCACAGAAATTCCTCTAGCAAGCTGCTACTAAGCTTGGGCATCACTCACAAAGGTGATGGCTCCTCCCCAAAATTGTGACTATATGCAATTAATGTGTTTGGACCAAGATAACCAGGAAACACAGTAAACAATTTGGGGGAAACAATATCTGAAAAAATTATTCTTTATTAAATCTCTTCTTCACTTCATCTAGTACAACCATTGTAGCAAACGTATCATGAATTGGGGATACTGTCCCAAGAACCCTCAGGGATACTTGTCTTGATGCTGTGATAAATGCCATGACCAAAAGTGACTTGGGGAGGAAAAGGTTTATTTGGCTTACATTTCTATATTTCTAAAGGAAGTCCGGGCAGGAACTGAAACAGGGCAGGAACCTGGAGGCAGGAGCTGATACAGAGGCCATGGAGGGGTGCTTTTTACTACTTTGTACCTCCCCTGGGGTAGCACCACCTTCAGTAGTCTGGGACCACCCACATCAATCAGAAATTAATAAAATGACCTACAAACTTCCCTACAGGCAATCTGGTGAAGGCATTTTCATGTTTTGCCATTCTTCCTCACAAATAATGCTAGCTTGTGTCAAATTGACAGAAACAAACAAAACAAAGGCAGCTAGCACAATACTTCAGCTTCTCTGGGCCAACCACCATGCTTGAGAATTTGCAGCCCGTGATGAAAAGTTGAGTAAAGTTGGTAAAAGTGACAGTTGAACAAAGCTCACAAGGAAGGACAGGGGTAACCAGTAATGGGAAGAATATATATATATATATATATATATATATATATATATATATATATTCTCGATCTGCTGTTATTCTCCCCTCTCTTTGAGATGGCCCTGGTCATGTCTAGTCTGCTAGCCATGTTCAGTCTACCTCTTTTTCTCACTGTTCTAGACTCTTCCAGACTCCTCCAGTCCATTCCCTCTTTCACATCTATAATAAAAAACCTTCCCCTTAACCATATCATGGAGCTGTTAAATCAGCAGTTTACACAAAGATAACTTCAGAGAGAATGACCCAAATGGGGAAGAGAAGAAAAAAGTGCCTGTGAAGTGGCAATAGCAGCCAAAATGGGGGTGGGGACAAGTAAGGGGGAGCTATGAGATGTCTTTCAGGTCAACCTTACGGGAAATCAGTTAATTTAACTGGAGAGAGAGAAGCAGGATCATACAGATAATTCAAAAAGCAAACACCTACATTGTATGGGGGGGGCAGTTCCATGATTCCTTCTTTGAACTTCAGTGCTTTATTTTTTTCTTTTAAAATAGTGTCTCTGTATATAGCTCTGGCTGTCCTAGAGCTCACTATATAGGCCAGGCTTGTCTTGAACTGACAGAGATAACCCTTGCCTCTGACTCTTAAGTGCTGGGATTCACATCACACACCACCAGCCTGGGGCTGTTTTATTGTTAAGGCAGTAGACATTCCTGGGCAAGGTAGATGTCTCAGTGGGTAAAGACACTTGCCACCAAGCCTGATGACTTTAGTTCAAGCTCGATGAAAACCAACTCCCATGAGTTGTCCTCTTGTGTCTACATCTGTGCTGTGAGGCACATGCCTGGCCACCCCACCCAAAGGATGATTTTCTTTAAACAGGCAAGGGAGAAAATTGCCAAACAAAGCAACCCTAATTATCTGCTTTCTAGAACATGAAAGGTAAAAACACCACATTTGGGGGAAAGGCTTTCTGTTGTGTAGGAATGGAGGAATTCTACAGCTCTAGCATACTTCTTCCATTTATTTCTATTATCCTGGAAAACACTCCTTGTATCTTAAGAGTCTATTCCAAAATGATCAATTTGAAACTGAAAACTAAAAAGGTGGGGGTTGGCATGATAGCTCAGTTGGTGAACTGTTTGTCTGCCATTCTGGAAGCCCTGAGTTCAATGGTCAGCATCAGATAAACCATGCTGTCGGAGGTTTCGATCCTGCCTGTTTTCTGTCCTCCTACCAGCCATTTAGTCCCAAAGAAATCTCACAGAGGTCTACATTAATGATAAACTGATTGACCCATTAGCTCAGGCTTTTTATTAACTTTGTAACTTATATTAGCCCATTATTCTAGTATATGTTATCCACATGGCTCAGTACCTTTTTCCGTGGGGCAATCACATCTTCCTTCTTCTGTGGTTGGGGCACGACTGCAGAGGAATGGGCTTCCTCCTTCCCAGAATTCTCCGGTTCTCCTTGACCCACCTCTACTTCCTGTCTAGTTGTCCTGCCTATACTTCCTACCTGGCTACTGGTCAATCAGCATTTATTTGAAACATAATTGACAGAATATAGACAATTGTCCTGCACCAAAACCAGGAATGTAATTTGAAAAAAAATGAATTTATGCCCTGTCAATGCTGAATCCATGCATGGGCAGCCCGTATATGGTGGTACTGCTGAACTTGTCCATATTTGGTTTCATGGTCTAAGTTGATGAGGACAACTGACCAGATCTCATTACAGATGGTTGTGAGCTACCATGTGGTTGCTGGGATTAGAACTCAGGACCTGTAGATGAGCAGGCAGTGCTCTTAACCTCTGAGCCATCTCTCCAGCCCTAAAAGACATTTTTTTTATTTTTTTAAATTTATTTATTTATTAAGGATTTCTGCCTCGTCCCCGCAACTGCTTCCCATTTCCCTCCCCCTCCCCCGAACAAGTCCCCCTCCCTCATCTGCTCGAAGAGCAATCAGGGTTCCCTGACCTGTGGGAAGCCCAAGGACTGCCCACCTCTATCCAGGTCTCGTAAGGTGAGCATCCAAACTGCCTAGGCTCCCACAAAGCCAGTACGTGCAGTAGGATCAAAAACCCACTGCGATTGTTCTTGAATTCTCAGTATTCCTCATTGTCCGCTATGTTCAGCTAGTCCGGATTTATCCCATGCTTTTTCAGACCTAGGCCAGCTGGCCTAAAAGACATTTTTAACTATACACTTAGTTTCAAGGTCATCCTGAAAACCCATGCGTTCTCTCTCTCTCTCTCTCTCTCTCTCTCTCTCTCTCATATATATATATATATATATATATATATATATATATATACACATATATATATATATATACACATATATATACATATATATACACATATATACATATATATACACACATACACACACAAACAAACAAATAATTGACTGTAACAATTTTCTTATATAAGTAAAGGTGAGAGGCTATGGAGACAACTTAGTGGCTAAGATTGCTTTGTGTGCAAGCAAGAGGATCTGAGTTCAAATCTTAGCACTCACATCTCACATATCTGGGCACTGTAAATTGTAAATTGGGAAGTGGAGACAGGTGGATTCCAGTAGCTCACTGGCCAGTCAGCCTAGCTAAAATGTCAAGTTTAAATTTAAGTAAGAGATCAGCTCACAAAATAAGATGAGCAATAGTGGAAGATATCCTCTATCCTCTGCATGCACCTAGATGGGCACACATATAGGAATACACAGATGCATACACAGCACACACACACAAACACACCACACACGCACACATAATTATACACACCGCAAACTATTAGAACTAGTAAATAAGTTTAGCAAATTTTGCAAAACATAAGATTGATGGGAAATCTTTGTTAGCCAATGATCTTTAAGAGATGAGACCAGGTTAGGACGCAACCTTTTGAGTACATGGAGAAAAATGCCAGGCAGCCCAGAGTTTGCTCTCTCTGTGGTTTCGGCTCTACACAGCTGAGCTTGGACTTCTCGTTTCTGTTTCATGAGTTTTCTTATAATAAAGAAAAATATAATTGATCTATCTTGTAGTTAGCATGGTATTTTTCAACCCTTGTTAATTCAACATAAGATAAAGATCAATTTAGAAAAATCAACTGAATTACTGTCAGTAGCAAAGATGCTGTATGCTGTCACCCCCACCCCTAGCACCGTAAATCTTTTAGGAACCATGACACAGCTAAAACAAGATCCTTGACTTTAAAACAGGAAAAATAAACTTCAGGACTAGAAAGTTCAGAGCAGTGTTGGAGTTTTTAAAGCCTATTTTAGTATGGCTTTTAAGTTTGACAGCTGAGATAAAGAGAGGCTCTCTGGAAATAAGACCTACCTGAGAGAATGGGTGTGGGTTTCCTGAAAGGGTTATCGTTCATACACTAAATGTAAGGTCAGAGCGATGCAACAAGCTAGGGTATCTTCATGGTAAACAAAACCAGCAGTCTTTTTTGGAACTCTAAGAGAATATCCTGGAGAAGATGAGGCCATATGCATTAAAGCCTTAAGGCTGGCTTGTTACTATTCTAATATAAATATCTACCTATGAAGGGAGTGTTATCAATTCATTATCTCCAGTCTTCCCAGAAAATGCTAATTGTTCTGGAATTCTTGTTTTTCAACTTCTTTCCCTTCTCCATCAACTTTCTACATTCTGTCATCACTAGTGAAGGGGATGAAAGCAATGAGTTGGGGCCTGTGGGAGTTGGCCTTGATTGTCAATTTAATAAGAATTAGAACCAACTATGGAAACAAATATCTGGGCATTTCTTTAAGGGAAATTATAGACTACATTGACTGGGGTGGGAAGAAGCACCCTGGATGTGGGCAGCACTATGCCATGGGCTGGGATGGAATCAAAAGGAGAAAGGGAGCTGAGGACCAGCATCCTTCACCCTCTGCTTCCTGACTGCTGCTGCAATGGAACCTGCTGTCTCCTGCTCTTACCTCTCTGCCATGATGGACTGTGTGTGCCAACTGTGAGCCAAAATCAACCCTTCCCTCCTTTAGTGGATTTTGTCACCTATTTGTCACAACAGTGAGACCCGTTAGCTAATACACGTTTGTACCTCCTGTTGTTGAAAGAAGTCTGTATGCACATGTTGTAAATAAACCAGCATATACACACTGCTATTTGCTTTTTGGTCACAGTTCATCTTTACCGTAGATGTAATCCAAACGGTGACTTGGGAGAAAGCCGAGCCTCAACAATGTTGGCATGTGTGCCCATGCCCCATAAACCTAGAAACATGACCACCTAACCAGAGTGTCTTATTTTCCACTTCTTATTTTATCTGCTGGCTGAAAATGTAAGACAGAACATTAGGATGTTATCTTCTGAGATTGCTGGCTCTCTTACTAAATTGAAATTTGAAGATCAACTCCCATTCCTATGTATTGAGTTCATAGTGACAGGCAGCATGCTCTTGTTTTACTATATATTAAAAAATAATACCTTGTTATACTGTCTATTAACACTTAACAAATTGAAACTTAAAATTAAAAATCTATCTCCTATATCACCTAAAAGAATATATTGTTCAAGAATAAATTTAACAAAAAAGTCTAGTATCTTATATATTGAAAACTAATAAAATATTGCTGAGAAAAATGGGGAGTGGGGCAGAAATCTACAAAATAAGGAACATTCCATAATCATAAAGTGTAAAAGGCTCAGTGCTTTTAAAGTGGAATTTCTCTTCCAAACTGATCTATATAATAATTCATCATAAACTCTACAAAAATCCAAGCAGAATAATTTGCACAAATTGATAAATTGATTTTAAAATTTGTACATAAATGCAAAAGACATGGAAGAGGTCCCTAAAAGTACTTTCCAGCAAACATTGGAGGGTTTACAATATTTACTGTAAAGCTACAGAAATTCAACAATGTGAGATCAATGAGAGGCCAGGAATAAATCCTTTCATTTATGGTCAATTTACTTTCAACAAAAGTACCACAATGATTCAGTGAGAAAATGAACAGCTTTTCCACTACATGGTTCTGGGACAAGTAGAAAAACACTTGCAAAAGGAAAAGACACTAGTTAAATGCTTACTTCATACTGCATATGAAAATTAATTTATAATTTACCTTAGACTATAATGGAAGGGTTAATACTAGAACAAAATAGAAAAAAATTCTTCATGACTTCAGTTTTAGAAGTCTGAATTTTATTAAAATTAATTTTTTACTTCAATAGAAGTGATTAAGAAAATTAAAAGAACTAGGTGATGGTAGCCAACACTTTTAACCACAGCAATTAGAAGGCAGAGGCAGACAGATCTCTGTGAGTTCGGGGCCAGCCTGGTCTACAAAGTAAGTTCCAGGACAGCCAGGACTGTTAAACAGAGAAACTCTGTCTCTGAAAGAAGAGAAAAAGAAATTTAAAAGATAAACCACAGACTAGAATAAAATACTAAAAATAATATATGTGAAGATAGAAACAACTGTTAAAATTCAGTAAGAAAAAAACTACCAAATTTTTTTAGTGATAGGGTGGAAGTTTTAGTTCTCAACTTCACCATATCTGGAATTAACTAAAATCTAAAAATGGAAGGCACAAAAAAAGAAAAAGTGCCGGGCAGTGGTGGTGCACACCTTTAATTTTAGCACTTGGGAGGCAGAGACAGGTGGATCTCTGAGAGTTCAAGGCCAGCCTGGTCTAAAGAACTAGTTCCAGGACAGCCAGGGCTCTTATACAGAAAAACCCTGTCTTGAAAACCACAACATTGGGAGCATGGGGACCTTGGGAGAGGGTTGAAGAGGAGGGGAGAGGAAGGGAGAGGATCAGAGAAAAATGTAGAGCTCAACAAAAATAAATTTAAAATAAAATAGAAAAACCACACACATACACACACACCAAAAAAAAAATGGGAGGATTTTTTGCTCAACTTGAAGTAGATCAATCCACTTCTAATTCGGATCTTTGAAAGAGGAAGATACATCTTTAATCTGGATCTTGAGGTGGGAAGACACACACCTCTAATCTGAGCCATGCCTTCTGATAGAAGCCTATATAAAGATATGGACAAAACAAGACTTTGCTCTTTGCCTGCTTGTTCTTACTTTGATAGCAAGTTCATTCCTTCAGTGGCATTAGAGCGTACTTCTTCCAGATTCCAGTGTCTACTGAAGACCAGCTGTTACATCCAGCTTTGTGGACTGAGACACTTGCTGTTCACAGCCAGTTGTTGGATTATCCAGACCTCAGCAAATCATTCTAATAAATTCTCTCTCTCTCTCTCTCTCTCTCTCTATATATATATATATATATATATATATATATATGTATATATATATATATATATATATATTCTCTAATATCTGTTACTCAAGAGAATCTTGACTAATACAAATAGGTGAGACATTTAATAATCATTTAACAATTAGAAAGAATTACAGGACATACCAATAAACAACAATGAGATACCACTACTGAGAACAGTGTACAATGAGAAAGAAATAGCAAATCTTGGTGAGGGCTAGTGCTAGAGAAGGAACTGGGAGTTCTACATCTCGATCCACAGACAGCAGAAGCAACCGTGTCACTGGGTGTTGGGACTAATGAGTCTTGGCCTTCAGCTGGATATTGGTATTAATGAGTCCTGGCCTGCAGCTGCTCTTCCCTCCTAGAACCTTCTAATTAAAGTTACTAGAAGCTGTGCCTAGCTTAGAGGATCAGAGGATGGGGTTTTCACCTGTTGGCCACTGACTGCAGTGTATTTAACCCTACATGGTGCTAATAAAGGGGGCTTTGGTATCAGTGTTAAAAAGGTCTGTGTGTCAGTCTGTCTCTGCGTCTGTGTTCTCAACTTCCAGCCCCTTGCCTGAAGCTCACAAACTGGGGTCTAGCGCATAGAGCGCAGACCTGGGCCATGGTGTGCGACAACTGGGCATGACTAAAACACATATGAGTCCTCAAAGCCCACCCTCACAGTGACACACTTCCTCCAACAAGGCCACATCTACTACACAAGGAGATCACACTAAGAGTGCCACTCCCTATGGGGGCCATTATCTTTTTTAAAAAAGCACACATACTGTGGTGGTTTAAAAGAAATGGCCCCCATAGGCTCAATATTTGAATGCTTAGTCATTAGGAAGTGGTGTTAATTGACAGGAGTTAGGAGGTGTGGCCTTGATGGAGTGGATAAAGCCTTGCTGGAGGAAATGTGTTATTGGAGATGGGCTTTGGAGTTTCAAAAGCTCAATCTAGTCTCAGTGTCCTTCTCTTCCTGCTACTTTCAGATGGGGATGTAGAACTCTCAACTTCTCCAGTACTATGATGTTTGTCTTCAATACTTTCCTTTATAAGAGTTGCCAATGATCATCATAACTCTTCACAGGAAAAGAACACTGACTAAGACAGAAGTTGATTGCCAGGAAGTGGGGCATTGCTGTGATAGACCTGGCCATGCTGCTTGTTCATAGGATGTGGACTTTGGGACTTCAGATTAAGAAAGTGGTTGAACATTTTAAGCAGGACTTAATGAACAATACTAGTAGGAGAATTGAAGACAGTCATGCTGAGAGCAATGCAGATTGTGGCAAACCAGCTCAAGAGGTTTCAGAGGAGAAGAATATTAGCAAATGTGTTAGGGACTATTCTTGTGTTATTTTGGTGAAGAATGTGTATGTTTTCTGCTCCTGTCCAAAAACTCTGCCTGAGGCTAAACTGGAGAGTTTTGGATTAACAGCATTGATAGGGGAGATTTCAAGATACCTAGTATTGCTTGCTTATTAGTGATTACTCTTATGTAGATCTGTAATGAAAAGGAGCAGGTTAAGGAAGGAAAAATGCAAAATGTATAGTTTAAAAAGAAAAGAAGTAACAGAAAGTATAATAGAGCTAAGTCTTGTGCTCAAAGAAATAAACAGATTAAAGAAAAGCCTGACACTAAATGGGATAAAGGAGTGGTAACCTCAGGACAAGACCTTATTCAGAAAAGCTTCCAACTTGTAAAAGGGAATTAAAGAAAAGTATGAGCATGTACCATCTAAAACCGAAAACGATGAAGATGTAATTTAAAGAGGGGGCCGTGTTGCAGCCCTAACAAGTAGCAGATCATGGCAGCTTCAGCCATGTGATTTTGACTTTAGCATCCAGGATATAAGAAAGGGGATATGGGAGGGAAGAAAAAAAAATAAAAAAAAGAAAGGGGATATGGAATCTCCTTCCATGACTAAGAAAAGCCACTGATGTCAGGGATGTGTCAGATGTGTCCCCATATGGAGGTCCAGATAAGCCATTATGTGAAGCTGTGAAGGTGAAGCCTGGATTTTCCCCAAGACCCCAAGATGTTGGAGATGCCAGAGCCATGGAAAGGATACCTGCCAAGGAGAGTTGCTAACAGGGAGGGGAACCAGCCAAAACAAAAGATGTATGTTGCAGTCAACAAACCTGGAAGAAATTGGAGATCTGAAGAATTCTGACATCAGACATGGAGATGCAGAGTTTGGAGTTGGCCCAGCTGCTTTTTGGTCTTGCTTTGGACCAGTACTTCCTCGCTATACTCTCTTTCCTTCCTTTTGGAATGGTAATGTATATTCTGTGCCATTGAGTGTTGGAAATATGTGATCTGCGTTTTGAGCTTCATTTTACAGGGGATTTCAGTTAAGATACTGCCATGAAGGCCAGGTGGTAGTAACACAGGCCTTTAATCCCAGCACTTGGGAGGCAGAGACAGGTGGATCTCTGTAAGTTTGTGGCCAGCCTGGTCTACAGAGTGAGTTCCAGGACAGCCAGATCTATTGATAGAGAAATCCTGTCTTGAAAAACAAACAGAAAGGAAGGAAGGAATGAAGGAAGGAAAGAAAGAAAGAAAGAAAGAAAGAAAGAAAGAGAAATTGCCATGAGTCTCAGAAGAGATTTTGAACTTTGGATTTTAAAGTATGTTAGACTACGGATGGCAACTTTTGAAGTTGAACTGAATGTATTTTTGCTTTATATGATAAGCTTATGGGGGCCTAAGAGTGGAATGTGGTGCTAGCAATGACCCCTATAGGCTCATATATTTGAGAGCTTGGTCATTAGAGAATGGTGGTACTTGACCTCTATAGGCCATACCATGAGGAGGTGTGACCTTGTTAAAGTGGGTATGACTTTGCACTGGGGGTGGGCTTTGTGTTTTCAAATAATCAGTCCAGGCCCAGTGTCAGATGTAGAACTCTCAACTTCCCCAGCATCAAGATGTCTGTCTGCATGCCACCATGCTTCCCGACATCATAACAATAATCATCTGAAACTGTAAGCAAGCCTCAGTTATATGCTTTAACCTCTGAATCTATAAGTCAGCCCTAATTAAATGTTTTTCTTTGTATTTTATCAGTATATGTATATGACATTCTTGAAATTCCTTTTAGATTTATTTATTTTGTGTATATATGCCTACATGTATGTATGTAAACTACATGCATCCGTGGTGCTCTGAAGGTTATAAGAAGATGTCAGATCCCCTGAAACGGGAGTTGCAGATTGTTGTGAGCCGCAACGGTGGGAGCTGAGAATCGAACCAGATCCTCTACAAGAGCGGCAAATGCTTTTAAACACTGAGCCATCTCTCCAGCCCTTTATGGGTCTGACATTTCTGAATAGCAAATTTACAGCTGTGGGAAGTATATGAGGCCAGCACTTGGGAGGCAGCGGCAAAGGCAATTGGATCTCTGCGTTCGAGGCGAGCGTGATCTACAGAGTGAGTGCCAGACAGCCAGGGCTACCCAGAGAAGCCCAATCTCTTATAAGAAAACTCCATAACTCCTTTCTTCAGCACAAAGCATATCTAAATATCTCCATAGCACCTTTGCCTGTGTCTCATATTTCCTTCTAATTTTTCATGTGTGTGTTAAAGAAGGGGGTTCTATTTTCCATGGTATGAAGAAAACCTTGGAATACAGGTCAAGAATATGTGCTAGAGTCCTTTAAATTTATAAAATTATATTTATTTTTTATTTAGTGTGTGTGTGTGTTTATGTATGCCATGGTGTACATATGGAGGTCAGAGAACAATTTTCAGGCATCAATCCTCTTATTCTACTGTTTGAGTCCTGGAGAACAAACTCAGGTCATCAGATTTGGTGGCAAGCACTTTTCCCTGCTGAGCCAATTCGCCAGCACTGTGCTACATTCGTGATGATTTCATCTCAACAGAACTTCTCGGATTTAGATTCATTGGAACAAAGTTGTTAAGCCTGAACTACTTTCTTCTCTCCAGCTTGATGGCTTTTCAACTCATTAATTACTCGGTGTGGGCTGCTGTGAAAATCTTTTCTTGTTGCGCTCTCCTTTTCCTACATCCTTGGGAAAACAAGACTTTCCAATTAACGGGAGCAGAACTATAAAATATCAGCTTCCAAAAACATCTATCCAAGTACATTCTAAAATCATTTTTTTCCTGAAAGTCCAATGGCATAATTATTTGTGACTCCTAACTCAACAAGCTGATCAGCAATGCTTTTCCAAAACTGAGAAAGAAACGTGAGGAGAGCATGCTCAGCAGATGGTGGGCAAGTAGTGCACAGGTAAAACGAAAGCCCAATGACCTGAGCTCACCATTTGACCCAGGAAATAGCAGAGGAGCAAAAAACAGACTCTATCAAGTAGTCCTCTGGTTTTCATATTCACAATGCACTTCCTCCTTACACATCGCACATCTCTCACACACATAATAAAAACAATAACAACAACAATAATAAAAAATAGAGGAAACATACTGCAATAGTTTAAGTGCAAACTAAAATAAAAGTCATAGCTAGAAAGGCAAATTGTAGTTCTCCATGACCACAGTTATGTTTAGTCTCTGCATAGTAAGACCATAAGGAAAATAATTAAGGATTAAGTTTAGGTAATGCTGAGCTCATATCGTTTTATTGGTTAATTCCTAGTATTAGGGAGTGAGGGAAAGATAAGAAACTAGGCAAGCAATTCATACTGGAGAACAGAATGGGGGAAAATCTTGAAGAAAAGTCGTGTCGAGGGGGTTGAAGAGATGGCTCAGTGGTTAAGAGCACCACCTGCTCGTCTAAAGGTCCTGAGTTCAATTCCCAGCAACCACATGGTGGCTTACAACCATCTGTAATGAGATCTGGTGCCCTCTTCTGGCCTTTAGGCATGCATGTAGGAAGAATACTGTATGCACAATAAATAAATAAATCTTTAAAAAAGAAAAAGAAAAGCCGTGTTGATTTTTGCTTTTTACAATGCATTTTTTTGAACTGTGAACATATACCTCATTTATATTTCCAAACCTAGTAAGAATTATTTGAGAACAGAATAGAAGTTTTGGCTTCTTTCATGTGTAATCCCTTTGGTAGGGAAGTACAGCAATAATGGACGTTAAGAAGAAAAAGCAGAAACTTTGCAGCACAGTGCTTACAGTCTCAAACCCACAGCTCTGAAGACCTATGCTTATCTTATGATTTCACCAGCATGGAGAAACTAGGTTAGTTTGTTTCCTCCTTATACATCTCTGTTACTTAACTCCTACGTTTCATTTATCATTTTCTCTCATGTCTAGTACCACCCACACATACAGTGGCTAGCAACTGTATCCAGGGTCATTGCTTATGACAACAGTCACCTAGAAGAAAGCACACTAAGAGGAGCCTAGAGGAAGCCATGTTCACTTACCCACATCTGCCTCTTAAGCTATGTGTGTAGACTCTTTCTTCCACTGACTCCTACTTGAGATTGGGAGTCCAGAGCCTTGTGGCTTCTGCCAAGCAGGCACAATGACCAAGCACAATTCCCCGTAGTTTTGCTCCCTGAAAGCAAGCAAAGGTATAGTACCCCAGGTAGACAAACCACCTACCATTTAGAGGTTAGTTCAGAAACAACCTCAGAGATGCAGCAAACACCAATATGGAAAAGGGGTCTTTTTTTTTTAAGCTAACTGTATTGGGCCCGCTCTGTGTAACACTTTTTTCCCCAATCCAACAATTGGAAGACAGCAGAAGTTACAGAGAAGAGGATTAATAATAATTAGTTAGTTATATGATTAATTAAATAATTATATAACTACTTAATTGAGGTAAAGGGAAATGGCTGAGAGGAAAGAAGAGGAGGGAAGACCGAGAAGACAGAGGTGCAGCACACACAGGAATAAGCAATGATCTGGTTGAACCTGTCATCAAACCCGGCTTCTCAGACCCGAGGCCACCTGACCCTACAGCACCTTTACCACACACTCGCCTGTGATGATCTTTCCAATCTAGCTATATTGAAACACCTGGAAGACATGCCTCTGGGAGTGTCTATGTGTGGAGGGTGGGATGGGACTGGGATATTTGGAAAGGTGTAACTAACAAGGGGAACACCACCATCCTAAATATGGGAGCCAACATCCTATGAACTGAGATCACTGCATGAATAAATAAGGAGGGGGAAGGAATGAGAAGGAGGGAGAAGAGGGGAAGAAGGGAGCAAAACTGAGAGAGAGGGAGAGAGAAGCATTTGTCTTGTCTTTCTGGGCTGACTGAATGCAAGTGTAATAGAATCAGTTAGGTTGGACTACATCCCCAAACTTTTAAGGTGAAAGAAGCCCTTCTATCTTTAAGCTGTTTTTCTCAGGTTTTCTGTCACAACGATACAAAAGTAACCAGTCCAGTTCCATCACTGCAGACCCCTCTACACATGCGCAGTGCTGGATGCCTAGTTTTCAAGCTCTCAGAGACTGTCTCTTTACCAGCACCACACACCTCCACCACCACAACCACAGATGCCAGGATTCATTTGCTACTTCCACATAGGCTAGCTGGACTTGACTAGGACACTTCGCTTTTCCCAGTCCTTAAGCTCCCTCCTGGATCTCAGCTCTGTCGGCTCCAGCGAGTTGGCCCTTTGGTCCTGGTGTCTTGGTGCTGTCTGACTGCTTGATACATAAAAATGTGAAACAAGACAGAGGGAAAGTCCTAGAGGGATAAAGATTAAGTGGCGTCCAAAGCAGATGGCAGAACAGGCTCACACAGCCCCTCTGAAATTTGAAAGAAATACAACTTTGGCTGTTGTATTTCAAAGACAACAGACATTGCGGGGAATACCATGGTGAAAAGAGGCCTTCTGGGACTATCTTTAAATTATAACAGCCTCTTTGATTTCTGGGAGGTCACTGGTTAATTCTCTCATTTTGCTATCTTGAGCAAGGTTTATTTATTTTTTAACCAAAAGGTGTGTATTCTTCCAACCCTACCCCTGTTGACATTCCAGGCTCATGGAAAGAAAAGGAAGATAACAGAGCTGTTCTCTGCCCTGTTCTCTTGTAATTGAGAAACATGGCAGCTCCTTTTCTCCTTTTCACACATGCTGTATTTTAAAAACTGCTGTCAGACTAAGGCTTTGCCAAGATTCAACCCCAAGTGAAAGCAGAGCAAGAAAACTAAAAGTTGTATAAAAAGCAGATGGATTTATAGATCTAATCATATACTGTATGCATGGCTTGCGGTCAGTTAAATAAGTTCATTCCTCTTAGGATAAGTGCACAATATTATCCATAATTTTGTATAATAAAATTTGTATCCTTCCATTGCTCTATTTTCTTACCATCAACCTATATATGGCCTAAGTCCAAAGCAATTTGGGAAAAAAAATGATAGTTTTCTATTTTCAATTACCTGAAAATCTACCCAATAAAAGAAGAGAAATATATTTCCACAGATCTAGAAAACAAAAACCGACCAAATAAATATTAGATCATTTTCATTCTGCTCATTAAGTTCACTTAAGAGAAAAATGTATCAATCAGATCCTTCTAAAACAAATATGGGCTTCCTTACATGAAGTTATGTTAACTTCCATTGAGTATGGAAACTAAACATTTCCTCATCACAGATAGGGCAAATAAAGCAAAGATTCCACCAAGTCTAGCTTGGCAAACCAATGACTTGATTGGGTTTAATTACAGGAACTGGAGTAAGGGGTTAGTTACAGGAATTAAAGAGATCCCACAATAGCTGAGTGACAAAAGGCCTATGCCATCCCCAGCATGAATGGCAACCTCATAAAGTTGCACAATAGAGTCCTATTTTTAATTGTCTCTCTACTTCCTATAGACTAGCATTTCTCAAGATCATCAGGATGGGAGAAGGAAGCAGGAGGGAATAATGGTCATGACCCAAGGGACGTATCCTAAAACCCACACTGTTTTCCTTCTAGAGACAGTTAATAGCTCCATTGGCATTGCCATAGACCTAGCTATCTCCATGTTATTTTGTGTATTTCAGTGCCCTGGCTGTGAGATCAAGGTAATCTCTACTCCAAGGTGGCAATGAGACAATCACATCATACACAGGGGAGAAAGCAGTACTACAACCTGTTGAGATCCGACTATGCCACATTCTAGGTTATTCCATATTGTATAAAGCAGTGTTTTTCAGGCTGTTCATAAATGAGGAACTAAAGCCAATTATACATGAACCTATGAAACAGAAACCAGATGTGCTGACACACTAGCCTCTGCTTTAGTAGGTGTTCCAGACCAACCTGAACTACATGAGAATGAGACCAAAGGTCATGGCCAGGCTATACTCTACTTTACTCTGGACTGTGTAAAACACTGGTTTGTCTGGCTGTGCACTGTCCTAGGAGACTTCATTTTAAAGCAGATTTTGACTTCCTTTTGAGGGAAGATGACTGCAACCTCTCAGTGGACACACAAACCACACCATCTGTCAGGCACCACCATTTAGCACAGACTGATACATGACTTAGTCCTGGAAACATTAAGCGGGGTGAGTTGAAACTGTGGGGGTACAATGGGTGTATTAAAATCATATGATGGTAAACCAGGCTCAAGAATTTATTGAAAATGCCCTACCAAAGTAAGAATTTGACTCTCACTGGACACCAAAACTAGTGAGGGACACTTAACATTGTGATGTCATTGCCCCCCACCAATATATCTGTTAGCTTTTATGTGCATCAAGAAACCACAATCAAAGGACTATCCAACTATCCCTGGAGCTTTGACTTGAGCTCATCTCAGTACCCTTCTGTGGGCATGGACTACTTTGACTGCCTGCCTACTCTGACCTCTTTCCATTACACGCTGTCATCCTGGAATTCAACTTGTTAGATCATGAACCTGTCCCTTTAATATGTTCCTAGATTTAAAAGGCCAGATCTCACAGTCTAAAGAAATCAGGACACCCCCCCCAATCTTGTAGCTCAAGCACTTATACTCTGTGTGTGCGTCTCTATCTATCTATCTATCTATCTATCTATCTATCTATCTATCCATCTATTTATCTGAATTAAGAAGCCATGGTGTGCAGAGGCCAAACATTCAGTCCTAGCCAGTACCTGGCTTTTGTCATGCATGCTATGTGGAATTAAATCATATGGTTCAAAATCTCATACCAGTCACAAAACTTTAATTAAAAAGTCAGATTAAGCCATGTGGTGGTGGCGCACACCTTTAATCCCAGCACTCAGGAGGCAAAGGCAGGCAGATCTCTGTGAGTTCGAGGCCAGCCTGGTCTACAAGAGCTAGTTTTAGGACAGGAACCAAAGCTACAAAGAAACCCTGTCTCGAAAAACCAAAACCAAACAAAAAGTCAGATTATTTTCTTTTGCACCATGGTTACATGGTTTACTCTTATTTCAAACTATTCCCCTTAATAAGGCCCCTCTCTGTGTTTTAAAGGGACATCTCTCTTTTCTTCTAAGGCCCTGTCATGTTGCCACTAAAATGATTTATTTTCTCTCATAATGCTCTCCCACCTCAAGCCCCATCCATAGCCCCCTACAGCTACAAGTTTCTCTCTTATTAGCTCATTATTAAAGGGCTATTTTGCTATTTCCCCTCCTCACCCTCTCCATCGCCTTTTTCTAACACCCATACATATAAAATAAATAATACAAAAATTTAGAAATCTAAAAACATATAAAAAGGAGGCAGGTGAGGGTAGTGAGGCTTCATGTAGACTACAGGGTGCTCCAAGGTGAAACAGGAAAAGGAAGAAGCACATAGAACCTTGAGTGTCTCAGACCTACAGTGAGGTTTCCCGGTTTGTATTTCTATTGACCAGAACTCAGTCACAAGGATAGGTAGCTAGACAGTCTTGGAGGCCATTAAGGATGGAACATTCCCTTTGTGATCATTCTTAGACCCCCACCTCAAGCTTCTGTGGTGTCTTCATTAGTGTTCCTATTGCTATAAAGAGACACAGCGACTCTTAGAAATGAAAACATTTAAATGTGGTGGCTCACTTACATTTTCAGAAGTTTGGTCCCTTATCATCATGGTGCCACATGTTGCTGGAGAAGCTGACCATGGTAGGTAGACATCATGGTAGGCAGACATGGTGCTGGAGAAGCTGAGAGTTCTGCATTGACCCTCAGGCCACAGGAAGTAGTCTGACTCACTGGGCATAATTTGAGCATCTACGAGACCTCAAAGTTCACCCCTACAGTGACACACTTCCTCCAACAAGGCCAGACATACTCTAACAAAGCCACACCTCCTAACAGTGCCACTCCCTATGAGTTTATGGGGGCCAATTACGTTCAAACTAGCACACATGGTAACACCAATTTCAATAAAGAGAAGTATCACAAGTGCCCCTCCTCACAACTTAAAGTACCATATGAAGATGTTTAGGGACAGCTCAGTGTTTACAAGCACTGACTGCTCCTCCACAGGACTCAGACTCAATTTCCAGCACTCTTATGTTGGCTCACATTCATCTGTAACTCCAGTTTCAGAGCTTCCTCCATTTTCTTCTGCCCTCCTCAGGGACCAGGCATTAGTGTGCTACACGGGACATGTAGGCAAAACTTCCATTCACAAAAAAATAACTTTTCAAAAATTTTAAAGTATATAAAAGGAGTCTTTGTGGAGGCCCCAAAGGGAAAATCATTTCTTTTTGGCAAATGACAGTTTTCTAGACACCTTTTTGCCCCTCTCTTTATTGTTTTTTTAAAATATTTATTTGGTTTTGTTTTATGTGTATGAGTGTTTTTGCCTTTACATATGCATGTCCAACTCAAACATGCCTGGTACCCAGAGATGTGAGAAGAGGTTGTCAAATCTCCCAGAAATAATGTTCAAAACAATTATGAGCTACCCCGTGGGTGCAGAGAACCAAACCCAAGTCCTCTACAAGAGCATCAAGTGATTTAAGTTCTGAGTCCACTTTCCAACCATCTACTGTCTGCTTTCTTAAGAGAAGATCCAACTGGAACTATATGATGGCTATTCTTGGTTGTGAACTTGACTACATCTGGAGTTTATTAGAACCCAAGAAGCTGGGCACACCCAGGAGGGAAATTTTTTTTAGATTATTTGAAGTGGGAAGGTTCGCTTTGTTGATCTCTTTTTAACATTATTTATGTGAATTGGTGTTTCACCTGCATGTATATCTGTATGAGGGTGTCGGGTCCCATGGAACTGGAGTTACAGACAGTTGTGAGCTGCCAAGTAGGTGCTGGGAATTGAAACCAGGTGCCCTGAAAGAACAGCCAGTCAGTGCTCTTAATCCCCGAATCATCTCTCTGTCTCCAGGAAATTTTACTTTTAATTTGGATCTTTTGAAGTGGGAAGATACACCTTCTGTTGGCAGTCTATATAAAGGATATGAAAGAAGGAAGCTTCACCCTATGTCTTCAAAGGGGTTGAGACCCAAAAGTTGAGAACCAGTGCTCTAGTGTCACCAGCTGTCCCTGTTCCCCTACCTTCACCCCTGCTCCGACTAATACAGGCTATAATGTGCATATTAATACACCTAGCCTGTAAACCAACCCTCAGGGAAACTGATAGGCCAAAACACATGAGATGGAAGGGCTAACTAGCTCCTTAATGAGATCGGTATGTGGAGACTCCAGAAGTCCCTCTGTTGCTTACAGACCTTTACCACTAAGCCTTGCCTTCTTTTTTGAATTCTAACTGAAAAACTGGAACTTTTCTTTCTCCTCTTTCTTTGTTTTGATATTGACCAAAATTCTAAGCTTGCTTGCTCTAACACACTGGGCATTCTTCCTCTCTCTGAAGACCCCCAGCCCTACATCGCTGCTTGCAGACCTTCGTCAATGAGCCTGACTGCTTTCTGGGATTCTATCTGAAAAAACAAGACTTTCTCTTTTCTATCACCTCCTCCCAGCAGCTACCAGCATATAAGTTTGTCTGCCTTATTGTTTTTCTGTCAAAATCTAATAAAACAATCTTCAAGCTTCCTTTTGAGTCCATTTTAAAACAATTTTATCTACAAGACTGAGAACCCAGGAAAGGCAACCACGATTTCTAGTAAAAAAAATAATAATAATAAGCCCCCAGCCTACCTATAAGGGAGGTTGGTACTGGACTAGAGGAAATGAGAATTCCATGGGCTGACAGGAAAGTGTGCGCTCAGAGCCAGACAGAACTCTGCATCTGAGTAGAGGAGCGTCTATTACTCCTTATCCCTTAATTCCCTATAAGGTCCTCTTTTCCTCAGCCATGAAATATGCACTGAATTGCTGACATGATGAATTATCAGAGTTTGATCACTTGAAAAGAATCTAGGAATGGCCAGTATCCAAAGAGCAGAAACAAAACAAGTGATGACAAAGATGTAAAACACAAATCCCTTTCCTTCATTGCTAAAGGAAATGCAAGATGTACATTTTGAGAGACAGTTTGGCAGCTTCTAACCAAATCAAACATCTTCCCACGATATGATCTAGCAATAATGCTCTCTTTTATTTACTCAAAAGAACTGACAACTTTTTCCTGGACCGAGTCTGTAGCTCAGTTGCTAGAATACTTGCTTAATATGCACAACGTTCTGGGTTCACACCTCTAAACAGCATGGAGGGACCTGTGTTAGTTACTTTCCCCCTGTTGTAATAAAACGCTGTGACCAAAAGCAACATATGGAAGAAGTTTTGGTGACTTATGGCTCCAGAGGGATAAGAATCCATCATAGTGTGGACACATGGCAGCAAGCAGAAAACATGATGGCTAGGGCAGGCAGCTGAGAGCTCACATTCTCAACCAGAAGTACCAAGCCTAAAAGGCAAACTGGAAGTGGGGCAAGACTATATGCTCTCAAAAGACTTCCTCCAGCAAGGATGCACAACCTGCCTCAAACAGTGCTACCAACTGGGAACTAAGTGTTAAAAATTGGAACCTATGGGTAGAGAATTTCTCATTCAAACCCTCATAGCAGAAGTGACAGTACATTCCTATAATCCCAGCACTGGGGTGGGGGTGGGGGGCTAAAGGCATGGAGGCAAGAGTCATCCCTAGCTACACAATGAGTTCAGGATCAGCCTGGAGTGCATGAGACCTAATCAAAAAATAAAATAAAGAACCAAAACAAGACAACTTATGTCCAAAAAGAAACATGCACATGTGTATTTCTCAGAATGCTTTATTCGTAGTTGCCAAAAATTGTAATCAATCAATATATCCTTCAGCTGGTGAATAGAAAAGACACTGCAGTTTATCCAGACAAGAAAATATTACCTAACACTAAAAAGAAGTGAGATATCTTGATATGGGTGTTATCCAATCTAAGAAGCCTACTTGCAAAGGCTGCATACTGTATGATTCTATTCGACATTCTGAAAATAGGCAAAAATATGAAGACCGTAAAAGTACTACTGATTGCTAGGTAATAATGAGGAATAAGGGATGAACAGGCAGAGCTCATAGGATTTTTAAGGCATTGAACTATTCTGTAACAAAACTATTCTATAATGGTGGATATATGTCATTATCCATTTGTTTAAAATCCATGGAGTATACAGCAGCAAGAGTGAAACCCTACTTTAAATTATGGACCCTGGGAGATAATGATGTGTCAATGTAGGTTCACTTATTATGATGACTGAACCACTCAAGCATGGAGTGTTGACTGTGGAGGAAGCGAGGCCTGAGTGTATGGGTCACGGGTGTAAGGGAATTCTGCACTTTCCACCCACTATTGCTAGAAACCTAAAATGTCTCCAAAAGCAAACTTTCTTAACAACAACAATAATAAAAAGACTCTGGCAATGTTCCTTTTCAATAAGGTGGTAGAAAAGGTATTTCTTTGTCAGGAAGCAAAGCAAATGACTTCTTAAAGTTCCTTATCGCCCTGCTATTCCTGATTTCTCGACTCCATTGGGTATCTGAAAACCACTGGTTCTTAGGTCAGGAAGGGATTTTAAGGGTCAACTAATGGATTGATTATTTCTCTGCAGAGCAATCACTGAAAGGTTATCTGCACTTCAAAGAAAATACACCCACTGTCGCTTTCATTAGCTACTTCAAAGCCTGCTTAAATAACTTCATCTGAAACATATACCCTCATTGAACCATCTGTGTCTCCATAGCTCCTTCCTATTAGCTAGAACCATAGTAATGAAAAAGACAAAGGTATCTTTAGTTAAGTCTGTTGTCTGTTCAACAGAGTCCCACCACTAAACCTGAAGGCCTAGTTAGAGTTGTGGAGACTGGAAGAAACGAGGCAGGTATCAGTAACAACTTGACAGATTCACAGAAGTTTGCAAGTAGTGCTGGGAGTGCCACACATACACCATAGCACAACCCATCTGACAAATAAATATAATAAGCATATAAGCACTTATATTGTGATGCTCCTCACTGGGAATAGGAAGATGAGAATCAAGGTCCAACTTCTAATGTTGCCATTGTACTTAGATTCAAAGGGCACTGCCATCAAGGAAGGGAATATGGCACCATGTTTTGCAGCAGTTTTAGGAGAACTGAATGTCAAAATGTATGTGTGTCATTTGAAACAAGTGGCAGCATGAAATATAAGAGCAAAACCAAGCAGTTTGTGTAACAGTGCAGTTTACATACCATGTGCTCTCACTAAAGTTTAAGTTAAAATATTAAAGGTAGACATTTGGCCATTGCAAATCTTGTCCTAATTTATGTCTTCTCAAGTTGAAAAAATGGAAAGATATTTTTGACCTTCAAATTTAACAAAATTATCATCTGATTTTTATTCCAGGGCCACGTATACTCAGGCATATATTCTGCTCATTTTTCCAGCCCAAGATCTTAGTCAATCTAGCCTTCTACTACCAGTATTCCTCAGCATTCTAAGAACAATTCTGCTGATCTATTTTGTGTTCTGCCTGAAATAGGCAATGTCTCTTGCCCTCCATTTTGTAAGGGGAAGGAGGAGTAATTAATTATTTTCCCTCACCCCATCTCTCCCAGTCCCAATTAGCCTGATTCTATAACTGCGAGGATATCAGTATAAAAATGTCTTCCACAGGCTCAAACAAGTAGAAGGCTAGCTGGCCAGCTGGGAGTACCATTTTGGGAATCTGCAGATTCTTTAAGGTATGGGGTCCAGTTTGAGACAACAGGTCATGTGGCTGTGCTCTTGGAGGCATAGTTTGTCCCAGCTCTTCACTGGCTTACTTTTTTACTTCTTGGCCACTCACTCCTTCCACTATGGTGCCTTACTTCACTGCAGACCCATAAAAATAGAACAGCCTGGCAACAGACTGAACCCTTTAGAACTGTGACATGAAATAAACCCTTCCTTTTTTAAAAAATGGGATTCTATATTTTATTTGTGGGTGTGCACACCTGTGTGCTCTCACATGTAGTAGGAGGTTGCTTGTTCGTTCTCGGCCACTCAGACCCAAAGTAATTACACAGAAAACATATTATTTGCAATACTATTTGTCCAATAGCTTAAGAGTATTTCTGGCTAACTCATACCTTAAATTAACCCATTTCCATTAATCTGTGTATTGCCATGACGCTGTGGCTTACTGGGTAATGTTTCAGCATCTGTCTCTGGCAGGGCTACATGGCTTTTCCCTGACTCTACCTTCTTTTCCCCAGCATTCAGTAAAGTTTTTCCTGCCTAGTTGTACTCTGCCCTATCAAGAGGCCAAGTCAGTTTCTTTATTCATTAACCAATAAAAGCAACACAAATACAGAAGGACCTCCCATACCATTTCCCCTTTTCTGTTTAAATAAAAAGGAAGGATTTAACTTTAGCATAGTAAAATTACATACAACAAAACAGGCATCAAGCAAGAATTACCATTACAATATTTATATCTACTTTATCTTTTATCATAACTAAAGAAAATAATAACTATTTATTCGTCAACTCCATCAAAGACTCCAGAAGAATATAATATTACTTAAGTAAATGAGAAGTGCATTGTAAGCAACTGCCAAAATTCTAGGATTAAAAGAGACTTCTCGTGGCCTGGACAGTCACCCAGAGTTCTTCTGTACCACTGGGACATCCAACTTCAGCCTAGAGGCCCATAGTATCCAGCAGGCTTTTCCATGAAGCAGGAAATTTCAAAGACAGTTCTACCTACGTTGGCAGTTTGTGGTGGTAGTCATGCCTTTAACCCCAGCACTCAGAAGGCAGAGGGACAGGTGGATCTCTGTGAGTTTGAGCCCAGCCTGGTCTACAAGAGCTAGTTCCGGGAGAGCTAGAACTGATATACAGAGAAACCCTGTCTCGAGAAACCAAAATAAATAAATATAAATAAATAAAGGAAGGAAGGACATGGTATAGTTTGGAGCCCTGGTTGTCCTGTGTTGTAGAGTACTACTTTAACTAGGTAAAGATGTATTACATTTGTCCATACTGTGGAATATTCCTGTGTTGTGGAATATTTCTTTAACTAGGTAATGATGTGTTACATTTGTTTATGCTGTGGAATATTGCTTTAACTATGTAAAGGTGTGTTACATTTTTATGTTGCCTTTGTTAATGACATAAATATTGTTACATTTGTTTAGCTGCATTTGTTTAATTATGCAAGGATGTGTTGCGTTTGTTTCACTTTGCAACTGATTGGTCTAACAAAAAGCTTAAAGGCCCAATATCTAGGCAGGAGAGGAATAGGTGGGGATGGCAGGTAGAAAGAATAAGTAGAAGGAGAAATCTAGGCAAGTGACAGAGAGGGGGAGGGAGAGAAGGAGGGAGAGGAAAATAAGGGAGGAAGAAAGGGACATATGCAGGGTCAGAAGCCAGGCAGCCACCAGACAAACAGACATGAGAAGCAGTGGAAGTAAGATATACAGAAGGAAATAAAGGTAAAAAGCCCAGAGGCAAAACATAGATAAAGAGAAAGAGATTAATATAAATAATAAGAACTAGTAGGATAAGCACAAGATGAGGCCGAGAATTCATAACTAATAAGAAGTCTCCATGTCATAATTTGGGAGCTGGTTGGTAGCTCAATAGAAAGGATGTTACAGTATTGAAACTCAGCATGTAGGCTAGGCTGACCTCAAATTTACTGTGATCTACCCTGCTTTATCCTCCTGCTTCTGTGCTGAGGGCTGGGATTACAGGCATGAACCACCACATCTGACCCATTATTCCTCCTTTTCAAATTGTTTCTCTTGGCCTTTGTCACAACAACAGAACAGAGAATTAAACTTGTCTCAGATTTTTTTCAATCAGGGTCATAAAACATGAAAAATGTTACAGATTTATTTGGTATGATTTAACACAAATTTTTAAATTCAGTTACTTTCTCTTTATTTTTAATAATGTTCACCTCTAATAAGATTTTTTATGTTTTAAGAACATATTTTATTTTTCATCATGTGTATGCACCTGTGTCTGTGTGTGGGCGAGCACATATGAGTACAGATGCCTCAGGAGGCCAGAGGCATCATATCTCTTTGGAACTGGAGTTATAGGCAGTTGTGACCTGTCTGGTGTGGGTGCTAGAAACAAAACTCAGGTCCTTTGCAAGGCTGGAATATGCTCTTAACTGCTGAGCCAGCTCTCCAGTGGTGTGGGAAGTCCTTCTGTATATGTGTTGCTTTTATTTGTTAATTAACAAAGAAGCTACTTTGGCCTGTGTTAGGGCAGAATAGAGCAAGATGGGGAAAACTAAACTGAATGCTGGGAGGAAAAAGGCAGAGTCAGAGAGAAGCCATATGGCTGCCACCTGGGACAGATGCCTCCTCTGGAGAGTACCAAAACTTTGCTGGTAGGCTACGACCTCGTGGTGATTCACAGATTAATGGAGATGGGTTAGTCTAGGATATAAGAGCAAGTTAGAAAAATGCTTAAGCTATTGGCCAAACAATATTGCAAATAACATAGTTTCTGCATGATTATTTGGGAGTCTGAGTGGCCTGGAAATGAACAAGTGGCCTCATACTATACTCCAGCCTCAAGATTTTGCTTCCTCAACATTTTAATTGTGTTTTACTCTTTCAGTTTCTCTATGATTTACCTTTGCTCCAGAATGTTCAGTCACTCAACTTTCTGGAGAGACTAGAAATCATTACAGGGAAAACAGAATATAAGATCAGAACATAGTTGTCCATACCTTTAATCCCAGCACTTAGGAGACAGAGGCAGGGGGATCACTATGATTTCAAGGCCTGCTTGGTTTGTATAGTGCATTCCAGCCAGGGCTACATAGTGAGGTTTTGTCAGAAATAAAATAAAATAAAATAAAACAATTAAATCATCTAAGGGAATATTCATTATTTGTTTTTATTAAAAAAGACTTATAAGCAGGACATGAATATTTCAAAACTAGCTATATTTTTAAATGGTTTGTGTGTGTGTGTGTGTGTGTGTGTGTGTGTGTGTGTTGCGGGAGGTCCTCCCACTCCTCCAGCCTATAGCTGCTGAGGTACCAGCCCATTGGGGCGTGGTCTCTCTCCCTTTAAAAAAGCGACCACTTCCCTCTCCTCTCTCTCTTCACTTCCTGCTCCGCAGGCGACTAGACTCCCTTCCTGGTTGCGCAGAGGGCTGTTGCCTGGGATGGTGATCTGTAAGTTTTTTCCCCTTTAAATAAATACCACCCTATCATTGTTTGTGACTTACGCCTTCATGTGTGTATGTGTTGCCTGCATGTATGTCTGTAACCATGTTTGTTCATGGTGTCTGCAGAGGCAAGAGAGGGTATCAGATCCCCTAGAACTGGGGTTACACATGCTTGCAGACTACCATGTGTGTTCTAGGAATTGAACCCTTACCCTCTAGAAAAACTGCTAGTGCTTTTAACTGTTAAACCATTTCTTCACTCCAAAACTCTCTATTTTGATGAGAAAAGGTTCTCAAGATGACTTCTATGTTCCTCTTGAGCTTCCCCAAAAGCCAAGATTTAGGAATTTGGGAGTTCTACAATAGCCCAACAATAGCCCGTATACCTTTGCCAGCTAGGTACTATGGCACATAAGCATTATGTACTAGATTGTTATTCAGCCACATTTAATCTCTAAAGAACCCCATACATCTGATCCACCCAGTGTCTCCTTTCACTATTAAATGTGTTTCATATTGAATGTTATATGTTTTTATACTTAAAAGAGAAACTAAAGCAAGCCTTTTATAGTAGCTAATTTTGGGTCAAGTTGACTAGGCTTGTCTTTTTCCAGTAGTAGAACACTAAGCCACACTGGAACCCAAGTTCCAGGTTGTAGCCACTGTGTGAGTACTGGGGAATGGAACATAGAGGGTAGCCAGTGCTCTCAACTACTGAGCCTCTCTCCAGCCTCCCTATGATCTTTGTTGTTGTTTTGTTTTGTTTTTGAATCAGAGTCTTTCTTTGAGCTTTCTGACTGGCCTGGAGCTAACTTTGTGGACTAGGCTGGCCTTGAAATCACACAGATTTACCTCCCTTTGCTTCCTGAGTACTGGATTTACAGGAGTGCACCACCAAGCCATTCGTACACTGTCTTTTGATCTAACAGTTTACAGTGGAGGGCATGAAGCAAGAGATGAGGTGGGCATGTGGGTTTTCACATTTCCTCTACAGACTGTGCCGGATGAAAGAGAGGAAGATGGACAAATTGGAGAGAACACCAAAGATGCAGGACTTGGAGATGAAGCTACCTCACACTACAAACTCAGTCCTCTCCTAAGGGAGGAAGGCAGAAGGAAGCTGGGTGTTTGTATGTTAGTGGGAACTATATTCCTTGCCAATTTTAAACATTTGTGAACTGCAAAAATGGCAATCATATGCTTCAAGATACATAAAAAAATTAAACATACAACATGGGCAACTGAGGTGGCTCAGTGGGTAAAAGTACTTGTTTTTATAGCTAATGACCAGAGTTTGTAATTTTGTCATTTTTTTCTTTTTCTTTTGGAGCGGAGGCAGGCAAGTGGTCTACCAATCTAGTAAATTCCCAACCTCTGATGACCTAATTTTAATTCCTGTGGAACTACATGGTAGAAGGGTTGAACTGACCTCTGAAATTTGTCCTTTGATTTTCACAATGCACCCCACACACATACAAATAAATAAATAAATAAATAAATGTATAAGAAGAGAGAAACTTTTAAGTACATAAACAACTCAACAATAAAAAAAAGCATCCCAAGCTCTCAAAAATTTATATGCAAATGGCCAACAAATAGTGAAACCCAATGAAATACTACTTTACAGCCACTAACCTAAAATCAAAAGAAAAAAAAAGGGGTTGGAGACATAGCTCATTGGTAGAATACCAGTCTAGAATAAGCACAGACATAGGCCTAATTCCAAGCACTGTAAATAGTCTAGCAATAATAACAAGACTGGTAAAGTCACAGTCTTCAGGCCCTATTGATAGAAATGGAAAGTAGTTTGCTGACTTTGGGAAACATTGGCCCTGCTCCTCAGAAATCTAAAGAGAGTTCTCAGAGAATCTAACAGTTCTACTCCTGGATATATATTTCATGAAAGTAAAACATGTTTACACAAAGCCTTGTGAGGAGATGTGTGTAAGAGTATTGTTGACAAAAGTTCCAGGGTATGAAAGAATAAAGAAAATAAAATGTAATAACATAAGGAAGTATTAATCAGGTTATAAAAAAGAATAAAATTATTATGTATTTTATATAGGCTAATCTTAAAACCTTTGCTTCTTTTTGAGACAGGGTTCCATGTAATCCAGGTTGGTCTCCATCCTATAGCCCAGGATGACCTTGAACTTTTGATCTTCTTGTCTCCATCACCTGAGTGTTGAATATATATATCCATGTATGTATGTGTATTTATGTGTCTCTGTGTCTATTTTACCACACTGGTGCAATTTGAAACATACTAGGCAAGCAGGCAAGCTACATCAACAGCCCAAATGTTCTCTTGTTATTGTTTGCTTTTTTGAGACAGGGTCTCTCTATCTAGTCCTAACTGTCATTGAACTCACTATGTAGATCAGGTTGGTCTTGGACTCACAGAGATTCTCCTACTTCTCCTTCCCAAGAGGTAATATTAAAGGTGTGCCCCACCATGCCCAGCCCTACAGTTTTTTAAATAAAATAAAGATAAATAGTCACATATTGTGTGACTTATTTTATTAATTATGTTTTAAAAAACAATGGGATGTTTTTCTTCTTATCTGCAATATGATATGATAAGAATGGTTGGACTATTCTATATGGAATAAAGACACAGTCTTCTCATTGCCTGAAATTTTTGTGGCTTATAACAGTGGGCTAGCAACTGTACAGGAAAACCTTTTTTCCTTTCAGTTAGCCACCCGCCAGCCCACTTTTTAAAGGTTTTTTTCTTATTTTAAAGTATGTGTGTGTGCGAGTGTGTGCGTGCATGTGCGTGTGTGTGCTTTGGAGTGGGAACGAGCCCATGAATGCAGTTGTCCATATGGCTGAAGGACAGAGACACTGCAGCCTCCTGGAAAAGATATTATAAACAATTGTAGCTTGCAATGCCTGCTCTGGATGCTGGAATCAAAATTGGGGCCCTCTGAAGAACAATATGTGTCTTAACCACTGACCCATCTTTCTAGCCTCCACTTGTCCACTTTGAAAGAGTACATACTTGTCATTGTGCCAGTACTCTTGTCCCCAGCCAGCACCACTCATATGACCTATTCACTTCTGAATATATTAAAGTTTCTACTGCCTTGTCAATGAATCAATTCATATTTAGCAATATAGTGTACCTCTACTTTGTCTGATACAGGATTCTGTTTAACAGTAAATAGTCAAGATTTTGGTATTATCTTTAACAAACAGTAGTTCCTCTTTCTCAAACATAAAAAAATATGGAATTAGGTAGGTGCTAAAGTTTCATCAAATTCTCATTGATACCCCAATGTTACAGAGACTACTAGATTTCTATCAAATAGCTGTCTTCTCTTTTCTGTAAAATTTAAACATGAGATTCTAAGTTCCAAATAAAATGTCATGTCTCTCTCACAAGTGGGAGCACTTGGGATACTATTGGCCACTGAGATGTTAGTAAAAGTCTCAGAAGGGAGCCAGGAATGGTGTTACAAACATGTAATCCAGGTATTACATAGAGAAAGAGAAGAAGATCACAACATATATGAGACCAGCCTGGTCTATATAGTAAGTTTCAGGCCAGCCAGGAGGGATACCCAGTAAGACCCTGTCTCAAGTCTCTCCTCTCTCTCTCTCTCTCTCTCTCTCTCTCTCTCTCTTTCTCTCTGTGTGTGTGGGGGGGGGTGGTTCTTCTGTCTATGTGCTGCTTTTATTGTTTAATGAATAAAAAAACTGCCTTGGCCTGTTGATAGGGCAGAACTTAGGTAGGTGGGAAAAACAAAACTGAATGCTAGGAGAAAGGAGGCAGAGTCATACAGACCCCATGGAGCCGCTGCTGGAAACAGATGTGTTGAAACTTTGCTGGTAGGCCACGACCTCATGGTGATATGCAGATTAATAGAAATGGATTAAATTAATACGTAAGAGTTAATCAATAAGAAGTTAGAGCTAATGGGCCAAGCAGTGACTTAATACAGTTTCTGTGTGATTATTTCAGGTCTAAGCTAGCCAGGAAGCTGGGACAACAAGCAATGCTTCCTTCAAATCTCTCTCTCTCTCTCTCTCTCTAATGCACGCACACACACACACACACACACACACACACACACACCAAGTGTGCACACCAAAGAAGAGGACTTTCAGGAAGGCAGTTGGAGGGTGGGTAGCACAGTAAACAAGTTTCTTTCCCTTTGCTTTTCCCCTTCTTCACATCTGGAATGAAAATATGATGGTCAGGGCTGGAGATAAAGTTCTGTTGGAACAGTGCTTGCCTAGCACATATGAAGCCTGGGGCTCCATTGTCAGCATCACATTAAGTCAAGTACATCAGTTACTTGTTTCATTACTGTGACAAAATATCTGACAGAAGCAGCTTAAGGAAAGGATCTAGCTTGCTTGGCTCACAGTTTAAAGGTACAGTCCAGCATGCTGAGGAGGGGGAAAAGGCATGATGGCAGGAGCTTGAGGCAGCTGGTCACCTTGCATCCACAGTCAAGAAGCTAGTCTTTGGATCACTTTCTTCTTTATATTCAGTACAGGACCCCTGCCTACGGGATGGAGCCACCCACATTTATGGTGAGTCTTCCCATCTCAGTTAACCTAATCTAGAAACCCCTTCACAGACATACCCAGAGGTTGATCTACTAGGTGACTCAAGATCCTGTCAAACTGATAGCCAATATTAACCATCATACTGGCCATGGTGATGAGAACTTGTAATCAGGTTTCTCAGCATTCATCGGGTAGAGTCAGGGGTATCAGAAGTTAATCTCCAACTATATAGTGAGTTCAAGACAAGCTTTACTATAGGACTCCATCTCTCAAAAAGGAAAGAAAGAAGGAAGGAAGGAAGGAAGGGAGGGAGGGAGGAAGGAAGGAAGGGAGGGAAGGACAGAGAGGTGGGGAGGGAGGGAGAGAGGGCAAATATGATGACCAGTACTCTAACAAGAACTTTGAGAACAGACAGAATTAGCTCAGACCCAAATGGTGACAAAAAAAAAAAAAAACAGAACCAAAAGGAGCAGAAGTGCCCACTCATGTAAGCACACTGACAATTCTGAACTACCCACTGTAAACTAAATAAAGTTATACTTCAAGGCTGGGCTTTTGCTACCTGCAGTTGACTACAAGCTCTAAGTGATTGAGGGTCAATGTATCTGTTGCTATACTGACATTACTCAATCAAGTTTAAAATTTGCTACTACATTACTCATGGCATAGAATAGAAGAAAACATTTGTCACAAGTCATAAGTTTCTGGTTCCCTAAAAGGTACAGAAAACACAAGGGTATTATTCTAGTAACAGATGTTTATCTCACTCATTTGTGAGCATAAGTTAAAATCAATTCTTCATTAAAGATGTAATATGTAGCTCGATAGGTGAGTGTTTGTCTAGCTTGTACAAAACGCTGGGCTCAATACCCAGCACCAAATGGGGTGGGAACAATAGAGAAAGCCTGTAATCGCAGTTGGAAGGTAGAGACAGGGGTAAAAAAATTCAAGGTCATCCTCAGTTACTTAGAAAGTTAGAGGTCATACATAAACCCAATTTACATGGGACATAGAAAAAGCTAAGATCTCCTGAGTAAATTGGGAGCATGGGGACCTTGGGAGAGGGAAGGGGAGAGGCAGGGAGGGAAGCAGAGAAAAATGTAGAGCTCAATAAAAATCAATTTTAAAAAAAAGCAAAAAAAAAAGAAAGTTAAAGGTCAATCTGGGCTATGTCAGACCCTGTCTAAGAGTAACAATAATAATAATAATAATAATAATAATAATAATAATAATAATCTTTTAAGATTAAAATCAAACACTCATTAGACCTTCTACAGATGCACTAAAATCATGTGGCAATGAGTATCCAACAAGACATAGGCTCCTTAATATGATTGAGGACACACATACACACACACTTTCTACAGATGCACTAAAATCATGTGGCAATGAGTATCCAACAAGACATAGGCTCCTTAATATGATTGAGGACACACATACACACACACTTACACACCTAGTTTCCCTATAAATAAAAAAGCAAGTTTTGTGTAGCACAGGCTGGCTTGAAACTCACTTTGTAGCCTAACTGTCCCTCAAACTTGCAAGACTCTGCTCCTGTTTCAGCCTCCAGAGTGTTGGGGTGACATGTGTGAGCCACCACATCTAATGAAAGCATATGAATTTAAAATTTTTGTGGCGAGCTCAATACCTGCCAAGAATATCTCCTCTTACAAAAGTTGTTCTGTCCTAAATAGTTAATGGCACTCCTCCTTCACCTCTACATATTTCTCTGAGCTGTGTTTATGCCTCTCTCCAGGTACTTGGCATTTGGAAATACAATTCTATTTCCTGTCCCTTTTTGCTTTGTCTAGGAGGTTTCTGAGGTCAGCAACTGCTATTGTCTCTTTCCTTACAGATACATCTAATTACTTAACACTGGATAAATAACACTACAAACACTATTTGATTTGAATAAAGCTCTAAAATAAAGCTCATCGCACTTTGAAGGAGACTCATCAGCAAGACAGAGCTGAAATACCCTGTACTTAGAAATTGCACAATACACAAAAAGGGAAAAATCCATTAAAAGTACTCAAGTCGACTTTGACGGCCTGTGAAGAAAACCAAAAAGAACATTGAGTTCTCCTTGGCAGGTATTCATTATTTATCCTTCCTGTCAGAAATCATAGATTTTTGTTTAGCCTTCCTTTTTAATCAGCACCAAGAGGCATAATGGCTGTGAAAGGCCCTAGTGTCTCCACGCCCCCCTCCAATCTCCCACTTTAGGGAAGAGCTGATGAGCTCATTCTCAGAGGGGCTTGCCAGGCTCTGCATATGTTTTGTAATATAAATAGACCACATCTTAGGCATATCAGCAAGATCGAGGCAGCTTGCCCTACCCAAAGTCTGCTGAAGTAGAAATTCTCACCTTAAAAAACGTAGACAGACAAACCACTTCCGAGTTCTACTTCTCCAGGAATTTAAAGATGGGTTCTGTGAAAATCACAATCTTTGGCAAATTTAGTTGAGTTCTGGACTACTCCAGTTATTTAAAGCCCAAGAGTAAATGGTAGTCCTATTTAGTGTCAAACTTTCAACTACCATTAGACTTCATGACTAGATTTTTTAAAGGTTTAAAATATGTTATGTATTCATCTGCATGTAGTTGTATACATGCATTGTGCATGTATTATGTACATGTCTTGTGCCCATAGAGGTCAGAAGAGGACGTCGTATCTCCTGGAACTGAAGTTACAAATGACTATGAGCCACCATATGGTTGCTGGAAACCGAACCATGGTCCTCTGCAAGACCCATAAGTGCTCTTAACCACTGAGCCATCTCTCAAGGCACTCTTTTTTTTTGGTTTTTAGAGACAGGGTTAGTAGCTTTGGAGCCTGTCCTGGAACTAGCTCTTGTAGACCAGGCTGGCCTTGAACTCACAGATAGCCGCCTGCCTCTGCCTCCTCAGGTCTGGGATTAAAAGCAAGCACCACCACCGCACGGCAAGGCACTCTTGACTATATTTTTATTAAGAGTGACTCTGACCCACATAGGAGCAATGGACTGAGCTCCCAAGGTCCAAATGAGGGACAGAAGGAGGGAGAACATGAGCAAGGAAGTCAAGACCGTGAGGGGGGCACCCACCCACTGAGACAGTGGGGCTGATCTATTGGGAGAACACCAAGGCCAGATGGACTGGAACTGAAAATGCATGGGATAAAACTGGACTCTCTGAATATGATAGACAATAAGGGCTGCTGAGAAGCCAAGGACAATGGCACTGAGTTTTGATCCTACTGCATGTACTGGCTTTGTGGGAGCCTAGCCGGTTTGGATACTCACTTTCTAGACCTGGATGGAGGGGGGAGGACCTTGGACTGCCCACCTGGCAGGGAACCCTGACTGCTCTTTGGACTGGAGAGGGAGGGGGTGGGGAGTGGGGCATGGGGAGCGGGGGGAGGGGGAGGGAAAAGTGAGGCGGGGAGGAGGCAGAAATTTTTAATAAAAAATTTTAATAAATAAAAAAAGAGTGACTCTGGTTCATGATCTGGATTATAACCTATTGTATTAGCTTAAACATAAATAGAAAAGATTCTCTATGTTACTTATAAATCAAACCTGTGATTATGGTTAGATATTATGATATAGCTGTCTAATTAGATAAAAATGAAGACGAAGTTTACTACAACACCAAATATAATGATTATACAACCATGATTGTACATTTTACTCAAAATATTTCTTTACAATGTTGAGGATATAATTCAGTTGGGAGAGTGTTGCCCGAGCATGTAGAATATCCTGGGTTTGATTTCCAGTGGCACATAAAATTGGTATGATGGCACATGCATTCAGGAGGTAAAGGCAAGAGGATCAGAACTTCAAGTTCATCAACTTCATAGTTAGTATGTACCAAGAAAGCCTAGGATTCATGAGACCCTACCTTAAAATAAAACAAAAATAGTTCCTCAGAAGAACTGAGACAATAACAATTCTGAGTAGTCCTTACCTAGCTGCCCAGTGAGAACATTTTTTATAACTACTGTGTTGATACAATAATGCTAATTCAAATAATAATCTGCTTGGATTTCACTTTTTCTGCATGTTTTGTGGGGTGGGGCATGGGATACAGGATATAGTCCTGTGAATTTTTTCCTACTTTGGTGTGGGAGAATTGTCTGTATTCTGTCAATCATGTATTTTAATAAAACGCTGATTGGCCAGGCAGGAAGTTTAGGCAGGTCAGCCAGATAGGAAGTAGAGGCGGGCAATAAGAACAGGAGAATGCTAGGAAGGAGGAAGCCCATTCCTCCCATTCCAGCCCAGACCACAGAGAAGCAAGATGTAACCTCCCCGGCTGAAAGGTACCAAGCCACATGGCTCACATAGATAAGAATAATGGTGAGCTAATAAGAAAACTGAGCTAATGGTCCAATCAGTTTATAATCTTATGGAAATCTCTATGTGATTTTCTTTGGGGCTTACTGGCTGGTGGGTACTGGGCAGGACAGAAACCCCAACAAGCAGGCCCCTCGTGTTCCACTACTTGCTTAGACTTGTGTAACAATCATCCCAGAAAAGTAATCTGTTTTAAGCATTTATGGAATTCCAGCTATACACTAGACACCACTAGTGTTATATTCATTTCAATTATCAACTCTATTGGATTAAGAACTGCCTAATGGTAATGGGGAGATAGATCAGTGGTAACGTGTTTATTGCAAGAATAAGAATGTGAGTTCAGATCCCCAGCACCCATGTACCTGTCCAACATGGTGGTGTTCAATTGTAGTCCTAAGACTGGGCAGGGATAGGGGTGTAAGGAAAGACAGGAGGATCCCTGTGGATTGCTTGCTATCTAGTAGAGCCTAATTGGTGAGTTTCAGGTTCAGTTGGAGACCCTGCCCCAAAAAGTAAGGTAAAGACTGAGAAACACTCCCTAAATCAAATTCTTGCCAACACACATTCATGCATAGCACACCAACATGTACATAGAAGACCACACACACACACACACACACACACACACACACACACACACAAATACCCATGGTCTTTATGAGCCACAGCTTTAGATATGTCTGTGAGGGTAATTTCAGTGAGGCTTAGCTGAAGGGTGAGACCAACCCTAAGTACAGACTGCCCCACTCCATGAGTTAGTGTCCCAAACTGAATAAAATTTGGGGAGAAGAAAAATCCAGATGAGCTCACTACAGAGGCAATGTGACCATCTGCTTCAGGCTCCTGCTGCTATGCCTTCCCTGCCAAGATGAACTGTTTCCTCTCAAACTGTAAGTCAAAAATAGATACTTCCTTCTTTAAGCTGCTTTTGTCACATATTGGGTAGAGCAATGAGAGAAGTAACTGCTACAACAAGGGCATCTCCACGTGAAAAGCTGTCGAAGTAAGTTTATTATCTTCGCTTGGGGACCAGAAGGCTTAAATAAAGAGGACACAGCACACACTTCCTCTTCATCTGCTCGTTTATTACTATGTATGAGACTAAGGGGTATACTGGTCTAGTAATAATAATTTCAATATGAAGGATTACATTTTTTAAATCTTAATGTTGGGTGTTTATCAAACCTTAACTCTTCAATTTGAAAGTATATAAAGATAATCCACAACATCTAATTTTTAAAAATTTATTTATTTTTATATTATGTATGTGAGGTTTCTTTTCCTGCTCAGTGAGGCCAGAAGAGGGTGTTGGATCCCCAGGTACTGGAGTTACAGACAGTTGTGAGCTGAATGCTCGCCACCAAACCTGGATTTTCCTTGAGATTAGCAAGTGTTCATACCCACTGTAGCACCATCTCTCTAGCCTCTCACTATGCTTTTAAAGTGTAAGTATTAAGTAAAGCCAGTTGTTTATTAATAGAGAAGTTAATGAGTAGATTAATAAAACCCAACAACAACAACAACAAAAATAAACTAGTAAGGGTCTATGTTGCAACTCCTAGTTGGCAAAGACTCAGTTCTGTCTGCTGGTCCTCAAAACTGCCACTCTATTTCCGTTCTCGTTTTTTTTTTCCCTCCTACACCCAGACTGTAACCGTTTTATCCTCTGAGGAGTATTTCTAAAAATAAAATCAGAAAGACATCAAGGTCTCTATCTTTGATTTCTAAATGTTATTTTTAACCTCTTTATTTTAAACATCACTCCCTACTAGGAAAAACTCTGTCCAACGCACCACCTGGAGGTCCCATGCAGCTAGAAAGGACCTTATATTTGAGTAGCTCTTCATGTGCCCCTCCCCTTGGTCACCACTGGAGACTCCACAAAGGAAACATGTGAGCGTTCAGTGGGGCACAGTCCTGAATGTTGAGGCATTGATTCTTGTCTTGTCTCCTTATTTCCCTTTCAGCAAATATCAAACCAAGACTGATCTAAACCTTCAGCATTAGTCTATAAGGCACTCTTTCGTTTTGCCCTCATCTCTTCAGTTTCTCCCCACTTTCTTCTCTTTCTGACTTCCTGTGTTGGAATCATTGAAGGCCTTCTTTGGTCTTTCTCCTAAAAGAGTGATTTTCTTTTCAACAGAGGGTAATTTCACTGCAGGGAAAACCTGACAATATTGGGAGACCTGTTTGGTCATTACAATTAGAGGAAGACAATACTGGTTTCTCGTGGGTAGAGATCAAGATCACTGCTAAATACTCTAAATTGCATTCTCCACAATAAAGAATTATACCTTCCCAAATGGCAATAATGCTAAAATTAGGAAATCTTGGCCTAAAAGATTTTATTCAACTCGTGGCATACAAATATTCAGAGTATATTCTCATGAGTCCTAAACTGTATTCTGTAGTCTAGTCTTCTTGCCCAATTTCACATTCCTATACTTAGGTATATTAGATGTTTCAAACTTTAACTGTCACAATTCAACTCTTCGCATTATCCATAAACCAGTCACCATAATCCATAAATCAGTCTCTAGCCTATGACAGATAATACCATGCAATTAGCTCTATTTCTCTCTGGTGGTCTTGGGTTCTATAGGAAAGCAGGCTGAGCAAGCCATGAAGAGCAAGGCAGTAAGCAGCACTGTCCATAGCCTCTGCCTCAGCTCCTGCCTCCAGTTTCTTCCCTTGGTTGAGTTTCTGCCCTCACTGCTTTTCATGGTGAACTGTTAAATAGAACTGTGGGTGAAATAAACCTTTTCCTCCCGACGTTGCTTTTGGTCATGGGGTTTTAGCACGGCAATAGCAACCCCAACTAGGACAACTTGCTTCCACTTCCCCAGCATGGGAATTTCAGGATGCTGAGGATAAGAACTCACGTTTCCATGCGTGCAGGGCAAGCACCACAGAGAGCAAACCATCTCCCTAGCCCCCAGTGAGCATCTTAGATTTACATTTCAGTTTTACGGAAGCTGTATCATGGAAATGTTATAATGATTTGAATTAAACAATAGTTGAACTGTTAGAAACTTCATCTGGGAAGCGAGGATAGCACCAAGACCAAAAAGTTCATAGTATAAGACTAAATTTGCTCATTTACTCTGACCTGTGATAGTAGCCCAAGCATGAGAACTCTGGTCTCATGCTGATTCTTGGACAGCAACTTTCCCACAGATGTCATGGCTCCCTTGGGTAAAACCTGTATCACAGTTGCCTTCAACTCACAGTTTTACTAAATTTCTGTAATAAAGGCCGTTTGAGACAGTGCTGGTAGCAACAAACTAAAGCCTGTGGGTCAAACACAAGCTGTCATCTGTTTAGATATGCCCTATTAGCAGAATGATTTCACAATTGCTAAATAATTGGTGGGAAGCAAATAATTCACGACTCATAGAAATTGTAATCAATCTGGCCTTCAGTATCTGTAAATTAAGTTGCATCAGCAACAGTCACATTCATTTGTCCAGGTATTGTCTTGCCCTGCCCTAGACAATAGCAGACCCTTTAGTAGTTGTTGCATACACGCTTCGAGGTTGAAAGAAAAGGAACTGAAGTCTGGAGAGATGGCTTAGTGATTAAGAGCACCTGACTGCTCTCACAGAGACTCCGGATCCTGTTCTTAGTAGCCGTGTAGTAGCTCACAATTGTCCATAACTCCAGTGCCAGGGAATCCAATCCTTCTTCTGGCTTTTGAGAATACCGGGCATGTATGACGTGCACATACATGCACACAGACAGAGCACTCATACATAGAAAATAATAATAAATATTAAAGGAAAGAAAAGGACTCAGGAGACATGTGATAGGTTTGTTCCTTAGCATTTCGAAACAGGGGTAGGAGGATTGTGAGTTCCTGATCATTCAGTGTTACGTAACGAGACCCTGTCTCAAAAAAGATCAAATGAGCTAGTGATGTTGCTCGGTTGGTGGAATGCTTGCCTAGCACGCAGGAAATCCGGGTTCATTCGCTAACACCACATAAATTGGGTGTGGTGGTACGCTCCTGTACTTGCAAAGGCAGGAGGAGAGGAAGGTTCAGGACAGCCCTGAGTTTATAGTTAGGTCAAAGATAGACATGGATATATGAGACCCTGTATTAAAAACAAGGGAAATAAAAAAGTAAAAGCAAAAGGACTGTAGATATATTTTCAGAGGTGGAGAATATACTTAGCATGTGCAAAGATCCAGATTCAACCCTCAACACCCAAATCATCACCAATCTCATCAAAAGAAAAGGAATTCAGAAAGACACATTTAAGTGTTCTTTCGGTTAGCAGTATAGTCTTTGTGTGTGATCCCACGTCTGTAAGCTTCTAGTTAAATGGAAGTGATAGTATTTTCCTAAAAAAAATTGTTAGGCAGACAAGAAGAAAGCCAATAAGTGTCTATGCTATAGCAGGAACTCAGTACACCTTAGCAGCAGTAGTGCACCAATACCTATTACGAGCGCGAGCTCAGGTATACTTTAAGAGTGTCTACGTGCAGTGCCCCTTTCCGTAACTCCGAATTTGAAATGACTGTCTAGTCCATTTTGGCCATTAGTGTGGTGATGATTGAACACTTTTCTCTCACATTATGGGCAGATAAAAAGTAGGAGAGAGGTTAGTGTCATCCCACCTAATCATAAATTCCCCTAGTAAAGTAGTTTCCTGAAAAACTCTCTCTTCAGTGACACAGGTGACAAAATCTGAAGTGAGAAACAGTCATGGTCAACCTGATCTTCTGCTCAACTGTCGGGTACCAAGAATATCAAAAAATACATTTTTGTTAACAGGAAGTGGGAGGGGAGTGAACATGATGGTGGCATGCTAACAGCCCAAGCTACCAGAACCCCTGTCTTTCAGAGTCCCTGGAGGGTACTCCCAGTGTTCAGAGAGGCAGAGGGCAATGTTTGGATGTATGCTTGGCCTCTTTCAAATTTCAAGGCTAGGAAATAAGGGCATAAGGGCATGCCTCACACTTACCTTCCCTGTGCTTTTCTTCGGGACCTTGACCTCAGCCCTGACCACCGACTCTGATCCTTCAAGAGATTCTGCCATCCCTAGTGGATCCTCAGATTCGGGCTTGCCTTCTCTCTTCCAGCTCCTTCCTGGAGTGGAAAAGAGGTCAACTTTAGCTCTTTTTCTTGGTATGACCCCATCCTTTCGTCCGCTTGCATACAACCATTTTCTCTTGATCTCTAAAGCAAATTCTGCTGTGCAAAGAGTCACTCCCAGCCACTATAGGTTTCCTTTTCCCTCTGAGCTCCCCTGTCTGAGGCACTTTCTGGGATGGTCCACATCCATCACGAGTGACAAGGCACAAGGTGTCATCCTGCTAATTAACATATGGCCTAATTACAGCTGTGTTATATTTTAGAAACAGAATTAAAGTCTGAAGTGACCCAAGTAATTAGGAAAGGATAGAAAGAAAGAAATGGAAGCAGCGGCAATAAGGTTGAGACGGGCAATGACCTAGCCATGACAGGTGAATCTGTAAAGGACAAAAGACAGCTGAAAAACAGCTGGCTCAGACTCGGGTGCTTAGCTACATCGGGGCTGGATACAGCTTCCCACAAGCTATTTGTTTGGTCAGTTGGTTTTTGGTGTTTTGTTGTTGTTGTTGTTGTTGTTGTTTTGAATGATCAAATGTAAAGCAAGATGCAAGATGGGTTTTCTTTTGTGTGTGAGGTAGTATTTAGCAAGAGAAGAGATGACTCAGAAAAATTCACACTCATAAAGTGGAACTTTCACATAAGGCCTCAGAAAAGAGAGGGAAGGACGAGGGCTAACAGTAGAATTGACTTGCTGACCCATGTAGTGAGTGGTAGGACCAGGACCAGGGCAGACAAGGGTGTGAGGTGGAAACCAATCTTGGGTCAAGAATGCGAGCACAGGTCTTTGATCTGTCAAAAACCTGGGAACTCTGACAAGAAGTGAGAGCAAGAGGGAAGAAACAGAAGGCAGGGGAAAGTTTGTCACAGAACAAATTAACACTAAGGGTTATTTCAGCTCAATCCAGCTGGGGACCTAGGGAGACAGAATAGATCATGTCTGGACAATCTTTGTCCTTAGAAAGCTTCCCTGTACATACCTTCACCATTGCAGGGTAGCCAGTCTCTGTCACCCAACTCATTTCTGTCACCATAAAGATCAGCCAGTAGTGACACAAATGAACATAGCTGTGCTCCAATCAAATGCATAGAAAACCAGGCAAATTGTACAAGGCCTAGGAGTTGTCAACTATTCCTATATAATAGTTTTTCAATCTCCTGCTGAGAAGAGCCTACTTATTTTTTTAGTGAGTTCATTAGTTATTATTTATTTATTGTTTGAGGCTGGCCTCAAACTTATTATGTAGCTGAGAAGATTCTTTAACTTCTCATCTTCTCACCCTAACTGGTGGCCAATTATTCAAAAGTGTGAATGTAGGAGGAAACACTTATTCAAATCAGCACACCCCCTCTACCTCATGAGTGCTGGATTTACAGGTGTGTATCTCCATACCTGGTTTTGCATCGTGCAAGGGATGGAACCCAGGCCTTTGTGCGTTCTAGACAAGCATTCTACCAACTGAGCCACAGCCATAGTAGTCCTAGTGGGGGAAAAACAGTTTTTTTTTTTAAAAAAATTGTCCTGGTACTTGAGAGCTGTGGTTCTGGGCAGCTGATTTGTCCCTTAGGGGTTGTGTCTCCATCGTATCGCACCAATGCCCAATCTCCACATTTCCTCGGCCACCTTCAGGATGGCTCCATGGCCCCTGACTGGAAGAAGCAGAGGGCTGAAGCTGGCCCAGTCGTTTGTGATAAAAAAAAAAAAAAAAAAAAAAAAACGAGAGAGAGAGAGAGAGAGAGAGAGAGAGAGAGAGAGATTGTGGAACCGGGAGGCACTAGCAAGCATGACCACGGTCACTGCGCACATGGGGACCTGACACATCAATGGATACCACGCAGCTGCCCTGAGCCAGGTGCTTCGGCTGAAGCCCCCAGAGCTGTGAGTGCAGGAGCCATAGCGGGGCAGCTCTGAGGTGATTCTGCTGTACGCCAATGGTGGCAATACTGAACTTGGGACTGATGTTAAGAAGGGCCCTCCATGAAAACTTAAATTTTTCTAAGAACGTTTGGTCAGGTGTCCCCATGCTGAACTTTTGGTCCCTGAAGACATTGGAGCATTTGTGGTGGTATATGGCCAAACATAAGCAATGTACCTGAAGCCACAGTTTCCTCCTCACCAGAAATGACAGCTCAGTTGTGAGCCAACCTCTAGTAAAGCGTTGTAAAAGTACTTGAATTCATTTAATAAAATTTGAAAACGTTTTTTTTAAATGTCCTCAGGGCTGGAGAGATGGTTCAGTGTGCAAGAACACTTGCTGATCTTCCAAATGGACCAAATTAAGTTCCCAGCATCTGCCTCCAGCCATTCACAATCACTATAACTGAAACTCCATGATAACTTCTGGCCTACAAGGGATGGCATCTGTACTCATGTGACATTCAGTCACACGGACATATTTACATATACATAAAGACAAATCTTTAAAAAGGATCGAATTCACCTCCAATAAGACTTTGTCAATATAGCAAATGTCAAGTAGCAGAAAAAAGACACGTGAAACAGTCATACAGTGCTGGAGACTTGACTCGGGGCTTCAGAGCCATGGCAGCTCCTCCAGAGGACCCAGATTAAATATCCAGCACTCACATGGTGGCTCACAGCCATCATTAACTCCAATTCCTCCTTTGGCCTCCACGGACACCATCGCACCCATGGTCTACAGGCATACAATCAGGCAAAACACCATTAAAATAAAATAAATAAATATGCCCATAGAAGTAGACAAAAGGGACTCATGCTCACGGCAGTGGCAATGTAACTCTGGCCGTTATGGACAACACTATGAAACTTTTGGAGCACAAAGCAAAACCTAAGCGTGAAACTACCAAGCTCCATATGGAGGCTACACATGTACTCTTAGTACTTGAAAGGCTGAAGCCTTCTTCATTACCACAAGTAGACGTCAGCATGGGCTACACAATGAATTGCAGGTGGCTGGTCTGGGCTCCAGACTGAGATCCTTTCTCAAGAGAGGAGGAAATTGTAAGGGAAAGAGAGAGGAAGGAAGACACGTAAAAACGAAATTTGTACTCGGAAGACACATCTGTACCCCCATAATTTTTTTAATATAATCTTTCTTTTTTAAATATTTATTTATTTACTTATTTATTTATTTATTATGTATACAATATTCTGTCTGTGTGTATGCCTGCAGGCCAGAAGAGGGCACCAGACCCCATTACAGATGGTTGTGAGCCACCATGTGGTTGCTGGGAAATGAACTCAGGACCTTTGGAAGTGCACGCAATGCTCTTAACCTCTGAGCCATCTCTCCCGCCCCTACCCCCATAATTTTTACAGCTCTGTTCACACTAGGCAAGAAGTGGAAACAACCTAGTGTCCACCAACTGAAGAATAGATCAAGAGAACACCATACAACCACAAAAAAAAATGACAAAAATGCAACCATCTACAACAGCATGGATGGAACCAAGGTTCATTCTGCTAAGGGAAATAAGCCAGACACAGAAGTATAAATGCAAAATTATCTCACTCGTATAGAGAATGTAATACAGTCAGTCTACTAGAAGTTGAGAATAGAGTGGTCCTTACCAGCGGCTGGGAAGAATGAGGAAGACATGGAAGGGAAGTGTCTGGTTAATAGGTACTAAGTTGAAGTTAGATGGGAGCGAGATGCTCTGGTGTTTCGGTTCTTCCATTATTGGTTTGTTTCCTCTGTTGGGAAACAAATCCAGAGCCTCATGTACACTAGGCAGATAGTTAAGCAAAGCTGCACTCCCAGCCCAATTATAGTATATTCTATACCACAGCAGCGTGAATATATACTGATAATAAGTCTGGGTTTTTCTTCTCTTTATTTTTTAGTTTTATTTTTTGCTATATACTTAAAAAAACTACAAGAAAGGATTTTGAGTATTACAAAGAAATCATGGATGCTTTAGGCGGTGAATATGCTTACCATGAACTTAACATAACACAGTACATATATCAACACACCACATGGTATCCCATAATAAAAATGTTTTATGTGCCAGTTGACAAAAGGACATATAAAAAAATCTTCTTAAAATAATTAGAACAAAAGACACTAAATCATTCAATTCAGTTGTTAGAAGGTTCTAAATACCATCTCTGGAATTCTCCACGTAACACATGTCAGATGGATTGAGACCTTGATCCCATTCATCCATACTCACTGATCAAAGCTCTAGGTTCCCCTTAGCAGTTGAGAAGGCTAGGGCATTTAGCCAATAACACTCACCCATCACTGTCAACCGTATTTCTAGGGATATTGACTCCTGGTTCTTGGGTCTGTCTAGAGCTTGGGCCAAATCAACATCTGCAGTTTGAGAGGGATGTGAGGATGTTCATGGGAGGAGGTTGTGGGCTCTTCTGGAAGGAGGGGCCAGGCATGAATAAGAAAGGGAGAGCAAAGGCACTGTGTGGACAGCGTTGGAGATTTCACTCCGGAGTCATAATGTGGGGGCAAGGAAGTAGGTATCAAAGTCTTCACTCCACTGTTTAATGTCCACATTTTTAAATATGATGTTGTATTTCCTCATTTGTTTATTTCAAAAATGAGCATGATATGAGCCTCCCCCACCCAGCTGAGGAGCTAGACTGTTAATGGCTGCTAAGGAAGGAAGAGCCAGTTTTCTTTTCTTTTTTTTCTTTTTAAAAATAAATATGGAATGTTTGTCATCTAGAATTTATGTCTAAATATGGAATTTGCATGTCATCCTCGTGCAGGGTCCATGTCATGCTAATTTTCTCGGGATCACTCCATTTTTTTGTATGTGTGCTGAGGGTTCAAGCACAAGTCCATTTTCTCTAAGGATGCAGTCACTTCATAGGTTGACCATGCTCCAGTGGATGCCCTATACCCAACCAGCACTAATTGGACTCAGTTGGTTATTTAAAAAAGAAAAGGAAAAGGAAGAGAGAGCATGAAGTTAGGAGGGAGATGTGTTGGGGGAGGACACTGGAGGAGCTGGGGTTGAGTAGGGAATGAATATGATGAAAATACACCATATGCATGTATGAAACTCTCAAAGAATAAATAAAAGACCTCATATTCAAATGAACGTAACACTGCTGCACCCTGGACTTGAGCACTATTATACCCTAGGCTTAATAGAACATATATCAAGAATAACATAGCTTTACTTTGAAAGAGTTTATGGCTTAATGAGTGTAGAATAATATAGTAATGAGATGGACAGTGGCATTCATTGTTTTTTTATGCTAAGTGGAGGGGCTCTTGCTAGATTCTTCCTTTAAATTAACCATTGTCCAGTTGACAACTCTGCAAGGAAGTTACAGATGACTCTACCTTAAGCACGAAAGTGGCCCTCAGGGAAGGTGAGGAATTCAAGGCCACGTGGCAGTGAGAAACAACAAAAATTCATTCTAAAAAGCTTGAAAGACAAATAAATGTAATGGTACAGTCTGGACTGGGAAAAGAATGAACAAAATGCATAAAACGGAATATAGTAAGCTGACCAGTGGATGCATGCCCATGCCTACAGTAGAATCGAACCTTGGTGGGTAGGGAGGTAGAGGTGGATAGGGGAAGGAGTTAAAAGGAGGAGTTGGGGATGAACGCAATTAAAATACATTGTACGAATTAAGAATTATGGATTAAAGAAATAAGAAAAATATTTATTAAAAAAGAATATTGTTCATATGGAAAGCAGCCAATATGTACCCTAAAACTATAGTGAGGGTTATCACAAACTGGAATAGAAAAAAAATAGGATCCTATGATCGAGAGCTTTCATGTGCCAAGCTAAGGGTTTCCCAAGTATTTGTCAGGACATTCAGTACTGGGCACTCTCAATGGAATTTTCCTGGGAGCGGAAAGGAATATTTTTAAAATGTAGATGAGAAGAATCAATTTTAAAATTTTAACAAAAATATAATTAGAGAAAAAACTAGATCATATATATGTGTATATATATATATGTATATGTATCATATTGCAGGAATTCAAAAATGACTTACTGGTTCAAGAACAAACAAAAATCAATTAATGGAAGAGAATCGATGGCTGGGAAAATGAGCTTGTTTTTGAACAAAACTGAATATTTAATAAGGAAAGAAACAGAAAAGATGCGGAAGGTCATTTAGCATATGCTGTTGATGAAGAAACTAAGTTTTTAAAAAGTACATTCTCACCTTATGTCATACATCAAGTCACATTCTGGGAGGCCTGAACATTCTTCCTTACAATGAATATAGAAAAAGAAATGAATGAAACTCAAAGCCCAAATTTCGGTTCTGTTACATTGTCTCTGGAAATAATCAAATGTATATAAAAATAAAAGGTAGAAAGATATGCACACACTTAAAAGGTATAATTAAGGCAAAGCCAGAACTTCAACTCCATAGATTAATACAATCCTATGTGGCCAAATAATTTTTTAAAAATAACAGTGAAAACTACATGAACATAAAAAACGGTATAAGGTATGTTATAACAAATTACTACAAACTTAACTTCTTCAATAACAGAAATGTATTATCTTACAACTCTGGTCTCATTGGGCTCAAACCAAGGAACACTTTTGGAGGCCCTAAAATGACTTTCGATGCTCTTTTCATCCTCTAGGGGGAGCCCCCACTCCTTGGTTGTTGGCCCTTTCCTCCAACAACTTCCGGCGGACTTCTAAACTGACCTCCCTCTATAGTCATCTTTTCCCTTTCCGTTTCTTGCTCCCCACCCCTTTCCATTTTTAAGGACCCTTCTGTATACATTGAGTTTACCAGTGTGATAACTAACTTGACAGAATTCCAAATCACTCAGTAGACAAATCTCTGGGTATGGTTTTAAGAGATTTTCTAAGTTCAGTTAATATGAGGTGGAAAGACACACCCTGATTGTGGCTGTCACCGTCCCACGGGCTGGAGTCCCAGACTGAATAAAAAGAGGAAAGTGAGCTGAGCACTGACATTTATCTCCCGACTGTGGATGTCATGTGACCTGCTGCCTCAAGCTCCTGCCACCGTGCCTTCCCCTCCCCCAACAATGATGGACTTTGCCCTCAAATTGCCACTGAAAACAAATGCTTAAGTTTCTTTTGCCAGGTATTGTGCCATGCCATTAGCATTCCACACCCTGGTAGTCCAGCATGGTCTCCCTCAGATGAAGCCCGTGGGTAAAAAGGCTTCGTTCCAACTACAATCTTAATTTTCACATTTTCATGAAACTTTCCCAGCTTTTGAGGACTAGGCCATTGCCATCTTTAAGGAGCACAGATGGGAAAAAAAATAAAAGCCAAACCGTAGATAGAGATGAATGTGGAAGCGCATCCCTGACATTCCAGTTCTCAGGACACCGGGACATGAAAATCACAGGATGGTCTACACATACACACCGATCACATTACTGCCGACACCAACAAAATAAACAAACAAATAAACAATGAAAGTTATATCTAGCATAGTCTATTGGTGAACAAGTGCTGCATTCTATTTTCCAACTCTTTCATCATTCGATATTATTTTCGCCATCAGATGAAAAAAAGACTGGTGACAGATGGACAAACAGAAGAAAGAGTTTCTAAATTTCAGCCTCTCAGTGCTGGCTTAGCAGGTGAAGTTCTCCTGCATTCCTAGCATTCCTGATGGGTTTTTTTTTCTTTCTTGAACATTTTCAGATCCTCCTTAGCCTAAGAACCCTTAGGTGCCATACTGACCCAGTTATTGTCAAACAGTCCTCAAACCTGTCTGGCAGGGCACATCACAATCGCTCGCTGCTCCCGCCATTTAGTTACATACCTACAGCCCCCCTGCAACGGTGCTGAGTGTGAGCAAACACATGCATGTCATGTATACACACACACACACACAAATAAATATACAAATAATTTTTAAAACAAGTTCAGGGCCTGGTGTGGTGGCACACACGCTTAATCCTAGCACCAGTGAAGAAGAAGCAGGTGGATTTCTGTGAGTTTGGAGGCCACTCTGGTCTACATAGAGAGTTTTTAGGCCAATGAAGGCTACATAGCAAGACCTTGTCTTAAAAATAGGGTCAAGGCTCTACAAGAAGCCCTGTCACACACACAAAAGAAAACAATATTCCAAAGTACAGCTTAGTAGAATTTTCCTTTGGGGTGTACAGATGTGTGGTCAAGAGCAAGTGGGAAAGCAAAGCAAAGGCCGAGGACTGGCAGGCACAATGAGGGACAAAGCAGAAGGCCAGGGGGGAAGCTAGCTTTAAAGGTAGCCATCTATTCCAACAAATTACAAAAAAAAAAATGTCTCAGCGATGGCGTTTTGACTCAGTTCATAGAACGCTTGCCTAGCATGGAGCAAACCTGAATTCAGTCCCCAGAACTCTGTATGGTGGGGCATGGTAGCACAATCACAGTTCTTGGGAGGTGGAAGCAGGAGGATAAAGATTCAACATTATCGTTGGCTCCACAGTGAGTTCCAGAACAGCCTGGGCTACAAGAAACCCTATAAAATAAACAAACGTCTCCTGTGTGTCTAACTCATGTTTCTCACAGCTTGTGAGCTACATACCCACAATGCATTTCCTATCACATAGCATCATGTTTGAATGCAGGCTGTGACAGGCCTAAAAATCTTTGAAGGTCAACATTTTTAGCAATCACCAGGAGATGCTGTTGCTGGACTGTTGCTGGCCATTCGCAGAGCAGCATAGATCAAATGAGAACTTGCAAATATTTGTGTCACACCTCCTACCTACAGAATAGAGAACCATGGGAGTGGGATCTTGAATCTGTTTTCTTACAAACTCTTTTGGTGAGCCTGATGCTCAAAGTTTAGAGCACCTAGAGAGGTCTTTGAGGCTTGTCTATAGATCCTATTCCCCACCACCTATCCCCTGCACAGCATCTCGAAGCAGAACATTGACTTAATGCAACCCAGGATAGATTCTCACTGGGCCCATGAGCAGAAGGTAAACATGTAGCAAGAAAGATACGTATGGCGGGAGCTAGAGTTTCTTTTCCCAGAAGATCTCTTCATAGCATCCTTCTTTACTACCATGAGGAAAGCAACTGAGATGCCAAAGCCTCAGATGCTTCAAGTTGACAAATATGAGAGCAGATTCGAGGTTATTGATTAGTCTCACTCTTCTTCCTCTGGCTGTCGTGCAATTCATGTTTGTGGGGGGGGTGTAGTAATAGGGGTGGTGGGGCTGCGTCCCCAGCACCCCAGCCGCCCACCCAGCTAGCTTAGCTTATGCCCCGAAATAATTACACGGACACTGTATTCTTTTAAACACTGCTTGGCCCATTCTCTTCTAGGCTAATTCTCACATATTAATTTAGCCCATTTCTAATCATCTGTGTGTAGCACCCCAAGGTGTGCTTACCGGGAAGATTCTAGCCTATGTCCATCCTGGGTCGGAGCTTCATCCCGGGAGCAGGGCATGGCGTCTCTCTCAGGTGTCTGCTCCCGAGAGAAGAACTGTCGAGACTCTTTCATGAATCAGGAACCCCGAAAGATCATCTCACCTTAGGCAAGTTCAGTAGTCCTCTCTCTACGGGTTCTCTGTGTCCAGTTTATGCAATAGTCCAGGCAAGAGCAGTTTCTTGCCCAAATGCCTATCAAACTCCATAAGGTGTCTCTTCGATGCCCATCTTCCTCTTGAAGTACATTGGTGCTGCCAGAAGCAGAGTGTCTCATTGTCATGAAAAGTCCTCAGTTATTAAAACATTAAATGTCCTATTCTGTAATCTTTGAAAGACATGAAGAATGTCTATCTAAAATATATCTCTATATATCTAAAAAATCTAACTAACATGACTACAAGCTTTACTATTATTGATGATTATCCATTAACAACCTATATTTCTTAATTATACAGTACATATTTAAATGAACTACACAATCACAATACCTTAATCAAAATCAGAAACACTTATATATATAACAAAATTGACCTTAAATCTCTATCAATAAAGCAAAATCTATACTAATGTAAATTATTCATATCTATAACATATCCCCCTTAAAATGTAAAAGAACATTTATAAACATTTTTTGGGAATATGGGCGCAGTTATTTCTCTCCAAACTGCTTCCTGCTGAATGGGGGTGTCGTTAATTAGGTCTTTCATGATATAACCTGTGTGCTAGTTTCATCTCAGTTGGCAGTTGAGCGAAGCAATTTTCTGAAGATGTTCACTGCAACCCTTCAGGAGGGCGTGGTCCATCATACCAAATCGGAATAGAAGAAATGAACAGTGTCTCATCCTCTGTGAAAACAAAATAAGAAACTCCTTTCCAAAGTATCATATCCTTAGATCCAAATTCAAAATATCTATGTTGGATTAGTTTAGCAGCATTTATAAGTAAATATCTTTTAGCAGCTGTTGCTCCTTCCTCAGCATTCAAACAATTCAAAGAGAGCATAATAGCATACAGTATCAAAATTCTCTGTGTATTTTCCATCTTTGTGCAGCTTTGTTTTAACCTCTATTTAGTTTATTTTTACTTTTAACTCTTTGCTTTTTGAGACAGGTTCTCTGTATCTTTGACCTGAAGTAACTCTGTAGACCAGGCTGTCTTTGAACTCTCACAGATCTGCCTGTCTCTGCCTCCCAGGCATTGGGATTAAAGGTGTAAGCTACTACACCTTCAACTCACAGAGATCTGTTTGTCTCTGCCTTCTAGGCACTGGGATTAAAGGCGTGTGCTACCACACACAACAACTCTCTTCCTTTTTTTGTTTTTTTACTTTAAGAACTTCAACTTTTAGTCTGCATATATTTTTAACACACTTTAAACCATTCAGAAATTTTCTCTGTCTTTGAATCTCTCTTTACTGTATATCTCTCTTTTTCTGACCACATGAATCTTTAATTTACCAAGCAATCTCAGTAGGACTAAAGGCGTGGCTTTGCCAGCTAGATCCAGTCCCTTCCTTAGCTTTCCAGCCTCATGGCGGATATACAGGCTGTAGCCATGTTTACTGCAACAACTGTATGGCATTTCAAGGTCCCTGCCAGCAAGTGAGCTACAACAGACAACACTCAAGTCCTCTCTCGGTAGCCGGCTCTCCTGCCTCAAACAGTCAGAGTTTGCCCTGGCAGGATGGCCCAGAAAGCCGGCATTTTTAAACTGCACAGCTTTTTTCCTGCTATGGCTGAAAACCGAAAAGCATGCATTCAGCTTTTCGTCAACACTGTTTAAGTGTTTCGTGGCAGGACCTCTTAATGAGCTGCAGGCTTTGCAGCTAAAGCTGAGTCAGGAAGCTTCTCTTAGAAGAAAGCGCATGCTTGCCTCTAACAAGCAGAGCAGACCCGAGAACACAGCGAGTCTAGTTGCAATCAAACAAATCGTAGCACTTTACTCCAAATGCTCCATTCAAAAGCTCTGTCTCCCGCAGGAGCCAGACAGAGATCGCAATGGCTTCACAGCCCCAGGAAGTCGCGCTTTAAAATGACACAGCGTTTTTTCTGCTACTGTTGCCGAATCAGGAAATCTCTCTACAGCACGCCACCAACAAACAGCAAAAATCTGTGTTAAACTCTCTCTCCCTTATTTTTAAGCATTCTCAGGTTTTTTAAGTGGGTTTAGTCCATCACGTGGGGCGCCAACTGTAGTAATAGGGGCGGCGGGGCTGCGTCCCCAGTGTAATATGTGTGTATGCATGTGGAAGTCAGAGGGGAGACTTCGCTGCCATTTCCCATGCGCCAGCCACCTCATTTTATGCGCTAGAGTCTGCCGCTGGCCTGGGGCTTACCAAATAGTCTAGAATGACTGGCCGTTCTCTGCAATCTTGTCTCAGTCACACCAGAACTGGGCTTGTAAGTGGGTGTTATCACTCCTGGCTTTCTACATGGATTCCAGGGATTGAACTCAAGTCTGCCTTCTTCTATCACACACACTTTACATGCCGAGCTAACTCCCATAATTCCTTAATATGATTTTTACAGCAAGAAAGGAAGGGAGGCAAGACACGCCTTCACCTAAAGACCTCTGCACAGTTTTGAGGTGTATCTGTAGGATCATGTCACATGTGAACTATTAATCAATCATGGATACTCCAACTCAGAAAGAGTTGGGAGCTACTGATCCAACTTGCTTCTCCAGCAGCTTCTCCAGCTTTGATATGGGCAAATCAATCACCTGGGCATCTTGTGGGTAGGGAAGCTTTCAATTCAGTAGATCTAAGGCATGGTCAGGGATTCTACATTTTAAAGAGGCTTTCAGGGCGGTGGCAGCAGCGGTGGCAGCTGCTGCTGCTGCTACTGCTGCTTCTGCTGCTTTGTGATGACATTTGAGTATCAAAGTGATAATAGTCTACCTGCTCCCAGCTGCCCTTGTATAGAATAACCAACATTTGCGGCTTGCCTGAGGTTGGAAGGGTATGTGTCAGTTTTCAGGAATGTTCCAGATTAAGGTAGAATGAGCTGATTGTCTCACACAGGAACCTGGCTATAACAGAATGAACATTTATTAGTGAAAACAACAGGGAACATAGTCAACTTACTCTATTCCAGACTAAGCTCTTTTTAATCACAACCTTTTCCAAACTAAGCCTAGGTTTGGCCTTATCCTTCTTTTTAATATTCAGTTCCAGAAACCACTACCAATCAATTACCATTGGCAACAGAAATGAAACCTATTTGCAACCAAGACAGGAGCCAAAAAAACCATTCTGCATCACTTACTGGTCTTTCTGTGGAAATAATAATGATGATGATGACAATGACAAATGATTTTGCCAAACTTACTTGGTGTGTGTTGGGGGATAAAGTTTTATACTTGGCACTAAGAGTTGTAAGTGGGAATAATAACCCATCCATAGCACAACAATGAGTCATGGAGTAGAATTGTGTCTCAGAAAACGTAACTTAGGAGACCAACAAGTGCCTTCACTGAATGAGGCTGCTTCCTCCTCCATGAAATGGGAAATTTATAGTGGCCTTTCATTTATGACTGACACATCAGTCAAGTGCTCAGCATAGATTAACACATAGAAAACTTGTATCGATTTACTTTCGTCTCGTCTTGCTTTCCCAGAAGTCTCACTCCCCTAGTTAGAGACATATCTGAATGAGCATTCATTCACACTCAGAGGAATAAAGCTAGACTGTTGTGGCAAACCATTTCTCCAGAATCATTAGGCAACTAGAATTTCCTCCTAGGGTCTCCTCCATCCCATAAGAGATCAAAGCAAAAAGATGCTTGTGATAAATCTTTGTGTGGATGAGCCACGCTGGAAATAAGAATGGCCTCAGTTACACTGAGCTTGGAGTCTCAAAGGGAGCATCACCAACACTTCCTCCAGCCATTTTCTTTATCTGCTCTTTGTAGCCGCTATCTCGTTCTGCTTGTATATATTAGTTACATAGGAGACTGAGATCAAAGGTAAGTGTCATTTGGCGGCTTATGAGGAATGATCCACTTCCACGTTCAGGCAGCAATCATTAGCAATTTCTACTTTTTCAAAGACTCTGTGACTGAGGTCCTGACTGGCAGCTGCCAAGAGGCCATATTCAATTTCTTGCCCTTCTGGCTTCTCTAGTCTGCTTTGCTGAGATAGTTGTAGGGTAACTCAGAAAGAAAATGAATACTTAATAATAACTTTTAAAAAGTTATTTATTTTTGTTTTCTCTGTATGGAGATTTTGCCTGTATGGATGTCTGTGCACCACATGGATGATGTAGAGACCAAAAGAAGGTGTTAGATACTTTAGATTTGGAGTTACAGAGAGTTGTGAGCTACTATGTGGATAGGAACAGAAGCCAGGTCATCTGCAAGGCTAGCAAGTGCCCTTAACAGCCAAGCAACCTCTCCACCCCCACAGATAATACTTTTGTAATCTAACCCTAATGAGCACTTTCACCACATTCTACTGGGAAGACAACAAAAGGTCTGTAGTAAGAGCAGCAGGCTATGTTTTGGGGCCTGGCTGCCCGCATGGCTAGCTTATGCCCCAAAATAATTACATGGAAACTGTATTCTTTTAAACACTGACTGGCCCATTATTTCCAGTCTCTTATTAGCTAATTCTCACATCTTGTTTTAATCCATATTTAATGATCTATGTAACACCATGAGGTGTGGCTTACCAGGAAAGATCTTAACCTGCATCTGTGTCAGGTGGGAGAATCATGGCGACTGCCTGACTCAGCTTCTTTTTCCCAGCATTGTTCTGTTTACTCCGCCTACCTAATTTTCTGTCCTATTAAAGGCCAAGGCAGTTTCTTTAGTATCCAATGAAAGCAACAGATAGACAGATGACACTCCCACATCAAAGATCGCCTTACCCCAAGCACCTTTTGTTGAAATGTGAATTTAAACATCTTGAACTAGATATTTGTGAAGAAACAAACCACATCAGAGCATCATTTCATTATTGCTTCCAGAAAGGCTAGTTACACAGACAGTTACTTCTCAATCATATTATCAAGGGAATCACATTTTAAAATGATGTTATACGGTACAGCATCAAGACAATCAGGCCATTAGAAAGGCAGCTATGAAAAAATTGTAGTCAATGTCAAGTTTCAGAAAAATGTAGTGAGATGTCTATATTCATATATGATCCATAAAACTAGCTGTCAGAGGACTTACCCTTCTCATTGTTCTGTTACCCTTCCTGTCCTCCTAACTTAAAGAAAAAGTTAAGCATTACAATTTTAACCCTCCCAATCCAAGGGTTCCTTTCAGTAAATGACTTCAAAGAACTCAAGAATAATGATCCATCTGTGTCAAGTGTCAATTGTGCCGCTTAAGAATTATTTCTCCCTGTGATTGAAAAATATGTTAATAGCATGGTTTGTGTCAACTCAAATCACAAGTATTCAAAACAAGAACAGATCTGGCAAGATGCTTAGCAATGATCTGTTTACTAGTGTTCAATCTTGATATCACGTTGAAAATCAGCAAGAGGGTGCTTTTCAAAATTCTGGTGTCCTGAAAGCACCCTGAGACAATTTTACTAGATTCATGGGTGAGAGAGAAAGAGGATCCAGGATTTTGAAGGTTCTATAGTATTTTAGCCAAGGTGTCAAAGCAACGCTGTAGTCTAGAAAACGAGTCCAAAAAAAAAAAATGAAGCAACTGTAGCATATGCAGAGCTAAACTGCAGAATGACCGGCACCATGCTTTCCTTGTAACAGATACTGAAGTGCTTTCCTTGTGGATGGTATCCAGAGGAGTGGCCCTTAGCCTTTCCCTGGACAATGAGCTGATAAATGCCGGTACATGCAGGCCTTCCTAAATGCATTTATTTATTATTCATTTTATGTTCCAACCACAGTATTCCCTTCCAAGATTTCTCCCACCCCTTCTTGCCTTCCCTCCCAGCCCAACCCCCATCCTCTCCTCCCAAAGGGTAAGATCTCCCATGGGGAGTCAACAAAGCCTGGCACATTAAATTGAGGCAGGTTCGACCCCTCCTCTTTCTAGGGTTGGCATTACAGATGTGTCACCACACCCACCCAGCATTTACATGGGTTTCTGAGAATCCAAACTCCAGTCCTCAAGACTGTGAGACAAAATGCTGAGTCATTCAGCTCCCTACCAATTTAAATTTTAGAGTTAGAATATAATGTATCAAATCGTATTTCTCTTTTTTCCCCAACATAATGATTTTATTGATTATTTGGGAATTTCACATCATGAACCCATATCACACTTCTCAGTCCTCCCAGATCCACCCCAACCCTTGTGATTCCCCAAAAGAAGAAAACAAAGAAGATGAAGATGAAGACAAAGATAAGCAAGAGGAGGAAGATGAAGGAGGAAGAGGAAAGAGGAGAGAAGAAAGAAGAAGAAAAGAAGGAGAAGGAGAAGGAGAAGGAGAAGAAGAAGAAGAAGAAGAAGAAGAAGAAGAAGAAGAAGAAGAAGAAGAAGAAGAAGAAATTGTGTTGCCCATATAATCCCTGGAGTGGAGCATGGTCAAACTCCAGTGGCCAGTTCCTTAAAGAAAACTGAGTCCTTCACCACCTACACCCCTACCAGAAGCCATCAATTGTAGAGAGATATACTTCAGCATCCTTATCACAATCTTTAACAGTTCTCTAGGTTGATTTTCTGTCTAGGCTATTAATAGGCCACAGAGCAGAAGGATGTGCCTTCTCCATGCCCAAATGGATTTATCAGAAGGACCTTGTGTCTTTAAGAACTTTCAGAAGGACAATGTAGAATAGGTATAGTATGTTAAAACTAGTCATAAAAGGGAACCATGAGGAAGAGGGTGGGGGAAGGATTATAGGAGCAAGAAGAGTTAAGAACTCCACAAGAAATCCCACAGAATCAACTAAGCCGGGCTGATATGGGCTCACAGAGACTGAACCAACAACCAGGGAGGCTGCGTGGGACTAATCTAGGCCCTCTTCATATATGTTACAGTTGTAACATGTATGTTACAGTTGTAATATATATGAAGCTTGGTCTTCTTGTGAGACTCCTAACAGCAGGAGTAGAGGCTATCTCTGACTCTTTTGCTACCCTTTGGGACCCTATTCCACATACTGGGTTGCCTTGCCTAGCCTTTATATGAGGGCAGGTGCCTAGTATTACTGCAACTTGATATGCCATGTTCTGTTGATATCCATGGGAGGCCTGCCCTTTTCTGAATAGAAATAAATGAGGAGTGAATGGGGGTTAGACAAAGGGGAGATGTAGGAAACTGTAAGGATAGTGGATGAGGGAGCAGAGGGGAGGGGAGGGAGGGACTAGGAGGAGAGGAGGGAGGAGAAGCTATAATCAGGATGTAAAATAATAATAATAACATTCGAAAAACTAGTCCTAAAAGGATAAAAATTCCTTTCTAGAGAGTCAAATTTTCAACAATATGCTTCATTGTGTAAAGTTTTGACAGCAAAAGGAAATACAGGATTTACAATGATTAATCTAAAACACTGAAAATTTGAGATGTTCAAAGTGTTAAATTTGGAGAGGAAGGAGTATGTTCAAAAGAAAGGCATTGGTCAAATTGTCCTTCAGGCAAAAGCCCTGTTAATCCCACTGATAGGCAGTCTAGCATGATGACCCTGAAGACAGTGTCTTAAATCCTGCTAGACACCATTTCTGCAGAAAGGATGGGGTGGGGGGAAGGGGAAGGTTCTGCTTCATAAGAATAATTGATATGTGACCTGCACAATGGGGTAATTAGTGACTTCCTGACCGGACTCACAGACACATTGGCTGGGTGAATGGTCTCAGAGAGACAAAGAATAGGCAAATGAGGCTTCAGTCAAGGTGCCTTGTACTGATAGGCTGTTATTTTTCCACCCTGTGTGCAGCCCTGTCTTTGTAGGTCCTGATGTCCTTGAAGGACTGGATTTTTTTTTTTGCTTTGAAGCACAAAGGGGATAATAAAAATCCAAACATATTCTTGGGACACTATTGTTAGTTGGTTTGTAAAAATGCACAACGTGGATTCAACCAAGAAAGATTTATTAGGTACCTATTAATATAAATATCCTTGAAGTCTAGGCATGGTGGTGCAAACCTTTAATCCCAGCACTTTGGAAGCAAGAGAGGCAGCTCTCTGAATTTTAAACCAGCCTGGTCTACCTAGTGAGTTTCAGGACAGTCAGGGATATATAGAAAGCCCTGTCTAAAAAAAAATCCAAATATCCTTGAAAGTTAGCAGTTGAAACATTATTTTATAGGTCTAGTGAGCTACAAACTGGAAGCTGCTTGACGGAGTGAGGCTAGCCCAGGATCTCAGGAGATTTTTCTGGGCAACCGTCATTAGTTGCTCGACTGTGGCCAGCTGTGCTACCAAGAATAATTATGTGGCTGACAACATGATGCTGGCTATTGATAGAAGGCCAGGATTCATTGCTACCTGGACCTTTTTCCTGGCTGCCCATAGAATATGGTATCTGCCTTCTTCCAAAGTGAGCCATCTGAGGGTAAGCAAGGAGGCAGCCACAAGATCTTTGTGAGACAGTCTCAGAAGCAGTGTATCATTACTTCTACATAATGTACTTATTAGAATCAAGGCATTCATATTGGCCTTAAGAGACACCATGATCATGGCAACTTTTACCAAGGAACACATTTAATTGGAGTGGCTTACAATTTCAGATATTTAGTCCATTATCATTGTGGTGCAACATGCAGTATGCAGGCAGACACGGTGCTGAAGAAGTAGCTGAGAGTTTTACATCTTGATATGCAGGCAACAGGAAGTGGTCTTAGATACTGGGTGTAGCTTGAGCATATATGAGACCTCAAAGCCTGCCTCCACAGTGACACCCTTCCTCCAGGAAGGTCATACCTACTTCAAGAAAGCCACACCCCCCAATAGGGCCATTCCCTTATGAATTTTTTTTGGGAGGGGGGCAATTACATTCAAACTGCCACATGCGGTATGGCCTACACTCACAGAGAGAAACATGATCGGTGTTTTTGAACAGTATCAGAACTTGTGGACAGTTTTTTAAACCATCATGTAAGGCTAGAGAGAAGAGGCAAAGACAAGCATGCCACTTTAGAGAAACCGGTAGCAGCACAAACCTTTTCCACTTTGACAACTGCCAAGGAATCCAGGAATAGGCCTTCTGAGCTGGCTGCAACAGTCTCAGAAAAAAAAAGCCAAATGATAAAATTTGACTTTAGGAACACTTGTCCCCACATTTCTATCTGCCTCTTTCTTGAAGACTGTTATATTTTAACACTGAAGGTATAGGAGTTAAGAAACCAGAGCTCCCTTTTAATGTTCCTGGCCCCCAAACTGAACATGTCTAGAAGCGCTACTCTCTGGGTCTCCACCCTAAGTCTGCCTGATCATTTTGTAGGTCCCATTTCTCATCATTTGCCTGCATAAGTCTGGCAACAAAAGTTTGAGCCCTGGGGCCCAAGAAATTGTAGAAAAGGAGAAGCGCTTCCTGCAAGCTGTTCTCTGACCTCAACACTTGCACCGTGGTACGCTTGGCCTGCACACTCATCACACACACACTAATAATGATAAGTTGGGAAGAGAAGGTCATTCATCAGAGATAAGGGACAAGAATTACAAGCATGTCTCCATTAGAAAATTACTTCTTTTTTAAACTGAAAATAGATTTTTTTCATACAATATATTCTGATCAGTCTCCCCTCCTCCAACTCCTCCCAGATCCTCCCCACCCACCCAAGTCTACCCCCCTTTCTTTCTCTCTCATTAGAAAACACACAAGCATCTAAAAACAAAACAAGACAAACAAATACCACAAAACCGGAGTAGGACAAAACAAACCGATAAATAGAAAAAAAAAACAGCAAATGAAATTGCATAAAAAACACATACAGAGGCAGATACACACATTTGCACACACAAATACTATAGAAACATAATTTTAGAACCCATAATACATAAATAAAGGACCTGTAAGGGTAAAAAATGTCCAGACAAAGCAGTGTAAGACAAAAATCTTCCCAAAATACCGTTGAGTTCATTTCCTGTTGACCATCTACAGCTGGGCATGGGGTCCGTCCTTAAGTGTGTTTGGTTTCCCCAGTGAGGCTTTATTAGAAAAAATTAATTTTTTTGCAAACAGTTGTCAATTAGAAATACCTTATTCTGGGTTAGGGATGGGAGGATGTGTCTTCTTCTCTTCTCAATGCTGGGTCTCCCACCTAGCCTATGCATGTTGCCATAGTCCATATGAGCTCCTATGCATATCAGTCCTGCTGTGTTTAGAAGGCTTTGTTCTCCTGATATTCTCCATCTACTCTTTCACTCTTTCCACCTTTTCCACAGGGTTCTCTGAGTGGTGAGGGGAGAGATTTGATGTAGACAACCTACTTAGGACTGAGTGTTTTAATGGTCTTCCCCAAAAGCACACAAAATTTTTATTTCTCTCTTCTTCTTTTTTACTTTCTTCCATTCTTTCTTTCTTTCTTTCTTTCTTTCTTTCTTTTTTCTTCCTTTCTTTTTCCCTCTCTCTTCCTTTTTCTTGTTTTTTTTTTGTTGCTGTTGTTGATTGTCTTGAAATAAGATCTTGGTATATAGTCCTAGTTGGTCTAATACAATGTTATGTTATACTCATTATATTAGCCTAAAATCTGCATAAATTCTCCTGTTTCCTGAGTACAGGGATTATAGTGGAAACATTTTTCCCCTTTTAAAATTTGTTTCATTCTTTGAGACAGAGTCTCACTATTTAGTCCTAGGTGTCTTGGAATTGCTTTGTAGACAGGTCTGACTTTGAACTCACAGTAATCTACATACTCTTGTGTCTCAACTGCTGGGATTAAAAGTGTACATTATCACAGCAGACATGACTATATTTCTTGATACGATAATATTTGAAAATTAGCATATACAAGATTAGGTTTAATTGTGGCACTTTCAAACAAAATTTGTTTTTTGTTGATTCTCTTTCTTCAGCCTTCTCATTTTCTTGACCCCTTCGTACCTTTCCACTCTGTAAGTGGAGACTGCTCATTTGTTTCCTGGCTGCCCAGACCTGAATTATCACACAGAAATTGCAACACTGTTTGGTGTATTCCTAGCTAGCTCTTATATCTTAAATTAACCCATTTCTATTAATCTGTGTATCACTACAAGGCTGTGGCTTACTGAAAAGTTTCCAGTGGCATCTTTCTCCTTCAGCAGCTACATGGTGGCTGCCTGACTCCACCTTCTTTTCCCCTGCCTTTAGTTTAGTTACTTTAGTAACTTACCCTATAGACTGTGATACTAGACAGCAGATCACTAGAGGGGAGAAAGAGGTGATGAAGAAGGGCAGGGAGGGTAGCAGGACACTTGATCATGCACTCTCTGAAGTTTGAATATTTGATGATTGAAACTGTAACTGAATTTGAGAGATTGGATTTCCTGACTGATGTAGTTATTGTCCTGCCACTTAATTATGCTGTACAGAGAGTCTAATTATCTTTGGGGGCAGCTCCTGAATGTTCAAAAACAATAAGACTTGATATTAAATGTCACTGGGTACTTTCTGTCTCTTTTGTTATCAGTTTTTACACTTTAAAAAATCGACTTCCCCAGCCGGGCAGTGGTGGCACACACCTTTAATCCCAGCACTCGGGAGGCAGGACAGGTGGATCTTTGTGAGTTCGAGGCCAGCCTGGCCTACAACAGCTAGTTCCAGGACAGCTAGGGCTGTTACACAGAGAAACTCTGTCTCAAAAAACCAAAAAATAAAAAATCGACTTTACTTTCACTATTTAAAAAGTAAAATTTCATAAAAACTTACTACTCTGAAATTAGTTCTTTGAAAGCTTCTAAATTCAAATCACTGATCATATTGTATTTATAATTCCACAAAATTTTTATAATCACTCTTGAGGGATCTTTAATTAATATTTGTTCCCATCACCAGTGTAGTTGATTAGACTCTCTGGTATACTAAACATCATTCAAAAAATTTAATAGATTCTATTTCTTTTTTTTATAGGTTTCAATTATGTAATAAATCTTCCTCAAGTATTTAAGTAGTATTTACAAATTTAAGACATTGAATTAGCAAATTGTTGTTAAACTTAAGAGTCACTAAATGTCCTTATATTGTTGATTGAGTTCATAACACTTCAAGTGAAAATGATAAATTTTAATCAGCAAGTCAAATATACAGTTTGAACTCTCAGAATGTAGCATCTGCCCAATGTACACCAAGTTCTAGTTTCCCAGCCCGGCAGAAAACTGAGCATAGTGGTGCATGCACATTTGTAATCTCAGCACTCTGGGAGGAGAAGGCAATATTATTAGTTCAATACAATCCTAATCTACACAACAGGTTCAGGGCCAGCCAAAGCTACATGCAACACCCCCCCATACACATACACGCACATACACATGCACACTCATTTTGAACTGATCAGTTATTTTAACGGGTCAAATTCTTTTACATGCGACTCTTTCACCCCTATCAGATTCTTGTACACAATCCTGAAGGGACACATAAGCTATCTTTTTAGCCAACACACTAATGATTTCTGAGGATAGTGGTCTCACACCTCAGCTCAATGAAATGTGATTCTTGAGTCTTCTAAGGGAAGTCTGGACCTTTCTCCAAATGTCGAAGGTAAAATTTTTAAGTTGTCCGGCTTGTAAAGAGAGTGACCTCTTCCTGCTCTAATCCTAGAAACTCAAGTAGGCTCTGTGGTCTTTTTATAGCCTTGCTATCTAGGAAATTCACAGTCCTGTCATATTAAATTAGCAAGGAACTAGAAAACAGATTGTTGGAGTGCTATGACTTGAATGTGTACCCTTTAAGCTTATCTTGGAAACTTAATGTCTGGTGTGACAATGTTTGCAGGCAAAGTCTAATGGAAAGTGTTTTAGATCGTGAGAGCTTCACCTTCATGAATGCATTAATATTAATCATAAAGTTCCTCGAGACTTCAATTGTTTAGTCTCTCTCACTCGCTTATTGTCATTACACCATAAATCAATGCATGAAGAAAAGCCCTTGTCAGGTGCTGCCTCCTTGATCTTGGACTTAATTTCCAGAACTATGATCTGATTAACTTAATTTGATTATAAATTACTCTGTTTTGGAAATTCTACTTGTCTTAGTTAGGGTTTCTATTGCTGCAAAGAGACACCATGACCATGGCAATTCTTATAAAGGAAAACATTTGATTTGGTGATTTACAGGTTCAGGGGTTTGGTCCATTATCATCATAAAGGGAAGGATAACAACACACAGGCAAACACTGTGCTGGAGAGTTAGCTGAGTGTTCTATATTTAGATCAGCAGGCAAATGGAAGAAAGTGAGTCGTTGGGCTTGGCTTGAGGTTTAGAAACCTCAAAGTCCACCCCTGTGACACACCTCTTCCAACAAGCCCTCACAAAGCTAACAGAAGGAGGAAAACAAGCCAGGATTGAATTTCAATAGTTCAGGTGACACTTGCTAGTAGATAGGGCCAGAGTGTTGTTAATTGGAGCTAAAATGGAAACAGATTAGAGTATGTTGCTAAAGAAATAGAGACAGGACTTAATGGAAGATTTCCTAGATTGGAAGGTGTAGTGGTTTGAATGAAGTGTCCCCCACAGTCTCACGCATTGGAATCATTGGTCCCTAGTTGATGGTACTGTTTGAGAAGGCTTAAGGGATATGGCCTCACTGAAGAAAGTATAACACTGGGGCAAGCTTTGAGAGTGTAAGGACTAACTCCATTTCTAGTCTTTCTACTGGGCTTACAGTTTGAAAATGTGAGCCCTTAGCTTTCTGATCCAGTTTCCATCTCTCCACTCTGCCATCATGGACTTATATCCCTTTGGAACTACAAGTTTAAATATACCCTTCCTTTTATAAGTTCCCTTGATCATAGTGTCTTATCATAGTAACAGGAAAACAACAGAGGAGGAATATTATTTTTCTCATTGCTGTGACTAAATAACCAATAAAAGCAACTTAAGTGTGGGAAGCCTATTTGGGCCCAAATATTGAAGGGACAGTCCATCATCACAGAGATTTCATCCAGCACAGCAAAAGCTTGAGGCAGCTGATCACACTGCATCCGCAGTTAGGAAGCAGAATGAAATGAGTGTTGGTGCTCAGCTTGTTTTCTTCCTTTTATTCAGTTCAGTACACCAGGACATGAGATGGTGCTGCCCACATTTAAAGTGGAGCTTCCTTGCTATTCTAATTTCATTTCTGTTGTTCTGGTAAAATATACCAGCAAAAGCAACTTAGAGTTTATTTAGTTTACAATTCCAGATTACATCCTATTATTGTAAGGAAATTAAGGCAGAAACTTAAAGCATCACATTCAGAGTCAAGAGCCGAGAGAGAATAATGCATGGATTCTTGGTTGTTTGCTCTCAGGTATATATACTGTTCAGAACCCCTGCTTAGGAAATGGTGCTGTTCACAAAGCGCTGGGTCTTCCTACATCTGTTACAATCAAGACACCTCCACCCAAAAAAAAGATAAGCCTACAGGCCAACCTGGTTTTCATAACTACTCATTAAGACTCTCATCCCAGTTGAATCTAGGCTGTGTGACACCATTAAAACTAACCAGCATACTCACAAACATGCCCAGAGTTTGTCTCATAGGTGATTCTAGATTCAGTCAAGTTGGCAATCATTATTAACCACATCACAGGATGGGAAAATGTAATTAGGGATAATGTCTGGACATTTGCCTCAGCGACCAGGTGACTGTAGATACTGTTTTCTTGACTAAAGAAACCTTTGCTAGAAGAAGTTTAAAGCAAAATTCTGATAATTTTCTTTTAGGTATATTAAGTTTGAAAATCCCTTAAATAATCAAATAGCAATCTCATATTACAAATTTGAGCTGCCAGGCTGGTGAAAAGTCTGTATGGGAATCACAAATTTACAAGTCATCAGCATGTAGACAGGAGATGAAACTTTGGGCATGAGTGATATCCCTAGAGAGTAAGTGCAGATAAAGGCATTCAGGACAGAGCCCTCCTGTCTCTAGCAATCCCACAGAGTGGTAGTTATTTTTAGAGACATTTCTTTTTTAAGGATGATTTTGTGATTTCACAATAAAAAGAGAAACTTGAGGAACTCTGGGGCGGGGGTAGATGCAAGGGGAGAACAAGCTTGAACAGAGACAGAATGAAAAAGTCTGGCTGTTCTTTTGGCTAGCATTCCAACCTTTAATTTAATTTAATTTAATTTAAAACAAGTCTTGGAAATTATCCAGCACTAGGTACTGTGAAAATGATCACCAAGAATGAATTCACACATGCAAAATCCTAATAAGATAGAGGTGGGAATCATTGTAAGAAAGGTCCTCCTATTTGCCTGATAAGACAAATTATCACTGCCAAACCCCAATAGTGTAGCCACTGGCAAGATGCCCAGGCTCAAGTAAATAATCCTCCCCCGCATAAATGCAGTGGGGGCATGAAAGCAAGAGGAGCATTTTGGGAAGAACCTGAAGTTTAGTTGGAGAGGAATAAGAGGATAACAGAAGATGATTTATTGTTTTACTGATTTTTATTGAGCTTTTAATTTTTCTCTGCTCCTTTCGCTGCCTCTTCACACCCCTGTCCCAAGGTCCGCATGCTCCCAATTTACTCAGGAGATCTTTTGCCTTTTTCTATTTCCCATGTAGATTAGATCTATGTAAGTCTCTCTTAGTGTTCTCATGTTGTCTAAATTCTCTAAGATTGTGGTTTGTAGGCTGGTTTTCTTTGTTTTATGTTTAAAAACCACCTATGAGTGAGTACATATGATAATTGTCTTTCTGTGTCTGGATTACCTCACTCAAAATAATGTTTTCTAGTACCATCCATTTTTCTGCAAAATTCAAGATGTCGTTATTTTTTTCTGCTGTGTAGTACTCCATAGTGTAAATGTACCATATTTTCCTTATCCATTCTCTTAATGTCTGCATAATGCTTGACCACGACCTTCTGGCTTTCATTGTGTCCAATGAGAAGTCAGGTGTAATTCTGATAGGTCTACCTTTATATGTTACTTGGCCTTTTTCCTTTGCAGCTCGTAATATTCTTTCTTTACTCTGTATGCTTAGTGTTTTGATTATTATGTGGCAAGAGGACTATTTTTGGATCCAGTCTATTTAGTGTTCTATTAGCGTCTTGTATCTTCATAGACAAATCTTTCTTTAGGTTGGGAAAGTTTTCTTCTTTGAGTTTGTTAAATAAATTTTCTGTGCCTTTGAGTTGAACTTCTCCTTCTTCTATACCTATTATTCTAAGATTTGGCCTTTTCATGGTGTCCCATATTTCCTTAATATTTTGGGTTAAGCTTTTGTTAGATTTAATGTTTTCTTTAACTGATGAGTCTATTTCCTCTATTGTATCTTCAGCATTTGAGAGTCTCTCTTCCATCTCTTGTTTTCTGCCGTTCATGCTTGCATTTGTGATTCCTTATCTTTTTCTCATGATTTCTGTATCTATGATTCCCTCAGTTTATGTTTTCTTTATTGTTTCTATTTCCCTTTTCAAGTCCTGAATAGTTTCTTTTATATGTTTGATTTCTTTTTCTTGATTTTCTTTAAGTGATTTCCTGATGTCTTCCAATTTTTTTGTTTCTCTTTTCCTCAATTTCTTTAAGGGAATTTTTCATTTCATCTTTAAGGATTTCAAACCTCCTCTTGAAGTTATTTTTTAGGTCATTTTCTTCTGGTTCATCCAGATTTGGTTGTTCAGGTCTTGCTGTTGTATGGTCTTTAGGTTTTTCTGGTGTTGTGTTGCTCTTTGTGGTGTAGTGTGTGATCTTACCTTTTTTACTCATCTTTTCCTCTAATAGTTGTGGTGGGGCTGTCTGAGATTCTGTTGAATAATCTTCTAGGTGCCAGTGAATCCAAAGCTCAGATGGTTGTTCCTCATGGTACAGGTAGTGTCACAGTTCTAGTTACCTCGTTGGTTACACTGTGTTCCTGGAGATAGCTCTGCGCTCCTGTGTTTTGCTCCACTCCCTTGGAGTTTGCTGTTTCAGGCCTACTTTGGCCTCGGTTGCTGGCTTTGATCTGTTTCTGTAAATCCTGGTCTGGATCCCCTCCTGCAGAAGTCCCTAGCTTGTAGTTGGACCTGTTCTGGTGGAGATCACTGACTCTGGATATGGTCACTGGCTCAATCCTGATCCGCCAGTGTTCTGGGACTGGGTTGGCTCCCAGGATTGGATTTGTTCCTGGCTTCTGCTCCCAGTAAAGCTTGTTTCCTCAGGCTCTCTCAGTCCTAGGTGGGTAGTTCAGTCCCACTCCTGTGGAATTTGTTGCTCAAGGTGGAGTTCCTTGCCTCAGGGCAACTTTGGCCTAGGTTACTGGCTTTGACCTGTGTCTATAAATCCTGGTCTGGATTCCCTCCTACAGAAGTCCCTTGGTTGGAATTGGACATGGAAAGGTTTCTACTGCCTTGGAGGTCCCAGACTCAGGTGCACCCCAACCCACAGAGGACCTGCTTACACCCTCAGAGGTCCCAGACTCACGCACAGACCCACAGAAGTTCCAGGTTCCTGCCTATTCCCTTTGATGTCCCAGACCAATGCCAGGACCCACAGAGGGCCTGGCTCAGGCCTCCTCTCTCTGAGGTCCCAGACTCAAACCTGGCCCCGCCAAGATCTCTGGTTCCTGCCGATTCCCTCGGAGTAGACAGAACTGAATGCTAGGAGGAAGAAGGGCAGAGTCGAGACACCATGAGTCTTCTGCCTGAGATGGACACAAGTTAGAATCTTTCCCGGTAAGCCATGACCTCGTGGTGAACACAGATTATTAAAAATGGGTTAAATCAAGATGTGAGAATTAGCCAATAAGAGGCTAGAGATAATGGGCTAGGCAGTGTTTAAATGAATATAGTTTCTGTGTGATTATTTTGGGTGTGAGCTAGCCGGCCGGGATGAACAAAGGGCCCTGCTCTCCTGTTACAGATTTGCTTAATTTGGTCTTTTCAGACTGAATCACCCTGATAGGAATTAGAAGCAAGGCAGCACCCCCTTTTTAGGCAGTTAGTCAGAGTTGTAGGTTCAAGAAAAACAAAATGCCTAATGTCCTGGTGGAACTGACAAATAGCTCTAGGAATGTTACAGTATCACATCTAAACAGTGGGTCAAAATCCAAAGAGTCCTGACTCATCCAGATGTGGGCTAGCCACCAGCCTTTATTCTTCCTTCCTGGTTGGTTCTTCCTTTCACTTGGAACTTTTGGGTAGGCTTTTTCCCTGCTGGAAGACTTCTTGGAGCCTGAATTTTCACCTCACCCATCAACCAGTCAGAATTCCCCACATATGTTCAAATTAACCAACCTGCTTCATCCCAAATAGATGTCCAGCTGACATCAGTGCAGTATAAAAAAGAACTTCAAATCCAGACTGCTACTTGACAACTTATTTTCTTAATTCTTAAAACTTTTTATTGAATTTATGCATGTGTTTGTAAGTGTGTGTTTTTGAGGGGGACACACATACATTGTGGCAGTCAAAGGACAATTTGTGGGAGTCAATTCTTTCCTTCCGTCATGTGGATCCCAAGGATTGAACTCAGGCTAGACAATAAGGCACCTTTATCTCCTGAGCCATCTTAATGGCCGCATAGACAACTCATTTTTTTTTTGTTTTTTTGTTTTATTTATTTATTTATTAAAGATTTCTGCCTCCTCCCAGCCACGGCCTCCCATTTCCCTCCCCCTCCCCTGATCAAGTCCCCCTCCCTCATCAGCTCGAAGAGCAATCAGGGTTCCCTGACCTGTGGGAAGTCCAAGGACCACCCACTTCCATCCAGGTCTAGTAAGGTGAGCATCCAAATAGCCTAGGCTCCCCCAAAGCCAGCACGTGCAGTAGGATCAAAAACCCATTGCCATTGTTCTTGAGTTCTCAGCAGTCCTCATTGTCCGCTATGTCCAGCAAGTCCTGTTTTATCCCATGCTTTTTCAGACCCAGGCCAGCTGGCCTTAGTGGGTTCCCGATAGAACATCCCCATTGTCTCAGTGTGTGGGTGTACCCCTCGTGGTCCTGAGTTCCTTGCTCGTACTCTCTCTCCTTCTGCTCCTGATTTGGACCTTGAGATTTCTGTCCGGTTCTCCAATGTGGGTCTCTGTCTCTGTCTCCTTGCATCGCCTGATGAAGGTTAATATTCAGGAGGATGCCTATATGTTTGTCTTTAGATTCACCTTCTTATTTAGCTTCTCTAGGATCGCGAATTATAAGCTCAATGTCCATTATTTATGGCTAGAAACCAAATATGAGTGAGTACATTCCATGTTCCTCTTTTTGGGTCTGGCTTACCTCACTCCGGATAGTGTTTTCTATTTCCATCCATTTGTATGCAAAATTCAAGAAGTCCTTGTTTTTTACTGCTGAGTAATATTCTAATATGTATATATTCCATACTTTCTTCATCCATTCTTCCATTGAAAGGCATCTAGGTTGTTTCCAGGTTCTGGCTATTACAAACAATGCTGCTATGAACATAGTAGAGCATATACTTTTGTTGTATGATAGGGCCTCTCTTGGGTATATTCCCAAGAGTGGTATTGCTGGGTCCAGGGGTAGGTTGATCCTGAATTTCCTGAGAAACCACCACACTGCTTTCCAAAGTGGTTGCACAAGTTTGCATTCCCACCAGCAATGGATGAGTGTGCCCCTTTCTCCACAACCTTTCCAGCAAAGGCTATCATTGGTGTTTTTGATTTTAGCCATTCTGACAGGTGTAAGATGGTATCTTAAAGTTGTCTTGATTTGCATTTCCCTGATCGCTAAGGAAGTTGAGCATGACCTTAAGTGTCTTTTGGCCATTTGAACTTCTTCTGTTGAGAATTCTCTATTCAGCTCAGTGCCCCATTTTATAATTTGGTTGATTAGCCTTTTACGGTCTAGTTTCTTGAGTTCTTTATATATTTTGGAGATCAGACCTTTGTCAATTGCGGGGTTGGTGAAGATCTTCTCCCAGTGAGTGGGTTGCCTTTTTGTCTTAGTGACAGTGTCCTTTGCTTTACAGAAGCTTCTCAGTCTCAGGAGGTCCCATTTATTCAATGAGGCCCTTAATTAGACAACTCATTTTAAAGATCACTTCTGGCTATAGGGAGCCGGTTCTTTACTTCTCAATAAATTTTGTTGCCCTTCTTTTATGTCTGCTGTCATCATTCTTTGAAATCATGAGACAATGAACTCAGCTCTGATTCAGGAAACTGGTATCAACATATGTAGTCTTGAGCTCTTGGTAATTTTCTTAAAGGAGAAATATTATTTAATTATTTTATTTTTGACATTATAATTACAACATTTCTTCCATTTTCTGCCTTCAAACCCTCCCATGCTCTCTTTCAAATTCATGTCTCTCTCTCTCTCTCTCTCTCTCTCTATATATATATATATATATATATATATATATATATATATATATATATGATCTGTTAGAGTAAGGACTCCAAAGCAGCAGCTCCAAGAATGTCTTTGCTGGAGCAGGAATTCCAGAAGAATTCGGGTTCTTGTTTCTTTGTGACCCCTTCCACTAAATGAGCTGATATCTCTCCTCATACCTTACCCCAGTAGACTATCAGTTTAAAAGTACCCTATTTCTTGGGACCCCCCCTACTACACAGGCATTCTGGAGGTTCTTGCTGTATCTCCCTCTTAACCACCTACCTATAACTCTATAGCAAACTTCTCTCTAAAATTCACCCTTGAATTGTAAATTTTATTCTTTCAAATTCCAGAGAAAAGAATCTGAAAGTCAGAGGCTTGGCACAACTTTTAGGACCCTAGCCACAAAACTGAGCACATCAGAAAAAGCTCTGTTACACCCAGAAACTCAATATTAACAGTTTTCATTCTTGTCAGAAGTAAGAAAAAGTACTCCACTCATTATTACTTTTACAGAAATAAATCAACAACTTTGTGCCTTTGCTAGACATCGCTTACCTCAAAGTAGCCCTAAGATTTGCAGTATGCAAAGCATTTCTATTTATTTGAAAAGCAGAACTTTAAGAGTTCTATTAATAAATATTTTCTGTGCTAACATGAGTACCAGAGTGCTAATCCTCAGCCCCTCCCCCCCCAGTTTAGAAGCTTGGGCATTGAAGCATATGCCTATCATCACAATGGGAGGCAGAAATAGGAGGATACCTGGGGCTGGAGAACCTACAAGTCCAGCCAATTGGTGAATGCTAGGTTCAGTGAGAGACCCCATCCCCCAAAATAAGGTAGAGAGTGACAGGAAAGCACTCGGTGTTGACTTTTGGTTGCCCCACACAGGTATACGTATGTGTACATACTCAAACACATAAACACATAAATTCACATATAGACACACACACACCATCACCACCACTATCTGATGCTATTTTTCTACCAGCACAGCAACTGCACCTAAATCTCCTCCTGTGTCAGCCAATAACTGCGGTTGGTTTTGCAGTTCCTAGCCAGCTTCTCAGAAAGTAGATCTGCCTCATGCTCCTGCCACAAAATGTTATTTTTAAGTAAATCTCTATTGTTCTATTTATCAATAAAGACTGGGGAGTCAGAGGCTGGGGTGAAAACCTGCTCTCTCAGAGAGACTGAGGAAGACTGGGGAGTCAGAGGCTGCGGTGAAAACCTGCTCTCTCAGAGAGACTGAGGAGCAACTAGCTGACCATCTTTCCCATTGCTCCAAACCAAAAGAGACCACCAAGATCAATGTCCTTCCCAATACTTCCTGTGCATCTCTCTGTGCATTTTCCAGACTCCCTCTGGCTCTCTATGATTACTAGTTGCTAGCTCTGCCTCCTGACCCAAGGTTGATTTTATTTAATTAATGCAAACACAAACTCAGGGTTCACAGTGTGATCATATATTCCGCAACAACCACCACAAATGCTGCCGCCATGTGCACCGACAAAGAGCCTGTCATTTACTATAAGATATTGGCTCTAAATGACCTACTAATGTAAACTAACCTATATGCTACATTCAATTTGTGTAGAAATTTTTCTAGAGTACGGGTCAACCATCATGTAGAGATTGATATTTTATAGATGTGCCTACCCTTTGAGCAGGCTCAGCTTTCCTGGCACTACCAAATTTTTCCAAAGAGGTCAGAGTAGTTTGAGGGTAAAAGAAGCATTCTGTGTCCAAATTGTAGCATTAAGTGGCTGAATGTGTTTATGTAAATTGTATTTCAGTAAAGTCAATTAATACATAAAAAAGCTCACAAGGCTTTGCAGAATTGAATGGGCCTCATCCAAGAGGCCTATTATAAGAACAGGAAGTGAAGTTTTCCAGAAACAAAGTATTGTAAAAAGAAGGTTTGATGAAGCAACGACTGGCCTCTGGCTCCTTAGGTAGTTAGGGATGACCTTGAACTTGTGATCCTCATGCTTCTACTCCCTAAGGACTGGGATTACAGATGTGAGGCACCAGACAAGCCTGATGAGCAAATTTTGCCTCAAGACTTTACCATAAAAACCCTGCCTGAGCTTCTGGCCTCCCAGCCTATACTACACATTTCAAACACAGAGGGAGAAAGCACGTGCTGCTTATCAGCTCTCTGCCTGCAGAGAGGCTACAGAGAGACCTGGCTGGATTTATGGGAGAGAAGTGGAATCTAGGGGGTTTGCAACCTAACACCCCAATCATGTGAGCCACATCTGTGAAATAAATCTGCCTTCACTCAAATATACCCACAGATATCTCATTCGTTCAGTTTCTCTGGGAGAATCCCAGCAGATAGCTATATATATATATATATTGATTAAGAAGTCAGTATAAAAATTATATATAATGATCGAGATAGTTAGTTGGTTAAGTGCTTGTTTAGCATGCAAGAAGACCTAGGTTTGATTCCCAGTATGACATAAATTAGATAGGATAATACACCTGTAATCCCAGCACTTGGGAGGTGGATGCAGGCAGATCAGAAATTCAAGGTCATCTTCAGGTACACGTCTAGTTAAAGGCCAACCTAGGTTACATGAGATAATAACTGAAACAATAAACAATATAAAATTTAAAAAGGATGTTTCCATGGTATGCTATGTGTACTACCCTGGGTAACAGAAATGCATCCTAAACCTTTGATGCTGATAGGGATTTTCATATGCAAACAGCTTGCCAACAGTTCCTGCTTGGCCCTAAAGAGGGAGGTGATCTGTCACAGCTGCCCTTGCTGCCACTGAAGACCCCTGCTCAGCACCTCTGGTAGAGTTTGCCATGTGCCACTCAGAAAAGGGCTGATGAGCTGTTCTGCATAGAAGCTGAGGAAAGAGGTTTCCCAAGCCGGAACTATTTCTGGAGACAATACACCATTGACCAGAAATAATTCCAAATGAGGAGATGCATCTGCGAGGAAGAGATGCATGTGGAAACCTGCACATCCTTTTGTTAGCAAAGCCACATCCTGCCAGATAGTCTTTGCTAGATTATTACAAAAGCGAGCTGCACATTCACCAGCGAGCTCTCGGAACAGAATGAAAGGCAGCCCGTTTTCTAAATCACTGGCTGACTAATACGGGGCTGTGATCTAATGGGCCTCTATGAATAACTCGTTTTTAGGACATGTGTTTTGCATGTCATTGCTTTCACAAAGAGCTGTTGTATTTTACAAATTGTTTTTCCTGTCCTTGACAAATTTTTTTGTATAAAGAGCAAAGAAGAATTTCTCCCATAGGATCATAGCCCTCATCACAAAACCCAAAACTGTAAAATTCACTGAGGAAATCAAAGAACCAAAAATCTTCACCTTGCTGCAAGCAGCGACTGGAATCAAACAACATGGGCCATAAAAAAGTGGCAACTTTGGGTGTGTTTCATTGGGCACTACCCACCCTTTTTTGTTTTGCTTTGCTTTTGATTTTGAGACAGAGTCCCTCTGTGGCCTGAAATATTGCAGGACAGCTGGCTGGCTTTTCAACAAGCCCCAGGAATTTGCCTGCCTCTGCCTTCCCAAGCTGGGCATCACAGACACTACCATTTCCCCACCCTTCACTCCCTGCCAGGCTCTGGAGCCCTAATTCATTTCTTTATCCCTGCAAGGCAAGAACTTAACAACTGAGCTATTTCCACAGCCATGACTATGACTATTTACCTTCTACTAAAGAGGTATAATATAATAACAAAAAACTGAGATTTCACACTATGTTTCTGTAGCCTGTCATAGCATGGATCATACCCAGGTCTAAGATGTCATGAGGAAAGGCAAAGAGCATCCTTGACAGAAGGAAGGCAAACTGTATCCTTAACAGCCTACCTATCTGTTTCAGGAACTCACACTCCTAGGAATTTCTCAGGCCCCACACTTCCTGGCTTCTCCTCCTGTACTGCCTCCTGAAAGCTGGCTTACTTACAGTAGGTTACTGTGGGACTTCATAGATGGTCCTCCTCTAGTGTGGGAACTGCTTCCGCAGTTGTGTTGTTTTTATTGGTTAATGAATAACGAAACTGCTTTTGGCCAATGGCTTAACAGAATATATCCAGGCTGGAAAAGATATAGAGAGAGAGTAGGCAGAGTTGGGGAGAATCCCTGAAGCCTCTAGAAGAGAAAGATGCGAACTGCCAGCCAGAACCTTGCCAGTAGGCCATAAACCTCGTGGTAAAATATAAAATAATAGAAATGCATTAATTTATGATATAAGAGCTAGCTAGCAATAAACTTAGGTAATTGGCCAAGCAGTGATTTAAATGATATACTTTCTGTGTAATTATTTCAAGCCGGAATGAACAAGTACCCTCCGTCAACATGCCTCTAAAATATTGCTAGCTCTATGGCTCCCTTGCATCTAACCCTAACAAGCCTTCCTATGACATGCAGAGGTTCTCTATTCTCCAATCTTCAGTCCCTTTTCTAGAATGAGGGCTTAAGTTCTTGATATGGAATAGGAGAACAATGTGAGAATGTTCAAATAGGTGTTTGCTTGTCTATTTGTTTGTTTGACAGGATCTCACTGTGTAGCCCTGGCTGGCCTAGAACTCACTATGTAGATCACGTTGCTCTTAAAATCAAGTGATCAGTATGCCTCAGTCTCTCCCAAGCGCTGAGTTTACAGGTATATGCTGCCACATTCAGCTTCAGAAAGCCATTGTTAAAATGGTTCCTCCAATTTGCCTGGTCTCAGATTTCCAGTCTTATACTTACCTGAACCTTGCATTGCCTACTTCTAAGATGTTGTGCCTGTTGTTTTAAAGGTAAAACCCTAAGCGATAGAACTCAGCTTTGGCTTGAACATGAAAGGATCATATGATTTCCAGCATCCCTTTCCACATTACAACTTCCATCCCTCAGTGCACATACTAAGCTGTCACTGACCAAGGCCAGTCCATCTTTTTCCTCTCCCTCCCATGCTTTCTGTAGTACTGAGAATAAAACTCAGGGCCCCATCCATTCCAGGCAAGCATTCTCTTGCTGAGGTACATCCTAGTTGAGCTAGGCTTCTAACACCATCAATTCATTAACAAAGGTTATGAGTACTCCTCAGAGAGATTGAGAAATGATACTCAGTAGAACCACAGTGATAAGAAACATAAACATTTAAAGAACTCAGAAATTAACAGGTCCACATTTCCCCAAATTTATAAAGTGGCTCTTTGGATTTTATAAACATAGGTAACAATTTCTTTCCTTACAACTTTAGGCAGACAGGTCATAATGGAATTTTGATGCATTAAAATCATATTTTTCATCTTGGTATTTTGAAGTATAAGCATGAATGGGAATTTTCTGTAAAATGCTATGATTACACATAAACACACATGCTGAGACTTATGAGATCCTAACATATTTTTATAAATGAAAGCATAAATCAGGAAAATGGCAAGCTTCTCAATTACCTGAGAAAAATGTTTTCTTTCATATATACATATATTTTTGACTCTGAAATAACGTATTTTCTAAAAATAAGAAAGCCTCGAGGGCTAAGCGTGTGGCTCAGAGTTCTTGCCTAGTATGCACAAAACACTAGGTTCAACCCCAGCACTGTATACGATCTGACCATAGTCATACACATCTGCAATCTTAGCTCTCAAGAAGTGGGGTAGGAGGATTAGGAGTTCAAAGTCACCTTCAGCTATGGTGGAAATTCAAGACCAGCTTTCACTACATGAGACCCTGCCTCAAAAATAGAAATAAAATAAAAAGAGGTCATAGTTCAGTCTCCTAATTATCTGAGTAAAAGAACCAGTTTTTGTGTGTAGCCAAACACAAGTACCACAGCTTTGCAGAGTAAAATACTCCTCTCTCCCTTCCTCCCTCGTCCCTTCCTCATCTCTCTTCCTCTCCCTTCCATTGTCTGTCTGTCTCTGTCCCTCCCTCTCTCTCTCTCAAAATGTGTCACACTGGCAAATTTTGTGTCAAAGAGAAACTTAGACACTCAATTCTTTTGTCCCAAACTGAAACTCGACAGACTAAAGTTCAGTTTAGAAGACTGCAACTCTAATCTATTATATTTCTCCCTATCTGCGAGCTGTTAGAATGGACGATGTGGCTAATCAATTATTGTAGCTGAGGTGGAATAGCGTGTAGCTTGTAGTCTCTGAAGCTTAAAAGAAAATCTGTTTACAAAGCTTCAGAGATACATCAAAATGACAAGGGGAATAATAATTCTTTCATTTTCAATTAACACCAGTCAGAGTATTAGAAAGCTGTAACATACTTATTCCCTCTTTCCTGGTCTCTTCTGGCATCTTCCAACATGACAATAAACATACCTTGGAAGCAAAATTGATGGGATGTTTACAAAACAGATGCTTTCAAGTCATGCTAATAATATACTTAGAGCCAATATCTACCTTCCCAAAGGGATATAAATTACAAGCGACAGAATACAAGATACACATTAAAATCTAGGCCACAGAGCACACAGAAATCATGGGAGACAGTGTCTAGTCAGTACTTGAATACCCAGTATATGATAGAAAGTTTTCAAATTTCTTGTGGAGAATTAGTATTCTCCCATACTTTGTCAAATTATGCATTATCTGTTTGGAGGATGATAAGAAAGAAAAATGTAATATTTCACTCTACCCAGAATCAACTGGGGAAGAAGCAAGCTTCTTTAGGATGCTATCTTCTTATGAATGAATAAGTGCTAGAAAAATACATTATCAAATTGCATGCACACATATATATCATCCATATTTCCACATGTGCCCATATGCTTTTTCCGTGTTAGAGCTAGTGCTAGTATTTCAGGTATGTGCCACCATATGCACTTATAATACCGTGTGTGTGTGTGTGTGTGTGTGTGTGTGTGTGTGTGCTTGCTTGTGTGTATACTTGTTCAATTGTGGGGACAAGTCCATGTTTTCCAGTGTGCTCATTTGGAGCTCACAGGACAATATTTGAGTGTCCTCTTCCACATGATTTGACACAGGATCCCTTTGTTCCTGCTTGTGCCAAGCTAGCTGGCCCTCTAGCCTCTGGCGATTCTCCTGTCTCAGCTTCTCATTTCCCTGTAGGGGAGTCTGCAACAGATGTTTGACTGCGCAGATGAGATAAGACTGGGGCACAGGATTTGGAGGAGTGGAGGAAGGTGCGAAGATCTGAGTTAGCCTACCTGCTGGAGAGGCTTGTAGGCTTCCAGGTAATTATAAACATTTCTTCATTTCTAAAAGAGATTTTAAGGTTGACAAGATTGCTCAGTGAATAAAGATATTTCCCCTCAAGCCTGGCAATCTGAATTTAATCCTTGGGACTTATGTAAAAATAGAAGGAAAGAACCACCTCCTCTACACATGAGCAGTGGTACACATGCACACACCCGTTCTCTTCATAAGTAAACAAATGTAAAAAAAAAACACCTTTGGAAAAAAAGAGATTTTTAAAAATCTTCCCATGAAGAAATAAATATATAAAGTGATGTGTGTTTTTAATTAAATATTATATTTAAACCAGATTGTGTAACTGCCACCACAATCCACATTTATTTTTATTATTTAATTAAAAATTTCCACCTCCTCCCCTCCTCCCATTTCCCTTCCACTCCCCCATCCCCCTTCCCCTCCCTCTCCAGTCCAAAGAGCAGTCGGGATTCCCTGCCCTGTGGGAAGTCCAAGGTCCTCCCCTGCTCCATCCAGGACTAGGAAGGTGAGCATCCAAACAGACTTGACTCCCACAAAGTCATTACATGCAGTGGGATCAAAACCCAGTACCATTGTCCTTGGCTTCTCAGTCAGCCCTCCTTGTCAGCCACGTTCAGGGAGTCCAGTTTGATCACATGCTCCATCATCCAGCTGGCCTTGGTGAGCTCCCATTAGATCAGCCCCACCGTCTCAGTGGGTGGGCGCACCCCTCACGGTCCTAACTTCCTTGCTCATGTACTCCCTCTTTCTGCTCTTCATTTGGACCTTAGGAGCTCAGTCCAGTGTTCCAATGTGGGTCTCTGTCTCTAGCTTCATCCATTGCCAGATGAAGTTTCTTTGGTGATATGCAGGATATTCATCAGTATGGCTATAGGATAGGGCCATTTCAGGCTCCCTCTCCTCAGCTGCCCAAGGATCTAGCTGGGGGCATCTGCATGGACACCTGGGAACACCTCTAAAGTCAAGTCTCTCACCAACCCTAAAATGGCTCCCTTAATTAAGATATATACTTCCCTACTCCCATATCCACCCTGCCTCCATCCCAACTGTCCCGTTCCCCCAAGCTCTCCAGGTATGTGCGTTTTTAACATTGTGTGTGTGTGTGTGTGTGTATGTGAGTGTGTGTTTGTGTGTGTGTGTGTGTGTATACCACAGCACGTGTGGACACAGAGGACAATTTGTGGGTGTTGATTCTCTCCTCACTGAGGAAGCCTTATTTGAAGCTACCCATAGGTACACTGGCTCCATTCCTGAGACAGAGTGGCACTTAGAGTCTGACACCCCAGGATTCTTATTTGGTTGCTGCGGTGGTTTGAATAGGAATGGCCCCCATACATTCATGTGTTTGAATACTTGGTTCATAGGGTGTGGTACTATTATAACATGTGTCTTTGTAGGAGTAGGTGGGGCTTTGTTGGAGGAAGAGTGTCACTGGCGGTGAGTCTCAGAAGCTCAAGCCAGTTCACTTTCTGCTGCGTGCTGACCTGGATTTAGAATTCCCAGCTCCTTCTCCAGCACCATGTCTGCCTCCCCTCTGTCATGCATCTTGCTATGATGATAATGGACTAAACCTTGGAAATTGTAAGCCAGCCCCAATTAAACAGCTTCCTTTCTAAGATTTGCCATGCTCATGATGTCTCTTTATAGCCATAAAACCCTAACTAAAACAGTTGCATTTCTGGGCAGCTCTGCAAACATCCAGAACCCAAATCCAAACTATGTGTGGTCTTTTGAACAGGAATGGCCGCTGTAGGCTCAGAAATTTGATGATTACTCCTTTAGGAGTGGCACTACTTGAGAGGGATTAGGAGATGAGGTCTTGTTGGAGTGGGTGTGGCTTTATTGAGGAAGTACGTCACTAGGGATGTGCTTAGCAGTTTCAAATGCTCAATCTAAGCCCAGCCCCCCTCCCCCCCCCCCCCGTTGCTTGCTGATCCAGATGTAGAACTCTCAGTTATCTCTCCAGCACCATGTCTGACTATGCGCTGCCCGGCTGCCACCACTCTGGAGTAAATGCCAGGTACAATGGCTCTTCTAAATTTTCTACTACATTGAACATTTGAATATATGAGCCTTTGGGGAGCCATTTTCATTCAAACTGCTACATAGTCCATCACGGTGGGAAGGTCAAGGCAGCAGGAGCTTGAAGCAGCTGGCCATAACTCTTTCCCAATTAGGAAATGGGCATGAATGCATGTTGCTGCTTGGCTTGCCTTCTCTACAATCCAAAATCCTCTGCCCACAATTAAGCCAGGTCTTCCCGCATCAATTAATGAAACCAAGATAATTCCCTATAGGCATGTCCAGAGACCCGTCTCCCAGGTGATTCTCGATCTCATCAAGTTGATAGCTGAGATTAACTATCACAGCTATTATATAAAACGAACTTGAGATCACCCAAATTGTAGCCCCTCAAGAGAAATACATCTACTTGCCAATTTGGGACAGAATCAACCAGTTTCATTTAGCAATAGAATTTACAAGACACCGATTTCAGAAGAAATCTTATCTCTAGCACCAATTTATCATTCTAAAAGCTGTTATTGCCTCAGTTTAGAAGACAACAGACTCCGCTACGAAAGATTATTTCGTAGAAGCTGTCTTGTTATATCCTTACAAGGTTTCTTTTCCCTTCAGGACTTCCAGAGAAAGCACTTCTTTGGAGAAATGATAAATCAAGTTAAATAAAATATGGCCTAAAAGGGAGATTTCCACTTTCATTTACAAGAATGGGTAGCAGCAGTAGATGAATCAAAGTCCTGCTATTTAATTCATGCTCCTAACAAGCATGCTTATCTGGCTTCTCAATCTGTGGGGAATAAAAGACATGAAATCGGGGAGGCACAGAATAGACTGCAAGGCTGGTGTCAGTGAGTGGACAAAAATAAACGTCTGCCTGCCTAAGAGGAGGAAATATGGAGTCCTAAGAGCATCCCGACAAGCAGATATTTAAAAATGGTCCAAGGACTGTGCATTCTTATTAGACCAGACAAAGAAAACAGAGTTTTTGTCATTTTGTTTTACAAACAGTACATGGTGTACAGTTAACACCTGAGAAGTGTCTGTTGAATAGTTGTTGAACAGACAGAGAACACAGAGTCCTGGCGGGAAGTAACGTCAAATGACCACAGATACATCACTGGTGGCAGCAGAAAAGTATATTATTTTTAGAATCCAATTTAGTGAAGTGTTTCAGGCCTGAAAATGGGCCAGTGAGGTGGCTCCGAGAGTAAAGGCACCTGCCAGCAAGCCTGCAGAGCTGAATTGGATCCAGGAACCCACATGGTAGAAAGAGAGAATTGACTCCAGCAAGTTGGGCCTCTGGCTTCCACACATGTTCAGGAGCATTAAATGCATGCACACACATATGCACAGACACACACTAAATATGATGCAAACAAGTTTAAAGCCTATAACCCGCTAGACGTAATGAGTCATGCTTGGAATCTCAGTCTTCCAGAAGATGAGGCAAGAGGATTACTGGAAAATCAAGGTCAGTTTGACCTACAGCCTATAATTTGGACTTAGCAATTTCTAAGAATTTGTAAGTTTAAGACATTAAAATTATGCTAAATATATTTTTAATCAACTGACTGTTAACAGTAAAACTGAGAACACGTCAAATTTCTAACAAAGCAGAATAGCTTATTAAGCTCAGTGGTATAATATAAAACACAGCCAAGAATATTCATTGCTCAGAACAACCCATCAAATTTGAGAAAATACACTGAATTATTTAAACTTAATCTCTTAACTACACAAATGTACATACTCATGAACATTTTATATGTTTATATGTACACAGAACATGTACACAGTATGAACATAAATCTACATAAAATAAGTACTCTTTCCCATATGAAGTAATTCTATGCTATATGTTAGATATGTAGTATGTAGATGATGATATACATACACACTATAATCACATACTTTCTGGGACTGGGTACACGACTTAGTTGATAGAGTACTTGTTCAACATGCACAAAGCTTTGAGTTTGGTCCCAGAACCACTAAACCTACTTGGAGGTGCAGCCCTATACTCTCAATATTTGGGGGAGGTGGAGGCCTTAGGATCAGATGTTCAAAGGCATCTTCTGCTACATAGAGAATTGGAGGCCAGTTTGGGAATGAAAATTTGTCTTTATAGACATATTCCAGAAAATGGATGATCAAAGGCACACATTAGAATAATACTGGATTAGTATCTTCAGTAGGTAATAAATCACCCTAGAACACAGAAAGGTCCAATGACACGGTTTGTGTGTGTAAGCAATTTAGCAGAGGTTGATCACAAGATCTTTCTACAAACACATTGGATATTGCAGCTGAAGCTGCAGTCGTATGAAAACTTGACATACACCTCCTGATATGAATGCTGGCTAGACCCATAGGCGTCAAAGAGAGAGGAGGGACATGGCCACACTGTCTTTTGCAACCTGATCTCACATGTGGTGTAGCTCTTTCATGACCTTTTGTTTTTTTTTTTTGTTTTCGAGACAGGGTTTCTCTGTGTAGCTCTGGATGTCCCGTAACATGTTCTAAAGACCAGGCTAGCCTCAACCTCAGAAATCTGCCTGCCTCTCCCTCCTGGGTGTTGGGATTAAAGGTGTGCTCCACCATGACCAGCTCTTTCCAGATCTATTGGCCATACACAGCTGGGGAAAGGCAAGAGAACATTACATGAGCCAATGAGTACCAGGAATCAAGGAGCTCTGGGAGCCATATCATTGAGGCTAACCATGACAAATGTCAGCTTTCATCCATCAGTTAATGAGTGCATCTGTGCCATACTCAGCAGTAGCTGTTGACTCCACAAGAGAAACAATTGTGTATGAAATGCCACTCTCTTAAATAACAGTAGTAGCCGTAAACCAATACTGTGGGGAGGAAAGCCTTGAATCTGGTTAAGTCTCTCTCAATCTCTATATTAATGCACAGGCCTTAAAGAGGGCAAAGGAATATGATACAACTTCATGTAAATGCGATTATTGTGCAAATGTCAAATCATGTAAATGCTAATCAAGATGGCAAGCAATTTTCCAAGAGAAAGATTTAATTTCTTCAAGAACTACACTGCAGGGGAATTTTAAAGGGAGATAGGAGGGTAAAACTGTTCAAAAGAAACTAAGGGACAAATTGACACTTTGTCAATCCCAATCTGTAAAAGTCAATTGTGAAAAGGGCTACTAAGCAGATAGGTATACACGTGAAATCAATGTCATTTTTCTTTATGGCCAAATGCTAGCCTGTTGCTCGGATAGACCATACTTACTAATCCCTTCCGCATTTGACAGCCATTCACATTGTTTCCACTATTTCGCTATCAACACAAATGCTTTTCTGAGCATTTGTGAACGGATTTGGGAATGGATATGTTTTTAGCTATCTTGGATATATACCCATAAAGGAATGAAATTTCTGAGTTATATGGGGTGTTTAGGTTGAAAGTTTTCAGGCACCATGCTTAGGTCGTTACACTCATCTGTTTACAAAATGAATACAGATGTTCCTCCGTAGTGCAGGCTTATGTACTTAAAGAGTTAATGTAAGTAGAAAATGTACTTAATAATTGTGTTCATGGCCATCTGTTCTTTTATACCAGCGCCGCCTCTCTCTCCCGCCAGAAGAGAGAAGTGGATGAGAAGAGTAAAAAGGGGTCTATACCATGGCTATGCAAAGCCTACTCTCTGAAAAGTTACAGGTGCTAAAGGACTCAGAGAATTATTGGCTGAACTTCTGATCAGCAAACTCTTCTTCCAGCATCTGGCAGTGCCTGGTGCGAGAAATTGCTCAGGATTTCAAAACAGATCTGTGCTTCCAGAGTGCTGCTATTGGTGTTTTGCAGGAGGCAAGTGAGGTCTATCAGATGGGTCTGTTGGAAGAAACCAATCCACGTGCTGTCCAAGACAAACGGGCAACAAATACGCCCAGTGATATCCAGTCAGCGGGCTGCTTACATAAAGAAACAGGCTTAAGAATCCGCTATGAGGGGGAACATTTTATTTTACAAAACAAACTTCCCCTCTTCCTTCTGTTATCACTACTTCTGAATGTTAGGTATTTCCTCCCATGGGGTCAAAAGTTACATAAGTATATGATTGCTATTGGGAAAAATGGGACAGAAACCATGTACTGGCAGTTTTTCTATTTTCTTTCTTTTGATTTTGTTTTGTTTTGTTTTGCTTGTTTTTTTGAGACAGAGTCTCACCATGTAGCTCTGGTTGTCCTGGAACTTACCATGCAGACCAGGTAGCTCTCAAGCTCACAGAGCTCCACTTACCTCTGTCTCCCAAGGGCTTGGATTAAAGGCATGTATCATCATGGCCTACAGCAGTGGTTCTCAACCTTCCTGATGCTGCGACATTTTAATACAGTTCCTCACATTGTGGTGAACCCCAATGATAAAGTTATTTTCACTGCTAGTTCATAACTGTAATTTTGCTACTGATAAGGAATCCTAATGTAAGTATCTGTGTTTTTCAATGGTCTTCGGCTACCCCTGTGAATCACGACCCAGAGGTTAAGAATCACTGTCCTATAGGTTTTGCATTTCTCACTTTTGTGTGAATATTTAATATAAATGCAGGATACAAACTGTTAATGTAAGTTGAAATGCTTCAGTACACAGGTTACAACAGTTGAAGTTGACTGCAATTGCAAATAAACATGTCAACCAGGTGGCTGCGGTGCACACCTTTAATTCCTGCCCTTAGGAGGCAGGGGCTGGCGGGTCTCTGTGTGTTCAAGGCCATTTTGGTCTATGGAGCGAGTTCCAGGACAGACTCCAAAGAAACCCTGTCTCAGAAGAAGAAAAAAGAGAGAAGGCCAGCATTTGGACTTTAAAAAAAAAAAGGAAATTTCTTATTGATCACAATCGAAAGGTGTGTGTAGCATTTTGATCATATACTATACCGGATTCTATCCCCTTACTACATTTTCCTAAGTTGTCTAACATGCAGGTAAGTGTTTTCAATGTTGTCTGTCTTCTGTACTGTTCCTATAATTTGCTATTAAAATGCACTATTATAGAGAAAAGGAAATGTATTTAGTACATGCTCCGGTTTAGCAGCCCAACATACCATGGAGTCAGCAGCTTGCCCCAGGATCATGTAGTCTAAGTGGGAACTGTGCTGTCTGGTGTCATGAGGGAGGACTGCTTGGCACTGGCCCAGGAAGAAATCCAAATTCGAACCCTAAGGACAGCTTCCAGTGAATGGGTACCACTTTAGTACCATAGTGAAGTCAAAAAAGCTGAAGTCAAACAATTGTAACACCAAGACAATCTGGATGTACCAAACACTATTTTTGCTTTCAGTGGCTCTCCATTTATATCTAATTTACAGTTTTGTCACTGTTTAACTTTCTACCACAAGGTCAACATTTGACCTCATGCCATTTTCTTATGTCAGGTTGACGTCATAGGTGTTATTACCTAATCCTTTAGCTATGCATCTTTTTGTCCAAGGTTTTGAGAAGGCTTCTGTTTGTAAAGGGAGTTTTACATAAGATGCCACTTGGAATTTATTTCAAAACGTGGGTGGGATGAGCAATGAGGAAAAGCATAGCTAAAGTGAGATGAAACCAAATTGGCCGAAAGTCAACAGTACAAATTAATCATTAACTATAGTTATAAGCTCTCACTATCATCCCGGGCTAACTTGTACATACATTTAGCATTTCTCATGGAAAACAAGATTTGTATTTTCAGTTTTTGTTTATTTTTTATTTCTTTTCTTTTTGAGACAGAATCTCAGGTGACCTACACCCCACTGACCTTTAACACAAGATGTAGGCAAGGATGTCCTTGAACTACTGATGCTCCTGTCTCCATCTCCCAAATCCTGGGTTTACAGGCATATGAGGTCCTTGGGAGAGAACCCAGGGCTTCCTGCATGCTATGAGTGCACTCTACCAAGGAAGCTATTCCCATTGCTTAAAATGTTTCAAAATAAATGTTTTTATATTACTTGTATAGATTTAAGTCATATTTTCAAATAGAAAAACCACTGGATCTTTTTATTTTTCATTTGAGAAAAAAACATCCTGTCTTTTTTTTTCTGTTATGAAACATAAAATCTCTTTTATTGGGTTGACGTGTTCTCTCTTCTTTCTTCCAGAGATACTCGAATCCATACTTTTTTGTTGTTTTCCATTGTAGGTTTAGAGTCCATATATAGCAAGGATCAGCTTTTCCCATCAACCGTGTTATCAGGTTTTATGAAAGGAGTGAAGAAGGAGACAAGGGGAGGGAGGAAGGGGTATTGAGTCATATCTCTGTCACACAAAGGGTTATGGACACAAACAACATGGAGGCATGGCCCGGGACTGGGGTGCCTGGAGTAAAGTTTCAGGCTCTCCCAGGGAAAGACATCAGAGTTGCACTTTTTAAGACTTTGGGGGCAAGTGAACTTGGTAATATGACTTGATAAAGGTAGAGAATCAGGTCCTAAGTAACTTATACAATGTGACAGCAATCATCCTGTCTCTGGGTAAGGGACTGAGGCGTGGTTACTATGTGACAGAGAGGTGGCACACCAGTCAGGCTACCTTCCACTTCCAGGCTGCAAGATAGCTAGGTGTGTTCTTAATCCTGTTTGCAAACCTCTGCATGTAAAGTCTGGTTACCCAGAGGGCCTGGGTTCTCTCGGGTATATTACAGAATCATATAACCCTGAGGGAGTTAAATCACTTAATAATGCAACTTGGAGCAGCCTACATCTTGACAAATTGGCTATAGAGCAGGCAGCTCTGAAAAATGGTGCTGCAGTCAGAGGGACTTGGCATGGGCTATTTGTCAACCTGGCCATCATAAAGTACATCAGGAGCAACAAACGGGCTCTGAACGCATGTCCCCATGTTGACTAGGAGCCAATACTTGCTGCTAGGAAGGCCTGAGCAAAGCAACACAACTATCACTAATTACTCCCTATCATCTGTGAACCACTGTCTTAAATCATGTCACAGCCCAAGGTGACCAAAAAATATGCTCAGAGGCTCTTTGCTTAATCTAAGCGAAATCCACAGCGTGGGCTTCAACACTGAAAATGTAGTTTGAATACATCGTCCTCGGTGCATGGCCTGTGAGCCAAGTCAGTTTTGCAGTAGATCACTTGAATGATGGGAACGTTCGCCTTCTATCTAATACAGAAATGTGGAGAAACAGAAAACCATCCTCGGGGGATAAGTGTCCTTCTTAAGACTATCATTTACAATGAGATATTCATGATAAAAAAAAAAGCAATCCAGAAGGTACGGGAAGGATGCGTTTTAGAAAATGTTTCCTGTGAAGTGATCAAGGTTAGGATATGTATGATTTGATGAAGGCAAGTCGGTTGAAAAGTGAATGGCATGTTTTAAGCTGAGCACTTTCTAACTGCCAAGACCTGGATCTTTCAGAGCAGGCAATTTACACAGTAATCTCGCAAATCGAAATGAAATAACTGTCATTTGAAGGCTTCAACAAACTCATTATTGGCACTTTGAAATCACTCTGTGTGCTTTAGCAACCAAAGGTAAAGGGGTTTTCAGTTTCCCAGCCCATCCATGGCTGCTTTCTCTAGCTTGGCTTGCCAATATCAGCCAGCATAATTAATGTCATGATTTGACTTTAGCAAAGCCCAGTTTTAAGAGACGGTGAAGGTGCTAGGACTGTAGCTCAGAGTGCTTAGCCAATACACACAAAGCCTTCAATTCAGTCTTCAGTAGCGCATACACTGGAGCATGCCTGGAACCCAGGACTCAGGAAGTAGAAGCAGGTGGATTCGGAGTTCAGGGTCATACTCTACTACACAGTGAATTTACTTCTATCATGGACTTCAAGAGACCCTGCCCCTCCCCCCCCAAAAAAAGAAAGAAAAAGAAAAAAACACAAGTCAGATTGGTAGCGGCCACCTGTAATGCTAGCACTAACAGGCAGAGACAAGAGAATCAGAAACCCAAGTTCATGTTTGGCCATATAGCAAGGTTTGATTCAGCCTGGGATACATGAGATGCTGTCTCAATGAACAATCAAACCAAAATAACTTTTTAAAAATCTACAAGGAGATGGTATCTCAATGAACACCCAAACCAAAACAAATTTTAAAAATCTACAGGAGATGATGGAAAATAGACGAGGATAAGAATCCAAGAAGATAGTTCTGGAAAGAAACTTTAAAAAAAAGAAAGTAAGAGAGAAAGAAAGAAAGAAAGAAAGAAAGAAAGAAAGAAAAACTAAGGGCCTGGGGAGATGTTTCAGCCGCTGGAGTAAAGGCTGTTCCAGCAAAATGACTGCACTTCGCATTTCCATAACCCAGGTAAATGGCAGTAAATGACGGGTGGTTCTGATATTTGCTTGTCTGGGAAGGCAGAGAGCTCGAGCAAGGTGGTTTGGGAAGATGTCTTAGTTACTTGTCTATTGCTATGGAGACACCATGAGCAAGGCAAATTAGAAAAGAAAGCATTTCATTTGAGCCTTTTTTTTAATGTTTCAGAGGGTGAGTTCATGGCCCCAATGGCAGAAAGCATGGCAGCAGGCAGACATGGCACTGGAGCCGGAGCTGAGCACTTAACCTCCTGGTCGATAAGTTGGAGGCAGAGGGATGGGGAGAGGCTGCGCCTAGCCATGGGATCTCAAAACCTCAAAGTCCATCCCCAGTGACATGCCACCTCCAACAAGGCCACATGTCCTAATCTTTCCCAGTTCTACCATAGGGTCCAGGCATTCAAAGGACATGAGCCACTGGGGTGCGGGGGGTGGGGGGGGGACATTCTCATTCAAACTACCACGGAAGAGTAGTTGTACTGGCACACTCTGGATTTGCTTAAGAGACCCTGTCTCCAGACTATAAGGTAGATGAGTGATCAAGGAAGATTCTGGCTACTCACTCCCACACACGTATGATAACTTACATGCTAACTCATATATACATACAGTACACACTAATGCATGAAATGAAGAATAACATTTAAAATAACCCAGGACATGGTAACTTCATACTATAAAGTTGTTGTCAAAACATAAAAATCTGTACATAGATGCAGATAGTTCTGCAAGGAAGCATAAAAAAGAAAATGGTGCGTTCAGGGGCGCCAACCTCTGTGATGAATTCAGGAAGGAAGGCTGGTCCCAAGCAGTTGAAGAGGTGGAGCATCTTCAAGGGGTATGTTCCATTTTCACAAAATGAAAATACTAAAGATTCATCTATTTCAAAGGATCTAAGCGGAGGGCAAAACTCACTTTCAACAGTTGTTAGAAATGGATTCTGTTTCTTCTTCTTTTCCTTTCAAGCCAGTTCCTAGAGAGATTTTCACATCGGCCCCAGGGGTGGAGGGAATTTTGTGAGGCAGCAGGAGGAGGAGCCTAGACAACCACGGCTATTGAATGAAGCAGACATTTCCTGTCTTCAGTTCACAGCTGTTTGCTTGAGGCCCCGAATGCCCAGTGCTATTTTCATCCGGCATGAGCTTTGTGGACCAGGAACCACAAGGGAAGGGAACCGAAGCCCTTCACACACACGAAACAAGCACTTTGTAAAGCTGTGCTCCTGGGAGACGGGGCCAGAGACAGGAAGTCTCTCCCTCTGCAGGCTGGAGGTGACAGCCTGGCCCAGGGGGCAGTCTTAAAATACAATGACATTGCTACCAAAAGCAGCACTTTCACATCAGTTCTGACGCACTGCTAGCATCTGTCATTTAACACCTGAGAAGAATGAAGCAGCAAGATGAAAAAGAACTTCTATCCTGGTGTCTCATTTGCAAGGGGAAAAAAATGATCTCATACACAGCTAAGGTTTCAGGCCTGGAATATGAGCTATTAAGAGTTCAAAAAAGTACAGAGGTCAAAAGAATCAATAACCACTAAAAAGTGGTCAAGAAGGGTTGGAAATTGTGTCTTTCCCTTTGATTCATTATTCGGAACTCAAGAAAGCAAATATTTGGCGTCAGGGGAACATAAAGCTAGTAAATGCATTTTGCAAATAGCAACCATCCCACTGTCTGCCTTTGCTTCCCAAATAGGATTTCAGATTATTAACTATCCTTTCTCCCAGGACATTAAGTGATTTCACAGGCTCTAAAAGGCAACGGTAGCCAAACAAAAAGGCAGAGAGAATGCTGGCTGCCTCATGCTGTTGGTGGGGCAGGACGATGGCACAAAAACTAACAAACACAAGCTCATTACATGCTCATTACCATCTTAACCTTGATTTCTGGATAGCTTTATGGTAGCATTATTATAATCTGAAATCTCTAGCCTGCATAATGAATTTTCAGTCTGCTTGGAATACAGCAAAAAAAAGCACTACTTTTCAAGACCAGATGCCAGCAAACCACACAGGACATACCTTGCCTGACACCTGCTGTTATGAATCAAGCTTTAGTTATTTATTTACTTGTTTGCTTGTTTGAGACAGTACCTCATGTGGCCGAGGATGTCTTTGCATAGCTGGGTAACTGAGGATGACCTTAAACATTTGATTTTCCGGCCTCCAGATGTTTGGAGAACAAGAGTGAGTCTCTCTGCTTAGTTTATTCAGGCCTGGGGGTAGAACCCAGAGCTCTGAGCACGCAGTGGGTAAGGGTTGTGTCACCTGAACTCCAGTTCCAGTGAAGCTTCCTTACTGTATCCATTTGCTTACCTACTGTCCCCATCTGCTCTCACACAATGGCAGAGGCTGACCAGTTGGCGCAGGGACTGCATGGCTCACAGGGCCTAAAATACCACCAGGCTCTTTACAAAGGAAAACTGCTGACCTAGTCAACATTTTCTTGTTTATCCCCTTACTGTACAACAGACATGTGTAAAATTTCAGGATCTGTTGCTTTGTTTCTGTGAATAAGATTATTTAGGGGCTCAATTCCAAGTAATCTGCTATCACTACCAATTTCCTTCCCCATTCCTTGAATCTAGGGTGGCCGTATGGCTTGCTTTGGCATGAGAAGGTACTAGAAGAGGCCTGGAAACTTCTACTTCTTCTCATGGAGCCTCAAATCACCCTGTGGAAAGGCTGTTACCTCCTGCTGGAGAGAAGCCTCACCAGGCCTGGACACTTGAGGCCTGATGCCAGTCTCTGATGAAGTCATCTTGGAAGTCACGGCTTCACAAGAGCCCGCAGCTAGGATGCAGACATGGGAGCATCCAGGGCCAACATATGTGGTAGAACTCACTGTGCATTCGACAGAGTGAGGAAAGCCAATCACTGCTGCTTTAAATCACCAAGTTTGTCACTGCATAGCCATACAGGAACTCACCCTAAGGTTTGTATGCTCCATTTAGCATTGCTCAACTTTTAAAAAGCTATTTAAAAGTAGTGCCAGGACAAGACACCTCCACCATCTTTATAACATAAAAGCAAAAAACATCACCATGTTTGAATGGCAGTGTGAGCCACTGGATGAAAGGTACCTCTCCTAAACTAGACACAAACTGGAGAGAATCATCTCAGAAAGGGCCGAATCAACTGGCAACAACAACAAGGTGCACACTATAAACTAAACGCTGCGGGAATTCTCTTTAACCCACTGTCTTAGTGGTAACGGGTTTTAACATTTCTTCTTTGAAGACAGCATTGTTTTTCCTCCAATACAGTAAACAAACCAGGAAATGACTCAGTGGAACTCAAACATGGTTGGCCTACTACTGGGTACCTAGTCATAAGGATCTCAAAAGGTATTTGCACACCAATGGTTTTTGCAGTGTGCCTTATAATAATAATAGCCAAAAAAGAGAAGCAGAAGCCATGTAAATATCAACTCGCAATGAATGGAAAACAAAATGGCTGTACACAGAATATTACTCAACCCTTAAAAAGCAAGGAAATTCTGGCACATGCTACATCATATGTGATTCTTAAGGGCATTGTGCTAAGAGAAATAATCAATACACAAAAAGACAAACACTGTATAAATTCACTTATGTGAGGTCCATAGAATAGTCAGATTGATAGAGATAAAGGCAATAGTGGTCGCCCAATACTGGGAAGAGTTGAAAATGGAAAGGTTCTTGTTTTTGTGAACCAACTTCCAGATGTGCTATTGGAAAAAGTTGTAGTGATTTGCTGGACACAGGTAAGCATGCACTTGAAAAAATACTGAATGGGGAGAAACTGGGGAAAGACACTTGTAGAGATGCAAGCCTGACAACCTCAGTTTGATTCTTGGAACTCACACGTAGTGGAAAGAGAGACCCAGCACCGTCACAAAGATTCCTGATCTCTGATTCTCACCCAAGCATTACGGTATCACCCCTCCCAGCCCTCACATACACAGAGTAATAAGTTTTTTTTGTAAATCAGATACTTAATGGGAAGCCAGGCATGATGATACAGGCCCATAATTCACCTGGGAGGGAGAGTCAAGAGGATCAGAAGTTCAAGGTCATTTTCCAGTATGTAGTGAGTTCAAGGTCATCATGGGTTACTTGAGAATCTGTCTCAGAAAATCAAGAAAGGGGGTAGGGGGATGGAGAGGTGGTGGCTCAGTGGTTAAGAGTTTGTCTCTCAGCACCCACATGGAGGCTCACAAACATGAGAACTCCAGAGAACCCAGCCAGCATGCATGCAAAACATCCATACATATAAAGTGGAGCAAACAAATACATCGAAAAACAAAAAAAAATAGGAAAAGTTAAGCTGGTGAATGTACTATAACAGTAACTAAAAAAACAATTTTAAATTGCTTTTTAAATAGGAGAGGCTAAGGAAAAATGCCAGATTCTGGTGACCAGCTAGGGCCATGGAATAGCGGATGATGTTTACTATTTTACTTGTGTTTTGATATGTCTGCCTTTTAACTTGCCTTTATTTTTTTGAGTCGAAATGCTACTTGCCTATGATTTTCAAAGAAAGCGAGAATGGTTTGTTAAAAGTATAATAATTATCTTTGCATTTTTAGAAAAATGTCTGAGTCTCTGTAGGATGAAGGGAATAATTAAAGTATAAAAATAAATGTTAGAAAACAGAAACATGTAGCATTATTTGTAAACTCAAAAGTAAACTTCCTGAAGAGAGAAAAAAAAAAGACCTAAAAAGAGGCTGGGGGTGATAAGTCCCAAACGTGTACTACCAGGAATTGGGAAGTAAAGGATTTGAGAAATCCCATAATCTTTGAGAGAACTGGAAAACTCATAAATCTTCAAAAATGGAGGAGGTCTGAATTTCAAAGTCAATCTGGTTCAAACGTTTATGTTCTCAATGATCCTATGCCAACCATTCAGAAGTTTGGAAATAAAAAGCATGAAAAGTTCTCATTGTTCACTTTAGACAGCTTAAACAGTAACAGAGTTTCTAGAGGTGCTGCCTGCTGGATGATTCTGGCACAACCTGTGTGGAGCTAGTATTTCAGCAGAGGCGTTCCTCAGTCGATTGTCAAAATCATTAAAGACAACAGGTAGTTAATGAACATGAATTTATGAAAGCGGGCTGCATGAAAACGTGTACTAAAAGCAATTCGGCTTTAAAAATGGTTCTTCGTGTTAAACCTGTGGGAGAGGGCATGCAAGCCAGCTGCGGGACCAGGGGCTGAGGAGGGGGACTCAAGTCCAAGGCTCATACTGGGGAAGGAATACGTAGGTGTTGCTTCTGTTTGTTACCCTATCTCTAAACTCTAAGGAGGCACTTCCAAAAGTGTTCAGGTGGTTGTCTGCAATCCCTAGAAACAGCCGGCTGGAAAGCAAGCCAATCTGGACAAGTCCGCTCCTCCTGTCCCGCCTTGCCTCTCTATCGCCGCCTACTGGCGAGTCATAAGCAAAACCGGAGGCAGGCAGCCGGCCAAGAGAAAAAGGGCTTTGAAGAGCTCCTTTCCGGGCCAGCGGTGAGGTTCAATCATTAAAGGCTAGGCTAATAACCAAAAAGACAAGAGTGCTGCTCCCAGAAAAGCCAGAACGCTGCAAAAAGCTGTAGACTGTGAGCTCTTTGATCATTGCTGAAAGAATGGCAACATCTGAAACCTCTTAATTCCCTGAAAGAGGGTCTGTGAGAGGGTTCTGTCGGGAATAAGGTACCTTCAGAAGATCAGTGAAAAGAGAGGCCAGAAAGCTGTCCTTTGACCTCCTCACACCTGTAGTGGTGTGTGCGTACACACAACAAATAAATGTGTATTTTTAAATTAAAAAATACTCAAGTGCACAAAATGTATCAGCTGTTTCAAAATTTCGAGCCTTGATTCTTCAAAATCAAGAGCTAAGAAACTAAGGTTTTCCTTTCAGTGTGACTTCTGGAAGCAGAGATTCTGCTTCATTAATAAATACCACTTTATTTATTTAATACTCATGTGCCTAATTAATATTGTTTGCTGTTGTTAGTTTTTTTATTTTGTTTTGGTTATTTTACCATGTAACTCAGTATAGCCTGGAATTCCTAATATAGGCTAGGATGGCCTATCCCTAGTGTTGGGATGAAGGCATGCCCCACCATGCCAGGCCTTGTTTGTTATTTGTTTTTGTTTTTGAACAATTTTGTTTCATTTTCAAATTTGTGAAGATTTTCAATATGTCTCCCCACCTCCTTCCCTTACCACCCTCTCCACCTTCCCATCTCTCCCTATCCAACTTTGAGATTACTTCTTTTAAAAAAGAAATTATTTCCCCATGGTGTCCAATTTGTGTTAGTGCATAGACTTGCTATGATTTTTGTCTCAAGTTTAGCTAGGGATTTTTAAGGATAATGTGTAGTTTTTCAATAGTTTACTTTCTTTTCTGTGCAAAACACATACTGGAGTATTCTGCACATCAGCAGAGACAGTTATTAGAATTTAAAACTAAGGGGGATCTGTAATGTAACATGACGTAAATGAAAAAACCAAGGGCAGCTCTCAGATATGGTTACAAATTGAAAGCAAAGGGGTGATGTTGACATCCTGCTTTGGTAGGCTTTTCTCTGCTCAGCCTGAAGGGCAGAGGGCACATGCAATTTGCTGAGAAGAACATTGATTATGAGGGCAGGCTTCTAGCATGCTAATTAACTTTTGACAAGGGTTGTACAAAATTTAAGAGCATTTAGTTACTCATTGCTCAAGTTACAAAAGTAATTTGCTCATTTATAAGAGGCAAATTTGCTTTGTTTTGGTTTTTTACCAAAATATACCATGATATCTTTTCATATAATATCTCAGCACAGTAAAATACAGGCTTCCTGCTTTTGTTATTGATGATGGCTGTTGATGGTTATATTTTAAGGTTATTATTTTATTTTATTGTAAGTGGAGACTGTTTGTTCATTTTCCAGATGCCCAGACCCAAATAATCACACAGAAACTATATCAATTACAACTTTGCTTGGCCTATTAGGTCAGGCTTCTTATTAACTAACTCTTACATCTTAAATCAACCCATTTCTATTAATTTGTGCATCACCACGAGGTCATGGCCTACCAGCAAGGTTCCAACAGGTGTCTTTCTCTTTTGGCAGCTACATGGCATCTCTTTGACTCTGCCTACTCAATCTCTCTATCTCTCTTCCAAATTTCAGTTCAGCTTTACTCTGCTAAGCCACTGGCCCAAATAGCTTTATTCATCAACCAATAAAAGCACCACATGTATAGAAGGATATCCCACATCGTGTCTATGAGTGTTCTGCCTGTTTGAGTGTGGTATGTGTAGAAGACAGAAGAAGGCTTCTGAGCCCCTGGAACTTTAGTTACAGATAGTTGTGAGCCACCATGTAGGTGTTACGAACTAAACCTGGGTCCTCTGCAAAAGCAGCAAGTGCTCTTAATTGTAGCCTTTCTAGCCCCTAAAGTACAGGTTTTAAAATCCAAGGGGGGAAAACTGGTTTGCCTCACTGAATAGCAAGTCTGAGCTCACTCAGAAATGATCCAGTGTGGTGTCTGCCCTAGTCAACACAATATTGGCAAAGGATGATTATTCAAGTCCTTTTCACAAAGCCATAAATAGTTGTGCTGGAAACCAGTTTGTGAGCAAGTAGCAGTCCATTGTTCTTTCTCTGGCTTTTATCACTGTATAGTTACTATCGTTCCAGATTTTTATTGTTGTTATCTCTAATTTCAATATGAACACCAGAATAGGCACACTTAATTGTCCATAAATCACTGAGAGTAATATGGAAGAAATAAAGATATTTGGGAAACGTTTCGAAGAAATATCAATTTTTCATGTACTTTTATTTTCTTTTTTTGGAGCTGAGGACTGAGCCTAGGGTCTTGTGCTTGCTAGACAAGGACTCTGCCACTGAGTTAAATCCCCAACCACTCATGCACTTATTTTTCTTTTAGCTTATTGTCTTATAAATAGGTCTCACAAGAAAAATCAGCCTTAAGCATAATACTCAGGAATTCCTAAAAGCCATGCCTTTGATGAAGAAGCTCTATAAAGTGCAGGAGGTACTACCTAACCATCCGTTTCTGTGTTTGTGACCTGGAAACAGACTGACGTTTGAATACAAAGAACTCTGTAACAGTGCTGTTCGGTAAAGTTGAATTCGTGAAAAGGAAGGGGAGAGGAATTAGTTCATGGTACTGTATCCGGATTATAGGTTAACTTATAACAGCTGGTAGGATAAATAAATCATATATTTGTGTAAATAATACACATGCATGTCTACATCCAGATGCATGTCTGTAGAGATACATATCTGCATGTATGTCAAAAGTATAATGATGAGTTAACGTAACACATTTCATATTCATAATCTGAGCTCCCAATACCACAGACTCAGGCTAATGTTGATTCTTGGAGAAGGAAGGAGTGGGGGGTGGGGGATAAACTAAGGATGAAAGAGAATGTTAGCTCAATACAAAAGCTTTTCTTTCTATTTCAAATGGTGAACGGAAACAAATATCACAGACTAGTAACAGCCCATATAATGCTACAAATATGTATTCTGTTTTCTTTCCTGGCTATTATGGTCTAAATAGGAAATGTCACCCAAAGGCTCTTGTGTTCACTGCTTGGCCCATAGTTAGTCTGAGAGGTAGCAGGGCCTACCTGGCGGAAGCAGGTCTCTGGGGACCCACCTTCTAAGACTGTGTCAGCTTCTTGATCTCTCCTCTCTACGGCCTGTCTACAGTGAGATGAACAGCCTCTGCCACCAGCTCCCACCACTGCTGTGTGATACGTTGTACACCGTCATAACCTCCATACCAGGATGAACTGAACCCTGTAAAATCTTGAGCTAAAATCGATCTTTTCTCCCTTTAAGTTCTTTACACCAGACATCTGTCATAGCAATGAGAAAAGCTAGAACGAAGTCTTCTGGAAATTAATTTTTAAGACCCTCTTAATGCCCCTCCCCACAAGACCTCATGCTAACTACAAAACTCCCAAGGTGTGATTCTGCCTGTCTCCATTTTCTACCTTATTATCTGAGCACTAGCAATAGCTAGCACATGTTCCTAGGGTATCTGGTGGATTCTGAATACGCTAAAATTTCAGCCTTTTGGGCCAAGGCAGAGAAGGCTGAGCTCCACCGTAGACGATCAAATGTGAGCAGCACAAAGGCAGTGTGGACTTAGCTACTGAGGGTTAAGCAAGCACTCCAAATCCCAGTGGCTTAAAACAGTATGAATCTATGATTGACCTACAGTATACAATCACTTGAAGAGTTCTGCTAAACTGGGCTATCCTTGGCTGATTGTAGATAGCTCGTGTATGGATCTACCCTTTAAGGCAGGCTGAACTAAAACAGTGTCCCTCAAATGTTGGCCTTAGCTGATTATTGAGGTAGTGCAAATAGTCAAGGCAGCTGGGTTTTGTCACTTGGCAGATTATCCTGGACTTGCCTGTTTCTCAGCAAGGTTCCAAGGGAGGTCATGGAAGGGAGTCCCTTCTGTCATATTTTCTCGGCCACGGCAATTCACAAAGCCAGACAGATTTAATGAAAATAGATATTCCACCTTTATTTGACTTCAAAGTCACAAAGACTAGGGAAGAAAGTGAGTGTGGGGGGAATATAGAAAGTAGAAAGTTTTAGAAAAGTTTTGGAGTTCATCTACCACGCCACGAGTTTGTATAGAGTTTCAATAAAATGCTGCAATATATAGCAGGTAAGATATATATTAAATAGAACTTTACTAGGGATTTCCTCCAAAAATGTTTATATTATTTCTTTGGATAATGTATTTTATTTATTTAAGTAACTTTTAAATGATTTATTTAATTTTTTATGTGCATTGGTGCTTCACCTGCATGTATATATGTGTGAGGGTGCCAGATCCCCTGGAGCTGAGTTTCAGACAGTTGTAAGCTGCCGTGAGTGCTGAAAATTGAACTCGGGTCCTCTTCCTGGAAGAGAGGCCAGTGTGCTTAACTGCTAAGCCATCTTTGTCGTCCTTATTTTATTTCATAAAGAGGTCTCACGTGACCTAGGCTGGCCTCAAACTCAATATATAGCCAAGCATGACCCTGATCTCCTGATCCTCCAGCCTGGGGTTACAGGTATACATCACCACGCCTGTCTTCAGCCTTTTATGTAATGCCCAACCACATTTAAACACACTTTGTCCCCTGAGAAAGCTATATTTTTATACAGCTCACAAATTATCTCACTTCAAATTATTTTCTGGTTACTAATGGACAACTAATAGAGGCTAGCGACCTGAATTTCCCTCCCAAGTCCCCTTTTGTCACAGTGAAGAGTGAGCTGTAAATACAGTCTGCAGACTGGCGTAATTTACCCTGCACCAAAGCAGATCTCCACAAAGACTTATTAAATAATCCCATGGAAAGTTGTAAATCTACGTGGGGAAAGAACAAATCAATAGGAAAACACAGTGGAGCACTTGCCTACCTATGATTTTTGCAACCTTCTGGAAGGGTGAAGATTGATGCTGCAAAGAAATCCCCAACATGGAGGCTTGTAAAGATGAAGTGGCCTGCATTCTTCGTAACAATTCAATTTATTCAGGATGTCACTAACCTCTATCTGCATTAAATTTTCTTTTTGTTCTTTTTGCTTATATCACAGTATTAGCTTACATCCTGTTTGTGCAGCAGAAGATTGTGGAAACCAAAGAAGTGTAAAGATATTCATGATACACATTTGTTCCTGGAAGAATTGTAGAAAGACACAGTGCTCACATTTCTGATCTTCAGATGCCATGTGAACTCAAAGAAGAGAAGAACAGAAACCCAGTCTTTCATAGGGAGTGATGTATGGAGGAAATGCACCAGATTGCTAGATAAATGGATTTTCATGGTGCATGTTGCATAAATTTGGTGCAGAGCGAAAAACTCAGTCTTACATTTTTTAAAAAAATATGTAATTTACACGCTACAATACTCACTGGCTGGGGAGATGGTTCAGTGGGCGAAGTACTTGTCACACAAGCATGAAGACCTGAGTTCAAATCTCCTGAACCCACATGAGAGCTGTGTGCAGTAGCATGTCTGTAACCCCAATGGTCCTATGAAGAGGAAGTAAAGACAAGACCAGCCCTGGAATTTCTCTGCTCAGTTAGTCTAGTGTATGCAGTCATATAATAAGGAAATGACCCCATAACAACAAAATAACATGTGCACAATGGAAAATGTATGCCTGTCTCACTCCACAAAAAAAAAGCTGAAATTTTTTTTTAAAAGACTCCAAAGACTATTCACAAGAGCAGCACAGTGGTCAGCACTATCTGTACCAGGCTTTTTCTTCTGGGCCACCAACCTGCTCCCAAATCATGACACAGAGACATAGTATTAGTTTTGAATGCCCGGCCTTAGCTTAGCTTCTTTTCTGGCTAGCTCTTAGAACTTAACCTGTTTCTCTTCATCTCCGTTTTTGCCTGGGGCTTATTGCCTTTCTTCCTTCTGTATAGCTTACTTTCAATGCTTCTCTATGTCGGGCTGGCTTCTTGTCCTGGATGTCTCTTTCATTCTCTCCTCCTTCTCTCACTCTTCTTTCTTGTTCTTTGAGCCTAGATTTCTCTTCCTATTTATTTTCTCTGCTTGCTAGCCCCACCTATCCTTTCTTTGATGAGCTATTGACTGCTCATCACTAGACCAATCAGGTGCCTGAGGCAGACAAGGTGAAATAGCAACACATCTTTACATAATTAAGCACATATTCTTACATCATTAAACAAATGCAGCAGAAACAAATGTAACACACCTTTACACACTTAAAGTAATATCCCACAGCACAAACAAATGTGACACACCTTTACACACTTACAGTAATATTCCACATATAAACAAATGTAACACACCTTTACACTCTTAAAGTAATATTCCACAGCATAAACAAATGTAACACTTCTTTGCCTAGTTAAAATAATATTCCACAACAACCATCAGATTCCAGAAATGTCCATCATTCTAAAGAATCTGTATACCTTTTACTCTCAGTTCCATCCTGTAGACAGAGATTTCTGTCCCACCCAGACCCACCGCCACTCCATCCCAAAGAAACACACAGAGGTCTACATTAATCATAAACTGGTTGACCTATTATCTCAGGCTTCTTATTAACTCTTACATCTTAAATTAGCCCATAATTCTTGTCTGTGTTAGCCACATGGCTTGGTACCTTTTAACAGTGAGGTGTTCTCATGTTGCTTTCTCTGTGTCTGGCTTCCTCTGTGACGACTGCAGACTCAGCCTTTCCTCTTCCCAGAATTCTCCTGTTCTGGTTGCCCCGCCTATACTTCCTGCCAGGCTACTGGTCAATCAGCATTTTATTCATACACAAGTAGCAAATCTCTACAGGGTACAAGGCCATTGTCCCACAGCATCACTCCTTCCCACCCACTGGCAACCACTACTCATTTGTTCTGGATGTTTCATAGCTGGTATTGTTTGATTTTGGATGAATGAATGAAGCAGGAGCCCACTGTCACCAGTTCTTCACATATCCTTGTTCTTTCCTCATTCACCTGGGAACAAGTTTCAACCTAGTAATCCCCTGCCACAGAAACTTGGCATAAATCAGTTAGGAGGGCTGAGCGAGGGGCAGACATGGGTGGAGGAAAGTTGTGTCTCCTGAGGAAGCTGATCCCGCACAAATGTTCAGCCTCCCTTTCCAGTTCTTTCTTTTTCTGAAAGAAAACCCTTTTCCCCATTGCTCTTCCTCGCCTCCCAGAAAATCTCTGCCATCTCTCTGAGGCAGAGTTCCCTAGATCCTTCTCTTGGCTCTATCCTTTGCAGACATCAAGTAACAAAAGAAAACACCCATGGCATTGGAGAGATGGCTCAGCAGTTAAGAACACTTGCTGCTTTTGATCTGGTTTTGATTCCCAACACCCAAATGGCAGCTCACAACCACCTGTAACTTCAGTTCCAGGGGAATCTGACACCCTCATCTGGATTCCTCAGGTACGAGGCATGAATGTATGAATTTGGTACATATATATATATATATATATATATATATATATATATACACACACACACATCAAGCAAAATGAATAAATCTAAATTATAAAATAAACAAAAGGAAATATCAAGGCTGGGAGATGCCTCAGTGAGTTAAGCACTTACCTCACAAGCATGAAGGTGAGAAGTTCAGTTCTCCAGATGCCATATACAGTGGACACAGCAGCCTGTGTCTACAATCCTAGCACCAGGAGGTGTGAAGCAGAGAAAGAGACTCACGGGAAACTTGAGGATCGCCTAGCCTAGCATATGGAGCTGCAAATAAGAGCTCTGTCTCAAGGGGCAAGGCATGGACCAACACTAGATGTTGTACTTTGACCACCACATGCACCATGGCATGTAGGCACCTGCACCCTTACATACAAACACACACACACAAATGAACATGGGCCTGCTGTGGGCTACATTCCACCCCACAATACTCCTTAAAATCCTCAGAGTTGCTGGGCGGTGGTGGCGCATGCCTTTAATCCCAGCACTCGGGAGGCAGAGGTAGGTGGATTTCTGTGAGTTCAAGGCCAGCCTGGTCTACAAGAGCTAGTTCCAGGACAGGCTCCAAAGCTACAGAGAAACCCTGTCTCGAAAAACAAAACAAAAATCCTCAGAGTTCTTCAAGGAGAGAATCATACTGCCTAGTCCAGGAGAAGATCAACCTTGGAAGTACAGCATCAACTGAATTCATATAACTTTCCCAGCATGAGAAACTACAAGCTAAACTGCAATAAGCTGGGAAGTGTGCATACTGACATTTCATGGAAGATATACCTCTGTATTTTCTTTTTCCTGATTTGTACAGTAAACAGCATTTCCCCATTTTCATGCTGCTTTGTGGTCTGCTCCTGCTTGCTGGAAACGAAGTAGAGAATGATTTAAAAAAGAAAAAAAAATCCCACAGCATCAAAGCCAGAGTGGTATAGTAGCTCAGTTCTGGAGTTTTGGTGGAGGATTATAGAACCCGTCTGTCATGCAGGCTCCTGTCATCCTGGGCTCTGTAGCATGGGCTAAAGCACTCCTAGCGTCGTCCTTCACTGGAAAGCTCCTAGGATTGGCAGGTTTTCAAGCTAATGATTTGGAAGGTGACCACTGGCCCAGAATGGCTCGGGAAGGCAGTGGCCAAGCCTAAGTGGCCGAGATAGCTCCTCACTTTGGACCCACAGCTTGAGAATGAAGTTGAAGGCCAAAGTTGTTGACATCACCATTATTATTTTTGGTGCCGGCAACTGAGCTCCCATCTTGGAGCTTGCTAGGCAAGTGCCCTATCACAAAGCCGAAGTTCCAGCCTCACCTCCTCCATTATAATCAAAGAACTCAAGCCTCCATACTGCAGCCAACGGAGACTGAGAAAACACAGACTTCATTAGCCACGCTCTGAGGTTGTTGACGGATAACATGAACCCTAACCGAAATAGTGCTATCGGTATGAAGAGAGGAAGAACTTGGTACCATCTGAACAAAAATCACAAGGTAGCAAGGGAATGTGACATGTGGATGTCTGGAGCAAGAACATTTATGCTAAGAGGACGGCCAAGACTGTGTCCCCGAGGCAGAAGTGTACGTGGCTTTCCTGGAGGAGGGCATAGAGGTTGGAGCACACTGCAGTCGGAGGCAGGGAGTCAGTAAGCAAGTCTCAACTTAGGAATGAACGGTGCTGCTCTATATAATGATAACCACTTTGAAGTATTAATTTTTGTCCTAGGAATGCTGTATATTAACTGATAACACATTACCTGGCACTCAGAACAGTTTGTTGGTAACTGTTTAGTTCAGCAAAACTAATAAAAATGATAAAAAATACTTTAATAGAAATGTAAGATTACACTATTGTGCCCACTTAGATAGATGATGGTGACTGATGGACAGAAATCAAGGGCCATGGGGCTGCAGATATGACAAGTAAGAACCGTGTTCCTGGTTTGATCCCCAACACCACATAAACCAGGCATCGTGGTATAGGTCTACAGGTCTATGGTCTAAGCACTTAGGAGGTGGAAGCAGGAGGATCAAAAGTTCAAGGTCATCCTCATTTACACAGTAAGCTTGAGTCCAGCCTGAGCTACCTGAGACCTCAACTCAAAGACAAATCAAATAACAAAAAACCCCAGAACAATGACGGTATCAGCTGTTTAAAAGTATTTCCTAACAGTGACTTGAGGCACCTATTTCCCAACTTTCTTAAATGTACCGCTAACAACGCTGTTCATATAGCACTTATATTCTTACTGAACCCCATGTAACAAAGGATATGGACGCAGAGAAATTCTGGTACTTTCTAGGAAGGCAAATGTTAATAAAATGCTTAAATATGTGCACTCAGGGGGGTGAAGGTTATTGATACCAGTCCCGATGACCTAAATTCAATGCCTGGAGTCCCCATGGTGAGAAGAGAGCAGACTCCCAATAGTTATCCTGTGACCCCCATGTGCGCGCGCGCACGTGTACACACACACACACACACCCCACACACCTGTACCAATTCCTTTCCCAGATTCATCACCTGTGAGTTGGAGTTTGGGGGCCCATTTAGTTTAATGAGGGCCAACTGTGTGACAGGTAGATCGGGACTATGCAGCTGCTGGAGACTGGCGCAGTAAGGAGTGAGGACACAACCGGAAGTCACTGACTTCTCCCTCCCTGGATCTGCCAGCAGCGAAGAGTTCAGCAGTGAAGGCAGTGAGCACGCTGCAGGTGCACAAGCCTAAGCCAGATAAAGAGGAATCCTATTGTGTTAGGCATCCCCCCCCCCCACTCATTACTGTAACAAAATGCCCGACAAAAGCAGCTTAAGGAAGGAAGGGTTTATTTTGGTTTACAGTTTGAAGCAATACATACAGGCTGTCACAGTGGGGGATGTCATGGCAGCAAGGCTCACAGTCAGGAAGCAGAGAGAGATGAATTTTGGTGTTCCACTCTGTCCTTTCTAATCTGTCTGTGACCCCAACTCATGGAATGCTGCCACCCACATTTAGGGTAGCCCTTCCCTCTTCAGTTAAACTTCTTGGGAAGCACCTTCATAGAGACATATCCACAGGTGTGTTTCCAGGATGATTCTGAATCCAACCAAGTTGACCATCAAGATTAACCATCGCTAATCTACCCCTGGCCAACCTGATCCCCCAAAACACATCACTACATCATAGCATTCCGCCTCTGGCCGCTAATATCTCATTTTCATCGCACGATTCTAAAGCTGCCCAGTCTTTTAACAATTTGAACAGTGTTAAACAGTCCAAAGTCTCATCTGAGACTCAAGGCAATCTCTTATTTGTAAACTTCTAGAAAATCAACAACTTACAACATTTCAATATACACTGGCAATGAATAACCATCCCCATTCCCCAACGGAAGAATCAAGAGTGCAACAAGGGAAGAGGAGACCAAAGAAAAGAGCAACAGCCAGCAAGGCAAACACCAAATCCTGCAGCCACATGCCCGGCATCTGGAGCTCATAATGGAATCATATGGGCCTCAAAGGGCTTTGGGGGTCCCAGGTATCCAGCTCTGTCTTCGCTCGCTCCTCTCCATGCTCGCAGCTTCTCTCCGGTGATGACCCACAGTTCTGGCACCTCCACCATCTGGGCTCCACACTGAAGCTTAGCTTTCACTTTCACATCTTCACATAATGGCTTCTCGGGGCTCACCACTGTGACTCCAACCCTGCTCCATATCACCTGCTCTTCCGGGAACTCTAGTGCACATCTCCACGACGCTCTCAGTCATGCATCTTTCACAGCTGTCTGCCACGACCATGTGGGTGACATTTTGCAAAATTCTGCTGTGCTGGCTTTCATAGACTACAGGTCTATTGATGTTTGTGTGCGGGCCACGGGGAAAGGTTCCCTGGGTGACTGCTTTCTACAAGTAGGAGACTCCTTCAGCAATATTCTCAGCTTAGGTTTTCTCCTTTCAAATGAATTCTCATTTTCACAAAAGGGAGTGTTTACTAGGTGGGGTTTTGCTTTCAGAAAACCATCAGTAATGTCTAATACAGAGCACAAGGCTTCTCATTAATGCTGCTAATCTCTTTTAACAATTCCAGTTGCTTTCTCTGCATCTGCCTTGCCTGCACCTTTCCACTCATTTCTTTCCCCACCAAGTGGACACGTCTGTCTTCTGTCTGTCTTCCATTGCCCCATTTGTGCTTTCCCTCACTGGAGACCTGGATGACACAGTAGTCAGCAAACATGACACAGTCCGAAGGAAACCGAGCCTCAGATTTCTTCCGCCAAGCAAACGACTCCATTAATTTTGACACTAGTCTCACTTGAGTTCCCAGGACATAGCCCTGATGACATAGATTGATACCAGATTCTGTCAGATTTTCACACAAATGGCCGGTAGCTCAATTCTCAATAGTCCCCTTTCCTCTCCAAAACTCCACGAGCCAGATCGCCACTGTCCGCTCTTGTCTCGGCATCTGAGTTTTCAAAACGCCACCAGAACTGCCCATTCAATTCTGCTTACAGCATTCCAAGACTTCTCTGGCTCAAAGTTCCAAACTCTGAACTTTTAAACCCGTTCCAAATGCCCATGACCCACATGGTCAGGCTTAACACAGCAGCCCCACTTCTCAGTCCCAATGTTCTGTTTCAGCTCCTTTTGTGCTTGCTGCGACAAAGTCCCTGAGAAAAGGGTTTACTTTGGCTCACAGCTTGATGGTTCAGTCCATTATGGCAGAGAAGCCGCGGCAGCAGGAACATGAAGCCACTGGCAATACATATGCATTACACATGCAGTCAGGAAAAAGAAAGAAATGAACGCTGGGATCTCACTTACTTTCTCCTTTTTACTGCATCACAGACCCTAGTCCATTGCATGGTGCTGATCGTGAGCAAGATGGGTCTTTCCTCTTTAGTACAAACTTTGCTGAATCGGTACCATAGACACACCAAAAGTATGCTTCCACAGTGATTCTAAATCCATCACATTGACAATTAAGATTAACAATCTTACCTACCAGGACCTTGAAGGCTATTCCAATCAGTCCCCACAAACCTGAATCTGCACTAGCAACTAAATGCAGAAAGGAAGAGGTCTACACGCAGGCCACCTGGGAGGTAATAAATCTTAGCAGTCAGTGACGCACAAGGCACTTTAAAGAAACCATTTGTAGTTAAAAGTCCTTGAAGCTCCTATTGTTCATGACCGATGACCTTTGGAAAATAAAGTCAACTGAACTAAGCCATAAGAAAAGACAAGTGCTATGTTCAATGCTTTCATGACATCGGTATCCTTTCCAGTCACTAAAAGTGCTCTAAAGCATAGAGAGGAAAGGCTTGCGCAGTAAAATGAAGATGGAAAGGGTGACTGCAGAGCATGGCAGCTGGTAAACTTGGGAGAAAGATAAACGTGTGTTGGGCCCACCAGGGCCCACAGAACAGCCACACAGCATAGAGTCACAGCGACTTCTCATAACCACCAACAGTCACGATGCATAGAGAGGCCAAAGCAAAAAAGCGAGGGGCAAAAGGGTACAAAGAGAAAACAAGGGAAACAGTTGTGAGTGAGGGTTACCCCCACTGCTTCCCTGCAGTAAAAAGAACAGGGAAGGCCAGAGCAAAGTTTCTCTTGCTTCTTTCAAACAAAACTGGCAAAGCTTTATTTAGATCACCCAAAATAACATTTTATAGAAAAGGAACTATAACATTACACGGCAGAGTATGGCTGTAAAATCTCAAACAAGACAGGCAACGCTTTACTTAGAGCAACAAAAATAATGTCTCTGAGAAAGGGAACTGCTAAAAGCAATGCATAGTTGCAAGTTCTCCTTTGTCATCAATATCAATTCCCTCTAAAATACTTTCAGAGTACTTTGTGGCTTCCAAGCACAAACTAAGATCTGTTGAACAGAAAACAGTTTTCAAAACCATTTTGTTTAACATTAACAAATAATCAAACAACGTGCTTCTTGCTAACAACCAACCGCAATGGCTACCAGAACAATGTTTAACCTAAGTATCTGTTCATGAACGTTTCCCTACGAATACAGCTCTGGCTGTTTTTATCCTGCAAGCGCATACAGTTTGTGCAGCAGTGTTAATTTGGAACACGTTCAGACACCCAGGAGGTAATCATGACACCAAAAAAATCATTAATTAATTAATTAAATCAATTCCCCCTATAGGCATGTTCCACCATGATGAGGTCAGAAAATAATTCTTAACAGAAATAAACGTATGTGAGCAACTCAGAAGAACAGAGCCTGCTTCTGTCAGAGAACCCCCAGGGGAAGTCCACCATTTCATTCACGCTTCACCTGGAACCTAAAATATAAAGCCACATCGTACAGCTATTTTTCCCAAACCATGGAAACTTTAGTAAACTGCCCTGGGGTTCTTGGTGCTGTAGTGTGCCTCACAGGCAGCAACATATGCTGACTCCGGGAAGAAGTCATCATGGTATTCTGCTAAAAACCTAGAGAAAGAAAGAAGGCACTAATGAGCATCGTACTAAGAACTGAACACCCTGCAGCTCAGTATTCGCTTATAACCAGCTTTCGCATTTCAACTCCTGTGTGTACTAGGAAGGGAGGCTGCTTCTAGTCTTGATTCCATTTGATTACTTCCACAGCACTCACTGAACTGGTTTCTGTCAATCACTGTGCATCCAAATCTCTTCATCAGCAGTGTTACGGAAACAGAACCTGAACTTGATTAGGTGGCAGTCTGATTACATACATGAATCTGTGAAAAACAACCTCAATAAATACTTGCCTGTTTTTCAAACTCTAAAAATAATACATGACAAATCCAATAAATGTCCCTTAAGAAATTCACAGGGCTTATACACACTAAGTTGGCGGTAGGGCCTAGGTCCTGTCTCAGCAAGGTGCTGAGACAGATTTAGTTGACTTCCCAGGGGAGGCTTTACCCTCTCTGAGGAGCAGATGTGGGTGGGTAGGGGGAAGGTGGGGGAGTGGGAGAAAAGGAGGGAGGGGGAACTGGGATTAACATGTAAAAGAATAATTAAAATTGAAATAATTAACCTGGCATTAATAAAGACAAACAAAGGGGAAAAAGTTACATCCAAACTGAACAGAAAAGCCAACACCAGCACTTTACATATGAATTTGCCATCCCAAGAGGTTAGTTATAAGTCTGGATGAGAGCCCAACAATACGTCAAAACACTGGGATGTCTGTAGACGGCTGGTAAAGTGTGGCAAGTCACTCAAGAATCTGCAATACACTGATGATGGGCCCTCAAGTGAGTCATGCATGGTGCCTCAAGTCTGTATTCCAAGCATTTAGAACTAAGTTGTGACACTCCAGCTCCAAAAACAAAACAGCAACAAAATAAAGCAAACACACCCACGAGATAAGAAACAAAACAAATTCCAAGTGAACCGGCAGCTGTGCGGGAAGTACTCACTCTGCTATCTCACACCTGTCCGAATTCCTAAACTGTCACAGCTCTCTAAATAAGAAAGCACTGTCAAAAGTCATTTGCTAGCTAAGTGCTTTTCTCTCTGTTTGCACCTTCTTGAAGGCCACTGTTTAGTTCATTGATTTGAACTGTTGCCACTCTCTACTTCTTTAAAGAACAGTTTTATTTACTCTTTGACAACTTCATGCAACAGACCTTGATCATATCGAACCCCAATCTTCCCTCTCATACCTTGGGTACATTTGAAAAGCCTTTTCCTATGTTTATTTATAAAATCTTCTATGTTGTTCACTAAAGTCCTAACTTCTGCTTTATATGAGGAATACTGCAAAATCTGCACGCTTCCCTATACTAAACTGCAGTTTTAGCACTATCTGCTTTCAGTGCCCAAAGTTTATGGTAAAAAGGACTGTGGGTTACTCTGAAGGGACATTTGGGAGGGAAGAGAGTATTTTTAAAACTTGTTTTCACTAAAAGGTTGGAAAGTCTGATTATGTTCAAGGACGTGCTAGTCACAATCCCTACAGGAAAATCCCTTTTCAAACTTTAAGACTAATTTCTCTGGGCAGAGTACTCTCTACTCTTGAATATCTTAGACCAGTCAGAATGCAGCCCATTAGACAGAAAATGGCTCCCTTTAAGTTCTAGTAGCTAAGCTGAGCTGGGTGAGGCAAGGTGAAGGCCAGCTTTGAAGGCCAAGGTAAAGACCCAGCTAACAGACGTCTAGATGGAAGAGAGGGACAGTTCGAGAAAAATGGGCATAAGATCCACAGATGAAACATTCCATTCGATAAGAAAATGAATGGCTATATCAGGTGAAGAAAGCCACACCTTCTCTGAATTCAGAAACGTCAGTATATACTGAGTCATATTTAAGTTAGGAACACACAATTAACTTGGGTACACACAACAAAAAAAGGCCACTATTTATGGTACTCCTGAAGAGAAAATGTAAAATTAATGTCAATCTTAAGTACTTCTACATAGGAAAAGTCATTTTCTGCTTACAAGGTTAGCCTCCTGGATTCCTCTAGTGACATGATACATACCTCAGTATCCTTGCCTCAGAAACTGGAGAAATGAAGATTAAAAGAAACACAAAAGCAAGCAGCAAACAAACAAAGATCCTGCCCTACTTACCCTATCAGTCAGAACACACCCCTCCCCACAAAATGGAAAATACCACAAAGCTACTTTCCCTGCGTGCTAAAGTTAAGCCTAGAAAACTCGCGTTTGCTGGCAGAGGTAGGTGTGACAAGGTACTTAAAATACCTCAGAAAGAGATCAAAGTGCTTCAGTAGAGCCTTCAGATTCTTCTCCGAAAAGGACATCTTCCCAAGGATCTCTGGAAGTTTGACTGGATTAAAAACAAAAGCATTTGTAATCAGCAGAAGGTTACGATGGAAAGGACTCACCGTGGCTCATCATGTGAGTACTCGTTCCCCTTCGGGGACTGAATTCCCACCTGGAGAGTCAAACAGTGAGTCACTGAACAAGCCCAGAGTGGGAAGTCAAGTACTGTAAGTACAACTTTTATGAAATTTAAGGTACATCCAATGTCTTTTCTTTGAAGCAGAAACTGGGTATCCACATTAGTTCAATGCTTATAAGATGTCTACAATCTAGTGACCCTGGTTAAAAAAAAAGAGTCAAGAAATAAGAAGCTGCTAGTGCTGAGGGTATCATGAGGCCCCACTTCAGTCTGACCATCTATAAATCTGTAAGAGAATGGTTGCTAAGAGGAAGAGACATTTTCTCCAGTGGTGAAGCCACTGGTAAACTGCTCTTGTTTCCCTCCTCACCCATGCACTTATAAAGAACTATAATGAAACTAGTGAGGGGTCACACACACATACACACACGCCATGGAAATAGAAGGACAAGTAGTAGGGACTAGAGAGATAATGGGGGAAGTGACTATGATCAGCATCATTCTATAAACATATGAAAGGATCAGTGAAAGTCACTATCGTAGGTATTTAATAGATGCTAATAGAAATGAAAACTGGAACGAAGACAGAAAGAACAGGGGTTCTTACCAAATAATCGCAGCAAATGCTGTGCGCCATAAATGTATGAAGGGGGAGGTGGATGGTCTCCTGGCGGGTAATTGTCAGGCACAAGTTTCCAAGATAGGACCTACGAAAAACACCATGTGAATGCTTCCTTTATTCCAAATGGAGACACTTCTAGATACCTACATCTTCTCATAGTAAATCATATGGAGAGAATAAAACCATATTGCTACCCAATGAACATAAGAATATAAAAATAAATGTGAGGGCCAGAATAACTCAACATTAGACTAAGAAGATACTGGATTTTAAACTTGTCCACATGTACTACTTTCTGGAGAGACATTCCATAATGATGGAGAAGCCATACTGGCAGGATCAGGAGCCTAGCTGCTCACACTGCATTAAGTTAGGAAGCTGAGAGTGGGCCAGCAATCGGCCAGTCTATAAAGACTAAGGGCTCAGCCCTGTGAGCAGTCTATTCCTCCCAAAATCCGGCCAGTCTATAAGGACTAAGGGCTCAGCCCCGTGAGCAGTCTATTCCTCCCAAAATCCGGCCAGTCTATAAGGACTGAGGGCTCAGCCCCATGAGCAATCGATTCCTCCCAAAATCCGGCCAGTCTATAAAGACTGAGGGCTCAGCCCCGTGAGCAGTCTATTCCTCCCAAAATCCGGCAGTATATAAGGACTAAGGGCTCAGCCCCGTGAGCAGTCTATTCCTCCCAAAATCCAGCCAGTCTATAAAGACTAAGGGCTCAGCCCTGTGAGCAGTCTATTCCTCCCAAAATCTGGCCAGTCTATAAAGACTAAGGGCTCAGCCCCGTGAGCCATTCCTCCAGCAAGCTTGACTTCCTAGAGGCTCCACAGTCTCTCTGGACAGCATTACCAGCTGGGGAGCCAGTGTTCAAACACATGAGCCTCTGGGGGACATTTCCCGTGCATACCACCACAGTCACTTAGCCCCTTTTCCTTTATCAGGAAACACTAGCAAAAGTATCGGGAGTCCCTGGTGCCTTGCTATTTGCATCATTATGGAAACTAATTTGAATCATCTCAGAGTTCCAACTTGGTCATTGGTTTCCTTGTCTTTACTCTGATTTTCAGAACTATGGATGAACATGGGTCTTTGCTTAAAGTGAGAGCTGTCTTTCGGAACTCTGATGGATTTCCGCAGTACCTTCCTCAATCAGCAAACCAGCTTTTATTAAAGTGTGTGTCCAATCTATTAACATGGAAGAACCAATGGTGCAGGAAATCCTCTATGAAAAAAAGCTGAAGGGTGCCCACCCCCCAAGACATCAGAGATGCTGGCATAGTTGACCTGAAATAAACTACACATTCACAGTCCTGTGGGACTCCAGGATGACAGCCCCAGCTTCATTTCAGCTCCTTGGAGCCTTCATGTAAATTCCCTATCTCATCCTTGGCAGCCAGTACAAGCATCTTCACACCAACCAGAAATCTAACCCAGCTCCCACAGGGGAAGCTTAGAACTGCTTTGGCATTGAATGTGGACCAGAGGGCGCAGATAGGCATCTGCAATTAGTACAAGTTCTCAATGGGAATCACCTGTGCATCTTAACGAGCAATGTTTTCATCCAGACCCTTCCCAATCAGCGGCTAGTAATAGAAGAAAGGGTTATAATGGATTTGGATAAATAGTCTTGGTTAAAACCTACTGTGGAAGAAGTCCTAGAGGTCCTTAAAGTCACTATGGATTCTTTGGTCCCTAGAGCCTGCTGAATGCCACTGTTTACCACAAAGCGGCCTGTTCTACCATCAACCACTAGATGGCAGCACTCACCTATGTGGAAGTGGCCTTTGCTTTTTTTTTTTTTAGGGAAATAGAAGAGTAGCTGTGGGAGAGAGGGGGATGAAAGAAGGGACTGAGAAGAGTGGAGGAAGGGGTAACTGTGGGGTCTAGATTTAGTGTATGTGAGAAGAATCCAATTTAAAGAAAAAGAAATATAAATACCATTTCACTTAAAACAAAGCCTGTAGTGGCAAGGCTTCAAGTTGATGGGCTTAAAGTCCGGCCCAATGGCGACATTCAGCATGCTTTCAAAGGGATGGCTATTAAGGTTACTGTCCGTGGATGAGAATCAATGTCAAAAGTGAGTCAGAAACGACAGCTTGCTGCTCACATCTCATCCAACTGTCCATGTGGATTTCTATATTGCCCCAAACTATGTTTATGCTTTTTGTTGAGGGCTGAACTGCTCAACCGGGAGCCTCTTCCTGAGGTCTGATGTAAGTATGGAGAAGGAACAGTTCAGATTCTAAGAACCCAACTCTGCCCACCAAGGGGATTATGGTTATCAGTCTCAAGGTCGCCGTGTGCTTGGTCTGGAATGCTCTTAAGATAGCCTGTACTCCCTTTGTGCAACACTGTTTGCTTAGCTTCCCACTAAGTCCACTGGGTGAGTTTCGGCTGACTTTGTCCCATTGTATTTCTTAAAGCGCTTGTGTGGTAAAACACACAGCCTGTGAAAGAACTCCCGGTGGCAATCCTTATCTTCTCTTTGTCTATTCTCTTTATCTTCTGGATCTCCTGGTCCTCTCTGTAGGACCATAGCACCTAAGAACAACCTTTAAATGATTTAAAGCTAAAAGGCTATGTTTAGCTCTTGCATATCATATGCTGTTCACATTTCAGTGTCCGCGATAATGGTTTATTGATGCACGGTACATCTATCTCATTTACATATTGTTTGCGGCTACTATGCAGTTGATTAGTCTTCATAGGCATCACGTGACACACAGAACCTAAAATACATACTCTCAGACTCTTCAGAATAAAAGTATTAACGACTGATGTGTTATACAGAACACAGACACAAGTCTTTCAACAGCTAAACAATCTTTGTAGGAAAAAGTCATTCGACTTGTATAGCTGGAGTCCTGGCGGTTTTCTCAGATTTGAAACCAGAAACAGACTAATAAGCAGAATCCTCTGTATCCTTTTGCTCCTATTTCTTGTAAAGCAACATAATACTACAAGACTTAGGATTGTAAGCAACTACAATGGGTAAGAGAACTCTTGGAGCTGAACATCAAACACTCTACCTCATTTATTTCATTGGTTCTTCTCCCTTCGAAGCCAGCAAATACAGCACTCCCTTCCTTACTCAGAGTCAGAGGAATGGGGGAAGATGATCTGCTATGCACAGGTGTCTCTGCCAAAGAGAAAGTCACAATTATTTACCCATAAACTTACAGAGTGACCGAACTAGAGACACTCCTCGGGACCCCGAAAACCACTAGACTACCAATGTAAATAAGTTCTCAACAGCTACAAACCTTCACCAATATGGCCTTCATCTTTATAACAGATAGTACCTGGAATTTTAACATGGTACTGATACATGTTACAACATAAGTCAACCTTGCAAAGGTTAAGCTAAGCTGAAATGGGCACATCATAGAGCCACATATTGTGATTTCATTCATATGTAATATGTAAAATAGGCAAATCTGGGGATAGAAAGGAGATTTATAGTTCTACGAAGGCATGGGTGGGGTGACTGTTAATGGGTATGGGTTTTTGGGGGGAGAACTTCCCATGTTTTGGAACCAATTGAGAGAGGGCTGGACAACTCTGTTAATACATTAAAAGTCACTGGATTGGACACGTTAAATGGGAAAACTGGAGTGTGGATTATAGCTCAACAAATTAAAAAAGTAGGGCCACTAAATTAGTCACTTTAAAACGATTAACTTGGATGGGGGAGATGGCTCAGAGGTTAAGAGCATTGCCTGCTCTACCAAAGGTCCTGAATTCAATTCCCAGCAACCACATGGTGGCTCACAACCATCTGTAATGGGGTCTGGTACCCTCTTCTGGCCTGCAGGCATACACACAGACAGAATATTGTATACATAATAAATAAATATTTAAAACGATTAACTTGGATGGGGGAGATGGCTCCAAGGCTAACAGCACTGGAGTCTCTCCAATTGCCAGCAGCCACATGGCAATGGCAGCTCACAATTCTCTCTAACTCAGTTCCAGGGATTCTGACACATCATTGGTGCCTGAGGACACCAGGCACCCCCATGGTATGCAGACATAGATGCAGGCAAAACACCTATCCTCATAAAATAAAAATAAATCTTGAAAAATGTATATAGCTTTATGTGTGCTTTTGCCTAAATCAATAATGCCAAAAAAAAAACCTGGAGTAGGTTGGGAGGCAGGGAGATATAACTTCCTGTTTTAGAATTTCTTTTAAAAAAAGCATTTTATTTCCCAATAAAACCATCCCAGTTTTCACTCCATTAACTTATTAATCATGTACATACATTTTACATTATTAAATTTACATAAAATGTCTGAAATAAACAAATCTAAAGTGCTACCTAGATTGGTGCTTTCCAGGGGAGGTAAGGAAGGACACGTGAATGGCTGCAGATGCACAGAGGACGTCTTTTGTTCTGTGAGGAAAGCATCTGAGCTGATTTTGGCAATGGCTGCACCATTCTAATTATGCCAAAAAAACACCAGGAATGGTGAATTTTCCAGCATATGAAGTATATATCCACTACTCTGCTAAACCCAGATTTGGATACTTTCCTCAAGTTTTGGAAACAGGAAGAGAAATTAACAATCTACTAGCACCTTTCGCCCTGAGTATTTCAATATCTCCACCAGCTCACAAGTAGCAGAGAGGGAGTGTGGAAAGCAGCCGTAAACACGGAGTCCAGACCTGCTCCCCAATCCTCAGAGCTACCCAAGCCAGTTGCTTTTCCATCTTCCTATGGATGTTTTCCTCTTCTTCAAATGAAGTAGCCTTCTAGCATTTGGCTGAGGTCCTAGGAATAGCACACCCTTTATATACACTTAGGAAGGTTAAAGGCAAAGGAAACAGTGGCTTTCCCCAGCCTGGGGATCTTACAGCAAACTCACTCTTTTCCAAGTGCAGAAACAGTTTTGGCATGTTGGTAGATGTGTCCTGCTGCCGACGCTTGGGCTGAGGTGAGGAGCTACTCTCCGACAACCTGTCACAGTTAGTGCTATGGCGCGTGGACCGCCTTAGAGACTGCAGGGCTTCTGGATCAGCTTTGCGCCTCTTGGGAGTGACTGGGTCACCGCTAGTTGGTTGGCTCTCAGTGGACTGTGGTGTGGATGGGTTCAACAAAGGCGGGCTAGGAGACAGCTCCTCCTGGCTCCTGGGCAAGAAGGACAGAGTCACTGGCAGCCTCGAAAGTCTTCTGTAAGACCTTTGAAAGGCAGGTTCACAAAGCAGCCTGGGAGGGGCATATACCCCCAAGTATACTCAAACATCCATTTTCTTAAACAGTCCCTGAATAGATGAAGTCACTATACCTCTGCAAGGCAAGCTGTTATTAGAAATGAAAACACCACATCTATATGTTTTAGAACAAGCACTTTTGTGGGTGGGGGTTGGCCCTAGCCCAGAAAATAGTTACCAGTGTCTGGTGATATTATAAGGTTGACACAACTGTGGGAAGATATACTGTTGTCTAGTGGCTAGAGACCGGAGATACTGCTAAGTGTCCAACATCACACAAGATTGGCCCTAGGACAGAGAAATTCTGGTCTAGGGAATAAGACTATCACAAAATGTCTTCAAAATGTAAAACTTGCCAGGATGTGAAAACGGCATAAGCATATCAAAGTCGACCCCAGACTCTGGGAATCATCAGGTGTGAAGCAGGTCACTCATGACTTCAACATAGGTCCCCAGTGCATTTTGCTGGCCTCCTGCCTGAGGTGAAAGTGACATGGGGAAAAGAGGAGGGAGGGAGGGGGAGGGAGGGAGAGGGAGAGAGAGAGAGAGTCCACTGAAAAGAGATGGTAGAAAGGGAGGGAGGGAGTTAGGGAGAGGGGGGGAGGGAGGGAGAGAGAGAGAAAAGCCACCAAAAAGATGGTAGAGAGGCAGAGTGGAGAGAGAGAGAGAGAGAGAGAGAGAGAGAGAGAGAGAGAGAGAGAGAGAGAAAAGAAAGGCAGCTAATGTAGGGCACAGGAAATGAGAGTCAGCAAGATAGCTGTGGATGAGAGCAGATGCTGAGTGGTCAAACACAGAGGGATGCTACTCTTAGTGCTAGAGAACTCAGTCCTCTGAGCATGCTATGATCATTGCCATCGTGGAATCAGAGCAGCTATGATGACCCACATGAGATGCTCATAACTAATATTCCCTTGTGAAGGGTGGTAGGGCCCAGAAAGCACACAGAGGCCTCCCCTTTCTGAGGATACTTCAGCCGTTGACGCCTGCTGGGGAGAGGGAGGCTGGGGAGAGGGAGGCTGGGGAGAGGGGGGCTGGGGAGAGGGAGGCTGGAGGAGGCTGTAGTTCCTCAGTGCTGTAGTTACTTGTAAGTAGCACATGTTCCTAGAACTAGTCCTGGTTAAACTCATTCATTCACCAAGCTAGACTTGAGAACTGGTGTTTAGACTCTTGTACAACATTCAGGAAGAGAAGGGAAAGTGCATGGCAGAGTGCCTTAGACAGATTAAGGGAAAAGACTTTAGGTAAGGATGGATCCATCCTCACATCCCCTGCCAGAGAACAGGCTTAAGTACTCTTAGATACAGAAGGAAGAAAAGCAGAAATGAAAGAAAAGTAGGGAACTAACCTAAACTTAGGGCCAAAGGTTGTTGGCCCCTTGTGAACAATATCATGAACCAGGGAGACAGGCATTCATTCCATACTACAAATAGTAGGCAAGAGGCTCTATAAACACTGACCCAAATCACATAGCTAACAGCAATGAAGGATGTCAGTTGTACCTCCGCTTCCCACCCTTCTGGCCCATGTTGCCTTTACCCTCTTCACTGTCTTCTGGAAGACGGGACAGCTGCTCAGGATCCACTGACAAAGTTCTATCTACCCAGGAATCTTTTGTTTGTCCTGGTCTTGCTGAACTCCCCTCTAGAGACCATCTGTCCCCAGATTTATAGCAGTCCTCCTGCCTCACCGGCATGTGCCATTATGCTTGGCTACCCTGAAATGTTTCCCTGGGAAAATCTTACACACCCATTGAGAACAGGAGTGAGGATCTAGCTAACCCATAAATAAACAGAAAGCAAAAGTAAGAAGACCCTGTGGTTTCCCTTCCTCCATTCAGGCCCCCAATAGCAGCAGATCAAATACTGCAAAAAAAGAACTCAGTCACCCGAAGATGAAGGCACACTTCCATGTTGTCTAACTCACCTATTAGTTGTGGTGGTACTTTCCTTAATAGGAACAAAAAATTTAGATGATGTCACTCTTTTATATTGAGCTTGTTCATATGGATAGAGCAAAACCAATGGGAGAGTATAATCAAAGGTAATTCGTAATCCATCCACCATCTCCTTACAGAGGATTGAGAAAGAAAAGATTAGAGACTCTGTAAAGTCACGGGTATTTTCCAAACTTCACAATAAAAGTATATTTTTAAGAGAGCAGATTTATCTTTATTATTTATGTATTTACTCTGAGGCAGAGTCTTCACCATGTAGTCCTGGCTGGCATGGAACTCACTATGTAGACCAGGCTAGCCTCAATCTCACAAAGCTCTGCCTGACTCTACCTCTTGAGTGCTGGGATTAAAGATAGGTGCCATGCAGCTGAGGGCAGACTTTTAAAACCTTATATATTCACTTACATATAAAAAGAATAAATACAATCTATAGATGCTAATAATAAAAAAACATGGAAATATAGACCCTAATATAAAGTGCAGACACTATGATAATAACTTAAATGTATCCATATAACACAAATGAACAGGTTTATTACAACATAAGACATCCTGGCAGCCCAGTGCTCCTGGCTCCTGTTCAACTGTAATACTATACATCCCTAACACTGATCCTGCCAAGTCACAACGGTATAGTAGGATTTGAGGAACTCTACTCTGACTAGAATAAAGAATTATTTGGGGCTGAGGAGATGACTCAGTGGGTAAAAAGCGCTTGCTGTACAAGCCTGACAACCTGAGTCTGGATCCCCAACATCCACTTAACTAGATGCAGTAGTGTACAAATCTGTAATCCCAGAGTTCCTGCGGGGAAACCTCTGGCAATTCAGAGGCTACCCAGGGTGGTGGATCCAGCAGTGAACACTAGAGACTGTCCTAAGCAAGGCAGAAAGTGAGGACTTTACACCACGGGTTGTCCTCTCACCTTCAAATGGATGCCATAGCCCATATGCACTCAAACACATGCATACATAAATTCATTTTAAAAACTGATCTGATCAGTCATAAGCAGCCTTCTATCCAGTTCTCATTGCCATTCTGCATCCTCAAGTAGACAGTTCTTGTCCAAAGTGGTATCCCTGAAAATATTGGTCTTGGTGACAAGGAGATGCATAATCAAGCCAGGTCTCATGTGGAATTAGCAAACACTTCACAAAAATCACAATAGTTTCATGCACACTGACAACTGAATGAATAAGCAGCAAATCAGCTATGAAATAAGAGATGCATTCAATAAAACTGAACAAATAGAATGATCCCTTCTTCAAAACTGTAATATATAAAGAAAAAGCTGAGGGTATAGCTTAACCCTCATGCATGCTAGGCTAATGCTAGTTAAATTCAATCCCTGTACCACAAACACACACACACACACACACTCACACACTCCAAAACTAAACAAGAAACCTAACAATAACAACAACAAAACCAAAGACAGAATCCAAAGACCCCCCCATCACTCACTTCTTTTCTGCTGGGACATAGTGCACATTCATATGTGAATGCATCATGGCATGATGGTGACGAGGCCTCTCACTGGCTGAAAAGGCTGCATTAATAGCAAAATGCTTCACATAGGATTCCAAAATTGTTATGACGTTGGTCTGGCATGGAAGTTTCACTAACTGTTAAGAAAAATATAAACATCTAATACACACATCCCATTATAATCAAACATATATTACAAGTAGGAATAGCAATGGCTCTATCAGTTTAACTTTGTGAATTCTGCGTACGAACTTCTCAATTAAATATGTCTAGAAGCTCTTTAATATTCCTTCCATCCACTGATCATACTCATATATTACTATTGTCTTATTGTCTTGAATACACAGATGTGGTGATTCTCAGGCTTAGCATTGTATTAAGAAATTTGGGGAAATCTCTCCAAGTATTACCAAGAGATGTGCCCCTACCCTAGCAATTAAATCCTAATCAATCTTATCAGCTCTCTTTTTGAGACAGGGTGTACTAAATAGTTCAGGCTTTCCTGAAACTCTCTAGGTAGATTAGGCTGGCCTTGAACTCACAGTAATCTCTACCTCCCTCTGCCTTCTGCATGCTGGGATTAAAGGTGTATGCCATCACTCCTGGCTTAAATCTTAATCTCAGATGAAGCCCAGGTATCAGAATTCTGAAAAGCTCCCTGAGGGGCTCAAATGAACAGTATAAGGTATCCAAGTCTTAAGTTATGCAAGAACCCAGCACCACTGTTAGTCAATCTTATAACTAGACTGCTGTGGAATATTAGTTTAAGATGAGTTACATTTGTTTATGCTGTAGAACATTTGTTTAATGATGCAAAGCTGTGCTGCATCCTTTTATGCTGCATTTGTTTAACTCTGTGAAGCTGTGTTACTTTGGCTGCCTAAAACACCTGACTGCTCTAATAAGGAGCTGACCGGTCAACAGCAAGGCAGGAGAAAGGATAGGCAGAACTGGCAAGCAGAGAGAATAAACTGGAAGAGAAATCTGTGAGGAGAGATGTAGGAGAAAGAGAAGTGGAGGACTTCAGGGGCCAGCCACCCAGCTCTACAACAACCCATGGAGTAAGAAGAAGAATGATATGCAGAAATAGAGAAAGGTAAAAGCCCAGAGACAAAAGGCAGATGGGATAATTTAAGAAAAGCTGCCAAGATACAAGCTGATGGAGGAAGGTCATTGGCTAATAAAGGCACTGCCCTGGCCCATTTTATTGGTTAGAGGATAGGTGGGAGGAGTAAACAGAACAAAATGCTGGGAGGAAGAGGAAGTGAGCTCGGAGACTCGACCGCTTTCCTCGCGGGAGCAGACGCCTGAGAGAGACGCCATGCCCTGCTCCCGGGATGAAGCTCGGACCCAGGATGGACTAGGCTAGAATCTCCCCGGTAAGCGCACCTTGGGGTGCTACACACAGATGATTAGGAATGGGCTAAATTAATATGTGAGAATTAGCCTAGAAGAGAATGGGCCAAGCAGTGATTGAAAGAATACAGTTTGTGTGTTGTTATTTCGGAGCATAAGCTAGCCATGTGGGCGGCCGGGTGTGGGGGACGCAGCCCTGCCGCCCCATATTACTACAGTTGGCGCCCAGACATGTGGACAGCCGAAACCCACTTAAAAAACCTGAGAAGGCTTAAAAATAAGGGAGAGAGAGTTTAACACAGATTTTTGCTGTTTGTTGGTGTCGTGCTGTAGAGAGATTTCCTGATTCAGCAACAGTAGCAGAAAAACCACTTTGTCATTTTAAATCGCAACTTCCTGGGGCTGTGCCGCCATTGCGATCTCTGTCTGGCTCCTGCGGGAGACAGAGCTTTTGAATAGAGCATATGGAGTAAAGTGCTACAATTAGTTTGATGGCAACTAGACTCGCTGTGTTCTCGGGTCTGCTCTGCTTGCCAGAGGCAAGCAAGCACCTCATCTAAGAGAGGCTTCCTGACTCAGCTTTAGCTGCAAAGCCTGCAGCTCATTAAGAGGTCCTGCCACGAAATACTTAACGGTGTTGACGAAAAGCTGAACGCATGCTTTTCGGTTTTCAGCCGTAGCAGGAAAAAAGCTGCGCCGTTTAAAAATGCTGGCTTTCTGGGCCATCCTGCCAGGGCAAACTCTGACTGTTTGAGGCAGGAGGGCCGGCTACCAAGAGAGGACATGAGTGTTGTCTGTTGTAGCTCACTTGCTGGCAGGGACCTTGAAATGCCATACAGTTGTTGCAGTAAACATGGCTACAGCCTGTATATCCGCCATGAGGCTGGAAAGCTAAGGAATGGACTGGATCTAGCTGGCAAAGCCACGCCTTTAATCCTACCCATATTGCTCAGTAATTTAAAGGCTTGTGTGGTCAGAAAAAGAGAGATATATAGTAAAGAGAGATTCAAAGACAAAGAAAATTTCTAAATGGTTTGAAGTGTGTTAAAAATATATGCAGACTAAAATTTAAAGTTCTTAAAGTAACAAAAAAAAAAGGAAGAAAGTTGTGTGTGTGGTAGCACACGCCTTTAATCCCAGTGCCTAGAAGGCAGAGACAAACAGATCTCTGTGAGTTCAAGGTGTAGTAGTGTACACCTTTAATCCCAAATGCCTGGGAGGCAGAGACAGGCGGATCTCTGAGAGTTCAAAGACAGCCTGGTTTACAGAGTTACTTCAGGTCAAAGATACAGAGAACCTGTCTCAAAAAGCAAAGAGTTAAAAGTAAAAATAAACAAAATAGAGGTTAAAACAAAGCTGCACAAAGATGGAAAATACACAGAGAATCTTGATACTGTATGCTATTATGCTCTCTTTGAATTGTTTGAATGCTGAGGAAGAAGCAACAGCTGCTAAAAGATATTTATTGATAAATGCTGCTGAACTAATCCGACATAGATATTTTGATGCCTTAACTTTCAAATTTGGATCTAAGGACATGATGCTTTGGAAAGGAGTTTCTTATTTTGTTTTCACAGAGGATGAGACCCTGTTCATTTCTTCTATTCTGATTTGGTATGATGGACCACGCCCTCCTGAAGGGTTGGTGTGAACGCCTTCAGAAAATTGCTTCGCTCAACTGCCAACTGAGATGAAACTAGCACACAGGTTATACCATGAAAGACCTAATTAACGACGCCCCCATTCAGCAGGAAGCAGTTTGGAGAGAAATAACTGCGCCCATATTCCCAAAAAATGTTTATAAATGTTCTTTTACATTTAAAGGAAGATATGATATAGGTATGAATAATTTGCATTAGTATAGATTTTGCTTTATTGATAGAGATTTAAGGTCAATTTTGTTATATGTATAAGTGTTTCTGATTTTGATTAAGGTATTGTGATTGTGTAGTTCATTTAAATATGTACTGTATAATTAGGAAATATAGGTTGTTAATGGATAATCATCGATAATAGTAAAGCTTGTAGTCATGTTAGTTAGATTTTCTAGATATATAGAGATATATTTTAGATAGGCATTCTTCATATTTTTCAAAGATTATAGAATATGGCGTTTTAAATGTTTTAATAACTGAGGACTTTTCATGACAATGAGACACTCTGCTCCTGGCAGCACCAATCTACTTCAAGAGGAAGATGGGCATCGAAGAGGCTCATTATGGAGTTTTGATAGCCATTTGGGCAAGAAACTGCTCTTGCCCGGACTATTGCATAAACTGGACACAGAGAACCCGCAGAGAGAGGACTACTGAACTTGCCTAAGGTGAGATGATCTTTCGGGGTTCCTGATTCATGAAAGAGTCTGCGAGACATTCTGCAGGACACAACAGATAGTGACTGAACTGACTTTGAATTTTCCTGCTTTATGGAAATGTCTGCTGGATACCATGGGCCTGAAGGCTGAAGATGGATGCCCCAACGGTACAGAGGAACTTTGGGTGACTGTCCAGGCAGCGAGATGTCTCTGTCATTTCTAGAGTTTTAAAAGTTTCTTAGTTCTTGTTTACTTAGGTAATATTATATCTTTCTGGAGTCTTTGATGGAGTTAAGAATAGTTAGTTATAGTTATAGTTTTCCTTAGTTATGATAAAGATTATTGTAACTTTTACTTGATAACTGTTTTGTTATATGTAATTTTGCTATGTTAAATCCTTTTTTTTTTGTTTAAACCAAAAAAGGGGAAATGATGGAGGAAGGTCATTGGCTAATAAAGGCACTGCCCTGGCCCATTTTATTGGTTAGAGGATAGGTGGGAGGAGTAAACAGAACAAAATGCTGGGAGGAAGAGGAAGTGAGCTCGGAGACTCGACCGCTTTCCTCGCGGGAGCAGACGCCTGAGAGAGACGCCATGCCCTGCTCCCGGGATGAAGCTCGGACCCAGGATGGACTAGGCTAGAATCTCCCCGGTAAGCGCACCTTGGGGTGCTACACACAGATGATTAGGAATGGGCTAAATTAATATGTGAGAATTAGCCTAGAAGAGAATGGGCCAAGCAGTGATTAAAAGAATACAGTTTGTGTGTTGTTATTTCGGAGCATAAGCTAGCCATGTGGGCGGCCGGGTGTGGGGGACGCAGCCCTGCCGCCCCATATTACTACAACAAGCCAAGCTAAGGCCAGGCATTTATAAGAAAGAAAAAGCCTCTCTATGTGTGTTTATTTCAGAGCTGAGTGGCAGGCTCCCAGAAGAGTCAAAGAGCTAACAGAAAAACCATCACCAACACTGGACTGAGTAGAAAACTGGACATGAAACTACAGTCTTTCCATACGGCCTGGTGTTTGACACTGGGACTACAGAATACAGTCAAGTAGAAGCATCCCAAAGAATCCATTCCTCCAGCATACCCGTTTCCTCCTGTTGATATAGTAACAGTCATCCTCAAGCTGCTTCTTGAGAACTTCAGGGATATCTATGGTTATTGTTCTTTCATCCATGTCTTTTCTTGAGCGCAGCGACAATACTTTTTTTTTCTGCAATATCACAGTTCTATTTTTAGTTAATGTGAACAGTGGGAGAGGTCACCACAGAAAAGTCTGCTATGCAACAAAGCTAGTTACATCACAATAGTCACATCATGCCACATGTCCTCTATGAAAGGACAAGACATAAAGATACTATGCCACATTTTCAAGTGTTTTTCACAGCGTTAACTACATTACAAGTTCACTTTTGTTTCTTCCTCATGTATGATTATCATTGGGGTTTATGTCCAATTTGGAAGCAAGCAAAAGCCAATCTCTGTTATGCACCATTAAAAATGAATCATTATAAAATGCAGTTCACAATCTTACTTTAAAAAGATGTACGCTTTGTGGAAACACTCCGTGGGTATAAAAAGTAAATGATGCTCACACAGTGACTATAAACACACTGTCTTTTCTTAAAATGTCCAATAAATTCATACTATTGGTCTGAGAGGTATGTCTTTTGGAAAGAACTCCTAACCTGAGAATTTTGCCACTACCATAAACATCAAAGTTTCTACAATACAAACTTTTTAGTACCGCTTTAGTCTTTACTTTAATACGCCGCTGGCGATGTTCTTTCAGTTCTTCATTCTTTCTGCCACAGCTGTCCTGACAGGTACTGCTTATTGCTACATAAAACAAAAACATCAGACAAACTCATATTATATTCTTTGACAATTCCTTACATTTGCACATTTTTAGGTGGCGCATGCACTTGACTAAGAAGAACCATCTGTAGTTCTGCATACATTTTAAATCCTAAACACAAATACTGTACCTTTTGGAACAGAAACTTATTTTGATAAATATAACTCCAATTTCAATGGATACAAAAATCACACGAGCTAATGATCTGAAAGGGTTTCACCAGCTAGGATCCTATGGTTCACTGTTGGAGTCATAAGTGGTGGCAAGGCCCTGGAGGTATCAAGAAGAAAATGGACTGTGAGAAAGGATCTGTGCGGGCTCGCAGGCTGAGATGAAGGTGCTCACTGCTGAGACTCTGAGAGAGTCTTATACCGACATGCTGACTGATCAGATTGACTGCCTCTGTAATTAACCTAAAATAAACCAAGCGCATAGTACAAAGCTGCTCCTTCACTTACGATAGAGTCACACCTAAATTGATGAAAATACAGGCAGCGTACTGAATATCACAGCTGACTACTCTTAAGGAACTCAGAACACATATATTAACCAACAATTGGGCAAACTCATAGAAACAACGCTTACCTTATGGCAGTGTTAAATATCTCATGCATTTTATTGTATATTGTACTGAAATTGGAACACGAAAATAGTATATTTTCATACCACCATAAAGTCAACAAAATCTTAAAACTGGAGAACATCTGTATGTTATGAGTTTGCACTATTTCCCTGTCTATAATTTCAATGACTCTTTCTCTCAATCTTGAGGTCTAAAAAGATTACATGAAAATGGTTTTAGTTGAGGAAAATAAAGGCACTCACAGTTTTCGTCATTTTGAGGTTTTTCTTTAATCGGCACACTTTTTAAGACAGAGTCAACACCAGGTAACCTACAGCGTCTCTTCTTTTTTCCTGTACCTCTCCTGAAAACAATAAACACAATTAAAATAAACTTTCAGTCTCGTATAGGAGTTGGAATCCACAGAGGACATGATAAATAATCATTCTTAAATCAAATTTTAAAACATAATGGTAATACTCACTACCAAATGGATACGACTCATTATGGAAAACATCTATGAGTCCTGTATAATACTATAGAAACTCATTTACTTTAAATATGTAAGATGACTGAAATCTGTCACTTTATTACTTTTATATCATAAAATCCAAAACAGTTTTTAATAAAAACATACTGAATAACACTTCCATCAAAGTTTTTGTATCCTTACAGGCGAGCTATTGCTTTTTTGGCCAATTTACGCTGTAACCTCCGATTTTCATCTGTATCATGAAGCACATGGTCTTCGGCTGCCCATCTATTCCAACTAGTTGGAAAAAGGAAGAGGATGTAAAAGTCAGTATTTTGAATCAAATGAAACGAATCCTGAAAAGCATCACAAACAAGTGCCCCGTAGTTGCTGACATTTTAGAAAGCTATATGAAGACTTCCAAATCACCAGGAGGGCATCAAAGAAGCACAAAACGAACTCAGTTCCGGTCACCAGGGATTCCACAGATTACCCACAGGTAATCCAAACATAGCTGATTTAAAGTAAGCATGCCTCAGAATATGAAAGCTTTCCGAACAAAGCAGAAGCAGGAAATTAAACTTTTTTACAAGTGTTTCTAAATCTTAAAGTTACAAAATTAGTATGCTACAAAGGCAATTAATATTTAGTCTGATTGTAGCAAGTTCACTCACCTACTGTTCCAACCATTTAAATGTATCAGATATTCTGGAATCTTTCTGCCTTTTTCGTCTTTCCCGACAATAACATCGACGATCTGAAACCAGGAAATAACTGCTCACGAGTGGCACAATAAACCAATAATTATGTTAAAATTATAAGTTTTTTTTTAAAAAAAACCTAGATCACAGTCCCTTTTTAAAGGAAAAGAATTTGTTCCCTTTTTAGATCGAGAGCAGGGTTGTAACATTCTTCAACATATATTTTTTTCTTTTGCCTGAGTGGTTGCCTCAAAATAGGAAACATCCGTCCAACCAACCCACGATTGGTCTCTTGAGTTTGAGACCGGGTGAAGCTTTCTGAAGCCATTGGTCGGTAGATTTGTCATTACCTAGGACCCAGACTAGAAATAGCAGCCCTGAGACCTCTGGGAGTTGTAGTCACCCTGGCCTTGCCTTGTCCGGTGTCCAGTCAAACTAGCCAGAGACTTCCACAACTCTCCCCTTCCGTCCCCCTCCCCTTAATAGCCTTGCATCTCCGGAGGGAACTTCTGGAACAAATCAAACAGCGTGTCCTTCCCTCCCCTAGCGACGCAGCAAGCTTGAGGGATGGCAAAAGAATTTAAACAGTGATAAGAGTTGCAGGAGACACCAAAGGGACATAATCCAGCCCAGACTTTGGGGTGGCCCACAGGACAGCACCACTTAAACATCGCTAAAGACGCACCTGGGGCTGTTCCAAGTTGTCTCCGCCACCAAGGACTTCGCCTTGGTGGATGGAAACACTAACACTCGCCCCGACCCCCAGCGCGCTGATTTTCACCCTCTTGGGCACCGGAGCACTTAGGTGCCCACTCCTGCCCTCCACTTAAAAACTGACAATTGCAAGATACAGTTCAGCCCCGGCTGACTGAGCTGGATAAAGGCAATGCTAAGTTCTTTCCTAGCCCTGTCGGTCTCCTACAAATCCTTTAGAAATTGCGAATGTCAAAGCGATTGAGCAACCCCGAGCCCCTTCCTGCCACCCCTCCCCCAGGGTGGTAGTTCACTGCCTGTGATCTTAAACTGGACTCGGGTCCCGGGACCATGACACCGCCTCCTGACAGCTGCCAAGAAACTGAGGCCAGGGTTGAGGGGTTGAGGACGTGGGTGGGTCAATTGGTCAGGGTGTCCTCTAGGGAGCCCACACGGCGCTGAACCGCAGCGGACATGGACTTATCGCAAAAGCAGAGGCCTCAGGCGACAGTCCTCCTACACCGGGCGCCGGAATTGGCACCCAGCGATCAAAGTACCATCCCGGCCTAGCAACCGCTAAGTGACGCAACACGACCAGAAGCGGAAGTAGAAACAGAAGGGTCGCGGATCCTTCCAAGTTTAGGGTAGTTGAGTGCATTAACCGTCTCGTCAGCGTCCCCTGCCATCCCGGGCCGCTCTCCGGGGCCAAGGCGCACCCTGGTGGCTGTCCAGTGCTCCAAGCCACTTGTCCTCCGCTGGCCCCTTTGCCCCCCATCCCCGGGGCCCAGACCCGTGCCTCCTCCCTGTCCCCCCCGCGGCGGCACCTTGGCATCGTACAGCACTCGCGCCTTGGTGGGGTCAGGCTCGAAGCACAGCACTTTCTCCCCAGAGTGGAATTGAAATTTCATGCCCTCGCTCGCGCTCATTTGCTCATCGTGGCGGAGGGCGAGGCTCCGGGGCGGGTGGAGTGTGCCTGGTAAGGGAGGACGACCTGGAAGGCGGCGCTCCGCCACCGGGGGAGGGGGGGGGGGGCCAGAGTGGCGGAGGCTATGACCGCCCCGCCCTCGGCCCCTCCTCCGGCCACCCCGCGCCGCTGAGGGGACCTGGGCCATGGCGTTGGAGGCGCATGTCCCCATCCCCGCCAGGGGTCGTCCCCGCCCTCTCCCTCTGGGGCTCCGGGAGGGGTGCGGGCGGGGACCAAGACCCCGCGACCGAGGTCTTCCTGCAGAACGTCCCCTCTTGTTCCCATGGGCTAGGGTCCCCGCGGCTTCCAGGCTGCGCCCACACGTGCGCGGGGCCGTCACCTCCGGCGCGTGCTCTCCGGCCAGAGCGTGGGGGTCTCTTAGGGAGACGGCGGCTCTGGGGTAGTCACCAGGCTCCGGGGATTGTGGGTGGCGTCTGCCCCCAGGAGCCTCCTGGCCGCGCGCGCGCATCAGCCCTCTCAGCGGTGCTGCGCGCCAACGAGTGTGGCCACGCGAGAAGGACGCGGTGTTGGAGCTGGCCGGAGTCGGGCAATGGCCTTGGGCGAGGGGAGGAGACATTCCGGCCAGTGAATAGAACACTCTGTCATCCTTCGGAAAGGACCAGCAGGTAGCAGGCCTGGAGGCCCCAAGTGAGCAGTGGGCAGCAAGGCAGATGGGTCTTTAAAGGGTCGTTAACATCTTATATGTCAGTTTCCAGCGCTCCTGAATTGCTCCCTCGCGATCTGTCTTCAGTGGCTCAAAACCTGTAGAGTGGAAGCCTCATTGAGCCCGTTGTTAACAGGGTACCTGCCCAGAGGTGGAGTTCAGTAAATGCTCCGTGAATCAGTGATCAGGGGATGGGAGACTTGCAGCGTAGACCTTCAGCGACAGGGAGGGCGGAGCTGGCTGGTTTCTTCTAGAGTGCAAAGCCCCTGAGCTGTGGAGTTACTGGATGAAGACCTGGCTAGAGAGCAGAGCCCAGCGGCAGGGAGGTTAATGCCTGCAGTTTTAGTGAACTGCCTGGTTTCCCACACTATTCTGCTCTTGCCTCTTGCTTCCTGAAATTTTCACTCGCCTCCCCTCCCCCCTCCTGCGCCACTCCTCCCCTCTCTTGGTACATGGCACACATCTTTCACATCGCCACTTGGGCACTTCCAAGAGAACCCCTTGTCGTAGCCACACGTTGGGGTGACATGAATTACAATTACGTACCCCCAGTATCCCCTCCCAGCCCTCTACTTACCTGTTTCTTGCATTGACTGCTCTGGCTGATGAATGGGTTCTCTTCATTTGCAAAATGCCCCCATTAAGATGGGAAGCTGCTGGAAGCTGGAGGTTGGGGGTGTCTCATCCAGTCCATCATTGTGTACTCCTGGTACACAATAAATATTTAATGAATGAATGAACAGGTTGCAGATTTATGAAATCGAATCCATAAAACTCAGTTGCCAATTGGATATGAAGGAGGGGAGGAAGGGAGGGAGGAATCTTGGGAGACCTCCAGGTTTTGTAGCTTAAGAAGCTGGGTGAGTGATGGCTGCACTGGCCAGATAGGAAGAGGAGGGACAGGTTTGGGGAAAATGGCCAAATGATGACTTGTATCTAAGATAATATCGTCGGTAAGCCAGAACTGGAGCCTTGATTCTCCAGGGATGTGGGCAGTAGATGCTCAGAGTGTTCTCTGCAAATTGCAGGGCCAGCGCTGAAGCACAGGTAATTGCTTGTCACGTGTAAACCATAGCTGAAGTCTTTTGGTTTTTCTTGTTCAGGAACGGAAAGTTCCGTTCCATGCTCTAACCTTTGGGGGGAAGTGAATTCTTCTGTTTCTATTCATTTCTATCTTAGGTCACTGGTCTCTTTCTCTGCCCTTTTCTATAAAATGCAAGAATGACATATCTATATATCACATATGTCTGATTTTCTCTCTCTCTCTCTCTCTCTCTCTCTCTCTCTCTCTCTGTGTGTGTGTGTGTGTGTGTGTGTGTCTAATTGTTAGAATGGTAACAGTCTTGCCCCCCCCTTTTTTGGGTTAGGATCCACTGGAAAGGTTTCCATCTCTTACCCAAATGACCCACCCTTTGCCCTCATGGGTGAAAAAGACGAAGAACTCACTAAAGTCTGTAATTTAGTCTCTGTGAGGCCCAGTCCTATGATTATCACTTTCTGGTATGTGACCTTGGACAAGTAATTAGTCTCTGTGAGATGGTTTTGTTATACTAAAGAAAAAAATTGGCTTTAAAAAAGAGTGGCTCCTACTTTAGAAGGAGTAGGTAAAGCATTCAGTTTGTATGGCTTTATTTAGTACCTGGCATATAAATGCTGGGTAAATGCTTAATGTTAGGCATTTCCTATTAGCTCACCTGGTCTCTCATTTGTTCATGTAATAAATATTGAGCCTCCTGGGTGCTTAGAGGCTAGAAACATCAGCCATAGTATATACATCACTCCTAGCTTCTAGGATGGCAAAGCACTAAGCAAGCAAGTTGGAGCCTTCTGACTACCGTGATAAAGCTAGCGTGGAAGAGTGGTGGCGCATGTCCTTATTTTTACCTAGGAAGTTGGTACTGTCACAATAATCTTGGAAACTAAAATGTGTCAAAGTACTTCCAACATGACAATGTTGGGTCCCAGCCCTATTCTTATCAGTTACATTTTTGTTTTGTTTTGTGACGGAGTCTGCTGTATTGCCCAGGCTGGTCTGGAACTCTTGAGTTCAAACAGAGCCTCTTGCTTCAATCTTCCCAGTTCCTGTGGCTGCAAACCCTGTTCTGCACCCTCAGCGTCAAAGCCTTGGCGTCAAAGCCTCGTTTTTGTTCCCGTGTTTGCTCTACTCCAGCACAGAATGGACCCCCCACAAGGGTAGCGGGCAGCAGCAAAACTTAATTAGGCTGATACAGTAGCATTCACTTCGGGGATACATTTGAAACAGCAGGGGAATATTGGAGACACACTGTTGCCAGGCATTGTAATTTTCTTTCCAAGGCTTCCAGGTGACGTCAAGACACAGGCAGGGCTGAGAAATATAGATCTAAACTAATCCCGCAATCCTTTTTTTCTCTTGCAGAAAGCTAGACGTGACCATGTGATCCACTCTTGGCCAATAGGAAGTTTTTGTAGAGCCAGAGCTAGTTAACGAGAATATTTCTGGAAAAGGACCACCTATAGGCTAGGTGAAACACTTTGACACAGTTTGAAGTAACCCCTTCCTCGCTGGGCACTGTTTATTCTGTGTAGGTACGTGGGTAAATACCACAGTCATCTTAATAAGAGGGAGTTTGTCACTGTTACTGATGCTCTGAGTATGAGATAGCCCATAGATTTGCTGTCCTGTGTCATTAATGTGTTGTTAAACTTAGATTCCCCGAAATAACAAGACTTCTTGCTGTGTAGCATAATATACCCCAGAGCAGCTAAAAACATCCTGAGCACATCTCTTGTGCAGGTTTAAAGTTAACAGTCTTTACATCTAGCGTATCTGTGCAGCCAATTATGGTAATGTGAGGGAGGCCTTCAGTAATAAGCATGTGCTTTTCCGTGGCTGTGCAGACAAAACTGATGGAGTGGAATAGAGGAAAACTAATGACCCATTTACGGTGTGTGTTCAGTCAGAATGTGTGTTTTATTCTGGAAACAAGCTCCAAGGGCCCAAGGATCTAACTCAGATGGTAAAATGCTTATACAGTCTATGGGAAACTCTGTTTTTACCTCAGCATGGTTTAAATCGGGTACGGGGGGGGGGGCTCACCCAAGTAAGCCCAACATTTGGGAGGTAGAACAGGAAGATCAGGAGTTCAGCATCATCCCTAAATATATAGCAAGTTAGAGGTCAGTCTGGAATACATGACATGGGCTGTGGCAGAGGGAGTGGGGGGCAGGGGACACCCAAAAAGGAATCCTAGACCGATCCATTTATAAAACTAAGAATCATAGAAAAAGGAACCTCAACTGAGAATGAGACTTCAATGAGACACCCCCACCCTGATTACCCCCCCACACACACACTCCTACCCCACCCTGGTCTCACGTAGGCCAAGCTGACTTGGCAAGAATGATCGCCTCTATTCGGTCTGGACTGTGGCTATGTCTGTGGGGGCACTGCCTTGATTAATGATTGATGTAAGAAGGCCCAGTGAGCAGTGTTATCCATGGGCAAGAGGGCCTAGGCTGTATCAGAAAGGTAGCTGAGCAAGCCAGTATAACAACATTCCTTCATGGGCTCTGCTTCAGTTTTTTGTCCTGAGTTCCTGCCTTAGCTTCCCCAGATGATGAACTATATAAACTGTAAGCCAAAAAAACTCCTTGCTTCTCAAGTTGCTTTTGGCCATGGTGTTTATCGCAGCAAAAGGAAAAGTATATAAGACAAAATCAGTACCAGCAATGTGCAGCGCTGAACCTGACCATGTTGGCTTTGCGAGGGATTGTGGAAGGATTTTGAAGCTTTGTTGCTCAAAAAGGCTTTTGAATACTGAGGACTTCACGATCTTGGAAGATAGAGATGTTGAGGAGAGGTTCAGACAACTGGAGACTTGGCTTGTGAAGTTTCAAAGGGAAGCAAACTCCATCAGAGCCATTTGTGTGGTATCTTGGGTTAAGAATCTGTAGAAGTAAAACCTTCTGGAACATTTTTTTTTTCTGGAACAATTGAAGCTAGTTATCAGGGACTGGAAAATCAGCTGTGATTAACAATAGACAGCCTCATTCAGCACTCACAGGGCCTGTCCGCGTTCAACCTAGACGAGGCCCCAGCACCGAGAGGAGGTAGTAGACACTGCTCCCCCCCTCAACGAAGAAGCTATCTGCAGTTGACACCTCTTGCAAAAGAAAATGAGTTTTCTTCACTAGTGTCTAATTATACTTAAGGGTAGACTTCATGCCCATCAGTTGAGGACCAACACCAAACAAACTCAGTGTTATTTTAGTAGACTTTTTGGTCTCATATTGCTTTGTTTAGGGATTTTTTTTTGGGGGGGGTGTTCTTTGTCTTTTGCTTGTATATTATGGTTTTCATTGTGTGTGTTTTTTCTTCATCTTTGAAAAAAAAGAATCCTTGTTTAATTTTTTTTAATTTGGCTATTTGTTTTGTAAAGAGAGAGAGAGAAATAAAGGGGTTGGAGTTGGGTTGGTAGGGAGGATATGGGAGGAACTGGGGAAGAAGAAAATGACCAGAATTTATTGAATAAAATTTTTTTTAACAAAAACCATTTTTGACAAAGGGGAGCAGGACTCATTGTGGCAAAATCTTTTACAGCCAGCACACAGAAGCTGGGGTGCCAGGCAGCATCTCAAACTGGTAGCCAAACTTAGTAATGTGTCAGAGTCCCACATGGCACTGTTTGTAATGGCATGCAGGCAGCAGGATTGAAGGAAACCTAGACAGCAGCTAAGGCCTGCTGCTGTGAGAATCCAGGAAAGGTTTTTGGGGAGCACATTGGAGAAGGAGCACCAGTTAAGGAATTGCCTCCTTCAGTCTGGTCTGTGGGGGCTATTTTCCTGATTAATAATTGTTCTGGTTTGGTTTTTGTTAACTTGACACAAATCTGGAGTCATTTGGAAAGAGGGCCCATCAATTGAGAAAAATGCCACTACCTGATCACCCTATGAGCAAGCCTGTGGGGTGTTTTCTTTATTGATGTGGGAGAGCCCCACACTGTAGTGATGAGAGTGGTGAGCTGCTTCCCACCGCCCAGCTCTCCAGCTAGTTTTATACCCAAAATAATTACACACAAATTGTATTTATTTAAACACTGCCTGGCCCATTATTTCTAGCCTCTTATTGGCTAACTCTCACATCTCGTTTTAACCCATATCTAGTAATCTGTGTAGCACCACGAAGTGATGGCTTACCAGGAAAGATTCTAACCTGCATCCATCTCGGGCCAGAGCTTCATTGTGTCTGCCTCACTGCCTTCTACCCAGCATCCTGTTCTGTTTACTCTGCCTACCTAATTTTCTGTCCTATCAAAGGGCCAAGGCAGTTTCTTTATTAACCAATGAAAGTAACACATAGACAGATGACCCTCCTCCATCACCACACACTGTGAGTGGTACCACTCCTGGGCTGATTGTTCCCGGTGCTATTAGAAAGCAGGCTGAGCAATCCACAAGGAAGAAAGCCAGGAAGCAGCACTCCTACATGGCCTCTGTGCCAGGTGCCTGCCCTGTTTTCTATCAGTTATGACCTGTGGTGTGGAACTGTAATCTAAAATAATCCATTTCCTCTCCAAGATGCTTTTTTTGTTCATGGCATTTTATTACAGCGTAATTGATGTAAGAAGGCCCAACGCAGTGTGGGCTGTGCCATCCATGGGCAGTTGGGCCTGGACTGTATAAGAAAGAATGCTGAAGCCCGGTGTGGTGGTGCTTGGGAGGCAGAGGCAGGAGAATTTCTTGTCAGTTTGAGGTCTGCCTGGGCTACATAGTGGGAGTCTGTCTCAAGTAAGTAAGCAAGTAAATAAGTAAGTTAGTAAATAATCAACCTAACTGAAAATTTGATAAACTAAACATTTCTAGTGTGTCACTATAGAAATTCACATGGAAACAACAACAATAAAACCACCCTATAGCCAGGCAGTGGTGGTGCAAGCCTTTAATCCCAGCCCTCAGGAGGCAGAGGTAGGCAGATCTCTGTGAGTTCGAGGCCAGCCTGGTCTACAAGAGCTAGTTCCAGGACAGGCTCCAAAGCTACAGAGAAACCCTGTCTCGAAAATCAAAAAAAAAAAAAAATCCACCCCATAATGCAAATGGTATAGTAATGACATCAGCTCTTTTGAAGATATGGGGCCTTCCAGGGTGTAGACATGTGGGAAAAGGCCCTTAGTTTCGGGTATACTGGGAATATCTTAACCGCAACTTCAAGCATGTTTGACCATAGACAAAGACACCAAGATGCAGTTGCCGTGGTCCTTGCTTATGTCCTATCTAACCCATTGCCTGTACCTCTGTCAGTATTACACTCATTCTCAATCAATATGAAAACTAAGACAGATTTATCCCAAGTTGGCATGTTAGTTCCAACTGACTGTGACATTCCTAATCACTCCACAAGACAAAACCACACAGCTGTGCTTGGGAAGCAGGACACCAGGGTCAAATAGCTGTCACTTTATAAATAGCAACAATATTCGCATGTGAAATGCCTGTCTTGGACTAGAAGCCAATCCTAAGTCTGAAACAAATTCCCACAGCACACCTACATTTTGAAACCTTTTGGAGTATGCTGTAGAAAGATAAATATCAACCCTTGGGAAACTAATTCTGTAGTAACAACAACAAAAGCACATTAACAAAACTAAATTTGGACCACCAAAGGAGTTTTGTGACGTTGCCTAGATCTCCTGAGTGGAAATCCCCGGGGTGAGGTCCAGTGTCTCTATGTCCAAGAATGGGAACCCTTCTATATAGTCTTAGCCCCACTGTTATCTTTGTGGGGTGCTGGTCATGTGTTTCTGCTTAGAGACCAAAAGCATTAATGCCCATGCTCCAGTATAGTTGCTTCTGATGGCTTGAGAACTGGGGCATGTACTTGAGCTTCTCTTGCAAAACTCTACTTAATTAAGGTCAGCTGGTGCATTAGAAGGCGGTGCCAATGATTATTTGCAACCATTGCTAAGTCTGAGTAAAACCCATTTTGTCTCTGGTGATAATTTTTTAAAAATGAACTTTTGGTCCCCAACCTTATATAGTCAGGTTCTATTCTCTGAGCTAGCAAAGCAAGTGGCTACAGGCCACGTTTTACATTGGTTGTTTCTCTAGCTCTATACATATCTCTTTAAAGGCAGATTGCTTTGTTTTGAAATGGGGTTTCATGTGTCCTAGGCTGGCCTCACTATATATAGCCAAAGATAAGTTTGAATTCCTGATCCCCTGCCTCCACTCCCACCCAGTGCTGGGATTACAGGTGTGTGTCACCACACCCATCTTGAGTTTAGATTTTGTCTTCCATTTAAAAATAGGAAAGCTAAGTGTCAGAACTGCTAAGGGGTTTTCCCAAAGAGACCCACAAATACACAACAGAACAGTAAGGTGTTTTCTAAGCTACTCAAATTCCCATGCCCTTCTTTCTCAGTTTACCCATGAGCATCCCAATGAGTTTTACCAGCTTTGAAAGAAGCTTGTTAAATTCTAAAGAGGTTTCAAATAGCAGTGTCTTTGGATTGCTCTATAATCTATGCCCTCAGCACCTGGGTCATATCAAATGAGCACGAGCCTAACATTGCAGTCATGTTATTATTTCAGTCTTAATATTGAGAGTCTATCAATGACAAAAAAACCAAATTATAGGAATGCCTTTACTGTTAGATTTCTAGAGAAAGCTACAGGACAAATTTCTGAAAGTTTCAAAATCTGAAATCTTTTTTTAATGATTGAAATAATTGTAACACTCTCCAAATATCAACGGCTGAGAGTTCTTGAAATGTTCTGGAGGCGACTTAAAGGGAACATTGCCTGTGTTATTCACACGTAGTTTGCTTCCTGAAGATTCACAGGATGTTTTTGAGTAAGATGAATGTATCCTTGAGTGATTTCATACAAAATGACTCCACATAAGAAGAATGAAATAATTTTGAGTTGTCAGCAAACCTTGATTGAGGACCAAAATGTACACGATCTGTAAATTGTGTTGTTAACCCTATTCTGAGAGTTGTTGATTTCTTGATCATAAATGTTTCTATTCTAGTCAGTGCATCTTAAAAACAGCTTTTTTTTTATCATTTTAGAGCATATTTGAAACATGGCTTTTGGGTCCTTGTAATGAATTTATTTTCTTAAGTTTCTGGAGGAGTGATAAAGAGAATCAAGCAACACTGAAGATTTATTATGGGCTTTTCTGTTTCCTAGGTATCACAGCTATTTGTATGCTGCCATTTTATTCCAGTCTATAAATGGATGTTTAAACAATACCATGCTGCTGGTTTTAAAACCGAATCTCTTTTTTACAATTGAATTAGTTCTTTGATAGTTTAATACATGCATAATGCATTCTGATTACTCACCTCCCATTCTTTTCTTATCCCTCTTCATCCCTTTCAACCCCACCTCACTCTATTAGTCACTGTACCAGATTCATGTCCTTTAGTTTTGTTTTGGTACCTATGTAGTCTTACTAGGACCATTTGTATTAACCCTGCATTAGAACTATCCATTGGAGCAGGGGTGAGGTTTGAGGGGCATCAGTATATATACAACTGAAGGCAATGTTGCCCGCTCCCTGAATCTGGCAATAAGCAGTAGTAGATCAACAGTAAGGGATAGGGCTCCCTGATCTCCTCCTCCATCCATGCTTGGCTGTTGATGGGCCTTTTTTTTTTTTACAGATCCCGTACAGTCATATGCAGTTGTTGGGAGGTTACAATTGCATGTCCAGAAGATAGCATCTTGCAGCCCCTTTCCTTGCTTATGGTTCATATATTCTTTCCTTCCTGCCCCGCCCCCACCCCATTCAGCAATGTTCCCTGAGCTAGTGGACGGGATGGAAACCAAAACTCTTGAAGCAATTTTGAAGTGATTTAGTGATCATGAGACTATTAACTCAATCATTAGATTAAAGATGAGTAACCTGGGTTAATCTTCATTATACAAAGACAACATATAGTAAAGCCGATACCAAAAATGGGCCTGGAGAGATGACTTAGTAGGTAAAGTACTTGTTTTGTAAGAATGAAGACCTCAGTTTGATCCCAATCACTCACTTTAAAAACCAGGCACAACACATTGGTAATACCTGTAATTACAGCATGAAGTGTGGGGTGAGTCAGAAGGATTCCTTGGAGCTTGCTGACCAGGTATCCTGACCTAATCAGTGAGCTCGAGGTTCAGAAAGAGGCCCTGTCTCAAAATAATGAAGTGGATAGCAACAGAATGAGACATCAACCAGAGACAAAATGTTAAAGAGAAAAGGGATAATTTAAGTTAGAAAAGCTGGCTAGAAACAAGCCAAGCTAAAGCCAGGCATTCATAAGTCTCCATGTATTTATTTGGAAGCAGGTGGTGGGCACCCAAAGATTTAATGGAAAAAAAAGTACACACCCCCCCTCCCCTGGTTGCTGTTGGTCATGTTATTTTACCATAGCAGTAGAAACCCTAATTAACTAAAAAGAAGCCAAGGGGGAACTGAATCAGAGACCCAGGAGGAACGCTGCTTACTGGCTCACTTCCCTTGACTTGCTCATCTACTTTTTTTCTTTCTTTCTTTTTTGTTACAAGAACTAGCACATTTTTTATTGATATTTATTGAGATCTACATTTTCCTCTGATCCCCTCCCTGCCTCTCCCGCCCTTTAGCCTTCCCCCAAGGTCCCCATGCTCCCAATTTACTCAGGAGATCTTGTCTTTTTCTTCTTCCCATGTAGATAAGTCTCTCTTAGGGTCCTCATTGTTGTCTAAATTCTTTGGGGTTGTGATTTGTAGGCTGGTTTTGTTGCTTTATGTTTCAAATCCACCTATGAGTGAGTACATGTGATAATTGTCTTTCTCGGTCTGGATTACCTCACTCAAAATAATGTTTTCTAGCTCCATCCATTTTTCTTTTTTCTTTTCTTTTTTTTTTATTTTCGAGACAGGGTTTCTCTGTAGTTTTTGGTGCCTGTCCTGGAACTAGCTCTTGTAGACCAGGCTGGCCTCGAACTCACAGAGATCCTCCTGCCTCTGCCTCCCAAGTGCTGGGATTAAAGGCGTGCACCACCACCGCCCAGCCTCCATCCATTTTTCTGCAAAATTCAAGATGTCATTACTTTTTTTCTGCTGTGTAGTACTCCATTGTGTAAATGTACCATATTTTCCTCATCCATTCTTTGGTCCAGGGACATTTAGGTTGTTTCCAGGTTCTGTCCATGACAAACAATGCTGCTATGAATATAGTTGAGCACATATCCTTGTGGCACAATTGAGCATCCTTTGGATATATACCCAAAAGTGGTATTACTGGGTCTTGAGGAAGGTTGATTCCTAATTTTCTGAGAAATCACCACACTGACATCCAAAGGGGTTGTACCAGCTTGCATTCCCACCTCCCAGCTACTTTCTTATACAGCCTAGGCTGCCCTGTGTAGAGATTGTAAGACCCGTGGTGGACTGGCTTCTCCTAACACTAAGTAGCAATTAAAGAAATGCCTGATAGACATGGCCACAGGCCGTATTGATAGAGGAAATTCCTCAGTTGAGATTCCCTCTTCTGGGTATGTTTAGATTTGTGTCAAGTTGACAAAAAATAAATAAATAACCACCACATTTGCCTAACTGGACTTTCTACATTCTTCATTCTGATAACAAATATTTCCTGGCCTCAGGCTAGGCACAGAGCTGGCCCAAAGCTGAAGTCCTTCCTCTTTATCAAGGTGGTTGAGAAAAAAACAGAACCAGTTAGAATCGAACCCCATTCTTGAATGCAGGGAGGAAACACCACAGAAGAAAAGAAAGCAGCTACTGTTCAGATGCCACATGCATCCTAGAGTCTGGATAAACAGAGTCAACCTCATGAGTACCTGCTGATGTGGCCACTTCTAATGAAAAGTGGTGGTACCATGAAGCTAAACTAAGTGAGACCAGAGTTTCCAGTCTCTTAGTAACCATCCTCTAGTATCTGTCCAGTTAAGTATCCTTTCCTCCCCTAACACTATGCTCCCTCAGCTACTGTTCTTGGTTTCTTTTGTACACACCTCTTCCTTTACATGTGATGGTCCCTTGGTTTTCAGGTTTTCCCTCTTCTCAACCTCCCATCAGAAGCTCTTTTAGATATTCTCTTCTTTTAGATCTGCTGGTTTGTTGTTATTGCTATAATATGCTCAGTTGCTAAAAGTTCCCTAAGTATAAAGGGTGTCAAATGAAAAGTTTCCTTTGCATTCAACTTTCAGCCACCTGATTTCTCTTTTGTGGGCATTCTCTGTTATGATTTTCTTAAAGATCATTGCAGAGATATCCTAAATCCACATATAACAGGTGCTGTATAAAACTGCTTATGTATCTTATCTTTTTACTGCTTACCAATATGTCATGGAACTTGTTCCATAGACATACATCCAGGGCTGCATCCTTTGTGTGCATATGGATGGAGAATATGCCTACATCTGGATATACCCAAATTTCAATACAGAAAGTAGAAATTCATTTTATTTTCACCATAAAGAGCTTAGGAAAATTAGATGAAATGAAGCAATTCAAACGGATGAAGGAATAAAAATAATGGGGTTGCTGATTTCTAAGTTGTATAACTAGCTGTCATCCAGAGATCCAGAGGCTACCGTTGCCATGGCTACAAGAGCCACTTATGTGTCATTTCCACAAAGCTCGTACATGAATGCTGGATGATGGAAATCAACAGCCACGCACACTCATATCTACCTGTCTAGCTTGGTATGCAGCCTACAAAATGTCAAATTTTCCTGTCTTACATCATTCCCGGATTCTTTGCAGATGGATTTATTTTTCTTTGTAAGAGCAACTAACTCACGGCAGAACTCACGTAAAGCAGACCAAAGCATGGAAAGGGATAGTGATGGCTGATTGAACAATTCTGTCCATTCCTTTGACTATTTAATATACTGAGTCATAAATATCCCTGAAATGGCACCAACATGGTCACAACCTTATGAAATGTAATTAGATTTTTATACACATAGAAAAATCTCTGCAGGATGAAATCAATTGCATGATCCATGTCTGCGTATTTGTTTATTCTTTTTCTGAGACAGGATCTTATGCAATCCATGCTGGCCTGGAACTAGCCAAAAATGGCTTTGGATTTCTGGTCTTCCTGCCTTCACCTCCGGAGTGCTGAGATTACAAGCATGCACCACAGTGCCTACCTTATTCTGGATAATTTTTATTATTCCTTTAATTACAATTGAAATGTTATGCCCTGTAACCCAAGAAGTACCTGTTAAAAATAACTGCTATTTTCATAACGTGGTATGAAGCAGTTGCAAGCAAAAGAGAAGAAATACTATTTATACATAAAGGCAGATCTATAAAATGGCAAGGAATGTATATGCAGTTACTATATTTCCCAGTTTCAAGGCTGTTCATGAGATTGTAGTCAGTTTACAATTCTGTTTACATTATATGGTGGGATAATATAAATAAATACGGTATTGAGCTCATCACTGTCATTGAAGCAGGAAGGTTAGATAGCCCCAGTTCTCTATCGTAGTGCCAAATGTTGCCCTTTGCAAGATTACATGCAGAAAATAATCTAAATATTTAAGGTAGAAAAAGTAGAGCAGGAGTCAGGGGGTTGCCTCTGGGCTAATAGTTTAAAAGTCATACCACACATGCTGCGACAGGTATCAGAAAGCTGCTGGTCATGCTAGCTCTACCACCCCAACAACTGTGTCTCATACTCAGCCAGTGAGATGACCCTGGACTGAAGAGCCTTGCTGCTGCAAATTCTCTCATGTCCGTCACTTTCCAGACTCCAAATCATCAGAATGGGGTCTTTTTTTTTTTACATGAATTTCATGCACATGTTGTTCAATGTGGAAAGATGAACCATGTCACAGTTCCTAGCTGAGTGAGAAAGTCTGTCATATATGGAGCAGTTTTACATTGCCACTATGGTTATTATGACTGGAACTGGGAGCCCAGACCGTGCCATACCCAAGCCCATCTCAAGTCATGTGAAGTAAAACAAGTAATCAAACAGTTTGTCTATATATCATCTCCTATTACTGGAAATATGTCTCTGCAAATGGCTGGAGCACTTTTTAAGATATATATGTATATGTATATATATATATATACATGCAGAAAATAATCCAAATATTTAAGGTAGAAAAAGTAGAGCAGGAGTCAAGGGGTTGCCTCTGGGCTAATAGTTTAAAAGTCATACCACACATGCTGCGACAGGTATCAGAAAGCTGCTGGTCGTGCTAGCTCTACCACCCCAACAACTGTGTCTCATACTCAGCCAGTGAGATGACCCTTATATCTTATATATATGCTGTACTTTGGTCATGTCCTACATTGTTATATTCCCTTATCAGCCTTCCGCTCCCAGTGAACCCCTTATCCCCAATTTCATGTTTTTGTGCTTCAGTATACTTAAATAGGGTTCCTTCATGAGTATGGGTAAAGAGTTGTTGGCTTGAGTAGGAACAATGTGTCTGTCCGTGGGACGTGATCTCTGCTTCCCCAAGCACTCATTAACTGCTTCTAACTCCTCAGGAGGGGTGGGGCCTCATGAGCCCCTTCCCTATCCAAGGTGGAATGTTGATTAGCCCAGCCCTCTGCAGGTATTCAAGGTCACTGTGAGTCCGTGAGTCCAGAGGACAGCATTTCATAACATGCCTTCCCATTCTCTTGTTCTTTCTCTTCCCCTCTTCAGGATGTTTTCTGAGCCTTGGCTGGGGTGATGTGGATGAGCACTCAAGAATAACTACTCTCAGCACCTTGACTATTTAGGATCCCTGCATTAACTGTTGCCCACTGGAAAAAGAAGTTTCCTTGACCATGGCTGAGAATAGCACAGATTTATGAGGATAAATATTTAGAATGGAGAATTCTTTTTCTTCATGACTCTCTTATACAATACACAGCTTCCTCTCATGGTGCTCCTCCCAGTCCCCTTCACTTCTGCTCTCCCCCAAATTCACTCCTTCTTTCCCTTCTGAAAGAATCAGGCCTCAGTCACAATAAGACTAGGTATAAACCCTCATAATAAGGCTTCATGAGGCAACCCAGTAGAAGGAAAAGGGTTTCATATGTAGGCAAAAGAGTCAGAGACACCCCTACTCCCACTTTAGGAGTACCACAAGAACACCAAGCTACACAACCATAATGTATACAGAGAAGACCTAGTGCCGACCCAGGCAGGTTCATGTTTGCCACTTCTGTCTGTGAGCCCTGCTTAGGTGATTCTTTGGGGTGTGTTTTTCTGGTGTTCTCAACCATCTGGCTCCTACAATTCTTCCTCCCTCTCTTCCAAGGGATTCCGTGAGCTCCCATGGGTGGGGACCTAACGGTGATCTCCAGTTTGTACTCTGTCTCTGCTTAATATTTGTCTGCAGGTCTCTGTTTCTGCTTCGGATGGAGCATTCTTGAAAGAGATAGGCAGGGTGAGTTTCCTGCATAGCCCTGACCCTCAGGTCCCACCTACAGTCTTACTTCCTTCATCCCTTAAGAGTATCAGCATCCTCTGACATACAACATCTTTAGGAAAACACTGGAGTAGTTCTAGCACTGTTATATTTGCTCATGTGTGTGTGTGTGTGTGTGTTTATTTTTATTGTTTGAGACAAAGTCTCACTGTGTAGCCCTGACTGACCTGAAACTGGCTACGTAGACAAGGCTAGTTTACCTGCTTCTGCATCTCAAGGATTGGGATTAAAGACATATGCCACTGTGCCTAGCTTTTCTGTTATATTTCTTAAATAGAGAGAGAGAGAAAAAAAAGATATTCTCAAAGAGAAAAGGGGCCAAAAGCCATATCTAAAGCTAAGGAAGCATGAAACACACCCAAGCCTATCTCAGAGACTCAGAGAATTGTAACTGAGTTTAATCAAGGAAAATGTGTTTATTTATGTAGTCATCTTGTACTTAAATGAATGCAAATAAAATGTCTCCTCTCTTTTTTGGCTGAGTTTTGATGAACTTTGAAAGCCAGGAACCAGAACAGGAAATCCCTTTGTGTGGACCAATCAGCCTAGAGGTGGTTTAGGAAGAGAGAGGAAAATATGTGATGACCAGATGATGAAAGATGAATATGAACTAGAATTAGGACAGATCATGAATTTCTAGAAGGAAGCGGCTCTTTGACTCATCTTTGTTCTCCAGGTCCTAGCTGTCCCTTATAAATGGACATAATCCTGAATGATAGATTAAGGGGATGGATGAATGGAAAGTGCATATTTCAATTCCCCCATATCGCTAGTGGCAAGAGCTACTGGGTGCAATAGTCTGAATGTAATTGGCTTCCATAAGTTCATAGAGAGTGGCACTATTAGGAGCTGTGACTTTGTTGGAGTAGGTGTGGCCTTGTTGGAGGAAGTGTGTCACTGTGGAGGTGGGCTTTGAGGTCTCCTATGTTCCAAGATACCGTCCAGTGACTCAATCTGCTTCCTATTGCCTTCTGATCAAGGTGTAATCTACCTGCACACTGCCCTGCTCCCCACCACGATGGCAATGGACTGAACCTTTGAACTGTAAGCCTCCCCCATCAATTAAATGCTTTTCCATTACAGAAGTTGCTGTGCGTGGGTGCACCCCTCGCGGTCCTGAGTTCCTTGCTCATGCTCTCTCTCCTTCTGCTCCTGATTTGGACCTTGAGATTTCTGTCCGGTGCTCCAATGTGGGTCTCTGTCTCTGTCTCCTTTCATCGCCTGATGAAGGTTAATATTCAGGAGGATGCCTGTATGTTTTTCTTTGGGTTCTCCTTCTTATTTAGCTTCTCTAGGATCACTAATTATAGGCTCAATGTCCTTTATTTATGGCTAGAAACCAAATATGAGTGAGTACATCCCATATTCCTCTTTTTGGGTCTGGCTTACCTCACTCAGGATAGTGTTTTCTATTTCCATCCATTTGCATGCAAAATTCAAGAAGTCCTTGTTTTTTACTGCTGAGTAATACTCTAATATGTATATATTCCATACTTTCTTCATCCATTCTGCCCTCAACAAACTAAAAAAATAAAATAAAATAAAAAGTTGCTGTGCTAAGGGTGTCTCTTCACCGCAATAGAAACCCTAACTGGGTTGGCCCATTTTCCACAGCAATAACAGAATATAAGTCTAGGTAAGCAGTGGCATGAGAAGTCTGGTTGGCATCTACTTAAAGATGCTAGGAAGTCAAAGATTGAAGGGCAGCAATTGGCAGAGGCCTTCTGGCTGCATGCTAATGTGGCAAAAGGCTTGAGAAAGAGAGCAAACTTTTCAATGAACTCTCCCCAGATAGTGTTCTTATTCCATTCATGAGGTCATGAGGGCACAGTCTTCTCAGACTGGGGCCATGTCTCAGCCGTTAAAACACTTGCCGTGCAAGGTGTGAGGAGCTTCGTTTGGATTTCCAGAATCCAAATGCCCTAATTTGCTTTCTGTTGCTGTGATAAAACACTATAACCAAAAGCAGCTTGGAGAGGGAAGGGTTGAGTTCATCTTGCCGGAGCATCTGTTCAGTGGTGGCACCCCTAAGTGGCTATGGCCACCCACATCAATTTTATTATGTAAGCAAATTCCCCATGGTTATGCCTACATTCTAATACAGTGAAAGAAATTCCTCCACTGAGAGTCTCTCTTCTTAGGTGACTCTATTTTGTATGAAGTTGACAAAAATTAACTAGCATGACATGGAAATATCAGGTATACAATGTGACTGGCTTATAATTCCAGCCTTGGAAGACAGGGATGAAACAATGGGTTCCCAGATTACGCTTGCCAGTGATACTAGTCATATTGGCAGGCTTTGTGTTTAAATAAGGCCATGTGTCAATGAATAAGGCAGAAGAGAAATCAAGGATGATTCCCAACATACCCTTGGGCCTCCACATGCATACACATATGTGTGGCCACACACATGCAAACAGGCACATACACATGAATATAGATAAAGGGATGGTCCCATATCTTAACACTGTGCCATTGGGGAGTTAAACTTCCAAAGGAAAATTCACATATTCAAAGTATTACAGATGTGCAAATATTACATGGCCTTTAATGCTCACCATGGCCCCTGTGTCTCTATTGCATAGTGATGGACTAGTATAGAATCAAGATCACCAAGGAATCACAAAAACCTACCTTAAGAGACTCAGTCCTTGAAAGGACTGAAAGATGGAGCTTAGTTGCTGGGGTGCTTGCCTACCTTGATGTTGATCCCTAGCACCACATAAAGCAGACACGATGGCACCAATCCCAGAACTTGAGAAGTGGAGATAGAGGGAACAGAAGTCCAAGGCATTTTTTGCCTTCATAGAGAGTACAAGGCCATCCTGTGCTACTTGAGATCCCATCTTAGAAGAGATCCATTCAGTCATCCTGAGCCTGCTGCTAATTTAAACGTTTATGGGGGAAAAAAATCTAAAAGGTAATATTTACAAGTAAAGTATACGTAAGGGAAGCAAAACTAACACAGTCTCAATCCAAGTGAGACCGTGAGTGCTGGCAGCGCTATCTCAAAGGTAGAGCCCTCATTGCAGTAGGTCAATGCTGTGTGCCATGCCATTACCTTTGACACCTGTGTCTGAATTGCTGCCCAACCTGTGGTCGGGCTGCTCTGGAAATGGAGCCGCTGTCACACATATCTATCTCGCTGTCCACGTTAGCCCCTCTAAGTGGATCTTGCTTCTCTTTGTGGTGTCGGTGGACAACAGGAACTTTATCCAATCTCACGCAAGGAACCCTTTGCTGCTAATTCTGCAAGTTTAAGAAAGTTCGAGACTTATGTGGCCACTAGCTTATTGTGGTTGTAGGTTTCTTGTGATGATGATGAGCCCGATGAGTCAAAACTCTGATTCAGTCTCATTTTCAAATAATTTCTGCCTTAATCATCTTAATTTTTTTTTTTTTGGTTTTTCGAGACAGGGTTTCTCTGTGGCTTTGGAGCCTGTCCTGGAACTAGCTCTGTAGACCAGGCTAGTCTCGCACTCACAGAGATCCGCCTGCCTCTGCCTCCCGAGTGCTGGGATTAAAGGCGTGCACCACCATCGCCCGGCTTCATCTTTTTTTTAATTTATTAATTGATTGTGTATGTATGTGCACACACACACACACACACACACACACACACACACACACTTACCACATTGCAGGTGTTGAGGCCAGAGGGCAAGTTTTGAATGTTGGTTCTTGTATTTCACCTTACTGAGGTGCGGTCTTTGTCATTTGCTTCTGCTGCTTTGTTGCCTACCCCAAGCTAGCTGGACCATGGGTTTTAGGCTGATACACATATCTCTACTTTCGATTTTGCCATAAAAGTGCTGGGATTAGGGCTGGAGAGATGGCTCAGCAGTTAAGAACTTTGCCTGCTCTTCCAAAGGTCCTGAGTTCAATTCCCAGCAACCACATGGTGGCTCACAACCATCTGTAATGAGGTCTGGTACCCTCTTCTGGCCTGCAGGCATACATGCAGACAGAATATTGTATACATAATGAATAAATAAATATTTAAAAAAGTGCTGGGATTACTGGGTTTGGAGGTTGGAAGTGGAGTTTTAAGTCTTACACGGTACACTGGCTAGTTTTGTGTGTCAACATGACTCAATTCTAGAGCCATCAGAGAGAAGCAATCTCAGTTGAGGAAATGCCGCCATGAGATCCAGCTGTAGGGCATTTTCTCATTTAGTGATCAATGGGGGAGGGCCCAGTCCATGGTGGAGGATGGTGGTCCTGGGTTTTATAAGAAAGCAGGCTGAGCAAGTTAGGGGGAAGCAAGCCAGTAAGCAGCACCCCTCTATGACTTCTGCCTCAGCTCCTGCCTCCAGGATCCTGCCCTGCTTGAGTCCCTTTCCTGACTTCCTTCAATGATGAGTGGTAATGTGGATGTGTAAGTCAAATAAACCCCTCCCTCCCCAACTTGCTTTCTGGATATGGTGTTTAGATGCAGCAAGAGATCCTCTAACTAAGACATGGGTGCAGTGGTATCAGTGCGGTGATTTGGCCCCCAATTGACTCATGTGTTTGAATGCTTGGCCCACAGAGAGTGGCACTAGTAGGAGGTGTGGTCTTGGTGGAGTAGGTATGGCCTTGTTGGAGGAAGTGCGTTAAGATGTAGCGCTTTCAACTCCTCTAGCACAGGTCTGCCTGCACACTGCTGTGCCTCTCATATGATGATAATGGACTAAACCTCTGAAACTGTAAGCCAACCCTAATTAAATGTTTCCTTTATAAGAGTTGCCATGATCATGGTGTCTCTTCACAGCAATAGAAACCCTAACTAAGACACATGGCAGGCACATTTACCTGTTGAACTATCTCCCCAGCCCCTCACAAAGAATTAAAGAGCCTTATCGCAATATATAGTTACTTCAGAACTATACATTTTTCTTTAGTACAGATCAAGTATCTACCAGAATTGTTTCATCAAATTTTCTATGTAGTTGTTTACTTAATGTTGGTATCAAAATAGTGTAGATGCTGAGACAGGAAAGGAATCTCTGGAATAAGAATGGTATCCTGAGGCATGCGTACTTTTTCTTTTTCCTCCTAAGTCATGGTCAACATCAGACTCTTAAAAGCCTAGGTCAAAGAGAGCCTTATAATCCTCAATACAAAGCCATAGAGAAACAAACTGGGATTCATCAGTGTTGGTAAATAAGTTGAAATTTATATTCAGTCCTTTTGGGCCTACAATATGAGGAAGAATGTCAAAGAGATACCTGATCAGGCTGTGCTACAGTGGAGAAGGGTCAACAGAGGCAAAAGGATGAGGGCGTAGCATAGAGATCAAGTGGACAATCCTTTTTCCATGTGAACATAACCTAACTGCAGGGCTTCTCAATGTACTCTATGTAGGGATTGCCAGTGGTCTTGTTGAAATGCAGTTCTGAGGCATCATATTTTGGGAAGGCCTCGGGATGCTACATTTCTAACAAGGACATGGGTGTTGTGCTGGTTTGAAAGAGAATGTCTCCACAGTCTTAGACATTTGAACATGTGTTACCCAGCTGGTAGCCCTGTGTGGGAGGCTTAGGAGTTGTAGCCTTGCTGAAGGAAGTACGTCAGCGGGAGCCTGCTTTGAGAGTTTAAGGTACTTCCTGCCTTGCTGATTTCTCTCTCTGCTTCTAGCTTGTAGCTATTAGTGAGCTCTCGGTTTTCTGCTCTAGCCACGATGCCTGATGCCATACCACTCGGCCGTTACAGACTTCTATACCTCTGGACGAGACCAAACAAACCCCATCTTCTCTAAGTTGCCTTGGTCATGGAGTTTTCTTGCAACAGAAAAGTAACTAAGACAGGTGTTACTGCAGTTGCTAATAAAGGCCCACAATTTGAGCAGTGAGGGTGGTGTTAGTTAATGATAAACTCAGGCCTTGGGCTCAAGACTCTTTGTTCTTCCTATTGCTGTGGAGGAGGGAGACCAAAGTGGAAGTCAGAACATCTGAATTGAAATTTGAGTGTGCCACTCATTTTCTGACCCTGGCCTTCGAGACCCTTTTCCCTTATCTGGAAAGGGAAAAACCAAATTCCTCCTACTGCATTCAGAGCTCCTAAAGATCAGGTAGATACTGTGTACAAGCTGTTGTAAGGGTTCAGATAAATGGTAGTTAACTCTGAACTAGCCAAAGCCAACAGTATCTGGAGAGGACACAAGCTATGGCTACAAATCTCCACAGTTTCCAGAAGAACAATTTTATCAGCCTGCCAGATGGGGATCGACAGGATGCCAAACATGTAAATATTTGGAATGCATTCAAAACACACTCAACAAGTATCTCTCCCATTCAGAATGGTCTTTTGGCTTAAGAAAGTATAAGGGCAAGGGGGGTTTCTGCAGAAAGATGCTATCTATCTAACTTCACTGGTTCTTTTGTATACTTTGGAGCAGCTTACAGACATGTTGGAGAATGGTAATGCATGCAACATGGATAATCTCAATTTTCAGAAAGCCTTTGATACTGTTCCATATAACAGGCTGCTTAAACCAAAGACAGCAGGGATTCTTGATGAAACCCTAGGGAAAAAAAAGGAGATTGGCTAGAGAACAAAACAAAAAGTTGAGAATGAAGCAGAATGGAAAATAGATAGAAGATGGGGTTACTTTCAAACAACAAGGGAGGAAATGCGGATGCTGCAATTGTGATTGTGCCATAGGCTTGGTACACTGGATTGACGACAGAAGAAATGGTGATGGAAACAATGCCCAGTCATTCATGGGTTCAAGCTAGGCAGTGCCATGACATTTATATGACAACACCTTAATTTCATTAAGAACTAGGTATTGACATGACTAGAAGAATGTTAAGAACATTAAAAATGATATGAAACCAGTTATAACTTATGAATAAAAGTATCCAGCTCAAGACTTTTAGAAAAAAGTTTTATATTTTAATTAATTATAGTCATGGTAAACCTAGAGTGCTAAGAAATGTTATAAATCAGTAGACATAAATGAATAGGCAGGTTTGGGCTGGAAAATATAGCAATGCCTGGAGAAAATTTTTTGGAGGGGTTATTGTTCTGGCATCCCAGAGTGGAGATAATGGGTACCAAGAAACGTTATAAATGCAGGGTACAAGACAGGCACCTCAAAAGAGAGCTGTCCAGCCCCCAACGTCACACATACCTAGTCTAAGGCATCATATCTTGATGTACACACAGGAGAGGAGTCATAAGGTAAAACTATTCTATATAACTATTTGAAGAAAAGTGTCAGTCGTGGTTGCAAGTATTAATTATCACTAAACTACAATAGGATGTTCTAAGCTGAAATGAGGACCACGGAAGAGAGGGACATAGGAGATCAGGGAAATACAAGAAGCAAATGACAGAAAACAACATTTTTAACCTTGCTAGAATTTCAGTTTCTCTAGCCTTCATGTTCTTTTTTGTAGGTCTTCTGCTCAATTCCCTTCAAATGGACAAGTCTGATGTTTTCTGCAGCAGAGCCCATTAAAAAACATGAGTTCCAATCTGGCTTCCAGATGTTTGTCTCTGCACATGCTGGCTAGTCGTTTAGAGGTCATTTTCTTTTAGAGAAAAAAAATGGCTTTAATTAGAGATTGAGGAAGGTAATTGGGAAGAAAGAATTTAAAAAAATTAAAAATGTCTGGTTGCTTATTTTCTATGACTTTCTGACATATAACTCAGAAAAGAAAGTAATTCTTCTAATGGATATCCCTAGCGGTGCACTAAAAATCAAATCAGTTCAGCCATAAATGACTGATTTCTAGGAAAAGGGAAATGTTGTCTAGACAGAGTGTATTGAGGTAGGTTCATGGGACTTCACTGTGAACCCAATGTCCTGTCATTTCCAGTTACTGATTCTTCTCCCTGACATTTTGTCTCCTATTGTGACATGGATATTTTATTTAAGCAGCTCACTCTGCTACCTGCTCACCGATTAATTAACCTTGGATGGCCTGGGAGCCCAAGAGAAGCCAGAGAAAGGAATTCTGAGAGAAGACAACAGAGAAAGTGTCTTTAGTTTCCATTTTCCTTAAAAGTCAGACTTACTTGTAAAAAGGCAGTGCCCTAAGTCATTCAACACTCTACTCCCTATTACTGTTGCCACAACTACTTATTTATTTCATCTTAATATTTCTACCTATATTTATCTGTGCACATAGGAATGTGGGTTCATGAACCATGACGTGTGTGTGGAGGTCAGAATTCATCTCTCAGGAGTCAGTTTTTCTTTCCATGTGGGTTCTGAGGAACCACACCCAGGTTGTCAGTCTTGATGGCAAGAGCCTTTATTTGCTGAGCCATCTTTCTAGCCCCATTATGAGGAGTTTTTTTTGAGACATTATCTTTATAGCCAAGGTTAGCTTCAGACTCATTGTGTAGCAAAGGGTGCCCTTGAATAGGGTTAGGGGCCAAACCTAGGGCTTTGTGCATGCTATGGGAGCATTCAACCTCTGAGCTAGATTCCTAACCTCAGTGTAACTTTAAAAATGGAAAGACTACATTTTTAATTTAACACGTGTGATGGTTTGAATAAAATGACCCTCATAGATTCATGTATTTGCACACCTGGTCCTTAGTTGTTGGTGGTGTTTGGCAAGGTTGTGGAACCTTTAGGAGGTGAATTTTCCTGAAAGAAGTGCTTAAATGGTGTGTGTGGGGGGGACATGTTGAGGTTTTAGAGCCTGGCTCCACTTCCTCTTCTCTCTTTCTGCTTCCTCTATGCAAAAGAAGTGTAATGAGTCCCGCCCCCGACACATCATCCCTGCCTGCTGCCCTGCTTTCCCTGCCTTCATGGACCGACTCTATCCCTCCAGAAGTATAAGCCACGTGAAACCCTTCCAAAAACCTGCTTTTTGTCTGCGTAATCTATCCCAACAATGGGAAATAATTAAGACACATGTGCATTACAAGAAACAAAACTCACAAAGTGCAAAGACGCCACCGTCAAAATTAATTCAGCTTGTCGTGTACTTCTGGTTCCTGTGTGTGAATCCATAGCGCTCACTGCACTTTAGGTAATTGAAATAATATGGTCCTTTGCCTCACATTGTGAGTATCCACCCATTCAAAGCATTCAAGTTGCGCTCTGAGAGCAAAAATACAGTACACCAGCAAGAGTTCAGCTTTTGTGGCTCTCATGTATGACCAAGGTCACACGCTTTTTGATTTTCTGTGCTTGACCCTTTGCGTTTAGCATTGTTTCTTCCAAGGTTATTCATGCTGTTGCTTCTAACAGGAGTTTTTCTCTTTATTTTTCTTTGTAAGATTGCATCGTATGTGTATATGTGATGACATACATATGTATAAGTTGTACTTATCCACTCAGCAGTTGACGATACTTTGTTTGATTGGATAGCTATCGTACCGTGACTGACGCTTTTGTGAAGATGGGAGTGCAGTTGCTTCTTTACCATGCTGACTTCAAGGCCTTTGGATGGATAGCCCGTAGTGGGATTTGATGGGTCATCTGATTGCTCTTGTTAGTTTTTGTTTGGAGGATCTGTACAGTTCGGCATAATTGTTCTATTGATTTACATTTCTTCCAGCAGAGTACACGGGTCTCCTTTTATCTACTCCATCATCGACACTTATCTTTCATCTTTGAGAAAAACCATACAAACAGGTGTGAAGTGATGCCTCATTATGGTTTTAATTTGTCTGACAGTTAGCAGCACTGGGGGTTTTGTTCATATACCTGCTGAACGGTCAGTCATTTGTCTTATTTGAGCAATGTCTTGCCAGGTTTAATGGTGTACCTTTTTAGTCCCAGAGGAGGCAGAGGCAGGCAGAGATCTGTGAGTTCTAGGACAGTCTGGTCTATATAGCAAGTTCCAAGACAAGACAACCAGGGTTACATAAAGAAACCCTATCTCAACCTTGTTCTTGCCCACCTCAAAAAGAAAAACGTCTGTGCAGATCCTTTGCCCACATACGAATTGTGTTGTTTCCTTGATATTGAGTTGAGTTCCATGTGTGTTTTGCATGTGAGCTTTCTATCAGGTGAATTGTTTCTATATATTTTGTTCTTTAGATTGTATTCTCATGCTGTGGAGATTCTCCTTCGCTATGCAGCAGAACCTTAGTTTCCTCTAAAATTTATTTTTTTTATTTGCTTTTAGAGACACTGATATAGGGCATGTTCATCAAAATTGCAACATTCCCTCCAAATTGAATCATTTGCTGCAGGAAAGAGGGGAAGTTCTCAGGAGCCTCAGGTGATAAACAGGCAGCAAACAAAAGGTCACATATCCAGGAAGAGCAGCAGCTTGGAAGTTCTTGAAGGCCCCTATCTACAAAGTAAACTGGAGTAAACAGTTTCTAGTGGGCCATGGAGCTGCCTGCACACTTATGTATAAAGAGCTGTTTTGAGGAGTCCTCACCTGTGTTGTGACAGACTTTTTGGTGATACAACTAACTTTGAGTTATCCCTGCACCTTGTAAGTAATCCCTCAGCCATACTCCCTGTTACTAACCCCAATGACAATCCCATTGGTTCACCAAATCAGATACTGGTACCATCATTACTCAGGTCTGTTGTGTGTGTGCCTGGGAGTAGATGTGTGTGTTACACCTCCTCAGAAAAGGTCTATCACACAACATATGCCTCTGTGTTCATGAATGTCTATGCATAGCCTCTGACATTCTTTAATATCTGAATTTGATGATTCATTTCTTTGTTCCTGTTGTATTTCCAACTTCTTATGGTGCTCATTTAAAGGTCCATGCTCGATACATTTAAGCCCCCATATTCTTTACCTGATGATCCCAGTTCATCATTGAGAAATTCATACTTTAGTTTGTAAGTTGGAAGGAACAAGAAGACAATGATGACTCAGTGCCGCCATTTATCCTTTCAGATGCCTTTGGGGACAGGGATTGATAAAGTGTCGCTAGGAAAGGAGGAGGACCTCTTATTATATGTAACAAACCATACATAGTTTCCTAAGAAAATATTCAGTAGGCCACACATTGAGACAAGAGAATCCCCCCAAAAGTGTATTACCCTGAGAGTCGATGGCAAGCCATCCTCTCTTTCCTACAAGACTGTCTGGCTAGATCGTTTGATTATGGTGAGCTGGAATATTCCAAGTCCTGCACTGATTTATCTTGAGCTATTTGTCTTCCCCAACAGTTGCCTAGGCCGGAGACTTAGAATTGTGAATGGAAGGTAATACCTTCTGCACGATGTAGAAAGTAGCTCCTTAGTTTGTTCACGGATGAGCGTCAGCACGTCACAGCCCAGACAGCCTTCAGGCCACACTAGGATGATGCTCTAGCCAGAGGCTCTCAGCTGCTTCTGAATCATTCATCCAGCTGCCACGGCTACAAGCACTGGAGGAAAAAGTGGCCATGAGAAACATAAAGTACAAAACCGTATATGAATGCCTAGTGGCATGCCAGTGCCAAGAGTTTGCCAAATGTATTAATTACTTCTCTATTGCTATGATAAATTGTCATTCCAAAAGCACCCTAGAGGAGAAAGGTGTTAATTCTGCCTTACTGTTCTCAAAGGATAGAATCCAAGATGGCAGAGGAGGCACAGCAGCTGGCGTGCAAGGCCAGCATAACTCAGGAAGCAGAAATATCAGAAAACTTCTACTCAGAGCAATGTGACGGGTGCAGGGAGATGAACAGGGGTGTATGGGACTATGAATTTTCAAAGCTTGTCCCTAGTGACATACTTCTTCAGCAAGTATCCTAAAGTTTCCTGGACTTTGCCAAACAGTGCCCCTGATTGGAAGCCATGTGTTCGCATACATGAGCGATTATGAGACATTTCTCCTTCAAAGCACCCCAGAAAACAAAACAAAAAATAACAAAGAGAGAGAGAATTCATTGACATTTACTTTAAGAGAGCAAAAGCCATTTTCCAGAGAGGGGACTTTGAACTGAAATCCTGACTTTCGAAAAGGCCGTCACCTATGTTAAAGATTCTACAAGGCTGACAGATGACAGAGAGCTGGAATATTCCACGTCCCGAGCAACATTATCTTGGGTTATCTTTATCCTCCTCAACAGCCATTCATTGTCTGTCTCTGTGTTTGACCTGACAGCCTTGTGACTATCAGGTGAATTCCTTTTGCAAGTACTAATAAACCGCTAGCTTCTACCAACCCAAAGGCTAAAAATGCCAGTAGATAGCATCTGAAGCCCACAACAAGGTTTCCCCTCTTTTCTGTAACCCAGGAACTCCATGTTCCTACCAGTGAATTTTAAAAGTACTTGGCTTTTGACTTTCTTACTATAAAACTTGGGAAATTTTTTTTTACCATATTGGAACATACTACTTGGGGTGGCCTAAATCCATGTTTCTAAGCTATGGTCACTTATATTTGGCTCCAGAAGATATTACCTTATTCCCTAAAGAAAAGTATCAAGCATGGTGATTGCATTTGTAATCTCAGTGTTGGAAATGAGGAGATACGGGATCCCTAGGGATCCCTGGCTAGCCAGCCTCGTCTAACCACGTGCTCTAGGCTGATGACAGACTTGGTTTCAAAACAGGTAGACGGCATTCCTGAAGACTGTGTGTGCATTGCTCTCCACACGCATACTTGCATGCATGCGCATGAACACACACATCCACAAGTAACAGGGCCCTATCTTTAGAGAAGAGGACAGTAATAGGGTGTTTACTGCTCTAAAGGCGGTGGGGCTTGGCAGAACGCAGTTGATAAATGAGCTAGACGTGAAGGTCACATGCAAGAGTGACCTTTTTCAGAGCATCAGACGGTTTATACACTGAGGGTTCAAAGGGTCAGTTGAGTAGTGTCCCATCACAGGGATCAGCTGCAAGTGCTGGGCACACGGCATGTGGCCGGAACATGTTTTTCCATAGAGGCATATTAACCAATAACAAAAGCCAGTTGTAATGAAGAATCTAAAGTAAACTAACTCACTCCTATCTGCTGCACCCGGGACAGGCATGGAAGCACAATCCAAGACCAGTTCTGCGTTTTTGAAGAAACTGAGGTCACAAGACTATTGTCTTGGTTTCTTCGGGTTTTTTCGCAAGCACTAAGAAATTTCCTCGCAAGACTCTATTCTTGGACTGTTTTCCAACAGTAGAGGAGAAGCTAAGTGCGGACGAAAACAAGTGGAAGGGACTGGCTGGTTTCTCTTGGCCTCTGCTGATTGACCTATAAGAACAGAGACCATCTTAGGGTTTCCATGTCTGTGAAGAGACACCACGTCCATGGCAGCCTTTTTTTTAAAGAGTGGAACAAACTGACTTTATTCACAGATATGTAATTGTGTCGGCAGTTTTGTTTGATTGGTTGGGATTTGTTTTGCCTTTTTAAAACTTTGTATTTATTCTTTGTGGATTTCACATCATGCTCCCGATCCCACTCATCTCCCTGTCCCTTCGTATCCACCCTCTGCCCTGGCAACTTCCCCCTAAAATAAAACAAGTAAAATTTAAAAGAAAAGAAAAATCTCATCGTGGAAGCTGTAGTGCGACACAGTGAGCCACACAGTGTACCCTTGGGTCCATACGCCTTTACTTGCAAGTGTTCATTGCAGAGAGTCATTGTTCTGGTTCGAGGCCTCTGGTTTCTGCTACACTATCAATGCTGGACCCTTATTGGGGTTCCTCTTGGAAATTCTGCTGTTGTCCTGTGTCGTGGAGATCCTGCAATTTTGGGACTGCAGGACTGGCCCCTTCACGTGCTCCAACAGTTCTTAGATAGGGGTAGAGGTTGGGATAGGCCAACTCATAGCCCTGGTTCTGGTCCTGGGTGGTTGTTGGGTTGGTCAGCCCACCAGCTCTCTCTCATCCTCAACACCAGGGTCAGTCAGCTCTAGTGAGCACCCTCTGCAGTGAGCAGCAAGCGGCAGGGCCAGTTTTTCAGGCTCTCATGCCCTGGGGGCAGGCTCACCTACACCTACACCACCAGGGCCACTCTACTGTGTTGCCCAGCAGAGAGGAACAGGGGCCATTCAGCTCTCCTCCGCTCACACCCTCAGGGCCACTCACCCTTGTACCCACCGACAGGGCCAGCATTGCTGTATTGCTCAGGTGAGATACAGGGTCGTCGTCTTTCTTGAGTGCTGCAGCTGAGGAGAGGTAGGGCCAGCTTTCTTGCTCTTATGACCTCAGGGCCTGCTCTCCCACCTGCCACAGGCAGTGAGGTGTGTGCGTGTGGAGAGCATCTCCCCCTTGCTCACATCACTGTGGCAGATAAAAGGCAAGGCCAGATCTCTCATTTTCATCTCTCATCTCATTCCTTGGGGCCAGCTCACCTGCATCCCCATGGACACAGTCAGCTCTTCTGTACTGCACAGGAGGGGTGCAGGCCCAGCTCTCCAGAGAGCTGCTGCTGGTGGCTACTGGGGAAGTGGAGGACATCTTTCCCTCACCCTTGTCACCACATGGCAGACAAGGAGTTCTAGGCCAGTTCCCCCACTCTTACGACCTCAGGGCAGGCTCGCCTGCAGCCCGCCAGCAGAGTCAGCACTACTGTACTGCCCAGGTGAGGTGTAGGGCCTCCTCCCCTGAGTGCTGCAGTGTTGGGGACTGCAGGCCCACAGACCCTGAATTTCCTGTAAACACTTGTTTTCCTATGCTTGCAGCGGCTCTGAGCCAAACAACTTGTTTTCCTGTGCCTAGTGCAGGCACTATAGGACCATAGTACACGTACGCTGCAGCTGGTGAAGGGCAGCACCAGCTCTCCAATTCTCATGACCCAGGGGCCTGCTCTCCTGCCTGATGCGGGTGGTGGGGGTGAAGAGTATGGGGGCATTTCTCCCTTGCCCTCCCTACCACACAACAGATGAGTAGTGGAACCAGCTTTCCTACCCCCACACCCTTAGGGCTGCTCACCTGTGCACTCGCCAGGGTCAGCATTGCTATGATGTTCAGGTGAGGTGTAGGGCTTGCTTTCCTGAGTGCTGCAGCCAGTGAGATGCTGGGCAGCTCACTGGTTCTCATGATCTCGGGGTCAGCTCTTCTACATACCACACGTAGTGAAAGGCAGGCGGTAGTGGTGGAAGACATCTCCCCCGGCCCACACCACTGTCTGGCAGATGGGGGGTGGGGCTGGATCTTCCGCGCTCATTTTCTCAGGACAACTCCTCTGTGCCCCTGTCAACAGGGTCAGTTCCACTATCCTTCCCAGCCAAGGTACGTGGCCTGATCTCCCTAGCCGTGCAGCTTGTGAGGTATTCGGTCAGTTTTCTGGCCTGCCACAGGTAGCAAGGGGTGACGGGGCACTCTTATAAAGGAAACACATGTAATTTGGTGGCTTAAAGTTCAGATGTTTAGCCAGTTATCATCACGGTGCGACACGGTGGCGTGCAGACAGACATGGTACTAGAGCACTAACTAAAACCCTACAGCTTGTGGCAAGGAACAGGAAGGGAACTGTCTCACTGGGCATGGCTTGGGCATACGTGAGACCTCAAAGCCTGCCTCCACAGTGACGCACTTACTACTTTTGAATGTCATCTCCTTTAAAGTCAAATCCTAGGAAACATCATTTCTGTGGTGGTTTGAAAGAAAATGGCTCCCAGAGGGAATGGCACTTTTAGGAAGTGTGGCTTTGTTGGAGTAGATGTGACCTTATTGGAGGAAGTACGTAAGCTCCTCATTGTTGTCTAGGTTCTCTGGGATTGTGAATTGTAGGCTGGTTTTTCTTTGCTTTATGTCTAAAAACCACTTATGAGTGAGTATATATGATATTTGTCTTTCTGGGTCTAAGTTACCTCACTCAATGCGACGTTTTCTAGATCCATCCATTTGCCGGCAAATTTCAAGATGTCATTATTTTTTTTCTGCTGTGTAGTACTCCATTGTGTAAATGTACATCTTCATCCATTCTTTGGCTGAGGGGCATTTAGGTTAATTCCAAGTTCTGACTATGACAAATAATGCTGCTACAAACATAGTTGAGCACATATCCTTGTGGTATGATTGAGCATTCTTTGGATATATACCCAAAAGTGGTATTGCTGGGTCTTGAGGAAGGTTGTTTCCTAATTTTCTGAGAAATTGCCATATTGATATCCAAAGGGGGCTGTACCAGCTTGCATTCCCACCAGCAATGAAGGAGAGTTCCCTTTACCCTACAACCTCTCCAGCATAAGTTGTCATCAATGTTTTTTTATCTTAGCAATTCTTACAGGTATAAGATGGAATCTTAGAGTTGTTTCAATTTGCATTTTTCTGATGGCTGTGGGTGTTGAGCTATGTAAGGCAGAACTTCTTTTATGCCACTGCATATTCCAGGCTAGCTAGCCCATGCGTTGCTGGAGATTCTTCTGCCTCTGCCTTGCAGCTCACCATGGGAGTGCTGGGATTACAGATGCATGCTACTTGTCTGACTTTTATTTAGATTCTGGGGATCTGAACTCAGGTCCTCATGCATGTACTGCAAGCACTTTGTCCACTGAGCAATTCCCTCAGCCTTCAAAGGAGCCATCCTTTTTTTTTAATTCTTTGACAAATTTATTCATGAAAACTATGTATTTTTTCATCTCCTCCCCAATTCCTTCCTGTTTATGCTAATTAACCTCTCCTTGTTTCCAAGAAGTCACCCTACAAAGGAATAATCTTAACACAGGGAAGACATTGTTAGTAGAGAGTTGGCAGACAGGAAAGATGGGATCAAAGTGAAAAATAACAATATCACTCAAGAATGAGTAACTACTCAGAGCTCATAGAAATTTGTTTACTTCCCACTATTTATTATTTAAATAGGTATGAAATGATAATTTCAAATCCAGTTTATGTTTGGATTCTTCACTTCTATTTAGCGTGACACTTTCCCTTTCTGCTCCATAGTTTGATCTCTTTTGAAATCTCTCAGTTCACAGTTCCCTCAATCACTCTGAGTACTCTATTATTTAACTCCCTTGGTAACTTTTCTGCTTGAATTATCAACTCTGATTATTTCTAGTTCTTTGTAATTATTCATGACATTTGATTTCCTCTATGCTTTGGAAACTTCATGAGGTCCTCTTTAGAACTATCTTCTATAAGGTTCCTTTCTTCAGCATATTTGCTTTCAGGGTCACCCTTGTCATGGATTTATAGGGTTCAACTTTGTTCAGTCAGATGACAGGTCATACTTATAACTATACGTTGATTTTCGGAGATGCAAAGAGAAGTTACCAGGTTCAGAGAGCAGTACACCTCTACCGAAGTCATCCTGAATGATGACAATAAAGAGGGCAGTTCATTTAGGTTAGACTACGGTCTCCCAACCATGACTTGTAGGACACCTCCAATCTGCTGTCTGCTTTTCAAGTCCTATAAACTGAGAAGGGGCTTTTACATTTTTTAAATGATTGCTTCGAAATTTTAATTATGTAAATGTGTGTGTGTGTGTGTGTGTGTGTGTGTGTGTGTGTGTGTGTGTTTAGGCATACGAATGGGAGTGAAGTGCCTGTGGAGCCCAGAAGAGAATAGCATCTCTCCTGCAGCTGCAGTTAAACAGGAGGTCATAAGCTTCCCTCTGTGGGCACTAGTAATTGAACTCAGGTCCTCTGTAGGAGTAGTATCCTCTCTTAACTGCTGAGCTATCTCTTTAGCCTCTGAGTCTTTATGTTTTCAAGCTGTTGAAACAAATATGAACATTCTGTGACATGTGAAAAGGACATGAAATAAAAATGTCAGCATCTATAAACAAAGATTTCCTGAGAACACCATGCCTAGTTGTATACATATGACTTGAATCCCCCAGAAGCAATGTTTAGCAATTCAACAGAGACCATATGGCTCACAAGGTCTAAAACATTTACTATTTGGCTTTTGAAGAAATACTTTCTTTGGTCATTTAATTGCAATCATTCCTGGTTTCAAAATGAAAGTACACTCCTTAGATGTCTCTTCTGGTATAAGAAGTCAGCAAATGAAAGATCAAGCGAAAGGCTGTTATTCTTGTCAATCCTTGAAAATATTAAAAGGACTTAAAAAAATTCTCTGTCCTTTCAGCAAAATATGTCATTCCCTAGCATGACCACCAGATGGTGACTTCGGTGACACTTCAATGGTATCAGTGTTCTACTGAGGATAACACTTGGTGTATGATTTAAAAACTCTCTCAGCACGATACGCATCAAGATAAGCTAAATATTGCCAAACTCCGAAGAGGCTTGCTGGAAAAACAGGCTGAGGCTTCAAGTTTGGCTTTGATGGAAGCGAAAGCTTCCTTGGCTTAAGCAATCGATGCTTGGTCTCAAAAACATAATATAGGCAGAAAAACGTACTTTCTAATAAGGCAGACAGGAAACTGCAGCGCTGGAGAAGTGTCTTTGAAAAATCACCTTGATATTTCATTTTTAAAGTAAATTATTTTTTAAATTTGTTTTTACATTTTTATGTAAAACTGTAAAATTCCATTTTGGGATGTCTGTGTATGGCACATCTTGTATGGAGGTCAGAGAATGACTCGGGAGGGGGATGTTGGTTTTCTTCTTCTGTCATGTGGGTACACAGGATCCAGCTGAGCTCTTTAGGCTTGGTAGCAAGTGCCTTTATCCACTGAACCAACGCCCTGCTCCAGGGCTCCATCCTATAAAAGCAGCACTACATGTGACTCTGTTGTAGGTTTTGTAGTTAGGGGAGGATTTCAGCATGTTCTTCAAGGGGTCGTGAGCTAGAAGCTTGGCGAACAGAGTAGCACACTCACAGGGGACTGATGTGCTTATCCCAGAACTGAATTACTTCCAGTGAGAATGATTTGCTATAAAGCTGGCTTAGCTACCTCACTTCTTGTCTAATTTACCACATAATATGCTCCTCTTGGATATGTTCCCACCGTCATGATGCCACCACGTGAGGCTCTCACTGGAGCCAAGATATGCCCATGTCACGCTCTAGATCAGTGGTTCTCAACCTTCCTAATGCTGCAGCCTTTTAATACAGTTTCTCGTGTTGTGCTGACCCCCAACCATACAATTACTTTATTGCTACTTCATGATTGTAATTTTGCTACTATTATGAATCCTAATGCAAGTGTCTGATATGCTTGATATTTGATATGCAACCCCGAAAGGGGCTTTGACCCGCAGGTTGAGAATTGTTGCTCTAGGTCCTTAAGGAGTGGGCTAAATAGCTTTTCTTTATATAGTACTCAACTTGGGGTATTTTTTTATAGCAAGATGAAATAAACTAAGAGGAAAGACAATCTGAAGATCACATATTTTAAAATACTGGTCTTAGGACATGTCTTGTGTCAGCCTGACCGGAGCAGCAGCTAATGGATCAAATTACCAAGTCCGAGCACATACACAGAAATTGGGGCCTACTTCATGGGCAGCTGTTCTGATATGTGGGTTAGAGTGCAGTAAGGCCTGTCTCAAATTCCAGCAATCAGGGAGAGGGTCAGAAAGGGCAGTCAAGGCTCTATTCAAATGGAATGGCCCTCAGGCAGAGCTCTCTCAGAACTGCTAGGCTGTTTGGGGGAAGTGTTAAATGGAATGAGGGCCTCTGTGATGGGATGCCAAAGGCCAGAGCGACAGGAGCCATCCTAGATCCAAGATACTCGACTTTAGTAGGATTGCCTTAGGTTGAATCAGGTGGGGCTAATATAGAGCCTCAGTGGTGAAATATCTTTGCATTTTCAGGATAATAAAGGCTCTTGTAGTGATTCTCTTCTTTTGGGTTTCTGATTTCAAACTGTAAGCGTATTCAAAAACCTATACAAGCTCTTGTGATAGAATTAAGTATAGAAATTTCCAGATGTTCTTCCTTCCAAATACGTTCTGCTTTTTTAGTATAGCATTCACTTTCTTCTGCAGTGCTGGGGATCAAACCCAGGACCTCGTGCATAGACTAGGTAGGCTACACAAACATTCTACTACTGAGCAACATCCCCAGCCTATACCGCTCAAATATAACGTTCAGCATAATGGTCAAAGATGCTTCCAAAACATAACCAAGCCCTTTTAAGATCTGTTACAAGATGTTTTAAAATGAGTATTGTTGTGGAATATTCTTTTACACTGCTTGAAGATGCGTCACTGTGATTGGCTTAGTAAAAAGCTAAATGGCCAATAGCAAGGCAGGAGGTATAGCAGGGACTTTGGAAAAGAGAAAGCTCTGGGAACAAGAAGGGTGGAGTTGCCTTACACACAGAGAAGAAACAGGAGGTGCAAGATGAAAGAGAGGTTAACACCACCTGACAAACCATAGATTAATGCCTTCCTTCTTTCTCTCATGCCTAGCACAATGGCGGCGGCCGCGGCGGAGCAGCAACAGTTCTACCTGCTCTTGGGAAACATAATCAGCCCTGACAATGAGGTCCGGAAACAGGCGGAGGAAACCTATGAGAATATCCCAGGCCAAACCAAGGTCATGTTCCTCTTACAAACCATCAGAAATACAACAGCTGCTGATGAGGCTAGACAAGTGGCCGCTGTTCTCCTAAGGCGTCTTTTTTCCTCAAATGAAGTCTATCCAACTCTGCCATCAGATGTCCAGACTGCCATCAAGAGTGAACTGCTAATGATTATTCAGATGGAGACAGAATCTAGCATGAGGAGGAAAATCTGTGATATTGCTGCAGAGTTGGCCAGGAATTTAATAGATGAGGATGGCAACAACCAGTGGCCTGAGGGTTTGAACTTCCTCTTTGATTCCATCAGCTCACAGAGCATGGGACTCCGGGAAGCTGCCCTTTACATATTTTGGAACTTTCCTGGGATTTTTGGGAACCAACAGCAGCACTATTTGGATGTCATCAAGCAGATGTTAGTTCAGTGTATGCAAGATCAAGAGCATCCTTCGATCTGGACATTGTCGGCCAGAGTTACAGCCGCCTTCATACTAGCCAACGAGCATAATGTCGCTGTGTTCAAACACTTTGCAGACCTGCTACCTGGGTTCTTAAAGGCTGTCAATGACTCGTGCTATCAGTACGACGACTCAGTCCTCAAGTCTCTTGTGGAGATAGCGAACACTGTTCCGAAGTATTTGCGTCCTCATTTAGAAGCAACTCTACAGCTAAGTCTGAAGTTGTGTGGAGACGCCAACCTCTACAATATGCAGCGCCAACTTGCCCTCGAAGTGATTGTGACCCTGTCTGAAACCGCAGCTGCCATGTTAAGAAAGCATACCAATATTATTGCACAGACTATTCCTCAGATGCTGGCCATGATGGTTGATCTAGAAGAAGATGAGGACTGGGCAAATGCTGATGAGCTAGAAGATGATGACTTCAATAGCAATGCAGTTGCTGGTGAGAGTGCCTTGGACCGGATGGCCTGTGGACTTGGTGGAAATCTTGTTTTGCCAATGATCAAGGAACACATTATGCAGATGCTTCAAAACCCTGACTGGAAGTACCGGCATGCAGGATTGATGGCCTTATCTGCCATCGGAGAAGGATGCCATGAGCAAATGGAGGGAATTCTGAATGAGATTGTGAACTTTGTCTTGCTTTTTCTCCAGGATCCTCACCCAAGAGTCCAGTATGCAGCCTGCAATGCTGTGGGTCAGATGGCTATGGATTTTGCACCTGGTTTTCAAAAGAAATTCCATGAGTAGGTGATTGCAGCTTTGCTTCAAACCATGGGAGATCAAGGCAACCAAAGGGTGCAGGCCCATGCGGCGTCTGCTCTCATTAATTTCACTGAAGACTGTCCCAAGTCGCTGCTCATCCCATACTTGGATAACCTGGTGAAGCACCTGCATTCAATTATGGTCCTCAAACTTCAGGAGCTGATCCAGAAAGGCACCAAGTTAGTCCTGGAGCAGGTTGTGACGTCCATCGCATCGGTTGCAGATACCGCAGAAGAGAAGTTCATTCCCTACTATGACCTGTTCATGCCATCCCTGAAGCACATAGTGGAGAACGCAGTCCAGAAGGAGCTGAGGCTCCTGAGGGGGAAGACGATCGAATGTGTCAGCCTCATCGGCCTGGCTGTGGGGAAGGAGAAGTTCATGCAGGACGCTTCAGATGTGATGCAGCTCTTGCTGAAGACCCAGACAGACTTCGGTGACATGGAAGACGACGACCCTCAGATCTCTTACATGTTCTCTGCATGGGCCAGAATGTGCAAAATCCTTGGGAAAGATTTCCAGCAGTACCTTCCCATGGTCATGGGGCCGCTGATGAAGATCGCTTCGATTAAGCCCGGAGTAACCTTTCTCCACACCCAGGACATGGAGAATATGAGTGATGATGGTTGGGAATTTTTGAACCTCGGAAATCAGCAAATTTTTGGTATTAAAACTGCAGGACTAGAAGAAAAGTCAACTGCTTGCCAGATGTTGGTTTGCTATGCTAAGGAGTTAAAGGAAAGTTTTGTGGAGTACACTGAACAGGTTGCCAAACTGATGGTCCCTCTGCTCAAGTTTTACTTACATGATGGGGTCCGAATGGCAGCCGCGGAGTCCATGCCCTTTCTGCTGGAGTGTGCGCGAGTCCGCGGTCCCGAGTACCTCATGCAGATGTGGTACTATATATGCGATGGGCTCATCAAAGCTATTGGCACGGAGCCTTACTCAGACGTGCTCTCGGAGATCATGCACTCGTTCGCAAAGTGCATAGACGTCATGGGAGACGGGTGTCTGAACAACAAGCACTTTGAGGAGCTGGGAGGTATATTGAAAGCCAAACTTGAAGAACATTTCAAAAATCAAGAATTGCGGCAAGTGAAAAGACAAGACGAAGACTATGATGAGCAGGATGAGGAGTCACTACAGGATGAGGATAATAATGATGTCTACATTCTGACCAAAGTGTCAGATATTTTACACTCGATATTCAGCAGCTACAAAGAAAAGGTGTTGCCGTGGTTTGAACAGCTGCTTCCATTCATTGTCAACCTGATTTGTCCACATAGACCATGGCCAGACAGACAGTGGGGATTGTGTATCTTCGATGATGTCATAGAACACTGTAGTCCAGCCTCATTTAAGTATGCAGAATATTTCTTAAGGCCAATGCTCCAGTATGTGTGTGACAACAGCCCAGAAGTCAGGCAAGCTGCGGCATATGGCCTTGGCATCATGGCACAATACGGTGGAGACAACTACCGCCCTTTCTGTACAGAAGCACTCCCACTGCTTGTAAGAGTTATTCAGTCTGCAGATTCTAAGGCCAAAGAAAACATCAATGCTACAGAGAACTGCATCTCTGCGGTGGGGAAAATCATGAACTTCAAGCCTGACTGTGTAAACGTTGAAGAAGTATTACCACACTGGTTGTCTTGGCTTCCACTACACGAAGATAAAGAAGAAGCTGTCCAGACCTTCAGTTATCTGTGCGACCTGATTGAAAGTAATCACCCAATTGTTCTTGGCCCAAACAATGCCAATCTACCCAAAATATTCAGTATAATTGCGGAAGGAGAAATGCATGAGGCCATTAAACATGAAGACCCCTGTGCCAAGCGCCTGGCCAATATAGTTCGCCAAGTACAGACTTCTGGAGGATTGTGGAATGAATGCATAGCACAGCTCAGTCCGGAGCAGCAGGCCGCCATACAGGAGCTCCTGAACTCTGCCTGACGGCCTTAATACCACCTGCCAGAAGCCAGAAAACTAACTCCAAATAAACGTTTACCATGCCTTTAATCCCAGCACTTGGGAGGCAGAGGCAGGTGGATCTCTGTGAGTTCGAGACCAGCCTGGTCTACAGAGCTAGTTCCAGGACAGGCTCCAAAGCCACAGAGAAACCCTGTCTCAAAAATAAAAAAAAACATAGATTAATATAAATAGAATAATTTAATTTATAAGAGCAAGTAGAGACACGCCTAAGATAAAAGGCCAGCTTTAATTAAGAAGTCTCTGTGTCACCAGGCAGTGATGGCGCACGCCTTTAATCCCAGCACTCCTGAGGCAGAGGCAGGCGGATCTCTGAGTTCAAGGCCAGCCTGGTCTACAAGAGTTAGTTCCAGATCAGGCATCAAAGCTACACAGAAAAACCCTATCTCAAAAAAAAAGAAAAAAGAAAAAAAAAAGGAAAAAAAAGAAAAAAGAAAAAAAAGAAAAAAGAAAAAAAAGTCTCTTTGTTATTTTTTGTGAGCTGGCAGCCCAAAGAAAAATCTGTCTACATTTGGTGACCAACATGGATGTTCGTATATCCACATAGGGTCTGAGAAAGCAGCCTCTAGAATAGGCTTGGCGTACAAAGGAACAACCCTTTTAAGAGGCCCTGCTGCATAGCTGAGCACTTGAGCAGCAGGCACTGGGTACAACTCCTGCTTCAGTCAGACACTACAAATTCCCAGCCATGGGGCAGGTAAATGCAGCTATGGGTTGTACCCGCAGATATGAGACTAGGCTCTCACGAATTGAGAAGGGCAGAGCCAGTCACCTGTGTATCATATGCTGAACAGATCCTTGCAATAGTACTATCATAGCTTAAGATTTGGCTCAGTTGGTCAAAGGAGACCACAGACCTGCCAAAATAAAACCAGGTTCAGGCTGACAAAAATCACTGTGAGAAGGTGACAGTGTGTGTTTAAAAATGAATTTAGAAGTAAAATAAATAAGAAGAAAATGGTTATAGATAGTCATAGAAAAATAAAGTTTAAAAATAAAAATAAAGTCTTTTAAAAAAGAGTAAAGTAATATAAAAAGAATAAATTATGTAAGGATGGGAAATACACAGGGCATCTTTGGTGACTTTGAATTTTTAGATGCTAATGTACAAAAGTAATATCTGCTGAGAGACATTAGATTATAGAAACTGCCAATTTAAACCAAGTAATATATTTTAAGAATGTCAGCAAATATGTTGCTTTTCGGAAAGGTTATGCTTTTGTTTCCACAGAAAGCAAAAAGTTTTGGTTCTCTTCAAAATTAATGAAATCAGATTTGATTGCGGAATGCCTCCTGAAAATGTTGGCTATGGACACGAAAAAAGAAATCCCAAAAGACTACAAGATAGGTGACGTCATGCTGATTTCTCTACTATGATAACTGCTCTGAGATAGGATGAGACATGGTAAGTCTTGTTCACTATAGAATCCTCATGACTTACTAGTTATATGTCATCCTTTCATATGGCATGGATAGAGTTTGGTTATATAGTCCAAATGGACTTATAAAGTTGAGAGATGCCTTTTACCTGCTCAAACACAAAAGAAAAAATTAATCTTAAATTGATTTGTACATACTGCACATTCCATTCTTGTGTTAATGCAGATATATACCTTTAAAATTTGTGTGTTTTAAGAAAAAAAAAGGACATTGAGCCTATAATTCGTGATCCTAGAGAAGCTAAATAAGAAGGTGAACCCAAAGAAAAACATATAGGAATCCTCCTGGATATTAACCTTCATCAGGCGATGAAAGGTGACAGAGACAGAGACTCACATTGGAGCATCGGACTGAAATCTCAAGGTCCAAATCAGGAGCAGATGGAGAGAGAGCACGAGCAAGGAACTCAGGACTGCGAGGGGTACACCCACACACTGAGACAATGGGGATGTTCTATCGGGAACTCACCAAGGCCAGCTGGACTGGGTCTGAAAAAGCCTGGGATAAAACCGGACTCGCTGAACATAGCGGACATTGAGGACTACTGAGAACTCAAGAACAATGGCAATGGGTGTTTGATCCTACTGCACGTACTGGCTTTGTGAGTACCTAGGCAGTTTGGATGCTCACCTTACTAGACCTGGATGGAGGGGGGAGGACCTTGGACTTCCCACAGGACAGGGAACCCTGATTGTTCTTCGGGCTGACGAAGGAGGAGGACTTGATTGGGGGAGGGGGAGGGAAATGGGAGGTGGTGGCGGGGAGAAGGCAGAAATCTTTAATAAGTGAATAAATACATAAATTAATTAAAAAATATTACATGCATGTATAAAATTCTCAAACAATAAAAAATGATATGAAAATAAATCTGCATCCAGAATGACTTCAAAGCTGCTGAGAGATGGTCCAGCCTCACAGACTATCCAACCAAGACTTCAGATAAGCTCTACACTTTTCTGTCACACAGAGACTAAAAACAAAAAATAGTACAGCTAGCTCTCCCAGGACTTGACCATTATCCCAATTTTCTAAACCCCAACTATCCCAAATTTCTAAAGATGCCATCACACCAAGACAACAGGAAGCAGTCTAGACAACATGATACACACATTCCCAAGAGATGGAGTGCAAGGCTTTTGCTCATTTGGTGGGTTATATATGCTTGCCATTGTTTAAGGGAATTGGTTATAAGTTGTTAATGGTCATGTTCAGGAAAAAAGCTGAACAAAAGAGGTTAGATTCAGGGATCTCTTTCTGAAGGGATAAAGGGGGCATATAGTATAGAAATTATGGATTAAAAGGGTGGATTTATTGTCTGCTTTTGAACAATCATTGATCTCAAATATTTTACATTGATATAGATTTTTGTATATTGATACAAATTTAAGGTTATTTTTGTTAGAATATACTCTATATATGCTTCTATTCTTGTTTAAGATATTTTTGTATATTAATAGAAATTTAAATTTATTTTTGTTATACTATATATGTTTCTATTCTTGTTTAATGTATTGTACCTATGCAACTCATTTTAAAATGTAAAGTTATAGTCCTTTTAAGCTACTTAAAATAATTAGGAAATGCAGATTAGTAGTTAGTCATCTATAATAATCAAACTTGTAATCATGTTAGATATGTTTTCAAGGTTAAACAGAGATATAGTTTAGATAGATAGGTGATCTTAAAATACTTCAAAGACCTACAGAATATGGCATTTAAGATGTTTTAATAACATAAGGATTTTCAAGACAGTGAGACATGTCGGCACCAATCTACGTCAAAAAAGGATAATCATCCTCTAAGAACAACCTATGGAGTTTGCTTTTATTGAAGCAAAGCTAAGCACTGGGTAAGAAACTGCCCTTGCCTTAACTGCTAACAAGTATGCTGTTCAAACTGGACATGCAAGACACAAAGGAAAAGGCCTGCCAAACTTTGCCAAAACAAGGTGAAATAGTTTTTCAAATTTCCTGCTTTATAGAAAAGTTTTGCAGATCATCTAGGCCTGTAGGCCAAAGATGGATGCCCCAGTGTTTCAGAGGAATCTTGAGTGACTATCCAGGCAGCCAGATGTCTCTATTGTTTTTATAGTTTAGGAAGTTGCTTTCTCTGCTCTTCCTGTTTACCCACTTCTAGGGTCTCTGATGGGGATTGAAGACTAGGTAGTTATAGTTTTATAGTTTTTCTTGTTAACAAATTCAGAAAAGAAATTTACATAAGAGAGGTAAAGTTTATAAGGTTGAGAAACATAAAAGCTTAAGTTGTTTATCTAAAAAGATGTTTTAAGATCTAAAAAGATTTTTCTTTAGATATAAAAAAGATTTTATTTTAATTTACGGAACAACCACAGTGTCTCCTGCCTCCTCTCTTCCCATTCCCTCCCCCAATCTCCCTTGTGCCCACTCCCCATCCACTCCTCCTCCATCTTCATTCAGATGGGCTCCCTGCCAGTAGTTCTGTGCTGTCCATATTTAGGACAGGTCTTTTTCCCCTTGCCCAGGTATCTTCCTCCTGTGCTAGTCATCTGTATACACATACTCCTGACATCGTCAGAAGTTTGACTTTACTAAAGAAGCTTTACTAATGCCTTGGGCATCTCTCAAATTCATAATCAAAAAGAAGCATGGCAGGAAGATTAGCGTCATAGAGGAAGATACAGAGGCACACAAATGTCTCTTTGAGGGAGTTTGGCCTGAAATCAAGATCATCACTGAAGGATACACTTGTCAAACTTGCTACATTCACATTAGCCCCATCATCAGCCACACATCCTTTGGCCAACATTACTCAAGGAAATGCAGAAGTTCAAGGTCAATGGGAAATTGGCATGTTACTTTGTACTATTGGTATTGGCATTTGATTACTATTTTTCTTCCTTAGGACAGCCACAATGAAGTGCCGCATACCAGGTGGCTTTCAGTAGAAAATATTTGTTATGTCACAGTTTTCAAGTTCAGAGTTCTAAAATGAAGGTGTCTGTAGGACCATGCTTCACCCAATGTCTCTAGAGGGGAACCCTTCCATCCATGCCTCTCATAGCTTGTAAGAAGAGTCTAGCAAACCTTGGTTTATAGATGGACCACTTTGATCTAAGCCTGTGTTGTCACATGACTGATTTCACACATCATGGCTCCTCTTTTTTTTTTTTCAAACACACTAGTCAGATTCGAGGAAAAGCCCACCCCACACCATTGCCACTTCAATTCTAATTATTATATATTATTTCCAAATAAAATTAGATCCTGAGGTCTGGAAATTAGAACACCCAACATGTGCTGTAGGGAGGCAAAATTCAGTCTACAGTAATTCCTGATTTTTCTAAACTGCTTTGAATTAAAGAAAGCTGTTCATTTTGGATGCATATAGTCTGCCCCTTTCCTCTTCCCTTACGAAGAGTGGGCATCTGAAGGAACCTGGTGAGCCTCGCACTCCACTTCCCAGCTGCCCTTGATTATAGGTCTACCCACAAGGCTGCTTCTCGCCTATCGCCTGTGGATAGAATGGAGGTTTCTCAGTTCATCTTGGAGTGTCAAATAAACTGATGCAAGGACAATGAAATAGCTCAGTTAGTTGGTCAAGACACTCACTGCCAATCCTGATGACCTGATTCCCCCGACCCACACAATAGGTGAAGACTGACTGATTCCTGAAAGTTGTCCTCTGACTTCTACACTATAAGCTAGTATGCACATACATGCATGCACACACGAAATACATAAAATGCATGAAATTTTAAAATACTGATGATATTTAAATGTTTTTAAAAATTATTTACCCCGAGATGAGACTCAAAGGCTTAAAGGTGACAAATATTGCTGGAGGGCAGCTGCTTGCTCAGTGACTAAAGATATCCACATTGGCTTGCCTGGGAGCACTGAACTTGTGTCCTCTAGGTGTAATCACTGAACTTCAGTGTTTTCCTTGTTACAGCAGCTAGCATTGTCTTCAATAAAGCATTCAGACACAATTGATTTTATTGTTATCATAATCATAGTGAAGTTGATGTTCTGCTAAATGCACCTTTAAATTCTAATGTGAGTTTAAGCTAATAACTGAAAGAAAGCAAAACAAAAAACAAAAAGAAAAATCCCACAAAGGCTATAGCTACTAATATACTGTGTTTTCTCCAAAGTAAACTATCCTTGTGTTTTCCAAATATTTTTATTATATTATCAACTTTTTCCTTTTGTTTTCTTGTTTTTTTTAATAAGGGAAGTGTTGGGTCTCATGTATCACAAGTTAGTCTTCAATTTGCCAAGAAACTGAGGATGACATTGAACTTCTGACCGTACTGCCTCTACAACTCGTGGCTTTTATGTAGGGCCAAAGGTCATATCATATCCAGAACTTCATGCTTGTTAGGCAAGCACTTACCAACTGAGCTTAGCAACTTAATTTTTTGTTTGTTTTATTTCACAAGATAGGGTTTTCTGTGTATCGCGCTGGCTGTCCTATGTTTTCAAATGTCCTAAAATGTTTTTAAAACACATTTTTTTGCTTAACTTTATATTGCTACTAATTATAGAGTCTTTATAGCAAATACATAAGGAGAGGATTAAGGAGATGGAGGGCGTTGTTCCTTTGCGGAACTACAGCTCCCAGCGTTCCCCTGGACTACGGACACATTCCCAAAAGCCTTTGCATTCACCGTTAAAAGGCAAGGGTTGCCATGACTCTTTCTCTTTTCCCCCACCTCTCCTGTTGTCTCTGCACACCTGTACCTACCCGCCATTACCCTTCCCCCATTAAAGTGCACCCACGTGGGACCACCGCATGTCTGTGTCTCCTTTCCCCGCGTAACGTCTTTACCCTCTAAACCCGCAGACAAGAAAAGCCAGCTGAAAATAGGAACAACAATTGGTGCCGTGACTCAAGGCAAAGCTCAGACGTTTGGAGAAGGGTCCCCTAACCCCACAGGCACAGATCCTGGAGGTGGCTTTCAAGGTGTACCACGCGAGAAACGACAAGACCCGAAACCATTGCCACGTGATCACCGCACCCACCCGGCCAGCCGAGGAGATAAGCTGCCAAGTTTAAGGACACCAGGTTCAACCCCCTCTACTCCAGTCTAAGGAAAACAGTGGTCCCATCCGTCGCTGTGTTAACACACCCTCCTTTCTTTTTTTTTTTTTAAGTTTTTCGAGACAGGGTTTCTCTGTGGTTTTGGAGCCTGTCCTGGAACTAGCTCTTGTAGACCAGGCTGGTCTCGAACTCACAAAGATCCGCCTACCTCTGCCTCCCAAGTGCTGGGATTAAAGGCGTGCGCCACCACCGCCTGGCCCGTGCGCCACCACCGCCCAGCCCCCTCCTTTCTTTAAATTCATAAATAACCATCCAGCTGTCATTACAGATACCATCATCAAATACGGAGTCAAGGGCTCAGGTGGTAAGCAGATTCTCAACAAAGCTCCTTGACATAACAGGTCAGCCGCTGACTGCAGCAGTGGCCCCTGAAATGTTAAGGAATACACGGTTAAAATCTATTTCTTTTAAGACACTTTCTTTAAGCTCCAGGATGCCAGCCCGACCCATCTAAACAAATCAAACACAAGCGGATCATTAACAGAATAAGTATCATTTGATTTTTTTATCATTCTTAACCCCAGACCTCCTAAGACTCCCCCACCCCGAATCTCCCCTCTCCCCTCTAATCCCACCCCAGACCTCCTCTCCCCTTTAATTTTTCCCTCTCTAATGTGACTTTTGTCTTCCAGCATCTTAACGATGACCCAGTTACTCAGAAAAGCCAGACAGATGTGATTTCTTCAATCAGCCACCTCAAACGCCAGCGGACCTCGGCCACCCCAAGACTTCAAACGCCAGTGGACATCGGCCACCCCAAGACTTCAAACGCCAGCGGGCATCGGCCACCCCAAACAAACGCCAGCGGACATTTGCCACCCCAGACGCCAGTGGACAGGACACCACGACCTCAAACGCCAGCGGGACATCGCCAGAATAATCGGACACTCCCTGGATCCCTCAATGCCCAAAGCCAGCAGGAAGCAGTCATGAGAGACCAGGCTATGCCCCCATTCCCTACCCTTTAAGGTCCCCCAATTTTTTTTAATCAAACCCAAAGGGTGAAATGTTGTTCCTTTGCTGAACTACAGCTCCCAGCGTTCCCCTGGACTACGGACACATTCCCAGAAGCCTTTGCATTCCTCGTTAAAAGGCAAGGGTCGCCATGACTCTTCCTCTTTTCCCCCCGCCTCTCCTGTTGTCTCTGCACACCTGTACCTACCCGCCGTTACCCCTCCCCCATTAAAGTGCACCCACGTGGGACCGCTGCGTGTCTGTGTCTCCTTTCCCCGCGTAACGTCTTTATCCTCTAACCCCGCAGACAAGAAAAGCCAGCCGAAAATAGGAACAACAGAAGGGGCAGTAAGTACTTCATAAATCATTTTACATCAATTCGTTTCAGTATCTTATGCTCCTATCCAGTTTCTAGATGCAAACAAAAGTACAGTTTAATTTTCAGAAGCCAAATAACTTCATCACATGGCTTTTTATGAAACGCTCTGGAGCAGACATCTTCCACGGCTAGTTTTAGCCATTTCAGGGGTGTCAAGAAATACATGATGAGGTTTAAGAGACTCAGAGGACAATGTCACTTCACACTACACAGAAATTTTAGACAGTGGAAGGTCTTTATAAAGAAATATTCTTTTTTAATTTTTAATTTTTTTATTTAAATAACATTTTCATTTATTTTACATACCAACCAGTTTCCCCCTTGCATCTCCGGACCCTTCCCCTTTTGTATCTAAGCCCCCCCAACCCGAACTCTCTAACATCTCCATTCAGAAAGGGGCAGGCCTCCCATGGGTTTGCACAAAGCATGGCACATCAAGTTGCAGCAGGGCCAAGCTCCTCTTCTTACCTTCTGGCGGGGCCAGGTAATTCAGCATGGGAACAGGTTTCCAAAAGAGAGGTAAACCCTGCTCTCACTGTTAGAAGCCTTACTAAGAGACCAAGCTACAGGATTGTCACACATGCAGAGGGCCTAGGTCAGTCCCATTCAGGCTCCCTGACTGTTGATTCACTGTCCAAGAGCTCCTGTGAGCTCAGGTCAGCTGTCTCTGTGGGTTCCCCCATCATGACCCTTTGGGTGGTATGATCTCTCCTCTTTTTCTTCTGCATGACTCTTGGAGCTCAGCACAGTGCTTGTCTGTGGATCTCTCCCTTCGCTTCCATTAGTTACTGGATAGAGTATCTCTGATGGCAATTTGGGAAGTCATCAATCTGTTTACAGTAGATGGCCAGTTCAGGCACCCTCTCCACCATTTCTAGGAGTCTTGGTTGAGGTTATCCTTGTGGGTTCCTGGGAGTTTCCCTGGCACCAGTTTTATCCCTATCCCCAAAATGCACCCCCTCCCTCATAAAGATGTTTCTAATTCGTTCACCTGACTAATTGTTCTTTGAAAAACTTAACTTTCGCCAGGCAGTGGTGGCGCACGCCTTTAATCCCAGCACTCAGGAGGCAGAGGCAGGCGGATCTCTGTGAGTTCGAGACCAGCCTGGTCTACAAGAGCTAGTTCCAGGACAGGCTCCAAAACCACAGAGAAACCCTGTCTCAAAAAACAAAAACAAACAAACAAAAAAAAACCTTAACTTTCTTTGTGCCGTTTTGACTGCTATTGGATTTTCTCCTGAGTTTATAAAAGACATAAATAAACATTAGCTACAACTATGCCAAACATTCTTAGGTTAATTGTGGGTGCAAGAAGAAAATAATTTTTAACCTTTTTCAGTATTTGTAGTAAATTCTTCCTTTACTAACAAATCCAAATTCTAATTGTTGATGGTTTTTCATCTACCATTTTCCAAAATTAAAATTTGAGAAATATTCCAACTTAGTCCTCTTAGAACTTTGGCTTCAGAAAACAACTAAGAAAAATAATATGGAGCAATAAAAATACTCACTAGTTTTAGCTTTCTAATTTGGAATGCATCAAGATACAGCAGAATTCATGAATCTTCTTCATCTAGTTGTAATGACAGTTTAAAAGAGTTCAGAAAAAAAAATCTAGGAACACCTCTCCAAAGACAAGAAACCATCATTTCCAAAGCAAAGCTGACAGTGTTTTGGAAGTTGTTACAAATTTTATATTGAGTTGGCCAAATGATCATTCTGACTAGCAATAATAAAAGTAAGATTCTAATTTATATTTTTTCTTTATTTTATAAAAACATTTAATCAACACGTGTTCACATAAGATGGTAGGTTAATATTCTCTACTAGTGTAATATTTTTTATTGAAAAAATTTTTACACAATATATTCTGATCACAGTTCCTGTCTCCCAACTCCTCCCAGATCTTGCCCTCTGCACCCACTTAACTCCACATCCTTTCTTTCTCTATGGAAAACAGGCAACCGAAACAAACAAATCAGAATTTAAACACACGTACACACACACAAAGTAAAAACCACAGAAACACATGTATCCTCCTAAACAAAACCAATAAAAACACAAAAGAAGAAACCATAATATACAAACAAAAAAATCAGAAAGACAAAGTGATATGAGACAAGTCTGCAAGAACGCCATTAAGTTCTCTTTTTGTTGGCCACCTACTGCTGGGCATGGGGCCCACACTTAAGATCCATTAGGGTAAGTTTGACCTTCAGCTGACATTTGGACATGTTTAGAGGCAACTTCTGGTTATCATAACTTGGAGATGGGGTTACTACTGGCATCTTGGGTAGATGCCACAAACATTAGCTTTGAAGCGTATTTTCAGTAGATACACATTTCATCCGCACTGATCTTATTCCCAAATTGGGTTAGACATTTTAAGGCATCTGTTCCTGCAAATTAACTGTTACAGGATCCAGGTCCATGAATCTAGGAATTTTACACGCAAACTTGGTTGCTTATGGATAGTTTATAATTGAAAAAAACCAGTGACTTTGTGTGCTTTAAGTTAGCATGTATTCTGATGTAGAAACTTTTCTTGGCGTTTGGAGCTAAGGGTCTATAAATATTACTTCACTAGCCATTTCACTCCATAGTAGGTCTGACTTAAAAGGGGAATGGGGGTCCCAGGGAGACTTTGCGGCAGGAGGGGTCTGGTCTTTACCGTTTACTTCTTGGCCTTATATTGTCATGACAGTGGCATCTCTTGGTAGTAACATTGCACATTTCCAGGTCTTTCTTTTATTCAGATTTCCAGAACCAGCTACATTGTACCTCTCAGAGTTACCAGCATGAGCCAGTGTTCCCTTCATAGGTCAAACATGATGATTTTCATTTTTCTTAATGGATTCTGGTTGACAATATAAGCCTTTTTAAAATGAAAAATTATGTATGTTGATGGATGCTTTGCCTGCATGTATGTCTGTATACCACATGCATTTAGCGGTTGTGTAGGCCAGACATGGGCATCAGATTCTCTGGGACTAGAGCTTCAGATGATTGTGAACAGCCATGTGGGCACTGGGAATAGAAGATGGATCATTCCTGTAATGTAATGGTTAGCTCTGGACTCTGAATCCAGAAATCCTAGTTTGTATCTCTGGGGAACCTGTTCCTTGAGGAAGAGACCTGGTCAGTGATCCTTATCAACTCAGACCACAAAACCCAATATAAATGGGCTGCCCCATGCATGCTTCAGCATTGCTGGCGGGGGGGGGGCATGTTTCCTCTACAAGAGCATCCTGGGCTCTTAACAACCTTAACAACTGAGCCACCGCTCCAGTCCCAATACAAACCTTTTAATACAAGTTTATCACAGTAGTTATTTATCTTGAACCAAAAATGTCAAGAAGTATGAAAAGACATAATTTTAAACTGTCCTTGAGACAAACTCAGTGAAGAACTAACTTCCCTCTATCCGATTATTGATAGAAGATTAAGTATACAGAAAATCGAATCCTGAATGCTGTGGGAGATAGGCACCAAGGAACACACACAGACAGATCTACCAAATCAGTAGCAGATTTCTCTTATAGCTTTAATATTGTTTCCATACTCTGCAGCTTTGCCAACTTGAGAATCATGTGTTGTAGAGCATTTCTTCCTTGGTCATGTTTACCTGGGCTGTAAGTGCTTTTTGTGCTTTGGTGTCCATTTCCTTGCCTAGATTTGGGAAATATTCTGTTAATTTCATTGAACACACTTTCTATTCTTTGAATTTTTCTTTTCTTTCTGAGCCCTCTTTTGCACCACGGATTCTTGGGTTTGGTCTCTTGTTCATATCCCAAAGTTCCTCAAATTCGTAGTACTGTTTGTTTGTTTTACCTTTGAAAGTAGTTGTGATGGTTTATATTACTTGTCAGCTTCACACAATCTAGAAGCACCATGGAGACAATTTTATGTGTGAGGGAGTTTCTAGTTAATGGAGGTGGGTAGATTCACGCTAAACATAACTGTCACCATTCCATGGGATACCGCTCCAGACTGAATAATCAAGAGAAAGTGGTGCAAGTAAAAACATTCATCACCCTCTGCTTCTTAACTAGAGATGCAACATGACCAGCATCTTCCTGTTCCTAGTACCATGCCTTTCTTGCCATGATAGAATGATTTCATGCAACTATAAGTTAAAATAAATTCTTCCTCTTTTGAATTGCTTGCTCCCAGGAATTTTATCAAGCAGCATTGAAAATAAAACTAATAAAGTAGTATTTTCTCCATTTTGGCCTTCATCCATGTTATTCTTCCTTTCACTTGGTCTAGTCAATTGATCATTCTTATGAGAACTAAACTCTGGAGCTGGAGAGATAACTCAAGGGTTAAGAGTATCTGTTGCACTTGCAGACAGGACCATAGTTTGGTTGCCAACACCCACATGGTGACTCACAGCCACTTGTAATTCTAGTCCCAGAGAATCCAATGTTGTCTTCTGGTCTCCACAGACATGGCACATACATGATACACAGACACGTATGTAAGCACATAAAATGAAAATAAATATTAGATGAAATAATGTTTATCATATCACATTGATAGTGTCTTTCAGTCAAGAAAGGCATTAGATGTAACATGTCTTCCGCCTGAAGAGTTCTAGGTGTACAGGGATGGGGACAAGCTGTTGAAATAGGAACAATGTATATGAGAGGTGAGATATATGTGGGAAATATAGGTCCTGTTTGGGGGACACTCTGTGGGGAAGTAATCTGGTGGGTATCCTCAAAAGTGGATTGGGTGTGTGACTGTACAGGATCGAGACAGCTTGTGGCATGCAAGGTAGAGAGTTTCTATTGTAACTGAGATGAAGCCATCATATGATTTGAAACAAGCAGTTGACACAAACTGGCCTGAGCTTTTGAGAAACAGTTCTGTAGCACCAATGAGGAAGAGAAACAGAGCTACAGCTCGGTGAAAACCCTAAGGAGGATCTCTATGGACGGATGATGAGAAAGCCATGAGACGAAGCAATGGCCGTGGAGACAAAGAAAAGGAACTGGTAAATAGTCCAGTATTAAATAAAACAAAACAAAAACCCTCTCAGTGAGCACCAAGGAACTTTGAAAAGCAAGGAACGATGACAGAATAAAAGACCAGTTACTAAAAATTATTGCTGAATCGGAAATTCAGAAATAGCTAGGGTCACCATCTCTATTGTACCCCCCCCCCCTCAGAGAACATGTCCACATCGTACTTTGTGTATACTCAGTGTTTAAGAAGTCTTGTTGAATAATCTTCCTATTTAGGCTAATTTCCGTCCATGACCATCTTATCACCTCTATGTGAGAAATATTTTTTTTTTAAGAAATCATCTTTGAGTTCATGGAGGAAGGTGGTAGATTAGGGACAGCCAGCACATCCCTGCGTGTGGCATCAGTGACTCTGAAGCAAAACATTAGCTGCATGGCTGTGTTGAAAGGAACAGGGGTGCAGCTGTAAACAGAGATAGCATCAGGTGAACTCGAAAACTATTGAACTTTAGATTTGTTAAACAAACAAAGGAATCTAACATAGTGTACTGTGCAAAATCATAGAGAAGGGAGACAATCCTACTCCACATGGCTTTAAGCAGAAGAGAAATGCAATGTGTCTGAGCTTTCTCAGTTACACAGTTTACCACTCTGGGAAAAAAAACACAACAGTTTAAGACAGGAGATCTTTGATTCTTACAGCAAGAATTTGCAAAGCAATCAACCCAAGATTTATGGTGGGCCCAGAAAACTGCTTGTCACTAGGATGCCGACCTACTACTTAGGTCTATAGGGTGGGAAGGGGACATCATCCTCCAGAAGGAAGTGGAGGGTACTTACATTTGAGAACCATGGTTCAATTCCTGGGAGAAAGAGTGAGATCAATTGCGTGTGGATGGGAGTGTCTGTGGTAGGGCATAGGCAAGGACAGTGCCTAGCATCACCTGGATAATCAGGACCCCTCAGGGTTTCCACCTCACCATCAAGCACAAATTGTTTTCGATGGACTGTGTACTTCCTGAGATCTACAGACAGATCCCCAGACATTTACTGGAAACTCAACTGCTGCTGAATATTTCCCCTACCCGCATGGGATCAGCAAAGCATCTCTGGTGGAAGGCGTATCCAAAAGGTCAGTCAATGGTTGCAGCTGACAGGTCAGATCTGACAATAAGTCCTATACTCACCATATCGCTAGGCCAGCATATGAAGAATGTTAGCAGGAATTCAACCCCACAGCAGCCATGGTTGCTATCTCATTGCAGAGTAAAAGGCAGGGTGGGGCCCAGCCTCCAAACAGCCCTTTCTGGTCTGGCTTGTTTGGACTTCACCGAGGGGTGAGGGGGAAACCTCTGTACCCTCCCCTCTCTTTCCAAATAAACTTCAAAGGACAAGCCTGGAGCTGGGGGTGGGGAAACAAAGTAGTCCTGTCCTCAGCAAGGAATGATGCTTGACGGCTTTTCTGAATTGGTTTGTTTTCCTTCATTATCATTTCTCATACCTTCCTCCCATATATTTTCCTCTTTTTCCTATGTTTCTATTTATGTTTTCCCCGTTCTCACTCTTCTTTTAGTTACTCACACTTTAACCTTCACCAGTTTTTTAAGATTGAAAAAAGATTTTTTTTTCATACATTACATTCTGAACACAGTTCTCCCCTTTTCCTCTCAAATCCTCCCCACCTTCCATCCATCCAACTCTGTGTCTTCTTTCTCTCCCTCTTTAGAAAAAAAAAGAGAACAGGCAAAAAACAAAACATAACAAAACCCAAACCAAAATAGAACAAAACAAACAGAAAACAAAAAAGCACGTGACACAGATACACATAGAGACCCATGCACACACACAGAAAACAGAAAGCATAAAATATAAACAAAAAGAGCAGTAAGGTTAAAAAAATGCCCAGACAAAGAATTATGAGACAAAAAAAAATTCTAAAGTACCATTGAGTTTGTTTAGAGTTGGTCATTTATTTCTGGGCATGGGGCCTGCCCTTGAGTGTGGTTTGTTTCCCCAGTGAGGCTCCCTTGGAGAAAACTAAATTTCCCTTTGGGAGCACATGTAAATTGGATATAGTTTCTTGGTTAGAGATGGGGCATGTGTCTACCTCCCCAAACCCCCACCCTGGATCTAGGTCCCCATCCGGGTTAGACCTGCTGCTCCCATCTCTGAGAGTTCATCAGTTCTGTGGCATCTTGAAGGCATTGTTTCCTTGATATCTTTCACCCCCCCTAGGCTTTTACAATCTTTTTGCTTCTTCTTCCAGAGTTTCCTGAGGCCTGAGCAGAGGGATTTGATGGAGACATCCCATCTAGGACTGGATGTTCCAAGGTCTCACATTCTCTGTACTTTGTCTGCCCGTGGGTCTCAGCATTTGCTCCCATCAAGTGCAACAGGAAGATTCTCTGATGATGGCCGAACAAGACACTGCTCAGCTTCCCTGGACAGTGGAGAGTCAGCCTTCACTAAGTTTGAAACTCCCAGTTTGGGCTACCAGTCAGTATTCTAGCGCCTTTCTTTTCTACCAATATGGGGATAGAGTTATTCTTTCCAGCGGTTTCATATTGTATTTTGTTTTTAAGTGTTGCAGTTGCTACAATCTGTTTTCTGTCCATTGAGTGAAAGTGCAGATTGAGGCTAGAAAGACTCCCATAGAAAGCTGAAAGTGATATTCATTCAAATAGATGTCGAAACACAAGACATGCAAAACTTGAAGGCAATATGACTCTTCTAAAAGTTGGTGAATGTTTAAAAATTGAAACTGTTGGTATTGAGATGGGTAAAATAGCAAACAATTGAGAAGTCTAGTTTTAAAAATGATGTCAGTGAGGATTCAAATAAAGAGATGAAGGAGATACAAAATTCAACTGAGGACTTAGACGCGATTCATTGACACATTGACAAGAATAAGCACCTACTTCTCAGCAATAACTCTAAACGTAGATGTCTGTAACTCTCCAATTAAAATACGCAGACGGTGAGTGCATGATTGCACTAGCCATGTTATGTACCGATGAGAGCATCTCACAGCACTCCTCTCCTCCTCCGGCCTTTACATTGTTTTGTCTCCTCCTCCAAGATGTTCCCTGAGAGCTGGTGACAGTGGAGAGTGTTAATAAAGATTATCTCATTTAGGACAGAGCACCCAATTTTTTATTCTAGCACTTTGACCTATAATGTATTGTGTACCTCTTCACCAGGAACTATTGGCTAGGAAGGGAAGAACCATTCCCTTTTGAGGTTGTTCTCACTGCTAGTTTCCCCATGTTCTGGTGGCTAGCACCACAGCCATGCACATGCAGGCACCAGGGACCTAGTGAATTGTGTACAAGAGACAGGAAGTTGGGAATGGGACTTGTTGGGAGAATATGGGTGAATGTGATCATATCTCATTGTATGTATATATGAAATTCTCAAGAATAAAAAGACATTATAATAAAAAGATGCAAACTGGTTGATTTCCATCTTTTCCCAGAAAAAGATAGTATTCTCTGTATACTTATAAGTGCCCCACAGTTTACATTTATTGATACACCCTGAACATCTTTTCACATTGGAATCTAGGGAATGGGTAGGCATCGTTTTGAACTGGCCTTTCAACATCATCTTCTGCATCATCTGATTTTTAAATATGACAATGCAGCTAAATAGATTTCTAAATATTAATAAAGAACACACAACTCACATATTTATGCAAGTTGAAGTATTTTCACTTGCAGAATGAGTGGAGCAAAGACACTTTTATAGGATCTTGAATAGTATAGAAATACATAGAAAACTTAGTTTGCATCATGCTATGTAACAGTTAAAAATATGTGTACAGGGAATTAGCTTCTTAATATTTTAAATAAAATTTTATTTCTTATTAAAGTTTATTAAAAGTTAAACCATGCTGTTGTTCTGATTTTGCAATTGTATATTTAATAGTAAAATAACTAAAAATCTATTTTTGTCATAGCAAATTTACTTTTTAAAGTTTTATTGACTGTTAGACAGGATTTGTGTGAATGTTTTTGAAACATGGACAATATGTTTTCATAGGCCAGAGCAACCTGGTAATTTAGGCATGAGAATAAAGTTCAAAAAATAAAAAAGGAGTTAATTTTTTACTTTCACCATTGATTGGCAAACAAGAGCCTGGAATCCTCTTCAAAGAAATCCAATTTGTCCTAGATATGAAAGGAAGGGAGCAGTTTTGTATGCACCCATAGGCTCCAGCAAGGTTGTGGTGCAAACATCACCTTTGAAAGGCAAGCCAATAAGTTGTATGTAAGCAGAGTGCTCTTTTCTACACATCTGTTAGAAATCACTGCCTTTATCTCGTCTGCACACTGAGAAATTATATCCCATTATGCAAGGAAGGACAAAATGTAAGGAACAACTAACATTGAATGAGGTGCCAGGAAGAATAACCAGTTAAAATATTTGTTAGGCGACTATCATTGATTTTTTTTTCCAAGCTAAAATTGGGGTTTGAGAGTAGAATCTGTAATTACCTGCATTTCCCGATGTGTCAGTTGGGGAGAGGATCCCGGGTGAACCTATTGCATCCAGCTGAATGTGGCTCACTTCCCATGTAACACGCACAGGAAAGAGTCAAGGTTCAAAGACGGCCTGTATGCCTTTTATACACTAGCTCATAGTCTCTAAACTAATCTCATTTAAAAATCAGGTGTGGTCTATTTTTCTGTATGTGTGTGAGCGTGCATGTACGAGTGGGTGACTATGGAAGCCAGAAGAAGGCAACCGATCCCCTGGAGGAATCAGATCGCCTGGAGCTGCAGTTACAGGTGATTGTGATCCACCTGGTGTGGGTGCTGGGCCCCAAACTCCAGTTCTCTGAAAGAGCAGCAAACTCCCAAAACTGAGTCTTCTCTCCCCACCCCACCCCCAGGTGTACCTTTTACAAGGAATTGCTAATGCTACTATTTCACTTGTGGGATCTGGGAGTTGTATTTTGAGAAGTGTTTTTTCTGTATGTTCTTGAAAATAGGTTTCTCCCCTATTTCAAAAACAGGATATCACCATTTACCATACAATTCCTTCTTGTTTCCTGGGAACAAAATTTCTTCCTGTAGGTGAGGATGACCATTGCACCTTGTGTTGGGTTTTAATTGTTAGTTATGGTGGGACAGCATTGCTGAGCCCCAGTATTTGATATTGTTCCTGGGAAGATAGGGAAAGCATCTATAGAGCACCCACAGTAGGCCCAAGGAATGATTGCGTCCTAGTCCAGTGGTGATCTGATAAGTTTATTAGACTTATTTATAGAATAGGGGATTGGAACAGTGGTTCTCAACCTTCCTCATGCTGTGACCCTTTAGTACAGCTCCTCATATTGTGGTGACCCCTAAACCATAAAATTATTTTTGTTGCAACATCATAACTGTAATTTTGCTAGTTATGAATTGTAACGTAATCTAATATTTGACCCCTGTGAAAGGGTCATGAGAACCCCAGGATTAGAAGTTACTTGTAAGAATGTGATTAGTAAATAGTCTCCTTTTTCTTTAACCTTCCACAAACTGTCCACTCTCTTTAGTAACTCTGGAAACTACCTGTTGCTGGGCCAGAATTAAATCCAGTCTGTAGAATTGACACAGGAGGGAGGGGCTATAATCTTATGAGCCTCCTCATCCCTTCCTCCTCTGAGGGACTGTCAACAGGTTGGAGCTGTCAAGGGTCTGTTGCTGGTCTTCATAGCATCTCTGATCAGGATGGGAATGGCTGTTAACGATGGGCAAACAGTGTTTCATTCACTTGCTCTTTCAACATTGTTAACATCAGAGTGAACTTCCTTCTCAGTTCCTTAGTATTGTACTTTCTAATATTAGTTAGATAATTAATCTGTTAATCAATCAGTATCTTTATAAGGTCTATAATGTAAAAAATCACGTTTAACTTGCAAAAGCATGCTATGTTTAATATATATGTTGACATAATATATATGGATATATGTTACTTTTCCATTGCTGTGATAAAACACCATGACTGGTTGTATTAATCAGGGTTCTCTAGAGGAAAAGAACTTATAGAATAAATCTCTCTATATATAAAAAGGAGATTTATTGTAATGAGTTACAGCTGTGATTCAGCTAAACCAACCTTGGCTGCCTATGAACAGAAGGTCCAAGAATCCAGCAGCTGTTCAGTCCATGAGGCTGGATGTCTCAGTTGGTCTTCAGTGTATGATAGAATTATGGAGAAGTAAGCTGGAATGCCAATGGATGAAGACTCGCCAAGGTGGTGAGAGCAGGAAGGCAAAGAAAAAAAGCTCCCTTCTTTCATGTCCTTATACAGGCTTCCAGCAGAAGGCATCACCCAGATAAAAGGTGGGGTTTTCAGCTCAAAAGATCTCGATTAAAGTGTGCTTTCCCTACATCAAAGAGCCACATTAGTGGTAGATCTTCCCAATTTGAATTGAATAAAAATTCCTCATTGGTGTGTTCTTCATTTTTTGTTTTCAGTTAATTCCGGATGTAGTCAAGTTGACAACCAAGAAGAGCCATCACAAATCCAACCCTTGTCAACTTGACACAAATCGTATCTCCTTATGTCGTGATTAATTTCCAAGTGAAAGTAATGAACAGGTCATAATAATGCCCAAACATGATATAACTGTCCAATGTACAATCACAAACACATACGATATTTAACCAGGACATGACTAGGCCTAACATAATATAACTATCCTTTATAAATCACAAATACATTATAAATTTAGAATAGGTGGCAAAGTCCCTTGAGGGACATTCTCTTAGTATACCAAACTTAAATATGATAACCTCTGATAATCTCTTAATTGATGTTACATCACATGATAAAGAAAATTGAGTAAAGAAAACACAAATATCTGTACAAATGCATTCTTAACAAAATACAACAGAAGGACTGATGTCAATTCTAACCCTTGTTTCTGCAACTGGTCACCTGACCTTAGATGGCATTGATAACTCCTTTGCTCTACTACTCATTATGCATTTCCTCCACCCTCAGCAAGCACCTCAGCAGCTCTTGGTTCTTTTCCTGGAGGACTGATCCACACCACCATTCTTAATGGGTCTGTACCCTGTGTCATCCTGCCTAGATTAGGTTGTTGTAGTTTTCCATTGACTTTAAAGACAAGATAGGGCAGCACTAAGAGATCCCCTGCACTCCAGCCATGAACATTCTTACCTGCACTGTGGTGAAGCAATCCAGTTTCCCTATGATCATTTGGATCAATCACCCCCTTCTCACATTGTTATTCTTTTCTCAGCCTGTTGGCTTAAGCATATCAGCAAATCAAAGTGGCCTGGGGAAGTCTGAACTTCCAATTCAGTGGAAAATTTGTTTGTGCTTCCTGGCAGGAAGGTTCCTTTCCCTGGAACCAAAATGTCTAGGCCAGCAGACATTAAGGTGGTGGGTACAGAAAGCAAAAAATTTCTAGTGCATCACTAGAGGTAATAGCGAGTGGAGTTCCTTTACTCTCATTTCCACTCTCTGATTCCTAAACCCATGGATCTTGGCTATGGGAGAAACCGTACCATATATTGGACACTGTTTCAAAGCATATACCGCCTTCTGCAGAACCCTGTCCCAACCCTCTAGGCTGCTGCCACCTAACTGGCACTGAAACTGTGTCTCCAAAAGGCCATCTTTTTATCAGGCCAGTGGCTTCAGGATGGTGGGAAACATATTAAGACTAGTGGATTCCACGATCCTGGGCCCACTGTGGTACTACTTTGACTACGAAGTGAGTTCCTTGGTCAGAAGCAATACAAGGTGGAATACCATGTCAGTGAGTCAGGCATCCTGTAAGTTCATGGGTGGTGGTTTTGGCAGAGGCATTATGTGCAGGAAAGGTGAATCCATATCCGGAACAACTATCTACTCCAATAATAGCAAAGCATTGTCCTTTCCATGGAAGAAGTAGTCCAATGTAAACAACCTGCCACCAAGTTGTCTGGTCACCCTGGGGAATGGTGCCATATCTGGGGCTCAGTGTTGGCAGATATGACATTCAACAGCAGCTGTAGCCAGACCTGTCATGGTGAGTGAAAGTCCATGTATAAGCCCCTGCATAACCCCTATTTCTGCCACTATGTTCACTTTTTTCATAGGCCTATTGGACAATGGCAGGAACGGTTGGGAATGAGGCTGACTATCCACAGAATGGGTCATCCTATCTACTTGATTATTTAACTCCTCCTCAGCTGAAGTCACATTTGATGAGTATTTAAATGGGACACAGTATTTTTACACCTTTCATGCATTTGGAGAGATCTATCCACATACTTCTACCCCAGATGTCTTTCTCACCAATTTTCCAATCATACTCTTTCCAAGTTTCTGATCATCCAGGCAATCGATTGGCTGTAGCCCATGAATCAGTGAACAATCACATATATGGCCACTTTTCTTTCCAAACAAAATATATGACCATGAGTGCTCTCTGAAGTTCTGCCTACTGTGAAGATTTCCCTTCTTTGGTGTCTTTCAGGCTTGCCCCAGAAGAGAGTTATAATGCTGCAGCTGTCCACTTCTGGGTGATACCTTCCTAAAGTGCAGAACCATCTGTAAAACCAGACCGTAATCTTCTCTTCCTCAGTCAACCAATCATAGAGCCATGAGGCTGTAAGTGTACAGTTGGCAGCAGATATCATTGTAATGGGAGTAGAAATCCATAGGCATTTGGGCAACTTCTTCATGTAATTTGCTTATTCTTTCAGGACCTGCTTGGGCCCAATCACGTATATACCACTTCCATTTGATAATAGATTACTGCTGTTCAATCCAACTTTATGATTTGGTGGGTCAGGTAACAAACACCCAGTTCAGGGCTGTTGGGCCTCATGAGGCCGGGGCATGAGGCCCAGTGTAATTTCCTGAGCCTAACTGAAGTTAGCATGAGGCCTAGCGTAACTTCCTGAGCCTAGCTAGAGTTTGGAGACCTATCTCTGGCTACCTGACCTAGACCCACCTCTGCCCAGCCACCTCTAGTGTGGTCCTTATTATATTATATTACTGGCCCTTGTTCCTTACTCTGCCTCAACCCATCCCAAGCTTCTCCATCCCCTTCACAACCCTATGTAAGTCCCTGCTTGATACCATTATATGAGATCCTCCTTTGACAGATTGCCGACTCAGTAAGTGTGTTTCTCTCCAGTGGCCAAGGGAGGGAGGGTGTCTGGGTCATTCGACACTCACCATTCTGCTCAACTCCAGGGAGAGTGGTTCCAGCTCTGCCCCTGCTCTTTCTGCCAGAGAACCCAAAACAGGGCAGCTCAAGTCACACGGCAATTTGGTGGCCCATTGTCAAATGCTCAGTTTCCATTACGGATCAATAGTAAGCTAAGAAATGTCTTTCAAAGGGAGAATAATTGTCTGCAGATGATGGTAGAGTCTTCTTCCAAAATCCCAAAGGTGTCTTCTGTGATTCACCAATAGGGGCCTGCCAAAGGCTCCAAGCAGCATCCCTATTGCCACTGACACCTCAAATACCATAGGGTCTGCTGGATCATATTTTCTAAGCGATGTAGCAGGCTGCACAGCCATCTGGACCTGTTGAAAAGTCTTCTTCTGTCCCAGGCTCCATACAAAACTAGGAGCTTTCCAAGTCACTTGGTCTATGGGCTAGAAAAACACACCCAAACAAGGGATGTGCTGTCTCTAGAATCTAAAGGCCCATTAAACAGTGCGCTTCTTTCTTGGTGGTGGGAGAGATCAGGTAAGATCATTTATCCTTACCTTAGAAAGAATATCTCTCCATGCCCCATACCACTGGCTCCTAAGAATTTCACTGAGGCCCTTGAATTGTGGTTGGATTTCTTTCTAATCCTCTTACAGGCATATATGTGTTACTAATGAAATCAAAGTGATTGCTACCTCCTGCTCACTTGATCCAATTAGAATAATGTCATCAATATAGTGCACCAAATGTGCTATTTTGTGGAAGAGACGGAGGATTCAGATCCTTCTAAGTTATGGCACAGGCCCGGAGAGTTAATATACCCCTTTTAAAGTCAAACTGTGAAGGTATCCTGCTGGCTTTGTCAACTGAAAGCAAATTGCTTATGATGGCCCTTATGGACTGAGAAAAAGGCATTTGTTAGATCCATAGCTGCACACCATGTACGAGGAGTTATGTTACTCTGCTCAAGTAAGGACACTGCATCTGGCACAGCAGCTGCCATTGGAGTTCCTACCTGACTGATAGTCACCTGTCATTCTCCATGATCCATCTGTCATCTGCACTGGTCAGATAGGAGAGTTAAAATGAGAAACCACTACCCCTGCATCTTCCAAGTATGGAGTCACTCGCTAATTTCTGCAGTTCCTCCGGGGATGTGATATGTTTTGGGCTCACTATTTTCTTTGGCTGCGACAACTCTAAAGGCTTCAATTTAGCCTTTCCAACCATAATAGCTCTCACTTCACAGGTCAGGGAACCAATGTGAGAATTCTGCCAACTTCTAAGTATATCTATCCCAATTTTACAATCTGGGACTGGAGAAATAACCACGGGATAAGTTTTGGAACCTACTAGACCCACTCTGAGTCAGATATTAGCTAAAACTCCATTAATTACCGGTCTCCATAAATCCTTACTTTAACTGGAGGGCCGCAGTGTTTCTTGGAATCTCTTCAATCAGTGTCACTTCAGAACCAATATCCAATAGAAGATTTCTTTCCCCCCAGTGTACAGTTACTCCTGTAAAAAGTTGTAGGTCTCTCTTGGGGAAGGACTGGAGAAGGCTAATAGTAAAACATTTAGGTGTTTTATCAAGGTCCTTCCTCAGGGAAACTTGGTTGTCCCTTCATTCAAGGGGTTGGGTTTGTAAACTGGCTAAAGGTATGGAAATTCATTCATGAACTGAGATTCGTTTTTGCCATGACTAAATGTAGCCTTTCTTTCATTTGACAATTTTTCTGCTTATAGAGGTCAAACAAAAATTCAATATGCTTCTTGCCACTTTTATGCCTGGAAATACTATAATTGATTAGCCAAAGGTCCAAGTAAGTTAGGCTACCATAAAATTTACTTCGCATGTGCTGGCCAATACATTATGGACATTGCTTCATCTATGCTGCCCACTCTAATAACTAAGATCATTTTGCCTTTGGTAACTCAGTGCTGCCATCTTGGCCCTGCTACCTCAGGGACCAATTAAACCCATTATGTTTACCTCATCCTACTAAGTAGCATCATCTGCAACCCTAAGATCTGGCACAAAGAAAGGAGCAACAATAAAGCTCTGGAGATGCGCTGGTGCCCCCTTACCATTTTATTTCTTCTAGGATTAATGAAGGGTATGTCTAATGTGCCTTCCTGTATTTGTATTTTGATATTTTTCCTATTTAGGGGACCATCACCCAGTTCCCAAATAAATACACAGAGACTCATTCTTTTTTAAATTCATTTTATTTTTTAAAAACCATCTTTTTTATTTTACATACCAATTTCAGTTCCCTTTTTGTCTCTTCCTCCCCCTTCCCCCCCCCCTCCTATGCAGTCTTCAGAGAGTGCAAGGCTTCCCATGAGAAGTTAAGAAAGTCTGTCACATCACCTGCGGCAGGACAAAGATTCTCCTTCCTGTATCTAGGCTGAGCAAGGTATCCCTCCAGAGGGAATGGGCTCTAAAAAGCCAGTTCATGCACTAGGGATAAATACTGGCTCCAAGGCCAGTGGCCCCACAGACTGACCAAGCTATACAACTGTCACCCACATTCAGAGGGCCTAGTTCGGTCCTATGCAGGTTCCTCAGCTGTCAGTCTGGGGTCAGTGAGCTCCCACTAGATCAGGACAGCTGTTTTATGGATTTCCTCATCATGGTCTTCATCCCTTTGGTCATATCATTGCTCCCCCCTCTCTATGACTGAACTGCAGGAGCTCAGCCCAGTGCTTAGCTGTGGATCTCTGCATCTGGATCAGTTACTGGATGAAGGTTCTATGATGACAATCAAGGTAGTCATCAACAGCTTATCGGGGAAGGCAGTTGAGGCACCTGCTCCACTATTGCTTAGATTCTTAGCTGGTGTCATCTTTATAGATTCCTAAGAATTTCTCTAGTGCCAGGTTTCTCACTTACCCCATTAATGGCTCTATCAAGATATCTCTTTCCTTGCTCCCCACAACTTAACCTTCCCCATTCCTCATGTTCTCCTCCCCCATCCCCTTCTCTTCCCTGCACTCCCTTTCCAACATCCCCCCTCCTTTCACACCCCCAATTTACTTATGAGATCTTGTCTATCTCCCCTTACCAGGGGGATCCATGTATGTCTCTCCTAGAATCCTTCTTGTTTCCTGCCTTCTCTGGGGTTGTGGACTGTAGAATGGTTATCCTTTGCTTTAGGTCTAATATTCACTTATGAGTGAGTACATACTGTGTTTGTCTTTCTGGGCCTGGGTTACTTTACTCAGAATGGTTTTCCCTAGTTCCATCCATTTGCCTGCAAACCTCAAGATGTCATTGTTTTTAACCACTGAGTAGTACTGCATAGTGTAAATGTAGCACATTTTCTTTATTCATTCTTCAGTTGAGGGGAATCTAGGTTGTTTTCAAGTTCTGGCAATTATGAATGATGCTGCTATGAGCATAGTTGAGCAAATGTCCTTGTATTATGATTGAGAACCCTTGGGAATATGCCCAAGACTGGTATCACTGGGTCTTAAGATAGATTTATTTCCAATTTTCTGAGAAACTGTCATACTGATTTCCAAAGTGATTGTACAAGTTTGCACCCCACCAGCAGTGGAGGAGTGTTCCTCTTACTCCACATCCTCTCCAGCATAAGCTGTCATTAGTGTTTTTGATCTTAGCCATTCTGACAGGTATAGGTAGTATCTCAGAGTTGTTTTGATTTGCATTTCCCAGATGGCTAAGGATGTTGAGAAATTTCTTAAGTGCCTTTTGTCTATTTGAGATCCTTCTGTTGAGAGTTCTCTGTTTAGATCTGCACCCCCTTTTTAAATTATATTATTTGGTATTTCTATGTCTAGTTTCTTGAGTTCTTTGTATATTTTGGAGATAAACCCTCTGTCAGATGTGAGCTTGGAGAAGATCTTTTCCCATTCTGGAGGCTGCCATTTTGTCTTATTGACTGTGTCCTTAACCTTAGCCTTCTCAGTTTCAGGAGGTCCCATTTACTAGTTGTTTCTCTCAGCATCTGTGCTACTGGGTTATATTCAGCAAGTGGTCTCCTGTACTGATGTGTTTAAGGCTACTTCCCACTTTCTCTTCTACGAGGTTCAGTGTGCTTGGATTTATATTGAAATCTTTGATCCTTTTGGACTTGGTTTTGTGCATGGTGACAGATATGGATCTATTTGTATTCTTCTACACGTTGACATCCAGTTATGCCAGCACCATTTGTTGAAGATGCTTTTTTTCGTTGTATAATTTTAGCTTCTTTGCCAAATATCAGGTGTTCAAAAGTATATGGATTAATATCAGGGTCTTTGATCCTATTTCATTGGTCTATCTGTCTGTTTTTGTGTCAATACCAAGTTGTTTTTATTACTGTACCTCTATAGTAGAGCTTAATGTCAGGAATGGAGATGGCTCTGTAAGTTCCTTTATTGTACAGGATTATTTTGGCTGTCCAGGGTTTATAATTTTTCCCATATGAAGTTGAGTATTGTTCTTTCAAGGTCTGTGAAGAATTGTGATGGGATTTTGAGGGGGATTGCATTTAGTCTGTAGATTGCTTTTGGTAAGATTGTCATTTTTACTGTGTTGATCCTACCTATCCAAGAACATGGGAAATATTTCTATTTTCTGATATATTCTTCAATTTCTTTCTTCAAAGACTTAAAGTTCTTGTCATACAGGTCTTTTACTTGTTTAATTAGGGTTACCTAAGATATTTTATATCATTTGTGGCTATTATGAAGGGTAATGTTTCTCTGATTTCTTTCTCATCCCCTTTATCATATGTATCTAGGAGGCCTACTTTTTTTGAGTCAATCTTCTATACTGCCACTTTACTGAAGGTGTTTATCAGATGTAGGTGTTTTCGGATAGCATTTTTCAGGTCACTTTGGTAAACTCTCATATAATCTGCATATAGAAAAAGTTTGACTTCTTAATTTCCAATTTGTATCCTTTGATCTCCTTTTGTTGTCTTATTACTCTAGCTAGAATTTTGAGTATTATATTGAACAGATATTGAAAGAGTGAACAGCCTTGTCTTGTTCCAGATTTTAGTGGAATCACTTTGAGTTTCTCTCTATTAGTTTGATGTTGGCTGTTGGCTTGCTGTATATTGCCTTTATTATTTTTAGGTATGTTCCTTGTGTCCTTGATCTCTACAAGACTTTTTATCATGAAGGGGTGTTGGATTTTGACAAGGGTTTTATCAGCATCTAATAACACAAGGACATGTGATCAACATGTTCATAGCAGCATTATTTGTCATAGCCAGAACCTGGAAATGACCTAAATGCCCCTCGACTAAAGAATGGATAAGGAAAATGTGATATATTTACACAATGGTGTACTACACAGTGGAAAAAAAATGACATCTTGAAATTTGTGGGCAAATAGATGGATCTAGAAAACATCATTTTGAGTGAAGTAACCCAGACCCAGAAAGCCAAATATAATATGTACTCACTCATAAGTGACTTTTAAATATAAAGGAAAGAAAAAAAAGCCTACAACTCACAGTCCCAGAGAACCTAGACAACAAAGAGGACCATAAGAGAGACATACATGGATCTAATCCACATGAGAAGTAGAAAAAGAGAAGATCTCCTCAGTAAATTGGGAGGGTGGGGATCATGGGAGAGGGTAGAACAGGAGAGAGAAGAAAAGAAGGGAAATGGAGAAAATATACAGTTCAATAAAAACAATAAATAAAATGAATCTTTAAAATGGTGATGTAGATTAAATGCTAACAAATGATATCCGAAAGTATATATATTAGTTGAATAAATGATTGCTATCCAATAATTTAGAGATTCTTAATGCTTAGCAAATGAAAAGTAACAATAACTATATGTAGATTAAGTGACAAATGAACAACACCCAATTGAGTATGTGTAAGTCAAATGCTCAACAAATAATCACTATCCTTCAAAGATAGTGGCAGTCATTACCCCAGATCATTTTTTGGTTGTTGTTTGATTTAACTTGCTTATGGAGAAAGAAGTATCTGTTCTATATCACATATACTATAAAAACACAGATAATAGAGGCAATTGGTGAATTCTTTGTGAATGAAGAAATTCTAGAGGGTTCATATCAATAAACTCAGTCTGATCCACTTTTACATTCCTTCATTATATCGTATGTTTAAAATTCATTCCTACACATATTCCACAGACTTCTGCTTGAAAGAATTAGCATACTCATTAAGCTCTTTAGCGGTGTTGCACACTTTCTTATGGACTTCACTTTGTGTCTTCTCTCTAGGAGCCTGCTTTGTGTTAAGTCTGGGTATAGGACTAATGGCAACTATTGGTGGGCCCTGAGGAACATCAGTATTGTCTTGTTTGGTGTCTCCTTGAGAGAAAGTCACTGCTGGTTTAGCGGACAATGAAGGATTAATTTCTTCAGTCAGAGATCCCCAGAATTCTGGAAGGTAGTGCTTAAATCTGTTTTTTTCATGGAGTATGTTGTTTTCTCCGTCTACGGGGATTGAAAGCTTTGCTGGGTATAGTAGTCTAAGCTGGCATCTGTGGTCTCTTAGTGTCTGCAGAACATCTATATAGGACCTTCTGACTTTCAGAGTTCCCGTTGAGAAGTCGGGTGCAATTCTGATCGGTCTGTCTTTATATGTTACTTGACCCTTTTCCTTTCCAGCTCTTGATATTATTTATTTATTCTATATATTTATTGTTTTGATTGTTATGTGGCAATGGGACTTTTTTGGTCCAGTCTATTTGGTGTTCTGTAAGCTTCTTGTACTTTCATAGGCATGTCCTTCTTTAGATTGGGAAAGTTTTCTTCTATGTTTTTGTTGAATATATTTTCTGTGCCTTTGAGCTGGACTTCTCTATCCCTACTATTCTTAGGTTTGGTCTTTCCATGGTGTCCCAGGTATTTTGTATTAAGAATTAGTTGGAGTTAACATTTTCTTTGACTGATGAACTCTATTTCCTTTGTTGTATTTTCAGTGCCTAAGATTCTCTCTTTCATCTCTTATATTCTGTTGGTTATGTTTGCATCTGTAGTTCCTGATCATTTACCCAGATTTTGTGTTTTCTTTATTGCCTCTATTGCAGTTTCAAGTCTTGAACCATTTCATCCACCTGTTTAATTGTTTTTTCTCAACTTTCTTTAAGACATTTGTTGATTTTTCCCCCAATTCTTTGTTTGTCTTTTCCTCCACTTCTTTAAGGGAATTTTCCATTTTTTTCTTTAAGTGCCTCTATCATCTTCATAAATTTATTTTAAGGTCATTTTCTTATACTTCTTCTGCATTAGGATGTTCAGGTCATGCTGATGTAGACCCACTATTTTCTGGTGGTTCCATACGCTCTTTATGTTGTTGAATGTATTCTTACATTATGTCTACCCATCTCTTCCTCCAATGGGTGCAGGTGGGGCCTATGTTTCAGGGGTCTCTCTTCTTCCAAATGGTGCAGGTGGTGCCTGTGACTTAATGGTTGCTCTTCACCCAGGAGCAGACTGGGCCGTGCTTTAGCCTATTTATTTATGTGCATCTGGAGCTGGTCAGTTTTTATCATTGAGTTCATTGTTGTCCTTCACCATAAACTGAGATGTTACAATTTGGTTAATTTTATCATGAAGCTCATTCTCCCTTTCCTTTGTCAATTCATCCAGAGATGCTGGGAGCAACTGACAAGCCTCATAATTTTCTTGATTGTTCCACAAATTGTCAAAAAGTTTTATATACAGTGTTAACAAATCTGTTGCTGCTCACAATTGGGGAATTGGAATAATTAAATGCATTTATCTCTTTGTGTTTGTAAAATACTTCACACCATGGGCTATCTGAGCTCCAGGAGAGGCTTCAGGAACTGGAGAGGCTTTGCTAACTGTAGGTGTAGGAAAGTCTATTCCAGATACTTGAAAGAGTTATCTTTATAGTTCTGTTCCTCTAGAATCACTTCTGGAACCAAAATCCACATTAGTCACGGTGCTCTAGAGAAACACAGTTTATATAATCTTTCTCTCTCTCTCTCTCTCTCTCTCTCTCTCTCTCTCTATCATATGATATATATATATGTATATATATATATATATAAAATAAATCAACTTCATGTAAATCACATACATGTTGATTTATTAGAATAACTTACAGGCTGTAGTCCAACTAATTCAACAATGGCTATCTCTGAATCGAAGGTTCAGAAATCCAGCAGTTCAATCAAAAAGGGTGGATGTCTCACTCACTGGGATCCCAAAGAAGTAGGCGCTGATGCCAGCAGAAGGTAGGAAGACACAGTTATTTTTGCTTAATAAACACTCACATGACAATGAGAAGAAGCAGTCCCTGGCCTTCTTTTCTCCTCTTATTAAATGTTTTATTAAACATTTTCTGACTGGACCTTTTCTGGATACAGTTCCTCAAGTTTGTTTTCCTAAATGAATTAGGAGTCGCTCCAATGGTAGAGATTTTTGGTTGTAGGGTCTGGAGATGTCGTTTAACCAGCTGGGATCCTGCCTAGAATACACCAAACCCTGGATGTGATCTCCAGCATCACATACAATCCAATACGGTGACAAAATCCTACAATCCAAGCAGTCATTCAAGGTCATCCTCACCTACATAATGAGATCAGGGAAGCCTGGGATACAAGACCCTATCTCAATTTTTTTTCTAATTGTGCAAATGTATGGGTCATGGTGTCATTACTTGAAGCATGAATACACTGGCTATTGATTACATCTGCATAGTTAGTATTTCTACGTCCCTGAACACTGAAGAAAACGTTTTGATAAAGATGTAAGTTATTTTGTTGGCAGGGTTCAGAGATAACACTACCTTCTGATAGATTTTATGAATAACTAGAAGAAAAATATAATACAAACATGAAAGCAGTTCAAAACATGTAGTGTAGTACATGAAGAAAGAAAGATTTTTGATTCTCTTTCTTTCATTTTTATTTATTGGGTACATGGGGGTGAGGAACCCTATGCTACAGCACACGTGTGGAAGTCTTTGACCAGCTTAAGGGTTGTAGTATCTTCCCCCATCATGTGCTTCCTGGATATTGAAGTCAAGTGGTCAGGTTTGGTGCCCACTGAGCTGTCTTGCTAGCCCTCTCTTTCTTTCATTGCTAATAAAGCCACTGAAGGAACTAGACTTCACAGGAAAAAAAAGCAGGAGAGCCCGTGTTAGACCCTACCCTGAAGCACACAGTGTTCTCAATGGGTGTAGCTCATTGTCTGCTACATCCAGACCTGGATGTTCTCCCGTGATCACATTTGTGGAATGTAACTGTCTTAAATAAAGTACAAACAACCCCTCCCCCATTCTTGTATTTTTGTCCATTTCTGTCTGTGTTTTCATAGGTTATAGAATCAGTATTGTGCTACGCCATTTAGATTTGCCCCTGGCCAGATGTGTGATGCTAAGACAACAAAATCGTCAAACCTGTCTGCGAATGTGAACAGAAATGAGTGCTGCAGATAATGCAGATGAAGCGCCTCAACTTCCTTTGCGAAAACAGCCGCAGAGCTGAAAATCCCAGCTGTTTGCAGAAGCACACTGGCTTCATAACGTTGATTTCTTCTTTATATTTAACAGCTTTGGTGTGCACCTAAATTAGGAATGTGCCTGTAATTTGCTGTGAAAATGTAGACTCCAGTTTTCTCCCTATTTTCCCTTCACATGCTGTGGGGACTGCAGTGGCCTTTGCTCTCTCTAATCTCAGTTTTGCCCAGAGGCACAGCATTCCGTTCATCTTTCACCATCAGAGAACAGCTTCCCTCCTGTCATAACTCTTCTCTGCTTTTCACCTCCTTTCAAGACCCAAAGTCAGAAAACCAATGCAGGATAGAAGAAAGAAGTGAGATTTCCAGGCCTACCAGATGATTCAGTGGATAAAAGCCCCAGTGACTTGAGTTTGATTCCTGGACCCTCATGGGGAAGGAGAGTCTCAAATCAACTCCTACAAGTTCTCTGATCTCCATACAAATGCATGAATGTATCCACATACGTGAATAAAAGAAACTTTTTATGAAAAGTATGCTTTGAAATTAGGTTAAGAAATCAGCTTTGCCTAAATGTCTCTGGGGTCACTTTATCTTTTGAAGTCTCATTTCCTTGATTATATCACACGGGTGAATGACAAAGAATAGACTACCCATATCTGAAGCTTAAACAAAATTATATACACTGCAGCTAATATGAAAGGTTTTGCACCTAAAGATACTGCATTCAAGAAAATTACTATTATTCTATATATCTACATAGAATATTTTATTCTTCATGTTTCCAGAGAACTGTGATTTAGAAACTTTAATTTGCATACAAATTACTTGGGGATCTTGCTAAAATGAGGGATTGGATTCGGAGAATCCAAAGCCACCTTGAGGCTCTGCATTTCCAGCAATCTCCTCAGTGTTGTTGAGGCCATTGACTCACAGACCATGATTGGACTAGGAAAATCTCTGAAAATTCAAATATAGAGGTAGAAAGCATTGTCCTTTGTGAAACAGAGCACCATCTGTGAGAGTCTTATGGCAATTTCTTCTCACACATCAAGAGAGCTGGTAGCTGACCGCAAACAAGTGTTTTGTAGTCTGGGTTGGTAAAACCAATCTGGCTGCAATTCTCTTGTTTGTCAGTGAATGGGCAAATGGCAGCTATAGTTTTAGACCTCATGTCCACATTCAGGGGATATGGCCCATGCCAAACTTTCAAAAATTAGGACAGTGAGAGTATATTCAGAACCCCTAAAAACATTGGACTTTGCCTTTGTCATCAGAGTGGAGAGGGGCTACAGAATTGACAACAGCAGTGTCTGCTCTGTCTAGGGTACTGACTCCTTCCTTCCCCTCCAGTCTTTCCTTCTTTCTACCCTTTCTTCTTTCTTTTCCCCCTCTTTCCTTTCCCTTTCCCCTCTTATTATGTATCCCAGGCTGGGAATAAACTCAGCATGTGACCTAGGATGATTTTTAATTTCTAAAGAATTTCTGAGCCTCCTACCTCCACCTCCAGAGTGCTGGCATTATAGGATGGTGACATCATATTTAGTTTATGTGGTACTGGGGATTGAACCCACACCTTCATGAATGCCAGACAAGCACTCTATCCTCTGAGCTACATCTCAAACTCCATTTCCACCTTTCACATATACTCAAATATGTACTAATCCTTTGAAGATTTACTTTCTACCTCAAAAGGATCTGTTGCTGTTCATGGTTTTTGTGTCACACTAGAAATTTTATAACACACAAGACATAAATCAAGTATTAATCAATCCCTACACAAAATATAATTTGCAATTAATAGTCAGCTTTTAAATTCTTAATAAAAAGTTGATATTCATAGTAAAAACAGATCATGCCACTTGACTTAAGTAGTTCAGATCCATAAATTAAATACTTGAATTTACATTCAAATTATACCTCAGTGAAGGAACGAGATGTCAAATATAATAGGTCAAAGGGAACATGGGAATGCTAATCCCCTGGTTATAAATAGAAAACCAGTCATACACAGTAAACACAGAATAAAATTAAGTTCAAAAGCCCTGCTGAAAATAGACTTTTGAAATAGGCATTATAAGGAGGAATTATTTTACTAAAATCACCCTAGTTCCTATTTTAAGAATCCATGCATCTTTCATAATAAATTTAAATAACAGCAAATAAATAAGATGTCTAATATAATTACTGTACAAGTAATTCTTGAAAGGAAACAGATAAACATATTTCCTTGTAAGAAAGTTTAACACGCTCTGTGGAAACGGAAGAAACAAAATTCATATGCTAGAGTCAAATTAGAGTTCAAAAATAAACGCAGGTTTCAGTTATTTGAAAATGTATTTGCATTTTGCTCTAGGTTAGATATGCCTTCTGAATTTTCGGTTCTGGAAATTTGAGCCTTGGTACACAGAGATGAGAGGTGGGACTGGGACATGGGGGTTCCTTTGCTTTAAAGGTAGCTGCTGCACTAGCTTTGTTATTAAAGTGGGTTCCTTCTGGCATGACTGTCCTGTCTTATCTATCATGGGATGCCCTCTGTTGTGTTATGACTTGAGCAAGTGGGTCCAGACCAGATGCCAAGCAAGTGCCAGCATCATCCTCTTGAATAGATCAGGTTCTAGACTATTTAGAGAAAATGACTTCTATTCTATTAAATTCACCAGGTCTTAAGTATTTTGCTGTGGCAACATAATACAGTCTAAGCTGAGTATGGTGGTGCACACCTTTAATCCAAGCACTCAGCAGAGACAGGTAGATTTCTGTGAGTTCAAGGCCAGCCAAGACTCTAGGGCTACATAATGAGATCCTGCCAAAAGAAAATCAAAACAGTTGTAGTGGTGTGTGTGCCTATATTCCAAATTACTTGGAGATCTGAGGCAGGAGGATCACTTGAGTCCACAAGTTTGAGACTAGTCTGGAGAATATAGTAAGCCTTTGTTGCAAAAGAACCGAAAAAAAAAAAGCACCAAAAACTCCTGTCAGTGTCTGAACTTAAGTAACCATCCAGCTGCAATGCTATTTTTTAGATAAAGTGGAGTATCAACTTCAGAAATGAGAAATACCTTCATGCTTGGTGTTATAAACTCAAAATAGCAGTTCTCATTAGAAAATTACTGGGTTGGTTGATTTATTTTTGTACAATATAGACATCCTCCTTGCTGAATGTTGCTAAGATTAAAAAAGTGATTGGTTAATTTCTAAAGCAGGATTAGGAGGGGAAGGAGGTGGTGTATGGTCAATTAATTCATTAAGCCTGGGAATGTATGATCAAGACTTTAGGGGCTTTGGGGGAACATAAAAATAATTGAGGATTAAAATGAAATGTATGGATCTAGAAATACAAAGTGAGGTCTGTAAAACAGAAATCAATAAATGTTTAATTAAATTCCCAACTTGGTCAGCTTCCATAATTAATATGTTTCATATCTGTAAACATTTCATTACATTTTTAAAAACCATCTGTAAGTTGTATTTTCTCATTCTGTTAATGAGGGTGTGCATGCATGGTGGCTGCTGAGACATTATAGCCAATTCATAAATCAAAAGTTACTTGTAACCAAATATCATAAACTATAATTACAAATTCTTGGCCACGTGTTGTTCAGTAATGAATTATGCTTCCTGAGGGATGCGGGTTGTTTTAATTTTTTTTGACATAACGTAGGAGAGAGGCTCTACAAGTGAAAAAGAATTCAGCTATAGAACATTTAAATCAACCCTGGAGGAAATGAATAGGCTCTACATAAAAGTAAGTGTTCACTGAATGAGTACATGTCTTAAAGAAAACCAATCATTGAGAATATTATTTCTCAATAATATTACTCTGATGGTAATTATTTTAGTTATTTGCAAAAAATGTCCCTAAGTATTATGTGTATTTCATGACTTCCAATAGTAAGTTCAATACTTGGTTTTCATAGAACATACTTCTCAATGACCCAGTTCTCTGCTCCTGCCAGACTAAAACATTGTCCTTCCTCCAGATATTGAGTTAGCCATTTCCAGTTGTCCTTCTAAATAGATCCTTCAGAGTCTGGAGAGATAGCTTCATGGGTAAAATGCTTACCATATGTAGAAGGAGCAGTGGGCTGCGTTCCTGCCACCCAGCTCCCAGCCACTGGGCTAGCTTATGCCCCGAAATAATAACATGGAAACTGTATTCTTTTAAACACTGCCTGGCCCATTAGCTCTAGCCTCTTACTGGCTAACTCTCATGTCTTGCTTTAACCCATATCTAGTAATCTGTGTAGCACCATGAGGTGGAGGCTTACCGGGAAGATTCTAGCCTATGTCCATCTTGGGTCGGAGCTTCTTCGCGTCAGTCCTGGAGAGAACGAGGCATGGCATCTGGCTCACTTCCCTTCTTCCCAAAATTCTATTGTGTCTACTCCACCTACCTAATTTTCTGACCTTTCAGGCCAAGCAGTTTTCTTTATTGATTAACCAATGAAACAACAGATTGAGAAATTACTTTCCCACATCAACCATACACAAGCAGGATGCCCCACCTTCAGTTCCCTGCACTCATGTAAGCAACCTGACATGGCAGCCAGCACTTGGAATATCAGTGCTGGGTAGATGGAGGTAGGAAGATCCCTGGGGTTTGCTGGACAACTAGCCTTGCCTAATCAGCGAGGAACATTGTCTCAAAAATCAAGGAGCAGCACCTGATGGTGCCCTCTGGCCATCACACACAGGCACACACAAATGCACAAATATCCCAAAACACAGACACATGCCCATACATGCTCACACTCATATATATGTAAATAAATAATGAAAAATACTCTTCACCTAGCACTCCCTTTATTTTTAAAATTTATTTAGCATTGACCAAGGCTACTCTGTGCCATGCAGAATGCTAGGATTTAGGAAGTTAAGAGTCAATGCAACACAGCTCCTTTCTCAGAGAACTAACTAGAGGTGTATCATCCCAGTGCTCAGAATGTTGCCTGTTCACCAGCAGTAATAGCAGAACCATCCCTTGATAGGAACACCAACTCTCAAGTCTCTCTCAGATCCAGTGAGCTAGAACGTTCTCTTTAACTAGAATCTTAGGTGATTCATATGGCTGTCAAAACCTGAGCAGTACTGTGGAGCAAGAGATATTAAGCAGATAGATAGATTGTTGCCTTATACAATGGATGAAATTAGGTTCATCAGTGGCCTCAACTTCCACATCCCTCTTGAACCCATTTCTTTACCTCCACCCTTGTAATCCCTGGGATAGTAATTGTCAACTTTATGAGAGTTATAAATGTTATAAATGTAGTTTTTTTAACCTCTTTGGAGGCTCACCACCCATCTCCCAAATAAATACACGGAGACTTAGTTTTACTTATGAATACCTGACCTTAGCTTGGTTGTTTCTAGCCAGCTTTTCTTAACTTATATTATCCTCTTTAACTACATTTTGCCTCTGGGCTTTTTAACCTTCTTACTCTGTGTCTGGCTGTGTGACTGGCCCCCTGGTGTCCTCCTCTCCTCCTTTTCTTTTCCCCTTCTTCTCTCTCTCCTATTAATTCTCTCTGCCTGTTAGCTTCACCTATCCCTCTCTCCCACCATAGCTATTGGCCATTCATGTCTTTATCAGACCAATCAGGTCCTTTAGACAGGCTTTACAGATTTAAACAAGTATGACATAAAAGAATGCAACACATCTTTGCATTATTGAGCAAATTATTCCATGGTATAAATGAATGTAACACATCTTAAACTGATATTCCACAACATATAAATACCCGGGAAAGAATTTATCTTGATTTGGTTCATTAATGTGGGATGAACCATCTCACTTGTGGGCAGCACCATTCACTGGGCAGTGGATCCTGGATTGTATAAAGTGGAGAGAGCAATATGAGCATCAGGAAGCATTTATCTCTCTCTTTCTGATTATTGTATGTGGATTTGGTATGTCTAGCTACTGGAAGTTCCTGCTGCCGTCCTTAACTTCACCATGATAAATTATACCTTTGAACTGTGAGCCAGAATAAACCTCTCCTCCCTTGATGCACAATTAAATGAACCACGAATAATAAAACCTCAGGATCAGAAAACAGGGTTCAACCTGAAGATCTGAAAAGTAAAACAGCCAGCCACTGGCTCTTACCTCGACCTCAGCCCAAAATGGTGATCCTACCTCCAGGAATCCCAGAATGAGGCTGTGTCTGAGAGCTACTCCCCCCACCCCGGCTTATATTCCTCTTTAGGGCTGGGATTAAAGACATACACCACTGGGATTAAAGGCATGCGCCACCTGATTTCTATGGCAACTAAAGTGGCTACTGGGATTAAAGGTGTGTGTTACCATAATTTGGTCTGTAAGGCTGACCAAATTGGTCTGTAAGCGGGAACTGTTTTACTCTCAGATCTTCAAGCAGTTTTTATTTATTAAAATACATGTGAGATGTCACTACACGCAAAATACTACATTCGTATTACATTCTTATTCGTAATACATTCGTAGTAGTATTTTATTACTACACTAGGAGAACCCAAGAAAATACCCATTAGTGAACACACACAGGACAGCCTTCTACCAGCAGCACAACCTTTAAGTACATCTTGCTCTAGTTCACTGTTTCGTGCATGGACTGCACCTCTTCTTCACTAATGTTTCCAATGGTTAAGTTCTGGGATAAACACTGTGCTTTTGTAGCCCATGAAAACAGCTAACATTTTCTGAACTTATATAATTAGATCAAATACTTTATTAGCATATATAAATTATGCATAAATTCATTATGTTATTTCCATACACATATCTAATGTATTTTGAGGTTACATTTACTTCTCTTTTGTCTACTGTCTAATGTACGTTGACTCCCTTCCTCTTTTCAAGCAGTCTACATTCTACTTCAATATCTGTTGTTTTATTTTGTTTTGTTTTCTTGGTGACCCAGTGTGCATTTCATTGGGGTGGCTTAGAGAATGTTGGGGAGAGGTTGTGTAGAAACTCAGGCCGTTTCCCTGTGACTTAAACACTGAAGAAAATGCCTCTACTCCTTCCAGCAACCAATAATTGAGAATCCATCCTCAGGGAGGGGAGGGGTGGAATCTCACAAGCCCTTCCATACTTCATGACAGGATGTTGACAGACTCAATTGTGCAATATCCTCAAATGAAAGGCTAGACTGGGACTACTTAGCCATCTGAATGCATGCAAATGAATTGATGTTAGATGATTCCCTTATTTCCTAGAGTTGATGAAAATGGGAGCCACAGTGCAAGCAGACATAACTCCTGGTTGCTGAGGTTCTAAGTTCAGGTCTTTATATTTGTGCATCAGACTGAACTATCTCCCCATCCTCAGTAATATATTTATGATCAATTAAACCTAGAACTAAGGGCTGGCAGAGTCAGTCAGTAGGTAAATGCTTATAACGTAAGCCTGATGGCTCGAGGTCACTGCTTGGGATACAAGCAAATGTGAAATGTGAGAATCCAACTCCATAGTTTTCCTTGACTTCCAGAGAGATGTTATGGCTTACATGCATGCACGCGTGCACACACCACTACACATAAAACACACGGAAAAATAATATAATAAAAGTTTTAAAAAACATAGTAGTAGTCTAAACCATTCACAATTACTTCTATTTTACTATTTAAAGTTTAATCTCCAAGTGATTTTAAACAACGCTCACATAACTCAGATAATCATTGAAGAGTCGCCATAATGACTAATCCCTTTCTTCTTCGTGTTCAGTTTTTTCAGCATTTGCTTTCCTAGATTCTGAAAATATCTTATGAATGGATTGAACTGAACAGACTGGGAACAGGAGGCTTAGTTTTCTTCATACTGACAGTCAGCAAGGAATGACGTCAATGATCCTGGAGGCATCAGATTTATCGAGCAGAGTTTATGTCACTACTGTTCCACTCCTGATGCTTCACAGTGCGAGACTGTTTTCTACTGTCAGGATGCAACCGTGCACAGTGAGTGGAAGGAAACTGGTTTATGAATGATTTGAAGATAATTTGAAGCCTGTTCACCTAAAGAAAAAGCAGAGACAGGCTTGCAGGGCTCCTTGGAACTCAAATGAGAAGTGGACTCATGCCCCTAACTCAGAAGCAATCTCCAATTAATAGCCACTTGCAAATGAAAGTTTAGTTTCCATTCAGGGAGTCTCACTGGGGAAACAGCCTACTACTCCGAAGGGTGGTATGCAAGTCCAGCAGTAGATGAGCAACAAAAAACAAGCTCACTAGCATCTTTGGAAGTTTCTTGTCTTTAAATATTGTGTCAGGCCTTTTCCTTTAAAAAATATTGTTGTGCGAAGAATGAATGAAGAAAATGTGGAAATTTAAACATTGGAGTACTACTCAGCGGTAAGAAAACAATGACATCTTGAAATTTGCATGCAAATGAGTGGAACTAGAGAAAACCATCCTGAGTGAGGTAACCCAGACCCAGAAAGATGAAAGTGAGTATGTCCTCACTCATAAGTGGATACTAGTTGTAAAGAAAAGGATATTGAGCCTGTAGTTCATGGTCCTAGAGAAACTAATTAACAAAGTGAACCCTAAGGAAAACATACATGGATCCACCTAGAAAGGGGAAATAGACAAGATCACCTGACAAAATAAAAGAACATGAGCTGGGGGAGAAGGCAGAGTGGAAGAAGAGGGAAGAAGCAGGGGGTGGAGAGGACCTTGAGGGAATTGGATAATTGAGATCGAGAGAAAACAGAGATGAGAGCAAGGAAAGAGATATTTTGATTGAGGGAGCCATTATTTGGCTAGCAAGAAACTTGACTCTAGAGAAATTCCCAGGAATCTACAAGAATGATCCCAACTAAGACCCTAAGCAATAGAGGAGAGGGTGGCTGAACTGGCCTTGCCCTGTAGTCAGACTGATGATTATTTTAAATATCACCACAGAACCTTCATCCAGTAACTAATGGAAGCAGAGGCAGAGACGCACAATGAAGCACTGGACTGAGCTCCCAAAGTCCAGTTGAAGAGTGGGAGGAGTGAAAATATGAGCAAAGGGGTCAAGACATGATGGGGACACGCACTGAAAAAGTTTACCTGAGCTAATGGGAGCTCACCAACACAAGCCGGACAGGGAAGGAAGCAGCATAGGTCCAAATTAGTCCCTCTGAATGTGGGTGATAGTTGTATGGCTGAAGCAGACTTTGGGGCCACTGGCAGTGGCACCAGAATTTATCCCTACTGCTTGTTCTGACTTTTGTGAAACCTATTCTCTTTGGATGGATACCTTGCTCACCCTAGATATAGTAGGGAGGGCCTTGGACCTTCCCCAAAGCAATGTGCCGTACCCTCTCTGAGGAGTGGATGGGGGTGTGTAGGTGGAAGGAATGGGAAGAGAGGAGGTAATGGGAACAGTGATTGGTATGTAAAATGAAAAACATAGAGTTTGTTTTCTTTTTAAAATAAAATAAAATGAAATTGGGGAATATTATTTTAGTTATGCAAAGGTGTGTTACATTTGCTTATAGTGCCTTTGTTTAATTATGTAAAGATTTTGTTCCATTATTTTACCTTGCCTACTTAAGGCACCTCATTGGTCTAATAAAGAGCTGAATGGCCAATAGTTAGGCAGGAGATGGATAGGCAGGTCTGTCATACAGAACAAATAAATAGGAGGAGAAATCTAGTTTAGGAAGAGAGAAGGACAAAACAAGGAAGAAAGAGAGGGATATATCCAGGGCCAGAAGCCAGGCAGCTGCCCGCCAAACATAAAGACAGCAGAAAAGTAAAATATGCAGAAGGAAAGAAAAGGAAGGAAGGAAGGAGGGAGGGAGGGAGAGAGGAAAAAAGGTTAAAAAGTCCCAAGGTAAATTGAAGATAAAGAGAAACAAATTAAACTAAGAGCTAAGTTAAGACTGAGTATTCAAAACAATAATGAATCTCTGTGTCATGGTTTGGGAGCTGGTTGGTGGACCAAAGGAAAAGGCCTGCTACAAATTATCTTATTATTTTTAATCTTGTTTTAAATTTTTATTTTATCATTTATTTTCCCCTGTCTATTTCTACCCTACAGGTCATCCGTGTATATATAACTCCCATGTGGGTGCTTTCAAGGTATTCCTGAGAGTGAGTCTCTATTGCTTGTGCCTTTATTGGTCTCCTTTTCTTCTGTTTGTTTGTTTGTTTTTGTCCAATTCCAACCTGTTCATTTTTATTTTATTTTATCCCTTAGAATCCTGTTTATTTTCTAATGATCCAGATGGGAGCCCAGGTGGGGAGAAACTGGGAGGAGTAGAGGGAGGGATACTCTAATCAGTACATATTGTAGGAGAAAAGAATCTATTTTCATTATAAGGGAAAAATGAGCAGGGAGCATAATATAATTGTACATTCAGTCTAGAAACTGATTCGCCTAAACATTTTATGTGTAGCAGTGGGAAAACCATTTGTATTCCCTGTTCCTGACGACACAACCAATAGCTCCCAGAATTGTGCTTTTCTTTTTCTCTTCATAAAATTAAAGTTTAAAGTTACTTTATGTGTGCGTGTATCCATGTTGTGTTATAAGAATGCATTTGAATGTCATAGGACAGCTGGAATCAGTAGGTCTGTTTTTCCTTATTTTGGGTCCTGGAGAATCCAACTCATATTGTCAGGATTAGCAGCAATCACTCTTATCTACTGAGCCATCCCTAGCCCCAATGTTTTTCCATGTGGGTCGAATTGTTCATTGTGTTTCTCACACGTCAGTCTTTTGCCATGTGACAAATCTCAACTGGTGATTCAGGTTCCTATGTAGACAAATGGGTATTATAAAACAAGAAGACCAACTCAGGTTTCTACAATCAAATCAGAGGCTTGGGTTCTTTAATATTGAGCAAGTCTTCTTCTAATTTAAGTTTAACTTCAGTGGTCAATATTCTTTTCCTGCGACTATCTCAGATATAGCTTGTATTGTATATTTTTAAATCAACGGGAGTGAAAATTTCCAAAGTCCCTATATGACAAACCTAGGTACGTGAGGGGATGTACATGTAGTAAACTTGGTTTAAGATTTGCTAATAGCCAGGCGGTGGTGGCGCACGCCTTTAATCCCAGGCAGAGGCAGGCAGATCTCTGTGAGTTCGAGGCCAGCCTGGTCAACAAGAGATAGTTCCAGGACAGGAACCAAAAAGCTACGGAGAAACCCTGTCTCGAAAATAAAAAAAAAAGATTTGCTAATAAATTATTAATAAATCATATAACTTTGTATCTGATAAGTATACACAATTTACAATGAAAACCTAACAAAAACCATGCAGTTTGAGAATGCTGCTAATTTTTTGAGGGGAGGGTTTCAAGACACGGTTTCTCTGTGTAGCTTTGGAGCCTGTCCTGGAACTCTCTGTAGACCAGGCTGGCCTTGAACTCACAGAGATCTGCCTGTCTCTGCCTGCTGAGTTCTGGGATTAAAGGTGTGTGCCACCACTGCCCGGCGAGAATACTGCTAAATTTAAAAAAAAAATCTCATGAAAGAAGCCATTAGCAGTCACAGCCCAGGAGAGCACTTGGAGTGGGAGGGTAATTTTGCAAGTATTTGCAAGCAGATCAATCTATTAATGGCTAATTGAAAATTACAGTTTCCTTTTGTCTGGTAGCAAGTAATTTTGTAGTTCTTTTTTTAAAAACCAATTTCCCACATTTTATAAATATTTACCTTCAGTATAACCTAACCTGTAGGTAATATTCTAAATTAATTAATACTGTAAATTGTGTCAGAAAATCAACAAGATTTGACAAGTTCAGATATATTATTCCTTAGAAAGGAAAGAATAATAGTTTGCTTGTTTTATGTTGGCAGATGATAAGAGCAGGTGAATCTCTCATTTGGTCCTAGCAAAGCAGTTCCCAGCTTCTCACTCAAGAGGAACCTCTCTTGCAATGGGAGTCCCAACTGATAGTTGGTTGTAATGCAGCATCATTCTCCAGAGATGAAATGGGAGTCCAGAAATGTCCATGTTATGGTGGCCACACAGCCAGAAACTGGGATGAGCATCTAAGGACACACATATAGCTAAGTGAGCTGAAGCAGATCCAGATGACAGGTTAAGTGGATTCAATGGGTGAATCATTTCTCTTCTTTTCTCCTCTTTCTCATTCCCATGTAATGGCTATGTATGTCTGAGTATGGGTAGCAAATACCTGTGTTTCACAGTGAACTAGAATCCCCTTTGTGTATGTGTGTTGCTGTGTGTGTGTGTGTGTGTGTGTGTGTGTGTGTGAGAGAGAGAGAGAGAGAGAGAGAGAGAGAGAGAGAGAGAGAAGAGAGAGAGAGAGAAAGAAGTGACCCACATGGTGCAGGCCCTTCTGCCTGCTCCCTCTGCTCCCCCTGCTCCCCTCGCTCTCTCAGCCCTCCTTAGTGATATGCTATCGGTTACATTCTGATAAGGATGCCAGGCCCAGGAGAGTGGCCTGTCCTGTTGAGATCACACAGGGATTCCCAGACAGAACAGGCATTAGTGTATTTTGCCCACCCTTTGGCCTGTTCTCCATCATTGACTTTGCAAGAGATTCTCCAGCTGATTTCCACATACCACACTAGCGAGGCTCCTACTGCCCTGTAGTCCCACTGACTTATGAGACTGAACATGTACCACTGTCTGGCATTTTCTAAGGTTTTGACTTTCATCATTTAGACCTTAGATCCGCAACTGGCTTACATACTGTTGCTTACAGTACCTGTTTAACACTATTCAAATGATTTTCCTCTTTATTTTTTCTCACACCACAGAACCTTAAGTTTAATATACCTTTACATCGTAATGTACCCTTGAAAAATCCTGATTCATAGTACACTATAATCAGCATTTCAAACCACAGAGCAAAAACAAAGAATCTATGTACTTCGTATCCAGACAGAATTTAAGATCCAAATCAATCAACTTGCACCCTAAGCAAGCAGTTTGGAATATTTGAATGAATTACATAAACATAAAGTCAAAGAAAATGAAGAACTCCATGGGGAATGATCCATGGAATGATTTCCACAAGACAGCTGAGGAAAACTGTTGGTTATGGCCATGGAAGGACATACCAGAGTCCTTAGTGTCCAGTCCCTGTATGACTTCCTTAGGTTTCTTGCACCAGGCTGTTAGCCAGAGCACCAGGCAGGATTTGGCCACGTGGAAAATAGTTAGCCTTTAACCATGAGTGCAATTAAACCCCCGGTAGGCAAGCAACTGTGCTTTTCCTTAGCCAGTGGAGATGCCCCAGCTTTCTTGATCTTCAGTGTTCGTATCAATCTTCCAAGAAGATTTTAGGTTTTCTGAAAATCTCAAAACTTGTTTCCATGTCGTATGGCCTTAAGACACAATCACTTGATATTCTTTCTTCATTTTGAGAACCCAAAGGTGAATTTATTCTTCAAGGTCTGATCATTTATTTATTACTCTTTTGGCAGGATGTGTGTAGAGGGGGCTTCAAGATAGGTAGCTCTGGAACTCATTCTGTACACAAGGCTGCCCTCACATTCAGAGACCCCCCCCCCCCGCTTATGCTCTGCTTCATAAAGGCTGAGATTAAAGGTATGTGCGACCACTGCCTTGCTCCTGTCTGTTACTCTCTCTCTCTCTGTGGGTGGGTGTGGGTTTGTAGACCAGGCTGGCCTCGAACTCACAGAGACCTCTGCCTCCTGAGTGACTGGATTAAAAGTCGTGCGCTGCCACCATCCAGCTCCTATTAGTTGCTCTTAAAAATTTATTATTTCCCGAACTCAGAAAATAAGATGTAGAAGCTCTCAGAAAGACAATCTTTGTCTCTTAGCAATCTGCTTCTGGCGGTTTTCTTCGACTTCCTTCATTCACTTGGCCAAAAGTTTGGCATATTCTACAGCTCCTTTCTTTTTATTCTTAGTATGTTGTTGCTTCTTCAGAGCAATGCATCAGCATTTGTGTTACAGGACATGTGGAGTAATAAGACACTGAATTTAAGGTGCTTTGGTGCTGAGGGACTACTTCTTAACTTGTTTGTTTTAGGGCTTTCTAAAAACAGATTGCTAGACATCATCATCTTTAGAGAGGTTGAAAAGTGTTCGGATTCTATGAACTCTTTTTGGTTCCAACTGCAGAGGCACAGTGGTATCTGTCAGTCCAAGAATATCCTTCCATATTTTATTTTATTTTATTTTATTTTATACAATAATCAAGTTGAGAGCGCTTAGATTGGCATCCACAACACATCCCAAACAGAATTGCCCTTCCTCTCTCCAGTTCTCCTTGGTCTCTAACAAGAATGCCCATTACTCAACAGCAGGCACACCCTGCCCAGGGTCTTGACACCTTGCTTCTTGGGAAAACCCTGTTTCCCACCACTGATTTGGACCACATAACCCTTCCACTCTTCATCCAGGGCATCACCATCTACTTGTGCTAGAATATACAAAGTTTGCATTCCTTATCCACTTCAAGGAGTTTCTGACAGCGGGTGGCTGAATGGGGGAGATATTCAGCTTCATCTTTACACAGCCAACTGCTCAAGATAAACCTCCAAAAAGAGCCCAAGGTTGAACTTTTAAAAATCCCCATGCTTAAATCACTTGCTCCTGTTAATTGAAAAGAAATTATGTACCTTGAAAAACATTATTAAAGTGCTGAAGAGATGGTTCAGTAGTTAAGAATACTTGCTGGTCTTCTAGAAGTCTTAAGTTTGAGTGCTACCACCCTTGCCAGGAGGCTGGCTCACAACCATTTCAAACTCCAACTCCAGGGGATCTGATGCCTAAGGCCTTCCCTGGCATGAGGACTTTTCTTGCAGAAATACACATCCATACACAATTAAAATACTAAAAATAAATCCTAAAATTATTAAAACATTAAAGTAAAAATGTTAAAGTCTAGGCTGAAAACCAAAAATGTTGCAAGTTCTGGGCCACTAAGGCTCCAAAATGATTAGTTAGATAGATGTCTACATATCCATATACTTATATGTACATATTCATATACACATATGTTCAGAGGAGCAATTGGAGCACATTAAGATGACTACTTAGCAAAGATATATCCTTTCTCTTTAAGCTATCAAGATATATGAACTTAATTTAATAACACAATAATTTTGTTCCATCCCTTTGCCAAAAGTTAGTATGATCCCATTTTAAAAAATAAACCTTTCTCTGGGAAAAATACTAACTTTAAAAATACGTTTGAGGAAACAAAACTAACCAAATGCAATCCACATATAGACTATTCTAATTTGCGTTGCAAGATAATCGAGCAAAGCATCTTCAGAAGCAGAATAAACAGAAAGAGAAGCACTAATTTGAAACTGTCTCTCCCAAAACATGAGGAGCAGTGAACATAGCTATTTTATATTCTGTAGAGCAGTCTTGAGTTAACAAAGGAAGTCTGGCACCAGCAAAGACCACCAGACTCGAGGCTGAAGAAAATCCCAGGGACAAAGTTAGTTGCCCCAACTCACATTCTTGTGGTAGCCCAGTGACAAAAGAGAAGTTTAAAGGCCTCTTTATATTGTTCCTGAGAAGGGATAGGTCTGAGCAATGAGGGTAAAGCTTGTTTTAGTACATATTCCAAGACTGTTGATGCTCATCTTTTGGGGAGAAATATCTAAAGATGTTAAGAAATTTACTGTTCTCATATGGATCAAGTTTTTCCACAGCCTGAACGGATGTCACTTGAAACACCAGCCCCAAGCGTTAGAGACGTTTTATAAAATTATAAATAACTTCTTTTGAAGCTCTGGTATGAACTACAGACCAATTCTCCTTGGAGAAAAGCATCCTTAGTTCTTATAATATACATGTACTAAGCAGGTTAAAGTTAATATTTACAGGGCCATGATAAGAACTAGTCTATATAAGTAATCAACTAAAAGTTTATTTCAGAAAAATTTAGCAGTGGAAATTCCTATTAGAAAAATTTTCCTGAAATTATAAGATCAAATGGAGTTTTATAATCAGTTTATCATTTTAATCAAAAGAATAAGAAAAATGAGATTGAGGTATGAACTATGAGCCCTTACAATGTTTTCTGTCAGCTGTGAAACCTACCAGAACATGGATTAATGCATGCTTGGTCCAATCTCCCTTACTAATTGAACAAATGCTCAAACAGTATTTTCTGGGTGTTGGGTGCAGCTGTAAGCATTTTCCAAGTAGGTACTCAATGAATTTTCATGATAACCAGAAGCAAAGACTGCTGTTGGCCCCATTTTAAAGCATATAAAACAAGCCCAATATTGGTGAGAACTAGAGGCTGAATTCTGCATCCATGGTCTTCAACTTTATTGCACACTTCCTGGATACTTTTGTGTTATAAATTGGATCTCCAAAGATTTGGATATTAATGAATATAGTGCTGTTTGGTAGTGATGGAACCTTCTGGAGGTCAGGATTAATGTTAGGGAATTAGATCATTGGAATATGCCCTTGAAGGAGATTATTAGTACCCTAACCTGTCCATTTGTCTCCTGCCCCAACTTCCCTCTGGTCACCATTATATGAAACAGATTTATTTAATCATATATGCCCAGGCATAATATCTAGACCCCAAAGCAGTGGGACCAAGGCACCATTGACTGATGTTTATAAAATCATAAGGCTTGCTACTGTTTGAATTGGTTATCTCGAGAGTTTTGTCACAGCAATGCAAAGTGCACTAACACACTTTGTTATTCATGCCTATTTGGTGGATGAGAATCTTCACAAAGGTGTCAATTCAATATTCAACTGCCAGCAGTATCTCAGTCCACTTCCTTCCTGAGAGGGTGTCAGACCTCTGCAATCTTCCAGCGGTAGATTTCTGACCTTTTCCCTGCTTATCTCCCTTCCCCTCTCCTCCTCCACCACCTCTCTCTCTCTCTCTCTCTCTCTCTCTCTCTCTCTCTCTCTCTCCCCTCTCTCTCTCCTTTGTTGGCCTGGTTAAGTAAAGAGTAAACAAACAGTCCATATTCCAGAGTTCCTCCCTTTCGCCTCAGCTCTCAGTCTGTATATGAAACAGTTAATGTTTCCAGAGCTATGGATTTTCTTAAACCTGAGTCTCATAGATGATTGGGTTCAGAAATCAAATCATAGCACACAAATGCTATGAATTATAAAAACTAATTTCTTTATTAATTAATCTTTCTTAGTTTAGCCTCGTTTTCTTTTTATGTGTATGGGTGTTTTGCCTGCATCTAAGTATGTGTACCACATGCATGCCTGGATCCCATGGATGCTAAAAAATGGCATAGAATTCCCTAGAAAATACAGATGGTGATTACGAGCTGCTGTATAAGTGCTGGATCCTCTGGGAGAGTGGCAAGTGTTTTTTTTTTGTTGTTTGTTTGTTTGTTTTTTGTCACTGAATAGCATCTCTCCATCCCCCAGTCCCATTTTTTAAAAAAGATTCTTCCACCCTGTCTTCAATGCTATGATACCCAGAAAATTCTTTGACAAGCTGTCGTGTTTCCATGTAGATTAGTCATGTAACTATCTGCTCATCTCTCCTATGTTATTCCCCCACTGTGGTTTCTTTGAAAATAATGAGGTAAAAGCCTTAAAAACTGCGTTCTACAAATTATCCTTCAAAACCTAAAAAGTAATGCAAGTTCTAAGTTTATGCCTTGCTTCATAAGACAGACGTTTATAGTCTTTCATTTCTCTTAAAGCTGCAGTCCACCAATTGGTCTCCTAAGGCTTATGCATTTACATAGCACTCATACACCGGAGGCGAGAGAGTGAGCAGAGATGCCTGCCATGCTTCGTTTGGCTTTTTATCACCATTATCGCCACCAGACTAGAAAGCTAAAGGGCTGCAGTCACTTAGAGATAGGACCAAGGGAACCATCTGTTAGTTGGGGTCAAGAATAGTTCCTGGAATTTTGGAGTCATGTTTAGTCAGCTCATTTACTGCTGATCATTTGAGTTTGCTTGGATGTTTATGACCATGAAATCATCACCTTGGGACTGAAATTCATAGCCTAAGGTAAAATAGCGTCCAGAATATAGAACAAAGGACTGGCACATAACCCTTATAGAGCTAGCTGTCTTCAATTCCCCCCCCTCCAAATAGATTTTCTTCTTAAATGTTTGTTTACTTTTCCTCCCTAAAATAGAACATTCTATTTGCCCCTTGAGTTGTGGAGTTACTGGAGCTCTGCTGACCTGGCCTCTACAAACTGGAGAGGATCCTGACTTGCATTTTAGCACCAGACCCTGGGTCTTGTCAAGTCTTCTATTTATGTAAAAGATGATATATTACGAGGTCAATTTAGTCTAAGCACCAAATATAGGATTTTGTAAAAGAGGAAAATGTGCACAAGGGCAAAGCTTTGCAAAACCCAATATGAAGAGAAATGTTTGTGTAAGGTTTTTAAGAATTAAGGAAAACATGAGGGGTCACTTAAACACTGCCCCTGCAGGCCTGTGAACTCAACTGGCCGCAGTGGCTGCATGCATGAGAACCAGAACGCAAACATGCCCTGAAAGGCAAACGCAGTGCAGGAAGTCAGCCAGTGGCATTTGGGCCAAAACTAAATTTAGTTCTGGAAACTATATTTTGAGTGTAAGTGGAGCTTTTTTTTTTCAAAGAGTTTTGTTTTATATGCAGAAATACTCTTTGCTGTATGATTGTAGAGATGTGGGTTCAATCAGAATACCTGGCTTCCTAAAGGGAGTAGCCATGCATGACCCCAAGGAAGTTGGCCATTTCAAACTTCAATTAAGTCTGCAAAGAGAAGGCGTAGTTGGCTTTTGGCAGTATGGGGAAGCTAGCCCTTGAGACCTTGAGAGAGGTTCAGGGCTAGGAAAGCTTTCACTGTCTGTTTTCCGTGATGGCTCAGGCTATTTCAGGTTACCTTCAACAGTCCAACAGAAATCTAACAGATTCCTCCTATCTCAGAGAGGACCTTTTCCACTGCTGCAGCTCCAGCTGACAAACAAGCAACTCTCTCCTCTTTCTTCCCAGCATCCATCCTCTTCCTGATCTGGTCTATTAACTAGCTTTTGGATTTGGTATGTATTTATCTGCCTTCACTGCTCAGAGGGCTTGCAGAATGTGAATGGATCTTCTCTGTATTTCAGGACTTCAGAGAATTTTTGGTGAAAGTGCTTACTTAATACACACTTGATGCCTGTTTGACCAGTGTCATAAGACCATAACTGCTCTGCAGAGATAAATACTTCTAGAGATGCTTTAACTAGGAATCAGAATCTCAAGCCCACCTACTTGAAAGCTAACTTGGATCAGGTTATCTTGGAGACCTGTGTTCCATTTTCTCTTTCAAATTCCCCATGAAAATCAGTATTCCCAAGGTGTACCACTATTGCTACATAAAGTAGGGAAGAGGGGACACTACACAATAGTTTTGTTTTCGTGAAATAGTTGACCAAAACAACAAACAACAAACATGAACACACACACAATGTACAAAATTAAAAAAGAAGATAGATAGATGACTGTGTATCAAATCTTCCATATTACAGGACTGATGTACATGTGAACTCACAAGAAACTTGGCAGCAGACACTTGAAGTGCACAGCTTTAAGCCAGACAGGGTCCCAGCACTGAGAGGGTTAATTGGACACGGAGTCCACTTAGGTCCATCCCTACCAAAGAGCTCTTTGCAGTTGATAACCCCTGAAAAGGGAAAGGGAGGTCACTGGATATGTTAAATACACTTCAGGGCCAGTCTCATGCCCAGGAGTATTTGGTCAACAAAAAGTGAATGCAATGTTTGTTTGAGTGTGGGTGAGGGGCTTTTTGTTTCATTTTGGCATCTTTTTTTTTTCTTGTTGGCTTTTGTTTGTTTTGATTTTTGGTTTTTGTGAATTTTTTTTAAGAGAAAGAACATGACATTGGACAGTTATGGAGGTGGCAAGTCTCTATTAGGAGCTGAGGAAGCGAAAGACAATGATCAATATATAAAAACCAATTAAAGAAACAACCACAACAAAAGAATAGCAGTACAGGAGGAATTGAGACCTGAGTATCTATTGTAATGTGGCAGGGAAGGGTGGGAACAGGCACTCAGCCCTTGCTTTATCTGATTCTAGGCCTTTTTCTCTGACTAGGGTTTTGTGTTATACAGCCTGGGAAACCCTAGTTTGCTCAGTTCATAGGCAGGACAGTTTGGTTAAGTCTGTCAGGGCAGTGTGCTTACACATTGTATGTGGGTCTGTAACCAACATTTCAAGTTAAACACAAATAAAGGATTAAATAAATTTTTCCAGTTTGTAAAAAGAAAGAGATATTTTCAAATAAAGACATAAAGCATTCAAATACTACCCCCTGGGGTTCTGATGTGTCTGGGACTGCGGAAGGGCCTTAAGGTCACCATTATCAATTACTCCCTCCCTTGAGGGTATTTTGGAGTTGTGTTTTATCTGGCCCTCTCCTTCCAATGTTTTTAATTTGCCTTTTAAAACAACAGCAAATGTCAAACCAGGACACTGAAGCAATCTGTGAAAACAAATGCTTTATCTTGTCGAGAATCGGTAATAATAAATCCATCTGGCTTCTCCTTAGAAGTCTGCATCTGGTCATTGCTCTCCACATCCCGTGACTCTCCCCTGGAAGCCTGTCTTTATAGTCATATGCTGACTCAAACACCGGTGATCTTGTGCCACGGTGAGTTGTAGCCAATATATATTCTGGAAAATCCTCAGTCATCACTTAGTGGTCTCAAGTGATGCATTAAAACAAATAAGCCGATAGGCAGTTCCGCAAGTCTGTTTGAGCTGTGCACATTCACCTGGTCTCACAACGTATCTGTAAGCACTATTCAGCTGCTTCAAAGGAAAGTAAACTGAGCTGTTACTGGCAATTATAGGTCTTAATAAAGATGTTGAAAACAGTTAATGCAGTTGAGCTAGCTCTCACAGGGGCCGTTCAGAGTAACATTGTGGACAGTGTATCAGGTGATAATTCTTGTTCCAGAAATGTGTCCATAATATTATTCTGAATTGTACCTGTGACATTAACTCATTCAGTTCTATTTATCCTTTCTTCGCCTTTACTGTGCCGTAGAGTAAAGCATCTTTTACGAAAATGAACCAGATATTATGCTAGTGCTTTTCTTGTGTATATGAGTGTTACTGCTTGTGCTGGAACCAGCAATGAGGTCTGAGAGGCATAGGTTCCAAAACACACTGAATGCAGAAAAGCTTGCCTTGGCACTTGGTGAGATGCAACTACTTACTGTCAATAAAAGATCTTACTTTCTACTTCATTTTTGTACTTGTGAAAGAACGATTTATGGAATCAAAGGATTTATGGATCCGGGCAGTGGTGACGCACACCTTTAATCCCACCACTTGGAAGGCAGATCTCTGAGTTCAAGGCCAGCCTGGTCCTTGGAGCAAATTCCAGGGCAATCAGAGCTACACAGAGAAACCTTGTCTCAGGAAAACATATTTATGGAATCAAATCAAAGTTGCTTAGATACTTTCTAAATTCAGGCTATTAAATAATTTTAAACATCTTTTTATAATCTTAATAATCACTATTATGTCATATGCTTGGGCCAAATACATCCTTGTTGATCCTTTCTGTTTTATCTGGCCAATCTGTTTGGAGACACCATTTGCTCTAGCAGGCAATTTGGAAGGGTTCTGGATCCAAGTATCATCTGCCACAAGCACACTGACTTCCCATTGACTGCAGTTCATTTGGGCAGAATGAACTGTTGTCAACAGTAAAAGGGAATTTAAGAAAAGTAGCTCTCATAACCTTGGAGCCCAGTTTGTCAGGATTAGTCTCCCTAGATAACAACTGCTTGATGTACACACAGTTCTCTGGATGTAAGCGTTCTGCATCAGTAGACTTGAGCAACTGGAGATTGAGAATCTTTGCAAGAATTACTTTTAAATTGAACCTGTGCAGAATTTTGTTCCTGTCATTACTTTATAACCAGTATGACTATTTACATAGTATTTACATTACAATAGGTATTGTAAATCACCAAGAGAGGATTTGAAGTGTGCAACCGGATGTAAATACTGTGATATTTTATCAGTGAAGTTGGTTTTGATATCGTTGGAGATTGTAGAAGTGATTTCCCATGGATACCAGAGGTAACTATGGAAGATTTACCATCACTCTCAGGATAAGGACATCAGGTAAATTTAGAAAGGGTAATTTCTTATTTGATGCACACAAACTAAACAGAATGTGAATATCTCACATTTAAGAGTACTACGTCCAATGTGGGGCTTTGAAATGAAGATAGAACACATGGTGCATGGAAAATGCCCTAAAGAATATCTTTAAAGCACTAAACAGGACACAAGGGGTAAAATGAAAATGTATCTTACAGCAAAGAAGCTTTGAATTCCTTTACAAAGTAAGAATATGTTTAGAAAACAAAACTGCAGCTGATTCCTACTTTCAATAAAAATGCAGAAGGGCAAGATAGGGTGTGGCATTCCTGTTCAAGGTCGCGGTTTATGATGACCTTGGTATGGACACTCAAGGAGTGTAATTGGTAGCAGAAGGGTTTTTGACATTCCATAGATATGGGTGTGAACCACTGACTTGTGAAACTGGAATAATGATATTTACCTCATAGTAATGCAATGTAGAAAAAGACGTATGGGAAGTTCTTAGTGCAGAACAGATACTTGGGCAACAATAACATCTCCTTCCTCTCTTCTTTCATACCCAGTCCCCCACCTCACACTCTGAATTCTTAATGTGGTATAGATCACGTAAATGGGGAAGGTTGGTATGGATTTTCTGTTTGTCACACACTTCATATAGAAAACATTTTAAAAATCAAGTTTAGAGCTGGGCGGTGGTGGTGCACGCCTTTAATCCCAGCACTCGGGAGGCAGAGGCAGGCGGATCTCTGTGAGTTCGAGGCCAGCCTGGTCTACAAGAGCTAGTTCCAGGACAGGAACCAAAAAGCTATGGAGAAACCCTATCTCAAAAAATCTAAAAAAAAAAAAAAAAAAAAGAAAGAAAAAAATCAAGTTTAGAATAGTGTTAGGGTTCTTTCATTGGTTCTCTCTCTCTCTCTCTCTAAGTTTATGAAAGGAAATTCCAACTATAATATTTTCCAGTTACCTTAGGAAAGCTTGCTGACTCAGTTTCTTTCTTTGGACAAGAGAGATTGTTGTTCTTAATTTCTGCGGGTTGTTCTTAATTCCTGCGGGTTAGACGAGGGTTACGCGAGGAAAGACACAGACACGCGGCGGTACCATGTGGTACACTTTTTAATGGGAGGGGAAAACACACTAGGAAAAGTGAAAGGAAGGGACAAAGGGAAGGGATAATAAAAGGGCGAACTTGTGGCTTGTCCTTGCTTTTAACAGAGGATGCAAAGGCTTCTGGGAAATGTGTCCCGTGCTTGCCGTGTGCTGGAGTCCAGAGGGATGTTGGGAGTTGTAGTGTTGCAAGGGAACAACAGAGATAATCAGAAATGCTTCATTAAGTTGTGAGGAGTAAATATTATAAATCACTCAAAGCATTTAGCATAGCGTCTTATACATCTTAAGACCGTGTTAGCACTTATTATTAAAATTTAATACTATGATAATATGTATACATAGAAAAGTTGAGACAAGCCACAGTACATGTCTTATTGCTTGAATTCACGCTAATAATTTTTGTCATATAGTTATTAGATGTACACATCAAAAGAAGAACCAAGTCTCTGAAAATTTAAATAATTTTACCCCAGGTCAGTTAGTTGGCCTGTCCCTTTCCTTCTTTGTCTTTCTTTCCCAAACTCTCCCCCACATTCAGAACTCAAACCCAAAGTGATATGCTGTGTTCCCGACAATCATCAAGCCGTTAATAAGCAGTTGTCTACACTGTTATTGCTCATTTTAGTCTTGCTATAACAGAGGTCCTTTCCCCTGATGCCTGAGGATAATTCCACAGACAGGATCCGGAGTCTGGGTTGAGATGCTGATTTATGGTTATTGATGGAGGCACCGTTTTTTTTTTTTTTACAGGACATCACATTCCAAAGCCATTTTTATTTAAATGGACGGGACCCCCTGGCTTTAGCCTTGAGTCACACCTTGTTTACTACAGTCTCAGGAGAACCTTCTTTGCATTCCCCTGTCTTTACAGGGGGTTGGGGAGGGCATGTGTCGGTACATCTTCCATCTGGGTCCTGCAATAGAGCGGTGAACTGGGAGAAATATCGGAGGAATTTCCCCAGAGATAACACAGGAGGCAATTGAAAGGCGTGCAGCTGTGATCTTCCACTGTCCTGCTACTTCATCTACATCCTTCAAAGTTTCTCTTGGGAGAAACCCTCACGTGGCTTTAGTATTCTTCTCTTGATGAGGAGTTCGTGCAGCCCCCAGCTGTCCGTGGAATGGTATTTCTCCTTCTCTCCTGTCTGATCTAGCACTTGAACTCAGGTATGCCCTTGAGCCTTTTAATGTGGAATGGGGTAAACACCATTAAAAAAAAAGCAAACTAAAAGATCACCATAGCCCCAATGGATTTAAGCTTTTATTAGGTGTGTGGTGTGTGTTGGGGTGGTTTGCATACACACACGCCACAGCTTAATGTCAGGAGTTAGGCTGCTCTCGGAAATTAGTTCTCTTCTCTTTGGATGCTGGCAATAGAACTCAGAACATCAGTTCCCTTGGCATGTTCACCTGCTGTGCCATCTTGATTCTACTTATGGTGTGGCCGTCTCTCTCTGGCTAGAGCTAGACTAGATTCTGCACAATGCTGACAAACCACAAAAACCGAACTTGAAACACCTTTCTGAAAACAACTGCTTAAAAGGACAGAAATTCCCCAGGGGAAAAGAGAATGCCACTCTAGTGGGAACTAGAGCTGTTAAGGGAGCGAACTGCAGTTAAGAAGCATGGCATAAAACCATGTTTAACGCGGGGCGGGGTGTCCAATGCAACATGTTTCTTTCTTTGAAAACGAAACACCAATGAGCTTTCATTCATTAACCATGCTCCTGCCTAATTGAAAAATTCTTTGGAATTGCCTTTTTGCTCAATGAGTTCCTTGGCTCTGGGTTTCATTAAATTGTTTGAAAGAAGGCAAACCAAGTTGCGGTCTGCCGTGCTTTAGAAATGGGTAATTTTCCTAAGGGTTGCCTTAACAAATTACTACAAAGTGGGTGGCTTAAAACAACAGACATTTATTCAATCACAGTTCTGGATGCCAGAAGTCTGAAATCAAGGTGTCTGCAGCGTGGATTCCTCCTTAAAGCTCTGGGGAAGAATTGGTTTGGATTCTCTCTCAGCTTCTGGGGATGGTTCTTGGCTAATAGCTGTATCAGTTTAATTTCTAATCATCAGACGCGCCCTCTTCCTCTTTGTGTGTGTGTGTGTGTGTGTCTCTGTCCAAATTGCCTTCTTAATTCTTTCAGAAAGATGTAAGTCACTGGATTTAGGGTACATCCTAGAACACTTTGTCTCTGCTCCTCTCCTAACTCAATGCTGGGGTTACAGGAACATGCAACCGTCCCTGTTTCTTTTGAAAGTAACGATTTTATTTTTAATTATGTGTAATATGTGTGTGCACATGTAAATGGAGGTACTGTCAGAGTTCAGAAGAGAATACTGGATTCTTTAGAACTGGATTTTCATGATGATATGAGCTACCTAATGTAGGTATTGTCAACCAGACTTGGGCCCTGTGCAAAAAGCAAAACATGCTCCTAACCTCCGAGTCATCTACAGGTCTGTGCCTGGCTGTTACTGTGGATGCTGGGGATTCAAATCCAGGTTCTCATTATTGGGAAAGCAAGTACTTTTAAACTCTGAGGTTACTCCCTAGCCCCGCATTGTCTTTAGACACAACTTTCATTCTGTAGCCCAAGCCCTGGAAGTCACGTTGCAGTTCAGGCTAGTTTCAAATTCATGATAACCTTCCGGGCTCAACTTTCCCAGTGGTGGGATTATAAGTGTGAGCCACCATGTCTGGCAGCTTGCTCTGTGTTTTGCCTTATCTGCCTTTAGCTTATCTTCTTCCCTTAGCCCGTTCTTTAATTGATCAGAATGATTCTACCAGTACACAGTGTGAACGTCAAGTTGTCAGTGTTGATCAAACATTAATAAGAGAAGGAGATGATGTGTTCTGCACCTTCACTGATTGTCATAGTAGCTTTGTATATTCAACTGTCAAAATTCATCTACGCAGTTTATTATATACAAACATAAATGTTTTCTCACTTAAGTTGATGAAAACACACATGCGCACACACATGGCACCAGTTATATAATCTCACTGCTATTCAATGTTAGAGATTTGAAAGAAAAAATAAAAATTCTGAGGAAAAAAAGTCCATATTATTTAATCACATTTTTGTCATCGGAAACTGTTTGCTCGTTTCCAGCCACTCAGACCTGAAATAATCACACAGAAACTATATTAATTGCAATACTGTTTGGCCAATAGCTTAAGTGTATTTCTAGCTAGCTCTTATATTCTAAACTAACCCATCTCCATTAATCTTCGCATCACCACGAGATCGTGGCCTACCGGCAAAGTTTTGGCAGGCTCCAGTGGATGCATTTGTATACTGTGGTGGCTACATGGCTTCTCACTGTTTCTGCCTACTCTCTCTCTATATATATCTTTTCCAGTCTGGCTATATTCTGTTAAGCCATTGACCTAAAGAATCTTCTTTATTAACCAATGGCAATAAAGCATATTTACAGCATACAGAGGGGAATCTCACATCACTTTTTAAAGTTGGGCATGTTAAAATTTTTGTGTTATGGAAATTGTAGAATAACTAGCAAATGATTCTTCTAAAAGATGCTATGGAAAGTTGTCCTCTGGAATGTTCTTAAAGATTTAAATTTGCTTTAGTCAGCATATTTGTACATATTAATATTTTCATTATCTGCAATAGTTTTAAAATATTTAAATAAAATTTTATACAATATATTTTTATCACAATTTGCCCTTCCCCAGATCCTCCCAGGTCCTCCCCCACCTTCCCACCTACCCACCGACTTATGCAATGTCATGTCCTTTCTTTCTCTCTTTTCTTTGGAAAACAAGCAAACCAAAAAACCATATTTTTAAACAAAACTGCCAAGAAACACACACACACACACAACCCCAAAACAAAACCTATAAAACCACAAAATCAGAAAACATAATACACAAACAAAAGATCAGTAAGACAAAAAATGCCCAAACAAAGCAATATGAGACGACGACAACAATAACAACAACAACAAAAAAGTCTACAAAAATACCATTGAGTGGTGTGGGATTTCCCTCTATGTGCTCTGATTACCATTGATAAATAAAGAAACTGCTTTGGACCTATAGCAGGGCAGAACTTAGCTAGGTGGGGAAAACTAAATGGAATGGAGGGAAAAAGGAGGTGGAGTTAGAGAGAAGCCATGTAGCCCTGCTGGAGCCGGACAGAACATTACCCGTTAAGTCACAGGCTCGTGGCGATATATAAATTACTAGAAATGGGTTAAATTCAGATATAAGAGTTAGCCAATAAGAAGTTAAAGCTAATGGGCCAAGCAGTGATTTAATTAATATAGTATCTGTGTGATTATTTGGGGCTAAGCAGCCAGGAACCAACAAGTGGCCTCCTCCTTGCTACAACTGAGTTCATTTTGTATTGGCTATATGCTAGGAATGGGGCCTACCCCTAAGTCTTGTTGCTATATCCAATGAGACTACCTTGGAGAAGACTATTTTCTCTTTGCAAGATGTCAGTTGCAAATGGCTTCTTGATTAGGGATGGAAGCCCATATCTACTTCCTCTTTCAGCACTGGAACCTTGTCTAGGTTCAGTCTCTGTGGGCTCTGTGTATGTTGCCAGTCCCTGGGAGTTCATACACTTGTCAGTCTAGTGGTATCTGGAACACATTGTTTCTACGGTGCCGTCCCTTCCCTTTGGCTCTTAAGATCTTTCCACCTCCTCTTCTACATAACTCCCTGAGCCTGAGAGAAGGCATTTGTGGAGGAATTACATTTAGGACTGAGTGGTCCAAAGTCTCTCTGCACATTGTACACTTGTGTATCTTTGTATTAGTGTCCATATACTGCAAGAGGAAGCTTGTCTGATGATGACTGGATGAGACACTCATTTATGGGGATAGCAGAATGTTGTTAGGAGTCATTTCGTTCTGTATTGGTTTTCCTCTAGGCCCACGGACTATCTAGGCTAATATTTTTGGCCACCTGAGCATTTGTCTGGCCTAGATTTCAGTTCCTGGGATGGGGTTTGAATCTAATCAGAAAGTGCACCAATAATTCATATAGGCAGGTCACTGTTGTAGATCACAGTAACTCTGATAGTGATAAAAATATTTAAAAATTTTATTTATGTGTACGGTCATTGTTCCAGCATGTATATATCTGTACCATTGTATGCCTGGTACCTGAGAAGGCCACAAGAGAGTGTCATATCTTTTGGAACTGGAGTTACAGTTGTGAGCTGCCTTGTGGGTGCTGGGAATCGACCCTGGGTCCTCTGGAAGAATAGTCAATACTCTTAACCACTGTGCTATCTCCCCAGAGTTTATTTTTTCTATTTATATTCTCTCTTTTTCTCTCCCCCCCCTCTCTCCCTCTGTGTGTATGTACATGTCAGGGTGGAGTTGAAGTTGGTTCTTTTCATTCATTATGTGGGTTCTAGGGATTAAATTCAGATCATCAGGCTTTAGCTTTATTATGGGCACCTTAAGATATGCTGAATTCTCTCACCAGTCCTAAAATGTTTTAAATATATGTCCATCCACAAAAATGGAGGAAGAAAGAATACTAGCAGAGAAAAAAAAGTGCCCCTGACAAACGGTCTGTGCGCAAAAATGTTTCCCAGTCAATATTGCATTTGGTTGTCAGTCAATTTATTTTCCTCAAAATCTTTTTAAACTCAGGATTCAAAGCCACAAACAAAAGCAACAGCCATGATTCATTTAGGATTTGATGTTGGGAGTCTTTCAAACAGCACAGCAAGGAAAACTGTAGTTTGTTTAATGAGTGACCCCTGGGTTTCTGCCAAGCACACCCACATTACAACTTGATGTAAGGCTCATAAACAACCTTATCTGCCACCTTCCTTGCTAGCTAGGGAAGCACGAAATTGGAATGTTAGACATTCAGAAATACTGTGCCTTTGAGAGCAGGCACATACTCATGCGCATGTCCCACACAGACGGAAGAATCTGGTCAGCAGCTTGATCTGAGACCCTCTAACTTGCTTTCTCCACTCTGGTCCAGGCATCCTTTGTGGGAGGCAAGGAGAGGAATGGGATTCCAGGATGCTTGCTCATGTGATGATGACCATGGGTTCTGATCCTTCTGCAGTTGGGGAAACTTCTGGGAGTTCAAAGATAGGCTCTGCTTAGTAATGGAGAATGTATTGATTTTCTCCTTGACACCTACAATTTTCAGTAAAAAAAAAATAAGTCTGTGTTTTGACATCATATATGTAAAGAAACATTGTGCTCATACCAGGCTAGCAATCACATGATTAAAATTGGTGCTGCTTGTGAATGACCGCTTTCTAATTTCTAAGGAACACTAGCAAACATAGGAGAGGTTGCTAATGTCTGCACAAAAATGGGAAAACAATGTTGCAATGAAATGGGTTCCTGGTTTATGTTCAAGGCAAATGCTAACAAGGGCAAGGATTGTTTTTCTCTTTGCTGAAATTTTTAAAAACTAGTTTATTTTATGTGTATACGTGTTTTGACTACACGTATACTTATGTCCCACTGGATCCTTGGTGCCCAGGTCGGCCAGAAGATGGTGTTGGGTCCTGTGGAACTAGAATTTCAGATGGCTGGGAATCAAACCTGGATCCTTTAGGAGAGAACTTTTAACTGCTGAGCCTTTTCTCCAGGCACTTTGTTGAAACTTTTAAGGTCACAGTTGGGAAAGGAGGGAGAGAGGGAGGTGTAACTAGGTATACAGACTTCTCTCTCTCTCTCTCTCTCTCTCTCTCTCTCTGTGTGTGTGTGTGTGTGTGTGTGTGTGTGTGTGTGTGTGTGTGTATTTAAGGGTGAAACTGAGTGAGATGAATTAAAATAATCATTCGTGTTTTTAAAATGTACTGTCAGAAAATTTTTCATAGACAGCTACCTGACTCTAGGAGCAAGACACGTTTCTACCTGTTTTGAACTGGGATTGTCACAGCTAGCTCTTTTTTATTTTATTCTTTCTTTCCTCTTCCTTCTCTTCCCCTCTTTTGTTCTTTCTCTCTCCTTCTTCTATTCCTACCCTTCTCCTAGGACATTGTATGTGCTAACCACACAATTGACCAATATATTTAAGCCATCCCCCTCTGTGTGTTTTTTTATTGTCACAGGTCTTAATGTCAACTAGTTAAATATGAGAACCTCAGCTGAATGCCTGGAAGTTTCTTTATTCCAATTTTGGGGCAATATGAAATTGATCTAAAATGCTGAACCCAAATGCTTTCATGTTGCAAAAATCTTTTCTGTATTAAAAAACTGTAGAATGATTCCAATAAATATTCATCATTTATAATTTCAATATGATTCTTAAATATGAACTTAAAAGGGGGCCTGAAGAGATGATTTGGTGGGTAAGGTCCTTGTTTCACAAACATGATTGCCTGGGTTTAGATGCCTAACACCCAAGGGGGAAACAGGCATAGTGGTACCCACTTAAAAGCCCAACACTGAAGAGGCAGAAACAGATGTAGTCATGGGTGGGCTTCAAGTTCATGTAATAAGGTGGAGTCTAATAGAGGAAACACCTACCATTGACCTTCACCCTCCATATATACCTGCACACATGTGTACATGCACACACAGGAAGAGGTACATGTGTGCATGCACACACACACAAGCAAACACAGGAATCTAAGTAAACATTCTTAGTTTTAGCACAAATATTTCTAGCTTCAAGTCAGGAAGTAGGTTAGGCATAGGGCAGTCTAGCATTCTCACATTCTATCAACGTTGTCTATACATTTCTCATATATTTCCCATTACACAGATTAAAATCATGCTCCTTCTTCCTGTTTTAGAACCATAGAGGCAGAACCTTTGATTTCTATGGATGAATGAGATAACCGTGACCTGTTCACTCACTAAGAACACGGAAATGGTATCAGAAGGATCACAATTAGTTTGGGAGACATGGGCAAGATGAAACAAAAATCAGCAATGCCGACTAAGTCGGAAGCCAATCAGATACAAGTCTGAAATATTATATGACATAAAATCTGAACAGTCAGTGTGATTTGGGACTATTTAAGAAATGGGATTATGTAACAAACAAAGGCAAAATAGGATGCTCTAACCTGGAATGTTGGACCTAGGGAGTGAAAAGAAATAAGCGACTGGAAGGAACCCAAAGAAGATCATCAACAGTGATGGTTTTCAAGTAAAATATGAACTTTTTAGTGTAGCCAAACCACAGAGTCAGACCCAAGGGGCCTGATACAAATCTACAAATAGCTCAAGGCGATAAACACCAAGAGTAAAGAGACATTTTGGCTGGAGACATGAAAAGTTTCAAGGGATAAAGTTAGGATACAGAAAAGAAAATTTAGGTTAAGTATCAGAATATATCCTTTGATAGTAAGAAGTGTTTGCAGAAAAATTTCTTAAGTGAATAGAAAAAAAAAACTGATATATTTTCTGAAATCCTTGGTAAGAGGATACCTTGATGTCAGACCAAGGATTCTAGAACTTTCACTACAATAGTCTTGTGCCATGACCAGATGAAATAGATAGCATCAATTTTTTAAAGCCCAAATTTCTGTGATAATTGTAATGTGAATGAATAGTGAACAAACTGTTCTGCTCCTTAATAGACTGTATCTTAGAACTTTTCATTAAGGCCTTGAGAAAAAACCCAAGCTCAAATAAGCATGATATTATATTCAAGTAGCAATTTGGGGTATGGAGCAAAGTCTTGGAACTGCTTTTGAATACATGTTGAAAATGATTTTTCTCACTGTTGTTTATTTTCCTTAAAAGTTAGGTGATGAATGTTTAGAAAGATTCTGGTAGTTGGAAAGATGGTTCAGTGGCTAAGAAGCTGCTCTTCCTCAGGAGCAGGACTTGGTTCCTAGCACCCACAGGGCAGCTTCCAACTGCAACTCTACTTCTAAGGGGTTGTGTCACTTGCTTCTGTCCTTCTCAGGCACTGCTTATATGAGGTGCATAGACATACATACTAGCAAAATATTCATACACAGAAAAGAAAAAAGGAAAATAATAAAATAAGAGAGCTTCTGCTAGTTATTTTAACACATTCACCTGTTTCTGAAATTGGTAAATAGACTGGCATCTCTTTCTTCGTTTCAGGTAACATAACCTGGCCATCAACCAGAGTGGGCAATAGGGCAATAGGAGCTGAGTCTGCATGGAAAGAGTAACATAGGATGCCCTGAGCAAGAGTGAGTAATACCAAAAGTTCTGAGAACTGCACCATACACTTAATACTTAGGTGGAAAAGAATGTATTTTTAAATTTCGTTTTAATGAATTTATTTATTACTACTATTATTGAGAAAGGGTTTCACTGTATATACCTAGCAGGCCTGGGACCCAAAGAGATTGATCCATCTGCCTCAGTTTCCTGAGTTCTGTGATTAAAGGTGTGGAATACCATGGGCAATTTACTTTTAAGTAACTTTATTGTATTGAATTAACAAATAAAAACATCACACAGCTAGATTAGGGTTGCCATACAAGTTAATAGTTGTCCAGTCGCAAATACTTCAGTGAACTTCTACACAATTAGAAGGACCATTCTGAAGTTAGGGAACTTTGTTTAGGGTTTTCCTTTTATTCTTAATTATATTCTTCTTGGTTTATAATGTGGTAATGAAAATGTGGGAAATATACAAAATGAATTATTATGCTGCTAAATAAAATGAACTAATATTTAAAAGTATGAACTTAAAATGTACAATATTAATTGAGATCCATAATTCTCCTTCATAGGCAGATGCTAGCCTAGAAAGTATTCATGTTTACATGTGAACAACTGTGTGCACATTGTAGTAACATTCAGGAAAGAGACCAAGAAAGGGTAATACTAGATGACAAGTATGGATGGAATACAGGCAGAGAGACACTTGAGTTGTGGAAGAGGGTATAAAGCTATTTTTTTTTGTGTGTGTGCGTTGTTTGTTTCAATTTTGTCATAGCTTTTTTTCTTCCTTTTTTGTGGTAAGTACCACCACAAAAGAGTTTTTTAATATTAAAAAATCCAAATGGTTTTCTTACAAAAATCTTTCATTATAGAAGAACCATTACATTTGTTCCCATGTTTTAAAAGCACAAATAAATACATTAGCTAACTTTTCCCAAACACAAAGCAACTTCCAAGTTAGTGTTGGGTCAGGACCTGTCGGGGGCAAGGTGATGAATTAACTGACAAGTATCTGCTCCAAGCCCTAGGGGTGCTGACAGAGGAGTCATCCTGCTTGTTGGCTCTCCATCCATGACCAGAGATGCCATTGCACCTATATGACATTCCTATTTGACCATCACAATCCTGACAGGGGTGTATTTTCAACCTCATGAACATCACAGGAGCTTAGACAAATAGAACACCCATCTGAATTAGAAATGACATTTACTCAGCTACCTTGAGTTAAAAGTGGTCCCATAAAGTGTGACTCTGTTAAACATCTACTCTGAATGCCAAGACTCAGTGAGGCATAGCCATGCATTGAGGCGTAACTGTGCAGTGGTATCCTAACACTGAAGACTATTCAAATAAGTGTTTTTGTCAAGAGTGAAAAGTTATGAGGCATTGTTATCAAAGAAAGGTCAGGCAAGATACACCCATATATACTTCTTTGAGGAGGAAAGGTTGCTAAGGTTATCAACCCCCAAAGATGGTACACTTTCGGGTAGGCCATCAAATGATTTTAAACACTGTGGCCTCTCTCAAAACAGTTGACTGACAACCACAGAAAACTCTTGGGGCCTGCCAAGTAAACAGAAAGAGACAGCAGCAGACAGTGATGGGATCTTAGAATCTCACATTCTGTTTTTAGGCAGGAGAGACAGTTGTGGTGATTCACACCTTAAATTTTAGCATGGGGAGACAGAGGCAGGAAAATCTCTAAGTTCAAGGCCAGCCTGGAACACATAGAAATTTTCGGGCCAGTTGAGACTACATATTGTGACTCTAACCAAAATTAGAATAATGATAGCCACGGTCTTAGATAGGTTACTATTGCTATGATGAAACCCCATGAACAAAAACAAGATGTGGAGGAAAAGGCTTATTTGACTTACACTTCCATATCATAATCCATCACTGAAGGAAATCAGCACAGGCACTCAGACAGCAGGATCTTGGAGGCAGGGGCTGATTCAGAGGCCATGGAGGGGTGCTGCTTACTGGCTCATTGGGCATGGCTTGCTCAGCCTGCTTTCTTATAGAACCTTGACTGCAGCCCCATGGAGATATTCTTTTAATTGCTCTCTATTGTGGCTGCCTCCTCTCTGATGACTCCAGCTTGAGTCAAGTTGACACAAAACTAGCCATGATAACAGCTCACCCAGCCACACAAACAAACCCAACCAACCAACCAACCAAAGCCACAAACAATCAAAACTAAAACAAAGTATTATCTTCACCCATCAGCTCATTCCCTTTCAAGTTATCCCAGGGAGGCTGGCTCCTGCTTTTACAAACAGATGTACAGGCTACAGGAGAAATCTGGACAGGATGCCCCAGGGTTTTTGTGTAGGTAATGCATTTCCCTGTGAATCAGATTTTATGGCCTGCCTCCTGCTAAATAGTAAACTACCTGGGAACCTCAAGGTGGCATTGTGAAAAGCCACAATAAAGCCATCCACCAGTGCAGCTAGTGTCACAGGAATAAGGGTCTTCTAAAATCAAAATCAGACAATTGCTGGGACTTTCACAAGGAAAATAAATACTTGTGTCCAACAGCCATATTAATAACTTCGTTTTGTTTTTATTCCGAGTTCTCTTCACCCCCACGTGTTTTTTGTTTGTTTGTTTGTTTTGAGACAGGGTTTCTTCTCTGTGTAATAGTTCTAGCTGTCCTGGAACTAGCTCTTGTAGACCAGGCTGGCCTCGAACTCACAGAGATCCGCCTGTCTCTGCCTCCAGAGCGCTGGGATTAAAGGAGTTTGCCACCACCACGCAGCTGTTTTTGTTGTTATTGTTGCTGTTGTTTGTTTGTTTTTTGTTTTTAACACACAGAACCACAAGAAAAGGGTATTTCCAACGTTCTGACCAATCCCTGTAGTTTCTGCAAAGATGATTGTAAGATGAATAGCAAAATTTAAGTGTGACATCAGAAAGGCCCACAAGCGACAAGTGAAGTTTGTAGTTTTACGGATTCCGTGAGTGGGAAAGTGGAAGAAGCTGTTCCGGGTTCATTTGCAAGCCCGGTATACTGACTATGACTTCTCCTGTGTTTTTCAATGACTCAAGACCTGGCAGCTAAGCCTCGTGCACAGGCTCACCCCCAAGCCAATTAATTTTAGTCCAGTGAATCTATATACCCAGACCAAACTCTGTTCACCTCTCCTCCTAAACAGAACACATCTACACACGTGCTTGGGAACCTGACACTCGAGGACTTCCCACCTCCTTCCACTTTTCTTAGTAGGTTTCCGTGGGCAGCTTCAAGCATTTGAATTACATCTTCAGCGTTCCTTTAAAAAAAAAGCGGCAGGGTTAGGGTAGGAGGAGTGAAGGCAGGGGATTTAAATCTAAATTCAGAAAAATCGTCAGGGGCTGCGGGTCTGACACAAGTGGGTGGGGTGCAATCTGACACTCCCCTTCCTTTGCAGAAACGTGTGTGGAGAAACCTCCCTGGGTTTGGGGGAGGGGAGTCGGGGAGAAGGTCCGCACTTCCGTCCTCCAGACTTTCTCCCTAGAGGCCGGGTATCAGAGACTAGCCGCCTGCTCTGTGAGCTGCTTCCCAGGTTTGGCGCCTGGAAAACTTCACGTTTGGCTTTCTCCTGCTCCTGGCTCCGCCCCGGCTCCAGACCCTGCCTTCCTCTGGCCTTACCCGTCCCGGGCCACCCCTTTTCCCGATGCCTCTGGCGCAAGGGTGCTGAGACATCTCTGCGCCAGCTCTGGGCCCAAACAAGGCTGGCAGCGAATATCAAGTGTCACTCTACAGAGGAACAGGGACAACCGCTTCGGAGGGTGTCTTCTGAGCTCAGTGCTTTCACAGAAGCGCTGAGCGCAGCTGGGAGTTCTTTGCTACTGTTGTCACTTCGCTTTTTGGAAGGCCCGGGGTGCAGCACGCAGGGTGTCCCACTGAAGCAACACAGGGACCGTGCAGGAATGTGAGCTTGAAGATACCTTTGAGCCTCGCTAGTAGGAAAGGAGGGAGCAAGAGCCCAACTGATCCTCAAAGCGCAGCCGCGGTCCCCAAGTCACCAAAAAGGTGTATGGGGGCGCAACCTGGCAACTGAGCTCGGTGCCCCCAGAGGAATTCTCACCGCGCCGGGAGCACGGGAGACGTGCTCTGGGCGGGCTCTCAGGCAGCCTCCTCCCGAGCCCTCTGGACTGTCCTCAGGCCACGAGGAGGAGCTTGTTGGAGACTTTGAGCCTGTCCAGAGCCAAAGAGCTGGAGCACAGAGTCTCCCGCCTTCAGCTGGGAAGGGGGAGTGGCGCTGGCGGCCTGGAGCTAAGATCTCAGCGAGCCACTGACCTTCTTCCTCCTCTTCCTTAGCCTCTTTGAGACTTGGACTCCCGGGAGAAGGTTCTAAAGGCGGTAAAGGGATCAGCACCTCTTTTTTCCTAGAAGGCTGGGGGTGGAGCTCCTTTTTCTGTCTCTGCGAGGACACTCGGAGCGCGCTGGTGGCGCGTGAACTGGGCACTGCCCTCCATCATCCTCGGCGAGCCTCGTCTGGCATCCTTCCTCCAGCCTACTCCAGCCACTTGTTTTCTCAGGTCACAGCCTCCAACGATCTAGGAGGGAAAAGAGAAGAAGGTGGTCCTCTGACCCAGCCCTGCGGAGATGTCCGCGCAGAGCCTGCTGCACAGTGTCTTCTCCTGCTCCTCGCCCGCGTCGGGCGGCACGGCCTCGGCCAAGGGATTCTCCAAAAGGAAGCTGCGCCAGACGCGCAGCCTGGACCCAGCCCTGATCGGTGACTGCGGGAGCGAGATGGGCACCGAGGGCGGCCTGCGGGGCTCCACAGTAAGCCTTCTTCACTCTCCGCAGCTTTTACCCGAGGGTCTCGGTTCCCGCTCGGGCTCAGCTTCTTCTCCCCGAAGTCAGCACCCTCGGGCTACCCGGTTCCCGTCAACTAGACCTCTATGCTCGTCTTTTTCCACACCCAGTACCCCTCAAGAAAAGTCGCCTTCTGGCAGCTTCCACTTTGACTACGAGGTCCCACTGAGTCGCAGTGGTCTCAAGAAGAGCACGGCCTGGGACCTGCCTTCGGTATTGGCCGGGTCCGCGAGTGGCCGCAGTCCCGCAAGCATCCTCTTTTCCTCCGGGGGAGGCCCCAATGGCATCTTTGCTTCTCCTAGGAGATGGCTCCAGCAGAGGAAGTTCCAGCCGCCACCTAACAGTCGTAACCACCCTTATGTCGTGTGGAGGTCCTAGGTAGGGACTAGCGCCTTGTGTCTCACAGCCCCAAACTGGATGCCCCAGGCAATTCCAGGAGTCTGTCTTTAAGTCTGTCCTATTTAGAGTGAGGCATCCGCTTTAGCTGCTTGACTCAGGCTTTTTAGGTGGTGCCAGAATGGGACCATCCTAGGATGTCCATCATAGGAGTGTGTTTGGAGGAGTCCTAGGGTTCACTTTGGAGTGGTCACGGGACTTGGAATAAGAGATGGTGTTCTGATTTCTTTTTGATGTTGAGGTCAATCGAAGGGTCCTCTCATCTCGTCACCCAGACTGAATGAATAATTTTAGGAACTCAAAATGATTCATTGCTAAGTTCTTTGCCATGATCTGGTGAAAATATAATTTGATATACATCCACCACTAGACTATTCAACAGAATTCAGAAACTACTCTGAAAGATGTATTGGGGTGTGTGTGTGTGTGTGTGTGTGAGAGAGAGAGAGAGAGAGAGAGAGAGAGAGAGAGAGAGAGATTGGGTGGCAAGGTAGAGAGAGATTGGGTGGCAAGGTAGAATAACTCTAGTTTTGATTTCTTCTTTTCGCTAAAGGTGTACTTTCAGAAATCTATGGTACTGAATACTTTCTGAAATATCATAGAAATCCGCCCAAATTCCACTAAGGACAATTAGTCATTACTGGAATAGACATGAATCAGGAATCAATAATAAATAGGGAACTCAGAGGGAGCTATCTGATTTCCTTCAAATATTGGCTCTCTGGTTCTGAATGGAGAATAGAGCCATTGGGAAACTGTGGTTGATGGGGACTTGGAAAGCAGCATACTTTTAGGGAAATAAATAGTAGTTGGTTAAAAAATGACCCCCTCCTTCCCACTTTAATCCACAAACTCTGTAGGTTTGCCTGGGATCTGTTTCCATAAAGGAAGGGCGATCTCATCAATTGTAATTAAATATCTTAAAGCACAGTTAGCATTACAGAAATGAAATGAAATACGATGTAATTGCTGGAGATTTAGGCTAAATAAAGGAAACACAACCAAGCCAAACAGTTTGAAAATAGCCTCTCAGCTCTGTTAGCATGAGCTAACTTCGATTTCAGTTTTAGTAGACCAATCTACAAAATCTACAAAAAAATCAACATTATTGATCATCAATAACAGGGTCACCTGGTGTTGGTGACTGATTTAGAGTAAGCACTGCTGCTGCAGCACGATATGCAAGTTAGGGAAGAAATGATCAAAAACCTTGCCAACAAGATCAGGGAGGTGGTCAGTGGGAAGAAAAGTTGAGGCAGAGATACCACATCACATCCCAAACTGGCTTGGTATTGGGAAGCAGAGAAGCTAAGCTCCACCTCCGTTTCAGAAACACACCTTAGCAGATTAACCTAGAGAAGGGAGGGGAGGGAGGGGAAAGGAGAGAGAGGGGGGAGAAGGGGAGAGGAGAGAGATACCAGAAGCAAGCCTATTTTTGAGGTGTGATAGTTGCTCACATTCTTAGCCATTATCATCTCAGACTCAAAGAACAAGTATTGGAGTTGCTGTGGTACTGGGTGACTTCTGTCCATTTCAGAGTGTATAGGCCATCTGCACAGAACTTATCTACCGTGACTTTCACTCTTTTGTAGCGGTTAAAGCTGAGTACATTGCCATCTAGCAAAAGAACAACATTTTCTCATAAAATATTTATGTGTGTAAGTGGGCAGGGATGGGAATCCCTTTATGCTTGAGGCATATATGAGGTAATTGGCTAGAATCCTGGCATGTAGGTCCAATGCTGGTTTTGTTTGGTAGAGGCCAAGCTATCCTAATATAACCCTTAGGTCTGGAATTTAATGGTCTGGGTTACCTTACAAAGATTGAATGTCCTGGAACCCTTTCAAAAGCCAAGAAAATTCATCCACTGGTCACTGCCCATCTTTCTTGCTTGTAAGAAAGCTATGTCCCTTGTCCTAGGAGATCCTAACTTTATTAATGACTGCAAAAACCCAGCAAATGAGCACCTGTGTGGTTTCTTAGAGGCCTTAAAAGTGCACTTTGGTTCACACAGCCTTGTTTCTTGCACTTTGCCTGGTTGTTCTGACTCAAGGTTTCTCAACGTTGACACTAGTGATATCTAAGGCCCAATATGTCTCTGCTGTAAGTGTTGCAATGTTGACCAGCCCTGCCTTCTGCCCACTAGGTGCCCCAGAGCACCTGGCCAAGTTTGGGGGACGAGCGGCTGTGATGAAACACTGTGACCGAAAAGGGGAAGAGCGGGTTTATTTCTGCTCCCACTTCCGGGCATCAATCCATCACTGAGAAGTCAGGACAAAAACTCACACTGGGCAGAAACCTGGAGGCATAGGCTTATACAAAGGCCATGGAGGAGTGCTGCTTACTGGTTTGCTCCACATGGCTTGCTCCGCCTGCTTTCTTATATACCATAAGACCACCAGCCCAAGGATGGAACCACTCACAGTGGGTTGTGTCCTCCCCCATCAATCACTATTTAAGAAAAGCCTCTACAGCCAGATCTTAAGGAGGCATTTTTCTCAACTGAGGTTCCCTCCTTTCAGACAGCTCTAACTTGTGTCAAGTTGACATAAAACTAGCCAGCACACCATTCCTTTATCCCAGTAACACAACAAAACAAAACTATTGATGCTGCCAAATACTTTCGAGGGCTATAGCCACCCTAGCTGAGAACACTCACATTTGCGATGTTTAGCGCAGCATCCCAGACTGGGCTCTAACAAGTGCCTACAGTGAGCTAGACTACTGTATTACTGGTGCATTCCTCTGATTTTTAACCCATGAAGATACCTCCTCTGGAGTCATGCTTCAAGATTCCACACACTTCTAAAATTTTTTTGGTAGTTTTTTCTATCTTTTCCCGTAAGTGAACATGAATATCTGAAAATTCATTTTCAGGTTTAATTAGTGATGTATCACACCCATTTGCATTTAGTAGTACTCCGAGCAGACGCTGAGATGTTAAACAAAATTGGGCACACAACAGTTTCCACTCTCATGATTCTCATAAATGCCCACAATCCTATTTCTTGTGACACTTGATGCTCAGGAATGTCTGATTTATGGTCTCAACCTGGGAGCTATTCGACAAAATTAGGAATGACTCTGTTAAAATTCTTGTACTATGTGTTTCAATATTGATTTTCCCAAGTCCGATTCATGGACACACAGTATGATGATGTGATAAGTACTTGTTTACCAACTTGACGTTCATTAAACAGACCCCTGCCTCTGATAATGGACTACCACCTGTTCTTTCACACTGGAATGCTCTTGATTCTTGCTAACCAGACCTGGAATGATGCTCTTATGCTACTAGACATTTGCCAGCTTGAGCACCTCGCAATTACAATAATTTCTGGATCTATGGCTTCTTTTCCTCATTCCTGTCTAAGACATTGTTTCTCTAGGCACCATGAGTACAGAGAAGTCCCGATATGGGGAAAGTTCTTAGTGAGGACATAGTATAAAAAGATTAGCACTATAAAGGGACCAGAGTTGAACAAGTAATGATTCAGTGTCTTTCTGGCAGTGTCTTGGAGGTTTGTGCTGTTTTGAGAACAGTTGAATTTGATCTTTAAGCCATACTTACATACAAGGAGTTGGGAGGTCATTTCTTGTGCATATTTGTGTGCCGATCTGAGGGTATGTGTGTGGAAGTCAGATGACAACTTCAGATGTTGGTTTTCCCCTTCCACCTTGTTTGAAACAGGATCGCTTTTTTGACTGAAATTACTTAAGCCAGCCACTCTGCCTTGAAAGTGAACTTCGGTTGTTCCCATCTCTACCTCCTATCTTGAAGCATGAGTACTGAGATTATAGATGTATGACACCGTGTTCAGACTTAAATGGGTGTTGGGGATTCAAACTCAGGTCCTCATACTTGCATGGTAAACCAACTCCTCAGCTCTCTGGGGGGTTATTTCTTGCCGAGAAAGAAAAAAAGCAGGTATGCATGGGCACAGAGGCATTGGTCACACTAGAGTCTCAACAAAGAATGATAAAGGGTTAAATGCAACAATACATTTGAGGTTGGGTGGTTCGGATGCTATCTACCTAATCTAGGTAGCAACTGCAAGGCTTTTGATACAGAAATGTGTTGAAAATAGAAATCAGGTACATTTGGAGGAGTACCTATAAGCATAGATAAGGAATACATTCTCTGTTCTCCCCAGGAATCTCTTGTCTTCTGGAGAGAGGTGAGATGCCGTAACCTATTTCTGAAGTGAGAAGTTAGGTGGGATGGTATCTGACTAGCTCTTGGGTGACCCTGCTCAACAGGCAGCGCAGTGTTTATCACAGAAAGCCCTAATATGGGATTCTGAGGAATTCAAACTATGCTATATAGAACCATGGACTCTTAACCTGACAGTCACTCTGTCCTCAAGAGATCGTTGGGAAAATCTTGAAGTCCTTTTGGGATATTACAGCTAGTAGTGCTGCTGTATTAGTTTCTGATCACAAATCTCGTGGTTGAAAGCAATGCAAATCTCCTCTCTTTCTGGAGACCAGCAGTGCCAGTGAGTCTCAGCTAGGCTACATTTAAGATATCAGTGAGGTTGTGTTCTTTCCAAAGGCTGCTAAGAGCTGCAGCCTTCCCTTTCCCTGCAGCACATTTCCCTTTATCTTCAAAGCTTGCTATGTTGTTATCTTTTTTGATCCTTCTTCTCTAGTCGTTTCTACATCTGACTTTCTTCAAGACACTTATGCTTACATTGGGATTATCTGGGTAATCCAGGGTAATCTCCCTATTTTAAGGACATCTGATCAGCAAACTTTAATTGCAGTTGAAACTTTAATGCCCCTTTTCTATGATGTACTAAGAGGTTCCAGGAACTTAGGCATGTACATTGTTGGCAGGCTATTATGCTATCTACCACAGAGAGAGGTTTCTGCTAGTGACATTTAGTTGGGAGGCCAGGGAAATGGCTAAACACCCTGCAGTGTTCAGGGCAGTCCCATGACAAAGAATCATTATGGAAAGATAGTCAGTGCCAAAGTTGAGGGTCTCCTCTGTGGAGAATGGAGGGACTTAGGAGTTTTGAAGTCCGAGGGTATAACACAAATAAATAAACATTTTAGTCATTGCTTTGATATCTAGGGAAGCATTGTATAAAATCACAAAACAAGCAGAAGTAGGTACTCAGGAGAGAGGCACATGGGACTACCAAGTCCAGCGCCCTGTAAATAAATGCAAGTTGGTATATAGCCATTACTATAAAACCTTCTGTATTTCTGACCCTCCGTTTGAGTAAGTTGTTTTCTTGCAACCATTGAAATACCTCAAAGCAGATCTCACATTTGTCTTTATATTTTTCATATCATGTTCCAGAGTTTTAGGACCTCCCAGGGGTGCTCATCGCTGCAAGCATGTGACATATATTTTCTGATTTCCTGCTAGAAATCCTCTCCAGGTGGCCACTGGATAGCTTAGGTTCTGCAAATCTGGACCAGAATGAGTTCCCTTGTGTTTGAACATTGTTGTATACACATACACACACACACACACACACACACACACACACGTATCAGTTATTTTGGTTGCCATTGATATTCTCCTACTTGCCAGGAGATCGTTTAGTACCTCCTCCTCTCATCTCTTCCCTTTTCTTTTTTTCTCTCCTCTCCTCTTCCCTCCCCTCTTCTTTTTTTTGTTTTTGTTTTTTTTTGTTTTTGTTTTTCAAGACAGGGTTTCTCCGTAGCTTTGGAGCCTGTCCTGGCACTAGCTCTTGTAGACCAGGCTGGCCTCGAACTCACAGAGATCCGCCTGTCTCTGCCTCCGGAGTGCTGGGATTAAAGGCGTGCACCACCACCACCCAGCTTCCCTCCCCTCTTCTTAAACCTTCTTCTCTCCCCTCCTCTCCCCTCCCCTCTGTATTCTGTTCTTCTTTTCACAAATCTTTATGATGTTTACTTCTTTAATTCTAGATGATTAGAATCAGAAGACGAGAGTCATATGATTAAAACACAGGAACCATTGTACATTTTAACTAAAACCACCTATGTTA